>NC_059173.1:39477349-40769644 GCF_019923935.1 Bubalus bubalis
TTAAGGGGGGAAGTTATATCAGAACCAATGTCCACAAATTATCCACTAACTAGAAATGAAATACCACAGTTGAAGCCTCACAATATAACTAAACAATATTGCCAACAATAGATGGAAATTTTCAGATAGAGTCTGTATTTTTTTTTTTTTTACAGAGAGCTTGGAGTCAAAAGGATTTAATGTATCATTGTTGCCTCCACCATTGTGGAGAAGGACAGGGTCTTATGCCAGGACTAGAGAGTGACTGCAAGGAGCTAAAACTACCCCAAAATACTCATCTCACATGCTAACAAAGTAATGCTCAAAATTCTCCAAGCCAGGCTTCAATAGAATGTGAACTGTGAACTTCCAGCTGTTCAAACTGGATTTAGAAAAGGCAGAGGAACCAGAGATCAAATCGCCAACATCCATTGGATCATTGAAAAAGTGAGACAGTTCCAGGAAAACATCTATTTCTGCTTTATTGACTATGCCAAAACCTTTGACTGTGTGGATCACAATAAACTGTGGAAAATTCTTAAAGAGATGGAAATGCCATACCACCTGACCTGCCTCTTGAGAAATCTGTGTGCAGGTCAGGAATCAACAGTTAGAACTGGACATGGAAAACACACTGGTTTCAAATTGGTAAAGGATTATGTCAAGGCTGTATATTGTCACCCTTTAACTTATATGCAGAGTACATCATGAGAAATGCTGGACTGGATGAAGCACAAGCTGGAATCAATGTTTCCAAGAGAAATATCAATAACTTCAGATATGCAGATGACACCACTCTTATGGCAGAAAGCTAAGAACTAAACAGCCTCTTGATGAAAGTGAAAGAGAAGAGTGAAAAAGTTGGCTTAAAATTCAACATTCAGAAAACTAAGATCACAGTATCCAGTCCCATCACTTCACGGCAAATAAATGGGGAAACAATGGAAACAGTGACAGACTTTATCTTCTTGGGCTCCAAAATTACTGCAGATGGTGACTGCAGCCATGAAATTAAAAAACACTTGCCCCTTGGAAGAAAAACTATGACCAACCTAGACAGCATATTAAAAAGCAGAGACATTACTTTGCCAACAAAGGTCCATCTAGTCAAAGCTAGGGTTTTTCCAGTAGTCATGTATGGATATGAGAGTTGGACGGTGAAGAAAGCTGAGTGCTGAAGAATTGATGCTTTTGAACTGTGGTGTTGGAGAAGACTCTTGAGAGTCCCTTGGACTGAAAGATCCAACCAGTCAACCCTAAAGGAAATCAGTCCTGAATATTCATTGGAAGGACTGATGTTGAAGCTGAAACTCCAATACTTTGGCCACCTGATGCGAAGAAGTGACTTATTTGAAAAGACCCTGATGCTGGGAAGGATTGAAGACAGGAGGAGAAGGGGATGACTACAGAGGATGAAATGGTTGGATGGCATCGCTGACTCTATGGACATGAGTTTGCGTAAGCTCCTGGAGTTGGTGATGGACAGGGAAGCCTAGCGTGCTGCAGTCCATGGAGTCACAAGGAGTTGGACATCACTGAGCGACTGAACTGAACTGAACGTGGGGCCTGCTCGAGCCTATCTGGACTACTGATATGTAGAAATTGTGAGATACTAAGTGGATGCTTTTTAAACTCCTAAGTTTGTGATCATGTATTTTGCAGCAAAAGGAAACTAATACAGATTTTGCTACCAAGGGGGCCTTCGTAACAAATACCCAAGGGACTTCCCTGGTGGTTCAGTGGTTAAGAATTCTCCTTCCGAAGCAGGGGACCTGGGTTCGATCCCTGGTGGTGGCGGGGGGTGGGGGATGGGGGGGGGAACAAAGACTTCACATGCCTCAGGGCAACTAAGTCTCTGTGCCTCAACTAGAAAAGCCTGCATACCGCAATGGAGACCCAATAGAGCCAACAAATAAACAAAATGTAACAATAATAAATGCCCAAAAATTTGGAAGGGATTTTGAAAGGAGGCAGTGAACAGAGGCTCTTAGAATTGGGAAGAACATGATAGAAAAAGTCTAGATTGCTTGAAAAGAAAGATGACTAGTGACATCCGCCTCTTATGATCCCATGAACGGTAACCTGCCAGGCTTCTCTCTCCATGGGATTCTCCATGCAAGAATACTGGAGTGGGTTGCCATTTCCTTCTCCAGGGGAACTTCCCTACCCAGGAATTGAACCCATGTATCGTCACTGCAGGCAGAAGCTTTACTGACTGAGCTATGCTGGATAAGAGACTGTTAGTAGAAATATGGACACTAAAAATGCTACTGGTAAGAACTCAGAAGGGAGTGAGGAACACATTACTGGAAATTTAGAGGAAAGGAGATCCTTGTTATGTAGCAATGGGAAGTTTAGGAAAATTGTTTCCTGTAGTTATATAAAAAGTATAATTTGTAAATAATAAACTTGGATATTGAATTGAAATTGTTTGGAAAACAGGGACCAAGGCATGCTGATTTAAGATGTTCTCAGCCTACAGAAGGCTTCCCAGGTGGTGTAGTAGTAAAGAATCTGCCGGCCAATACAGGAGATGTGGGTCAGATCCCTGGGTTGTAAAGATCCCCTGGAGAAGGAAATGACAACCCACTCCAGTATTCTTGCCTGGGAAATCCCATGGACAGAGGAGCCAGGAGGGCTATAGTCTACAGAGTCACAAAGAGTCAGACACGACTGAGGGACTGAGTACTCATTCACACAGCCCACAGAGATGGCAAAAGATGCTAAAATTAAGAGATTACTCCTGAAAGGGTGGATAGAGTAAAAACTGTACAATCTTTTGCTGCAACCCTGGGAAGATCAAAAGTTCAGGGTATTCAATCACCAGAGGATAAAGGTGTGCTTCACAGATCACAATCAAACCAGAAAACCTCTAAGAAGCTTATTGGCAGTATCCTTCAGCCATCTCAGCTGAAGCCCAAAATAGAAAAGGAATTATTTCAGAAAAAAAAAAAATCTGTGGATGAGCCTTTTGTCCAATGGATTGATCCCCCAGAAATCCACATAAAGCCACAAGGTACTTGGGAATACTTAATCAGCAGTATCACTGCCAGATGAGGTTGTAGGGGATAGGAAGAATATAAAATAAAAGGGGACTCTCCACATCCCCAAGTTCTCCTGGCAGGAAGCAGAGTTACTATTCAAATACAAATAGGATCTATCTTTCATGAAAAGGGGTCTTTCAGACCCCCGAAGTAAGAGAGGGAAGACACAGTTAGGATATTTCCAGGCCTGGAAAGCTAATGGAGTCTTCCAAACAAAATTTAAAGCCGATTCCATTAGGTTTGGGGGCCAGAGTGTTTATAACCGTATTAGTTTTCTATAGCCATGCAACAGATTACCTTGAACGTAGTAACTCAAAACAACACACATTTATTGTCTCCCAGTTCTCTAAGTCAGAAGTAGGCTCTGAGGAAGAATCTGTTTTCAAGCTCCTTCAGATAGTTGGCCAAATTCAGTCCCTTGAAGGTCCTCATTTCCTTGGAGCAGCCAGCTGAGGCCCTGTCTTATCTCCCAAAGACCACCCACATTCCTTTTTGTATGACCACCTCCCAACTACTTCAGAGCCAGCAAAGAAATCAAAACCTCCATATGCTTTAAATCTCTCTGCCTTTCTATCCTTGATTTCAGACTTTATTCTGTTATTTGAATGTGTATATATGCGTGTGTGTGCTCAGTTGCTCGGTCTTGTCCTACTCTTTGTGACCCCATGGACTATAACCTGCCAGGCTCCTCTGTCCATGGAATTCTCCAGGCAAGAATACTGGAGTGGGTTGCCATTTCCTCCTCCACAGGTCTTCTCAACCCAAGGATTGAACCCAGGTCTCTTGCATCTCCTGCATTGGCAGGCGGATTCTTTACCATGGCGCCAGCTGGGAAGCCCCTTTGTGTGTTTATGTGTATATGTACTAGTCGCTCAGTTATGTCCAACACTTTTTGACCCCATGGACTATAGCCTGCCAGGCTCCTCTGTCCATGGGATTCTCCAGGCAAGAATACTGGATTGAGTTTCCAGTTCCTTTGTAAGCCATCAGAAGCATTCAATACCTCAATGACACAAACAAATCTGTCCCCTCAGTTGACATCAGGAGACAAAATATCTCTGCAGGAGCCACCCTTTGATTGTGTGTGTCCTTTCCTACAGACACACCCTCTTCACTGAATGTTATCTGAAGAGCCTTGATGAAATAAAATGACATAGTGAGTTGTAATTTGTTGTGAAATAAGATGATACAGTAAATTGTAGTCTAGTCTGTGAAAGAGTAGAAGAGTAAGTTAGAAACCTAGAGAGCAGGTTTCTAATTCTAATCTTGGGCAAATTAAATAAATTATTGGATTCATTTTTCCTCATAGTAATGTTTTTATAGTAATAACCATGAGAAACTTATTACTAAATAAAGGCAAAGCAATGTATTATTATTAAATACTATTTCTGTAACACTGCTGCTGCTATTGCCATTACTGATATGAAAGTAGTTTCCACATTTTTTAAAGATCTCGTTCATGACGACCCCCAACTGTATTTCCCTGGACAGGACGTTTGCTCTCATGCTTCCTGAATTTTTACTCTGCCCTATCCTGCAATTTCTGGAGTAGGAAATGCAACCCACTCTAGGATTCTGGCCAGGAGAATTCCATGGATAGAGGAGCCTGGCAGGCTGCAGTCCATGGGATTGCAAAAGGTAGGCCATGACTGAGCACTGCACTGCACGCTGCAATTTCATCTTCTTTCATCAGTACTTTTCATCCTTTGGCTATCAGATCACTAAATCTCTGACACTTCACTTAATAGTAGGTACCTTTCTATGTGGTTTATAGGGCTTCCCTGGTGGCTCAGCGGTAAAAAAGCTGTCTGCAATGCAGGAGATGTGGGTTTGATCCCGGGGTTCCATGCTCTCCAGAGGGCATGGCACCCAACTCCAGGATTCTTGCCTGAAGAATCCCATGGGCAGAGGAGACTGGCAGGCTACAGTCCATGGGGTCGCAAAGAATCAGACACAAGTGAAGTGACTCAGCACATCCTCACCTATGCTTTATATAGACTAATTATGTCTCCTTTTCCTTCCCAAGTTCATATGTTGGAGTTTTCATCCCCAGTCTGACTTTATTTGATAAAAAGGCCTTTAAAAAGATAATTAAGGTTAAATGAGGTCATAAGGGTGAAGCCTTAATCCAATTCGATTCCCATACCTATCAGAAGAGGAAGAAACACCAGGTATATGTGTATGAACAGAAAGAAGGCCTGTGAGGACATAGCTAGAAGGCAGCTGTCAGTAAGGCAAGGAGCGAGATCTCACTAGGAACCAATTCTGTCTGCACCTTGATCCTGGACTTCAAGCCTCCACAGTTGTGAGCAAGTCAATCTCTGTTTTGTGGTAGTCATTTATAGTGGTTGTAGCATACTGATACAGGCTTCCCTGGTGACTCAGATGATAAAATATCAGCCTGCAATGCAGGATACCTGGGTTCAATTCTTGGGTCTGGAAGATCTCCTGAAGGGCATGGCAACCCACTCCAGTATTCTTGCCTGGAGAATCCCCATGGACAGAGGAGCCTGGCAGGCTATAGTCCCTGGGGTCACAAAGAGTCAGACATGACTGAGTAGCTAATACATATGTGCACAGCTTACTGATACAGCCTGTGTAGCTTCTTGTGCAGAGCTGATAGTTTTCTTTTTTCCAAATAGTAAAACCGAAACTATACAACAGCAACAGTATTCACTTGTAAGCCCAACTAGGTGGAATTGTGTCCTTAATTTCAAGCTTTTGGAAATGTTAGGCCAGGTTCAATGTTTCCAATTTCCTACCTTCCATTTTCTCTGAAATTTCTAGTCATTTAGCTTTTACTTTCACAACCCTGCCAGAACTGCTTCTGATTGTGCCCTTAATGACTTCCTTGAGAGTCCCTTGGACTGCAAGGAGATCCAACCAGTCCATTCTGAAGGAGATCAGCCCTGGGATTTCTTTGGAAGGAATGATGCTAAAGCTGAAACTCCGGTACTTTGGCCATCTCATGAGAAGAACTGACTCATTGGAAAAGACTCCGATGCTGGGGGTGATTGGGGGCAGGAGGAGAAGGGGACGACAGAGGATGAGATGGCTGGATGGCATCACTGACTCGATGAACATGAGTCTGAGTGAACTCTGGGAGTTGGTGATGGACAGGGAGGCCTGGCATGCTGTGACTCATAGGGTCGCAAAGAGTCGGACACGACTGAGTGACTGAACTGAACTGGACTGAACTGAATGAGCCATTCCTTACTCCTTATTTAGTCAATCCTATCTTGTCAGAGCAACACAGTTGAACATTCCCTTATTTCTAAGTTATAGCTCTGTTGTTTTTTCTCATAAACTTTTGCTCATATGTTTTCATCTGTGTTTCCTTTAAACATGGACATTCTCCAGGGTTCTATTCACTGTCCTCTTCTTTCTTTGTTGTTGTTGATTTTGTTGTTTAGTCATTAAGTCATGTTCAGCTATTTGGACCCCATGGACTGTAGCCCACAGGCTCCTGTCCATAGGATTCTACAGGCAAGAGTACTGGAGTGGATTGTGCTTTCCTTCTCCAAGGGGTCTTCCTGACCCACGGATCAAACTGCATCTCCATGCAGGAGATGTCTTGCATCTCCTGCATAGGCAGGTAGATTCTTTACCATTGAATCACCAAAAAAGCCCTTCTCTCTTTACATGTTCCCATTCAGACCTTCAACTCTGCTACTGTCTGTATGTGAAGGATCATCCTAACAGATACACCCATGCATATCTGATCATGCTCTCTACTGCACATTTCTACTTGGATTTCACATAGGATTTCAAATTCAGTATATTCAAAATGGAATGCCAATAATAATTTTAAAATAGAGGAAATTTCTCACTGAGAACATAGAAGGGAGATAATGTGTAGATCTTAGAGTAAATATTTTTCCCATGCAACTTTGCTAGAGACAAAGTGAGCTACAGCAAAAGGCAGCAAATCCAAGTCTGCAGTTCTGAAGAAGTGGGAGGGTTGGTTGACTGTCAAAGCGATCTCTAGATTTTGTTATGCTCTTGTTATCAGGGGCAGAACTAAAATTATAACACTTTGTATTATGGAGACAGGTCAGACAGACACTCTTGAGTGTTTCCAAGTAAACTGTAGTGTAGATTGTTTTGATCAGTCACTTACTTGTGTTTTTTTCCTCTAAAACATTTGTGTCAGTTCTTAGGAATTTTGTTTGTTTGTTTGTTTAAGGATACCTTTGCACTTTTAATAGCTTCTGAGTCAGCTAAAGGACTGTGTTTGTGTAGATTATATCTACAGATGTTGTTGTTGTTCAGTTGCTAAGTTGTGTCCGACTCTTTGAGACCCCATGCACTGCAGCATGCCAGGCTTCCCTGTCCTTCACGATCTCCTGGAGTTTGCTCAAACTCATTTTCATTGAGGCAGTGATGCTATCTCACCATTTTGTCCTCTGTCATTCCCTTGTTCTCCTGACCTTAATCTTTCCCAGCATCAGGTCTTTTCCAAGAAGTCCACTCTTGGCATCAGCTCATCAAAGTATTGGAGCTTCAGCTTCAACATCTGTCCTTCCAATGAATATTCAGAGTTGGTTTCCTTTAGGAGTGACTGACTTGATCTCCTTGCTGTCCAAATATCTCTAAAGAGTCTTCTCCAGCACAACAATTCAAAGGCATCCATTCTTTGGCGCTCAGCCTTCTTTATGATCCAACTCTCACATCCATACGTGACTATTGGAAAAACCATAGCTTTGACTATACAGAACTTTGTTGGCAAAATGATGTCTCTGCTTTTTAATATGCTATCTAGGTTTGTGATAGCTTCCCTTCCAAGAAGCAAGCATCTTTTTATTAGAAATTGAAATGAAATATGTAAATATGCTATGTTTAAAGAATGCAGTGTAAACCCATTACATTGAAATAGAAATAACATAACTTTATAAAAATAAGTATATTTAAAAAAAAAATGGTGGTGGAGGTCAGTGTTTACATTTTGCAAGTGTCTTTAATAAAAGCAGCTGGACTCTCCTATCTGCCTGTGCCCACATTCTACTGTGATACATTGTTTTGGCTGAAATATGTAAAAATAATCTAGCCTCCCATAAATAAGTGATGGGGGAAAAGGAGGTATTTTAATAGCCTTTTCAGATGTTTAATGTTCTTCTTATACTATACCAAAACTTGGCAAGTGGTGACAATTTAAAACTTTAGTTTTAATATTGCATCTGAATCCATATCAACAAAATTTTCATATCTTGTTATAATAAATTTAACTGGCATCTTAGTCTGTTTGGGTTGCAATAATCACAGCATAGAACACCAGACTGGGTGGCTTAGAAACAACAGAAATTCACTTGTCGTAGTTTTGGAGTCTGTGAAGTCCAGGATCAAAGCATCTACAGATTTGGTGTCTGGTGAGAGCCTACTTCCTGGTGCAACAGTCTTTTCTCTGTGTCCTTATCTATCATAAGGGGTAAGGGATCTCTCTGGGGTCTCTTATCAGTTCAGTTCAGTTGTTCAGTCGTGTCCAACTCTTTGCAACCTCATGTATTGCAGCACTCCAGGCCTCCCTGTCCATCACCAACTCCCAAAGTTCACTCAAACTCACATCCATCGAGTCAGTGATGCCATCCAGCCATCTCATCCTCTGTCGTCCCCTTTTCCTCCTGCCCCCAATCCCTCCCAGCATCAGAGTCTTTTCCAATGAGTCAACTCTTCACATGAGGTGGCCAAAGTACTGGAGTTTCAGCTTTAGCATCATTCCTTCCAAAGAACACCCAGGACTGATCTCCTTCAGAATGGACTGGTTGGATCTCCTTGCAGTCCAAGGGACTCTCAAGAGTCTTCTCCAACACCACAGTTCAAAAGCATCAATTCTTCGGCGGGCACAAATCCATAAAGATAATCTAATCATCTGCCAAAGGCCTCACTTCCACACTCCAACCCAATGGAAATTAGGTTTCAACATATCAGTTTTAGGGGACACAAACATTCAGTCTATAGAAATTGGTCTGTTTTGAACTTTGAATTAATGTTTTATTCATACATGATTTTATAACATCATAGACTGATCATTTGGAAAATATTAACTCACTGAGTTATGCAAACACATTTTTTTTATACAACATAAAAAAAATCAATTTGTTAATGTCACCACAAGTGACATCACAAAAGTTGACCAAGTTTACTGAGGTGGAAACTAGTATTCTAAAAATCCTGATTTCAGTCTGAAATCTTAAATTTTCTCATTGGCAATAAATACTGTCACCTAGTTTCTTTGGACTTCCCTGGTGGCTCAGATGGTAAAGCATCTGTCTACAATGCAGGAGACCTGGGTTTGATCCCTGCATTGAGAAGATCCCCTGGAGAAGGAAATGGCAATCCACTCCAGTACTGTTGCCTGGAAAATCCCAGGGACCGAGGAGCCTGGTAGGCTATAGTCCATGGGGTTGCAAAGAGTCAACACGACTGAGCAACTTCACTTTTCAGTTTCCTTAAAGTGACAGGCTCACTTCATTCATTTGTGAGAAAATATTTGCCAGATATCCAAGTCTAAATAACCCTGTCAGTTGTTCTTGTCTGCCAGTCATTCTTTCAATTAAAAACGGTGTTCCATGGAAAGTGGCCAGTTCAACTTATAGCTTACACCACACACAAGTGTTTTTCTTTGAGTTAACCACCGTAACTTAGTATGCAGTAGAGCATGTACTCAGCCATGAGATTTAATGAAAAATATTATTTTTACTGCTCAGTAAAAAATATTCTCAGGTGAAACTGGCTGTGTGTATGCGTGTGTTTAAACTCTACGTTGCAGCAGTAAAAACGCAGAGATTTCTAAAACCATTTGGTGCCATGGCCTTTAAATCACATTAAGATGCCAGCAGTTTTACTAACTATCACTTTTGGACCTACCAGTGAAAATATCAACACAGTGAAAAGTTCAAGAGATTCTTAGTATTTTTATAAAAGTAATTTTGACCAAGACAATCCCTTGAAAGCATCTTAGGGACACTTAACAGTGCAAAGACTATATTTGAGAATGGCTAAACTATATGACTCTTGTGTCTCCAGAGATTAGATGATGCTAGAAGATAGGAATAGACACTATATTCATTATATTTTTATCTAAACTGATTCCTCTGTCCATAATCCCTGTCTTAGTTCATGGTGAAAAAAATGAAATGTTAGTTGCTCAGTCATGTCTGACTCTTTGTGACTCCATGGACTGGGGCTCACCAGGCTCTTCTGTCCATGGAATTCTCCAGGCAAGAATACTGGGATTAAACTCAGGTCTCCTGCATTACAGGCAGACTTTTTACCTTCTGAGCCACCAGGAAAGCTACCACTTATCAATTAAGGTCCTGGCAGGAAAAAAAGATGACACATCAAACTGTCATCCATAAAGATCATAATAAAGAGGCTAACCAGAAATGTGTAGGCAAGATATAGGGAAGCAAAGAAAACATAATACAGTACCCTGAGGCTTCCCTGGTGGTTCAGTGGTAAAGAATCTGCCTGTCAATGCAGGAGATGTGGGTTTGATCCCTGGGTTGGGAAGATCTCTTGGAGAAGGAAATGGCAACCCATTTCTGTATTCTTGTCTGGGAAATCCCATGGACAGAGGAGCCTGACAGTGCTCCTCTCTATGGGGTTTCAGAAAAGTCAGTAAGGACTCAGTGACTAAACAACAACAACCCTGAGGTTGACAGTGGCATAGTGTTATCTCCCTAGGCTGAAAGGGACAGGTGGTGAGAGTAGTTACCAGAACCTGGAGTTAGCAACATAGGAAGAGGGCTGCCTCAAACTGGCTTTGAGGACAGAGCCAGCCTGTGGTGAACCCAAAGGGAAAGAACTATAAGAATATCCTAACCTCCTATTATTCCTTTCCCCCATCTTCTTTCCCTTCCTATCGCTTGGCTAACTCAGTATGAAACAGAGGGCAAGGGTGGAGTTCAGATGGATTATCAATGGATGTATCTTTTGTTCTCTTTCTCTTTTTTTAATCTATGTAATTTCTTTTATTTATGAAGCCTATTTTCTATTCAAAGTAGACAGTGAATATCCATTGCCTCCAAGGAGGAACGATTCCACCAGAAAGGAAAAAAAAAATTTTATTTTTGAAACAAAAGTTTTTGATGTATAACACCTATGTATAGTATCTTAGGTATCAAAGCTTTGGGAAACTAACACTTGAAAAATGCAGATCATCAATTTTATGCCCCTAGGCTTGGAAAAATGTATGATGACATAAAAGGAAAATTTCCCATTCTAGAGGAAAAAAATATTCTATGAACTGGGGAGAAATGAGAGAATAATAATGGAAGTGGAGAGAATGAGTTGCTGGGTGCATCCTGAGTGTGAATCCTAAGCCCTATATTTTTGGCCTCATTTCATAGGAAAATACGATGGAAAGCCTAGAGAGCTTGAGGAATATGGAGCATAAGAGCAGAGAGGGCATGTGGCTGCCAGAGTGGAGCTCTGAGGGGTGAGAGTAGCAGAGACAAGATGAATTAATGAGGGTTGAGCAGAAGTGCCTGAGACAGACTCCAGAGTTTGCTTGAACCCACTGTGGTGTGGAAAAGACCCTGATGCTGGGAAAGATTGAGGGTGGGAGGAGAAGGGAGCAACAGAGGACAAGATGGTTGGATGGCATCACTGATTCAGTGGGCATGAGTTTGGGCAGCTCCAGGAGATGGTAAGGACAGGGAAGCCTGGTGTGCCGCAGTCCATGGGGCTGCAAAGAGTCAGACACGACTGAGTGAATGAATAGTGTAGTGTGAGTAAAAACCAGTTGCTTGTTATATGCCTCACAAGGGTTCATAAATAAATAGATAACTGGTCTTCTGAATTAGGGTTCAAGTAAGATTAAAAAAGAAGCAGAAACACGCATGCACCATTAACTAGACAACCAATGAGAATATGAGGATTTTAGCAAAGACCTCTATGAATAGAAGATGACAGCTATTCATCAGATTGTCCCCTTTCTCTTCCCCACTGCCTCTTATTCCACGGTATCTGGGCCCTGAGAGATCCCTTAAAACATAGCTGTAATCTTAAAGATCAATGGGAATGTGGACTCTGAACTGACCAAGATAATTCTGAAATGACTAAGGGAATTCAAAAGGTTTCCTGAGGCTATCCCAAATTCACTGACATTCTAAGCTTGAACTTCTTGGTTGTCGAGTGGAGAAGAATCTGCCTGCAATGCAGGGAACACGGGTTTGATCCCTGGTGGGGGAAGGTTCCACATGCCGCAGGACAACTAAGCCCGAGGGCACTAGAGCCCCTGCTGTGCAGCCAGAGAAGCACCCATTCTCTGCTCTCTGCAACTAGAGAAGGCCCCAGTGGGGCCAAAAATAAATACATAAAATCATAAAGCTAAAAGAAAAAAAAAGCTTAATTTCTTTAGAAAACAAACACTTCTGTTAACCAGCAGTGTGCTGTGCTTAGTTGCTCAGTCATGGCCAACTCTTTGTGACCCAGTGAACAGTAGCCCGCCAGGCTCCTCTGTCCATGGAATTCTCCAGGCAAGAATATTGGAGTGGGTTGCCATTCCCTTCTCCAGGGGAATCTTCCCAACCCAGGGGCCTTCTGAACCCAGGTCTCCCATATTGCAGGTGAATTCTTTACTGTCTGAGCCACCAGGGAAGCCAACAGAATGAGTCAAAATATAAACAAGTTGAATTACAGAAAAAACACAATCACATGTCATGCATGTTGAATTTGGAGACAAAGATATTTTTCCATAGTGAACTTCTAATATGGTTTTATAACACTTTATTTCATTTATCTGTTTGCAAGTCTGTCTTCCTCACCTAGAATATAAACCTTTAAAAGTCATCAGGTTTGTCTGTTTTTCTTTTTTTATAACCAGTGCCATTGCCTGCACAGAATGCTTGTACATTCTTATATGCTGGTTCTTATATGTGTGTGGAGCTAATATAAGAATTTTGATTCTTTCATGAATAAAAGGAGCTATTTCGGAGTGGTCATTATAATGATTAAAAAATATAATGTTTATCTCCTTTGTTCATTCATTTCACTATTTTTTGGACTATACTGCTAACATGAAGAAAAGTGAAAGAATAAGAAAAAGCAATTATGTTTAATGATACAAAAATTGGGTTCTAATCTTCAGTATCCATATATACATATTGAAAGTAGACAGTGAAACTCTGGCTCTTTTTATGAGAATGCTATTAGCCTTTGAGAGTTAATTAATAGAGACATAAATCAATTTCACATAAATGAAAAAGAAAAAAGGATAATGACCAATATAGTTAGATTCCTTCATACTATATTTATATATCTTCACATTTTTTATAAGTATTAATCAAACATTTTTATAAGTATTATAATTTATAAGTATTAAACATTAGAGTCTCTTGGACTGCAAGGAGATCCAACCAGTCAATCCTAAAGGAAATCAGTCCTGAATATTCATTGGAAAGACTGATGCTGAAGCTGAAACTCCAATACTTTGGCCACCTGATGAGATGAGCTGACTCACTGAAACAGCCCCTGTGCTGGGAAGGATTGAAGGTGGGAGGAGAAGCGGACAACAGAGGATGAGATGGTTGGATGGCATCACCAACTGGATCAACATGAGTTTGAGTAATCTCCTGGAGTTGGTAATGGACAGGGAAGCCTGCTGTGCTGCAGTCCATAGGGTTGCAGAGTCGGACATGACTGAGTAACTGATCTGAACTGAACATTTTTAAATAAGTATTTGAAAAAAGCATCAAATGCCCAATAGTACAAGATAGGGAAAGGACTTCCCAGGTAGCACAGTGGTACAGAATTTGCCTGACAATGCAGGAGATGTGAGTTAGATCCCTGGATCGGGAAGATCTCCTGGAGAAGGGAATGGCAACCCACTCCAGTATTCTTGCCTGGAGAATCCCATGGACAGAGGGGCCTGGTGGGCTACAGTCTATGGGGTTGCAAAAGAGTCAGGCATGATTGAGCATGCATGCACAAGATAGGAAAGAACGGGTCACACATATGCGCTTGCTTGTGAAATTTCCTCACAGAAATTCCTTTATCACTTAAGTAAGCTTGGGGGCAAGAAACATTAATTAGTTATATTATATAGGCATTTAATAACAACTGCGTGAGTGTGTGTGTGCATGCTGTTCATGCCCAAACATACAATATGTATGTACATAAATGAACAGAAATATCAAACCTCTTAAATCTAAATTGAAAACTCTGAATTCATAAAATCTGAAATAGATCAGCCATCCAATAATAGTCCTTTAATTGTCTACTTGAAATTATGTTAAACTTTGTGGGAGAATTCAATATTAATTGAAAACACTGCTTGACTTCAAGTAGTTTGGTAAATGAAAAAAGAAAACATGTACTAATAAAATAATAAAAGAATATCTGTAGAATATGACATGAAATAAAGTAACGTCCACAGTTAAGACTCTTTTCTATGATTTACAATTTGAAATCAAATGAGTACTTCACTACCATTTGCATTCAATTTAACTTTATAAATTCAATATGATCATAGCAGTTTCTTAACAATAAACAGTTCATTATACTAATTTTCTAAAAGTTCAAGTGTATTCAATGAAGAATGTTTTGCTTTAATTCATTTAACCTCCATAGTATTAATATTTAATATAATTGTGGTTTTATGTATCTATGTTGCTTTTACAGAAATGCTATTTATATGTCATCTTGGATTAAAAATATGAACTACTAACAATTGATGTCTAATGGGAAAATTGTGTTTGTGGTGACACTTTAATGACACTCAGAGCTTGTAATGAACAGATTGCACCAGGTGGCCACATTTTCCACAGGAGACACCCAGATCCTCGTATGATCTTAGCTAACAGGACCAAGAACGAGCAGCTAACTCAAGTCAGGAAATTCATCGATTAGCCAGGATGCCTAAAAGGTGACTAAGCCTCAAAAGCTCTGCAAAAACTGGGATAATTGGGCCAATAACACTGAATATTCTGGAGCAGATATGAAGATCTACAGATAAAATCAGGCAGATAAGCAAGAGCTAGAAACAAAAGGATGCAGGGAGCCTGAGAACTCAAACAAGGATCATAGTGCATTATGTTAAAGCAAATGTACAAGAATTCAAAAATTATCAAAAAGCATAAAGTATAAAGAGAACTAGAAAATCAGTTTGTTGTAGAGACAAAAAATGATTCTAAAAGGAAAAATGGATAAGAAGGTAGTGGGTTCATATTCATCACCTGTCTCTAAAGGAAAGAGCCATAAGTTCTTACTTCTGAGGTTCCCACTGCTGCCTCGAATTGAGTCCAGTTCCCATATGTCCTGATTCTAGTCTGGCTCTTTCTTACCTATTTCATCGTAAGCCTCAGCTCTCTTACTGAGCCTGATATTAAACTTCCATTTCTGGAGGATGTTCAAATGACTTGTTCATTGAAACAAAGAGTCTGACCAAACAGTCAACAATGACGCCTATTAATATTGTGGTTCTATCTAGGTGCTTGGGGCACTTCCCTGGTGGTTTGGATGGTAAAGAAGTTGCCTGCAATGTGGGAGACCCGGGTTCAATTCCTGGGTTGGGAAGATCCCTTGGAGTAGGAAATGACAACCCACTCCAGTATGTTTGCCTGGAGAATTCTGTGGACAGAGGAGCCTGATGGGCTACAGTCCTTGGGGTCACAAAGAGTCAGACACCACTGAGCAACTGCACTTTCACTTTCTAGGTGCTTGAGATGTAAAGATAGTTCTGCACCTACAGCGTTCAGTCACCTGAAGTAAGATGAACATAAATAGGTGGTTCAAAATATTTTGGAAAGAAAAATCATTATTTTTACACTGGAGATCATATATTATTGATTTTCATCACTCTACAAATCTATAAATCCAGGCTTTAACTCTTCCTTTGAGTTTTTGTTTGCAAAAGGTGGCTAAACATCATTTGAATGCTTCCAGGCATTCATCCTTGGCTTTTTATTGTTTTCTCCTAAAATATATATATATTTCTTTACTCTCAATGTTAGTTAATGTCCCTATGATACATCCAGTAAGGTTAGTTGGTGATACTCTCAGTTCAGTTCAGTCGCTCAGTCATGTCCGACTCTTTGCAACCCCACGAATCGCAGCACACCAGGCCTCCCTGTCCATCACCAACTCCCAGAGTCTACCCAAACCCATGTCCATCAAGTCGGTGATGCCATCCAGCCATCTCATCCTCTGTCGTTACCTTCTCCTCCTGCCCCCAATACCTCCCAGCATTAGGGTCTTTTCCAATGAGTTAACTCTTCGCATGAGGTGGCCCAAGTATTGGAGTTTCAGCTTTAGTATCAGTCCTTCCAATGAACACTCAGGACTGATCTCCTTTAGAATGGACTGGTTAGATCTCCTTGCAGTCCAAGGCACTCTCAAGAGTCTTCTCCAACACCACAGTTCAAAAGCATCAATTCTTCGGCGCTCAGCCTTCTTCACAGTCCAACTCTCACATTCATACATGACCACAGGAAAAACCATAACCTTGACTAGATGGACCTTTGTTGGCAAAGTAATGTCTCTGCTTTTCAATATGCTATCTAGGTTGGTCATAACTTTCCTTCTAAGGAGTAAACGTCTTTTAATTTCATGGCTGCTATCACCATCTGCAGTGATTTTGGGGCCCAGAAAAATAAAGTCTGACACTGTTTCCACTGTTTCCCCATCTATTTCCCATGAAGTGATGGGACCAGATGCCATGATCTTAGTTTTCTGAATGTGAACTTTAAGCCAACTTTTTCACTCTTCTCCTTCACTTTCATCAAGAGGCTTTTGAGTTCCTCTTCAGTTTCTGTCATAAGGGTGATACTCTAGTATTATCATTTATTTTGGTTCTTCACCTCAAACAATCAGACAAGTCCCATGGATTGGTCTTCCTCTTTCTTCTTTTTTTCTGTAATAGCTACTCTTTCTAGGTAAGCCCTGATGACAATTTAACAGCCTCCCCGCTAAGCCAGCTTCAAAATTACTCTCAATAAGAACAGTTCTAGTAGGTCATTTATTGCCTTTCTCAGAAATTCTCAGTAGACTCCATTGTTACTAAGTCCTAATTCCCTGGTCTCTTTCAAGGGCAAATTGTAGTTTTTCCAAATTACTGCTCACTGCTACTTTAATTTCCACATCAGTCAAGCTTGGTAACCACAAGATGTTTCCATGTGGTTTTTCACTCCTTGCTCATTCTCTTCTTTCTACTTAGAAACTCCTCCCTGAATTTTCTATCAAACTTCTTTTCCTTCTTTTAAATATAATTTAAATCTCATCTTCTTTTTTTCAAGTATACTTACTGGAACTGGCCATTAAATATTATCTCTTTCTTACCTGAATTCTCATGATAATACTTTTGAACATCTCTGAAGGCACAAACTGATCATTTGCACAATTTATTGCCACTCTCCTACTCAACTATAAGTTTTTTAAGGATTGGGGCCATGCATATTTATTATTGCACCATCCACCCCCACCCATCACCTTGTCTTGACATTGATATTCCTCTGCAATGTTGTTGAATAAATAAATGCACAATGACTAATGCAGAGAGCCACGGAGCTACTTTTATAAAAGAAACAACCTCATTTAACATACCCACAACATGATATTTTCATTTTAATTCAAATGAACATATCTTCTCATCCCACACAAATCTGTTCCTCCTCCTGGATTCCCTCTTACTGTTTGGCTACATAATCCACTTGGTTGCCCAAGTCAAAATGTAGGAATTGCCCTACCCAGCTTTCCTTTCTTTACTCTTCATATTAAATTCTATTTTTTCTCCTGTTTATCTCTTATATCTGTCCTTACTTCTCATTGCTCATTAGTTCAGATTCTTTCTCTCTCTTCTGCTCTTTCTACTTCAAGTCTCAACCTTCTGCAATCCACCTTCTACACTATTGAAAAAGTAACCTCTTGAATACAGACAAAATCTGATCATCATGCTTTGTTAAAAATGTTTTTCTTCCCCCATTGACTGCCTTTAAATTATGTAAGAACTGAGCTCCTTTGTATAACTCTTCATAATATGGCACCTCACTAGCATTCTTAATTATATCTTAGCTTTCTCCCCTGGACACACTTTATACATTCTAGGTTACTTGAGCTCTTTATATTGATACTTTCAGACCTCTGGAAGCATTCTATCAATATACCTTTGACTCAACAGAAATACTCCTGCATAACCTTCAGTTTTAAGTTTCTTTGTGAAGCCTTTCCTGAACTCCTTCAGCAGTCTCAGCTATTCCTTGCTCTGTGTTTACATTACACGTGTTATGCTTGTTCCATTAAAGCTGTCATGCTGTGTTTGTCCTTTGCCATTAGATTACTCCTTGGGGACACAGTTGTTGTTTTTACCATGTACCTTTAGAATCTACTGGAAGATATTTCATACAGTCATTCAATAGTCATATACTAAATTCTTGTGAAAAACTTGAATACATTAATATAAATGATAGGAAATTAAACCTCTGCATTTGTTAACTTTCAGTTTATAGATTGTATTGTCAGTTATTGTTAAATCATTTTTTGGCTTGTAAAAGGAGTATTAGGCATAATCTGTTCATAGCAAGCAAACAGCCATGAATAATAATTATAACATTAATCAACAATAATATAGCCAGAAATTTGATTTCCTTTAGTAATAAAAAGTAAAAGAGTAATCAACCCTAAATATAAAATACTATATTGTGTCTAAATTTAGTTTCATGAAATTGAGAAACATATATATACAACATTTTGCACGATCTTAAAGGACACCCTGAAACACCTATACGTTCACTTTCAATGGTGAGGATCATTGAATTGGCTTTTCCAATAATGATTAGCATCATTTTTGTCATGCCAAGGTCCTTAAAATCTATAAAAGTTAAAGAGAGAGGATGAAGGAATGTGTGTCCCTAGGATGATGTACACGTTTTTTAGCCCTTAGTTAACAACTATAATGTAATAATAATAAACATTTTACTTCAATAAAAAGTGAATACATTTCATACCACAACGGTTGAATTGGATAGCATTCTATCTATGGCTCCCACTTTATAAATACTCAAGTATTCTAAAGAATTAATCAGCTCCATAATCTTACTATTATAAAGTTGTAATCTTTATTTCTCCATTGTAGCTAAAGTTATATTCATTTCACATTCTGTTTTAGAGATGTAAGTCAGAATTTTAAATACAATTAATACAATTAACTTTTAAGGATATGTTAATGTGTTAATTATCCAGAGTTAAGACAGGTTCTTTGGCATACAGGTACATATCCCAGTGTCAACAATTTATGCCAAGGACACGGTAATAAAAAAATGAACAGATGTTTTTTTAATGAAAGAAAAGACCTTGGTTTTAATGTTTGAAAAGAAATATTCCAATATAATACACTGTAAAATATTCACTTTCTCTTAAAGTGATCATGAAAGACTATGATACTAAAATGATTCAGATGTTTGTTTTAAAGCTTTGTAAACCAAACTTCATTATCTATTGGTATAAAAATCTAATTCTTGAGCTCTTACTGCAATGATGTGTGCTGAATCTTAAAAATACATTATCTTAGTTAATTATCACAATTATCTGAAGTAGGTAGTACTACTACTATGTTACCAATGAGGAAACCGAAGCATAGATGAATAAATTTTCCCATGGTCAAGCAAAGTGATAGTGGATTTGAAACCAAATAGTCTGAATCCAGTCTGTGTACTTTATTGCTCAGTTATACTAGCAGACATATGATTTTGTTTTAGATCAATATTGGAAGGTGTTCAAGAGGAGAGGTATATAGCAACCTGGTAGTGATTGCAGAGAAGAGTTAAACATTAGATTGGAAGTGGGATTAAACAGTGTAAGGATGATTCTCTCCTTGTATTGAGTAATTCCACGGGGCTGTGTCTACCTTCATTGTCTCCATAGTCTCTCAGCTCGACAACGGCTTTCTTACTATCTCTGATTTTACTCTGTTCTAACTCCACTCTATTTGCCACGCTGCAGTTAGAACCATTTTCTAAATCTATGTGACTTAATAATTTAAAGTTCTGAAATGTTCAAGAGCTCTTAAAAATGATTTTTAAACCCAACATAGGTCTACCTTTGTCTGTCCATTTCCAACATTTCCTTGCAGTCCTCTTGTTCTTCGGGGTCATACTTGCAGGACCATTGCTGTCAGCTATGAAACGTGGCCACCGGTCACCATTTGTAGAACCGGCAGGAGTGGGGAGCATCAGTCAAGGTGAGCTCCACAATTCTTTCTGTCAAAAAGTCTTTGCAAAGATTGTTTCCTCCGCATGGACTGTTGTTCCTTCCACTCTTGTTTACCCCTTACTTCCCAGTTCTCTTGTCATCTTCCAAGGTTAACCTTCCTTGAGGCAGAAGTTTAGATCAGGCTTCTTTTCTCCAGTTCAAAAAATATAGAATTGATAACGTAATCATTTGAATTACATCATTCTTCCAAATTGGACTCAAGAGAACATATTGGCATTTGCTACCACTGTATCCTCTATACCTAGGAATTGGGCTTCCCAGGTGGTGCTAGTGGTAAAGACTACGCCTGCTAATGCAGGAGATGTAAGAGACATAGGTTCCATCTCTGGGTCAGGAGGATCCCCTGGAGAAGGGAATGGACTCCACTCCAGTATTCTTGCCTGGAAAATTCCATATCTAGCAATGCAGGACAGAGTAAATGCTCAAAATGTATGTAGAATAAATGACAATATAACATGAATTTAGGTCTCCTCTATGAGTTATGGAGAACATATCAAGGCATTCTTTGAAGAATTTTAAAAAATGTAGCAGAAAGGATAAATTGTCTAGAATAACATATATCTTGATTAATATGTATCTTGAATATTTCTAAATGTAAATGGTTTTATAAAAATATCTCTCAAATTTATGTATATATGATCCTTACTTTTATTTAAAATTTGTATTTCAAAATTAAAAAATAATCTTTTCTGAAGATTGGGAATGAGCAGTTTATAATGAGCAATATTCAAAAACATTAAATATCACTATCACTATAGAAAGCAATGTATAACAAGTTTGATAATTCATGTTAATAAAAAATTGAGATATTGATGACAAAAAGGTGACATTTTCCCCTCTAAGTTTAACTTCCCCCTTAAACCCTTCCCCAGGAGAACAGTGTCAAATATTTACTAACCTCCAGAATACAGGCATTGGCCAATCAGAACAGATGCTGTCATACCTGTAATGAAAGGCAACTGAAAGTAATTGCTTCAACTATACCCATCCATCTCTGTTGATTACCAGCACTATATTTCCCATCTCCTTGGTCAAAGTGGGGCATCTTGAAATACCTATTTTGACACTGTTGTATTTTTTTTTCATTCATTCAGTGAATAGTCATTGTGTCAGGTATTGACTTGGGTAAACAAAACTAAGTGTAATTCTCGTCTTCCGGAAGCTCTTAGTCCTCTAGCACAACTTCCATGATTCCCAGGCTTCTAGAAGCCAACCCTGACCATTCGCTAAGTCCTTTCAGTCAGCCTGTTTGGTAAGAGGTTGTTTTGGAGGTCCAGGGACTCCTTCTTTGTTTCTCTCTTCACTTCTCTGGCTGGTTCTCACTTTATCATGGTCACTTACTCTATTTAACCCTCCACACCTCCCCTCTCCCATCCTCAGCGTACTGCCGAACATGCAGGTCCTTAAACAAACATTCAGTGTAAGGAAAGGAGGCCTTGTTTGGCCTGAGGTCAAATCATGTTCTCCTGCTGAGCTTTTACCAGGCAGTCCCACGTCGTCCATCATATTATGCTTGCACAGATTAATAAAATTGGTTTTCTTTTTCCATTTGGCTAATGATCTTTCTGAGTGTACGCCACGGGTTTGGACCTGAATGGGGAGATTAAAGGAGAGGTACACCAAATTCTCAAAGATTTCAGGTTATATCCCCGGAGTGGAAATTCTAGATCAAGCAGTTTTGCATAGATTTAGGCCTCGCTTCCTGAATTCACCTCATTTTTTTTTTCATTCTATTATTTCTCAATCTATTACAACTTAACTTTCACCCATATTAAAATGGTTGCCGAGATCATCAGTGATTTATTAATTGCAAATCTCACAGTTGATATTCAGGTCTCAAGTGAAATGACTCATTCTTGGTTATAGAAACTCAAAGTCTTTATACTGTTATTCATAATACTTGAAAATCATGCCCCAATCTATTTTTAGTCTGTTTAAAATATTTTCCACTATTCTTAAGTAATTGTATCACTTCATATTTCTTCATTATCAGTTGTTAAGAATGTGAAGAAAAAGCAACCTTGGTATGCTATGGTGGCAATGTAAATTGGTATAGCCATTATGGAAAATAGTATGGAAGTTTCTCAAAAAATTAAAAACAGAACTACCATATGATCCAATAATCCCACTTCTGGGTATATATCCAAAGGAAGTAAGTAACTATCCCAGAGAGTGCATTCCCATGGGAACTGCATTCCCATATTCACTGCAGCATTTTTCGAATAGTCAAAATACAGAAACATTTAAAGTGTTTGTTCATAGATGCATGAGTAAGGAAAATGTGATACATATATGTGTATCTATATGTGTGTGCACACACACTCACACATGTACACACACAATGGAATATTATTCAACCTTAAAAAAGAAGGAAATCCTGCCATTTGTGACCATGACAGTATGGATGAACATGGAGAACAGTATGATAAGTGCAACAAGCCAGACAAAGACAAGTACTGCATGACCTTATTTATATGAGAAGTCTAAAACAGTAAACTCACAGAAACAAAGAGTATATGGGTGGTTACCAGGGGATAGGAAGGTTAGAGGTTAATGGAGAGAGATATTAGTCAAAGAGTACAAACTTTCAGTTTTAAAATGAATAAAGTTCTGGACACTTAATGCATAGCATGGTGACTACAGTAAATAACAGTATATTGTATACTCAAAATCTGGTGAGGAGTAGATCTTAAGTATTTTTACCACACACACACACACACACACACACAATGGTGACTGTATGAGATGATAAATAAGTTGGCTCGATTGTAGTAATCATTGTATATATATATGAGGTTTGATGTATATATGTATATATATATCTCATAGTGTACACTTTAAGCCTATACAATTTTGTCAATTATGCATCAAGAAAGGAGGACTGCAGGGAGATCAAATCAGTCAATCCAAAAGAAGATCAACCCTGAATATTCATTAGAAGGAATGATATCAGAGCTGAAGTTTCAATACTTTGGTCACTTGATGTGAACTGTTGATTCATTGAAAAAGACCCTGATGCTAGGAAAGATTGAGGGCAGGAGGAGAAAGGGGTGACAGAGGATGATTGTTGGGTGGCATCACCGGCTCAATGAACATGAGTTTGAGCAAACTCCAGGAGATAGTGAAGCACAGGGAAGCCTGGTGTGCTGCAGTTCATGGGGTCACAAAGAGTTGGACATGACTTAGCAACTGAACAACAACAAAGCTAAACAATTTTTTAGAAGAATGAGTTAGCTTTATGCATCACAGGTAAGAATTATCAGCTGGATCCCACCTCAGCTCTCTTTCTTTTCTGCATTGTCCCTTCCCCCAACAAAACTTGTCAGTAGGTCAAGGTTTACCTCCATCCAACTACCCAGTGGAAATAGGTGTTCCTCCTTCTGTTTAAAGCCAGTTTTTGCACCATCTTTTCAGGAACTTCACTACATCATCTCCCAATTTTTTCTCATGAACTTCAACATTTCTTTCACTTGTGCATTTAACATTACTTAACATATCAAAACAAGAGGTGTCTAAGACCCATCCCAGATCTCTTATGATTACTCCCAGATATGATGCATGAGGAAGGCATAGGGTTGTGAAATCCTTGGATTATTCATATCCTGAACACATGTTAAGTCGAGTATCATCTAGGCAGGAGGCACTGTTCTTGGGTTTGACTTGAGATAAACTGCAGAAACCAATCAAAGGAAACTTGGGATTCACTGCCCTAGACGAGGTGTGATGATCAAATCTTTCTGGTGAAATATTTTAGTGTAGATTTCTAAACTTACAAGGCAGAGTTGTAGCAACAACACTTTCCTACTTCTGTGTCAAAACCCGTTAATTCTTATTTTGCTTGTATGTGAGTCAGCTAAGGAGGAGGAGTTCCTAGATAATAATCCAAAGTACCTTAAAAATCCTCACTGAAGGAAAAAAAATGTCTGCAAAAAAACCACTTATAACTATAATTTCATAGGGTGAGTCTGATTGATAAGGTTCTTTATATGCTTTAAAAATGTATGAATAAACTAGTTTTGAAGGAAATCATATTAAATAACCTATTTTAAAGAATTTGTGTTCTTGTTTATTGTAAAGAGAAATCCATTCATTTATTTCTCAAGGACAAACCTTATAGAATTTGGTACTTCATTTTTCATAATTACTATCATCTAGGGAATCAGTTTTTGCATGAACAATGAGACAATACTTTTGGAGTTTTTTAGTGATACTTAGTATTCAATTCACCCAATATTGAGAACCCATGAACAGTATGAAAAGGCAAAATGATAGGATACTGAAAGAGGAACTCCCCGGGTCGGTAGGTGCCCAATATGCTACCGGAGGTCAGTGGAGAAATAACTCCAGAAAGAATGAAGGGATGGAGCCAAAGAAAAAAACAATACCCAGTTGTGGATGTGACTGGTGATAGAAGCAAGCTCTGATGCTGTAAAGAGCAATATTGCATACGAACCTGGAATGTCAGGTCCATGAATCAAGGCAAATCGGAAGTGGTCAAACAGGAGATGACAAGAGTGAACGTTGACATTCGAGGAATCAGCGAACTAAAATGGACTGGGATGGGTGAATTTAACTCAGATGACCATTATATCTACTACTGTGGGCAGGAATCCCTTAGAAGAAATGGAGTAGCCATCATGGTCAATAAAAGGGTCCGAAATGCAGTACTTGGATGCAATCTCAAAAATGACAGAATGATCTCTGTTCATTTCCAAGGCAAACCATTCAATATCACAGTAATCCAAGCCTATGCCCCAACCAGTAATGCTGAAGAAGCAGAAGTTGAATGGTTCTATGAAGACCTACCAGACCTTTTAGAACTAACACCCCCAAAAGATGTCCTTTTCATTATAGGGGACTGGAATGCAAAAGTAGGAAGTCAAGAAACACCTGGAGTAACAGGCAAATTTGGCCTTGGGGTACAGAATGAAGCAGGGCAAAGGCTAATAGAGTTTTGCCAAGAGAACACACTGGTCATAACAAACACTCTATTCAAACAACACAAAAGAAGACTCTACACATGGACATCACCAGATGGTCAACACAGAAATCAGATTGATTATATTCTTTGCAGCCAAAGATGGAGAAGCTCTATACAGTCAGCAAAAACAAGACTGGGAGCTGACTGTGGTTCAGATCATGAACTCCGTATTGCCAAATTCAGACTTAAATTGAAGAAAGTGGAGAAAACCAAGAGACCATTCAGGTATGACCTAAATCAAATCCTTTATGATTATACAGTGGAAGTGAGAAACAGATTTAAGGAACTAGATCTGATAGACAGAGTCCCTGATGAACTATGGACGGAGGTTCGTGACATTGTACAGGAGACAGGAATCAAGACCATCCCCATGGAAAAGAAATGTGAAAAAGCAAAATGGCTGTCTGGGGAGGTCTTACAAATAGCTGTGAAAAGAAGAGAAGTGAAAAGCAAAGGGGAAAAGGAAAGATATAAGCATCTGAATGCAGAGTTCCAAAGAATAGCAAGGAGAGATAAGAAAGCCTGACTCAGTGATCAATGCAAAGAAATAGAGGAAAACAATAAAATGGGAAAGACTAGAGATCTCTTCAAGAAAATTAGAGATATCAAGGGAACATTTCATGCAAAGATGGGCTCGATAAAGGACAGAAATGGTATGGACCTAACAGAAGCAGAAGATATTAAGAAGAGATGGCAAGAATACACAGAAGAACTGTACAAAAAAAAATCTTCATGACCCAGATAATCACAATGGTGTGATCACTGACCTAGAGCCAGACATCCTGGAATGTGAAGTCAAGTGGGCCTTAGAAAGCATCACTATGAACAAAGCTAGTGGAGTTTATGGAATTTCAGTGGAGCTATTTCAAATCCTGAAAGATGATGCTGTGAAAGTGCTGCACTCAATATGTCAGCAAATTTGGAAAACTCAGCAGTGGCCACAGGACTGGAAAAGGTCAGTTCTCATTCCAATCCCAAAGAAAGGCAATGCCAAAGAATGCTCAAACTACCATACACTTGCACTCATCTCACATGCTAGTAAAGTAATGCTCAAAATTCTCCAAGCCAGGCTTCAGCAATATGTGAACCGTGAATTCCAGATGTTCAAGCTGGTTTTAGAAAAGATGAGGAATCAGAGATCAAATTGCCAACATTTGCTGGATCATCGAAAAAGCAAAAGAGTTCCAGAAAAACATCTATTTCTGCTTTATTGACTATGCCAAAGCCTTTGACTGTGTGGATCACAATAAACTGTGGAAAATTCTGAAAGAGATGGGAATACCAGACCTCCTGACCTGCCTCTTGAGAAACCTGTATGCAGGTCAGGAAGCAACAGTTAGAACTGGACATGGAACAACAGACTGGTTCCAAGTAGGAAAAGGAGTATGCCAAGGTTGTATATTGTCACCCTGGTTATTTAACTTCTATGCAGAGTACATCATGAGAAATGCTGGACTGGAAGAAGCACAAGCTGGAATCAAGATTGCAGGGAGAAATATCAATAACCTCAGATATGCAGATGACACCCCCCTTATGGCAGAAAGTGAAGAGGAACTCAAAAGCCTCTTGATGAAAGTGAAAGTGGAGAGTGAAAAAGTTGGCTTAAAGCTCAACATTCAGAAAACGAAGATCATGGCATCTGGTCCCATCACTTCATGGGAAACAGTGGAAACAGAGCCAGACTTTATTTTTTGGGGCTCCAAAATCACTGCAGATGGTGATTGCAGCCATGAAACTAAAGGACTCTTACTCCTTGAAAGGAAAGTTATGACCAACCTAGATAGCATATTGAACAGCAGAGATATTACTTTGCCAACAAAGATCTGTCTAGTCAAGACTATGGTTTCTCCAGTGGTCATGTATGGATGTGAGAGTTGGACTGTGAAGAAAGCTGAGCACCGAAGAATTGATGGTTTTGAACTGTGGTGTTGGAGAAGACTCTTGAGAGTCCCTTGGACTGCAAAGGGATCCAACTAGTCCATCCTAAAGGAGATCAGTCCTGGGTGTTCATTGGAAGGACTGATGCCGAAGCTGAAACTCCAGTACTTTGGCCACCTCTTGCGAACAGTTGACTCATTGGAAATACCCTGATGCTGGGAGGGATTTGGGGCAGGAGGAGAAGGGGACGACAGAGGATGAGATGGCTGGATGGCATCACCAGCTCGATGGACATGAGTTTGGGTGAACTCCGGGAGTTGGTGATGGACAGGAAAGCCTGGGGTGGTGTGATTCATGGGATCTCAAAGAGTTGAACTCGCCTGAGCGACTGAACTGAACTGAATATTGGATCTGTGATGACTAGCTTGTAATTTCTACTGCATAAATTTTCCATGCTGCTTGACTGTATCTTGCAGAAGATGGTTGTACCACATGGATCAAGAATGGCCTGTTCAGGACCACTGATACATTGCTATGAGTGAAAAAAATTTTTTAAAAAGCCTTTCAATCTTTAAAGAAAATCTCATTTAGCTAATAAAAGAAGCTGGGGTCAGTGAACTATGTTGACTCAGGATAAATTAAAGTCTAGTCATTTTGATGGGTTTCAGATCACCAGGGCAGCTTGTAAGAACTGTTCCAACGACCTGTTTCACAAGATACTAAGCTTTGTTGTGACAGCTTTGCACAAAGTACCTGGCAAAATACATTCTGCACATATTTTAAGAAATGTGTGTTTGTATTGTGTAAAAGGAAGAAAAGGTAATTTCTCAATAAGACATTAGAAGATGAATCATCCAGATACAGTTTTTTCATAAAGCCTGTATATGGGGAAAATAATAAAGTACACCTGATGAAAAACTGAGGTTTTCAACCTTGTCTGTATTTACAATTTTAAAGTTCTCTTTAGCTTGGCAGATGCATTTAATTAAATAAGTGGTTTAGAAATTAAAATAATGAAAGCAACTCTTCACAGTAAAGGCTGTGATAAAGACATGTACTAAGGGTTTGGTTTGCTTTTAGTTACAACTGTATTTTAAAAATATTATGCCTAAATCTATATTACCTATTCTTGACTCCTTTGGAAGGTTTCCAATTTTTGGTTTCTTATATAGGAAAATATAGATTTAGGATTTTTTTTTAATTCTTGCATTTGAACTCTCTTTTCAATGTAGTCAATAAGTATTCTTTTTTTTCCTAAAGAAAAAGATAAGTGTAATATGGTCCACACACTATGGTGGTGGTTTAGTCACTAAGTTGTGTCAGACTCTTTTGTGACTCCATGGACTGCAGCCCTCCAGGCCCCTCTGTCCATGGGATTTCCCAGGCAGGAATACTGGAGTGTGTTGTCATTTCTTTCTCTAGGGGATCTTCCTGACCCAGGGATCGAACCCATGTCTCCTGCATTTCAGGCAGTCTCCTGCATCACAGGTGGTACTTTTTACCACTGAGCCACCAGGGAAGCCCTCACACACGATAAACACTGCTAAAATTCAAAAACACGTTTAAAGTGATGTCATTCATAAACACTTAGCACAGGCACTCAGAGTGAAGACATGACCTGGTTCCATTTGGTCCTCCTGATCCTCCTTCCTCTTGGTCTGAGAAACTTCTCAGGGTGCTCTGATGCCTACAATCTTATCTTTCTATTTTAGGTCAGAAGTACTTTTCAACTAGGCTTGTAAACTATTTGCTTTATAATTAATAACTTTAAGGTCTGGATGTCAATGGTCAGAATAACATTTGAATTACTAAATATGTTACTGTCAACATGCTAAAAATTAAGAGGCATACAATATCTTCAAGGTTTCCATACTATATTTCTCTTTATCTCAGTGAAAGGTGTTAATTTTGTATAGTGATGTTTTAGGAAACAAAAAGGTGCAAAAAACTTTTATTTGTGGTTGTGTGCTAACTTCTGTCATCCATGTTGACAATCCAATACAGTCATCTAGGTTGTTTGGAGTGAATCAGAAAGATAATTGAAAATAGTATGAGGTAGGTGGGAACTCTCTAAGATCAAGATGTGGCTTAACAACTACTTTGCCGAGAGAAGGATTAGCTTACTGTAGTTTTAAAGTTTAGTAGTAATGGCTTGAAATGCAGATGCACAATCAATGATCCTTTGTTGCCAGTTGTATACAGAATATTCAATACAGTTTAGCATTTTAAAGATCATAAAACACCAGTTCATATTAAACTTATCAACACTCGGTTCTTGGTTTCCAACAGCTTATTTTACTTATTTATAAAAGACATGGCGCTGAAACCCCTTTTTACTCTTTCTTTTCCTTTTTCTTCTTCAGATGACTTGAACACATAGGGGAGAAAAAGCCAGAGAGGCTAAAACAGTGTTCTGTTCATATTCTCTTATTTTTCTCAATCTCCCACTTCATTGCATGCAATTTCCATGTCACCAGGGAATTGTCTTAACATTGGGATGATTCTGTTGTGCAAAATGTGCTTATATTTATCTTATTGTATTGAGAATGTCATTGAAAATATTTCAAATACGTCATTGTTAAAGAACTTTCCTTCTCTAGATTAGAAAAGAGAAACCCAAAGTCTTTTGTGCAGCACATCAAGAAAAAACTTCAAATAGGATTAGTAATGGAGTTAAATGAATGAGGCAATGTGTTTGGAAAAGGGGGGTAAAAAATCACAAACCAGTTTCCATTGATTTCTCATTGTAACTCTCAGGCCACAACACTGCCAATGTGACTGAGCAAACTTTTCCTTTCTTCCTTCCTTTAACTCCCATTTTTGTTTGCAAATAAAATTAAACTTAAAATCATTATTTAAAACAATTCTCACTAGACAACAAATAAGGCCATAGACAAATTTTAAATAAAACCAAACTTGATGGGTTTTATTAAATGAGATTTCATGGGATATAACTTTGTGGAATTTGAATTTCAAGCCATAAGAAATGTAAATACCAGGTGGATATAAAATGAAGCTGATGAATCTTTGGCTTCAGGACTCCTCACTTGCTTAGTCCCCTTGTAAGTCAGTCATTATTTATTTCTGAGTAATATTGTCTATTTCTATGAGAAGAGTTATCACATGGTTGGTTCCAGGGGAAAATGTCCTGCTTTTTCACCAGCTCCTATACTTTCAGTTCAGTTCAGTTCAGTCACTCAATCATGTCCAACTTTTTGCGACCCCATGAATCGCAGCACGCCAGGCCTCCCTGTCCATCACCAACTCCCGGAGTTCACTCAGACTCAACATCCATTGAGTCAGTGATGCCATCCAGCCATCTCATCCTCTGTCGTCCCCTTCTCCTCTTGCCCCCAATCCCTCCCAGCATCAGAGTCTTTTCCAATGAGTCAACTCTTCTCATGAGATGGCCAAAGTACTGGAGCTTCAGCTTTAGTATCATTCCTTCCAAAGAAATCCCAGGGCTGATCTCCTTCAGAATGGACTGGTTGGATCTCCTTGCAGTCCAAGGGACTCTCAAGAGTCTTCTCCAACACCACGGTTCAAAAGCATCAATTCTTCGGTGTTCAGCCTTCTTCACAGTCCAACTCTCACATCCATATATGACCACTGGAAAAACCATAGCCTTGACTAGACGGACCTTTGTTGGCAAAGTAATGTCTCTGCTTTTGAATATGCTATCTAGGTTGGTCATAACTTTCCTTTCAAGGAGTAAGCATTTTTTAATTTCATGACTGCAGTCACCATCTGCAGTGATTTGGGAGCCCCCCAAAATAAAGTCTGACACTGTTTCCACTCTTTCCCCATCTATTTGCAATGAAGTGATGCTACCGGATGCCATGATCTTCATTTTCTGAATGTTGAACTTTAAGCCAACTTTTTCCTATACTTTAGAATTTTCTGTTGTACACCATTATTTCAAAGAGAAATGATCTCTTTTATTTCAAGAGGCTATTAAATATTTTTCTTGAGTTGATAATTATGCCTTTTATTTTAAAAAGTCAAATTGAATGACATATAATTTGTATAATGTAAAATGCACAAATAGTAATGGTACCACATTGACAAATGTATGTATCCATGTAATCACCACCACAACTAAAGGCATAAAGGATCACAATGCTTGAAAATATTCATAACCTTTTATCTCATAATCTCACTGGCAGAAATCTATCTTAAGGAAGTAATTCTAAATATCATTAAAGATTCAGGCATAATAATGTTCATCATCAATTGTATAATTGCAAAAATTGAAAGCAAACTAAATGAGCCAGAGTAGGGGAATGGTTAGGTCATAGTACACTGAAATGATGACTATTGTGTTAATAAATCAGAGAAGGCAATGGCAACACACTCCAGTACTCTTGCCTGGAAAATCCCATGGATGGAGCAGCCTGGTAGGCTGCAGTCCATGGGGTTGTGAAGAGTCGGACACGACTGAGCGACTTCACTTTCACTTTTCACTTTGATGCATTGGAGAAGGAAATGGCAACCCACTCCAGTGTTCTTGCCTGGAGAATCCCAGGGACGGGGGAGCCTCGTGGGCTGCCGTCTATGGGGTCGCACAGAGTCAGACACGACTGAAGCGACTTAGCAGCAGCAGCAGCAGCAGTGTTAATAAATATCATTAAGGACTTTGAAATAAAAAATTGGAGACATTTTTTTTGCCAAATCATAAGTGGAGAAAGTGAGACACAAATTGATTGTATGATATGATTTCTTGGTAAACAAAAAATGAATAGAAACGTATTTGAAAAGAAATACTTTGTTAACAGTGGTTCTTTTGGATCCTGGGATTCTTTCTCCCTCATATTCACTTATTTTTTTATCAATATGCATTTATTATTATCAGAATAAAATATGATTGAAGTATAAACATCTTTTTACAAATCAAAATCTTAATCATCTCAGTTTTTGTGATGATGTTTGTGAAGAAGCTGTTCGTGATCATGGTTTGTTGAGCTGTGCTAATATTCTTTTCAAGTTTCCTGTCAAAGATTTCTTAAGATTTATCAGCTTCCTTCTTCTCATGACAATGAAGCTAACTAGCACAATCCCTATATTAACTAAAAACAGCCATCAGCCCTTGAAATTTTGATTAATGTTAACACTTTGCAGCTATTACACGCAGTTCTTTCAAGCATCAAAGTATTCAATAAATCCAGAGCAGACGCTAGAAAAAGTTGTCATAGGGATGGTTTTCCTTCAACATCCTACCTTATTTTTAAGACTCTTATCTAATTTCCATTGGCAAATTCTTTCTCAGGTTATTCCTCTGCTTATTTGCATACTATTGACTTCTTTCTGGACTCCACTGGAAGCTGCTCTTCTCCAAGAGTAATTTTCATTTTCTAGATCTCTTACCCAGTCACCTCCTCAGTTCATTTTCCACTAAAATGAATTATCTTCTTCAACTCTGCAGTGAATTAAGTTTTGCTAAAGTAAAATTATATTTATATATATGTTTATATTTTTTTTGCAAATGGGTATGCTACAACTCCTTCTACTTAGATAACATACATATTTATTGAGGTAATGTAGTAGAAAAAATAATGGATTTATACATTAAAATTTATTTTGTTTAGTTTTTAAATAAAATAGTGCATATAAAAACACAATGTTTAATATGTTTTTCTATTTATAAGAATTCTCTTTCTAAAAATAATTTTAGTAAAAAACCTCATTAAATGCTTTATCTTATTCAGTTCAGTTCAGTTCAATTGCTCAGTTGTGTCTGACTGTTTGCAACCCTATGAACTGCAGCACCCCAGGCCTCCCTGTCCATCACCAACTCCTGGAGTCCATCCAAACCCATGTCCATCGAGTCAGTGAAGCCATCCAACCACCTTATCCTCTGTCATCCTCTTCTCCTCCTGCCCTCAATCTTTTCCAGTATCAGGGTCTTTTCTAATGAGTCAGCTCTTCGCATAAGGTGGCCAAAGTATTGGAGTTTCAGCTTCAACATCAGTCCTTCCAATGAACACCCAGGACTGATCTCCTTTAGAATGGACTGGTTGGATCTCCTTGCAGTCCAAGGGACTCTCAAGAGTCTTCTCCAACACCACAGTCCAAAAGCATCAATTCTTCGGCACTCAGCATTCTTTATAGTCCAACTCTCACATCCATACATGACCGCTGGAAAAACCAAAACCTTGACTAGATAGACCTTTGTTGGCAAAGTAATGTCTCTTTTTTAATATGCTGTTTAGGTTAGTCATAACTTTGCTTTCAAGGAGTAAGAGTCTTTTAATTTCATGGCTGCAATCACCATCTGCAGTGATTTTGGAGCCCCCAAAAATAAAGTCTGACACTGTTTCCACTGTTTCCCCATCTATTTCCCATGAAGTGATGGGACCAGATGCCATGATCTTAGTTTTTCTGAATGTTGAGCTTTAAGCCAACTTTTTCACTCTCCTCTTTTACTTTCATCAAGAGGTCCTTTAGTTCTTCACTTTCTGCCATAATGGTAGTGTGATCTGCATATGTGAGGTTATTGATATTTCTCCTGACTATCTTGATTCCAGCTTGTTCTTCAGCCAGCCCCACATTTCTTATGATGTACTCTGCATATAAGTTAGATAAGCAGGGTGACAATATACAGCCTTGATGAACTCCTTTTTCTATTTGGAACCAGTCTGTTGTTTCATGTCCAGTTCTAACTGTTGCTTCCTGACCTTCATACAGGTTTCTCAAGAGGCAGATCAGGTGGTCTGATATTCCCATCTCTTTCAGAACTTTCCACAGTTTATTGTGATCCACACAGTCAAAGCTTTGGCATAGTCAATAAAACAGAAATAGATGTTTTTCTGGAACTCTCTTCCTTTTTCCATGATCCAGTGGATGTTGGCAATTTGATCTCTGATTCCTCTGCCTTTTCTAAAACCAGCTTGAACATCTGGAAGTTCACGGTTCACATATTGCTGAAGCCTGGCTTGGAGAATTTTGAGCATTACTTTGCTAGCGTGTGAGATGAGTGCAATTGTGCGGTAGTTTGAGCATTCTTTGGCATTGCCTTTCTTTGGGATTGGAATGAAAACTGACCTTTTTCCAGTCCTGTGGCCACTGCTGAGTTTTCCAAATTTGCTGACATATTGAGTGCAGCACTTTTGCAGCATCATCTTTCAGGATTTGAAATAGCTCAACTGGAATGCCATCACCTCCACTAGCTTTGCTTGTAATGATGCTTCCTAAGGCCCCTTCATTACTCTTCAAAAGTTTTCATTTGGGTGCCATCATCTATAGCAAGGGTCAGAAAACTGTTTTGTGAAGAGTCAGATGGATAATATTTTCGATTTTGCAGCCTATGTGATGCCTGTTGCAACGACTCACTCTGCCCGCATAGTTTGAAAGCTGTCATGAACATGCTTAAACCAATGAGCACAGCTGTTTTCCTGTATGACTTGACTCACAAAAGCAGGAGGAAAGTAAAATCTGATCCATGGGCAAAAGTGTATCAACACTAGTTTATAAGATAAAGACTAATCCATACAACGTGCTGTTAATGGCCCTCCCAAATCTGGCTATAGTCTACTGCTTCCTGGACTCCCTTATTAACTGTTTTCCCGTTTTTCTCTAGTTGTTGTTTAATGTTCCAAAGTACCCTCTGCCTTTTCTCTTTCTATTCTTTCCAACAGCAAGTTCTCAAATATTTAAGTTGTAGACAAAATATCACATTTTCTCTAATCCTCTCTACTCTCTCCTGTATTTTTATAAGAACTTTTTGTGCCTCTACTATGATCCTTTTTTTGAGGTTACTATCAGTCTATTCTGCTATATTTTCCCCAGATTTGGTAAGTGTTTCTCACTCAGTTGCGTCTGACTCTTTGTGACCCCATGGACTTAGCCCGCCAGGCTCCTTTGACCATGCAGTACTAGAGTAGGTAGCTGTTCCCTTCTCCAGGGGATCTTCTTGACCTAGGGACTGAATCCAGGTCTCCCACATTGCAGGTGGATTCTTTACCATCTGAGCCACCAGGGAAGCCATATTACTCCTCTATTCTTCTATATTTTCCTCAGGTTTATTGAGGTATAATTGGAAAATAACATTGTATACAGTTAAAAGGAACAATGTAATGATTTTATATCAAATATACAAGGTAAAATGATTACCACCATCAGATTAATACACCCATCACCTCATGTGTGTGTGGCAAGAATGCTTAAGATTTACTCTCAGCAAATTTCAAGTGCACAATACAGTATTATAAACTGTAGTCACCGTGCTAGACACGCATCTTATTACAGGCAGTTTGTATCCTTTGAGCAACATCTTCTCAATGACTCCACTCCAAACCCTTGGTAACCATCCTTTTTACTCTCTGTTTCTATGAGTTTGACATTTTTAAAAAAAGATTCCACAAATAAGATCCTATCCTAAGATAAAGTGTTTATCTTATCTTTCTCTGAGTTATTATTTCATTCATGTTGTCTTAAATGGAAATATTTCCTTCTTTTTAAGGCTGAATAATATCTCTATCTATCTATGTTATTGTTATTCCTTCATCGCTCAACAGAACTTAGGTTGTTTGTATATTTTGGGTATTGTGGATAACGCTATAGTGAACATATGAGTGCAGATATCTCTTAGAGATAGGGATTTCATTTCTGTTAGATACTTACCCAGAAGTGGAATTGCTGGATCATAAGGCAGTTCTATTTTTAATTTTCGTATTGATAACTTTTTATTTTTATTTTTCCTTTAGCTGCACTGAGTCTTCATTGCTGCACGTGTTTTCTGTAGTGACCGCCTCAATTTACAGTCCCGCCAACAGTGCACAAGGGTTGCCTTTTGTCTACATTCTCACCGACATTTGTTATCTCTTGGCTTTTTGAGGATAGCCATCCTAACATGTCTGAGGCGATGTTTTATTATGGCTTTGATTTGAGTTTTCCTGATGATAAGTGATATGAAAGTGGTGTTCCCAATCTCTGTCCCTCAGTCATGCAGATTGCTTCAGGTGTTCTGGGTGAAGCAAGGAAGAAGTGGGTCCCTTTGACAGCATCCTACACAGGTAGGGAAGCTAGGAGTTCACACACTGTCACCCTTCACCCCCAGGAGAGACTGAGGGTCAGTGGATCTCTAGACAAGGATTTGTGCCTCCTTGGGGAGAAATGACAGGGGTAAATTGAAACTCTTCCTTTACCCTTTTTAATGGGTCCAGCTTCAGGCTTCTTTTTCTCTCTTTTGCTCTCATAGTGTGCTAGAACTTCTTAGCTGGATGTATAGACTCATATAACATATTCTTCTTTGTGAAGTGAAGTGAAAGTCTCTCAGCTGTGCCTGACTCTTTCCTACCCCATGGACTATACAGGCCATGGAATTCTCTAGGCCAGAATACTGGAGTGGGTAGCCTTTCCCTTCTCCAGAGGATCTTCCCAACCCAGGGACTGAGCTCAGGTCTTCCGCATTGCAGGTGGATTCTTTACCAGCTAAGCCACAAGGGAAGCCCAAGAATACTGGTATGGGTAGCCTATCCCTTCTTCAATAGATCTTCCTGACCCAGGAGTTGAACCCGGGTCTCCTGCATTGCAGGTAGATTCTTTACTAACTGAGCTATCAGGGAAGCCCTCTTCTTTGGGGGTGATTGTCAAAATTGGTGGTCTTTGTAGGGAAGAGGGTAGAAATCTGGTTAGAAATCTCCTATTCAGAGTCTCTGGAGAAGGAAATGGCACCCCACTCCAGTACTCTTGCCTGGAAAATCCCATGGACGGAGCAGCCTGGTAGGCTGCAGTCCATGGGGTCGCTAAGAGATGGACATGACTGAACGACTTCACTTTCACTTTTCACTTTCATGCAGTGAAGAAGGAAATGGCAACCCACTCCAGTGTTCTTGCCTGGAGAATCCCAGGGATGGGGGAGCCTGGTGGGCTGCCGTCTATGGGGTCGCACAGAGTTGGACACGACTGAAGTGACTTAGCAGCAGCAGCAGCAGCATTCACAGTCTCACTGATGTCACTCCAGACTCTTGATTATTTAGGGAGAGATGAACTAGAATTCACATACTACATCAAAATCTCATAAATCAGTAAAATCTCTTTTAAAAGCTTCTATTATTTTGGATTATAAAGAGTAAAGATGTCATATTGCACCTCATATGGAGTGTGAAAGCCAGTCTCTTTTGCACAATAGATATATAGCTCAATAATTTAAATGTTTGATTTAATAAAAAATCTAGTGCTTTACATTGAGTAAAACAAGGAATAATTTAGAACAGTTAAAAGAAGAAGGGACTGCTGAACAACTTGTAGTAAACTATGACTAAAGTATTGATTTATTGTTTACTTGAAAAAGATAAACAATTTATTTCTTCTGAAATTTTATCCAGTTTTATAAACAGTTTAAAAAGGTAAAAAAAAAATCATAAATTCTTTTTCATAGGATGGCTGCAAGAAGGTAATTCTGGTTGTTTTGTTCAAAATAATGGGGGCAAGAAATTTCAGCATCTGAGTTACTTTGCTGTGGAAAGAACAAACTTTTCCCTTCTCACTCTTGGAATGTTAGATAACATCTCTAACATATCTTTTGGCAAACTACCTGGCGAAAGTAACATTAATGTGTGACTTGACTCTTATATGCATGAGTCAAAGTTTGCATAAGTTTTGAATAATTGTTGCCAACATAATTAAACGATTTTGTAAATCCTGATAATAACATCACATAATACAACATTGCTGGGCACTCTTCTATGCTTAACATTTATGAACTCATTTGAGCCTCTAATAACACCCTTTGACTGTTGATAGAATAGGGCAGAGCAAGTTTAAATAAGTAGCCCAAGATCGCACAGGTCCCAAAAGGCAAAGCCAAGACAGAAAATGAGACAGTCTGGCTCTAGAGATTGTGCTCTCAATCACTGTGCTTTGTTTTCCAAGAAGGATTATCATCAATAAGGTAGCACACGGGGCTGAACTTACATATGCTATCTACATATGGGAGGCAATTCTGATTAAATATATCAAATCAGTTTTATACTTGCTGAAATACTCTCTTCCTGCTCTCCTACTCCACTGATGAGTTAACTGAAATTTGACTCTGTGATACTATTTTGTACTTTGTAGTTAGTTCTGCCTCCTCCTTTCCGCCGACCCCCGTGAGACTATGGAGACTTCAAATGTAATGAGCATTCTTACTACAGTTCCAATTCTTTTGGCATTCAGAACTTTTGCACAGGGTTTGGAATTTAGGAGATTGTTCAACAGAATGCTTGTTGAATGGAAGAATAAATTATAAAAATGCAATGAGTAATATTTAAGATGTCTGAAAGGGCTCAATAACTAGATTCAAATTTCCCTGCTCCAGTTCTGATGTAATGACAAAAAAAGACAAAAGATTCAGCATTTGGAAGGTAAAATTTCAAGCTGTTGTTTCAAGCTGATATTGAAGAATATCAGATCAGATCAGATCAGATCAGTCGCTCAGTCTTGTCCGACTCTTTGCGACCCCATGAATTGCAGCACGCCAGGCCTCCCTGTCCATCACCAACTCCCGGAGTCCACTCAGACTCACGTCCATCGAGTCAGTGATGCCATCCAGCCATCTCATCCTCTGTTGTCCCCTTCTCCTCCTGCCCCCAATCCCTCCCAGCATCAGAGTCTTTTCCAATGAGTCAACTCTTCGCAGGAGGTGGCCAAAGTACTGGAGTTTCAGCTTTAGCATCATTCCTTCCAAAGAATATAGTCTATGTTTAATAACAGATGTAAGACTGAAGGACACTTAATCTTTGATACTGATTACCTATTGTTGTGTAAAAATTATCTCAAGACTGAGAAGCTTAAGCAATCATAAACACTTTTTCTGTCAAATTTTTTACAGATGAAGATGAGGAATTCAGAAGTGGCTTAACTGGGTGTATTGGCTCAGGGTCTTCTATGGAGTTGCATTCAAAAATGTTGGTTTGGGCCACAGACAAACGCTCGACTGGATCTGATTCCAAGAGAGCTCAGTCTTATCACTGATAAGTTGATGCCGGCTATTGGCAGCAGACCTCGGTTTCTTTCCACTGGATTATTTGAATATTTTCCTAATGTTGGCAGGAAAGGGGGAAAGTTTCCTATAAAATGGGAAACTCAAGAAAGAGCATGATAGAAGACACAATTTGTTTTATGTCTTTGGCTTAGAAGTTACACATTGTAATTTCTGGGTTATCTTATTGATTTTTACAAGGCAGCTGGTTTCAGGGTGGAAGGAGACCATACCAAGGCAAGAAAACTAATTGGTGGCCTTATTGGATGCTGGTTACCAAGCTTCCTGTCATTAGCAGTCTCGAACTGGAGTAGACCTCCTCCATCAGCCATGGAGCCTGCCCCCGGGAAAGCCCAATATAGGAAGCAGACTTTGTAGCATGCTCACTACCAAAAGAGAGAGGAAGGAGGGGCTAAACTATAGCAAGTATCTACCATGATGATTCACCACTTAATAACTTGTTTACTTTTTTGATGGATTCCTCCTCAACTCAGTTACAAGCAATAGGGATCAGGGACCCAGTTACCCTGGGGACCACTGAATGCCTGACACTCAGTATGGCCTCTCATTATTACAATACACTTTGGCTGAATCTTGAATAAACAAATTACTGTGATCATGATCTGCATCCTCACATAGAAATATCTGGAATGTAATGTTTAATGGAAAGGATTCTCTTCAGAAGCTTGAGAACTTCTGTTTCACACAGACCTCTGTTGTTGTTATTGTTTAGTCATTAAGTCATGTCTGACTCTTTGCGGCCCTGTGGACTTTATCCACCAGGTTCCTCTGTTCATGTCCAAGAATACTGGAATAGGTTGCCATTTTCTCCTTCAAGTGATTTTCCTGACCCAAGTGTTGAACCTGTGCATCTCCTGCATTGGTATACAGATTCTTTACCACTGAGCCACCAGGGAAGCCCACACAAACCTCTATGCATACATTAATCTTCTCCATTTAAAACTTTAAAAACAATAAGTGCAAAACAATGTCAGTTGATAATTCACAGTAGTACCTTTTTTTTTTTTTTAAATATTTCATTATAATTTTTATTTTATTTTTTTTTTTCTGTTTTTTTTTTTTGTTTTTTTTTTTATTTTATTTTTTTAATTTTATTTTATTTTTAAACTTTACATAACTGTATTAGATTTGCCAAATATCAAAATGAATCTGCCACAGGTATACATGTGTTCCCCATCCTGAACCCTCCTCCCTCCTCCCTCCCCATTCCATCCCTCTGGGTCGTCCCAGTGCACCAGCCCCAAGCATCCAGTATCGTGCATCGAACCTGGACTGGCATCTCATTTCATACATGATATTTTACATGTTTCAATGCCATTCTCCCAAATCTTCCCACCCTCTCCCTCTCCCACAGAGTCCATAAGACTGTTCTATACATCAGTGTCTCTTTTGCTGTCTCGTACACAGGGTTGAGGTATTACTTTATAATGCCATCCTTATTACTGGCCAACTTAAATGTTTTTCATGTGGGAGATGTTCTAAAGTACACAAGGAAACAGCAACTGATATAATTTATCTTTGATAGAAGGACTAAAACTCTTGCTTAAAAATTTTCAAAAAGATCCTTAAGAAGAAGAACATGAAAAATTAACTTCACTGATTACTGTTTCAAGAAAAATAAAACCTCTATTATCTTGGATTGTTTAGCATCAGAGCAAAAAATTGTTCTAAGCAGCATCTGAAGAGAGGGATTTATAACATTAATTATATCTAGTCTTGGCTTAACAAGACATGGTAGTGGTCATTTCCCTCCCATTCTAGTCTAAAGTTTTAATCCATCTTCACATGTTGAAGCCCAAACCTTCCTCCAACTCTACTGGAAATAGAATTTGAGGTGGTGATTAAGGTTAAATGAGATAATAAGGGTGAAGCCCTGATCTGATAGAAGCGATGCCCTTGTAAGAAGAGAAGGAGACACCAGAACTCTTTCTTCAGCAGGTGAAAGGACAGCCATCTGTGAGCCAGGAAGAAAGGTCTCACCGTGATTACATCACTCTGGCACTCTGATTTCAGACTTTCAGCCTCCAGGACTGGGAGAAAATAAATTTCTATTGTTTAAGGCTTTCATTTATAGTATTTTGTCATGGCAGTCTAAGCTAACTAAAACAGTATTTGCTATACAAGAAAATTACAGTTTTATTTGAAAGAATATCCAGGGTCTGTATTAGATTGGGTGATTAGGGAAAGCTTCTCCAAAGAGATGTTTAGGCTAGATCTGAAGAATGACTAATAACCAGCTGTGAGCATTGCAGACTGAGGTCACCAGGTTAATAAAGATTTTCCTCCATTTGGTTTGACTCTATATCTGTGAATGTATGGTTAGACAGAATAACATGTTTGTTATCTCTGTTTGGAAAGCCTTTCTAGTTCTTACCATGACATCACTACATTATTTCTGTTTTAGAGATGTTGTTACACTGAGGAATGATATGGGAGTTAAATAGGCCTCAAATCAAAACATAAATCTATCAGAAACATCCAGAAAATGCATTATTTCCAACATATTTTCTAGGTCTAAATTTCCAGTTGAATGAACAGTTCAAAAGTGTTTACTTGGTAAGTGATGTTGTTTTTACAAAATGACTTTAATTTGAATTTGGTAAGCACTTTAACAGAGAAGGCAATGGCACCCCACTCCAGTACTCTTGCCTGGAAAATCCGTGGACAGAGGAGCCTGGTAGGCTGCAGTCCATGGGGTCGCTAAGAGTCGGACACGACTGAGCGACTTCACTTTCACTTTTCACTTTCATGCATTGGAGAAGGAAATGGCAACCACTCCAGTGTTCTTGCCTGGAGAATCCCAGGGGCAAGGAAGTCTGGTGGGCTGCCGTCTATGGGGTCGCACAGAGTCGGATGTGACTGAAGCGACTTAGCAGCAGCAGCAGCAGCAAGCACTTTAAATCTATAAGTCCTTTTATTTTCATTTATACAAGACCTAAAATAATGTGTATACATTATTATCAATGTAATACATCTTTAATTCAAGTAAATTGTTGTGGTCCTTTTATTATTTAAAAAAATAAATTAATCTCTGCCTCTGATGCTTTTAATACAATAAACCCTAAAACAAACAAATGCCCCCCTTTTATTTACCTTGTTTGTAGTATCTACATCAGGTTTTAATTTTTCTTTTTTCTGTTTATGTATTTTCAGATGCTAGGTGTTGTCTTATCGATTTGTCTGAGCATTTCCAAACCCTAGCATGGTAATTGACACTTGCTGAGTGTTTTGACTGTGTGGATCACAATAAACTGTGGAAAATTCTGAAATAGATGAGAATACCAGATCACCTGACCTGCCTCTTGAGAAACCTATATGCAGGTCAGGAAGCAACAGTTAGAACTGGACATGGAACAACAGTCTGGTTCCAAATAGGAAAAGGAGTACGTCAGGGCTGGCACCCCACTCCAGTACTCTTGCCTGGAGAATCCCAGGGACCGGGGAGCCTGGTGGGCTGCCGTCTATGGGGTCGCACAGAGTCGGACACGACTGAAGCGACTTAGCAGCAGCAGCAGCAGCAGCAGCAGCAGCAGGGCTGTGTATTGTCACCCTGCTTATTTAACTTCTATGCAGAGTACATCATGAGAAATGTTGGGCTGGAAGAAACACAATCTGGGATCAAGATTGCTGGGAAAAATATCAATAACCTCAGATATGCAGATGATGCCACCCTTATGGCAGAAAGTGAAGAGGAACTAAAAAGCCTCTTGATGAAAGTGAAGGAGAAGAGTGAAAAAGTTGGCTTAAAGCTCAACATTCAGAAAACTAAGATCATGGCATCTGGTCCCATCACTTCATGGGAAATCAATGGGGAAACAGTGGAAACAGTGTCAGACTTTGTTTTTTTGGGCTCCAAAATCACTGCAGATGGTGACTGCAGCCATGAAATTAAAAGACGCTTACTCCTTGGAAGGAAAGTTATGACCAACCTAGATAGCATATTCAAAAGCAGTGACATCGCTTTGCCAACAAAGGTCTGTCTAGTCAAGGCTATGGTTTTTCCTGTGGTCATGTATGGATGTGAGAGTTGGACTGTGAAGAAGGCTGAGCGCCGAAGAATTGATGCTTTTGAACTGTGGTGTTGGAGAAGACTCTTGAGAGTCCCTTGGACTGCAAGGAGATCCAACCAGTCCATTCTGAAGGAGATCAGCCCTGGGATTTCTTTGGAAGGAATGATGCTAAAGCTGAAACTCCAGTACTTTGGCCACCTCATGCGAAGAGTTGACTCATTGGAAAAGACTGATGCTGGGAGGGATTGGGGGCAGGAGGAGAAGGGAACGACAGAGGATGAGATGGCTGGATGGCATCACGGACTCAATGGATGTGAGTTTGAGTGAACTCTGGGAGCTGGTGATGGACAGGGAGGCCTGGCGTGCTGCAATTCATGGGGTTGCAAAGAGTCGGACATGACTGAACGACTGAACTGAACTGAACTGTTTTGAAAAGTTTTATTGGCATATCCTTTTTAACTTAAAAAAGTAACTATTGTGTGATCATCTTTTTAAGTAAAATATAACATATTGATTGTGAAAAAATGATTTTTAGGTTTCTGTACCAAATAACTGTATGACAAGCTTTGGTACCATCATTGTTAAATATAGGTCAAATTTTTCCCTTGGATGAAATTAGAGAAAGTGTTCTCCCCGTCCTACTCCTCCGCCATCTTGGCTCCTCCTGAAATTAGAAGAAGTGCTTTTAATTGATGATAAGATATTTTGTTTTCATATCATTATATTTTTCGTTCAAAGGAATTAGGTGACTAGAAATCAGGCAGGGAAATGAGAACTATGGGGCTTGGGGCAATTTCTCTCATAGCACTATAATCTATAGAATACATTTGGGAAATTTTTGGAGTAAAACTTCTTAATTAGGAAAGTGAAGAAAGCCACAGCATATGATCTGGATTTTGTGAAACAGTATCTTTCTTCCTTTTCACAGAGCAAGCGTTTCCTGTTACATACACAATAGTAATAGTCCTACGTCATTTGCCTGAAAACTATTAAGATTATGTTGTTTTGGGACCTTTAGTCAGAAACATGTCAGGGCCATTGACTGTGTAGCTAGATTGCCAAAGTTAGAATCCTGGCTTTGACATTAACAAGCTATATAGACTTGAACAAGTTAGTTACCCTCTGGATCTCATTTCTTCACTTGTAAAGCAGAGATAATGCTAGTGTCTGAATAACAGAGTTTACTGAAGGCCAAGAACTTTATGTATGTAAGATACTAAGAATAGTATTGATAGCTTGCCATAGTTAGTGCTGCAAGCTTATTTGTTCAATAAATAATAATGAACATTCATATTAAAATACGAATGTATTACGATAAATTTTAGACAAGGGAATTGAAGAATCTTTAGTAAGTGCTCTAAATCCTTGAATGGAGTTCATGGGAGAATAGCTCAAATCCAAAGCTTCTGATTTTTAAGTCTGTCAGCCATATGTGTGCCTGCTTTTTTTCTAATTAAGCTTCACAGATTTAGAAATTCTCTGCTACAGAGGACTGAAGTATAAGAAGGGTTATATACAGCTCTATAAAGAATAAAGTCAAAGAGCTCTGGGAAAGCTGATCTATGTGTGGAACATAAGGGCTACCCCCAAGAATGTGATGGGCTGCCTCACGGTGAGCTGTTGGGGGGTGAAGTGCTTCTTTTTACTCTGAGAAGGAACAAAAAGCTTTAAGGGGAAAAAAATAATTGTCCAGCTCATAGCAAAAGAACATAAAATTAGCTGTCACTGAAATCAAGTGATCAAAACCTTGCCACTTAAAATTCCTTTTGGAATGAACAATATATAAATCAATGACAAATGGATTAAATTATTTATTACAAAATACTTCAAAGAATACTCTTTGAATGTATAAATTAACGAAGACTCTGAAAAGGTCAAAACAAAGCCAACAAAGAATTCCTCAGGCAGTTTCGACAGACATGAATTAGCAGGCTGGGCTGATGTTTAGCGCCTGGATTGTGAAGCTGGGAGGACCAGAGCAGGCGGTGAGAACCCGCTGAGCCAGACGGAGTTGCTAAGGATGAAACTTCATACTGGGAGGCTCATCTGACTGATGAAACAGCAGCTGCCTAACTGCCTACCCTGACCTTTGTTGCTTATTTATGATACTGTGAAAAGTAAAACTCTACATTTCAGGGAGGTGTTAGAATTAGTGAGGTACCTAAGGGACTTGGAGCTATTGACTTTTACTGTCACCAAAAATATGGGAGGGTATTTTGTGGGAGAATGGATACATGCATATAGCCGAGTTTCTTTGCTATCCACCTGAAACTATCACAGCATTGTTAATCCAATATAAAATTAAAAAATTAAAATAAAATGTGTAAACATGTATACTGATTCTTGACATGAGGTATGAATAGATTGTTTTCTGATATGCAGAAATGAACATAGAATTGTAATTGAGTCACATTTACATCACCTCAGCCAATTCCTAGTATAATGAATTTGGGTAATATTGTCTTTTTCCCCCCACCCTTAGTCTTCCTTTCTTGAAATCTTTATCCTTCAAACATGTTTTAAGGTCTTTGAGTTTTAATGGCCATTATTTTTATAGGCTAGTACAGTCTAGAAGCTTCAGTACTATGGCCACCTGATGTAAAGAGCCGACTCATTGGAAAAGACCCTGATGCTGGGAAAGATTGAGAGTTGGTGGAGAAGGGGGCAGCAGAGGATGAGATAGTTAGATAGCATCACTGCCTCAGTGGGCATGAGTTTGAGTGAACTCTGGAAGAGAGTGAAGGACAGGGAAGCCTGGTGTGCTGCAGTTCATAGGGTCACAAAAAGGCAGACACGACTTAGTGACTGAACAACAGGCTACACATACAAAGAGACAGAATTCAGTTTAAGTGTTGAGAAGCTGTTTCAGTAAAGGCTTCTCACACACTATTAGACCAGACACATTAGAAAGCTGAATAATGTCAAGTGCCGACTGAGATGCAGGACCCGTGGGAACCCTCAGCCATTCTGGAGAACAGCCTGGCACTATTTGGAAATATTTAGTTATAAACATGGCTTATCACTCAGCAGTTCTTCTTTAAGATCCATGTACCAAAAATGTCCTTACATGTTCATAATGGGGCTTTTGGGAAATGATCATTGGAACATTCATGCATGTGTACAGTGAGTGTGTATGAGTGTGTGTACATGTGGTGTGAGTGTGCATGCAAATGTATGTACATGAGTATGAATTTTAATGATAGTATATGTGTGTGCATGTGTATGTGATGGAAAGCTTGTCTAGGCAACCCAAGTGGCCAGCACTGAGAATGAACACACCATGGACTATATACAACAATTAGATACAAAGATTTCTTGGAGTAAGAAAAACATAGTTGGATCATAAATACACTGTATTTAGTGAAAAACAGAAACATTGAGAGCTTTAATACAGCACATTTACATACGTTTGAAAGCACATGTGTTTCTATACAGTTTGTGAAATCTACAAATAAATAATTCTCATTAAATATACTGAATAATTGCAGTAGTTGCATGTGGTAGAGGTAGTGACAGGAGTGGCTGAGGGGCTCAAAGGTAATAAATAAATATCTATAGAAAGAGGGGAACCTTGTCTGGACCCATGAGGATAACGTGGCATGGAGTGGGCATAAGCACAGACTTGAATATATAAATAAATAAAATGACTGTCACGAGGGGCTTCCCAAAGGAAATGAAGCTTAAGATAGGTTTTGTAAGGCTGTGTAGGAGTTGACCAAGCAAGATGGTAGAGAGGGAAATCTTACTAGAAAGAAGAGGACTTGAGCATATTCTGAGCAGTAGAAGCTGCAAATTCAATGATCTGAAGTCAAAAGCACTTGCCTTCTCCTTAGGGTTGCACAGAGCAGGTGTATGACAAGGGTATAGACCTCAAAGTGGAGTGGGATGAACGGACAGAGAGGCAGACACACTCTCTATGACATAGGACTCGATATTCTGTGTTTCCATGTCTGCATGGGATTCTGAAGGTTATGGGGAGGATGTTCAACTACAGAGTGATAGGATCCTTCCTTGTATTTTAAAACTTTTTGTCTCTAATTTAGGGGAATCTCTCTATATATAAAGCCAGCTCAAGTCTCATTTTATCCACAAAGGCTTTTCTTAGTCCAGTTCCTAACCGAATTGCATATTATCTCTTTATGGGAAATTCTGCCCTATTTAGGGCTTTCATATGCACTTAGCTTATTCTTTCTTATAATTATATGTCCTTCCCTTATCTTTGTTTTTGACATCTAGTAAAATAGACTACCTGGAGGAGGACAGGGCAACCCACTCCAGTATTCTTGCCTGGAGAATCCCATGGACAGAGGAGCCTGGAGGGCTAGAGTCCATAGGATCGCAAGAGCAGGACACGACTGAAACGACTGAGGAAAGTAGACCACGTTTTTATAGATGGCAGAAAATGCCAAATCATCTAACATTTAGTACAGATCAAAATGAAATAAATCACATGGGAAGTGCTTTAAAGGTGGGAGAAGAAATTTTACTTAATATGACAGCTCATATGGAAGCAAAAAAAAAACAAAAAACAATGGAGGGAAATGCAGTAAGGTTTCCTTGGGATATGTTATCAAAGAAGGAGACAGGGGAAGGTTAGAGGGAAAAGAGTAAAACTGAAGGGAAGTTTCATTTCCATGGAGTGACTTTTGATTTCAAAGAAAAATTTTTAATCTTTTGAGAATTTAGTGAGCACAGGCTCCATCCCTTGGAATTTTCATTTTATCTTACTAATTCTAATTACCTGGATTGAAAAACGTAGCAAGTACTATAATGCCAAATACAATGTCAAGACAATGTAAACTTTTAGCATTAGATAGACAATACAACCTTCAAAAGTATAGAATGCACATTCCAGGGATGCACTGAATTCTTTAATTATTGGAAATAAAAGGTTATTACTTTCATTAATGATAATAAAAATTTGATGAGATACATAGAATACAGGAAAAGTTTCATCTTTTCCTTGAATTCGATTGATCAGTTTATGTATTATAAAAATTTCTCTATCCATCACTTAGAATATTACTGTGAAGTCTTTTATAAATAGAATGAATATCTGGTAAATCAATTTCTCAGTTATATCTTTCCCTGTCAGCTCAACCACAGAATTCAGAAATAAATATAAATTTCAAAACGTTAAAATTTTCCAAAAGATTTTTTTAGTGCAGTAATAATTCCCAAATAATTTGGCAATGGGCCCATGAAAATATTTAATAGTTATCTCCCTTGTGTCCCAAAGTTCCCACCATCTTTTCCTGCCCCACCTCTTTCTCCTTTAACCCTCCCTATCAGCTAGGAATTCTCATGGGCTTTTCATGGCTTTCTATTGGAAATGCTGATAAAAACTTTTGTGTAGTTGTAGTTATGTAAATATTTCCAAAAATCTGTGTTTGGTGCTGTATTCCTAGCAGTGATAGGCTTCTGTACAAGTATTTGGATGAGTCTAGTCCCATTTCACTACTCTCCATTTGCCAGAACAAAGGCAACCTTTGCCAGATTTGGTTCCAGCAAAGTGGAGGGCTGCCCAAGTGTTTGCTTCATTTGGAATATTCTTGTAGTCAAATATTTACACGGTGCCCCCAAATCCTCTGGCTTGAATCTTTCATATAATTTCCAACTCAGTGTCTATTTACAAAACCATTTAGTTTGGAGGGCGATATAGATCTGGCCTTGTTTCCAAGGGGGAACAGTGAAAGCACCATTACTGGTCACTGTTAAAACAAGATTAGCCAAAACTGGGAGTTGTACAAATAGAAGAAAGCTCACCCATTCTAAAGTGTTCTTGTTTCTTCACAAATTTATCTTTGAAATACACTGACATGCACAGCTGTTTTTTTTTTTTTTAATTAGTTCTTGGAATCTTATTCTGAAAGTTTCCTGAAGTTGTGACTGATAAAGGCTACTTGGAAATGTGTAGAACAATTTTAAAAGAAAGACAAAAGTTAGCTGCTTGGGAACCTATGACAGAGATGTGAAAATATTTGAAAACTTGAATGAATAGAGGATCATATTTTAGTTAAGAAACTATTACTTCAAATGCAATTACCTACCATTACTGCAAAGTCAATATTCATAGGCATGCTGCAGATAAGAATATATTATGTGGAGGAAAGAACAATGTGTTTTATATAACATTTTAATTTCATTTTCCAGGTTAATATGCTAGACAAGTTCTAAGTATGCTATATGTCAACTAAAAGTATAATTCATATTGATGAACTGCCTGAGTTGTTTAGGTTATTAAGTAGCATCACTGCATGTGAGATTTACAGACTAAGGAAATTTCTACTCCGAGGACAGAAGATCATGCCTAACTTCGTTAAAGATACACATAGTTTTTAAACAGCAGTGAGCATACCTATATATATCTACAAGTATTAAATTATGTATTGTCCACCTATTGTTTACCATGTATGCATTGTTCATTCTGGTGCTATTTCTGTTATATTGTCAACAAAACAAGCAGTTTAATGATTGCTACTTGGTCAGATAAATCACAAGCTGGAATCAAGATTGCTGGAGAAATATCAACAACCTTAGATATGTAGATGATATCATTCAAATGCGGCTTCCCTGGTGGCTCAGTGGTAAAGAATCCATCTGCCAATGCAGAAGACATAGGTTTGACCCTGATATGGGTCAGGAAGATACCCTGGAGAAGGAAATGGCAACCCACTCCAATATTCTTTCCTGGGAAATCCTATGGACAGAGGAGCCTGGTGGACTATAGTCCACAAAGTTGTGAAAAGTCAGACATGACTTAGCAACTAAACAACCACCACTCTGATGGCAGAAAGAAGAGGAACTCAAGAACCTCTTGATGGAGGGTGAAGAAGAAAAAATGGAAGAAGTGACAGATTTTATTTTCCTGGGCTCCAAAATCACTGTGGATGGTAGCTGATGCCATGAAGTTAAAAGACACTTGCTCCTTAGAAGGAAACTTATGACAAACCTAGACAAGCATATTAAAAAGCAGAGACATTACTTTGCTGACAGAGGTTCGTGTAGTCAAGGTTATGGTTTGCCCAGTAGTCATGTATGGGTGTGAGAGCTGGAGCACAGAGAAGGCTGTATGTCAGAAAATTGATGCTTTCATTAATTGCCAGAGAAGACTTTTGAGAGTCCCTTGGACAGCAAGGAGATCAAACCAGTCAATCCTAAAGGAAATCAACCCTGAATAGTCACTAGAAGGACTGTTGCTGAAGCTGAAGTTCCAATACTTTGGCTACCTGATGTGAAGAGCCAACTCATTGGAAAATAGCCTGATACTGGAAAAGATTGAGGGCAAGAGGAGAAGTGGGTGACAGAAGATGAGATGGTTGGATGGCATCATCGACTCAAAGGATGAGTTTGAGCAAACTCTGAGAGATGGTGGAGAGCAGAGAAGCCTGAGGTGGTGCAGTCCATGGAGTCACAGACATGACTTAGGGACTGAACAATAGCAACTTGGTCAGAACCAATTGTTGCTAAGAGATACCATCTCTCTGATGGTGAGTTATTTCTCTGGATAAGGGAAATCACAACCTTGGCCTTCTGATTTTATAGTTTTCTTTAAAAATCCTATGAAATATGCTGATAGGCAATTAATTTGCAAATCACTATTTCTAAATTGTGCATTTAGATTTTTAAATGAAATTCAATTTTTTTTTTAATCTTGAACAATTTTCTCAGTGCAATCATTTGGTCTTCCTTGATCTAGACTCTTTTAGTTATCCTACAGTACTCCACATCTGTTTCCACTGCAGCATACTGTACTGTCATCTTGCTAGTGTAATTTTCTTAAATAAATCTGCTCCTAGGTTACCTAGTTGAATTCTTTGTTGCAGGAAACTGTAAACTAAACTCTTTATTTTCAATGTGGCCTAGAATCTGGTACACTGTAGAAATCTGATACATGTTTCATAAATGTTGAATAAAAATTACCTTTCAAAATACAGCTACTTCCTGCTCAAATATGTATATGGCAAGAATGAATTCTATTAATTGCTTCACTGATTTAAATTTGATGTTCTCTCAACCATTAATTTGTGTCAATGAAAGTAAAATAAAGGGAATACTGATACTAGTTTGAGCTGCTTTTTCTTGAACTTTGTAATAAATTATACTGCAAAAAGTTTAGACAAAGCAGGTCCTTGAAGCAATAGTTTTGCAAAGTCATTGAGTATTAGATCTAGGAAACTTTACATCTTCTGCAGAACAGTAAACTTACTTCACCGATATGCTTAAGACAGCACATAAATATTATTCTTGGTTTCTTTGATATCAGTGGCATACACCACCCTTGCCTTGCTAGTCTTTAAACATTTTAACAGATATTTCCATGGATAAATTTGCCTTTTTCCTTTTCTGCTTCATAAAAGGAAAACCTTGGCACTTCTTAAAAATAAAAGTTTCATATGCCTTCCTGAATAAAGATTTTTTTAGATGCTCAAAGACTTGGCATATTATAAGCCCCTCCCTAATGATTCTTATTTTAATCAAGTTTAACAAACCCTGGACAAATGAACTTAAAACTCTTTCTGTGTTGTGTTTTAAACAGCTGGCATCTGTTTTATAGGGATGAGTGGAGGAGGGAGACAGAGAGAATTGAGATATACTCAGTATTAGGAGGGTGAAGGGAAACTTTCTCAAGCACCAGCATGATTGGTGATCTGTGATGTGTTACTTGGTTATAAACTTTACAGAGGATATATAGTATAAATGAGAAGGCTTAAAATGGTGCACATGTTTTGACTCCTCAATTCCTCTTCTAAGACTTTATTCTAGATCAGTTTTATCATAAAATTTTGCAAATATTCAGCTCTAAGGATGTATGCTGGATTCAGCTTTTTAAATAACAGTTAAACCTTGCAAACAATGTGAATACCCAAGAATTTGATTAAAGGAAATATGTTACAACACCAGATTTCTGTTTCTTGACCCCGGAATAGGCTACATCCTGTACCCTTTTTGCACTTTGCTCATCTTAGTCCCCTGTACACTTAATAGTATTTTGTTTATATTTGTTTTTCTCCTTATATTATAAACTCAATAGTGATGGAGACTGGCTTATTAGATCTGCAGTACTTAGAATAGGTTATAGGTATTACACGTTATAGATATTACAGTGTTTAGTTGCTCAGTCATGTCCGACTCTTACAACCCCATAGACTGTAGCCCACCAGGCTTCCCTGTCCATGGAATTCTCCAGGCAAGAATACTGGAGTGGACTGCCATTCCCTTCTCCAGGGGATCTTCCTGACCCAGGGATCAAACCCAGGTCTCTTGAATTGCAGGTGAATCTGAGTCACCATGGAAGCTCTAACACTGAGAATAGCAATTGAAAAACAGGCAACTCAAAAAAAAAAAAAAAAAAAAAGTGCTAAATGATAAAGAGGAGCTATGTTGCCAGAAAATATTCTAGAATATTTTATAGATACAGGTCGTATTAGAATAGCATTAGAATACTATACTATAGTATAATATTCCAATATAGTATTCAATACTGTATTAGATACTATATTAGCGTATATTAGTTATAGTATTAGAATACTAAATATAGTATCTGTATAAGAAAGTTAATGATTTTTTCAGTTGTTGAAAAACAATTAGAAAACAGTTTCTACTTTACGTCCTTGCCTTAGCAAAATGGATTTATGCATTAAAACTTGGAAGTTTAAATACTAAAAAAGAGAGCATTGATTACTTTGTAGCCTTGTGCTTATTGGTACGTTTTGTGAAATAAGGTATTTAAAGAAAGACAAAGATCTTGAAGGGAAGATCTTGCTGGGTCTACATCCACGAGCGAGTATTCACTCTTATGCTGAGGTGTTTGAGACTCTCAGAGAGGAAAGCAAGAGTTTGCTCCATTTTGAAAGAAGCTCTTTGAAGCTTGTTGGTGTTTTCATGGACCTGGTTGCGGCAGAAAGGGCTGGAATAAGAGGTACAGCTTCAGGATGTGAAGGAACTTATGAGGTGTCCAATTTGCAGGACCCAGCAAAACACAAACTGAAATTACTCTGTAATTCTTGTCTTCCACTCTCCAACACACATATGTGTGTGAGAGTGTGTATTCAGCTGTATTCTTTAGACAAATAGTCACGTGACATAATTAGGAGCACCGGTAGCAAGTACAGACTTTTTCAATGAATTACAGAAAGTGCTCTTGTGGGTAGATGAACAACAAAAAGATGTCCCTTTCTGTGGGCACTTCAGTCCCAGCCCAGGGGGTAAGCTTTCATAATGTTCACAAAATGCAGCAGCCCATTAACAACACAGGGGCTTCCCAGGTGTGCTAGAGGTCAACACCCTGTTTGCTAGTGCAGGAGACATAAGAGTCATGGGTTTGATCCCTGGGTAGAGAAGATCCCCTGGAGAAGGGCATGGCAACCAATATTCTTGGCTGGAAAATCCACATGGACAGAGGAGCCTGGTGGGCTACAGTCCATGGAGGTCAGGAGAAGGGCATGGCAACCAATATTCTTGGCTGGAAAATCCACATGGACAGAGGAGCCTGGTGGGCTACAGTCCATGGAGGTCAGGAGAAGGGCATGGCAACCAATATTCTTGGCTGGAAAATCCACATGGACAGAGGAGCCTGGTGGGCTACAGTCCATGGAGGTCACTGAGTCCATGAAGTGACTCAGTAAGCAGCCATGCACGCATTAACAGCACAGCATCAAGAGATAACACAGAGCATTAAACTAAACAAATGGCGTGTAAAGAAAGCTGTCTAGATTTAAATGTCTAACTCCTATATATGAACATATAAATTAAAATAGAGTCAAATCCTATTGCTCCATATTCTGTTTGAATTTTGGTGAAATTGTTCTTGTACTTTTTAAATTGGTTTTAAAATTAGTTTGTCTACACTAGTCTTTCTACTTCACTAGATTATAATGAATTGATAAAGTCATCTTATTCTTCGAATTTGTCATGAAGTGTGAGTTTCTCTTTAAACTTAGAATCAGTCAAATGCTTCTGGCTCAGAGCCAAGAGAAAATTTTTTATAAAGGGGTGATATTTTAACAAAATGGCTACAGTAGCCTCTACATTCTTAAAAGTTTTATTGTTCTGTTGTTCATATCTGTATTTGAAACATACATTATCAAGTAGTTTCATCAATATATATACCTGTATATATGGAAATTAATTTTTGGATTATTTAACTTAGGAAATACATTAATAAATAAACCATTATATTTGGGCTAAATTTAAAAAGGCTCATCATTATAATTTTAGAATACTCGTCTCTTGTTAGTAATAGCTGACACTATAAGCAAAAACATCTATTACCCCAGTAACATTTAAATGATGCTTATTACTATTAACTCAATGTATAACCCGCATCAAAATTTTTAAAATACTCCTGCATTAACTTGTCTTTCTTTCTCTTTCTCTGAATATGTGTGTATTTATATAGTTATCTACAACCATGCAATTTTAAAAAATATGCAATCTACTAATGATTTGATGGATGATTTGACTATACTAGTTGAGCATTAAGATTAAAGATCCCTCTGGAAGTCAGCGTCACCATTACATAACCTTACCAGCTGCTGATATGATGAACATGGTTAGTGGGATACATAGAACCAGTTCTCCAACTTTTCCTTATGTAAAAAATAACAAACAATTTAATCTCAGATGCTATTGAATTTCCTCCCATGTGCATGTGTGTGTGCGTATGTGTTTTCTTCTTAGACCTTTCTACTAGATATGATTATCTTAATAACAATGGAAAGTAATCTTTTATATTCACTTATTAAAAGATAAATGGGACTATATCAAACTAAAAAGCTTCTGAACAGCAAAGGAAACCATCAATAAAATTAAAGGTGATCTACTGAATGAAAGAAAATATTTTCAAATCATATATATATGATAAGGGATTAAGACCCAAAATATTTAAAGAACTCATACAACTCAATAACGAAAAAATAAATGACCCAATTAAAAAAATAGGTAGAAGATCTGAATAAATATTTTTCCCAAGAGGGCATACAGATGGCCAACAGGTACATGAAATATGCTTAACATCACCAATTGTCAGGAAATGCAAATGAAAACCACACAGATATGATCTCACACCTATTGGAATGGCTGTTGTCAAAGAGATGAGATAACATATGCTGGTGAGGATGCAGAGAAAAAGGAACACTTTTGCACTGTTAATGAAAATGTAAACTGGTACAGTCACTATGGAAAGCAGTATGGACGTTGGTCAAAGATTTGAAAATGTAAGTACCATATGATCCAGAAATCCCACTCAGGAATTCTGCGGTTATCAGAAGAAAACAGAAACACTAACTCAAAAAGATATATACACATTCTGTTTATTGCAACATTATCTACAACAGCCAAGAATGTGTTGTGCGGTGCTTAGTCACTCAGTCATGTCCAACTCTTTGCAACCCTAAGGGCTGTAGCCTACCAGTCTCCTCTGTCCATGGATTCTCCAGGCAAGAATACTGGAGTGGGTTGTCATGCCCTCCTACAGGGGATCCTCTCAACCCAGGGATCGAACCCAGGTCTCCCAAATTGCAGGCAGATTCTTTACTGCCTGAGCCGGAAGACCAAGATTACTGGAATGGGTCACCTATTCCTTCTCCAGGGGATCTTCTGACCCAGGAATTGAACCGGGGTCTCCTGCATTGTAGGCAGATTCTTTACTAGCTGAGCTACCAGGGAAGCCCAGCCAAGATATGAAACAAAGTAAATATTTATCATTGGAAAACTGGATCAAGAAAATGTGAAATAAGTCTACGTATAGTGTTCAATCATAAAAAAGAATGGAATCTTGAAACTGGTGACAACATGCATGAATCTTGAGGGCATAAAGCTAAGTGAAAGAAGTCAGAGAAAGACAAATACTATATGATCTCACTTATATGGGGATGTGAAAGAAAAAAAAAAATCACAGGCTCCCAGATACAGAGAACAGATTGGTATTAGCCAGAGGTGGAGGGTGGTGATCATTTTGTGATATATACAAATATTGACTCACTGTGTTATGCATCTGAAACTAGTACAGCATTGTATTTCAATTATACTTTAACTAAAAAGATACAGAATTCTAAAAAGCGGTTTACTAATAAGCACAAATAGATGCAGGTGCTGTCACATATGTGAATCTAAGGATATATGATAGTTTGTATTAGTAAATAGTATTTATAATTTATTAAAATATCTAAAACTCTCATAAATATACTAAATCATTTATATACCTGAAAAACCAGTGTTTTTAATATTTTAAAATATTTACTAGCAGTTCATCTTCACTTCTTTGCAATAAAACATTAATGGGGAAGCACTTTTTGAAATTAAAAAATTTGTGAGTCTTTATGAACCTTTGAATCTTTGCCAGAAATGACAAGGCCATGAAAGGCAAAGAGTATGACTTTAGATTCATAAAAACTGAAATGCAGTCTGAACTCTGCCTCAGACCAGCTTCATGACTTGGGAAGTCACTGAACCTCTCTGGGTTATTTTCCAGTAAGGGTTCAGAATGATCAATTCTAAGACTTCTTTTAACTCTAGTCTCCTTCACAGTTAGTTGGTTCTGATAGACAATTTAAGCTGGGAGTAAAGAGTAAGAAAATGTGTTTCAGTCGCTCTATTCTTTTCCATTTTCCTCTGATTTCATGCCTTGCTCTGCCAATAATAATAACAACAATAATAACAATTATCATTGGATGCTCAGTTTGTGCCAAGTTCTGAGCTGAGCCTTTTTTCACCAATTTTCCATTCTAGCTGTCCTCTGAGTGAAAGCCTACTAGTACTATTTCAGACCTACATAAACTGAAACATGAAGTTAAGCATTCCTTTGGAGCTTCCATGGTGGCTCAGACAGTAAAGAATCTGCCTGCAATGTGGGGACTCAGGTTCAATCTCTGGAGAAGGAAATGGCAATCCACTCCAGTACTCTTGTCTGGAGAATTCCATAGACAGAGGAGCCTGGTGGGCTACAGTCCATGGAGTCATAAAGAGTCAGACACGACTGAGTGACTAACACTTTCCTTTTTCTTTGACGCTTACACAATGTTAAAGCAGGGCTGGTGTTGACATCTGGGTCCAGAACCCATGCTCTTAACAGTTAACCAGTGGGCCCTTTGCCGGCCTGGGGGCAGTTGGGGTCCCCATAGCCAGAAGAAGAGCCTCTGCTTCTACATCTGTCATTGATTTCAGTCAGAGATCCCTAACTCTGCCATACTCTGAAGGCTATGTGTTACAAAATGGAATGTTGTAAGAGGTCAGAAAGGTGGAGCAGGGACTCTTAGAGACAGTGTCTGTTTTCAGGACTATGGACCCAGTTGCTCTCGGACTATGGGTTGGCCTCAGCATAACTGTAATGATCCTGCAATCCTAGGTTGGGAAAAACATGAATGGGAACACAAGCTAAATATTTACAGTTTCCCTTTGGTCTGTTTTCTGACCCCAGGGCTTTCAAAACTCTGGGACATTGACCAGCTAATTTAGACCCATTTAGTGATTTTCACCTAGCTTTCAAAAATTAAATAGAATCAAACATTCCAGAGTTCATCATTAAGTATTAACAGTAAAGAAAATGCTATATATATATATATATATTTTGAAATGCTTGTTTCTTGAGAATGCATGTGTTTGCTTACCGGGTCATAACATAAAAGGTATTTCTTATTGTGAGTAATATTCAGAAAAGTTTGAACTCTACCATAAAGATAGAAAGAGGAAAAGGGTGAAGATCAAGCTTACTGTGTTTGTTTTTATAAGGTGATCAGAATGTTCTATTTACACATCATGAGAGTTTAAATGTGAACCAACTATACCTTCTCCACCTAGATTTAAACCCTTCCTCAAATGATGTCATTTCAGTGATCTTTGCCAAGAAGAAACAAAAAACATTATTATTCTCCTACCAACTATATTTGTAGTGAGATCTGAAAATATCAGTCTCCTAATCCATTTTGCCTTGAAAAGAGATGCTTATTGTTAGGCTATTTTTCTTCTCTTTAGGCTATTTTTCTTCTCTTTAACTTTTCTTTTGCCAATTTTTTTTCCAGTCATGTTTTCCTCTCCTGTAATGCTCCCCCAAATATCATTAATCCTGTACAACAAAGATTTTACTAGTTACATATTTTAAAGCAAGAAAAGAAAATACAAGTAAGTCTTCTTTGGTGAAATGTCTATTTAGTTCTTTGGCCCATTTTTTGATTGGGTCATTTATTTTTCTGGAGTTGAGCTGTAGGAGTTGCTTGTATATTCTCGAGATTAGTTGCTTGTCAGTTGCTTCATTTGCTATTATCTTCTCCTATTCTGAAGGCTGTCTTTTCACCTTGCTAATAGTTTCCTTTGATGTGCAGAAGCTTTTAAGGTTAATTAGGTCCCATTTGTTTATTTTTGCTTTTATTTCCAATATTCTGGGAGGTGGGTCATAGAGGATCCTGCTGTGATGTATGTCAGAGAGTGTTTTGCCTATGTTCTCCTCTAGGAGTTTTATAGTTTCTGGTCTTACGTTTAGATCTTTAATCCATTTTGAGTTTATTTTTGTGTATGGTGTTAGAAAGTCTTCTAGTTTCATTCTTTTACAAGTGGTTGACCAGAGTTCCCAGCACCACTTATTAAAGAGATTGTCTTTAATCCATTGTATATTCTTGCCTCCTTTGTCAAAGATAAGGTGTCCATATGTGCGTGGATTTATCTCTGGGCTTTCTATTTTGTTCCATTGATCTATATTCCTGTCTTTGTGCCAGTACCATACTGTCTTGATAACTGTGGCTTTGTAGTAGAGCCTGAAGTCAGGTAGGTTGATTCCTCCAGTTCCATTCTTCTTTCTCAAGATAGCTTTGGCTATTCGAGGTTTTTTGTATTTCCATACAAATTGTGAAATTATTTGTTCTAGCTCTGTGAAGAATACTGTTGGTAGCTTGATAGGGATTGCACTGAATCTATAAATTGCTTTGGGTAGTATAGAAGACATACAGATGGCTAACAAACACATGAAAAGATGCTCAACATCACTCATTATCAGAAAAATGCAAATCAAAACCACTATGAGGTACCATTTCACACCAGTCAGAATGGCTGCGATCCAAAAGTCTACAAGCAATAAATGCTGGAGAGGGTGTGGAGAAAAGGGAACTCTCTTACACTGTTGGTGGGAATGCAAACTAGTACAGCCACTATGGGGAACAGTGTGGAGATTCCTTAAAAAACTGGAAATAGAACTGCCTTATGATCCAGCAATCCCACTGCTGGGCATACACACTGAGGAAACCAGAAGGGAAAGAGACACGTGTACCCCAATGTTCATCGTAGCACTGTTTATAATAGCCAGGACATGGAAGCAACCTAGATGTATGTCCATCAGCAGATGAATGGATAAGAAAGCAGTGGTACATATACACAATGGAGTATTACTCAGCCATTAAAAAGAATACATTTGAATCAGTTCTAATGAGGTGGATGAAACTGGAGCCTATTATACAGAGTGAAGTAAGCCAGAAAGAAAAACACCAATACAGTATACTAACGCATATATATGGAATTTAGAAAGACGGTAACAATAACCCTGTGTACGAGACAGCAAAAGAGACACTGATGTATAGAACAGTCTTATGGACTCTGTGGGAGAGGGAGAGGGTGGGAAGATTTGGGAGAATGGCATTGAAACATGTAAAATATCATGTATGAAATGAGTTGCCAGTCCAGGTTCAATGCACGATACTGGATGCTTGGGGCTAGTGCACGGGGACGACCCAGAGGGATGGTATGGGGAGGGAGGAGGGAGGAGGGTTCAGGATGGGGAACACATGTATACCTGTGGCGGATTCATTTTGATATTTGGCAAAACTAATACAATTTTGTAAAATTTAAAAATAAATGAAAATTAAAAAGAAAAAAATACAAGTAAATAACATGAGTGTTCAAGTTCAGGCTGGTTTGCTTCTGAGTGTACCAATTCCACCTATAAGCCTCGTTACCTCGTATAATTTTCTCAAGCTTCCCAAGCCCAGTGTCCTCATACATGAAATGGGGTCAATAACAATCATTGTTCCACGTGCTCCTGTATCACCCACGCCCCTGCCTCCAGCATCTTCCTCCCGTATCACTGCACTGGACTGCTGAGAGCATACCCACTTCCACCCTTGCCACCTTCTGGTCTGGCTCCGCTTAGGGAACAGAGTGCTACCTCTGAAATATGAGTCAGACCACTTCAGTTTCCTGTCTGAAACTTTCCAGTGGGTATATTCACATATAATTTAGTTTGGGTTTATCTGCCATCATCTCCTAACTTTCTTGCCCAAACTCATTCTATTCTAATAATTTGTAGACATCTTCATGTTCCTTCATCACCTGGAACTCATTCTTACTTCGGGGCACTTACTCTTGGCTCTCCCTGTACCATTTTCTCCCAGATATTTGTTTAAATACACTCTCACATCATTTTTGTATCTGGTAAAATGCCATTTCCTTAAAATACACAGCCTCTGCCTTCACCCTTTATCTCATTGTCTGATTTAGTATCATCTTAGCACTTATCCCTGGTGGCTCAGAGGTTAAAGCATCTGCCTCCAATGCAGAAGACCTGGATTCGATCCCTGGATCAGGAAGATCTCCTGGAGAAGGAAATGGTAACCCATTCTAGTATTCTTGCCTGGAGAATCCCATAAGCCTGGTAGGCTACAGTCCACAGGGTCACAAAGAGTCGGACACAACTGAGTGAATTCACTTTCACTTTCTTTCACTTTAGCACTTATCACTAACTAACATTGTATCACATATTTGTCTACTGGTCTTTTGTCTGCCCTGGGCTTTCCTGGTGGCTCAGAGAGTAATGAATTTCCATGCAAAGCAGGAGACCTGGGTTTGATCCTTGTATCAAGAAGATCCCCAGGAGAAGGGAATGGCTACCCACTCCAGTATTCTTGTCTGGGAAAGCCCTTGGACAGAGGAGCTTGGCACGCTATAGTCCATGGACTACAGTTGGACATAACTGAGTGACTAAGCCTCCACACACTACCTGTCCTATCTCACTAGAATATCACTTCCATGAGGGCAGGAACTTTGTCTTGTTTACTGTCTTTTTTGTGCAGGAGCCCCCAAATCATGCCTGGCATACTGTAAGTGCTAGATTATTGTTGAATAAATAATAAAATATTTTTTAACCCTTGAGGGGTTGCATGTGGATTAAATAAAGTGATAAAAAGTATCTGTGATAATGTTTGGCACAAAACTAGCACTCAATGAATGACAGCTAATTTTGTCAAAGCTAAATTTTATTTTCACACAAGTCGGTACTTATTAACAGGATAAAACACAATACATATTTAGTTTTCTGTAGTTGTTAGGCTGCTGTGATGATTTTTTTGTATCAGTGTATCTGGAAAATGATACTCCTATTTGGTCAGACATTCTGGATGGTTTTGTGAGGGTTTTTTTTTTTTAACTTAAAATTTTTTTTAATTGATAAATTATTTTTTGGCTGTGTTGAGTCTTCATTGCTGTATGCTGGCTTTGTCTAGTTGCTTTGAGCAGGGGCTACTCTCCATTGCAGTGGCTTCTTTTGTTGTGGAGCACAGGCTTTAGACGACCAGGCTTTAGTAGTTGCTCTGGTGGGCTCTAGGGCACAGGCTCAGTTGTGGTGGTGCATGGGGTTAGCTGTTCTACTGCATGTGGACTCTTCCTGGACCAGGGATCAAACCCATGTCCCCTGCATCGGCAGGTGGATTCTTGTCCACTGCACCACCAGGGAAATCCATGAGAGTGTTTTGGATGAATTTATTTATACATAAATTGATAGACTTTGAGTAAAGCAGATTGCCATCCATAATGTGGGTGGATTTCATTCAATCAGTGTGAAAGGCCTGAATCCTCCAGCTGACTGCCCTTAGACTTCCTCAGCAATATCGACCCTCCTTGGTTCTACAGCAGGGTGACCTTGGACTTGCACTTCAACTCTCTCCTGAGTCTCCAGCCTGCCGACCTACCCCACACTATTTTGTTTCATCAAGTCTGCTGTCAATTTCTTAAAATAAACCTCTTTCTGTATATATGCATGGATGCACAGTCAATTCAGTTGGGTCGGACTCTTACTGACCCTATAAATTCTCCAGGCAATACTGGAATGGGTTGCTATTTCCTCCTCCAGGTGATCTATACTGCCCAGGGATCGAAACTGCGTCTCTTGCGTTAGAGGTGAATTCTTTAACACTGAGCCACTGGGGAAGCCCTTCTGTATGTATACATGCAATTGGCTCTGTTTCTCTGGAGAACCCTGAGAATACCCTAACGCAAATACTTTTGATCTACCATCTAGTCTCTATTATGTTGACTAGCATCAGAGACTAAAACATTAGGGATCTTTTTCTCATAATGTACCATGTTTGCCTAGCATCTCAGGATGGTGGCTGCATGTTATCCTCTGGGCCAGTCTGGGTTTTTGCATTATAGTCATAGTATAGCAGCTTCACTTTAAAAAATAATTGAGTCCTCACACGGCCACATCACAGTTAGGAAGAAGCAAATGGTGCACAATCTAGTATCTCTCTCTTTCATCAGAGGAAAATCTTTTTACAGATGCCTCCCAAATCACTTCCCTTTATGTCTTACCAACATGAGTGTCCTCACTTTCCTATACCTTACCTGCAAGGGATGCTGCAAAAGTCCTGCATTCAGTATGCCAGCAAATTTGGAAAACTCAGCAGTGGACACAGGACTGGGAAAAGTCAGTTTTCATTCCAATCCCAAAGAAAGGCAATGCCAAAGAATGCTCAAACTACCACACAGTTGCACTCATCTCACACACTGGCAAAATAATGCTCAAAATTCTCCAAGCCAGGCTCAACAGTACATGAACTGTGAAGTTCCAGATGTTTTTAGCTGGATTTAGAAAAGACAGAGGAACCAACCAAATGGCCAAAAACCCTTGCATCATCAAAAAGCTAGAGAGTTCCAGAAAAAAACACTACTTCTGCTTTATTGACTATGCCAAAGCCTCTGACTGTGTGGATCACAACAAATTGTGGAAAATTCTTAAAGAGATGGGAATACCAGACCACCTAACCTGCTTCCTGAGAAATCTGTGTGCAGGTCAGGAAGCAACAGTTAGAACTGGACATGGAACAGCAGACTGGTTCCAAATAGAGAAAGGAGTACATCAAGGCTGTGTATTTTTACTCTGCTTATTTAACTTTTATGCAGAGTAGATCATGAAAAATGCTGGGCTGGATGAAGCACAAGCTGGGATCCAGATTTTCAGGAGAAATATCAATAACCTCAGATATGCAGATGACACCACTCTTATGGTAGAAAGAGAAGAAGAACTAAAGAGCTTCTTGATGAAAGTGAAAGAGGAGAGTGAAAAATTTGGCTTAAAACCCAACATTCAGAAAACTAAGATCATGGCATCTGGTCCTATCACTTCATGGCAAATAAATGGGGAAACAATGGAAACAGTGACAGACTTTATTTTTTTAGGCTCCAAAATCACTGCAGATGGTGACCACAGCCATGAAATTAAAAGATGCTTGCTCCTTGGAAGAAAAGTTATGACCAACCTAGACAGCATATTAAAAAGCAGAGACATTACTTTGCCAACAAAGGTCCATCTAGTCAAGGCTATGGTTTTTCCAGTAGTCATGTATGGATGTGAGAGTTGGACTACAAAGAAGGCTGAGCACTGAAGAATTGATGCTTTTGAACTATGGTGTTGGAGGAGGCTCTTGAGAGTCCTTTGGACTGTAAGGAGATCCAACCAGTCCATCCTAAAGGAAATCAGTCCTGAATATTCACTGGAAGGACTGATGTTGAAACTGAAACTCCAATACTTCGTCTACCTGATGCGAAAAGCTGACTCATTGGAAAAGACCCTGATGCTGGGAAAGATTGAAGGCAGGAGGAGAAGGGGATGACAGAGGCTGAGATGGTTGGATGGCATCATCGACTCAATGGACATGAGTTTGAATAAGCTCCGGGAGTTGGTGATGGAGAGGGAAGCCTGGCATGCTGCAGTCCATGGGGTTGCAAAAAGTCAGACATGAATGAGCGACTGAACTGAATTGAACTGGACCTGCAAGGGAAGTTGGGTTGTGTATTTTTGAGCTAGTTATTTAATTTTTATAAGTTTTAATAGCCCTAACTGTATCATACAGGATAAATAGAAACACTAATCTGATCTTCTCACACTACTTTATTTGAAAGCATTTTTTTTCCTCTAAAATTTCTTGGAAAAGACTAAAAAATTAAACTTTTATTTAAATTATTATTTTTTATTTTATTTACAATTAATATTTTATTTATAAAGGCCCTTTATTCTTTATGGTAATATATCTGAATGTTTCAAATGCCTAAAGATAATTTGATTAACAATGTGAGAAGAAAATATTACTATAAATTTTAACTATTTTGGTTTTAGTCGCTCAGTTGTGTCTGACTTTTTGTGACACCATGGACTATAACCAGCCAGGCCTCTCTGTCCATGGAATTCTCAAGGTAAGAATACTGTCATGGGCAGCCATTCCCTTCTCCAGGGAATCTCCTTGACCCAGGGATTGAACCTGGGTCTCCTGCTTTGCAGCAGCATGTTTCCCACCTGAACAAACATTTAGTTACATTTAAAATGTTACTTATTTGCTAAAAAAGGAAAAAAATTGAAGCAGTTTACAAAAAAATAGTGTAAACATTATTTAGAAGATTTAAAAACAAAATCAGAAACCATTTAGTTAAAGAAATGAACATGAATTTCCCTGAAATTTGTTACTGGAAGAGAATACAAAATTTAGCACTATATTTCTTAAAGTAAAAATAAATAAACAATGAGTCAGATCATTAATATTCCCATAAGAAGAAATACATATTAATCTTTAAAATATTTTAGGGCAGGAAACCATTTATTTTTCCATGTTTGTATCACTTTGGCCTGGCAAAATACCTTGAATTTTAGGCCTTAAAACATATTTGTTGAACTGAACTTAACTGTCACCAAAGCTATCTTTTATGTTATATTTATTTGAGAAAGATATAGCATGGCTACTGACATAAAGGACATCAGTAAATCTAATGGGCAAGATATTTCAAAACAGGTTTGAGAAGATGCAGAAAGTTCTTCATATAGTACCTTTTCAATTCTAGTCTATATAGAATGTAATCTTGGTAAAACCAGTTTTAGAGAGTTAAGCATAGTTTTAGAAATTCTTATTCAAATATAATATTACAGTTAAACATTTATTTAGTATTATAATTGGTTAAAGCATTAAAGACTTAGATATTTTAGATCTGGTCCTTGTATTCCAGGAATTCACAAGACAGCTAATTCGGAATTGGTTTCACTGACAAGCTCTGAAATGTTGACATTCTGTAAAAGTTTGACTAAAGATAAGGCAATATAATTTATATCTGCTATTTTTGTTAACCAAACCTAATGTATATTTCACCCAGACTCAGAGGGCTGTCCAAATTTTGCACAGAAAGCTACGCCTATGAGTCCAGAACTGTCCATAGGAGATGAAACTGCTTTGAATTCTTGATTTTGATCCCAAAGTCTGTTTCACAGAGAATAAAAGTGGAAAGTTGGCCTAGGAATTTAAAAGTAGGCTTTGTCAGTTGGCCATTTCAATCATTAAAGATCAAGCGACTTAGCAGCAGCAGCAGCAGCAGCAGTATTTCTCCCAACACAATTTGCTTTTGCATAATGTCACATAGTAATGATCTTAACCAAAATTAATAGGAATATATGCATCCACATTTGACTTGAATTTCTGGATTCAACATTAGTATTTATACCGGAAATTGGGAAAATATGGAGCCAAAGTCAACAATTTTTGTTGCTGTCCTTTTTGCCAGCAAATGGTCAACAGATTTGACTGCTTCTGAAGGACGATTGGCCTATACTAATGAAACACAACAGCAATGAAAAAAGTAGTAGGCATGTGTAATAGACAAATTCTAAATTTCTCCCTAAGAGTTCAAGCCCCTAATGTTTACATACTTTCTCCCATTCAATTAAACAAACGCTGAGCAGGTACTGCTATGAATTGATTCTGTTTTTGTTTTGGGGGCTTTTTGTTGTTGTCGTTCTTTTCTGTGAATTGATTTTAAAGATACAATTAAGGTCCCAAATTGGCTGATTTTATTATGGGGAGATTATCAATGTGAGTCTTTAAAAGTATAGAGTTTTCTCTAGATGGTTGCATTAACGAAAGTCAGAGACACATTTTATTTGACCTGGAAGAAAGTAATCATTCACATTGTGATGGGCTATGACAGCTACATGGCAAGAAACTGCAGGAAAGATCTAGGAGAAGAGAGTGTCCATGGTCAACAGCTAAATGGAAACTAGGGACCTGAGTTCTACAACCACAAGGAAATGAATACTGCCCAAACCCAGTGAGCTTGGAGGAGAACCTGGAACCTCAACCAACACCTTAATTTCAGTCTGGTGAGATTCTGGGCAGAGAATCGTTCATGGTATATTAGACTCTGACCTATAGAAACTGTGAGATAATAAATTTGTGCTCTTTATGCTGATAAGTTTGTGGTGATTTGTCACACAACATGCATTTTAATGCAAAATAATACAATATGCATTTTATTAGTTTAACATAGAGACAAATTATTAGATACACTAAGAGTAGATTCAACTATTTTATATATTTTAGAATCTCGGCTTAAAACATACAAAAGTCATTTCTTCTATTTTTAGTTTTATATACAGTAATTTAATTCCACATGTAAAAATGTACAGAGAAAGAAAAGAGTTGAACATATTTTGAGTCCACCAAGTAGTCTCATTAAGTTCTTGTCTTAGGTATTTGAAAGAAATTGTAAACAACACTGGAAATTTCAACAACAACAACAAAAGAAAACCATGTCAAGCATGACAAAGGAATTCATTTATTATTCAGTGGCAATGTAAGCTACTGAACATTTTGGAGTGGTTGGCAGGTGAATTAGGGTGGTACAGCAGGAAGATTTCTCCTAACTGTAAGGCATAATTGTAGTTGCTAAGTCGCATCAGTCGTGTCCGACTCTGTGCAACCCCATAGACGGCAGCCCACCAGGCTCCGCTGCCCCTGAGATTCTCCAGGCAAGAACACTGGAGTGGGTTGCCATTTCCTTCTCCAATGCACGAAAGTGAAAAGTGAAAGTGAAGTCACTCAGTCGTGTCCGACTATTAGTGACCCAATGGACTGCAGCCTACCAGGCTCCTCGGTCCATGGGATTTGCCAGGCAAGAGTATTGGAGAGGGGTGCCATTGCCTTCTCCGATAATTGTAGTAGACCATGTTAAATATTGTGCCATGAGTCTACATATAAATAGTAGGATAGAGATGTAGTTTTAAAGTCTAACATTCTAGTGTAGGGTTAAGTGTGATTATGGCAATTGTAGTGTCATTAACAAATATATGTAAGTCGCAAGTAATAAGTTTTAGGACAAAGATGATAAATCAAATTTGAGATACTGGGAAATCATACAAATGATGGGATAGACAAACAGTGGGATATTGACAAAAATTCCAAAGAGAGATAATTGCTGTGGAGATCATTGCTTCAAATCTTCAAATAGATTTGAAGTTATTAGAGTGTGAGTTTATGGCAGGTACCCATTAAATGGGAAAACAGACAAAAAGTGGAGGAAGCAAGAACATATCAGTGAGAAAATGCTACATCCAGAAGACAGGAAACTGAGAGAAAAAATTTAAAAGGCTATAGCTTTTATAAGAGGATGTGAGAAGAGTTGTCATGGTTTGAGGGACAGGATATTCTTTAAAGAATATAATGGTAAATTAGTCCGGCTATCCCAGAAACACAGCATAGAGAGTAATGACAAAAAAAATTTAAATTTGGTAACTGGAATGTATACAGTGAACTTCCAAACAATTTTAGTAAAATAGTAAGAGAAGCAAAATTTGCATAGAATTCTTAGAAGACATTTACTGCATATGAACTTTTCTTCAATGTGAAGTTGAAGAAAGAGATATGATAAGAGGGAGGTCATTTAATCATTCATATATTTTTCTGCTAATAAATTCTAAGAAAAATGTTGAGCATAGTCTCAGATAAGAATAAAACCAATTTATGTGTATATAATGGATTACAGATTGCAATTCAGTGTATCTTCAATGTTATATTAATATATACATAAACAGATATGTACACATATGTATGATATTACACATTTATAGTATACATGTATCTACATTTGATACTCAATCTACTAAGCTAATTTATTAATTTAGCTTTTACATATTAAATTGTTTATTTAATATTTTTCCTGAATATTCAAAATGTTTTGTAAATATCAATTAGCTAATTTTTGTATTTTCCTGAAAAATAATTTATTATTATTAATAATGATTTTTCCAGTATAGAAATAGGCTTACCCTCAGGCCTATTTCTTGAATTTTTATGAAACCAGTGAATGAATGTATTGTTTTAAACCTCAAGCATAATATATTTATATTGAAATAGTTTAAATTGTGGATACTTTGTATTTAATCAAATTGAAGTTATGGCCAGCATAGATTCCATTGCAAAAGCACATAAATGATTAGCAATGATTAGGGTAAACTTATAATTGTCTGAAAGACAGATATTATAGTCAAGTTCTTTTTAATATATTCACATAAATCAAATAAATTTCCATGTCCCCCAAACAGAAGAAGAAGCTTTTTCTGATGCTGTATTTGAAAAAGACTATTCATAGTGTCAGTGATTAAAGACTGCACTCATTGATGAGGAATATCTATAGAGGAAGAACAGGAAGCATGCTTCCGCTAAACATAGCACAAATACTGTATTCAGGAGACAATTTTTAGGTCTACAATGTAGTGCCTAAAAAGTGACTGCTGAAAGCTTAAGAATCTGAAGAAAAAAATAAGAATATTGTATGAGAAGTTTAATTCAAGTCTAAAAGGGGGATTTTTAGAATTTAAATATTAATGATGTATATACAGGTCTCTAATCAGAAAAAAGTAGTACAACTCACTACTGTTCTGAATTAACTTCTCTGAGGGAGACTTGCCCTTGCTAATAATCCGGGGTAGAATCTTGGATTTAACCACAGAACTCATTCGCCCATTAGTCTCAGTAGTTCTCATCCCCAAGCATCACTGGGAAACAAGTGAAGTTCTTTCTATTCAGGGTATGGACACTGTGTCATTATTTTTTTTCTCAAGTTGCTTTATGCTTTGTAATAGGTACTCAGACTACTAGTGCCACCTCACCTTTCACTCCACTAATGGGACGCTTGTAGGTTTTTTCAGACAGTCTTTACTTTCCAAGGTGATACAGAAAATTTTTGATGATTTTATCAGTGCTAAAGTGTTCACTGGGAGGGTTACAATTATATGAACTTTTAGGAGTCCAGTGATTTCCAATACCAAATATTAAGATTTATTTTTAAAGTCTAAATCATTTTTTCCATAATTTTTTAAAATGAATTTTTTAATTGGAAGAAATTTGCTTTACTATGCTGTGTTGATTTCTGCCATACAACAATGCAAATCAGCCCCAATTATAGATATATCCCCTCCTCTTGAGCCTCCCTCCCCTCCCCCTACCTCACCCCTCTATCTTATCACAGAGTGCCAAGCTGGATTCCCTGTTATATATATATAGCAGCTTCTCACCAGCTATCTGTTTACAATAGCTAGGACATGGAAGCAACTTAGATGTCCATCTACAGATGAATGGATAAAGAAGATGTATTATATATATGCAATATTACTCAGCCATAAAAAAGAATGGAATATTACTCATCCATAATAAAGGACGAATTTGAGTCAGTTCTAGTGAGGTGGATGAACCTAGAGCCTGCTGTACAGAGTGAAGTAAGTCAAAAAGTCTAAACCTTTTAAATGTCCCCATGTAAGAGTAGTTGTATTTTTAATACACCCTGATTGCACTCAAGAATCCTTTATAGTAACTCATGGTCCCTGTGATTCAAACCTCAAAGGTCAGAAATCATCAATCTAACCTAATTCTCTCATTTTGTGCTTGTAAACACTGAGGTGTAGTGAGGTTTAATGACCTACCTAATGTATCCTATATGATTGGGCTAGAACCTAGGTCTTTTTGACTCCTAAGAATGTGTCAATTCCACTGTAGTTCTTTACACATTCTCTCCTTTATTATGGAGTCAAATAGCATAATGTTTTATATTGGAGTACAATTGCTTTCAATGCTGTAAGTTTCTGCTGTATAATGAAGTGAATTAGCTATACGTATACATAATATCCCCTTCCTCTTGGACTTTCCTCCCTCTGCCCAACCCTTCTAGGTCATCACAGAGCACTGAGCTGAGCTCCCTGTGCTGTAGAGCAGCTTCCCACTAGCTGTCTATTTTACACATAGTAGTGTGTATATGTAAATCCTAATCTTCCTATTTGTCCCACCCTCCTCCCCTTCCCTCACTGTGTCCACACATCCATTTTCTACATCTGTGTCTCTATTCATGCCCTGAAAATAGGCTCATCTGTACCAGGGCCAGATGTGTAATGTAATGTTAAAACCTGCTGGTCAAAGACCACCAGGAATACACCTGTCATCAAGAAAGTTTCTGAAGAGAGAAGGTACATCATAGGGACTATGGGATGCCGAGCTATGAGGCAATAGGAAGGGGCTTACTGTAGTATTTGGAGTTATGCTGCTGATTCTAAACAGGGTTAAAGAAAGCTGAGTTTAGTCTGTGTTGGGCTCTCTCTGCAAATGCGGGAGTTTGATAACTTTTATCTAGAAGGAGGGGGTACTGAAGTGGGGTGAGAGTTGTCTTTGGTGAAGGAGCAGTAGTCACTTGGGTTAGTAAGAAGAAGGATATGTTTAGTGAGACTTGTGGCTGCAACGTCTTTATCTCTTATCTCAGACGTGGTCACCAAGTGGCATGTTCTCTGTCTTGCTCCCTTCCAGTCATAGCATGCCTTGCTTGGTCATTGTTTATGTTGTTCATATCCTGTGGACTGTGTTTATGTTCATTAGGGAACATTGGAGCTTAGATGTCAGCTGCCAGAACCATTTTTCATTTTCTCTGTCATATATAGGACAGGCTATGTTGCTTCATAAAGCATATTTGAATCAATAGACAAAGTAGTGAAAAGGAACACTCTAGTTCAATACAAGAGACAATTAGGCACCTAAAAATGAAATGATTTGTCTCTCAAAGCTGTGCATTCACTTATACTGAAATGATTTGCAAGTCAAGATCCATTGGTAAGAGGATGATTGGAATATGTGAGGTCTCCAGTGCTAAGATTTTATACTTTTGGATCTAATCCACAAACTAGTCATAATCATAAAGATTTGGGGCTCAGTTGGAAGAGACAGTCACGGCTGAATGAATTTAATAGGCATTAACTTTCATTCACACTTTCCAAATAAAATGCAATATTTTGCCTTCATAAGGGCTTGCACTGTAGCTCAAATATTGGCCTTAAGTCATATATGATTTTGTCTCTTACTGTCTTACATGTTATATTTCATGAAAAGAAGATCTTTGTAGAAGCAGTACATCTACTAAAATTGGAAGAATACACAGAATTTTATCAGAGTCCTTTCTGCTATGATAAAATGTACATTCACAAAAAATTAACTTTCTTGAACACTTCTAACTCTTTCCTTTGTCAATATATGTAATTAACACAATTTCTCTCATCTGTACCTATTAAATGACTATCCATTCATATCATCTGGTAAATAATCCACCTGCAGTGTGGGAGACCTGGGTTCGATCCCTGAGTTGGGAAGATCCCCTGGAGAAGGGAAAGGCTACCCATTCCAGTATTCTGGCCTGGAGAATTTCATGAACTGTATAGTCCATGGGGTTGCAAAAGTCAGACATGACTAAGCATCTTTCACTTTCACTTTCATCAATATCTGAGGTAAAGGACTTCATTGTTAACTCAGCGGTAAAGAATCCACCTGCCAATGCAGGAGACACGTGTTCAGTCCCTCATCAGGGAAGATCCCACATGCTGAGGAGCAACTAAACCTGAGCACCACAACTATTGAGCGTGTACTCTAGGGCCCGGAAGCCACAACTACTGAAGCCCATGTGCCCTAGAGCCTGTGCTCCTCAATAAGAGAAACCACTGCAATGATAAGCCCCTGCGAGAGTAGCCCCCCTTGGCCGCAACTAGAGAAAAGTCCAGGCAGGAGTGATGACCCAGCACAGACAAAAAATAACAAGATCCAACTTAGGAATTCCAATGTAACCCCTTGAATGCTGCCGTCTCTGATTCTGATTCTCTGATTGTGGTGTAAGGTCTATAATTATGGCCTAGAATTATGTGCTGCCTTAACATCTGGAGAAACTGAGGCCCTCAAGGAGCCTAACTGCAAGTCTCCCTCCCCACCTTCCTCTCACAGATCAGGTACCCTCAGTTAACAACGCTCCTTATCAAGGGGACCAGGCACAGTTCCTGTTTATCCCTCAGTAGATAGTTTCAGTTCCCTGCAAACTTGTGGGCTTACTCAAACAAGACAGTAACATCCTCCCACAGGAACCATGGGGCTTCTCACTCTCCTGATACTATCAATCCTGCCTCCCACGATCCCTAGTTGTTTACTGAGTCCCTGAGTGCAACTCCCATGGGGCCCTCTGTGCAGGGTAGTCTCCCACTTCCCACAAGCTGTGATTGTATGTGACTAATAAACTGCTGTTGATCTCATTTGTCTAGTGTTAGGTGTTGTGTGTTTGGCCATCTCCATGACCTTAGGGCAGGAATCCCTCTATCATCAACAGGGTAAAGTGGAGGCAATTAACACATAGACTCCTCCACTCTCCCTAAAGCAAGAATGAGTGTTTTTCTATTTTCCTAACATTTGGTATGCCCCAGCATCATTTATCATCTTGCTCATGCTCAGTTGCTAAGTGGTGTCCAACTCTTTGTGACCCGTGGATTGTAGCCCACCAAGCTCCTCTGTCCATGAGATTTTCCAAGCAAGAATACTAAAGTATGTTGCCGTTTTCTTCTCCAGGGGATCTTCCCAATCCAAGGATCAAACCTGCATCTCCTGCTTTGGCAGATGAGTTCCTTACCAGGGAAGCCCATCATTTATTTTATTTATTATATTGTGGCTTAAATTGTAGCTATAATTCAACAATAGTGACTCCTTACTGCAAAGTGGACAGAGATTTGAGTGTTATTCAGCTTTGTATTTTCTCTAGCTTCCCTTGTAGCTCAGTAGGTAAACAATCCACTGCAATGCAGGAGACCCTGGTTTAATTCCTGGGTCAGGAAGATCCCCTTGAGAAGGGATAAGCTACCCACTCCAATATTCTTGGGCTTCCCTGGTGGCTCAGCTGGTAAAGAACCCACCTGCAATGTGGGAGACCTGGGTTCAATCCCTGGGTTGGGGAGATCCCTTGGAGAAGAGAACAGCTACCCACTCCAGTATTCTGGCCTGGAGAATTCCATGGACTGTATCCACAGAGTTGCAAAGAGTCAGACATGACTGAGTGACTTTCACTTTTCACTTTAGGGTTGACTAAGGCATCTTAAGGAGATCCAACCAGTCCATTCTAAAGGAGATCAGTCCAGGGTGTTCTTTGGAAGGAATGATGCTAAAGCTGAAACTCCAGTACTTTGGCCACCTCATGTGAAGAGCTGACTCATTGGAAAAGACTCTGATGCTGGGAGGGATTGGGGGCAGGAGGAGAAGGGGACGACAGAGGATGAGATGGCTGGATGGTATCACCAACTCGATGTACGTTGAGTCTAAGTGAACTCCGGGAGTTGGTGATGGACAGGGAGGCCTGGCGTGCTGCGATTCATGGGGTCTCAAAGAGTCGGACACGACTGAGCGACTGAACTGAACTGAACTGAACTGAAGGCATCTTATAGACAGTATAATGATTTTATATTATATTGGTACATTAGTACATTATATCAGTTCACATCATATTAGGACATGTTTGCCTCTTTTCTGAAAATGGCAACCCACTCCAGTATTCTTGCCTGGAGAATCCTGTGGATGGAGGACCCTGGTGGGCTGCCATCTATGGGGTCGCACAGAGTTGGATACATCTGAAGCCACTTAGCATGCATGCCTCTTCTCTAATTTTATATCAATTTGTGTCTAATTTTTGATTATAAGAAGCATTTTTTTTCTTAGTCTAACTGAAACAGTTTACTCTGTAAAAAACAGAAGTACATTAAAAAAGAAAGTTTTACTGGAGCAGCCTTGAGGCTGCAATATGACTGTGACAGAGAGCCACTTCAGCAAATTTTATTCTGTGTCCAGCTGGAGACTGGTGCTAAGCTAGCTGTTCATCACCAGTCCTACTGGGGTGACAGTTCTTATTAATCCTGCTTTATTTTGATCCTACTGGCTACCACACATCACTGATAAGGCCAAGACTGTAACTGCCACATCATTGTTAGAGAGGGAGCCAGTTTTATAAGTTTAGGCCATTTCCAGAATTGTTTTTTGCTGTTCGATTTTTGCTTTAGTGGCAAAAAGTAATTTAGACACACACATAGCTAGAAGAACAGACTTTTAAACAGAGAAATGATGGGAAGAAACTTAAGGTTCTGGAGATCATGATGTAATTTACAGGACAAGGGAAAAGTAATACTAATGTAATAATCTAGAAATGAAGGAATTCAGTCTTGTGGTCAGATGAGATTGAAAAATAAAGTTGTTTCTCCAATGTCTAGGCTATCTTGCCTTAGAATTTCCAGCAAACATCCAGTTTATTCTGATTTTTCCCCCTTTCTAATAGTCATATGTTCCCTCACCACACCTCTTGAATTTTAAAATTTTAATGGTGTAAATGGTTCTCTTTAAATATTTCATTTTGCATGCTTTGCTTCTTCAATAATACTGAAAAACTGAGAACATAAATAAGATTTTATTTCTATCCTTATGATGTCTGGAAGGATATCAGTGGGGACTTCATGAGTTCTTACTGGATTTGGAAAGGTAAGGTGATTTTGCAGGAGTCTGAAGAATGCATTTGAGAATGAAGGAGAGAAATATCTACATATCTGCATATAGATATAGAGATATACACATGTACATATTTTATGTACACATTTATATACATTTATATTATAAACAAATATATTTAGATATGCAGTATATTATATATCCTATATGCTTAGATACATTCTCTACTTATGTTTATATATTCAAATATATATATTCTCCCTATACATTTCTATATATACAAGAAAGTGTTCTAAAATGCTCCTTATATGTTCTGTCAATTGGTCTTCATAGTTATCCTGGTGAAACACTTGTGTCTTCTTTATTGTGAAACAGGCTTAGAGAATTTGCTACTATGTGCTAAAATCTGAAAGAAATCTAAACCAGACTGACTTCATTATGTTCTAATCAGCATATTACCAATGGCTTTTACTGTCTCTATATTATGAAACTATTACTAGACTACATCAGTATTGTCTCTTTTCCCAAAATACGTGATAACGATTTTTATCTTGATAATTTAAGTAGATGATAATTTTGGTTAATTTCTACTAAAAAGATGAGAAAGTTAGATGCAAAAAATTCAGGGACAACTTTATTTTACAATTTATCTTAAGAAAAATGTTATAATCACAGACATATGCCAATTATACAGCCAGACCTTGAAAGACATAAGGTCTCAGGTGTTGAAAATTCTCCAAAGTACAATCATGTATATCACAAAATCTTTCCACTTGCTTGAAATTCTAAAGTTTTCTATATAATTATTTCTTGAAAACTCACATTTGCTACATGAGAATGGAAGGGAGCAACATATATAATATAGATATATATTCTATCTATTCATCTATCTATGGCTCACACTGGCTATATCCAATATGAGAATCAGTGATTGACACTCCTAAAACTTGTTTAATTAAGTTAAATGTGAACTCTGATCAATAACAGATAATTATAAGTTATTAGCATATTTCACAACTTCTGTCATTTTCATCTTTCAAATTACAAGCATACATTTTCCGAATATCAATTTACATTCGTGGTGAACCAGAAGCTTTTTTGTTTTGTTTCTTTGAAAAAGATACATCCAGCATTCAACAGTCCTCAAGTCTTAGCTATTCCTGTTGATTTTTGAAATGTTGAGAATTGAAAATTTTTATTAAATGTTTACCACTGCAGATGGTGACTGCAGCCATGAAATTAAAAGACACTTACTTCTTGGAAGGAAAGTTATGACCAACCTAGACAGCACATTAAAAAGCAGAGACATTACTTTGCCAACAAAGATCTGTCTAGTCAAGGCTATGCTTTTTCCAGTAGTCATGTATGGATGTGAGAGTTGGACTATAAAGAAAGCTGAGTGCCGAAGAATCGATGATTTTGAACTGTGGTGTTAGAGAAGACTCTTTGGAGTCCCTTGGACTGCAAGGAGATCCAACCAGTCCATCCTAAAGGAAATCAGTCCTGAATATTCATTGGAAGGACTGATGTTGAAGCTGAAACTCTAATACTTTGGCCACCTGATGTGAAGAGCTGACTCATTTGAAAAGACCCTGATGCTGGGAAAGATTGAAGGCGGGAGGAAAAGGGGACAACAGAGGATAAGATGGTTGGATGGCATCACCGACTCAATGGATGTGAGTTTGGGTAAACTCCAGAAGTTGGTGATGGACAGGGAGGCCTGGCATGCTGCAGTCCATGTGGTTGCAGAGTTGGACACTACTGAGAGACCGAACTGATGACAGGTGTATATATATGTATGTGTATATATATATGTATACATATACATGCATGTATATATGTACATATATACATACACACATACACATACATATATGTGTATATGTACATATGCATATATATGTGTGTGTGTGTATATATATCTATATATAGAGAGAGATATGCATGTACATCCTGGAGGAGGAAATCACAACCCACTCCTATATTCTTGCCTGGAGAATTTCGTGAACAGAGGAGCCTGGCGGATTATAGTCCATGGGGTCGCAGAGAGTCAGAGATGACTAAGCGACCTACCAGCAGCACCATGTATGTATATATATAGTAAATTAGTCTGCCTATTATAAAATAAGAGCTGGTATGTACCTACCATGTAAGACTTTTAAAATCTGAGTCATTTAATTTAACATTTAAAGATTTAGGAGGCTGGAGGACAGTTATATAAATATAAATTATTATTATCATTGCTATTTTCAGGGTTTAGTTGGACTTGCAAAAAAAAAATCATGTCTCTTTTGCTTTGCTCTGAAATCTTAAGTATTCTTTAGTTCCAAAAAAGAGGAGGCAGCAGCAAAAGAAAAAAAAAAAAAAGAGCCAACTGGCATTAGTGAGAAGAGAAAAACTCTCTGTGCATTCCAGTGTCTCTTACTTCTTCTGCCAGTGAAGCCATGTGTTCATGTTACTCAAATTGGATGCAGGTGTGTGTCCATCCACACTCTTAAAATCACATAACAAATGGAGAAAATGGAGCAAAACAACAAACTACTCAGAGACTGTGGGAAAGAAAATGCCCAGCGATGAAGTTTACTTCACTTTCCTTATATGTACATTCAGTCAGACTTCTCAGTGTATACAATTAAGTCCTGAAATCCCAGTTTTAAGATTGAGATCTCTTGTAGAGAGAGCCAAGGGAGCTCAAATCCCTGGTGGACATGCTATTTGATGGCCTCTTTTAAATGTGTATCATTTTTTTTAAACTTTGATTATTGTTGTTCCCAAAAGCTGGGCCTATTTCATTACTATTTTGCTAACTGCAATAATCTATTTCTGGATGCCTATAATAAGCCAGTTTCACTGAAGTATAAATATTTCATATTATACATGACATAAGATCTATTGATATCCTTATATTCTACACTTGAGGATTTTGGGAACTTTCCTCCTCTTGGGGAAAGATGAATTATGCTGTGACTGGTTTAGTACTCTTTAAAAGCACTTGCACATAAGGAAACCAAAAGAACTCTTTGTGTCCTTTTTCTTTTTCAGAGCTCACAAGCTTTGCTAAAAATTACACCATTCATCTAACTCTTTGAGCACATAGAGCATTGTTTATTTTTTATTCTATTTTCCATATGACACTGTTATTTGGTGCCATGTGAAGGATGTGTCAGATGCTTTTTGGAGAGGTGATCTTTTAAGAATGAATTATGGATGCTAACATTTCTCTGTGTCACTAGTCTTTGCAATTTGACTTCCACTATATTTCTCAGTTGTATATTTGAGCTCCTTTTATTTACATTTATTTTCCTTTAAGTTACTCTTTGTGTCCTATTTCAATGAATGAACAATAGGTTTTAAGTAGATTTGTAACTAGTCCATTAACTAAATATTATAAAATATTTATACCCCTGTATATAAGATAACTTATGACTGATGTTAAAGAGAGAACGAAATTGAAGAGACAATAAAGGAAATCAAATTTGCTTTATTAAGTAAGTATTATAAGAAAGAACAAATCAACCATATAACTTGTAAATCAAACTCTCAGAAAGGATATTGGGAACGATAGAGAGCTTTAATTTCTGAGGCGTTTGTACATGTTCTCTGATAAAGTCATAAACTGCTCATTGTAACTGAATATCTACAAACCTTTCTCTCATGGAGCCATCAGTTCAATTCAGTTCAGTCACTCAGTCGTGTCCGACTCTTTGTGACCCCATGAATCGCAGCACGCCAGGCCTCCCTATCCATCACCAACTCCCGGAGCTCACTCAAACTCATGTCCATCGAGTCGGTGATGCCATCCAGCCATCTCATCCTCTGTTGTCCCCTTTTCCTCCTGCCCTCAATCCGTCCCAACATCAGAGTCTTTTCCAATAAGTCAACTCTTCGCATGAGGTGGCCAAAGTACTGGAGTTTCAGCTTTAGCATCATTCCTTCCAAAGAAATCCCAGGGCTGATCTCCTTCAGAATGGACTGGTTGGATCTCCTTGCAGTCCAAGGGACTCTCAAGAGTCTTCTCCAACACCACAGTTCAAAAGCATCAATTCTTCGGCGCTCAGCTTTCTTCACAGTCCAACTCTCACATCCATACATGACCACTGGAAGAACCATAGCCTTGGCTAGATGGATCTTTGTTGGCAAAGCAATGTCTCTGCTTTTGAATATGCTATCTAGGTTGATCACAACTTTCCTTCCAAGGAGTAAGCGTCTTTTAATTTCATGGCTGCAGTCACCATCTGCAGTGATTTTGGAGCCCAGAAAAATAAAGTCTGACACTATTTCCACTGTTTCCCCATCTATTTCCCATGAAGTGATGGGACCAAATGTCATGATCTTTGTTTTCTGAATGTTGAGCTTTAAGCCAACTTTTTCACTCTCACTTTCACTTTCATCAAGAGGCTTTTTAGTTCCTCTTCACTTTCTGCCATAAGGATGGTATCATCTGCATATCTGAGGTGATTGATATTTCTCCCGGCAATCTTGATTCCAGCTTGTGCTTCTTCCAGCCCAGCGTTTCTCATGACGAACTCTGCATAGAAGTTAAATAAGCAGGGTGACAATATATAGCCTTGACATACTCCTTTTCCTATTTGGAACCAGTCTGTTGTTCCATGTCCAGTTCTAAGTGTTGCCTCCTGACCTGCATATAGGTTTCTCAAGAGGCAGGTCAGGTGGTCTGGTATTCCCATCTCTTGAAGAATCTTCACAGTTTATTATGATCCACACAGTCAAAGGCTTTGGCATAGTCAATAAAGCAGAAATAGATGTTTTTCTGGAACTCTCTTGCTTTTTCAATGATCCAGCAGATGTTGGCAAACCACATTCACAACCTCACTGCAATGGTACATTCTTAACTTTTTCATTTTACTGCTCATAATATTAATGTTATTCAAATTACATGTAAACTGAATCTCCTTTTTAAGCATATTTTTATTCTTTATGACACTTAGAAAGATCTTTCAACATCAGTATTTTAGTACCAGCACAACAGGCTGGTTCTTAATCTGCTTGTCATTCCAGGCTTGGTTCAACAATTGGCCTTTGAGTCATTATGTTGTACTTTAGGTTAACTGCACATTTATTTACTGCAATTTACAAGATGTGGGAATATACTAGCTTTCTTATCATTGATACTAGGAAGAAGATAAGACTGACATTAGTCTAGTAGACCACTGATTTGAATCTGGAGCTAATGAATTCCAGTTATTAATTCCAACTTGGAACAAAGAGTTTGAAAATTTGGTTCATAATCTTATGTCCTAATTTGGGATGTAAACAAGTGAGTAAGTTAGGATGATGCTGAATTAAGTCTTGTGGGGACTGAAATAGTCGATGATCATCAATTAAGTACTAGTTTTAAAGATACTATAGTTTAGCTTATATTTCCTCATTATTTTTTGAAAATAGAGCAAAGCCTAAACAAAAACTATGTATTATAATATAATTATGAAAAATACATAAGGTAAAAATTCTCTTGTCTGGAAAGCATGTTCTAGTTATCCAGGATTCTATGAAGCATGGGCATTAAACTTTGTTTAAATTGGTTACACAACGGGAAGATTTACCTGTTGTGGCCAGAACACAGTGGTCTTTGATCTTGATCTTAACCTCTTTTGATAGTGTCTCATTATCTTATACTTAGGGAGAATTTTGCTCTCTTGAGTCAAAAATCTAAATATGAATATTAAGTCTCAGAGCAGAGGAAATCAGATATCCCAGGCTTTACATTCATGTCTTGACTGCCAAAAGAAACCAAGGTTCACTTCCTACTAGAAGCAGTAAGTTTTATAAGAGTTGAAAAGGAAGGAAAGAAGAATGGGAGAGAGAAAATGTGAAATGATGGCAGGAAATGGAGAAATATTCAGAAAGGAAACAGACAGTTTAATGTTATGAATGCAGAAACATACTATGATTCACTCTTTGTATTAACATGTATACTTATTTTCTGTTTTACTGTTCATGGTAATGAAATTCACCAACATATATTTCTCAATTCCTATACTCAATTTTGTCTTATGTATTTTATATATTCATTTACTTAGATTGTCAAACTATATATTTTAAGCAATTTTTTTAGATGGAGCTTATATGGTGTTTGAAAATTTCTTGCCTCACATTGTTTAAGGATAGCTTAACTGTTTATATGACCCTAGATTAGTCATTTTTTCCCCTTGTTATACATTGTTAATTTTAGCCCAGTGCCTTATATAATCTATTGTTACTACTAAGAGGTTAGCTACTATCAGTCTGAAGATAATATTTCTTTTCTCATTGGTAGCATTGAAGATTTTCCTTTTATCCTGGCATTCTCCAGATCTCTGTGTTGTGTAAATGTGGGACTTTTGTTTCACTCTGCTCTGCACTTTCAAATCAAGAACTACTTTTTACTACATTGCCTTATTTAAATAATCTGCCACTTCTAAAAAATGTTCTTTCTGTCATTTCCACTATCTTCATCTTGAACTTAGAAATATGTTGGTGATTTTTTTTATCTTATATTCTTTCTGTTTTTTAACAGGTTTTAGCTTTTTTTCCCGTGCTTACTGGTAAAATCCCAGGGTGAAGTGAAGTGAAAGTGAAGGTTGCTCAGTCATGTCCGACTCTTTGCGACCCCATGGACTATACAGCCCATGGAATTCTCCAGGCCAGAATACTGGAGTGGGTAGTCTTTCCCTTCTCCAGGGGAACTTTCCAACCCAGGGACTGAACCCAGGTCTCCCGCATTGCTGGCAGATTCTTTACCAGCTGAGCCACAAGGGAAGCCCAAGAATACTGGAATGGGTAGCCTATCCCTTCTCCAGCGATCTTCCTGACCCAGGAATTGATCTGGGGTCTCCTGCATTGCAGGTGGATTCTTTACCAACTGAGCTATGAAGGAAGCCAAATCCCAGGGTAATATGTTCTAATTCATTAATTTTTAATATCAATATATGGTGGACACAATCTAAGGTAATCCCAATGGGTTATGTCCTTGTATGAACCACTTCTGTAAGTACAGACTGAATCTATGACTTGCTCTTAACCAAATGAATATGGCCAAAGTGACGAAGCATCACTCCATTGATGAGGTTGTATTATCTAAACTCTGTTTTAGCAGATGAATGTGGAAGACTCTCCTGGTGACCTTGAAGAAATAAACTGCCATGCTATGGAGAGTCTATGGAGAGGACCATGTGGTAAGGAATTGTGGGTATCTTCCAGGATTTGAGGACCTCAGTCCTACAGCTGCAAAAAATTCTGTCAGCAACCATATGAGCTTTGAAGACAACCCTTGAAATCAAGGGAGGACATAGCTCAGCCAATATGTTATTAGCAACCTTAGGAGTTCTAAGCAGGAAAACTAGCTCAGTGTTGCCCAGGACCTGATCCACTGAAACAGTGAGATAATAAATGTATGTCATTTTCAGCTGCCAAATTTAAGGTAATTGGTTACACAGCAATAGAAAATTAATACAAACTAATAGTTCCTACCTAATGTTTATAATTTTCAATGTGTCCTTTTATTTCAATGAGTGTATTTTTTCTTTGCCAGGATTTCTAATTTACTGTTTTAATATAATATCTGCTTCTTTTGAAAAATTTCCACTTGGTTTTGTTTCTATTTTATTACTCATTTTTTAGATGTTCTTCTTTCATTTGGCTCAGAGAAGATCCTAACAACACACACTTTAAAACAGTTTCTGAGGGTCAAGTGGTAGTAAGGCAGCACTGAGACGTCTGTCCTGGATGAATCTGGAGTCATCACACAAAGTAGTCGCTGAGTCTAACAGGTGGCTTGCCTCATTTCCTGGGAGAAGGGCTTTGTTTTTGATATCCCACCTTTCTGGACATCGTACTTGTTCTAAAGGACAGCATCACGGCAATTGTTAGTATCTTTCATAAGAGGGAACTTGTGCCCAGTCTCTAAATTCAAGCAGTGAGTGTGTTTCCAGTCCCTGCATCTGGGTACCTTCTTTAATCCACTTACTCTACAGCCACTGAACATCTGATGCTTCTCTCTTACTTCTCCTACCCAGCATAGTACTCCAGCCCTGTTTATTAATCTGCATTTCTATTCCTCTTCCTATTTACAAAGTTATTTGTCTTGCTTTGATCAACTTATTAAACTTGTCTTTTTTTTCTTTAAAAGCTATTAATTTAAGATGGAGAGATAATTGGAGTACACTCTGGAAAGGAGGTGAAAGGGGGCCTTTTTTCAGTTACTACATGTCAGCGTATACTTTTAAGTGAGTTGGAAATTCATTCATTCAGAACCATTTTCTTTTTTTCTCCTTCTTAAATTTAAAGCACATCATGTGCATCTGTTTATACTTCTGATTGCTTAGTCTAAGGCTGCGTTCATTCTTGCAATTACACCAGCTTGATGTGTTTTTATGGATAGCAATTTGGAATGGCAAAAATTGAGATCATACACAGCATAAGATTTAATAATTTCCAATTGTGCTGTGCGGTTTCTATACATGGATACTATAGTGATTAGAATTCAACTAAGAGAGGGAAGGATAGGAGGAGAGGGGGATGACAGAGGACAAGATGGCTGGATGGCATCACCGGCTCAGTGGACATGAGTTTGAGCAAACTCTGGGAAACAGTGAAGGAGAGGAAAGCCTGACATGCTGCAGTCCATGGGGTTCCAAAGAGTCGGACACGACTGAGTGACTGAACCACACTAAAGAGCAAGAAAAACCACTTATTGACTCCAGTTCACCCTTCTTATTTACTCTAAAGCTGGACAGAGGTTAGGGAGTATTTAGAGTCACTCTTGTTCTAGTTTGCTACCCTTTTCAGAAAACTTTGAGCTTTGAAATTCATACCATATTTAATGAAACTACCAAAATTATATAGCAAAAGTTCAATGCAATATTAATTAAAATGTAGACTTCCTAACTGGTCTGTCTACCTTCAGTTACTCCTGGATGATTAGAGCAATCATTTATGTAAGATTTCCTCTGATTATGACAAATAGGGCAAGAAGTCCATTTAATTAGAAGGCCTTTGAATTTTTATAAATTAGTTTTGGAGAAGAGGCACCAGGACACTCCCAATGCTCCTCTAGCATATCTTCACATGATGTTAAGTGTATTGCTGGTTTCCTCATTTTATGAGCTTCCCAGTGGCACAGTGGTAAAGAATCTGTCTGCTAGTGTAGGAGATGCAAAGACACAAGTTTGATCCCTAGGTCAGGAAGATTCCCTGGAGAAGGAAATAGCAACCTGCTCCAGTATTCTTGCCTGGAAAATCCCATGGACAGAAGAGCCTGGAAGGCTACAGTCCATGGGGTCACAGAGTCAGACCCAACTGAGCACACAGCAGCTACATTGCTCCTACCCAAAGAAACCAGATAAAGCTGAGAATGCTGGGGGCTGTACAAAAGGGTGGACTAGAGAAATGAATGCCAGCCAGCTCTCATCTCTTTTACTCTTTCCAGTAGTGTACAGATTACTATTTACTATTGAACTAATTCTAAAGCATATTCTCCCCACACCCCAATTTCTGATATCAGGATATCTTATCAATTACTATTGATCAGAAATGGCTAAATTCCTAGAAACATACAACCTGCTAAGAGTGATTCATGAAGAAATTGAAAATCTGAATATATCAATAATGGGTAAGGAGATTGCATCACTAATCAAAAATTGCCCCAAAAAGAAAGGCCAGGACTAGGTGGCTTCCCTGGTGAATTCTACCAAATATTTAAAAAATAATGAATGCCAACACTTCTCAAACTCCTCCAGAAAACTGAAGAGGAGGGAAACCTCCCAAACTCATTTTACAATGTCAGCATTATCCCTATAATGAACCCAGATAAGGACATTATAAGAAAATAAAACTACAGGCAATATCCCTGTTGAATATAGATGTAAAATTTCTTAAGAAAATATTAGCAACCTAAATCAACAACAAATTGAAAGGATCATATACCACAATCAGTCAAGAAAGCTTTATCCCTGGGATGTAAGCATGGTTCAACCTATGCAAATCAAAAAATGTGATATACCACAGTAATATTGATAAATCAGTTCTGTTCAGTTCAGTTCAGTAGCTCAGTAGTGTCTGACTTTTTGGAACCCCATGGACTGCAGAACACCAGGCTTCTCTGTCCTTCACCAACTCCCAGAGCTTGTCCACTGAGTCAAGTGATGGACTCAAACTCATGTCTGTTGAGTCAGTGATGCCTTCCAGCCATCTCATCCTCTGTCATCTCCTTCTTATCCTGCCTTCAATCTTTCCCAGCATGAGGGTTTTCCCAATGAGTCACTTCTTCGAATCAGGTGGCCAAAGTATTGGAGCTTCAGCATCCTTCCAATGAGTATTCAGGACTGATTTCCTTTAAGACTCTTTTTCTTTAATTTTTTTATTTTTTTAATTTTATTTTATTTTTAAACTTTACATAATTGTATTAGTTTTGCCAAATATCAAAATGAATCCGCCACAGGTATACATGTGTTCCCCATCCTGAACCCTCCTCCCTCCTCCCTCCCCATACCATCCCTCTGGGTCATACCAGTGCACCAGCCCCAAGCATCCAGTATCATGCATCAAACCTGGACTGGCAACTCGTTTCATACATGATATTTTACATGTTTCAATGCCATTTAAGATCTCCTTGCAGTCCAAGGGACTCGCAAGAGTCTTCTCCAACACCACAGTTCAAAAGCATCAATTCTTCAGCACTCAGCTTTCCTTGTAGTCCAACTCTCATATGCATACATGGCTACTGGAAAAACCATAGCTTTGACTAGATGGACCTTTGTTGGCAAAGTAATGTCTCTGCTTTTTAATATGCTGTCTAGGTTGGTCATAGTTTTTCTTCCAAGGAGCAAGTGTTTTTTAATTTCATGGCTGCAGTCACCATCTGCAGTGATTTTGGAGCCCAAGAAGATAAAGTCTGTCACTGTTTCCATTGTTTCCCCATTTACTTGCCATGAAGTAATGGGACTGGATACTATGATCTTAGTTTTCTGAATGTTGAGTTTTAAGTCGACTTTTTCACTCTTATATTTCACTTTCACCAAGAGGCTGTTTAGTTCTTTGTTTTCTGCCATAAGAGTGGTGTCATCTGCATATCTGAATAAATAATAATAAAATAAAAGATTAAAAAATCATATAATGCAGATAATAGATGCATAAAAATCATTTGACAAAATATAGCTATTTTATGACAAAAACTCTCCACAAACTGGGTAGAGAAGGAATACATCTCAATATAATAAAAGCTATATATGATAAGCCTGTGGCTACCATCATATTCAATGTTGAAAAGTTAGACTTTTCCTGAAAGTTAAGGAATAAAACAATGGTGCCCCTTCTCAATTTCCCTGCTCAACATAGTTCTGAAAGTCCTGGTTAGAGCAATTAGGCAAGAAAAAGAAAGAAAAGGCATTCAAATCAGAAAGGAAGAAGTATAATTGTCTTTGTTTGTAGATGATATAATTTATATATAGAAAACCTTAAAAGCTTCACTGAAAATCTATTAGAACTAATAAATAAATTCAATAATGTTACAGAATGAAAAATTAACAAACAGAAATCAGTTGTGTTTCTAAACACTAACAACAAGCTATCTGAAAAAGAAAGAAAACAATACCATTTAATAGCCTCTAAAACAATAAAATATTAATATATAAAAATTTAACCAAGGTAGTGAAAAATTTATTCATAGAAAATCATAAGACTTTGATGAAAGAAATCAAAGAAGACACAAACCCTATGTTAATAGATCATAATAATTAATATTGGTAAAATGTCCATACTGCACAAAGCCTTCTATAGATTGAACACAATCCCTGTCAAAATTCCCACATTATTTTTTCATAGAAACAGAAAAAAAAATAAAGAAATTCATCCAAAGAACAAGCAACAAAAACAAGTGAAACTACATCAAATGAAAGTGCTTCTGCACAGCAAAAGGGACAATCAACAAAATGGAAAGGAAACCTACAGCACGGTAGGAAATATTTTCAAATCATATTTCTGATTAGAGGCTAATACCCAAACTACAGAAGGAACTAACTCATACAACTCAACATCAAAAAACAATCCAAATAAAAAATGGGCAGAGGAACAGAATAGATACTTTTTCCAATGGAAGCAAACAGATGGCCGACAGACACATGAAAAGATGTTCAGTGTCGCTAATCATCAGTTCAGTTCAGTCATTCAGTTGTGTCTGACTCTTTGCGACCCCATGAACCGCAGCATGCCAGGCCTCCCGGTCCATCACCAATTCCCGGAGTTCACTCAAACTTACGTCCACTGAGTCCGTGATGCCATCCAGCCATCTCATCCTCTGTCGTCCCCTTTTCCTCCTGCCCCCAATCCCTCCCAGCATCAGAGTCTTTTCCAATGAGTCAACTCTTCGTATGAGGTAGCCAAAGTAATGGAATTTCAGCTTTAACATCATTCCTTTCAAAGAACACCCAGGGCTGATCTCCTTCAGAATGGACTGGTTGGATCTCCTTGCAGTCCAAGGGACTCTCAAGAGTCTTCTCCAACACCACAGTTCAAAAGCATCAGTTCTTCTGCGCTCAGCTTTCTTCACAGTCCAGCTCTCACATCCATACATGACCACTGGAAAAACCATAGCCTTGACTAGATGGACCTTTGTTGGCAAAGTAATATCTCTGTTAATCATCAGGGAAATGCAAATCAAAACCACAATGAGATATCACCTCCCATCTCTAAGAATGGCTGTTATCAAAAAAATAGAATATAGCAAGTGTTGGTGATGATGCAGAGAAAAGGGAATCATTTTCTGTACCCTTGGTGGGAATGCAAACTTGTGCAGCTGTTATGGAAAACAGCATGGAGTTTCCTCAACAATTAAAAATAGAATGACCATATGATTCAAAAATCCCTTCTCTGGGTATATTCCTAAAACATGAAATCAAGATTTTGAAGGGATATGCACTTCCATATTTATTGCAACATTATTCACAATGGTCAAGATACAAACGATCTAAGCACCAATCTATAGATGATTGGATAAAAGTGTGGTGTATATATACATATGGAATGTTGTCCAGCAATGGTAAGAAGAGAATCCTGCCAGTTGTGATAACATAGATGAAATTTGAGGGCATTATGTAAATGAGAGCATCCCTGGTGGTGCAGATGGTAAATAATCTGTCTGCAATTGAGGAGACCTAGGTTCAACATCCTGGGTCAGGAAGATCCCCAGGAGAAGGGCACGGCAACCCACTCCAGTATTCTTGCCTGGAGAATCCCATTGACAGAAGAGCCAGGAGGGCTACAGTCCATGGGTCGCAAAGAGTTGGACACAACTGAGCAACTAACACAAACACACACACACATGCTAAGTGAATTAAGTCAAACAGGGAAAGATGAACACTGTATCATATAACTTATGAGTGGAATTCAAACAAACTGAACTCATAGAGGGTGGATTGATGGCTGCAGGTCCTAGTGGCTGGGAGAAATGGGGAGATGTTGGTCAAAGGTATTGATACAAACTTCCTGCTATTTAAGTTCTAGGGATCAAATGTACAGCATAGTAATTATAATCAACAATAATAAATTACAAATTTCAAAATTGCTAAGAAAGTAGCTCTTAAATGCTGTTACCAGAAAAAAAAGAGGTGGTAATTATGTGAAGTTACAGAGGTAGTAAGTAATCCTACTATGGTAATCAGCTTACAATATCTAAGGACCAAATCAGCACACTCAGTGTATCTTAAAGTCGTATGTCAATTAGAGCTCAGTAAAAGTGGAAAAAACCTATTGAGCAGGTGGGCTGCTCTTGGTATTGATTGTGCTTAGTCCCTCAGTCGTGTCTGACTGTTTGAGACACCATGGACTGTAGTCCACCAGTCTCCTCTGTCCATGGGGATTCTTCAGGCCAGGATTCTGGAGTGGGTTGCCATGCCCTCTTCTGGGGATTTTCCCAACCTGGGGATCAAACCCAGGTCTCCCACATTGCAGACAGATTCTTTAATATCTGAGCCATCAGGGAAGCTGTCTGCTGCCTGCTTGCTTCTCCTCGGTTCTATACTTTTATTAGTCACCTTTTCCTTTAACACCAAAAAAATGTTGCAAATCCTATTCCATGCACTAGACTACAGCTGCCAAAGTCTCCTTTTCCTTTCAGATGAAAAGCTATAAATTGTCTTTAGAGAACACACTCTCTGTTCAGTTCATGCTGCTGCAACTTCTCTCTTGTCACCTGGTTGCTTGTGGGTTTTTAAATTATTTTCTTCTCTCTATACACAAAAGATAAAGCCTTTCTGCCATTTCTTAAACAGAGCACCGCTGAACCAAGACTAATACAGAAGACAAAACTTTAATGACAGTTTTGAAGTAAAATAAATTAATTAAAATACAGAGTAATACACTACAGATTCAGTAAATGTCCTTTTTCTTATGGAACTTATCATGGAGTCTAGCTCCCAGCTATGTTGCTGGAATTTTACTGTTTCTGGACTTTTTCCTTATCTTCTATGCCAGGGCATTGCTTCTTTTTCTAAGTACCAGCATGAGTCCTTAGTTGCTCAGTTGTGTCTGACTCTTTGCGACCCCCAAGGACTGCAGCCCACCAGGCTCCTCTGTCTATGGGGATTCTCCAGGCAAGAATACTGGAGTGGGTTGCCATGCCCTCCTCCAGGGCACCTTCCCAAGCTAAGGACAGAACCCAGGCCTCCTGTGTTGTAGGCAAATTCTTTACCATCTGAGCCACCAGGGAAGCCCTAAGTACCCAGCAGACAACTCCAAACTTCCTATTATTGTTAGCCATCTAAATAGCACCTATTTGGCTATACCTAATGGTCCTTCTCATTCTCAACTGATAACCAGACCAACACTTTTGCCTGTTAAAAGAATTATCTTTTTTAAAGATAAAATTATCATCATCATTTTAGAAAACATATATGGCTATGATTAGTTTTATAACTATTAAATTGTTTCTCTTTACCTATTATTTTCATATTTCCAACTGCCTGTAGCCTTTATCTCTTGGATGCCCTATGCATGCATGCTAAGTTGCTTCAGTCGTGTCCAACTCTTTGCGACCCTATAGACCGTGACTGCTATGCTTCTCTGTCTGTGGGATTGTCCAGGCAAGAGTAGTAGAGTAGATTGGCATGCCCTCCTCCAGGGGATCTCTTATATCTCCTGTATTGGCAGGTGGGTTCTTTACCACTAGCACCACCTGGGAAGCCCTGGGTGCAACTCAAATTGACAGTTTTAAAGAATAAAATTCAAAATGTTAAAAACTAAACTCATCATAAAGACCTTCAAAACCTCTTCCTCACTTTTTGCCTCATTATCTCAGATAATGAGATATCTGAGGTGATCCCCTCCCACCTAACTGTCCAGATTTATAATCTGGGCATCACCCTAGATTCTTCTGTCTTAGTCAATCCCCAAATTCCATCACTACATTTTATCCATTTCTACATGGTAGAATGTCTGGAATCTGTAAAAGTTTTCTTTACCTCCCCTCTCTTAGTGTAGGTTAGTATCAACAACCCATCTCAACTTCACGTCTCCATTATTTTCTACCTCCAGTTAAGTGAGATTCTGATAGGGGGTACCAAAGGTGGCCTCGCGATTTTTACCTCCTGGTGCTCACAGCCCTTACCTCTAGTTTGGTGGGATCTGTGATTTGCTTTAAGATAACAGGGTAAATAATTAATACGAATAATATGAACAACAAGAATATGGCAAAAGGGATGGGGCATCCCCACTTACTTTAAGTTGCATTATACAAGAATGTCTTTCAGACTCGCAATTCCCTCTCTCGCTTCATTCCTGACTTTGAAGAAATAAGTTGCCATGTATCCTACAGCCATGGAGAAATGATTTCTGCCAAAAACTTGGGAGAGCTTGGAAGAAGATCTTTCCCCAGCCAGGCCTCTGATGAAAGCCCAACTTGGGAGACACCTTGCCTGAAGGCTGGTGAGACCCTAAGCGGAGACCCCATCTAAGCCATACCTGGATTTCTGAGCCACAAAACTGTGAGATAATAATGTGCTTTGTTTTCAGCAGCAAGTTTGCAGAGATGTTACACACAATAGATAGCTAACATATATTTCTTATATAAAATATGCAACCAGGTTATGAAAAGTCTATTAACGACTTATCATGTCCTCCAGGACTAAGCCAAAACTCTTCACAAGACCCTTCAAGTCCCTGACCCTTACTTCGATTTGTATGAATGCTGAATTTTTGTTAGCTTATTGAATGAGGCATTCTCTTTTTCCTCTTTAGATCTTTGCATGTATTCTTCTTTCTATTTAGACTATTCACTTCTGGCTGCTTATCTTTCTCTAACATAATCCCTTCTTTTGTTCACTAACTCCTCCTCTTCAATTCTGGTTTAGATCTAACTATTACTGGGGAGCTTTCTCTGACCCAGGAAGTTGGGGCACCCTTTCCTTATTTTTTCCATCAAAATGCTTTTCATACATCATTATAATTGCTGATTTAATTGTCTCTTCATCTCAATGAACCATGAGAGAAAAGATAATATCTGTTTTGCTCATGAATTGTATAGCCTCTGCATTTGACCCAGAGTTAGGGCTCATTAATTACCTATTTCATGAATAAATGAATGACTTCAAAATAGAGACTAAATTTGACAGATACCACATGCAGTGCCCATTTTTAGAACTGCAGGACACTGTCTTGATGGGGAATCACAGGCACGTCTATATTATGCAGCCCAGAGGTGTCTCCTAAGGCTCAGACCACTTTCCCATCTTCTCCTGTCTTTTCTTGCAGCCTCAGCTAGCTTTTATCCTTTCCTCTAACATTTCTTCTATCTACTCTGTTCTTTCCCTACCAAGACAGTATCCATTTGTCTCACAAAGGAATGTCCATACATCCTTTTCTTTTGAAAGGCAACTATCAATAATAACAATAGCTTGGAAGTTGCAAAAGTTATGTAGCCTGATTTATATAGTTCTTATGGTCTTTGTCCATGATCAAACTTACGAATTCCCTTTTGCAATAATAACTGGAACTTCTTGAAGTTTCCTTTCTAATCCCCTTTGGACTTCTAACTTCTGAGTCTATTCTACAGATGGAACTCAAACATCCATACTTAAATCCTGATTTCAAAGATAAGGAGGTACTGATTTTTTTCCTATCTTTACAATAAGAAGTCAGAATAGATCAATAATAAATTGTTATCTTATTGGATAATTTGCATCCCTGAAAATTTCTGTTTTATCATGACCTCTTCTCTACCCAGAACAATCCTTTTGAATCATTTGTCTTGAATATTTCCTGGACTTGCTGCTAAAATTTATTATAAATGACCTATTTAATCAGAATGTACTTAGAATTCTTTGAATAAACTATGATTTTAGTTATATCTCAATCATATTGTGATGATGGAGTTATATTAAATAATACAGAAATTGACTAGCATAATTAACAATAGATAGAAATACTGCAAAGTATATGAATCTCCCCTCACCCCATCCAGTGGTTAGAAATTAAAAAGCTATTAAAATTAATAGAGTGATGAATTCACATTAGAAAACAACATACTCTTCTATAAAATGAAGGGGAAAAAAAAATCACATTCTTCATTATATGAGCAAAACTATTCTCTGTTGGTAACTAATGGCAGTAGTATTACAAATCAGGACACATTAAACCAGAAGTAAATAAAAACCTTGTTACAAAGAATTCTATTTCCTACATGTTATTCTTTTAATATCTGAAAAACAAAATACTTATCTTAGTCTTCTAAAGTGTCAAGAGTTTCATACTACAAAGTAAAAATTACATATTTTATTGATGACATTTTTAAATATTATTTTTCTTTTTGACACATCTGACGGTCTAGCCAGTAAGATATTGTGTTTCCTTCTTTCCTGTTTCAATAGTTAAATATAGAGATGCATATTTTACCCTGCCTTTAATATGAAAGACCTTCTGTGCCATGATTTATTTTATATACATAAAAGAACCTTGGCCAGACCTTGAGGATTACATTTTTAAATAACAAAGGGATCAGTGTGAGTACCTCTAGTTTTCTACTTTGAAAATAAATCAAATGTGAGTCAGACTTCTTAAACCACATTCTAAATTAAAAATATCATTGTCCTGGTAATGGATATTAAATAGCTTATGGCCTTATTTTCAGCATTATCATTTTTTACCCAAAGGATTCAAACACCCTCAGTTGTGATTCGTAGGCAATATGCTTAGTATTGATTGCTACTATTATAATCTGCATTGTATGTTTCTTACCTAGCAACAAAGAAAACAAAAATCTTACCAGAGTAAAACTCATTTTCCGATTGCTGTGGTTTGTTTTTAAAGAAAAGTTTCAAATAATATTTTATTTGTATATATTTGTTGAGCACATGTTTTATACCAGAGACTTGGCTACATATTGTAGGTTTCAAGTCAGATCAGACGTGATTCAAGCATTGATGGGATTTAGATCCTAAAGAAGTAGTAAAATTATTCTGATGAAAGACAGTTCATACCTCTTAAGTAGTTTAAACTATGCATACAGAAGAGAATGCATCTATGAGAGTTCAGGATGTTGCATCGAATCAATGCTAATCTGAATACTCATAGCACCTTAATAGAAGGGGTTGGGACTTCAGTTGATAACTGTGGGAATACATTGACAATTCTAGGTAAAGAGAAAGGCTAAAGCAAAGACATAGAGGTGGAAAATGCTGTAGAATGTTGGATTTCATTAATTAATATACAGATTCTCTGTAATGGCATTTAAATGAATCATTTGAGGGTTTTTTGTTAATTTTTTTAACTGGAGATTTACAACGTTGTGTTAGTTTCCGCTGTGCAGTGAAGTGAATCAACTAGATGTTTGCATGTATCCCCTCCCTCTTGAGCCTCCCTCCTACCCACTCACATCCCACCTACCTAGGTTATCACAGAGGCAAAGCTGAGCTTCCTGTGCTATATGGCAGCTTCCCACTACCTGTCTATTTCACACATGGTAGGAGAAGGCAATGGCACCCCACTCCAGTACTCTTTCCTGGAAAATCCCATGGATGGAGGAGCCTGGTGGGCTGCAGTCCATGGGGTCGCTTAGAGTCGAACATGACTGAAGTGACTTAGCAGCAGCAGCAGTATATATATGTCAATCCTAATCTCCCAGTCTGTCCCACCCTCTCTTTTCCCTCTGTGCTGTGTCCACATGTCCCTTTTCTATGTCCGTGTCTCTATTCCTGCCCTGCAGATAAGTTTACCCATTACCATTTTTCTAGATTCCATATTTAAATATAATAGACAAAGCCTTATCCCATTGCATAAACAGAAAAGACCATGTGGATGCTCTGATCCAGCACTTCTTGAGGCTTAATCAAAAGAAATCTAAACTTTCTATACGGTATGAAATCCTTGTTTGGGTCTATAAATGCATGCGTGTGTACCAAGTCCCTTCAGTCATGTCCAGCTCTTTGAGAACCCATGGACTGTAGCCCACCAGGCTCCTCTGTCCATGGAAATTCTCCAGGCAAGAATACTGGAGTGGGCAGCCATGCCCTCCTCCAGGAGATCTTTACCACTCAGGAATCGAACTCATGTCTCCTGTGGTTCCTGCACTACAGGCATACTCTTTGCCCCTGGAGCCAGTAGGGAAGCCCCTATAAATGCATACATCGGCTTAGTTATAGAAATACAAATTTTAAAATGGACTGACTGGGCATTTAGAAATCGGTAATTTGGAACTCAAACCCCAATTCTGAATTCACATCCCAAATCTTTCACAGGTTCAGACTAACACCAAGGCCTAATAACCCCAGCCTGTTTGTTGTAGACAAACCATAATATTTGACAATTGAACAGCTGTTTTGAAATCTTAATAACAAAGCTTTCACTTGGTTTATATTAAATTGTAGAGATGAATGGGGTATTTGTACACACATACCCACACAAGGTGAGATTTTTCAAATTTTAGAAAAAATTATTTGTTTGATATTCATTTTTTAAATAAATATTTTACATTCAGTATTCCTTTTCACCAAAGTCTATTGCAAATTACTTTATGCTTTACAACATTAATTTGTCATGCTCCAGTTGGGCAAATGAAAATGGGGCTTATGCTTCTCTAAGTAGTAATTTTACAACCTATATCTGACAGTGTCTTTTTCTTTTGCCCCATCCCAACTTGCCTAGGAAATATTTGACTTTAGGATTCAAGCATCTCTCAGATACAGAAATAAACAATTCAATTTGGCAAGACAAAAAAATTATTAAGCTAGATTCAGATTATCTAGTGAATAGCTCACTTCAACTGAGTGGAAATTAAATTAACTGATATTCAGATTCATGAGTCTTTACTTAAAATATCTAACCTAATTAGGATCAGTAATATTTTATAGTAAGCTTGAGATATATATGTTCCCAAAATGGCATATTCATTCTTGTTAAGTTTCTTTTGTGTAAAAGCCATAGATTCAGAAGATGTTAAATCTAATTAGGATATAGAAACAATGCAGTAATATATATGTTAGCCTGAAATATTTTTATTGTAAAGATCTAGGTTTCAACTGATATTAAGTAAATAGATTGAACTCTACTTCTACCAGCTCCTTTTTAGTAATTATAGCTAATATAAAATAAGGTTCTATCCTTTCCCTTTTGCTCATTGTTACTACTTGGAGAAGCTATTATTTATGAGATTATAATGACTGAGAGTCTGTAGTTCTCAGAATATCTACCATGGGAAAATTGATTAATTTAGTAGACCTAATTTCAGTTATGAAACATCAATTTACATGTTATTAGCTAGCACTGTGATGTTCCTGAAGACAAGCTTCAAGTCTTTTGTGGTTTATATTAAATTGGTTTGTATTGACTCAAGTCCATGCTAAGCACAAGGCCTGCCACATGGTAGACAACTCATTTGAATATTCAAAATACTAGAAGCACACATGTTTAGCCTATTTCATATTTCTGAACCCACATAGACTCAGGACGAAGCAGGCAATTGTCTTACTAATGTGATGGGTAATTATGGAATCATCAGGAAGTAATTTACAAAGAAACCCTTTTAGACATAAGTTCAAGTCTTTGTTTCACAAATTAGGTCTTTTAATGTTTTCTGCTTCTTAGGTTGCTCAATATCAAGGGCTCACTTAGAGAAAACACATTTCCTTTACTTCTACTTCAAGATAGCAGCAGGGAGTCTCTAAAGGATTTTATAAATTATTATACTTGGATAAAAGCTTGCCATTGGCAATGAAAATCTTTAATGAATTATCAATGACGATGTATGTAATTACTCATTTCACAGTCAGTAAAATAAACTAAAAAATATATTCTCTGAAATTAATAATCTTTATTATAAACATAACATTTCTTAACCAACTTTGAATCTGGCGCAACACAGACTTATTTTTCTGCTTTTAATTTATTTAAGATTTTTAAAATCTAATTTCACCCAAGAGAGTATTTTACTGTTATAAGTACATTGGATCATATTTCAAATAGCATATGATTATGATTAGTTAAATTCAGTAGATAGAATTCACTTAGAATAGATTTTTTTTGAAATGATGTTCCAAGTCATTTCAAAAGATAATTTGCACTAGAAAATATGAAAAAAGTTCATTTACAACTGCATAATTGTTTAATATTCTTTCACTGTAATATTTTTACTCATCTAATCATATATCTTTGTCTCTCACCCAAATAAGACAAATTCTTTTTTGTGGTATTATTAAGGCATTTTTAAGGTGCTCAATTAATTAAGCTTAATTAATTAATTAAGATGCTTAATTAATTAAGCTTAAAGTACTTCCTACTTTAAAGTTGGTAAAGAATTTGCCTGCAATGCAGGAGACCTGGAGTCAATCCGTGGGTCAGGAAAAACCCCTGAAGAAGGAAATGGCAACCCACTCCAATATTCTTGCCTGGGAAATCCTATGGACAAAGGAGTCTGGCGGGCTACAGTCCATGTGGTTGCAAGAATAAGACATGACTTGGTGACTAAACCACCATCAAGCTTAAGATGGGCTTCCCAGATCTTTGTCTTTTCAGTGAATCTCTATCATGTGTAAATTATTGAAGTGAGTGTTGCTGGGGACAGAGATGAACCTGCCTCAGTCCCACCAAGCATTCATACTAAGAGGGACCCTTACTTATCTACACACGACTGTGTTAACAGGCAGAATGTCAGGGCTTGATGGACCCACAATAGATACTATAAAATGTGATAGAGAAAAATATGAAGCTATTATAGGGAAATCAGAAAAACTTCTTGGAGGAGATAGGATATGAGTTGTTGTTCAGTTGCTCAGTCATGTCCACCTCTTTGCAACCCCATGGACTGCAGCACACCAGGCTTTCCTGTCCTTCACTATCTCCTGGACTTGCTCAAACTCATGTCCATTGAGTTGGTGATGCCATCCAACCATCTCATCCTCTGTCATCCCCTTCTCCTCATGTCTTCAGTCTTTCTCAGCATCAGGGTCTTTTCCAATGAGTCAGCTCTTCATTTCAGGTGGCCAAAGTACTGGAGCTTTAGCTTCAGCATCAGTCCTTCCAATGAATATTCAGGATTGATTTCCTTTAGGATTGACTGGTTTGATCTTCTGACAGTCCAAGGGACTCTCAACAGTCTTCATGACTGTTCAACTGAGAGCTGAAGAACTGATACAATATTTGTAAGGATAGTCAAATATGGAATATGGTAAACATAGGGGAATGGATATAAAGTGAAATCTATGATTCAGATTGTGGAAAAAAACCTTAATGCCTGTATTTCTATATTCTTTGTATATATATATATATATATATATATATATATATATATATAAATCATTATTTTCCAAAATCTAGCTTCCTTGGTGCTGAAGCAGCATAATTTGCTATTTTCCTAATAAAAAAGAATTTGCATGTGGTTGGGGAGGGTGAGAGGAGATAGTTGAGTGCACTGTGTTTAAACCCAATAATTTTCAATAATTGCCATAATTTTCTCCCTGCCTAATGAATGCCAACTGGAATCAGCAATACCTATGAAGTACAATGGTGGAAAATGTAGTGTGCCTTAGTCTAATTATTATGCTTTAAGCCTTTAGATAAAAAATTTATTCAAGCAAGTGCGGTTTTACTGTGTGCAGTCTATCAAGCAGAAAAGAGCATGGTTCTTAACAAGTTACACTACAGGAATAATTTCTCAGATTAAAATAAGTATGTAATTTGGTCAAGTTCATCGTTTATGTACTTCTGCTTTCAGAACTCATGCCTTCTAATTTTTAAACAGTCTTGTGAAAACTAAAATATTTATCAGTTATTTAGTTCTTGAATTCTTATTATACCCAAAGTATCATAAATTGTTACTATCCACAATATTGCACTATTTAAAGAACAAATAAATTGTACTCTTTCATGCTAGATATAGAAAATATGATTGGTATTTAGGTTTTCCTGGTCTTTAGCCTATGATAATTCACTGTAGTCAATAGTTTCACTAATATCAATAGCATCAGTATCCCAGGAAGAAAAACAATATTCTTATCACTGGAATAAATGTAAGTCTAGTTATCAGCATTCAACAGATAGTATTTCTCTTCAATATTTAAAAAATGGCCTTGTTTAGTGTTTCATTTGGTTACAATTTCTGTATATATACACATGGGCTTCTCAAGTTGTGCTAGTGGTAAAGAACCTGTCTGCCAATGCAGGAGACATAAGAGACATGATTTCAATCCCTAGGTGGGGAGAATCCCCTGGAGAAAGGAATGACTATCCGCTCCAGTATTCTTGCCTGGGAAATACCATGGACAGAGGAGCCTGTTGGGTTGCAGTCCATAGGGTCAGAAACAGAGTCATACATGACCGAGCAACGAAACAATAACAATGCATAACCTATATACACATACATATTTATGTTATGTACATAAATATACATAACATATATATGTATGTATACATGTAGGTGAATGTACATATATAAATCTATTTTAGAATGTTTTTAATAATGAATATTTCTATTTTTTTTGTAGAAAACTTAGAAAATCTAGAAAAGAGTGGCAGATAAAATAAAGGTCTTACATCTTTCTATGTCCAAAGATAATCCAATCTAGATCCTATATTAACTGATGTAATGTCACTGGAAATCTCAGTATTTGAAATGATATTTGATAAGAAAGACCAAATGTGTTAAATCAGCTTCTTTTAGTTAAAAATAATTTAAGAAGCAGTTTTGGGCTAATTTAGACTAAAATGGACTAATATTGTGCAGAATTTTCTTCCTAATATTAATAGAAAAGTTGACCAGTGTTTCACAGAGCAATGATCAAAACTGCTTTAGAGCAAGGCTAGCTAATTTTCGTAGACATAATGTGACATCCCAGCTCAATGCAATTTGTTGTAATGACAGTTGCTATCTAGTGAACAATATTTCAGACCGAAATGCATTGACTTTCAACTTTCCCTTTATAGTATACTGTTCTTGCCTGTTTGTATCATCTGTGATGTCAAACAGGCAGTGGCACCCCACTCCAGTACTCTTGCCTGGAAAATCCCATAGATGGAGGAACCTGGTAGGCCGCAGCCCATGGGGTCACTAAGAGTCGGATACGACTGAGCGACTTCGCTTTCACTTTTCACTTTTCACTTTCATGCATTGGAGAAGGAAATGGCAACCCACTCCAGTGTTCTTTCCTGGAGAATCCCAGGGATGGTGGAGCCTGGTGGGCTGCCGTCTACGGGGTTGCACAGAGCTGGACACGACTGAAGTGACTTAGCAGCAATAGAAGTTAGAATACTTGAAAGTACTATTCAGAAACAACTTAAAGCTTCCTCTAAAATAATGTCACTGTTACTTACATTCAAGTGTCCATTCTTGAGATTAAGAGAATGAGCAACAGGGAGAAATAGAATGTAGTAATATCCACAGCATGTCCTAATCATACTACAACTGTTACTGTATCAATTGCATCGACAGTTGCTTACTAATAGTGATAACTAATTATTATAGTGCTGGCCAAAATATTTTGAGTGTTATTAAACTCTTGGAGCACTGATTGGCTTATATTTGCTCCTTGTATTGCAGTAGGAAATTCACTACTCATAAGTGCTTTTCAAAAAGATTGAACCTTGAAGGAATCAATATACTGAACACAAGAGTTCAGTTTCACAGTGTTCACCAATCTTTCTAAATTCAGATCTAGCTATTTTAAGTTGTGTCCTAATCGAAATGTAGAATGTTCCTGGATAAGAAATAGCATGATGGTGCTTTATAATGCATCTTTTTAAAAGCTGAAATAATATTTGACTTGTTGGTCTTTTGTTATTTAATCTCATTTTCCATTGTATGGCACAGACATAACAGGGGCTTCCTTCATTTTCAGGTAATGAGACAAAATGCCCCTCATGTTGAGTGTGATTAAATCCCCTAGAGAAAAGATGACCTCATGAGAAGGTTTAATCGCTATGTAGATCACTCTGTAGCACATGCTTAAAAGGTAGTCCTTTCCCCTTGGACAAGAGAGGCCAAATAGTGGCCAACTGTGTGTCGGTTTTCTCTATACGTTTATGACTTGGTCATCATTTGAGTACCCCTTAAATTTAGTGTGCTTTACTAAATTTAGTGATTTGCTGGCCAGTGTGATAATCTCCTTTGCTTACCTTGAGTATCAATACAAATTTTGCAATTTATTTCCTTGCTACAAATTATGGAATACATCAGTAGAGTTATATAGGTCTGTTCAGATTTTCACTTGATTTTCTCAAAATAGCATCTATGTGACTCTCTCTCTTTTTTTTTTTTAATCTCTTAAAAGCACAATTTGGAGAAGTGTTCCATAAGAAGCAAACCAAGCTATCTCCCCCGCCCAAAAATCACAATTCCCCAAGCCCTCTGGATATAACCATGATATTTTTTGGAGATAGCTTGATTTGCTTTCTTAAACCTGTGGATATAATGGGCTTCTCAGGTGGTATAGTGGTGAAGAATCTGACTGCCAATGCAGGAGACTCAAGAGACCTGGATTCGATCTGTGGGTCGGAAAGAACTTCTGGAGTAGGAAATGGCAACCAGCTCCAGTATTTTGCCTGGAAAATCCCATGGACAGAGGAACCTGGTGGGCTACAGTCCATGGAGTTACAACGAGTCAGATGCCACTGAGCACACACGGATATAAATATTTTTGTTAAGACAGTCAGATGAAGAGGAAAGGCTTTTCTTGAAGGACTCCTATAGCAAATGGTAAATAAAGCTATCTTCTTCTTTGTGTGTACACACAACCTTTTCCATCACACACATACACAGTATCCTAGATTCGATTTGTGATTCTCATTCCTTCTGTCTCCTAGACTTAAAATACTTACCTAGAATATAGCATTTGGTTTTCTTAGAGTTATCATTTATTTTAAACTCATTCTGAATTGACAGTAAGTCTTTTCAAGAAGTAGTTATGAAATGCCTTTATTTATGTACCAGATATTACTCAAGGCATGGGGCATGCACTAGTCAGATGAAGTCTCTGTCCTTAAAATATAAAAAATATTTAATTAAACATTTAAAAAATCATCCCACTGAATGTGTTACATATCAAATTATAGAAATTCTTATGATTTATTTGCTATAGTTTAATGTTTTATGAGTAGCATAGAAAGAGTTTTTAAAACTTGATAATGAGCTGGTTTTTGAAATAGGGATTTACTCAAAATGAGTAGAAGGGAAATTGTCTTAAAATTCAAATACCATTTCAAGCAATTTGGTGAAGACTTGACGCTCCTAAGGAAAGACTAAATATTTCCTGTTGACAGTTAAAGAGTTTGAACTGGAATATCCAAGTTTAGAAAAAGAAATAGTGCCAAATAGCACAGTTCTGAACACTGAGCAGATGCTCCATAAATACTCGTTGAAGTGGACTGCAGATAATCCCCTTACGTTTATACAGGGAATTTTCCCCAATATGGTCCCCACAACTGCACTTTACCTCTTCGATCATCTGTTTTTACTTGGCTACAACCACTGTTACTACAGAGACATATACTCAAAATTATGGGGTATTCAGAGGACAGAAGGGGTGCTCAGATTATTTACATCCCTCTTATTAGTATATAATGAACATATCCTTGCATGTTTCTAAGGTAACTATATGACTTGTGAAATAAATTTCATGGCATTGAATTTGTCATTTTGTAAGAGCAAATACATCTCGCATGATTTTTAAAACGAGTCATCAATATAGTTAGTAAGTGAAGTCACCCCACGTCCGAGGTCAGGGGCAGAAGCCGGGAGGATCCCATGCCTGAAGGGCAGCGGCCAAGAGGAGTTACCCCTTGTCCGAGGTCAGCAGCGGAGATGAGAGGAGATACCCCGTGTCCGAGGTCAGGGGCGGCGGGTGGGAGGAACTACCCCACGCCCGAGGAGCCTTGGCTGTGCAGGAGCAGGAGGGCCTAGAGGAGCTATCCCATGTTGAAGATCAGGAAGGGCGGCAGTGAGGAGATACCCCTCGTCCAGGTAAGGAGCAATGGCTGCGCTTTGCTGGAGCAGCCGTGAAGAGATACCCCACGCCCAAGGTAAGAGAAACCCAAGTAAGACAGTAGGTGTTGCAAGAGGGCATCAGAGGGCAAACACACTGAAACCATACTCACAGAAAACTAGTCAATCTAATCACACTAGGACAACAGCCTTGTCTAACTCAATGAAACTAAGCCATGCCCATGGGGCAACCCAAGATGGGCAGGTCATGGTGGAGAGATCTGACAGAATGTGGTCCACTGGAGAAGGGAATGGCAAACCACTTCGGTATTCTTGCCTTGAGAACCCCATGAACAGTATGAAAAGGCAAAATGATAGGATACTGAAAGAGAAACTCCCCAGGTCAGTAGGTGCCCAATATGCTACTGAAGATCAGTGGAGAAATAACTCCAGAAAGAATGAAGGGATGAGCCAAAGCAAAAACAATACCCAGCTGTGGATGTGACTGGTGATAGAAGCAAGGTCCGATGCTATAAAGAGCAATATTGCATAGGAACCTGGAATGTCAGGTCCATGAATCAAGGCAAATTGGAAGTGGTCAAACAAGAGATGGCAAGAGTGAATGTCGACATTCTAGGAATCAGAGAACTGAAATGGACTGGAATGGGTGAATTTAACTCAGATGACCATTATATCTACCACTGTGGACAGGAATCCCTCAGAAGAAATGGAGTGGCCAACATGGTCAACAAAAGAGTCTGAAATGCAGTACTTGGATGCAATCTCAAAAACGACAGAATGATCTCTGTTTCCAAAGAAAACCATTCAATATCACAGTAATCCAAGTCTATGCCCCAACCAGTAACGCTGAAGAAGCTGAAGTTGAACAGTTCTATGAAGACCTACAAGACCTTTTAGAACTAACACCCAAAAAAGATGTCCTTTTCATTATAGGGGACTGGAATGCAAAAGTAGGAAGTCAAGAAACACCGGGAGTAACAGGCAAGTTTGGCCTTGGAATATGGAATGAAGCAGGGCAAAGACTAATAGAGTTTTGCCAAGAAAATGCACTGGTCATAACAAACACCCTCTTCCAACAACACGAGAGAAGACTCTATACATGGACATCACCAGATGGTCAACACTGAAATCAGATTGATTATATTCTTTGCAGCCAAAGATGGAGAAGCTCTCTACAGTCAGCAAAAACAAGACCAGGAGCTGACTGTGGCTCAGACCATGAACTCCTTATTGCCAAATTCAGACTTAAATTGAAGAAAGTAGGGAAAACCACTAGACCATTCAGGTATGACCTAAATCAAATCCCTTATGCTTATACAGTGGAAGTGAGAAATAGATTTAAGGGCCTAGATCTGATAGATAGAGTGCCTGATGAGCTATGGAATGAGGTTCATGACATTGCACAGGAGACAGGGATCAAGACCATCCCCATGGAAGAGAAATGCAAAAAAGCAATATGGCTCTCTGGGGAGGCCTTACAAATAGCTGTGAAAAGAAGAGAAGCAAAAAGCAAAGGAGAAAAGGAAGATATAAACATCTGAATGCAGAGTTCCAAAGAATAGCAAGAAGAGATAAGAAAGCCTTCTTCAGTGATCAATGCAAAGAAATAGAGGAAAACAACAGAATGGGAAAGACTAGGGATCTCTTCAAGAAAATCAGAGATACCAAAGGAACATTTAATGCAAAGATGAGCTCGATAAAGGACAGAAATGGTATGGACCTAACAGAAGCAGAAGATATTAAGAAGAGATGGCAAGAATACACAGAAGAACTGTACAAAAAAATCTTCACAACCCAGATAATCACGATGGTGTGATCACTGACCTACAGCCAGACATCCTGGAATGTGAAGTCAAGAGGGCCTTAGAAAGCATCACTACGACCAAAGCTAGGGGAGCTGATGGAATTCCATTGAGCTATTCCAAGTCCTGAAAGATGATGCTGTGAAAGTGCTGCACTCAATATGCCAGCAAATTTGGAAAACTCAGCAGTGGCCACAGGACTGGAAAAGGTCAGTTTTCATTCCAATCCCAAAGAAAGGCAATGCCAAAGAATGCTCAAACTACCGCACAATTGCACTCATCTCACATGCTAGTAAAGTAATGCTCAAAATTCTCCAAGCCAGGCTTCAGCAATATGTGAACCGTGAACTTCCTGATGTTCAAACTGGTTTTAGAAAAGGCAGAGGAACCAGAGATCAAATTGCCAACATCCGTTGGATCATGGAAAAAGCAAGAGAGTTCCAGAAAAACATCTATTTCTGCTTTCTTGACTATGCCAAAGCCTTTGACTGTGTGGATCACAATAAACTGTGGAAAATTCTGAAAGAGATAGGAATACCAGACCACCTGATCTGCCTCTTGAGAAATTTGTATGAAGGTCAGGAAGCAACAGTTAGAACTGTACATAGAACAACAGACTGGTTCCAAATAGGAAAAGGAATACGTCAAGGCTGTATATTGTCACCCTGTTTATTTAACTTCTATGCAGAGTACATCATGAGAAACGCTGGACTGGAAGAAATACAAGCTGGAATCAAGATTGCCGGGAGAAATATCAATAACCTCAGATATGCAGATGACACCACCCTCATGGCAGAAAGTGAAGAGGAACTCAAAAGCCTCTTGATGAAAGTGAAAGTGAGAGTGAAAAAGTTGGCTTAAAGCTTAACATTCAGAAAATGAAGATCATGGCATCCAGTCCCATCACTTTATGGGAAATAGTGGGGAAACAGTGGAAATAGTGTCAGACTTTATTTTTCTGGGCTCCAAAATCACTACACATGGTGACTGCAGCCATGAAATTAAAAGACGCTTACTCCTTGGAAGGAAAGTTATGACCAACCTAGATAGCATATTCAAAAGCAGAGACATTTCTTTGCCAACAAAGATTCGTCTAGTATGGTTTTTCCTGTGGTCATGTATGGATATGAGAGTTGGACTGTGAAGAAGGCTGAGTGCTGAAGAATTGATGCTTTTGAAGTGCCGTGTTGGAGAAGACTCTTGAGAGTCCCTTGGACTGCAAGGAGATCCAAGCAGTCCATTCTGAAGGAGATCAGCCCTGGGATTTCTTTGGAAGGAATGATGCTAAAGCTGAAACTCCAGTACTTTGGCCACCTCATGCGAAGGGTTGACTCTTTGGAAAAGACTCTGATGCTGGGAGGGATTGGGGGCAAGAGGAGAAGGGGACGACAGAGGATGAGATGGCTGGATGGCATCACTGACTCAATGGATGTGAGTCTCAGTGAATTCTGGGAGTTGGTGATGGACAGGGAGGCCTGGCGTTCTGCGATTCATGGGGTCGCAAAGAGTCGGACACGACTGAGTGACTGATCTGATCTGATCTGATCTGAAGTAAATTTATAGTCCATTTAGCTCAACTTTATTTTAGATACATATAACAAAATTAGTATGTCTTTTTTTTTTTTTTTTTTTTTTTAATCAGTTCTTTCCTTTTTATCTAAATGACTTCTGGCTATTTCTTGTTTTTTTAAAAAATCCCCACCCATATAATGTAAATATTTAACACCACAGGACAATTTTTTTTGACTATGAAGGAAATTCCAATGAGAAATTTCCAAGTTATTTGCAAATGTCAGTGTCATTGGAATACAAGTATCCCCTGCTTTTTTGAAAGTTCATTTTAAGCAATTTTGCTTTTATGAAAGATCTATATTAGTATTTGTTTTGCTAACCAAAAGAAATCCAAAGAGGGTTTTTTTTTTTTTTTCCTGAAAAAAGGTGGAAATAGTGGCAACCCACCCCAGTACTCTTGCCTGGCAAATCCCACGGACGGAGGAGCCTAGTAGGCTGCAGTCCATGGGATTGCTAGGATCGGACACGACTGAGTAACTTCACTTTTACTCTTCACTTTCATGCATTGGAGAGGGAAATGGCAACCCACTCCAGTGTTCTTGCCTGGAGAATCCCAGGGACGGGGGGAGCCTGGTAGGCTGCCGTCTCTGGGGTCACACAGAGTCAGACACGACTGAAGTGACTTAGCAGCAGCAGCAGCAGCAGCAGTGTTTGTTTGCTGGGAGCCATTACAGAGGCTTTGCGCACTCTGAGCAACAGTGCGAGTGGCAACCGCAAGCCTCTTCTCCAGGAACTACACTCAGCCCGTCAGCACCAGGCTGCCATGCTCTGACCTGTGTCTGTGAGCATCCCCTTTATCTCAGTTTGTTTTCTGTATCCCTTAGCAAGACATATCCTAAGGTAATGGCTTCTTTGCTCTATTCTCTTTTGGTTTACTAAAGGTTTCATGGGAACACTGTACTTTCAAATAGCTGGGAAAAGCTGTGTGTCACTAATGTTCTAAAGTGATACTGAAAGTAGATGGAATATGTTTCTGTGTGTGTGTTGAGTTTTATTATCTGTGTGTGAATAAATAAAAGTAGTTTAAAAAATTAAACCCATGAATTTCAACCCGAAATTTGGACAATACAATGCCAAAATACTCTAATTTAGGAAGTAAGCAATAAAGAAAACCACAAATTTTTCTCTGAAAATGGCAAGGATAGCTAATATTTATTGTGTCCTAGACTTGACTTTCACTTTTCACTTTCATGCATGGGAGAAGGAAATGGCAACCCACTCCAGTGTTCTTGCCTGGAGAATCCCAGGGACGGGGGAGCCTGGGGGGCTGCCGTCTCTGGGGTCCCACAGAGTCGGACACGACTGAAGTGACTTAGCAGTAGCAGCAGTTTTATCAATTATCTTATTCTGTTTGCTTTACAAATGGTTTTTCTTACAAATAACAAAAGGTGGTTTCACCTCCGTTTGCTGTTGAGGTTTTGGATAATTGCACGTGAACTTGTAGGGTGTATGAAAAACAACAGCTAGTATTGGAACTAAGGCTGAAACTTGGGTCTTCTTATTCTAAAGTTATAAGATTCTTATCTTAGAAGTATCCCAAGAAGTCCCTTGAAATGTCAATATAAGAATCATTGACAAGCATATATTTATCAATAGGTCCCAGGTTCTAGGTATATTAATTTTTTTAAGCTGATCTGAACTTTAAGTTTGACACAAAAACTTTAATAACAAAATCTTGCAATTAAAACCTTAAATTGGTTTTAAAGCCTGGAATCCTAGCTTTATACTCTAATTCTGAGTATTCAGATTTTAATTTTGTATGATGATCACAAAATTCTCATGATCTGATTATAAGAGCACATTTTTCTGAGAAGAAGACAGTAGTCAGGAAGTAAAGAATAGTCAGAATAGGATGGTATGGGGAGGGAGGAGGGAGGAGGGTTCAGGATGGGGAACACATGTATACCTGTGGTGGATTCATTTTGATATTTGGCAAAACTAATACAATTATGTAAAGTTTAAAAATAAAATAAAATTTAAAAAAAAAAAAAAAGAAATGAAGACTCTGAAAATAACCTCGAATCTGTTTGTGACTACCATGTGTTAACTTAAGTGGAAGAAACAGAGAAATAAGAATTACGATTGTGACTTGAAATTTTACTTAAAATCCTTTTTGTCCAAAGCTAGGTTTCTTATTGGTCTGAACATGTAGGCTTCTGCTAATTTGCTTATTTCTTTTATTGAGTTTCCTTTCTAGAAAAATAATTTTAGGAATTCTGTAACACTGGAATCATTTTCACACATATACCGTCAATAAAATTCTGTGTATCAGTCTGTTTATTGCAAATGGTATACCATATGTAAAAAAAAATCTGCTTTGAAATATTCTGAGTGATTTAACATTCTTATAGTAAAAGTTGATGACAGCTTGTATATTGTATATACAATTCAAATTTTTATTCTGTCAGTCTTAATCAACGATGATTTCTTACTACTGATTGGGATTATATAATCTGAATTTAAAAAATTCATATTCAAAGATTTACTTTATGTCTGTATTGGAATGTTCAGCACAGAGGTATGTTTTGAAATTTGTTAAGTGTTAGCTAAAATTAGTCATATACATCCCAGTTTTAAATTATGTTCTGAGTTCATGTTATTTTTCCGTTAATTTTGAAAATATTTTTTTTAAAGTCCATGCTAATTTTCCTATGAAGAATTACTTTCTATGTTTCTCCTTGTTTTAGAATCATTTAAACCCTGCTGCTTTCAGGAAATCCTGACCTAGTTTCTTTTGTTCTTTTCCTTTTTTTTTTTTTCTAATTTGTCTAGTACTTTGCCTATACTGTACTATCAAATTATTAGACACTGTTTTTAATCATACTGAATGGAGATGTACAACTTTGAAATAACTTCATCTAATTAGAATAGGTTCTTATCTATGGCCTTACTGCCCTGAACACAGCAGATCACCTAATTAGAATATCTTCTTGAAGAAGGAACTTTAGGAATCAATTGGCCTGTGGCGGAAGTTTGTAGGCTGTGTATATTGTCAGTTCCTTGAGGACTAGGAAATTGTTTTGTATATACTAGATATCTAGTGTTCAGACTTCTGAAAATGCTGTCTGTCTAGGAAAGAGTCTTTTAACTCAGAAAAGATAAAAAGTTATGTTGAAAACAAAGGCAAATAATTGTGTGTAGACAGGAAGAGAGTTAATCATTGTGAAGCAAATCACTGTCCAGAGTTTTTGACTTAGATTACAGAAAGGAGTGTACAATTTTAATTTTAGTTCCTCAGTACTCCAACCAAAGGGTATAAATGATATTACAGAATTGAGGAATGGGGAGGGGGCACTACTTGAAGCAGATAAAATGACTGTTCAGAGAAGTCTGTTTAAAGTCTTTGTGGTTTGTTTTCCTCCATGTTTCATGCAACTGTAGACTATTTTCATAATATAATTATTTGGTGATGACAGTGATGGCAGTTTTATGGTTATATTACAATAAATATATAATATACCATATGTTATTGTATAATAATAAATTATAATGAAAAAATAAATATGAAATTTTAGATTACATAATCTTAAATTAATATTTTGAGTGCTTATAAATTACAAATTAAAATCTTGAATTAGTTTAGATTACTGTTTTTGATACAGAGAAAGAAACAGAGATGAAATTATTTTGAAGAACATAGCATTCTACACAATGTGGGGAAGGGAGGTGGAATGAATTGGGAAAGTGGGATTGACATTTATACACTACCATGTGTAAAATTGGGTTTCTCTGGTGGTTCAGTTGGTAAAAAATGGGTCTGCAATGCAGGAGACCTGGGTTCAATCCCAGGGTTGGGACGATCTCCTGGAGAAGGAAATGGCAACCCACTCCAGTATTCTTGCCTGGAAAATTCCATGGACAGAGGAGGTGGCAGGCTACAGACCAATGGGGTCACAAACAGTTGGACAAGACTGAGTGATTAACACTTTCATTTTCATGTGTGAAATAGATAGCTAGTAGGAACTGCTGTATATCACAGGGAGCTCAGCTGGGTGCTTGGTGATTACCTAGAGGACTGGGATGGGGGAGGGCGGGAGGAAGGCTCAAGAGGGAAGGGATATATGTGTACATATAGCTGATACACTTTGTTGTACAGAAGAAACGAACACAGCATTGTAATGCAACTATACTCAAATTAAAAAAAGAAAAAATCCATGGTGCTGTTGGTCAAGGTACAGTTGCTATAAAGTGATCCCAAAGAATAATGGATTAACAAAGTGAGAATCTTTTTCCTCTGATGTCAAGTTTGGCCTCTCAGTTTCTGAAGCAACTCTGTTCCACAAGGTCATTCAAGACTCAAGTTTTTCCCATTATATTGTGTCTGACTATACCTAGGCTGTTGGCATCTCCATCTGCCCAGTGAGAAGAAGGGAACAAAAATGGACCTCCAAGAAAAGTCATTTCTTTTTAAGCAAACAATGTGAAAATTGTAGGTATCATTTTCTTTCCTATTTTATTGTCAAGGACTTAGTCACATGGCCACACCTTCAAAGGAGACTTCAAGATATTTTGACTGTAATTTGGTAATTATGGGAAAAGGAGGTAAGAAACTTTGGGAAAAAACTAGCAATTTGCTGAAAGGAATGCTGTTCATTTGCCTTCTCTTTTTAGAAGTTGTTACTTCAAGTGATAGTGTTTGAAAATTGAATAGGAAACTTGTAATTCATTTTAATATACTTTTAACCTATGATGCCATTTTTAATTAAAATAAGAAATCTATTTTATATTCTTTGCTTCGCATTGTGTACCATAACTACAATGGAAAAGTAAGAAAGAAAAGGTTCACCTGGAAGACTACAGGCTCTTCTTATATATGGAATCCAACATGAGTTGCCTTATATCCATTGGACAAAAGAAAGCTTTTATATAATGAATTTTTTGAAACATTATAATTATCCCTTTAGGTCTAATATAACCCAGGAAAATCATGGTTATAGGTACATCCTATAAAATTCTGTATTCAACTTTAAAATAAATAATAGGTTATAGTAAGTTATAATTAATGTTTGACTATGTTTTATTGTCATTCATAGATGTTCCTGAGTCTGTCTTTGAAAGCTATCAGTTCCCATGCTGGTTTTTAGCATGAAAAGGTGCCATTTGGCAACATTTCTAAAAAAATAGAAATTCTCAAATAATAAAGTACATCCTTATGCGTTTTATCTAAGCCGACTCAACTTTAAATAGCCAAAAGAAAAAAAAAAATGATGAAACCATAAAAAGTTGAAATGACACATAGAAAAATAATAAGAAAGACTTTGGACAATTAATAGTTCAACAGAAAATAGTCTGATGAGAAACACCAACAGAATGAGCTCCTGTATCATTTAAGACTTAAAAATTAAGTGCAACACTAAAAATATATGTGTGTGTAACTTTACAAATATCTAGTAAGCCAAATGAAAACTTAATAAAAAATAGATTCCACATCCAGATAAACTTTTTACCTTAAAATTTAAGCATCATAATCTGCTATATATAGTCTACCAAGAGTTCATCATGAAAAATAAAATTAACAGAATCATGTGGGAGAAACTAATCTAGATAAGTCAAATTATTCTAGAAACTTAATATGAAGACTTTTTATCCTCAACATATACATTGATTAAATGGTTTGGTTTAGTCGCTAAGTCGTGTCCGACTCTTGGAACCGCATGGACTGTAGCCTGCCAGCCTCCTCTGTCCATGGGATTTCCCAGGCAAGAATATTGGAGTGGGTTGCTATTTTCTTCTGCAGGGGATCTTCCCAACCCAGGGATTGAACCCAAGTCTCCTGCATTGAAGGAAGACTGTTTACCAACTGAGCCACCAAGGGAGCCCTACACTGATTAAATAAGGTAAACAATTTGGACTTTAACATAATGGCATTTGTAATTATGAAATCTCTATTTATAAATATATCTGAGAGATTTTGCAGGTTCGGTTCCAGACCATCACAATAAGGTGAATATTACAATAAAGAGAGTCACATGAATTTTCTGATTTCCCAGTGTATATAAAAGTTGTGTTTGCATTATGCTGTACTGCATTGTGTGATAACATTATGTCTAAGAAAGCAATGTATATTCCTTAATTAAAAAGCACTTTATTGCTAAAAACTGTTAAATATAATCTGAGTCTTCAGTGAGTCTTAATCTTTTTGTAACAGTAATATTGAAGATTACTAATCACAGAGATACCATAAAAATACAATAATAGTGAAAAATTTGAAGAAATGCAAGAATTAGCAGTGTTTGACAGGAGACACAAAGTGAGCAAATGCTATTGGAAATATGGTGCTGATAGACTTACTTGCAGGGTTAGGGTTACTTACTTTTGGTATAGGGTTGCCACATACTTTCAATTTGTAAAAAGTGCAATGTATGCAAAGTTCATGAATGCACAATAAAAGTGAGATATGCCTGTACACAATTCCTTAAAGAATAATTGTACACAGTAACAATAGTTGGAATAATGTACTACAATGATCAAGAAAGAGTATAAGGTATAATATATAGTGGGAAATATTACAAAGAAAAGGGACTAGACTTAGGTTTATACACAAGAAGAAATGACCCTTCTTCTCATTAGGACTAATCCCCTGGAGGGTGGCTCCCTCACTCTTCCTCAGTGACTGTCTCTGGAACCCTATCATAATGGTCAGGCCTTATTCAAGATATTAACTCTTCCCCTTTTTATTAGTCTCTCTATGAGTTCTAACCAGAGAAGGCAATGGCACCCCACTCCAGTACTCTTGCCTGGAAAATCCCATGGAAGGAGGAGCCTGGAAGGTTGCAGTCCGTGGGGTCGCTGAGGGTCAGACACGACTGAGTGACTTCACTTTCACTTTTCACTTTCATGCATTGGAGAAGGACATGGCAACCCACTCCAGTGATCTTGCCTGGAGAATCCCAGGGACGACGGAGCCTGGTGGGCTGCCATCTATGGGATCACACAGAGTCAGACATGACTGAAGTGACTTAGCAGCATGAGTTCTAACAAGAATAGTTTCCCTGTTTTCATGAAGTGGAGGACTTTCAACCAATTAAAGCACCATTGTATCAAAGGCTTTCAATAACTTGTTTACCAGCTGTATCTTCAGCTCTCAGAACTTCATCTTCTGTGCTCTGTACTTAGTTGATCAGTTGTTCCGACTCTTTGCAGACCCCATGAGCTGTAGCCCACCAGCTCCTCTGTCCATGGAATTTTCCAGGCAAGACTACTGGAGCAGGTTGCCATTTCCTACTCCAGGGCATCTTCTCTACCCAGGGATTGAGCCCACATCTCTTGCATTTCCTGCATTGGCAGGCGAAGTCTTTATCACTAGTACCACCTGGGAAGCCCCACTGTTCAATAAATGCTCAATTAGTAATACAATCTTACCATCCCTTCTTCCTTATCACTCCTTTTTAATACTAACACTGCTCACATGCATGCATGTGCATTCTACTTGTTTGTGTGTGCTAAGTCGCTTCAGTTGTGTCCTATTCTTTGTGACTCTATGGACTGTAGCCTGCCAGGCTCCTCTGTCTATGGGATTTTCCAGGCAAGAATACTGGAGTCAGTTGCCATGCCCTTCTTGGGGGAATCTTTCTGAACCAGGGATTGAACTGGCATCTCCTGCGGCTCCTGCATTGCAGGCAGATTCTTTACCACTGAGCCACCAGGGAAGTCCCTGATTCTTTTCACTCACAATCAATTAACTTCTGAGAGGCAATCTGGCATTCCTGCTCACCACTCAAGGGGAAACGTGTTCTCTGCCATCACCCAAATTCTCATGAGTTACCAAAACTCCTCAGCTCTCATTGTCCTCTGATGATCTTGCTGCACCTGATATTAAATTTAATTTTTCTAGTTATTTTCTATCTCTCAAGCTTCAACTGCCATTCCTTGGAGTTCAGTTCGTGATCTTTTGTTCTTCTCTGTATCATACATAACTCAGAGTCTCTTTTATACAATTATCTCTCAAATCAAAATTTCATATTCTAGTACAAGTTGATGAAGTATTTGTATTTTTTCTACTTAAATGCTTTCTGTTTCTATATTGCAAATTCTTGCATTTTCACTGAGATTTAGACCAAGTCATGAAAGCATCAACTTCTTTATGGAGCCCTGGCTTCATCATGGGAAACCTTGAGGGAGTTTTAAGCAAAGGCTTGCATAATTACATGCTCTCTTCCTTTTGCTACCCCAGTACTTTCTAATTCCTGTTTCACTTTCTCCAGGATGTACGTCAAAATTCTACAGCCTTTTCCTTATCTGGAAATTTATAGCAATTATTGACAGCGGTGCTCACTAGATGTTTACTACAAAAAGCTTCCATAGATTTTTAGTCATATCTGTCCTCTTTTTTTAGTGAATTTTGTTTCTTAAAGTTTGTAAATTTTAAAATGGACTGCAAATTTATATTAGCTTATCAGCTGATATTTATTGGATAAATTACTTAATGAAGAAATGAGTGAAGGAATGCAAATGCTGGCTTCTGCTTTTTTTTTTTTTTTTTTTATATAATAGCTATGGTTTTTCCAGTAGTCATGTATAGATGTGAGAGTTGGACTATAAAGAAAGCTGAGCACCAAAGAATTGATGCTTTTGAACTGTGGTGTTGGAGAAGACTCTTGAGAGTCCCTTGGACTGCAAGGAGATCCAACCAGTCCATCCTAAAGGAGATCAGTCCTGGGTGTTCATTGGAAGGACTGATCTTGAAGCTAAAACTCCAATACTTTGGCCACCTGATGTGAAGAGCTGACTCATTTGAAAAGATTCTGATGCTGGGAAAGATTGAGGGCAGGAGGAGAAGGGGACGACAGTGGGTGAGATGGTTGGATGGCATCACTGACTCAATGGACATGAATTTGGGTGAGGTCCGGGAGTTGGTGATGGACAGGGAGGCCTGGCACGCTGCGGTTCATGGGGTTGCAAAGAGTCAGACACGACTGAGTGACTGAATTGAACTGAACTGAACTTTATGGATATGAATCATCTGCCTCAGAAATAGGGATTGTTAACCAGATCTGTCAACTGGACCTATGCATACCCGGTCAGCTCCCCACTGTGTTGCCTACGTTTCTCTAGCAGTGAGTAAGAGAACCACCAAGTAAGTAGTGACTCACCCTATTCCTTACATGTCCTAATACAACCCAAACAGTTAGCTATAAAAGCACTCATATATATTCAACCACCATTATTCCCACCTGACACGTCTTTGTTTCTCTCTCTATCATAATATAAGCTCTTGCTTATCATTTCCTAAGATGATGGAAAGCTGGAATATTTCCTAAATTATGAGCAGGAATTCAGTAGCACTCAGCATTCTGCATAAAAAGGATGATTTCTTGGCCTCTGTTATAGTATTAATGTATTCATTCTGATTCTCAGAATTTTCATGATTGTCACAGCATGTTACAGCACCCATCATCAGAATAATTTAAGAATAATTTTCTATATTTCAGTAAGAATTGAGGCGGAGGCTTTCCAGATAGATGTGTTCAAATTGCAGAATCAAAAATGTCACATTCCCTAGCTCTGGGTGCCGGGGGGGTCGGGGGAGGTTGGGGGTGGAGGGTAATGAAGCCCTGCCCTTCACAGCTGCGACTATCTGCCAAACTTTGTCTTCCTGGAGACCAAATTAAATTCAGGGCCATTGAACTCTTCTGCAGCAAACACAAGAGCTGTGGGCCAATATGGCACTGCGCTGCAAGGCTTCCCAGGTGCTTGCACATGGATTCCTTCCCTTGGCTGCTTTGCCTTTCTCGGATCTATGAATCATTTTGTTCTCAGCAAAGGTCCTTTGATCTTCCTGTTTTGCTCTCTGTCCTCCTTGTTCACCTCTATCTCCTGGTTTTTTCCATTTACAAGCACCCTGATTCTAGAACTCTATGAAGTGAGTCAGAGGCTCACATGCCTATAGGCCTATTTTGGTGACACAAATAAAGAAATTCAGCTTAAGTAAAAACAGTGGAAAACTAGAGGGAACGTGACTGCATTTATTTCAGATTACTAGTTGCCACTGGGAAAAATGGGGTAAATATAGCCAAAATTAAAAAGGAATTTTTTGAACTCCACAGACTAATTAGAACATGTTTGTGGGCACATTTGGCCTGTAGCTGGCCTTTTTTCCCCCTTAAATTTGATACTCTAGGATTAAACCATCAATTATACCAATACAACTGTAGGGATTTATGTCTCAATGCCAACTTTATTTTAGTTAATTCTCTTTTATTGAGTCAGGAAATTAGGTTTCTCACTGTTCAAAATTATCTTTTCCTCCATATTAGAATATCATTATATGTCCAAATCAATAATTATGTTGTTGTTGTTCAGTCACTCAGTCGTATCCTACTCTTTGTGACCCCATGGACTGCAGCAGGCCAGGCTTACCTGTCCTTCACTATCTCCCAGAGTTTGCTCAAATCCATGGCCATTGAGTTGATGATGCCATCCAACCATCTCATCCTCTGTCACCCCCTTCTCCTCCTGCCCTCAATATTTCCCAGCATTGATTACATACCTTAAATAAAGCATAATTTAGTTTATGAAACTCAATTATATGAAATATATGAAACTCTCTTATATGCACCACTTTAGGTAAATATTTATTAGGTTGGTGTAAATGTAATTGCAGTTTCAGGCTGAATTTTAAATCATTATAATCAAAATAAGAACCATTACAATCAACACATTTTGCCAATAAGAAGTGTTTGTTTATTCCTGTAGCTTAAAAATCCATGCTTTGGAATTCCATGAACTCCTGTAAAGCATTTTATGCCTCCTGCTGGTTATGGAAGCGTTTTCCCTGCAAAAAGTTGTCAAGATCCTTGAAGGAGTAATAGTTGGTTGGCAAGAGGTCAGGTAAATATGGCAGATGAGGCAAAACTTTGTAGCCCAATTCACTCAACTTTTGAAGTGTTGGTTGTGGGACATGCAGTGGGTGTTGTCATGGAGAAGAATTGGGTCCTTTCTGTTGACCAATGCCATATGGAAGTGTTGCAGTTTTGGGTGCATTTTATCAATTTGCTGAGCATGCTTCTCAGATGTAACGGTTTTGCTGGGATTCAGAAAGCTGTAGTGGATCAGGCCAGCAGCAGATCACCAAACAGTGATCATGACCTTTTTTTTGGTGCAAGTTTGGCTTTTGGAAGTTGGAGCTTCTTCTCGGTCCAACCACTGAGCTGGTCATCACTGATTGTTGTAAAAAAATCTGCTTTTCATCACACATCACATCCAGTCAAGAAATGGTTCATTGTTGTTGTGTAGGATAAGAGAAGACATAATTTCAAAAGGATGATTTTTTTGATTTGCAGTCAGCTTTTTCACCTTTCCAGTTTGCTTCGGATGCTGAACAACTGTAAAATGGTTGAGGTTGAGTTCTTTGGCAATTTCTCATGTAGTTATAGGAGGATTAGCTTCGACGATGGCTCTCAATTGGTCATCATCAACTTCTAATGGCCGGCCACTATGTTCCTCATCTTCAAGGCTCTCCTTTCCTTTGACAACCTCTCAAACCACCACTGCACTTTACAAGAAGTTCCTGGGCCAAGTGCGCTGTTGATGTTGCAAGTTGTCTCCGCTGTTTCTAGAACTCATTTGGAACTCGGATAAGAAATTGCTTGAATTTGCTCTTTGTCTAATGTCATTTCCCTAATCTAAAATAAATATAAAATAAATAGCAAGTAATTGTTGCACGGAGAATTCTGTAGACAGAAAGCCTGTTGGGCTACAGGCCATGGGGTTGCAAAGAGTCAGACATGCCCGAGCGACTAACACAAGGGTGAGTGGCAGTGTCACGGAGCTGGCAGTAATAAAGACATCCATCCTGTCTGTATCAAGGCTCAGAGCAAGACCGTCTATTTCTGATCTACTGAGTTTTCTATTCTGCCATGGTAATTTCTCAGCAACTACTCTCCAGAGTAATTTACCGTCTTGTTAAATCTTAAATACTGATAGTGGAACTCTGTCCTGTAATTTTCATGCTTTTATTTTTTTAATTTCTCAAAGATTAAGATGAAAGCATTAGTGATTGGTCTAAGATACCTGATGATATTCAGGTCTTTGAGCCTAGCGATGAGAGGTATACAGATGAAGTTCTCATATCCCAAAACAGACAAGTCAAATCTGATGCGTGAAAATTGTTACATCCTTTGTTTTTGTGCTGTAGGAGAGATTTTTAATAACAGTCATTCATAAGATAATGTGCTAGGTTGGATTTTTGAAATTCTTAGCCAATATTAGTTAAAACCTTAAGGGAACATCTATTATGTGCAAATCATATGATAAATACCCTATGGAATTAGCTATTTTATTTTGTAGCAATCTAGTGACTTAGATAATATTTTATCTGTTTTAAAGATATGAAGACTGATACTTTCACAATATAAGAGATTTGCCCCCCCAAATTTGTTCAGTACCTAGAGTTAGCCAAATTTGGGGTTAAGAGCACAGTCTTACAGACCACCAGAGTTTTCCTAAGACTTCTGACACCAATTGCCAGTTTGGCAGTTTCCCAAAATAGCAGAGAGTTTCTGTAATTTGCTAATAAGACTCACAGAAATCACTGAAGCCTACTATAGTCACAGTCTTGTTTATTACAAGCAAAAGAGGCACATGAAACAGATGCATTGGGTGGAATCTGGGAGTGAGAAGGCTCCAAATGTAGTTTCTACGTCTCCAGGTTTGCTTTATCCATCTGGCATCAATGTGTGTCACAATACATGCACGCATTATAGTCAACCCAAGAAGTTTCTATAGACAGGATGTAGATAGGATGTCTTCATTATATAGACAATATGGATTGAATATTTGCCCAAATGATTGAACTCAATATCCAACTACTCTGAGAGTTAGGCTGATAGCACAGTAGCTAAAGCCACATCTCTCTCTCTCTTTTTTTTTTTTTTGGCCTGGCCAGCCCCCATCCTGAGACATCTCATTAACATACACTTTCATATATAGGAGCCTGGCCATCTAAACATTCAGATGTGGCCCTAGGGGCCCACTGTAAATAACAAAGACACTCTTATCATTCAGGAAATTCCAAGGGTTTAGAGGCTGCCTTCCAAGAACCAGAGACTAAGATCAGCTGCATTCTTTATTACATACTCAGTTAATAAATTTCAGAATTGAGATTTAATACTAGATCTATTAGGCTCCAGATAGTAGGATGTGCATTTTTTTCTCATTTGCCTAGCACAGTACCAAACACATAGTAAGTGCCCAATAAATCTTAATTAAATAAAAGAACAAGTTAGATTTTTTTTTCCATCTGCACAGACAGGGTAAAATTTCATAGCATAGGTAGATACTCCCAAGGGTGGGTAATTTTGTCATTTTATGAATGATATTCTCAGGGTCAGTTGTTAATTATAAAACCTTTAAAATGAGCTTTTGTTCTAAAAACAGCTTGCTGTACTTCGTTCAGTTGTGTCTGATTCTTTGCAACCCCATGGACTGTAGCCCACCTGGCTCCTCTGTCCATGGGATTTCCCAGGCAAGAATACTGGAGTGGGTTGCTATGCCCTCTCCAAGGGATCTTCCTGATCCAGGGATTGGACCCAAGTCTCTTGCATCTCCTGCATTGGCAGGAAGATTCTTTATGATTTGCCACTTGCTATGGCTAATCATCAAGACAAGAGGGAGGGTCTGGGAAGGGGGATATAATGCTTGTGACAACTGATTACAGATGAGACTGAGTATAAACTAGTTTAAGGCTGTTCTTGGGTGGGAGAATATCATTTCTTAAGAGACCTTACTCTGTTGAGTAATGTATGAGTATGATCATATGAAATTTTCTTTTACATAAGGTATAAGCTCTGCTACGTCTTTGAAAAAAAAAAGAGTACTTACATTTAAGTAAGATAAAAAATATATTATGAAAGGCAAACTAATAATCAGCCAATTAGGGTTTGTGTATGTGAGCTCAATGGAGAAATGTGAGTGAGGAAAACACTTTTTGCAAGGGAAATCAGGATTTATTTAAATTATGAAATTCAAATCTGTCTTAAAAATCTCTGTATGTTGCTATAAAGAAAGGCTCTGATCCAGTTTAATTAAAGAGCCTCTATGAACTCTTTAGTCAAAAGCAGATTATAGGAAACCATATTTCTCTTTTCTCTCCTTCATCTACTGTCCTTTTCATTTTTCTGTATATTATACTATCAAATGGAATTAAAGGAAACAAAGCCTAACCTGTAAATCAAAGTGGATGTCTTCTTTTCAAGTAATGGCCTGCAAAAGAAGGAGGATGGATGGAATAACCTTTTTGTGTGACATATCCTTGGGAAATTTTTTGACTTTGGTGATGGACAGGGAGGCCCTGGCGTGCTGAGATTCATGGGGTTGGGAAGAGTCGGACACAACTGAGCAACTGAACTGAACTGAACTGAATCACTAACATGGGAAGATAAAGAGAGATGTTTTAGGTGTGGTCCCAGACTTCTAATAGTTGTGCTTTTTTTTTTTCATTTTTTAGTGTATTGAAATTATTTTATTTTTGATTTTGCATCTCAGAATATATCTACATGGCTATGCTACTGCAATTTTGTTCATTTTATCTGTGACAAAGAATGGAAGTTGGAAATGTTGTAGTTACTGAACCATATCCCTTACACATTTCACATAATTGTTCATTAACCTAGTGCTGTTCTGACTGAAACTATGGTGGTAATAGTATATTATGAAGAACTTATGTCAAAATAGTGTCATATTCACTTAAAATCTCATGTAAAGACAATTCAAAGGACCAAATTTATACGTGCAACACAGGCATCTTGAGAATGTTAACTAGAAGGAAAGTAGTAAGATAAATTCATACATCATTTCACCCAAAATGAAGAATCTATTTTCCTTTAATGGTCAATATATAGCTTAATGTCTGTTAGCAGATGACTGTGGGTATGCCTTCTCTCAAGCTTTTTTCCTTTATTTCCAGGAACCACAAATCAATGCAGGACTGAATTCTCAATCCTGGCCTCCTGAAATGGCCTTCTAACCATAGTCTTGGACATACCTACCCTCTGTTCTCCTTTTGAAATGGCTTTGTAAGTAGTTCTGTATTCTATAAACCTATAGTATCATCTTCCTCTATAAGAAATTGATCTTAGAAACATCCACATCTCTCAATATAGAATTTATTTAATAAATACAACAGTCCCCTTTATTCAAAGAGCATACATTCCAAAACCACCAGTGGATGCCTGAAACTGCAGACAGGACTGAACCAACATATAAATATATATATATATATATATAAATATAAATATATATATATATATATATATATATACACACATACATATACATGGCTTCCCTGGTAGCTCAGCTGGTAAAGAACCCACTTACAATGCAGGAGACTTTGGTTCGATTCCTAGGTGGGAAAGATCCACTGGAGAAGATAGTCTACCCATTCCAGTATTCTCCATCTTCCCAGGTGGCACAGACAGTAAAAAATCCACCTGCAATGCAAGAGACCTGTGTTTAATCCCTGGGTAAGGAAGGTCCCCTGGAGGAGGACATGGCAACCCACTCCAGTATTCTTGCCTGGAGAATCCCCATGGATAGAGGAAACTGGCAGGCTACAGTCCATGGGGTTGCAGAGTCAGACAGGATTGAGTGACTAAGCAAAGCACAACACATACATATATGTCTTCCCAGGTGGCTCAGTGAGAAAGAACCCACCTACCAATGGGTTCAATCTCTGGGCTGGAAAGATCCCCTTGAGAAGGAAATGGCAACCCACTCCAGTATTCTTGCCTGAGAAATCCAATGGACAGAGGAGCCTGGAGGGCTACAGTCCATGGGGTCGCAAAGAGTGGGACTCGACTTAGGGATTACACAACAACATCGACAATATGTATATGTGTTTTCCTATACATACTCACCTACAATAAAGTTTAATTTATAAATGAGGGATAGCAAGAGATTAACAGTAAACAATAACAAAATTCAATAATTATAATAATATACTGTAATAAAAGTTCTGTGATTGTACTCTTTCTCTCTCTTAATATATCTTATTGTGTTAATACAAATTTGACACCCTTTACATCTTAACTAGGCTTCCCTGATAGCTCAGTTGGTAAATAATCTGCCTGCAATGCAGGAGACTCCAGGTTTGATTCCTGGGTCAGGAAAATCGGCTGGAGAAGGGATAGACTAGCCATTCCAGTATTTTGGGTCTTCCCTTGTGGCTCAGCTTGTAAAGAATCCGCCTGGGTTTGATCCCTGGGCTGGGAAGATCCCCTGGAGAAGGGAAAGGCTACCCACTAGAGAATTCCATGGACTGTACAATCCCTGGGGTTGCAAAGAGTCAGACTCAACTGAGCAGCTTTCACATCTTAACTAAGCACTTATCTGCACTATAATATTTGCAGTTTGAGATGCAACAACAAAACTAGCACACGTTTCTTTCTCCCTCTCCACAATTTCACAGATAGAAATTTGTTGTTACTGCAGAACTTAGCAACCTCAACAAACAATCTTTTTTCCTTTCCTTATTAGATAGAGAACTTTGACTTTTTCACTCAAAGGGCACACTTTATGGATTCTCTTCAGCATATGTGAATTGTCAGTGTCACTCATCTTATACTTTGTGGTTGTTATTAAGTAAAATAAGGGTCCAAGCACAGTTATCCCTGGACATTTGATCTGATAACTGAGATGGTGACTAAGTGAAAAATGGGTGGGATCTTCTGGACAAAAGGGATGAGTCACATCTCAGGAGGGATGAAATGGGATGGTGCAAGATTTCATCACACCACCTAGGAAGGTGGTGATGGTGGTTTAGTTGCTAAGTTGTGTCTGATTCTTGTGACCCCATGGACTGTAGCCTGCCAGGCTCCTCTGTCCATGGGATTCGCCAGGCAAGAACACTGGAGTGGGTTGCCATTTCCTTCTCCACCACTTAGGAAGACACAGTATTTAAAACATGTGAAATGTTTATTTCTGGAACTTTCCTCATAATATTTTTGGATTGCACTGACCAAGTGTAAATGAAACCTTCAAAAACAAAACCACAGCTAAAAGAGGACTACTGTCCTAAGAAAAAATAATTATTAAAAAAATATTATTTTAACAATCCCTCAAATTCTCATTTGAGCTTCCCTGGTGGCTCAGTGGTGAAGAATCCACCTGCCATGCAGGAGACCTGGGTTCGATCCCTGGGGCAGGAAGATCCCCTGGAGAAGGAAGTGGCAACCCACTCCCAGTATTCTTGCCTGGGAAACTCCGTGGACAGAGGAGCCTGGAGGGCTTCAGTCCATGACGTCCTGAAAGGGTTGGACACCATTTAATGACTAAATAACAACCAACAAAAAAATTCTCATTAAATGATGCATCTTGCAATAATGTTTGAGATAATTACTCCCACAGTCCTTAACAAGTATTTATTGGAATGTGTTAGGCCTTTTAGAGTACAAATAAAGACTTGTTCCCTGACTGAAAGGAGCTTGCAAGGTTTATTTCGCTAAAGTATATCTGTCTTTAGTCTGAATCCAAATACAAAAAGGTAAATTCTAACTGGGAATGATGTGTGATTTGGCATCTGGTGTAGGTAATGCATGGACAAACGTTGGAGGGAGGTATGTTCCAGCAGCTAGTGATATGTATAGAGGAGGGAAATTTTTCCTTTTTCCTGTATGCAATTTGGGTTCTGTGGCTGGGATCTTATAAATTAGACTATTGAAAGACAGATTAATAAGAAAAACTAGCAGGCTTCCCTTGTAGCTCAGCTTCCCTTGTAGCTCAGCTTCCCTTGTAGCTACCTGCAATGCAGGAGACCTGGGTTCAATTCCTGGGTTGGGAGGATCCCTTGGAGAAGGAAATGGCAACCTACTCCAGTATTCTTGCCTGGAAAATCCCATGGACAGAGGAGCCTGGCAGGCTATGGTCCATGGGGTCACAAGAGTTGGACATGCCTTAGTAACTAAACCACCATAGCAGAATTTTATTAACACATGCGTTGCACATACCTCATGGGAGCACATGATGATGAGTAACCCAAAGGGGAGGTTAGAACTTGGGCTTAAATATCATCTTAGACTAAAGAAAGGAAAAGGGATTTGGGACTTTTAGATGGTGGAGGCAAGTTATGGGAAGATGACTGACACTATGCAGGGCCCTGTGGGGCTTTTGGACTTTCCCCACTTCCTTGGTTATAGGAAACAGCCCTCATTCAGCCTCCATACCTTCCCTGAGTTCCAAGAGGGCAGATTCAAGCAGTTGTTAATTAGGTAAGGGAGAGAATGGAAGGCCAAGGGAAAACACAGTCAAGAGCAGCCTTGGGGCAAGGTCCTGTTTCCCCATCAAAAGATACACACAACAATATTTTTGAGCTATTGAGCAGATACTGAAACCTCCTCCAGGTGGGAGAAGTTAATGATTAACAATGGTATATTGCCCACAGGGGCTCCCCTGATGGTTCAGTGAGTAAAGAATCTGACTGCAATGCAGGAGAGGTAGGAGACGCAGGTACCACCCCTGGGTGGGAAAATCCACTGGAGGAGGGCATGACAAGCCACTCTAGTATTCCTTCCTGGAGAATCCCTGGCAGGCTATAGTCCATAGGGTTGCAAAGAGTCAGACACAACTGAAGCTACTGAGCGCACGCGCACACACACACACCCTTTTGTCTGGCAAAGCAATAAAGTTATTCTTTTCTACTTCACCCAAAACTGTCTTCTAAATTGGATTTGACATCATGATTCGGAATGGTATGGCCAAGGAGGTTTGTTCTAGTAAGGTTTGTTTTGCAGATTTAAGTTGGTGCCTTTTCCCTTAATAAGAGTTACTTAGAGTTTCCCTCCACTTAGCTCAGGAGAGGGTGAGAGACATCTTTACAAATGTAAATTTTCTCTACTAAAGGAAAATGTAGGCACTGTTTTTAGAGCTTTTTTTTTCATTCACTTGTTCATAATGGCCTTTAGCTCAAAAAAGCCATATGCTAAAGAGGCATGTTTTGGGATAGCTTATTCTGTACTCTACACAGAGAACTGCTACTGTTGCTTGCTAATTTGTAATGAAGGGGAATAACTTTGGTCCAGACACACTTCATCCATTAGAGTTTAATTCGTCTTTTTTTTTTCACTTTTATTTTCACAAAAGGTAAAGGATTTTTTAATCTCACTTATTTTACATATGTGTGGTGCCCTTTAAATTTCTCTGAATCACTTGAAAGTTAATAGGGTAATTTTGATTGCATATATAGCTGATTGCATATACCAAACTGCAACTGAATATTTAGCTAGAATGACTAATAGTTTAATATAAATGTACATGGCAAAGAGAAAAAAAATAGAAGAATTGAGTTTCTTCTATTGAGCAATACTGAGAGTTTATCTTATGTAAAATATTTAGATTGGTCTAGGTGCTTAGTGCGTGTGCTAAGTCACGTCAGTCATGTTGAACTTTTTGTGACCCTCTGGACTGTACCCCTCCAGGCTCCCTGTCCATGAGATTCTCCAGGCAAGAATACTGGAGTGGGTTGTCATTTCCTCCTCCAGGGGGATCTTCCCAACCCAGGGAGTGAACCTGTGTCTCTTATGTCTCCTGCGTTGGCAGGCAAGTTCTTTACCGCTAGTGCCATCTGGGAAGCCCAGGTGTTTAGTGAGTACTGGCGAAACCATGTAAACAAAAATAAAATCAAAGAACCATATACAGATCATCACAAAAAAGAATGACACTCAAATAATAACTGAAGTGGTTATTATTATTGCAGTTTTTAAACTGTCGTCTTACCAACAGGAGTAATGAGATTGATGATAACTGCTATTAAGACAAGGTATAATTTCTGTCTTATTAAATGCATATTCTAGATGTTCATCAGACCGAATTAAATCTGTTCCCTGGTGTTTCTGCATTAGTGATTTTTTCCGATTATTTTTCTGTTGCTAAGAATACACATTGTGTAACTATGGTCTCTTTATGACCACTGACTGTCAGTGACAATTATAATTTAAATAGCCCAGGCAAGGAAAATTTAAATTTGAACCAGCCAATAGTTATCATCAACATATTGCTGAAACAAACTCATTTACACTGAGCAGGCTAAGAATGAAAATAACTGAATTTAAAATAATATATATTATTTTCTTTGTAGTAATCTTGGTAAATGTATTTCTCAGTAAGATTATTTTTTAAAAAATTATTTATTTGGGCCATGTTGCCTGGCTTGTGGGATTTAGGTTCCCTAATCAGGGATTGAACCCATGCCCCCTGAGGTGGAAGCTTGGCATCCTAACCACTGGACTGCATGGGAATTCCCAGATAATTGGGTTTTGATTAATCAGAAAAAGTTATCCATGGCATGAAATAAATTCAGGTAGAGAAATAAGAAATTTAAATATCATTCAAGGAATGATAATAATTTTCCTAAGTTTCAGTGGGCAAAGCTCAGTTTCTTTATCTATCTATTAAAAGAAACAAACACTGCTCTTAACAGCAAAAAGGATGCTTTGAATCCCTCAATAGAAATGCTTTAAGCATTGTTTGTGTAGTTGGGGTAATGAATTTGCATTAAGATCCCCAATCTCAACTCATTTCCTTCATTTTAAAGAACATTGGCTGTGGATAATTGGTTAATGAATAAGCGAAAGCATCAAGAGTTCCAAGAGGGCCAGAATAGATCAGCACAAAATACGTTGCTTTGAAATAAGGATTATGTTAAGCTAAAGGTCATTAAAAACCACAGATTTAAGAAGAGCTCTTTACCTCCCACTAACTGCCTAAAAAATAAAGCATAAATTCTCTTTTGTATAGAAAATTTACATTAGTAAAATAAATTTCCATTTGTAAGTCTGTCTCTATACCAGGAAGAGTGCTACTTCTAGAGACAACACTTATCTCCTGAGAGAATCTCCCCTATATAACAAGACAACCCTTACTTACCACACAGTTTTTCCCCTTACCTTCCCACAGCTTGCCTCCCACACCTGGAAGCCCCATACCCCGTTTCCTATTTGTGACCTAAAAAGGTATGGATGTGTGTGCTAAGCCGTTAAGTCGTGTCCAACTCTTTGCAACCCTTTGGACTGTAGCTCACCAGGCTCCTCTGTCCTTGGAATTTTCCAGGCAAGAATACTGGATTGGGTTGCTATTTCCTTCTGCAGCAGATCTTCCTGACCCAGGGATCGAACCCAAATCTCCTGTATCTCTGGGTCTTCTGTATTGCAGGTGGATTCTTTACTCACTGAGCTATTGAGGAAGCCCTAAAATGGTATACAGGTCTCAATCATCTGACGAGTCTCATTTCTTTTTGAAACTAGCATGCATAGGAAACCAAAAAACAATAAATAAATAAATAAATAACCACCAAAACAGGGAATAATATATGTATACACACAACGGATTCACTTTGCTGTGCACTAGAAACAACTTTGTAAAGCAACTATACACCAATAAAAATTAATTTAAAAAAATAAAGAAGAAATTCAGTAAAGGCAATTGCACCAAGAAAAGAAAAAAAAAGAAAAAAAAAAAAGGAACCCCTGTGCATACACATAGACATATTTTTCCTCTTGTTAATCTGTCTTATGAATTTGGTTCCCATGTCCCAGCTGTTGAATCTAGGAGGGTGGAGGGAAGAAATTTAACCTCTCCTACAAGTTCAAAGCACACATAGTAAGTAAAGAAAGATGCTCCTTGAGGTTGTCAGGAAGGAGAAAAGGAATTCCTAAAGAAGAAGCCCTCTAAGCTGAGTCTTCAAGACTGACTAGTTTTCTAGGGTAGGATATATTGGGGAATAAGAGGACATGAGAGGAAAAGCATGTTGTAGTGACATGAAGTCAAGTCGGGCATGGTGTGTTTGAGAGAAAAACCACAGGCTTCAAATGGCATCACTTGTGCTAAAAGCCCATGATACCAAATCTAGGTTTAATACTTGACCTAATTATGGTTTTGATCTTCCCCAGAAATGTAATCTTGATCTCTGGTGGCCTCTGCCTGCAGTGGCTTGAAGCAAGATTTTGGTTCCTGGCCAGAGACTGTAGTCAGGCCTCAGCAACGAGGGTGCTGAATCCTAGCCACTAGACCAGTGGCCAGGGACCCATCAGCTGCCTAGAAATGAATTTCCACAGAGAGACAGAAAGTAGTGAAACAAGTACTGTGTTTATTAGGAGGAAAAATGGTGCATGTGGATAGACACACGGGCAGGCTGAGAGAGAGAGAGAGGTTCATACCTGCATGGTAGTTTGAATCACTTTAATGGGACATTTCTTCAGGGTTTCCTTTGGTGAATCACCTTGCTTTGCCTGGTTATGAATTTGTATTTGGTATATCTCAGGGTCCCCCCGCATCTCTTAGCCAAGATGGATTCCAGTGAAGAGGCATATAGGTAGTTGATACCATCCTCCCTGTTTAACCTTCAAGGGGCCTTTCTGACCTTCAAGGGGCCTTTCTGCACATATGTAGTTGGGAAGGTTTCTTTGACTTGGGAATGAGGAATCTGTGGTCATTTATCTCTTATCTGGGCAGGGCTTAGCTTCTCCTCTCTCCTGCTATTTTGGAGTATCTGAACTCCAGCAAGAATACACAGAAGAATTGTACAAAAAAGATATTCACAACCAAGATAATCACAATGGTGTGATCACTCACCTAGAGCCAGACATCCTGGAATGTGAAGTCAAGTGGGCCTTAGAAAGCATCACTACGAACAAAACTACTGGAGGTGATGGAATTCCAGTTAAGCTATTTCAAATTCTGAAAGTTGATGCTGTCAAAGTGCTGCACTCAATATGCCAGCAAATGTGGAAAACTCAAGCAGTGGCCACAGGACTGGAAAAGGTCAGTTTTCATTCCAATCCCAAAGAAAGGCAATGCCAAAGAATGCTCAAACTACCACACAATTGCACTCATCTCACACACTAGTAAAGTAATGCTCAAAATTCTCCATCAATGATACGTGAACCATGAACTTCCAGATGTTCAAGCTGGTTTTAGAAAAGGCAGAGGAACCAGAGATCAAATTGCCAACATCTGCTGGATCATCAAAAAAGCAAGAGAGTTTCAGAAAAACATCTATTTCTGCTTTATTGACTATGCCAAAGCCTTTGACTGTGTGGGTCACAATAAACTGTGGAAAATTCTGAAAGAGATGGGAATACCAGACCACCTGACCTCCCTCTTGAGAAACCTATATGCAGGTCAGGAAGCAACAGTTAGAACTGGACATGGAACAACGGACTGGTTCCAAATAGGAAAGGGAGCACATCAAGGCTGTATATTGTCACCTGCTTATTTAACTTCTATGCAGAGTACATCATGAGAAATACTGGACTGGAAGAAGCACAAGCTGGAATCAAGATTACTGGGAGAAATATCAATAACCTCAGATATGCAGATGACACCACCCTTATGGCAGAAAATGAAGAGGAACTCAAAAGCCTCTTGATGAAAGTGAAAGTGGAGAGTGAAAAAGTTGGCTTAAAGCTCAACATTCAGAAAACGAAGATCATGGCATCCAATCCCATCACTTCATGGGAAATAGATGGGGAAACAGTGGAAACAGTGTCAGACTTTATTTTTCTGGGCTCCAAAATCACTGCAGATGGTGACTGCAGCCATGAAATTAAAAGACGCTTACTCCTTGGAAGGAAAGTTATGACCAACCTAGATAGCATATTCAAAAGCAGAGACATTACTTTGCCAACAAAGGTCCATCTAGTCAAGGCTATGGTTTTTCCAATGGTCATGTATGGATGTGAGAGTTGGACTGTGAAGAAAGCTGAGCGCCGAAGAATTGATGCTTTTGAAGTGTGGTGTTGGAGAAGACTCTTGAGAGTCCCTTGGACTGCAAGGAGATCCAACCAGTCCTTTCTGAAGGAGATCAGTCCTGGGTGTTCTTTGGAAGGAATGATGCTAAGGCTGAAACTCTAGTACTTTGGCCACCTCATGTGAAGAGTTGACTCATTGGAAAAGACTGATGCTGGGAGGGATTGGGGGCAGGAGGAGAAGGGGACGACAGAGGATGAGATGGCTGGATGGCATCACCGACTCGATGGACATGAGTTGGAGTGAACTCTGGGAGTCGGTGATGGACAGGGAAGCCTGGCGTGCTGTGATTCATGGGGTCGCAAAGAGGTGGACATGACTGAGCAACTGAACTGAACTGAACTGAACTCCAGCTGCTTAGCCTGGTGCCCATCTGTCTCCTGCCTCATTCTTAATCAAGCAGTTTGGAATTTTCTGGTCAGCACTAATGTGGTGACCTCTCATATGGGCCCTCTTCATCCCTGAGGAAAAAGAGGCAACCTGCATGATAAAAGCCTGTGCTGGTCCTTTCCCCCAGTAAGACGTTCTGGCCTAAAAAGTCATCCTTTTCTTTTTCATCTCATCTAACAACTAGATGAGATGCTGCCTGATTCAAATATTGTTGAATAAAACCAATTATAACTTCATATTTACTTTGTTGAATTTTGTTTCTTAACAAAAGAAAATTGGCTGTAGTTAAGGATCCCTGGGGCGGAGAGTGTGGGGAAAGGCATACAGGCTTTCTAAGATTACACTTGTTCATATAGCATCAAGATGATAATAAGGTCTTTTAACTAAACTATGTGTGTAAGTGGTTATATGATAAGTGTTTTAAATTTTGTTTTGTGGCTTTTTAATTTTATTAAAGTTACATACATAAATGCTCTTAAATGACACTATTTCTATAAAGCTTTTGAATAAACAAGTTATTTTTTATTCCATTGTTCTCCATTACTCCATTCCCCTCCCTTCTCTACCATTCCCTGGAAGTAACCCTGGAGGTGACTGAATTCAGCTCTTAATTGTTTCCTCCTGTGTTTGCTCTAAATACCCAAGTAACACGCTTGTGTTAATTTTTAGAATTAGTTTTATATATTTTTTTATTTTTACTATAGGAGGATGAGAATTTAATAGGTTGACTTAATTTGTTCAGTCGGCTGTAACAAAACATCACAGACTGGGTGGCTTATAAACAATAAACATTTATTTCACACAGTTCTGGAAGTTATAAAATCAGAAGTTTAGAGTGTCAACACGGTCCAGTGAGGCTCTCTTTGGGGTCCCAGATTTCTTGTTGTAGTCTTACGTTGCAAAAGGGGCAAGGCAGCTTTCTCAGACTTCTTCTTTATGGGCACTAATAATCCTTCTAAATAACCCACCTACCAATGTTACCAAGTACAAGTTCATGTCCGTGACACACAGCGAGGCCAAGCAAACCTAAATGTTGGAGTGTTGGAGCGGAGAAAGGTTTATTGCAGGACCAAACAAGGAGAAAAGTGGTTGGTTCATGCTCAGAAACTCCCAATTTGTTGATGGTTTTTTGGGGGAGGTGTTTTTAGAGGCAATATGTAGGGCTGCAGGGTGTGTGACTTTCTTCTGATTGGTTAATGGTGATCCTCTAAAATCAACTTCCTTCTTGGCTTTTGATTCTATCTTTTCCTGTTTCCTGAGTAGACTTCTTTTTGATTCTAGAATCCTCAGGCACATAACTGGAACTTTTTTCAATGTCCAAGAAATGCATTCCAAAAATATAAACTTTTTATTAAAAACTGTATATAGTAAAATCTCATAAAATAGAATTCAAATTTTATAGCCTGGCAATTATACTATCTATAACTTCTTAAAAATGTACCTACCTGTGGCTTAGACATATTGAAATTTCTATAGGGTTACCCCAGGGTTTATAGATAAATAAAACCTGCTGAGGGCTTCCCAGGTGGTATAGTGGTAAAGGATCCACTGGCAATGCAGCAGGTGCAAGAGATGGGGGTCAATCCCTGGCTTGGGAAGATCCTGGAGGAGGCAATAGCAACCCATACAACAGTATGCTTGCCTGGAAAGTTCCACAGTCAGAGGAGCCTGGCGGGCTACAGTCCATGGGTCTGCAAAGAGTCAGACATGACTCAATGAGTGCAAGTATCCAAAACCTGAGTGTAATATAAATTGGTGGCAGTTGTGGACAACTGCAGAGTGAACAGTCCATCTAAAAGTGAACAGCCTCTGCTTAGTTCCAGCAGATTTTTGTCATATGGAAATAAGGGCCAATTTGTCAGATACTTTTAGAGCTAGGTAAAGTCTCTCTCTATAAAGATGTGGGCAATTAGCAAATATTTGAGAACCCCTCTGCTTGCCAAACAAAACCAAAGGTAGGATTCAGCTACCAGTTGCAACCTCTGCCTGCTCAAAGTAAGTTTATTGACTCTACCCCAGGCAGCAACTCATTCTTATTTTCTTAGCCTTTCTCATCTTGTTCATTTCACTTTAAGTACTTTTCCCTCTATATCTATTCAACTGTACCATTTTTCAATTTCTAGGTCAATTTTCACCTCCTCTTTCCTATTCTTTCTGCTTCAGTATCACCCTCCACTGGGATAATATATGTTTATAATCTGATGATGTCTTTTGTGATTTTATCATTAACTATCTTTAATTTTACTATTAGTTCTGCCACTATTTTTAAAGTAAAGAAACTTTTTTTGTAGAAACACCCTTAAGAGATTTGTAGTCCAACTACTATTATGTAGAGAGAAGAAGATAAGTAAATTTTCCAACATCATATTGTAAGGTAGTTAAAGATTGCAGAGGCTTTTTAAATTGCCTTGCATATAGTTAAGTGTTGGATACATATATGCTGATTGAAAAAAAAAGTCTACTATTGTAATAAATACCTTCTTTAGACTTTTGTTCCAATTTCTTAACATTTAAAATAAAATTCTAGAATCAACAATAAAAAACCATAGTTTGCAATGTTATCTATAAACTATAGTTCAGTTCAGTCACTTATCATGACCGACTCTTTGTGACCCCATGAACAGCAGCATGCCAGGCCTCCCTGTCCATCACCAACTTTTGGAGTTTACCCAAACTCATATCTGCTGAGTTGGTGATGCCATCCAACCATCTCATCCTCTGTTGTTCCCTTATCCTCCTGCCCTCAATCTTTCCCAGAATCAGGGTCTTTTCAAATGAGTCAGCACTTCACATCTGGTGGCCAAAGTATTGGAGTTTTAGTTCCAACATCAGTCCTTCCAATGAATACCCAGCACTGATCTCCTTTGATGGACTGGTTGGCCTTGCAGTCCAAGAGACTCTCAAGAGCCTCCTCCAACACCACAGTTCAAAAGCATCAGTTCTTCGGTGCTCAGCTTTCTTTATAGTCCAAGTCTCACATCCATACATGACTAGTGGAAAAACCATAGCCTTGACTATATGGATCTTTGTTGATAAAGTAATGTCTCTGCTTTTTAATATATTGTCTAGGTTGGTCATAACTTTTCTTCCAAGGAATAAGTGTCTTTTAATTTCATGGCTGCCATCACCATCTGCAGTGATTTTGGAGCCCCCTAAAATAAAGTCAGCCACTGTTCCCACTTGTCTCTCCTTCTATTTGCCATGAAGTGATGGGACCAGATGCCATGATCTTAGTTTTCTGAATGTTGAGCTTCAAGCCAACTTTTTCACTCTCCTCTTTACTATAATCTTCCTCTAAAAAAGTTATGTTATTATTTCTCAAAAAAAGAAATCCAAAACAATAGTATGCATTTTCATTCCCTATTAAGCCAAGAAAAATGAGTGTGCAAATTGCTTTTGTTTTTAAAAGGGAGCTGTGCCTCTGTTTAGAGTTAGAGGCAGTTTTAACTGGATTAACCATTTTTTCCTTCAAAATTTTAAGTACCATTTTTAAATATCAATTTTAATTTTAAATGTCATTCAAAATGTTAGTATGTAATTTTTTCACAGGTGACTCTTTGGTAATCATAGATGTTATTTTTTTTATTATGAAATATTCCTAATTCACAGGAAACTATTAAAATCATATCACATAGACACATATGAACACCACTCAGATCTAACATAAATTATGATTTTTGCACTCCAATCTGGAAAATTTAGAGGCATTGTCATCCTAATACTATCTTATTAAAACATATAGTACAATCACCAAGGAAATATTGGTCATAGTGTTTAGGCAGAAAAGAATGAACTTAAATGATTAGACTAAATCCAAGTACAGCATTGTAGGATTCTCCATTGTTTGAAATCTGAATCTAATTTTTAAAAATATCAGATACAGACCCCTGGGCAGCTTGCCAGGTGGTGCTCATGGTAAATAATCTGTCTGCCAATGCAGGGGACACAAGAGACTTGTCTCAGTCCCTGGTTTGAGAAGATGTCCTGGAGAAGGGAATGACAAAACACTCCAGTAGCCTTGCCTGGAAAATTCCATGGACAGAGGAGCCTGGCAAGCTGAAGTCCTTGGGACTGCAAAGAGCTGGACATGACTGAGTGACTGAGCACACACGCACACACACCTTAGCTCATGGCACATGATTTTTTCTTTTTCATAGACCCCCTTTTATTTAATATTCATATTCCATTTGTCTCAATGCTGTACTCCAATTTCTCTTCATCCATAGGCAGCAGTGACAGAACAAAGATGATGATAAATACTGTGCTATGTCTTCCATTGAAAGACAGGGTCTCCTTTTCCTTACCTGGTCTATTACCAACTACACTTCAGTCAGTCAGTCAGTTCAGTCACTCAGTGGTGTCCAACTCTTTGTGACCCCATGGACTGCAGCGTGCCAGGCTTCCCTGTCCATCATCAACTCCTGGAGCTTACTCAAACTCATGCCATGGAGTTGGTGATGGAATCCAACCATCTCATCTTCTCTCTTCCCCTTCTCCTCCTGCCTTCAGTCTTTCCCAGCATCAAGGTCTATTCAAATGAGTCAGTTCATCTCATCAGGTGGTCAAATTATTGGAGTTTCAGCTTCAACATCAGTCCTTCCAATTAACACTCAGGACTGATCTCCTTTAGAATGGACTGGTTGGATCTCCGTGCAGTCCAAGGGACTCTCAAGAGTCTTCTCCAGCACCACAGTTCAAAAGAATCAATTCTTCTGCACTTAGCTTTCTTTATAGTTCAACTCTCACATCCATATATGACTACTGGAAAAACCATCAGATAAGATCAGTTGCTCAGTCATGTCCGACTCTTTGTGACCCCATGAATCGCAGCACGCCAGGCCTCCCTGTCCATCACCAAATCCCGGAGTTTGCTCAGACTTATGTCCATCGAGTCAGTGATGCCATCCAGCCATCTCATCCTCTATCGTCCCCTTCTCCTCTTGCCCCCAATCCCTCCCAGCATCAGAGTCTTTTCCAAAGAGTCAACTCTTCGCATGAGGTGGCCAAAGTACTGGAGTTTCAGCTTTAGCTTCATTCCTTCCAAAGAAATCCCAGGGCTGATCTCCTTCAGAATGGACTGGTTTGATCTCCTTGCAGTCCAAGGGACTCTCAAGAGTCTTCTCCAACACCACAGTTCACAAGCATCAATTCTTCTGCGCTCAGCCTTCTTCACAGTCCAACTCTCACATCCATACATGACCACAGGAAAAACCATAGCCTTGACTAGACGAACCTTTGTTGGCAAAGTAATGTCTCTGCTTTTGAATATGCTATCTAGGTTGGACATAACTTTTCTTCCAAGGAGTAAGCGTCTTTTAATTTCATGGCTGCAATCACCATCTGCAGTGATTTTGGAGCCCAGAAAAGTAAAGTCTGACACTGTTTCCACTGTTTCCCCATCTATTTCCCATGAAGTGATGGGACCAGATGCCATGATCTTCGTTTTCTGAATGTTGAGCTTTAAGCCAACTTTTTCACTCTCCACTTTCACTTTCATCAAGAGGCTTTTTAGTTCCTCTTCACTTACTGCCATAAGGGTGGTGTCATCTGCATATCTGAGGTTATTGATATTTCTCCTGGCAATCTTGATTCCAGCTTGTGTTTCTTCCAGTCCAGCATTTCTCGTGACGTACTCTGCATATAAGTTAAATAAACAGGGTGACAATATACAGCCTTGACGTACTCCTTTTCCTATTTGGAACCAGTCTGTTGTTCCATGTCCAGTTCTAACTGTTGCTTCCTGACCTGCATATAGGTTTCTCAAAAGGCAGATCAGGTGGTCTGGTAGTCCCATCTCTTTCAGAATTTTCCACAGTTGATTGTGATCCACACAGTCAAAAGCTTTGGCATAGTCAATAAAGCAGAAATAGATGTTTTTCTGGAACTCTCTTGCTTTTTTGATGATCCAGCGGATGTTGGCAATTTGATCTCTGGTTCCTCTGCCTTTTCTAAAACCAGCTTGAACATCAGGAAGTTCATGGTTCACATATTGCTGAAGTCTAGCTTGGAGAATTTTGAGCATTACTTTACTAGAGTGTGAGATGAATGCAATTGTGCAGTTGTTTTAGCATTCTTTGGCATTGCCTTTCTTTGGGATTGGAATGAAAACTGACCTTTTCCAGTCCTGTGGCCACTGCTGAGCTTTGACTAGATGGACCTTTGTTGGCAAAGTAATGTCTCTGCTTTTTAATATGCTGTCTAGGTTGGTCATAACTTTTCTCCAAGGAGCAAGCATCTTTTAATTTCATGGCTGCAATCACCATCTGCAGTGATTTTGGAGCCTAAAAAAAGAAAGTCTCTCACTCTTTCCAGTGTTTCCCCATCTATTGCCATGAAGTGAAGGGACCAAATGTCATGATCTTAGTTTTCTGAATGCTGAGTTTTAAGTCAACTTTTTCACTCTTCTCTTTCACTTTCATCAAGAGGCTCTTTAGTTCTTCTTCATCTTCTGCCATAAGGGTGGTGTTATCTGCATATCTGAGTTTATTGATATTTCTCCCAGAAATCTTGATTCCAGCTTGTGCTTCATCCAGCCCAGCATTTTTCATGATATACTCAGCATATAAGTTAAAAAATAAGCAGGGTGACAATATATAGCCTTGAGGTACTCCTTTCTGATTTGGAGCCAGTCTGTTGTTCCATGTCCAATTTTAACTGTTGATTCTTGACCTGCATACAGATTTCTCAGGAGGAATGTCAGGTGGTCTGTTATTCCCAGCTCATTAAGATTTTCTACAGTTTGTTGTAATCCACACAGTCAAAGGCTTTGGCATAATCAATAAAGCAGAAATAGATGTTTTTCTGGAATTCTCTTGCTTTTTCGATGACCCAACAGATGTTGGCAATTTGATCTCTGGTTCCTCTGCCTTTTCTAAATATAGCTGGAACTTCTGGAAGTTCATGGTTCACGTCCTGTTGAAGCCTGGCTTGGAGAATTTTGAGCATTACTTTGCTGGCGTGTGAGATGAGAGCAATTACTCAGTAGTTTGAGCATTCTTTGGCATTGCCTTTCTTTGGGATTGGAATGGAAACTGACCTTTTCCAGTCCTGTGGCCACTGCTGAGTTTTCCAAATTTGCTGACATAATGAGTGTGGCACTTTTATAACATCATCTTTTAGCTCAACTGGAATTCCATCACCTCCACTAGCTTTGTTCATAGTGATGCTTCCTAAGGCCTACTTGACTTTGCATTCCAGGATGACTGGCTCTAGGTGAGTGATCACACCATCATGGTATTTGGGTCATGAAGATCTTTTTTGTAGAGTTTTTCTGTGTTTTCTTGCCACCTCTTCTTAATATCTCCTGCTTCTGTTAGGTCCATACCATTTCTGTCCTTTATTGTGCCCATCTTTGCATGAAATGTTCCCTTGGTATCTCTAATTTTCTTGAAGAGATCTCCAATCTTTCCCATTCTATTGTTTTCCTTTATTTCTTTGCTTTGATCACTGAGGAAGGCTTTCTAATCTCTTCTTACTCTTCTTTGGAACTCTGCATTCAAATGAGTATATCTTTCCTTTTCGTGTCTTTTCTTTTCTCAGCTCTTTGTAAGGCCTCCTCAGACAACCATGTTGCCTTTTTGCATATCTTTTTCTTGGGGATGGTCTTTATCACTGCCTCCTGGACAATGTCACAAACCTCCATCCACAGTTCTTCAGGCACTCTATCAGATCTAACCACTTGAATCTATTTCTCACTTCCAGTGTATAATCATAAGGGATTTGATCTAGGTCATACCTGAATGGTTTAGTGCTTTTCTCTACTTCAATTTAAGTCTGAATTTGGACTTAAATTGAAGGAGTTCATGATCTGAGCCACAGTCAACTCCCAGTCTTGTTTTTACTGACTGTTTAAAGCTTCTCCATTTTATCTGCAGGAACATAATCAATCTGATTTTGGTGTTGACCATGTGGTGATGTCCTTGTGTGGAGTCCTCTCTTATGTTGTTAGAAGAGGGTGTTTGCTATGACCAGTGTGTTCTTTTAGCAAAATTCTGTTAGCCTTTGACCTGCTTTGTTTTTTACTTCAAGGCCAGATTTGCCTTTTGCTCCAGATATCTCTTGACTTCCTACTTTTGCTTTCCAGTCCCCTTAATGAAAAGGACATCTTTTTTTGGTGTTAGTTCTCGAAGGCCTTGTAGGTCTTCATAGAACCATTCAACTTCAACTTCTTCAGCATTACTGGTTGGGGCATAGACTTGGATTTCTGTGATACTGAATGGGTTGCTTTGGAAACAAACAGAGATCATTCTGTCATTTCTGAGATTGCATCTAAGTACTGCATTTTGCACTTTTTTGTTGACCATAATGGCTACTCCATTTCTTCTTAGAGATTCTTGCCCACAGTAGTAGATATAATGGTCACCTGAGTTAAATTCACCCATACCAGTCCATTTTAGTTCACTGATTCCTAAAATGTCAATCTTCACTCTTGCCACCTCCTGTTTGACCACTTTCAATTTGCCTTGATTCATGTACCTAACATTCCTGGTTCTTTTGCAATATTGTTCTATAAAGCATCGGGCTTTGCTTCCATCACCAGTCACATCCACAACTGAGTGTTGTTTTTGCTTTGGTCTCATATTTTCGTTCTTTCTGGAGTTATTTCTCCACTGATCTCCAGTAGCATATTGGGCACCTATCAACCTGGTAAGCTCATCTTTCAGTATCCTATCTTTTTGCCTTTTCATACTGTCCATGGAGTTCTCAAGGCAAGAATACTGAAGTGGTTTGCCATTCCCTTCCCCAGTGGACCATGTTTTGTCAGAACTCTCCACCATGACCCTTCTGTCTTGGGTGGCCCCACACGGCATGGCTCATAGTTCCATTCAGTTAGACAAGGCTGTGGTCCATGTGATCAGATTGGTTATAAAGCCAAAAGACTGAGAAGTGATGGTCTTCAACAAACAATGTGATCCCAACTATGTGATTAATCAGCAACTATAATGAAAGTGATGCCATACAATCTCCTGGACTAACCTTTAAAAGTACTGCTCTCATGATCTGACTTCCTTGCTGGAGAAATCTTGTGGACAGGCCCTGAGTATACAGTTGAGCAGGAAAGCTTCCCAGGTAAGTCAAGGTTTCTAGTGTCTCTGCCAAGGTGTCAGAAATGTGAAAGATAGGTCTTGATCCTAGAGATCAATTCAACTACTAATATAAGACTTCTGATGCCCTCTGTGTATACCAAGCAGGCACAGGTATTGCCTACTTAAGCTGCTCCTGAGATCCTTACTCACAGACTTGTGAGCAAAATGGAAGATCATTGTTTTTAGTTGCTGTTTTAGAATGGTTGGTTATTCAACAAAGACAACTGGAACAACAGCCATATTATTGTGTTTAATGTACTTTTCTCCTCCCAATGTGTGTTCTTACAAAATATGTGTATCTTGTGGGTGGATATTTCATTTTTCTAAATGTTATTGTAAAATATATCTCATTTTCTTCTCCACAACGTTTTTGATATTCATTTGTGTTAGAACTTAGACATCTATATGTTACTTTAATTTGCTTTGTAGATTTATATGTTCATCCAGACATTTTAGTTACTTTCTTTTCTTCTAGAAACCAATATTCAGGTTGCCTCCAGCTTGCAGCTGCTACACATAATGTTGTGATAAATATCCTAGAATCTCTCTTTACCTATTTGTGTGAGAATTTATTTGAGTTTATAAACAGAAAGTCTCTATCGCAAGCTGTGTCTACATTTTATTTGCCTCAGTAATGATAGATTCTCTCCAGTATGCCTGTGCCAGTTCATCCTTCTACTGGCAATGCATGGGAGTCTTATATCACCACCTTCTTTCCAATAATTGAAATCATCCAGCTTTCTCATTTTTTCCTGGACAATATTTTAAAATGAGATCTATTTTTAATGTATATATTTCTAATTACCATTGACTTTGAATGGTATTTTTGCACACATTGATCTTTTGTGTTTCCTTCTTTTAACTATATTTTTACCTTTCTCACTTCAGTATTTCTTTTGCCTAGAGTACATCCTTATATGTAGTGTTAAATGGAATCTCATTTTCTTTTTCTCCATACAAGGAGCCCTTTCCTTCCTGTCTTTCTACTCTCCAAACTCTACTAAACAGTATGTCCTTCCTGCACTGATGTGTGGTATCTTTTCTATCTTATAGTGAAAAAAAAAAAAAAGTGTTAAGCACTCAGTGACATCCAACTCTTTGTGACCGTATGGACTGTAGCCTTCCAGGCTCCTCTGTCCATGAAATTTTTCAGGCAAGAATACTGGAGTGGGTTGCCATCTCCTTCTCCAGAGGATCTTTCTGACCCAGGGATCAAATGCGTGTCTCCTGTGTCTCCTGCATTTTCAGGCAAATTCTTTATCCACTGAGTCATCATATACGATTGCATATACAATAGCTTCTTAAATGCTGTTGCATAAGAAATTCAATGTGAGTTATTTTATTTGATAAATCATTGAACAAAATTCCATGAAGCAGTCTTATTTATTGTTCTTATACTGAACTTAAGATAATTAATTATTTTATTGGGCTATATGTTGGTGTTTAGAGTTTTTGGTTGGAAAATATTCTATTTAATTTATTTGTATTTGCCTTACTTGTCTTTATAGACAGAGTTGTATTTATGAGCTCTATAAAATCCTAGATCCAAGTAAAAATGTATTTGGTAATATATTTCAGCATAATTTTATAGGAAATTAAGTGGTGTTTTATCTATATATGTTACATATTTTATATGAAGGCATTAACAGAATTATTTAGGCATAATTTTTCTACATATCATATAAGAGAGCATTACATGCTTAAATGGGTCTTAATAGTGACCTCATATAGAGAAGGCCAGTGAAAATACCTTCAAACAACAGTAAACAATTCTAGGAGGAAGGACAACTGTGAAGAACAACAACAAAATCTGTCTTAGAACTGTCAGATGGTTTTTAGCAATAATTTGGGGAACACTAATGACATAGCCTGGTTTCATGTGTTTCAGTTAAGTGATGTATAAATAAAAACACAAAAGCTGGAAATTAGATTTATTTATTAACAGTCATTCTTGCCTGCCTAATTCAAAATGCCCAGAATCTTTCCTAATATTGGGCTTTTGAACTTCAAAAGCCCTATCTGTTGATAAAAATGGGCAATATTCCTAAGTCTGCAGCCTCTAATCTGGTGACATTAAAGGGAGAATGGGGGGACATGATGTCCATGACTTAGAGACTTATAACTTTCCAGAGGTCATCTTCTCCAACAGTATGTCATGAGAAAAAAAAAGCAACAACCCTTTTCATTGTCGTACCTCTAAACAATGCAGAAGATCAATATGGTTCAATCTTAATATTACATGTTTGTCTTACACTTAAAAAAGAAATTAACACTAACAAAATGCTTTGATGGCTTTGCTCTCCAGAAAATCAAATTTTATGCTGTCCATTATCTTTGAGGGCTTTATTTCTCCTAAGAACAATAGAGTTTGATGGCAATGAAGACCAATAACACTAGAGACAAAAATCGATTCATCTATTGAATGTGGGTGAATGAACCTGGGTTGAAAGTGTATATATTAGCTTGTTTCCAGTTTAGATTCTTTTTTTTTTTTTTTCTCCAGTTTAGATTCTTAATAGAGTATCCCTGCTTTATGTTTCTACAGGATTTAAAACCAAACTGAAATCTGGATATTGATAAGCAACTGTTTCCCATAAATAATTATATGGTATGTCTTCAAGCTTGTGCTAAGGCACTATGAAAGACAGCAAATCTTAAGGTCTTATTTCTTTTTTCATGGAAAGCATATGACTTTAATTCACATGTACCTTTGGAATCTTTCCACTGTTTGTGTACATCAGCAGTAGCATTTCAATAGAGCATTAAATTATAGTATTTCTGTTTTATTATTATTGGCAGGATTAGAAATGAAAGAAAATAAAATAGTGTGAATATGCTGTATATGGGAGTTATTTCAAAAGAGCCAATTTTACAGATTGTTTGTAAAAGATTCTCTTAAACTTGCAAAATAGTGTTTATTGTTTCTCAATCTTATATGCTTTATGAGTAGCTGTGATTTTTTTCTCTCTTTGCTTAGAAGAAGTCCCAACTGAAACTGGCTTTATTTCAACACTTCAAAATGAATTCCTCCAAATGGAATATAAATTGAATTGCTCTCAGGAATAAAATCACTTAGCTGCCATGAATCACAATTTGAGATTTTAAATGGCAAAACATTCTGATTAGTGTGTGTATGCTCATGTGTGTGTTCCAACATGTGTTCCCGCTTATATGCCAGAAGGAGGAATAATACATTTTTGACTGAACTGTGAAATTCACTCGGAATACCACTTTTATAGAAGTGGAAGACAAGTTTTATCTTTGCTGTGACTGGTTTTGAGCCTCAGAAATGCTAGTGTGTGATGATATTTTATAATATACTCCTCTCTCCACTCATTTCCTAAGCTTTAGTATAGCAAATATTATATTCAGTTCAGTTCAGTCGCTCAGTCACGTCTGACTCTTTGCGACCCTGTGAATCGCAGCACGCCAGGCCACCCTGTCTATCACCAACTCCCAGAGTTCACTCAAACTCACGTCCATTGAGTCGGTGATGCCATCCAGCCATCTCATTCTCTGTCATCCCCTTCTCCTCCTGCCCCCAATCCCTCCCAGCATCAGAGTCTTTTCCAAAGAGTCAACTCTTCGCATGAGGTGGCCAAAGTATTGGAGTTTCAGCTTCAGCATCAGTCGTTCCAAAGAACACCCAGGACTGATCTCCTTTATTAATGTACTGTATTATTTTCAAATATTTAACATATTTGATATATTTCAGGATGCAAATAACTTCAGCATCACCATTTGTTCCTTATTTTCAGGTATTTAAATAATGTTAACTTTTCATTTTTTTGGTTTATCAACTCCATTCAAACACACACTACACCTGAATTTGTGAAATATAAATGGTACTGTCAATGAAGTACCAGTATGTTATATTTAAATAGCTATTCCAAGAGTAAAGTTTATCAACATTTATTTGTTTTTCTAGTAATTGGAGGCTCCTTTTCTGCAATTGGAGGCTCCTATCCTCAGAGTTATTATTTCTAATTTTTTTCTTTCCTTTCTCTTTCTTGAAGAAAGATTTACAGGGAATATTTAGAAGAGGGTATCAATTGGCAGACTGACTTACCTGGTTTCATTGCCTGAATTCTCCAAACCTCCAGAGTCTTTCAAAACACATTGTAAACGGAGTTAGGTACTCAGAATTCTTAGACTGCATTTTAAATATGCCCTTCCTCATTATTGCTCAAGTAGTTTGTGTGTGTGTGTGTGTGTGCGCTGTATTTAACTTTATTATTTTTTAGGTAATTCATGAATTACCTACACATGTAATTGACCAAACTGTAAGGTACTATTGTATAAGTTTTTACTCTTTTGTATGGTTTCCTCCCTTTATATAAAAATTATTAATTTTGCTTTTACAACTTTATTTTGGTTAACATTTTCACAGTATGAAGTTGTCTTCCTTTTACTTTGAATCTACTTCTTTGTATTTATTGTGTGTTTTTGTAGACATGTATAGTTGAATTTTGATTTTTCATCAAATCTGATGTCTGTGTTTTAATTGGTGTGTATAGGTTGCTTATAATTAATGTTATTATTAAAATGGTTGAAACAAAACCTACTATCCTACTGCTATTTCTATTAGTTCCATTTATGACTTATTTTCTCTATTTTCTGCCATCTTTTAGCTTATAAAAGGTGTAATTCTCAGGATTCCATTTAATCACTTCTAATTATTAGGTAAGGAGCAATGGCTGCGCTTTGCTGGAGCAGCCATGAAGAGATACCCCACGGCCAAGGTAAGAGAAACCCAAGTAAGACGGTAGGTGTTGCAAGAGGGCATCAGAGGGCAAACACACTGAAACCATACACACAGAAAACTAGTCAATCTAATCACACTAGGACCACAACCTTGTCTAACTCAATGAAATTAAGCCATGCCCGTGGGGCAACCCAAGACGGGCGGGTCATGGTGGAGAGATCTGACAAAATGTGGTCCACTGGAGAAGGGAATGGCAAACCACTTCGGTATTCTTGCCTTGAGAACCCCATGAACAGTATGAAAAGGCAAAATGATAGGATACTGAAAGAGAAACTCCCCAGGTCAATAGGTGCCCAATATGCTACTGGAGATCAGTGGAGAAATAACTCCAGAAAGAATGCAGGGATGGAGCCAAAGCAAAAACAATACCCAGCTGTGGATGTGACTGGTGATAGAAGCAAGGTCCAATACTGTAAAGAACAATACTGCATAGGAACCTGGAATGTCAGGTCCATGAATCAAGGCAAATTGGAAGTGGTCAAACAAGAGATGGCAAGAGTGAATGTCGACATTCTAGGAATCAGCGAACTGAAATGGACTGGAATAGGTGAATTTAACTCAGATGACCATTATATCTACTACTGCGGGCAGGAATCCCTCAGAAGAAATAGAGTAGCCATCATGGTCAACAAAAGAGTCCGAAATGCAGTACTTGGATGCAATCTCAAAAACGACAGAATGATCTCTGTTTGTTTCCAAGGCAAACCATTCAATATCACAGTAATCCAAGTCTATGCCCCAACCAGTAATGCTGAAGAAGCTGAAGTTGAATGGTTCTATGAAGACCTACAAGACCTTTTAGAACTAACACCCAAAAAAGATGTCCTTTTCATTATAGGGGATTGGAATGCAAAAGTAGGAAGTCAAGAAACACCGGGAGTAACAGGAATATTTGGCCTTGGAATATGGAATGAAGCAGGGCAAAGACTAATAGAGTTTTGCCAAGAAAATGCACTGGTCATAACAAACACCCTCTTCCAACAACACGAGAGAAGACTCTATACATGGACATTACCAGATGCTCAACACTGAAATCAGATTGATTATATTCTTTGCAGCCAAAGATGGAGAAGCTCTATACAGTCAGCAAAAACAAGACCAGGAGCTGACTGTGGCTCAGACCATGAACTCCTTATTGCCAAATTCAGACTTAAATTGAAGAAAGTAGGGAAAACCACTAGACCATTCAGGTATGACCTAAATCAAATCCCTTATGATTATACAGTGGAAGTGAGAAATAGATTTAAGGGCCTAGATCTGATAGATAGAGTGCCTGATGAACTATGGAATGAGGTTCGTGACATTGTACAGGAGACAGGGATCAAGAACATCCCCATGGAAAAGAAATGCAAAAAAGCAAAATGGCTGTCTGGGGAGGCCTTACAAATAGCTGTGAAAAGAAGAGAAGTGAAAAGCAAAGGAGAAAAGGAAAGATATAAGCATCTGAATGCAGAGTTCCAAAGAATAGCAAGAAGACATAAGAAAGCCTTCTTCAGCGATCAATGCAAAGAAATAGAGGAAAACAACAGAATGGGAAAGACTAGGGATCTCTTCAAGAAAATCAGAGATACCAAAGGAACATTTCATGCAAAGATGGGCTCAATAAAGGACAGAAATGGTATGGACCTAACAGAAGCAGAAGATATTAAGAAGAGGTGGCAAGAATACACAGAAGAACTGTACAAAAAAGATCTTCATGACCCAGATACTCATGATGGTGTGATCACTGACCTAGAGCCAGATCCTGGAATGTGAAGTCAAATGGGCCTTAGAAAGCATCACTATGAACAAAGCTAGTGGAGGTGATGGAATTCCAGTTGAGCTATTCCAAATCCTGAAAGATGATGCTGTGAAAGTGCTGCACTCAATATGCCAACAAATTTGGAAAACTCAGCAGTGGCCACAGGACTGGAAAAGGTCAGTTTTCATTCCAATCCCAAAGAAAGGCAATGCCAAAGAATGCTCGAACTACCACACAATTGCACTCATCTCACACGCTAGTAAAGTAATGCTCAAAATTCTCCAAGCCAGCCTTCAGCAATATGTGAACAGTGAACTTCCTGATGTTCAAGCTGGTTTTAGAAAAGGCAGAGGAACCAGAGATCAAATTGCCAACATCTGCTGGATCATGGAAAAAGCAAGAGAGTTCCAGAAAAGCATTTATTTCTGCTTTATTGACTATGCCAAAGCCTTTGACTGTGTGGATCACAATCAACTGTGGAAAATTCTGAAAGAGATGGGAATACCAGACCACCTGATCTGCCACTTGAGAAATCTGTATGCAGGTCAGGAAGCAACAGTTAGAACTGGACATGGAACAACAGACTGGTTCCAAATAGGAGAAGGAGTTCGTCAAGGCTGTATATTGTCACCCTGTTAATTTAACTTATATGCAGAGTACATCATGAGAAACACTGGACTGGAAGAAACACAAGCTGGAATCAAGATTGCCAGAAGAAATATCAATAACCTCAGATATGCAGATGACACCACCCTTATGGCAGAAAATGAAGAGGAACTAAAAAGCCTCTTGATGAAAATGAAAGTGGAGAGTGAAAAAGTTGGCTTCAAGCTCAACATTCAGAAAATGAAGATCATGGCATCCAATCCCATCACTTCATGGGAAATAGATGGGGAAACAGGGGAAACAGTGTCAGACTTTATTTTTTTGGGCTCCAAAATCACTGCAGATGGTGATTGCAGCCATGAAATTAAAAGACGCTTACTCCTTGGAAGGAAAGTTATGACCAACCTAGATAGCATATTCAAAAGCAGAGACATTACTTTGCCAACAAAGGTTCATCTAGTCAAGGCTATGGTTTTTCCTGTGGTCATGCATGGATGTGAGAGTTGGACTGTGAAGAAGGCTGAGCACCGAAGAATTGATGCTTTTGAAGTGTGGTGTTGGAGAAGACTCTTGAGAGTCCCTTGGACTGCAAGGAGATCCAACCAGTCCTTTCTGAAGGAGATCAGCCCTGGGATTTCTTTGGAAGGAATGATGCTCAAGCTGAAACTCCAGTACTTTGGCCACCTCATGTGAAGGGTTGACTCATTGGAAAAGACTCTGATGCTGGGAGGGATTGGGGGCAAGTGGAGAAGGGGACAACAGAGGATGAGATGGCTGGATGGCATCACCCACTCGATGGACATGAGTTGGAGTGAACTCCAGGAGTTGGTGATGGACAGGGAGGCCTGGTGTGCTGCGATTTATGGGGTCGCAAAGAGTTGGACACGACTGAGCACCTGATCTGATCTGATCTGATCTGAATTATTATTTAACTTATATGCAGAGTACAACATGAGAAACGCTGGGTTGGGTGAAGCACAAGCTGGAATCAAGATTGCTGGGAGAAATATCAATAACCTCAGATACGCAAATAACACCACACTTATGGCAGAAAGTGAAGAACTAAAGAGCCTCTTGATGAAAGTGAAAGAGGGGTGTGAAAAAGTTGGCTTATAACTCAACATTCAGAAAACTAAGATCATGGCATCTGCTCTCGCCGCTTCATGGAAAATGGAGAAACAGTGGAAACTGGCAAACTTTCTTTTTTGGGCTCCCAAATCACTGCAGATGGTGACTGCAGCCATGAAATTAAAAGACACTTTTTCTTTCGAAGAAAAGTTATGACCAACCTAGACAACTTATTAAAAAGCAGAGACATTACTTTGCCAACAAAATCTGTCTAGTCAAAGCTATGGTTTATCCAGTAGTGTTGTATGGATGTGAGAGTTGGACTATAAAGAAAGCTGAACGCCGAAGAATTGATGCTTTTGAACCGTGGTGTTGGAGGAGGCTCTTGAGAGTCCCTTGGCCTATAAGGAGATTCAACCAGTCCATCCTAAAGGAAATCAGTCCTGCATATTCATTGGAAGGACTGATGCTGAAGTTGAAACTCCAATACTTTGGCCACCCGATGCAAAGAACTGACTCCTTGGAAAAGACCCTGATGCTGGGAAAGACTGAAGGTGGAGGAAGGGGACGAGAGATGAGATGGTTGAATGACATTACCAGCTCAATGCACATGAGTCTGAGCAAACTCTGGGAGTTGATGATGGACAGGGAAGCCTGGCAGGCTGCAGTCCATGGGGTTGCAAAGAGGCGGACATGACTGAGCGACTGAACTGAACTGACTGAATTATTATTTATATCTTAAAAAATTATAATGATTGCCCTCAGGTTTATAATATATATCTTTAATTAGAACATACATTCAAACCATCTTATATAGATGTGTGTGGAAAAGTCCTACAACAGTATACTCCCAATTCCTTCATCCCATTTTTTGTACTATTATCATCATATGTTTTGGTTGTGCATGTGCTATCAACTCAGGATATCTATTTAGTTATTTTAGCTTTAGACAGTTTTCTCTTAAAGCAATTAAAAGTAAAAACAAAAATGAATTTTGTAACATTGTCATTTATTCCATGTCACCGTTCTCCCTTTCTTTTTATAGATGCAAGTCTTGGCATAACATATATTTCTGTCTCTCCCCCAGGGAATGATAGCATTTTACTCCTCCCATTGCCTATCTGCAGTGGTTTTTCACCAGAAGCTGAAAGGACAGTGTATTTTCCCTTTATCCAGTGGCTGAAGGTCTTTGATCTTTAGCAGGGGCTGACAAGGGTACAGATGAGCTCAGTGCCTTGCCTTTCATGGCTATTTGCGCCTCTCCCCTAAGTCTGCATCACAGGGATGCATTCTCATAATAGTCACCCTGCCCAACCTGTTCTTGTGAGTATCCAGTGAGACCCATGCCTGTGAGATGGTACAAATTCCTCTTTTATCTGCTGATTTCAGAAGTTTCCAGGTGTTGGATATTCTCTAAGTCACATACACTTTGCCATTATTAAATTTTTTAGCTAAAGGCTTCATATTGGTTTCCAGTGGCATGTCCCCCAGTAAGCAAGTGCTCATGTTTCAATGCTTATTTGAGGCACCTGATTTTTTTCGATTTCACCTTACTTTGTTAACTTGTGATCTAAACACTTTAAGAAAAGTTGTGAATTTTTAAGTTATATTTTGTTATTTTGGTTGAAATAGTGGGGATTTTGCTCTTTCCATCTTTCATAAACATAATAAATTTTCCAATTTCTCTGTAAGTGAAAAATTCTAACTATCCTACAAAAAACTCTTTTTGTAGGATAGCTACAAAAACCAAACCAAGCTTAAGTTTTTGTTATTTTTTTAAATTAAATCTAGTGTGTTCTTGTATGGGACTGGTAAAGAATCTGCCTGAGATGTGGGAGACCTGGGGTTGATCCCTGGGTCAGAAAGATCCCTTGGAGGAGGGCATGGCAACCCACTCCAGCATTCTTGCCTGGAGACTCCCATGGACAGAGGAGGCTGAGGGGCTATAGTCCATGGGGTCACAAAGAGTTAGACACAATTGAAGCAACAGCCCAAGTTTATAGTGTAAAACAAACTTTATCACCCTTACAATATCTCCATCATTGCCCAAGAATCACTTCCTGCAAGACTAGAAATAAGAAAGAGCATACAAATATGTCTCCTGGGCTTGAACTCCATTGACACAAATTTCCACAAAATAAAAAACATTACCTATTTTGTCTGTTACACCTTCTAACATGCCACAGAAAATGCAAGTCAAATTTTACATGGTATTTTTCTCAGAGTCTCATGTGGGAAGCTAATAAATTCTTAATTATTTTCTAAATTTCATATTCAATTAACTTTTTAATAAAATGAAATATTACATCTTGACAAAGTTATTTTGAATACCAAATGGCAAATATCAAGAAAAAACAATCTCTCCTTAAAATTCTTAAACTACAGTTTACAATAAAACTTTGTTAGCTGAATTGTATAATATTCTTTTGTACCAAACAAGTAAACTTTTTAAAGAAAATAAGCTCAGTGTTCCATATTAATATGTTATAATTCATTTCATTGGAATCCAAATGCAATCTAAAATAAACTTTAGAGTATTCATGGAAACTTAATGAGGAAACATATTTATAATGGCCAGAGTTCCCTACAGCTCATATCATTATTGCTTAGTTGAAATTAATATCCATCAAATGAGAGCTTTTTGTAGGATGGAATTTTTCACTTGCAGAGAAATTGGAAAATTTATTATGTTTACCCATTTCATAGGGCCTCAAGTTGTGATCTGTTTTAGTTTGGCTTCTTTTTTTTTTTTTTTTTAACATACACATGCTTAGGGAAAATGACTGGAACTATTCCTAATTATTTTTTAATAGTACAGTGTTTGCTTGTACATTCCTTTGCCTGTTGGGATGACACAGAATTGGTGTTTTGTTTTGTTTTATAAAAGGACACCCAGGCAGATAGTCAGATAAATATGTGAGCAATCAGGTGTGAGATAAATCTCCATTATTTCCCCAACACTCCCAGTAAACTCTTACTCAGTGCAACAAGAAAGGAAAACGTGGGAAAATGTTTTATTATTCTTAGATTTTAAATGGAATCTACCTTGGTATAAATGTTGGACTGTTATAATGTACAGGAACAATTCCCAGCTTGACTTCTTTGGCCACTCTTATTTCTTCTTCCAGTAGTTTATTAACTTTAGGTCTCATTTTTCCCCCCCTCCTTTTTCCTGTTTCTCTTAGACTGGCTGGGTTTTTCTATCCCACGGTTAGTATCAGTCATAAAATGAGTTCTCCAGAAGCAGATTCTGTGATGGAGATTATTATGCAAGAGATATATTAAAGGTGCTCCTGGAACCAACACTTAATGGAAAGAAGGGGAAGTACTGGACAAAGGAGAAAGTGATTAGGATCTCAATTAGGATCTCAACAAAGGCCTCGGAGAATCCCACAGAGAGTCTTGAATCTTGAATGGTCCTTCATAGTTGTCATGAGTTGGGGTGAGGAATTCAGCTTTACACTCCCATGTTGATTAATCATTGCATGTGAGCCAGGCAAGAAGTGAATTTGTCTTGGGTGAAGCAGATCTCTTTAGTAAAGGGACTCCAGTTTAGAACTATTGAAGGATTTCTTCATGAAGCCTTCAGAAGATGGAAGATTAAGTCTTTCAACCCCAAAGGGGGATAGGTAACTGTCACAGGATGCAAAAGAGTCTACCCCTAGCACCACTCAGAATCACATCTTAAATTTGGGTACAGCTCTTTCAGATTTTTAGGGGCTCTTAATCCTGTAAAATTAGTGAGAGGAATTATGGCTTCCACCACTACAGTAGATCTATGGCTACAACTGATACTGTCTCCATGCTCTACTATCCTTTCCAGATTTCTTTGACTTTAAGCTAGTATCTCTACTGCTGTCGGTTGCTTACCTGGTGATATGACCCAGACCCCCATCACTGAAAAATCTGAGCCCTGTACAATGCAAGTTTCTGAATCATGGCTGCTGCATTTCTTCCCTTACTATAAAAGTTGTAGATAGATTGCAGAGAGGCACCCAAGTAGATTTCCTTTGTTGAAACATATTTCTCCTTTATCCATTGTGTAATAACAGCTCTACCTGATGATCAGAATCAATTATCCTTTCTAATATGACAAATCTTCTTCTTGATTCCTGGTCTCTCAGCAGAAGGAATCCAAAGTGATACAGTTTCAACTGATCTATAGTTAAATGGAACCGTTTTGTGTCCCCTCATTCCAACGTTTCTCCCACTTTGGGAGCCAGAACTTCTAAACCCTCACAGTCCAAAGCTGTAGGGATAGAAAGCACATATTCTCCAATAATGCCACCAGTAGCGATGGTAGCAGAGGGGCTCCTCTTCTTACCACTCAGATTCTGGGTCCACGTTAGTCCACCCACTGAAGAGACAGCTCCATATAGAGGTCCCTGATACAGAATGTGCACTGCATCCTGGAAGATGGTACCAGATCCTCTCAAGCTGACTCCAAGCTGGTGCTTCAGCTGTGATTTTACTATCTCTTTCTGCCATTTCTTTTTTATGATTTTTTTAAATTTATTTATTTTAATTGGAGGCTAATTACTTTACAATATTGTGGTAGTTTTTGCAATACATTCACATGAATCAGCCATGGGTGTACCTGTGTTCCCCATCCTGAACCCCCCACCCTCCTCCCTCCTCATCCCATCCCTCTGGGTCATCCCAGGGCACCAGCCCTGAGCACTCTGTCTCATGCATTGAATCTGGACTGGTGATCTATTTCACATATGATAATATACATGTTTCAATGCTATTCTCTCAAATCATCCCACCCTCGCCTTCTCCCACAGAGTCCAAAAGTCTGTTCTTTACAACTGTGTCTATTTTGCTGTCTCACATATAGGGTCATCGTTACCATTTTGCTAAATTCCATATATATGCATTAATATACTGTATTGTTTTTCTTTCTGACTTACTTCACTCTGTATAATAGGCTCCAGTTTCATCCACTTCATTAGAACTGATTCAAATGCATTCTAATAGCTGAGTAGCATTCCATTGTGTTTATGTACCACAGCTTTCTTATCCATTCATCTGCTGATGGACATCTAGGTTGCTTCCATGTCCTGGCTATTGTAAACAGTGCTGCGATGAACATTGGGGCACACGTGTCTCTTTCAATTCTGGTTTCCTTGGTGTGTATGCTCAGCAGTGGGATTGCTGGGTCATAAGGCAGTTGCATTTCCAGTTTTTTAAGGAATCTCCACACTGTTCTCCATAGTGGCTGTGCTAATTTGCTTCCCATCAACAATGTAAGAGGGTGCCCTTTTCTCTGCATCCTCTCCAGCATTTATTGCTTGTAGACTTTTGGATAGCAGCCATTCTGACTGGCATGAGATGGTACCTCATTGTGGTTTTGATTTGCATTTCTCTGATAATGAACATCTTTTCATGTGTTTCTTAGCCATCTGTATGTCTTCTTCAGAGAATCTTTCTGCCATTTCTTTAAGCCAGAAGCTTCTGGGCAGTATAGTTGTAATAGAATCAGTGAACCCCACAGTCAAGCTCACATCAGCACTTCCTTTGCTATGAAGTAGTGGTACCCCGTTGCCAGTAAACTAAACAGTCTTTAAATCCTGGGGAAGTATTGTTAATGGAGACCTTGTAGTTAGGAAGTGCAAATCCATAATGAGGATGTAAGTTTACAGTAGCTGCCGCCTCTATCATAAAAGATGTTCAATGTGTTCAGTTTGCCACCATGAGCCTAACTGGTGACCTTGAAGGTCTGTGCCATATTAAAACTCATCATTGGTCTCTATCACTGGCTTTTGACCATTCAGAAATGGCAGTGTTTAATCTACTGCAGAAAGCTGGTGCTAGTACTGTTTGATCTTTCATAGCCCTCATCCCTACTTCTATGATTATTCTAGTTATGCACCTCTTTTTTAACCACCAGGATGGTTGATGACCAGGGATAGCTAGGGTCACTGGTGGGTAGTTTTGTTGACTTGTTTCTTAATGCCTGTTCTCTTTCTACACAATGTGAATGACCAGCTGTACTGCCTAGAACTCTGCTTTTAGGAAAGATTTTCTCTAATCACCTTCTTTCAAGGTTACCTTCTTATAAGTGCAACCTCTAGCCATTTCTAGCTTGCATCCTTATATGAGTCAAGCCATCCATGATTCATGATTACTTTCTGCTTCCTCTGTCAGTTGCTCCCAACAGAACCCCTTCCTTAGTCATTAAACATAAGCTGCCTCTGGGCCTGTAAATTTGGGAGAAGTAGTTCTTCTTAACAGAGACAATTCCCCAAAATGGCAAGCAGTTGATGAATGTCTGCCATCAGCACTCCCACAGCTGGGGAAATAAATCCTTCATTCTCAAAGGGAGATCTAGGTAGCTAAAATATTATATATATTTGCAACTAGGAGAAAAATTTCCCAAAATAAGAAATAGAAAATGTGACTAAATTTTATCCTAAGATGAAAAATGTCTTGATGCTTTGCCCCACTAAACTTCAAACTCAAGAAATTAATAATGAACAACTATCCTCAGGCTGTAATTATGATAAAATATAGAACACCGGGCCCTCTGAGCCACGGCGTTTCTATATCAGTATTCTTTCTTACTTAAGTGCAAACTTCCATAGTTTGGACATCAAAAGCTCTCTATAGTCTTGTCCCAACTGATTTCAAACTGAATTTTCATTTGTCTCAACCATTTACTATATATTCTCAGTGCTATCAATTTCAAATTCACAAGAACCCTATGAATTAAATTTCATTATCTACATTTTACAGACAAGGAGGAAAAGGCTTAGAGAGTTTTAGTAAATTGCCTAAAGCTACATGTTTGGTCTAGTGACAGAAGTGGGAATCAATCTACCATTCTTTGTAACTCTAAATTTTTATTCATATTGCCTTGTATGTTTGACAAATATGTTACTGACACAGTAATGGATGTGTAGTCCAACACATAAACAAAAACATTTAACTGTAAAAAATACCTTCCAATTTATTAATGCATTTATCTTTCTAATCAAACTAACAAAATTAATCCATTCTAGTAGTCTTTTAATAAGCTAATACAGAAAGTAAGTTTATGAATAGGTATAGATATGCTGTTTTTAAGGATCCAGGTTTCAATAAGTAGCTGCTTATTTTGTACCTTTGACTTTTTACAATGTAGACAAATTCCCTGCAGAATTTATAGGCTCTGAGGTGCATAACGATAATAGAAAGAGTAGGGGTGTTTTTGGTTTTGTTTATCAAATATTCCTTAATTGAAATCTCCGTTGTGATTTGAATTGATGACAAAACAGATAGTCTTCTGATTTCTAAGAGTTCCAGTTTGGAAGATTTAACCACAGTCAGTTTATAATCCAATGCTAGTCCTTTCTGCCTCCAAATGTCATCTTCTGCTTAGGGCAATCTATTAGTTTGCTAAGGCTTCCATAATGAAGTTTCATAAATTGGGTGTTGTAAACAATAGAAGTTGTTTTCTCACAGTTCTAGAGACTTGAAGTCTGAGATCAAAGTGTTGGTAGTGTTAGTTTCTTCTGAGGCCTTTTTCCTTGGCTCCCATGTTCCCCTCCTTAGCTGTCTTTATGTTCACAAGGTATTCTTCCTCTATGCATGTCTTTGTCCAAATTTCCTTTACTTATAAGGACATTTGTTGGATTTGGAGAAGAAAATGGCAACCCACTCCAGTATTCTTGCCTGGAGAATCACAAGAATAAAAGGAGAGGAGCCTGGTAGTCTACAGTCCTTAGGGCTGCAAAGAACTGGACACAACTGAGTGATTGAGCATGTCATATTGGATTAACATCCATCCTGATGTCTTCATTTTAACTTAAATTGGCTCATAAAACCGCTATCTCTAAATATAGTCACATTCTAAGGCAATGGATGTTGGGACTTCAAAATTTTAATTTGGGGGGAATACAATTCAACTCATAACAAGAGGAAAGTTCTTGTGGAAGCCGCAGGGTTGGTAGACAATGCTGGGGATTCATTGGTTTCTGGGCTCTCTGGTGGGCCTTAAGGTGTATATTGTCAAGTCTGGTCATTAGCCACATATTGAGCTCTACCAATAAGATCCATGGGTCTTTCTTCTGACACTTTGACCGTCCATGAGACTGCTGGTTCTGTGGACTCTCCATCTAGTTAGCTTCTATATCCGTCTGGAGATGGGGGGAGGTTTGAATCTTATACAGATTGCACAGGCTACAGGAAAGCTGCTGATTCAACACTGGTCCTTTTCTTTCTGCAATACTCCAGGTAGCTTTTGCAGCTCTTTAACCCAGGGAGATCCTTCAAGGCTACTACCTTCCTGGGAGCAGACATCAGACCCCTTTGCTTTAAAGTCACTGGAATTGTCTGCCCATTTATCTTCTTCATCTTGGAGCAAATATTGATCAAGTCTGCTTCTTAATTGTTCCCCTCTCTTTCCTTTCTTCCCTCTCTTTCCTTTCTTCCTCATCTTGAAGGATTATTTTCTCTTTATATGTAAGAGCAGAAGAGGGAATGGAGAGATGAACAACTTCTCCCTATATATGGAATATTCTGTAATCTATCCTTTCTGGATCATGACTTTTAAGCAAAAAACTGGGAACTTTTTCCCCTCGGACTTTGGTTCCTTGAAGATAGGGTTGCTTCATATCTTTCAACTGAATGGAGCATCTTACTTAAAAGGAGAGGTCAGGCAAAAAATACATATATAGTTTAATGTTTTCAGAAGATTTTCCTCTACACAGTGTCTATCACAAAAAGTAGTAGTAGTCAAGAGCTCTAGTAGCTGATTGCAGCTCTCCTAGTGAGTTTAGGCTATTTTTTATGGACCTCAATTACTCATCTGTAAATGAAGAGGTTGATGTAGATAATGTCTGAAGTCCTTCCCAGCATTAAAATTCTATGCCTCTGTGATGATATATTTAAGTCAGCTTCTAAAAGACTACTTTCTGTCGGCACTTTAAAATGAATAGAAGTAAAATGCCTTATGTTTTTCCAGTTTATAATTTCATGATTGCCCGTGGGTTTTTACAAATACTCTTTTTCTTTGACTGTTAGCATTACAAATGATTATAATTTTATGTGACTTTCCAGGCAATGCCACTGCCCTCAAAAATTTTCAGGACCTATCATTTAAGAAAAAAATAATACATCATCAATGCACAGAGCTCTGAGAGGCTTTTTCTCTAAGAGAGCCCAGATAAATAAAATTACATGTGGTCAATAATTCCAAAATCAGCTATAAAGAAGTCATATTTCAAAATAGTACCTTATTCAGTTACTTGTTTTGAATATCTTGGACACAAGCCCTGCTTTTGTTGACAGTATTTCTGAGAATGTTGACATTCCAACAGCAGCACCCATCAATTTGGGGGTAAGTGTTTGGAGTATGGGACAGTGTAGGAGATTGTGGCTCACCCTTGACAAAATCTGCTAAACTGGTTTTACCTGATTCTAGCTCTTAGGAAGTTTTGAAGGGAAAGCCCCAGTGTCTGCCTGAGCAAAATGTTAGGGTTGAACTGTAAAGCCTTCAAAAATGTATAGAATTGTAATTATTGAAGATGAGTGAAATTTTAAATGGTTGAACGCTCACTTTGTATAAGCACGTTGAAACCTGACGTGATGTATACCATTCCTCTGACATTTCCCAGAAAACTTCACCATGGCAGATTTCTGTTGTCATGTCTGCTATTGCCATTTGCTGGCCAAAGAGTTGGCAAAATTTCAATAAGAGATCTGCCCAAATCCAAAAATTGTCCCTGAGGATTCAGTGGGAAGACATAATGAGAATGTGTGTTGTGTTATCTGGAGGAAAGCAATGTAAAAGTCTAACAGCTAACAACAACAAGTTGGCATGTTTTCTGGTTCTATTAGTAAAAATAATAAAAATTTATCAATCGGTCCTTATTTTTCTTGTCACTTGGAAGCCTGGTTGACTGTTGATTGACAGGTTACTACATTTCTCCACACTGATCTTATCCACCTGCCTCCATCTGCCATCATTTCTTCATCTATTCTCTGCATTACTAACTCCACTCACCCTTCAGGATTTGGAAAGTTGCTTCTGGTAGGTGATGACGTTCTCAAACTGATTTCATTATTTCCTTCCCCACTGTGTTTTCACAGCATTTTCACACCTATTTTGAAATACGTATCACATCTTGCTACAATAGACCTCTTTTTTCCTCCCCTTTCTTCCTCACTAGACTGGAAACTTCTCAAAGAGAAAGCCATGTCATTCCCTGCCTTTCTCGTGTGTGTGTGCTTAATTGCTGTTATGTCCAACTCTTTGTGATCCCATGGTCTGTAGCCTGCCAAGCTTCTCTGTACATGGAATTCTCCAGGCAAGAATACTGAGGTGGGTTGCCATTTCCTTCTCAGGGAGATCTTCCCAACCCAGGGATCAAACCTGGGTGGATTCTTTACTGACTGAGCCTCCAGGGAAACCTGAATTTAGCCAGTGCTCAAGGTGATGATGGAGTGAATGACTACTTTCACAGTGATGGTTTGCATGTCTGATCAAAGACTAGTTCTACATATCAGTGGGAAAACGCTTAGGTTCATGATAGAAGTTAGTAGCATAGTTCTCCCTGTATAGTCTTAGGGCTGGAAAAAAGAGAAGGACCAGAAAAATGAGTGATTAAATACCAGATTTCATTTACTTAAGTGTGTTCTTGGGCATAAATACAGCTCAAGAACATAATTCTTGTTCTATTATTAATTTCTATTGGAAGAAACACAATTCTTGAATTTGGCATAACTACAACATAGAAATAACAGTTTTATACTACATTTTAAAAATTCAGTTCCATTCTCCCTTATAGACATAATCTTAAAGATCATTTAATTTACTGTTATTCACATTGTTTTCCTTGAAGGATCCATAAAGATGGTTCAGGAGCCACTCAGATGAGTGGATCCTGACCAGTGGATTGGTGTAAAGGCTCCTATATACATTTCCAACAGAAGGGTAGACTTTCAGTAATGCATTTTGAATATTAGCTCAGACCTACCTTCTACTCAAAACCTAAGTGAAATTGGCTCAAGCCCACACCAAGTCAAGACACTGTTCATAAACCAATACAATATTGTAAAGTAATTAGCCTCTAATTAAAATAAATAAATTTAATTAAAAAAAATCTGCTACATATTTTTTTGAAAATTCCCAGGGCCATCTCCATCTCTGGGTTCTTGAGTATCTGTGTGGTGACTTTGACCTCCATGTGACAGTCAGATTCATTGATTTACACAATAAAACCCCCGCTGCAGAACCTAAGCTTTTATAATGACAGTAGGTCTCCTCTCTCCTTTTTTCCTTCCCAGATTGTCTTAGGAACACAAACTCCTTTCATTACTTATGCTTATGTTTGGCTTCAGCCAACACACGAGCATTCTGTCAGAGCAGGTGAAGCAGAAAATTCCCCAGCATCAGTCACAGTTTATTTCTCAATAAAACAGAGAGTGAGCCTGCTTCCTAATTCTGTCACACTTTGTCACTTGAGCCACAAAACCATGCTAGCACTTAGAGATGCACAGAATGTCACGTAAACACCTTCTTCAGTCTTTGCTTTAATTCCCCACCCCAGTGGGGATATAAACCTTCTCATGCTGAATGAAAACAGACTCCAGGTTTATTCACTCAGCTCTTTTGCTTTTACTTCTTTCTTCCTGACTAGCCCTAGTACCAGTGCTGGACACACACACACACACACACACAGACACACTTTTCTCCCTCAGCCTGAAAATAAGATTCCTCCCCCCCACAATAACACATATAAATAGATTTCTGGAGTAGTCATCATCTCTCTGATTTGGCAAACTGATTCTAAATTGGTCTGGACAGGGTACAACTGGCACATCTTGCTACATTTATGTTTTTACAGCATACTACCATCTATAAAGAGCTTTCACATACTCAGTTCTCTCATTAACCCTAAAAATACTAGGTCCTTATCTATCACCAATTAACAAATTAAGAAATGAAGGTCAAGAAGATTGTCAGGGTCACGGAAGGAATTAAAGGTGTGTGATGTGTTAATTTTATGTAACTGGGCTAAGGGATGCTCAGATAACAGGTGAAACATTATTTCTGGGCCTATCTGGGAGGGTGTTTCTCCATGGGGATTAGCCTTTAAATATGTCAATTGAGTGGACTTCCCTGGTAGCTCGGATGGTAAAGAATCAGTCTTGCAGTGCAAGAGACCCAGGTTTGATCCCTGGGTTGGGAAGATCTCCTGGAGGAGGGCATGGCAACCCACTCCAGTATTCTTGCCTGGAAAGCTCCATGGACAGAGGAGCTTGGTGGGCTGCAGTCCACAAGGTCGCAAAGAGTTGGACATGACTGAGCGATTAACACTCACTTGCACTTTTGTCAACTGAGTAAAGGAGATCATCCCCACCAAGCGCTGGGCATCATCCAGTCTATTGAGGGCCTGAATACAACAAAACGATGGAGGAACAGCAAATTTGCACTCTCGGCTTGAACTGAGAGCTGTTTTTTCCGGCCCTCAGACCTCGGAGCGCCTGACTCTTGGGATTATGGACTCTAATTAGAACTTACACCACCAGCTCTTAAGGTTTCCAGACTCACTGAATAACACCACTGTCTTTCCTGGATCTCCAGCTCACAGATGGCAGACTGTGGAATTTCTTGATCTCCAAAAACATGTAAGTCAATTGCTACATTAAATATTTTCTATCTCTATCTACCCTTTTGGTTCTGTTTCTCTGGAGAACCCCGAGTAATACATGGTGCATCTGCAGCTTTGACTCAGGCCTCTTGGCACCCCCATACCAAGTTAATAATGATGATGGGATGACTTTAACATGGTGTATTCTTTAGGGACTAGATTTACTAAAATGCATTCTAGTTTCTTTTTAGCCAATTTTTCATTTCCTCTCCTCTCTCCTTCTTCTCCCTTCTCTCACTCTCTCTCTCTCTCTCTTTTTTTTTTTTTTTTTTTAAGTTTTAGCCACTTGAAGCATGTTGGGAGGGAAGAGGAAGAATAGGGGGAAAAGAATCATCTGCTGAACCTCAATATTCTCAAATACCTTGAGGACTAGGCAGGCTTCTTGGACCATTATTTTGAGACTTGCAAGTTGGGCTTTAATAGTACATCATGAATCCCAAGTTGTTACCCTTAGGAGAGACCTCATGTAGTTCTCCATGAACCATCTGGTATTGGCAGACACAATGGCTTCTGTGGGCTATTTTATTACCAGCAGCTCTGAGTCCACTGGGAGTAGGCCCATTTCAAGGAGTTCCCACAGTGCCTTGCACAATGCTAGGCAAAATAATTATTTGCTAAGCTGATGGAAATTAAAAATGAGGGATGAGGGACTGCCCTGGTGGTCCAGTGGTTAAGAATCCACCTTCCAGTGCAAGGGACACATGGGTTCGATCTGTGTTCAGGGAACTAAGATCCCACGTGCTGCAGGGCAACTAGACACATAGCTCAACTACTAAGCCAGTGGACTTCAACTAAGACCTGACACAGCCAAGCAAATTATATAAATAAATGAGTATTTTTTAAAAAAATGAAGGATGAGAATGCTCTCTATAAGACTGGGAGTGTGAGAATACATGGCAGTAAATATTAAACAAATACATGTGTTTTCATTTGTCACAAATGCTACCTAGACTATATACCTATAGGAAAAAAAAAGACATAACATACAGGCCTTAGGTAAAGGAAAGTTATTATTTCAATGTTTTCTGCTTAAAAAGCAGCATAATAAGCTGGTGTATAAGAGATATTATCATCTCTTTAGAATAACTGATAAAGAAAAGTGACATAGAATTTTCTATATTTTAAATCAAACAGTTCTCTTCTGGAAGTATGGCTGTTGAAGGTCTGTTGAACAAAAGAATACATTGACCAAATTAAACACTCTGCCCATGGCTGGCCCTGATGCTCTCAAGTAGGCACTGTTTATGTGACACATAAGGCACTTTTTTACTTATTTTGACTTTTTTTCACATGAATACTTTTCAATTAAATAAAAATAATATGTGCTCACTTATTATTTTTGTACAAATCAAACTATATAAAGGGTAGGGAGGAAAAAAATCAAAAGCATTCCCTACTTCTCCCCAGTCCACATTATTCCTAATGGAAGATTTTAGTAAGAGTTCAGAGAATTTTTCCATACTTGGTTGTGATCCACACAGTCAAAGGCTTTGGCATAGTCAATAAAGCAGAAATAGATATTTTTCTGGAACTCTCTTACTTTTTCATTATCCAGCGGATGTTGGCAATTTGATTTTTGATTCCTCTGCTTTTTATAAATCCAACTTGAACATCTGGAAGTTCACGGTTCACATACAGTTGAAGCGTGGCTTGGAGAATTTTGAGCATTACTTTGCTAGTGTGTGAGATGAGCACAATTGTGTGGTAGTTTGAGCATTCTTTGGCATTGCCTTTCTTTGGGATTGGAATGAAAACTGACTTATCCTAGTCCTGTGGCCACTGCTGAGTTTTCCAAATTTGCTGGCATATTGAGTGCAACACTTTCACAGCATCATCTTTTAGGATTTGAAATAGCTCAACTGGAATTCTATCACCTCCACTAGCTTTGCCCATAGTGATGCTTCTTAAGGCCCACTTGACTTTGCATTCCAGGATGTCTGGCTCTAGGTGAGTGATCACACCATCTTGATTTTCTGGGTCATGAAGATCTTTTTTGCATAGTTCTTCTATATATTGTTGCCACCTCTTAATAGCTTCTGCTTCTGTTAGGTCCATACCATTTCTGTCCTTTATTGTGCCCATCTTTGCATGAAATGTTCCCTTGGTATCTCTAATTTTCTTGAAGAGATCTCTAGTCTTTTCTTAAAGATATGGGAATATCTGACCACCTTACCTGCCTCCTGAGAAATCTGTATGCAGGTCAAGAAGCAACAGTTAGAACTGGACATGGAGCAACAGACTGGTTCCAAATCGGGAAAGGAGTATATCAAGGCTGTATATTGTCATTTTAACTTATATGCAGAGTACATCATGCGAAATGCCAGGCTGGATGAAACACAAGCTGGAATCAAGATTTCTGGGAGAAATTTCAATAACTTCAGATATGCAGATGACACTACCCTTATGGCAGAAGGCAAAGAAGAACTGAAGAGCCTCTTGATGAAAGTGAAAGAGGAGAGTGAAAAAGTTGGTTTAAAGCTCCATTCAGAAAACTAAGATCATGCATTTGATCCCATCATGTCATGGAAAATAGATGGGGAAACAATGGAAACTGAGAGACTTTCTTTTTGCGGGCTCCAAAATCACTGCACATAGTGACTATAGCTGGGGCATTAAAAGGTGTTTGTTCCTTGGAAGAAAACTATGACCAATGTAGACAGTATATTAAAAAGCAGAGACATTACTTTTACGACAAATATCTGTCTAGTCAAGGCTATGGTTTTTCCAGAGGTCATATATGGTTGTGAGAGTTGGACTATAAAGAAAACTGAGTGCTGAAGAATTGATGCTTTTGAACTGTGGTGTTGGCGAAGATTCTTGAGAGTCCCTTGGACAATAAGGAGATCCAACCAGTCCATCCTAAAGGAAATCAGTCATGAATATTCAATGGAAGGACTGATGCTGAAGGTGAAACTCCAATACTTTGGCCACCTCATGAGAATAACTGACTCATCTGAAAAGACCCTGATGCTGGGAAGTACTGAAGGTGGGAGGAGAAGGGGACCACAGAGGCTGAGATGGTTGGATGGCATCATTGACTCAATGGACATGACTTTGAGTAAGCTCCGGGAGTTGGTGATAGACAGGGAAGCCTGGCATGCTGCAGTCCATGGGATCACAAAGGGTTGAACATGACTGAGCAACTGAACTGACCTCAGAGAATTTTGTAGAGTTGTTTCCTTTTCTTGGAGTTGATTCTGAGGGCAAGGAAGTTGGCTCAAGTGCTCATAGCATGCCACCTGCCTCATCAGAATTCTGTTCCTTTCCTGGTTCTGCTTTTGGAGGCTAATGGTTTTCATTTGTTCTTATTTCCTTCTTTGGTTGCTGCTTGTGAAGAAGTTTTTTCTTTTCTTTTTTTCTTTCTCCATTTAAAAACTATTTTTGCTCATTTTGTTGGCCTGGGGGAGGGCAATTTTATGTCAAAGTGTCACTCAGCTGGTAACCTCAAAACTCTTGTTTGGTTTATAAAACTAAAATGTGAGCTAGATTAAGATTTATTCAGAATTTGAACTTGGTATTTTGCCTCTTCATAACTGAGATTGACATAGAAGGATTGGCCAAGTAAAGGAAAAAGGTTACATTTTGTTTTAGTCTAACTCTGATGAACTGGAAGAGTATAGAATTAATCAAACCAAACTCTGAGCTCCATTGACAACTTCGAAAATAACTAGGTTTCGGAGTTCGACCTGTACATGCAGTATACCCATGAATAGAGAGTGTCACATGTTACCTTCTAGAGGCTATAGTGAAGTTGGCAGACACCCTGAGGTGCAGACATCCTATTTCCTGAAGAACTTGTCACCTCAGCTGCCGGGAGGCTTGTCATCAGGCCTCTTCAGCTCTCAGTTCCTGCAAGTATTGTCTCCCCTGCAGCCACATCCAGTGTTGGGTCTCATTGGGTCTCAATGGGAGGATAAAGGCCTGGCCATTCGATCCAGTTGAGAACAACTCTGAAGGGCCATTCTAGCTTCAGATTCTCATGGGAGCAGCAAAACCTGTCATTGACCCCTCTGTTCTGCCCACTTGAACTACCTTCCACTCCCTATGCAAGTGTTGATCCCATAGGTACTCCCTAAAACATATCCTGAATACTATCCCTCTCAGAATTTGCATCCAGGGAAGGTGAGTGCTTTATCTAGAAAGTCAGGATATTACTATCAAACTTGCCTTGGTCAAAGGTTCAAATAATCCAGGGCTAGAAAATTAGTACCTGACCATAGGGAATGACTCAGAAACAGTTCAATCAATGTGCATTTCAGGACTTGGGTGATTATAGAAAATAATACTGCTATCTACCCAGATGTGAGCCAGATTGCTTTCAATGGCTGCTAGTATCCAACTTCCAACAATGATGGAAACCAACTTGTGATGGTAACACACAAAGGACAGAAGCACTGAAGGGAACTTGAGAAAATGCACTGGCCTGGATGCGACTATGCCTGAGCCCTGTCCTACAGGTGGTTGTAGGTGCCGAGGCCTCAGGATGGTGGTCTTCATTTTCTTAACAGGAATCACCTCAGAAACAGCATATTAAATGAGTCTGAGTTCTCATACAGGATAATTGACTCTTAAAGAGTGAAAACATCAGCCTGGCTATAAGTTGGTTTATGAAACAAACCTCTTAGTTTTCAGGATAATTGTTGTTGCCTTATTATATGAGTTAGACCCACATAACGAAACAAGACATTGGGGATAGCTGGTATTTCAAGCAACTTGGTCGCATATATCTGTATATGTTGCTCATGATTTTATTCCTTTTAGCTTGAAGCCATTGCAAATGCATGGTGATTTTATTAGCCAGATAATGTTTTTTTTTTTTTTTAATACTCTGTCTTTCACCCATTAAAATAAGCCAGTGATTACCAAAAAATGGCTCAAAGCTTGGAAGTGCAGTATGAATACATTAATTTCTGCTGTAGTTTAGTGACACTGGAAGAATGCAGACTGTGTCATTTACATTCTCAATTGAACTGCACTTAAATGGAAATTTATTAATGAGTTTTTATGTAAACAAATGAGGCATACAGATACAGGCCAGAGATCTTAGTCAACTTTTGGGTATGTTTTACCATATTGTATTTTTTACTTTATTCTGTCTCATTTATTGTAAGAAAATGTATAACACAAATGGAAAATATGGGCTACTTAGTAATATTCATGTGACAAAATTCAGCTAACAAATAAGTATGATTATTCTGGTGATCCAGCTCAAAATTATGTATGTAACCCAACAAAGGACAAAAAAAGAGAACAGCGGTAGCAAGGATATAAAAATAATCACTTATTCTTGAGTGTGTGTTATATGTATGCTTATGCTTGTGTTCAGTTGTGTCCAGCTCTTTGCAACACTATGGACTGTAGCCCATCGGGCTCCTCTGCCTATGGGATTCTCTAAGAAGGAATACTGGAGTGGGTTGCTATGTCCTCCTCCAGGGGATCTTCCCCACCCAGGGACTGAATTCATATCTCCTGGTTCTTCTCCATTATAAGTGGATTCTTTCTTTACTTCTGAGCCACTGGGGAAGCCCCAAACTACACTAGATAATGAAAAGAAAAAAGAAAGTATAACACAATTTCTAACATGGAGACTTTTGCACCATTGTATAGCATTGAGATCATATTTTAGCTTAATGAATAACATGATATAGGATTGAAATAAAAATAAAGGGAAAATAACTACTTATTGACTGACTGTATAAAATTTTCCTTTTAATTATGTCACTCAATTGCTTAAAATCACTTGATAGCTTCTAACTACCTATGGGGTAAATTTCCAAGGGAGTATCTGGGCGTTTAAGCCTCTCCCTAATGTAGCCTCCATCTAATCTAGATTTTTATCTCCCTCTGTGGCTCAGCTGGTAAAGAATCTGCCTGCAATGCAGGAGACCTGGGTTTGACCTCTGGGATGGGAAGATCCCCTGGAGAAGGGAAAGGCTACCCATTCCAGTATTCTGGCCTGGAGAATTCCATGGACTGTATAATTCATGGGGTAGCAAAGAGTCAGACCGACTGAGCAACTTTCACTTTCCGCAGATCCTTCTCTAGAGTCATACATGTCTCCTTGTCATTCCATCAAATTGCTCAGCATCATCTCTTCCTCATTCCTTTGCCTTTCCTGTCTCCTCTTGGCAAGAAAATCTTCTGAAATATCCTAGCCAGAACACATTCTTCTTTCTTTTCCAAATCCTCATCCTATGCTGAAAAGGGCAAAAGAAACATCATCTTGCTACCTATTTCAGAATCCAACTGAGGAAGAGAATCGTCTTTTTTTTTTTTTTTTTGCCTAGAAACAAGCAATCTTTAAAAATTACTGAGGAAAAAGGTGAGACTCTAAACTTATGTAAATAAACCCCAAAGCTAGAAATACTCTGACCAAGTATAAAAAGGAAGAGAGAGAGGTGAGAAGGATGCTCATACCTGAGTGTTGTAGCGGTGGTGGATGCAGAAGCGTGATGATAGAAGAGAGAAAATAAATAGACGTGCAACATAGTAGATTCACTTTGGACATTTTAGAAGCCAGAATATGTGGTCTTCTATGTTAGATGGTGTATCTGTGATATTCTAATCTCTAAAATCTTTAGTAGATTCTGCCACACACAAAAGGCCTATTGAGCATTTTTTCTGTCTTTCCTTTTGAAATAGAAAAAGTAGAAAGTCCACATTTATTTAAATGTCATCGAGGAGGTGAGTGAAGAATCTTAAGATTTAGGGCAAAAAAAAGAAACTCAGTGGAACAGGAAGTAGGAGCAAGAGATGGCGAGAGAAGTCTCTTTTCCTGAGGATGTAGCAGAATCCTTAGGGACAGCATGGACTTTCTACAAGGTGTAAAAATGGGACTATCGCTCAGTCTTACTGTAAGGTGGCCGATCACCTCAGTGTGCTCAGCACTGAAGGCTTTCCAAGGATGGGCACCATCAGAGCTGAAAGTCCCAGGCAAATTGAAATGGGTAGTTTGTTGTTGTTTAGTTGCTAAATTGTATCCAACTCTTTTGCCATCCCATAGACTGTAGCTCCCCAGGTTCTTCTATCCATGGAATTTCCCAGGCAAGCATACTGGAGTGGATTGCCATCTCCTTCTCTAGGGGCTCTCCCTCACCTAGAAATTGAACCTATGCCTCCTGAATTGGTAGGCAGATTCTTTACCACTGAGCCACTGGGGAAGTCCAAGATGGATTATCTTGTCATGGTCAGAAAGGACAGAAAGCCGCCAACATACAGTCCTATGTCACAGATGACACGTGTATATAGCACCTAACACAGAGTATCTTGAATTGTTATCATTCTCTTTGTAAAATATGCGATGAAAAGACAATATAACATTTCTTTGTTTTGGTTCAAAAAACCCACACACCTGATCTATAACCGAAATCTGCACTCCTCCAGTAATAATTACCTAAAAAGATTTTAACCTTAAAAATTACCCTGATAATTCGTTCAGTGCATTTTTTGTCACTTTATTTTAGGCTCACCTTTGGGTCATTGCGGAGAAGGCAATGGCACCCCACTCCAGTACTCTTGCCTGGAAAATCCCATGGACAGAGGAGCCTGGTAGGCTACAGTCCATGTGGTCGCTAAGAGTCGGACACGACTGCGCGACTTCACTTTCACTTTTCACTTTCATGCATTGGAGAAGGAAATGGCAACCCACTCCAATGTTCTTGCCTAGAGAATCCCAGGGACGGGGGAGCCTGGTAGGCTACCGTCTATGGGGTCACACAGAGTCGGACACAACTGAAGTGACTTAACGTAGCCTAGCGTTGGGTCCTTGATTCTCATCTGGTAGCGATTTTTGCCCCCTTCCCCCAAAAGACATTCTGTTAATGTCTGGAGAAATCCATGATTGTCACAACTCATATGAGGGGGGTGGCCATTGGGATTCAGTGAGTAGAGGTCAGGAAGCTGCCAAATACCTTGTGATGTACAGGACATTCCCCAACAACAATACCATCCCAACAAAGAATTTTCTGGTTAAAAAAAAAAAAATGTAAATGATTCTTAAGCTGAAAACCCCTGATTTATATCCTAAATTTTTTTTTTCTTTTTTTATCATAGTGTTGGAAAATACTTAGCTGGGACATGAGGATTTGATATTTGAAAACTTTCAAAATCATTTGAGGGGAAAGTGAAACTGTGAAAGCTTGTTTTAAAAAGCACCCTTTCCATGCCAAACACAGAGCAATGGCAGGTAAAATAATTTTAAAACATCAAAAGAAGTGTCTGTAAACACAAGATAAAAATCTTTATGGACCAGAAATGGAATAGAAACACACAGCTGTAGCCTGGGCTTGTGGGATCTGGCTCCGAAAGCAAACAAAGGCAGCCAGAGTTCAACTCTGCAGGGAAACAGGATCCCCAAAGCCCTGTGCTGGCAGAGGACCAGAGCCAGATTCAGCTCTGAGAGCAGGGAGGCAGTGGTTGTTGCAACATTCCGGGAGAAAGAGAAAACCTCTCACTGCACCTCTATGCTACAGCTTTTATAAGAGCCGTATGTGTCAGGGTAGCCTGGAATATGCTGTTGACGAGCAGCACCCAAACCTATAGGTGTAAAGCCACGAAAGCTTATATCTGCTCAGCTACATGTGCATCACAGGTTGATAAGGAGCCTATGCATATTGCAGTTTGTCATTCTAGACATAGGCTAACAAGAAAGCCACCACTTGTGTATGTGCTGACATCCTGATGAAGTGAAAAAGGACTCTAGAAGTCTGGTATCACTGAATCTATGCACTGGCCTGGTTGGGAAACTCACCACTTCAGACCAAAAGTTACTGGCTAACTAAGGATGACTGTTGGCTTCCCTGGTGCCTCAGATTGTAAAGAGTCTGCCTGCAATGTGGGAGACCCAGGTTGGTTCCCTGGGTCGAGAAGATCCCCTGCAGAAGGAAATAGCAACCCACTCAAGTATTCCTGCCTGGAAAATTCCATGGACAGAGGAGCCTAGTGAGCTATAGTTCATGGGGTCTCAAAGAGTCAGACAAGGCTGAGCGACTAACACAACAATGATGATGTTAGTTACCAAGCCTGAAGAAATACAATTCTATCATGTGCTGGAAAGAGGATCAGCTACACTAGTGAATGCCACAAGCTCGTTATCTACATTCTAGGAAGCAGCATAAAAAGCCAAGAACACAGTCGCCAGCCAAGTTGCTTGCTTGTTCATTGACCACATCTCCGATAACTCCTGTTTCATAATAGGTTTAGAAACAGCTATCAGATGAGATCTGGGCATAAGGAGAGGGCTGCTGATGAGGCCAGGAAGAAGCCAACTATGTTCCACTTATACAGGTAGTCAAGAGTGAAGAGAGAGAAAGAAAATACCACCCCCTGACTTAAGATCAGCCCTCACTTAATCTCAATCTCAAAGCACATAACAATATTTGCGGTTCTCCTCCTTTTGGACAAATGGTAGGATTTCACAACTTTGCTCTCATAGTTAGGGCTGGCCTTTGAGGAAAAGGCATGTGTTTCAATTCTGGATTGAAGATCGAAGAGCTGGTGTATGATGTCCCTTTCTTTCCTCTGCAGAAACAGGTATTTTGCAAATATCACAGGGTCTGCTCGCCTAGTATCTGAATGTGGATAATGTAGAGTGGATCTCCCTGTAGACTTGAGATGGACATATAGCTTAAGTGAGTTGTCTACCTGTATTGTAGACACTACCTGTATTAATCCACTGAGATTTTGATGCTATAAAATTTTGATAACTTTTGCAGCAAATTTATCTTATCCTAATATAGTAGTTCTTCAATAAATAGTTATTGAGTGCTTAGAAAATCTTAGAGCTGGTAAGCGTTAAGCTGGATTTTAAGACTGTAAAATGTAAATTAATGACGATCGTGGTAGCAGAAATTCTAGTCTCTGAATCGCAGAGGTGGAGTGCTGGCACAATGCCCACGTGATAGAACAAGCAAGGGTGTTTTGTCTGGGTGTGCAGGTAGAGATCAGCCGGAAAGAAAATCTCATGGGAGAAGAAATAAGATGTAAACTGCAACAGATAGGGAGGAATCAGTTAATACAGAACTTTTCTTTAGAGTTTGAAGAATTTGAATCTTGCCTTCTTGAGAATAATTTGGGTTACTTTGGAGATGAGTGCCACATTGAGAATATTAGTTGTTTTTAATGAAGACTACTCTAATAGTCATATTTAGGATGGTTTTGGAAACGGAGAAGTCGGCAAAGACATTATTATAATAAGCTAAATGTGAAATAAAGAGCATAGTTTCAATGTGGATATTTTATATTTCAGGTAGATTTCAGGATAGTGGGAATGATATAAATTTAAGGGTGACTGACAAAAGGGAATATTTAAAAAAAATGTTTTGATTAGTATAAATGAGAATGTTAGAAGGAGGGCAAGTTTAAGAAAATCAGTCAAAATCAGAATCAGAGTCACACACCTGGAAAATGAATAAAGCATTTGGATTGCTGGAGAAGACAGCAGATTGAACTATAGATTTTCAGGCCGGGAGAGCATTTCATAGTGATATGATATCCCAAATGCAGTTGCCATTCTATGGCTTGTATGGGAGGCTAGCCTTGAAGATGTAGATTTATTTTCAAACATTCCATATATTCCATTGGTGTGGTTCATATTCACTAGACAGGTGAGCAATAGTTTTGGTGATTCACATTTGCAATACTCAGCAAAGGTGAGAGCAATGCCAAGTTTGTAATTATGTTGTTAGATTTATCACTGACAGGCTTGAGAGTTTCAGTATTTAAAAAAATGGCTACCATGCAGATAAAGGAGAAAAGGGATTGCCAACATATATGGATTTTTACAATTTATACTTGCTCCTTTTTACCCAGCTTTAAGGAGCTTAACTCTCAGCTACAGAATTGGCTTCAGGCTGATCCAAAGAACAAATAACAACTTACTGTGTGAGATGATCTTTTTTTTATTAGCTCCTTTAAAGATTTTAGGTTATCTATGTGCATTTTGAAGTCCAGTCACTATAGTTGCTGCTTTTGAAAACTTTTGATCCCTTTTAATTCAAGACTAGATTTACTGTCATTATGAGTATCCAGAAATAGGCTGTACTTAAGGGAATTTATATTTGAGTTCACAGATGTTGAAAAGATGAATATTTTCTTCTTGGGTCATGGCATTTTATAATATTTGTTGCTTTCGTGAGAAGCTCAAAAGCACAGTGTTAGCTTTATATAAAATACATAATACAAAATAGTATAGTCTTAAAAGTGCTTCCTGTGAACTTAATAGCATAGAAGTATTCAAGAAGCAAGCAACTAATCCGTATGGATTTTGTTATGCTAACAAACAAACTAGCATATATACAGGCAATATATGGCAATCAGTGTTAAAGTCTTTTTTAATTATGTTCATTATATTTTTATTGGATCAAAACATAGAGCAATTTCCACTTTAAGATTTCAGGAATCTTGACAACTGCTGCAAAATCTTATGTGTTAGTCACTCAGTTGTATCCAACTCTTTGCCACCTCTTGGACTATAGTCTGCCAGGTTTCTCTTTCCATGGGATCCTCCAGGCAAGGATACTGGAGTGGGTTGCCATTTCCTTCTCCAGGGGACCTTCCCAACCCATGAATCGAACCCAGATCTCCTGCATTGCAGGCAAATTCTTTACCGTTTGGGTCACCGGGGAAATTCACTATCACATAAAAGCTAAATTAAATGTTGCTGACAATACCATGTTAGCTAAATTATTTAAAGTTAAATAATAAAGTGCCCATGATTGAATGTATATTAATTTTGCTTTTGGAAAGAAAAGTATTTCTGACACAATTATTATAATATAGTTAAGAAAAAATTCTAAACTATAAAATCTAAAAAACAAAAAATTAAATCATGCACTATCCAAGTATTTGGGATTCCTAATTCAAACATTTTTCCGAGTTTTTAATATGTTTTAAATTATACAACAGTTTCCCAAAATGTTTCTACCTGTTAATACTGTCTTCAAACAGTGAAAACTTCTTGAGGATTACATGTATTTTTCTCTTCAAATTTCCAAAAGATGTATATTTAATCATCAGGTGATTGAAATGCTGCTAGACCCAGATGGACCAGATTCTGCTCCTCCATAATCCTTTAAAAATTATTCTATTTACATATGGTCTGGGGATCTGTTAGGGGAGTTTTAAACTATTAAGAAACAAGTGCTTAAGCCATGTCTGAAAGCAGATGCTTGCAAAACTTATGGCTAATTTCTCATCCTATGTGGAAGAATTCTTTGCGTGTAACAGAGGATGAGGAACAAGCCAGATGATCTCAAAACAACATCACTGGAACATTTTAACTCCATGAAACATTTATTTCCAAAGGGAGATTCTGAACACTGTGGAATTTGGTTTTTTCTCCTTTGTGGGGCAAAGAAAACACTTTCCTTTTTCTCCGTTAACGTTTTAAAAAGCAACTAGAAAGAAGCCATGTGTGTTTTTCTAGTAGTATCATTTTTCTGATAGCTGAGACATTCCTAAGTTCCACACTACAGTACTACAGAAAGAACATTATTGATTTTATATTTCAGGTATGTTCAGGATTCAGGCTTCACGGTGGCCAAGGGAGGAACTTGAAAAATGTTACGCCAACAAGAATTACTGTGAAAATCAAGAATCTTTCTATAGCTTAATGAAGTTCTCCATTTTGAATCATAAAAGAAATATGGAACTTTGTTGAAACAGGGTGGAAATACCAATCATATTTTTTGCTGTTAACCTAAACATCTAGATATTTAGATGCAGAAGCACTCTGGCTCCAGCTGGTTGTCATGGTGATTGGGTAGAAATTGCCAGGATTCAAATCTTATAATGTAGAAGAGCAATGATCACTTCTTAACCAAAATTCATTGATTACATAGCACCTATATAGCACTGTTTAAAGTAGCTAAAAATATTAAATCATAACAACCCTGTAAAATAGTTACTCTTCTTCATTTTTTAAATTATTTATTTTAATTGGAGGCTAATTACTTTATGATATTGTAGTGGTTTTTGCCATACATTGACATGAATCACCCGTGGATGTACATTGTGTCCCCCATCCTGAACTCCCCTCCCACTTCTCTCCCCAACCCATCCCTCTGGGTGTCATCCCAGTGCACCAGCCCTGAGTGCCCTGTCTCATGCTAGTTACTCTTATCCTTGCTTTAGAGAGAAGGAAGCTGCTTCTTATAGCAGTTAAGTGACTTGCTTAGGTTCTAAGGTCAGAAACCAGCCAGGCAGTATTTAAATTGGGCAAATCAGCTCCACAATCTCCATTGCTAATCAGCATGCATGTGCCTCTCAGAAGAAACCTGCAGTGTATCATGCAGTCACAATTTTTAGGGTTCCTATTACATCAAGGCATGCATATTTTGACTCTGTTTGTTTAAGTTATATGCAAAGTACATCATGATAAAAGCTGGGCTGGATGACTTATAAGCTAGAATCAAGATTGCCAGGAGAAATGTCAACAACCTCAGATGTGCAGATGATACCACTCTAATGGCAGAAAGTGAAGAGGAACTAAAGAGTCTCTTGATGAGGGTGAAAGAGGAGGTGAAGAAAAAGCTGGCTTAAAACTCAACATTCAAAAAACTAAGATCATGGCATTTGGTCCCATCCTTTTGTGGCAAATAGATGGATAAAAAGTGGAAATAGTGGCAGATTTTATATTCCTGGGCTCCAAAATCAATGTGGATAGAGACAGAAGCCATAAAATTAAAATATGCTTGCTCCTTGGAAGAAAAGCTATGATTAACCTAGACAGTGTATTAAAAGGCAGAGACATCACTTTGCCAACAAAGGTCCATATAATCAAAGCTACAGTTTTTCCGGTAGTCATGTACAAATGTGAGATTTGGACCCTAAAGAAGGCTGAGCACAGAAGAACTGATGCTTTTGAATTGTGGTGCTGGAGAAGATTCTTGAGAGTCCCTTGGATGACAAGGGGATCAAACCAGTCAGTCCTAAAGGAAATCAACTCTGAATATTCATTGAAAGGACTGATCCTGAAGCTCCAATAGTTTTGTTATCTTATGTGAAGAACCAATTCACTGGAAAAAACCCTGATGCTGGGAAAGATTGAGGGCAGGAGGAGAAAGGGGTGACAGAGGATGAGACGGTTGGATGGCATCACCAACTCAGTGGACATATGTTTGAGCAAACTCTGGGAGATAGTGAAGGACAGGGAAGCCTGGCATGCTGCAGTTCGTGGGGTCACAAAGAGTCAGGCATGACCTAGCAAGTGGACAACAACTGCTTCATTCATCATCTTTGAAAGCTGATACTTTTCCCATTAGTTCCTGGGCTTCCCAGGTGGTGCTAGTGGAAAAATCTACCTGCCAATGCAAGAGACAGAAGAGATGTGGGTTTGATCCCTTGGTGGGGAAGATTCCCTGCAGTAGAGAATGGCAACCCACTCCAGTGTTCTTACCTGGAAAAATCCATCCCCTTAGTTTTTGTGCAATATACAGAGAAAATTGCAGTCAAATAATATATAAAGTTTCTTCATTTTTGATCAATGTAAAAAAGAGAATGATTGTCATTTTTTCCTGGTTAACAAAGACAACTGAGAATGTGGTAAGCTGGACTGAAAATTCATCATTCTAGAATATTTACATAAAGAAGTATTGCCTGTGTAGAGAAAAGTTGTTTTGAAATAAGTGTTAAGTCTTGAAATGATAGAATTATCTAAGAGAAAATAAGAAATTATGAAGAAAGTATATCATGTTGGTGCTAATCTTGACAGAATCATATCTGTTATTGTTTATAGGCCAGTGGGAATGATTTCTGATGAGTTGCCATAAGTATTACCACACATATATATTGTGCATGTGTATACACTGACACACAATCACTTATGTAGCTAATTTAATACAACACTTTCTAATTAACTTTTATGGGAAAATTCTGTGACAGAAACTTTATTCTCATGAATATATTATGTTGAGTGTTTTGGTTCCAAAGACTATAGTCTGAATCTTTGTTGCTCTTGAAACCTTACCAGAAAACAGTATGATTTTCAACCTCGCTGAACATGTCATGTTTTCAGCAATCATGAAATCATATATAGCATTCAGCTATATATGAAGCCACTGGTTGAACTATTTCAAAAACAACTCTGGATTGAGAAATGATTTACTGAATTGAGAAATGAGTTACTCAAATGAAGTCCATATGAATCACTAATCTCATGAAAATTGCCACAAGTATCAGGTGAATGATGTCTAGATAATTCTGTAGTTACAACTCCAGCAAAACGTATATAATATTGTTCAACAAAGAAGATTCATTGCATTTTTTTTTTTAAGAAGCAAAGTCCCTGTTCTCCTCAATCAATGCAGCTTCTCAAAAGTAGCAGGAAGAAATCATTCTAGTTCTTGAAAATGAAAGAAGGAAAGGATAGGACATGTATGTACCAACCTCTGAAAATTGTTTCCTGGGAGATCTGAAACATGTTTGTTCTAGAATATTGAAAATAAAGTGTCTATAGATGAAACAAATATGATCCAGAAATACTTAGTGTGAAAACAGAAATCATAATTTGGAATAAGTGAGTGTACATTATCTACGTTACTTATGAATAGAAGCAGATGTGGGAAGGGGTGTTTGGTGTGACGGGGTGGTTGGAGGGTGGGGGCATTATTGTGATGCTGCAGAAACCTATTTTCTGCTTATTTCTCAATTGCAAAGTTCTTCTGATGCAAAAGTTCTCATCACAACGTCTTGAGATAACACAGAAGCTGTTGCTGAAGAAACTTAACACCCTAAAATTAGAGAAAGATGGAAGAGTGAAGACCACACAAATTGAAGGAGAATAATTCTGTGGTTTTAACATTTAGTGACAGGAATTTTGCAGAGAAAATGAGAAGAAGCCACTCCCTGCCCACCCTCAAGAATAGAATTAATAAAATATGTTAGCAATATACACAACTGGAAAACTCATAAAACTTCAGAAACAGAAGAATCCAGCTCAGAGATCGTCCATCTAACAACACCAGAGAGAGCAACTCAATTTTAACTTACTAAAGAAGAAATTAGAAATCAGAACCCTATAACATATGATCAGAAGTTTGTGATATATAATTTTTCTTGCATAACCTGCAGTAAAATCCATGTAGTTCTCTTTTAATTGTGTCCTGTTCAGAGGCCAGACAATATTCAGATGGCACTCTTAGAAGGGATAATTGAAGACAGTTTTATAAAGGGACTATTTACAAAGTGTGGTGAGGGCCAGGGGAACCCACACTGCGTGATTAAGCATAGTGCTCCTAGCAGCTGGACAGTTACCAGACCCATTGAGAAGGGTTGATGGGGGAGAGTGACCACAGCAGGACATGTGGCTCTCATTAGAAAGAATCAGCTGGTGTCTGTTCCAGGGTCCACAGGGAGGTAGCTTAAGGAATAAATATCCAATGTGTATTTCTTCCTCTGATCTCTTAGCTGTGCCTCCCATTGCCAAATAGAATCCAGAAGGAAAGGGAATTTGGTTGATATACTAAGAAGAAGTGTGGCCACCCAATGCTGAACCAAGGGGGTGGACAAGGTCGAGAGCAGGTATGGAGAAGAGAATCTTGAACACATTCAAAAAACATTTTTGTAGTTTTCATGCCTTGGCTTAAGACAGAATTCGTGGGGGAAATCCAGTGGGGTCAAGAGTCTGGTACTCAGAACATGGAAACCCAGTCATCAGCAACTGTTACAGAAAAACTGCTTTAACAAGACTATTTCTTCCCAGGTGAACTTCAACATTCAAGGGACATTTTATAGGCCCTACAAAAATATGAATTCAGCCTTAAGTATTCTGGGAAAAGATTTCCAGTTCTGAGATCTCTGAGATCTTTTTTTTTTAATTTTCTTTCAGTTTAGCACAGAAAAATTTTAATTTGGTTGCTTTAAAAGAATAGTATGCTTGAGCCAATAGATGTCCTCATTTAGACTGCCAGGTAGAAAAGTCAGGGTGAAAAAGCTTTTTTTTTTTTTTTAAATTTTATTTTATTTTTAAACTTTACATAATTGTATTAGTTTTGCCAAATATCAAAATGAATCCGCCACAGGTATACATGTGTACCCCATCCTGAACCCTCCTCCCTCCTCCCTCCTCCCTCCCCATACCATCCCTCTGGGTCGTCCCAGTGCACCAGCCACAAGCATCCAGTATCGTGCATCGAACCTGGACTGGCAACTCGTTTCATACATGATATTTTACATGTTTCAATGCCATTCTCCCAAATCTTCCCACCCTCTCCCTCTCCCACAGAGTCCAAAAGACTGTTCTATACATCAGTGTCTCTTTTGCTGTCTCGTACACAGGGTTATTGTTACCATCTTTCTAAATTCCATATATATATGCGTTAGTATACTGTATTGGTGTTTTTCTTTCTGGCTTACTTCACTCTGTATAATAGGCTCCAGTTTCATCCACCTCATTAGAACTGATTCAAATGGATTCTTTTTAATGGCTGAGTAATACTCCATTGTGTATATATTATTATGAAATAATCTCTGGGGTCCCACGTGTATGTGCATATATATTTTTAAGCAGAGTAACTAATCAGGTCCTCTGCACTAAATGAAATTTACTTGGAAAGTACAATCTCTTCACTCTTAATATCTTTTTAAAGGTAAAATGTGACCAAAAATTCTGTGTGAAGAGTAGAGATACAAGGACCACTGTCTTGACCAAAAAAAAAAATTCTCTTACTTTTGTAAAGACTATGTATTACTTTATGAGCATTTATCAAAGACACACAAAACTCCCTGAGAATTCAGTGTGATCATTTAAATCAATCTTACCCTAGAAGTTGAGAGAGCATTTTATCAGTCACTTCAAGAAATGAGAAATTTCAAACAATACGTAAAAAATTTCAAACAATATGTGAAATGATCTTTTCCTTTTTTTTTTTTCTGACTCTAGACTCATGTTAATAAAAGATGAGACAACTTGAGTCATGAATCTTCTCCATGCTCATCACTTTCAGATGATTCCTGCCTCTTGGGTAGAGGGTTTTTCTCATCTCCAGCCAGAGAAAAACACAGAATAGTTTCTATGTTATGTGCTGATGGTTATTCAGCAGCTTCAGGGAGTTCTCTATTTTCTTGCTTGGTTGAAATAGACTTGATGATCCTTCTACCTGACAACAGCAAAGGTCAGCACTTGCTTCCATGTCTTCAAAATACAACTGACACAATTTTAAGCCTTGCAGGCCTGAATACTTGCAGAAGAAGGTTGAGAAGTAGTCTTTTTCCTGGAATTAATAATGCTTCACATCTTGTGTGCTCAGTTGCTCAGATCAGATCAGATCAGATCAGTCGCTCAGTCGTGTCCGACTCTTTGCGACCCCATGAATTGCAGCACGCCAGGCCTCCCTGTCCATCACCAACTCCCGGAGTTCACTCAGACTCACGTCCATCGAGTCAGTGATGCCATCCAGCCATCTCATCCTCCGTCGTCCCCTTCTCCTCTTGCCCCCAATCCCTCCCAGCATCAGAGTCTTTTCCAATGAGTCAACTCTTCGCATGAGGTGGCCAAAGTACTGGAGTTTCAGCTTTAGCATCATTCCTTCCCAAGAAATCCCAGGGCTGATCTCCTTCAGAATGGACTGGATGGATCTCCTTGCAGTCCAAGGGACTCTCAAGTGTCTTCTCCAACACCACAGTTCAAAAGCATCAATTCTTCAGGGCTCCGGATTCTTCACAGTCCAACTCTCACATCCATACATGACCACAGGAAAAACCATAGCCTTGACTAGACTGGACCTTTGTTGGCAAAGTAATGTCTCTGCTTTTGAATATGCTATCTAGGTTGGTCATAACTTTCCTTCCAAGGAGTAAGCGTCTTTTAATTTCATGGCTGCAAGTCACCATCTGCAGTGATTTTGGAGCCCAGAAAAATAAAGTCTGACACTGTTTCCACTGTTTCCCCATCTATTTCCCGTGATGTGATGGGACTGGATGCCATGATCTTCGTTTTCTGAATGTTGAGCTTTAAGCCAACTTTTTCACTCTCCACTTTCACTTTCATCAAGAGGCTTTTGAGTTCCTCTTCACTTTCTGCCATAAGGGTGGTGTCATCTGCATATCTGAGGTTATTGAGATTTCTCCCGCCAATCTTAATTCCAGCTTGTGTTTCTTCCAGTCCAGCGTTTCTCATGATGTACTCTGCATAGAAGTTAAATAAACAGGGTGACAATATACAGCCTTGACGAACTCCTTTTCCTATTTGGAACCAGTCTGTTGTTCCATGTCCAGTTATAACTGTTGCTTCTTGACCTGCATACAATTTCTCAAGAGGCAGATCAGGTGGTCTGGTAGTCCCATCTCTTTCAGAATTTTCCACAGTTGATTGTGATCCACACAGTCAAAGGCTTTGGCATAGTCAATAAAGCAGAAATAGATGTTTTTCTGGAACTCTCTTGCTTTTTTCATGATCCAGCGGATGTTGGCAATTTGATCTCTGGGTCCTCTGCCTTTTCTAAAACCAGCTTGAACATCAGGAAGTTCATGGTTCACATATTGCTGTGGCCTGGCTTGGAGAATTTTGAGCATTACTTTACTAGCGTGTGAGATGAATGCAATTGTCTGGTAGTTTGAGCATTCTTTGGCATTGCCTGTCTTTGGGATTGGAATGAAAGTGACCTTTTCCAGTCCTGCGGCCACTGCGGAGTTTTCCAAATTTGCTGGCATATCGAGTGCAGCACTTTCACAGCATCATCTTTCGGGATTTGGAATAGCTCAACTGGAATTCCATCACCTCCACTAGCTTTCTTCGTCGTGATGCTTTCTAAGGCCCACTTGACTTCACATTCCAGGATGTCTGGCTCTAGGTCAGTGATCACACCATCGTGATTATCTGGGTCGAAGATCTTTTTTGTACTGTTCTGTGTATTCTTGCCATCTCTTCTTAATATCTTCTGCTTCTGTTAGGTCCATACCATTTCTGTCCTTTATCGAGCCCATCTTTGCATGAAATGTTCCTTTGGTATCTCTGATTTTCTTGAAGAGATCCCTAGGCTTTCCCATATTGTTGTTTTCCTCTATTTCTTTGCATTGATTGCTGAAGAAGGCTATGTGTCCAACTCTTTGTGACCCCATGGACTGTAGCCCACCAGGCTCCTCTATCCATGGGATTTTCCAGGCAAGCATACTGGAGTGGGGTGCCATGTTCACATCTAGCCCCCTGTCTATCCCTTACAGAAATCATTTTCTGGGTCCTCTCAGGTGTAGTGCTATCACAGTAATGTTCACTAGATATAACCTGATTTCCTTTTCATGCAGGAAGTATGTCTAGTTATATAAACAGAGCAAGAAAGTAAAATACGGCCACAAATTTACTTTTAGTCTTGATCTAGGATGGCCTCGGCCTGCAGCAGTTTGAAGTGGGGCTTCAGTTCCCGGCCAGATACTGAAGTCAGGCTTCAGCAGTGAGGGCGCTGAAGCCTAAGCACTAGACCAGTGGCCAGTGACACGGTCCTTGGCCTTTCAGCTTTATAGAAATGAATTCCCACAAAGACAAAAAGTAGTGACAAAAAGTGTTTATTAGGAGGAAAAGTAGTATGTATGGATAGACACACTAACAGAATCAGAGTCTCGCCCTCGTGGTGTTTGACTCACTTTTATGGGGCATTTCTTCTGGGTTTCCTTTGGCCAGTCATCTTGCTTTGCCTGTTTCTGAGTCTGTATTTGATATATCTCAGGCTCCTCCCATTTGTTGGATGCATCCTTTAGCCAAGACGGATTCTAGCAAAGAGGCCCATGGGCAGATTGACATCACTTGTTTTTTGCCCTCCAAGGAACCTCTCTGTGCATGTCTAGTTGGGAACATCTCCTTGACCTCGAGAATGAGAAATATGTGGTCTCTGTCTTTTATCTGGGCAGGGTTCAACTCTTCTCTCGCTTTTACTGTTTTGCAATATCTGTCCACAGGGGACGATCTCCAGCTGCTTAGCCTGGGGCCCATCTATTACTTGCCTCAGTCTAACCTCAGCTTTAAAGAAATCACTTTGAATTATGTATTGATATAGAGTTGTAATAGAAAATAGTCATATTAAAAGCTGAGTTTTTTGGGGGGGAGGGGGAGGAGTTTGTTTTTGTTTTTCTCCCAGGACCTGAGAAAAATTACCTGTAATCTGTCTCTTCTTTCTCTCTGCAGGGAAGTGAGGCTGTTAAAACATGGGTTAAGAGTGGAGCTCACAGCAATGCCTGAAATTTGTGATTCCAAGCCAAGCATGTGACCTCTGTGGGGAACTCCAGGCTACAATGAGTTCTTCTGAACTCTAGCAGCCAGTTTCCCCACATGGTAACTTAGAAAACACGTAATCTGAAGAGTACAGCATAGATTTCTTTCGTAAGATTTAATGGAGGCTTAATTTATTTGGACAGGGAGTGTAACTAGAAGAGAAAACATAAAGGTTGGAGCAAAGCATGCCCATGTGGAAGCTGCCTCCTCTGCAGGTTAAAAATATATGTGATGATGTGAAGTGCAGGCAGCTTATAAGTGATGAGGAGAGTATGTTCATTAGTAAATCAATTCCTAGAGTCTTTGTAAAGCATTTATGAGAGCCATTAAAGCCTTCAGGGTTGTTTTTTTTTTTTTTTTTAATATGACACAATACAGTTTTCGTCCTTACTCAAGGTCTCACAATTAATGAGGAATGGCGGTGGTGGTGGTTAGTCACCGAGTCATGTCTGGCTCTTTTGTGGCCCCATGGACTGTAGCCTGCCAGGCTTCTCTGTCCATGGGATTTCCCAGGTACGAATATTGGAATGGGCTGCCATTTCCAGCTCCAGGGATCTTCCCGACCCAGGAACTGAAACCAGGTCTCAGGCATTGCAGGTGGATTCTTTACCAAATGATCCATAAGGGAAACTCTAAATGTATAATACCAGAGATCATATCCCCTGACCCTTTTTCAGTGACCCTTCTATTAGCTTCAGTACCAGTTCTCTAGGAATTTGATTTGTGGGCAAGTCCAGGAGACAACTGGAGAATTTGGAGGATAGCTTTGTTTATTTGGGATCTCTCACCTTCAGCTGTCTGGTCTGATAAGCCAATACAAAGGCATATTTTCTCTCTTCCTCCAGAAGCATGACATCTGATTATTCTTCTGGCTGTCATAATGACATGATATGTTTAAGAGGTAGAACTGAAAATGGAAATTATTCAGTGTGTCATGTGGTGAAAGAGAAGTAAAGGACATAAGTTAAATGGTCAGCAAATTCAGATAACTTTTTGTGAACTTGGGGTGTTGATAATTTAAAATTTAAGTAGAGAATTGGCAAATATATTTGTTGTTGTCTTTTAGTATTATTCCACACATTTAGACTTGGGGCAACTGTATTTGCTCTCTCTCCTTTTCTCTCTTTCTTTCCTTCGTGGCATAACAAATGCTTTAAGTCTTAATTATAATAGAAAGATTCAACCTTATATTTAACTTTAATAATAATTTTAATGAAAAACATTTTTAACATGTCTCATTGTATCTTAATTTAGTACATTGCATTGGAAACATATTTTTGAGGTAGCATTTCTTATTTTAAAAGCCCTACAGCTTACCAAAGAGAATACGTGGGTATTCAATGTCCTCTGCTCTTAATAAGAAGCCAGGAAAACCAACACAAATACTATTACAGTGATAACTATAACAGACTTTGTATTGATTGAAGTATTGGCTTGCTATAAATGGAATCTCTTTTATTCTGTCCAGTTCACCTTATCTGGATGAAACATATTGATATACTTTTCTTTAGAATTTGTTTCAGCTTGCTCACCTTCTCCCTCTATCCTTGGCACATACTTCAGATTACTTATAAAGCATTGTATTAAGAAAACACCATGATAAAAAAAATTTTTTTAAATAAGGTATAACTCAACAGAGTAGAGTGGACCATTTTATGAATTGTTACAATTGTGTAACCACCACCCACATCAAGATACAGAAATATCCATAGTTCCAGAAAGCTCCCTTGAGCCTCTTCATAGTCTCATTCCCAGAAGATAACTACTCTCTGACTTCTGCCATCATAAAATTGTTTTGCCTGCATTTGAATTTTCTACAAATGGAATCATATCATCTTACTCTTCTGTGTTTGGTATTATTTGCTTAGTATTATGTCTGTTCGATGATTTTTAAGAGTTAAAAGCAGAGACATCACTTTGCAGACAAAGATCTGTATAGTCAAAGCTATGGTTTTTCAGTAGTCATGTACAGATGTGAGATTTGGACAATAAAGAAAGCTGAGTGCCAAAGAATCGATGCTTTCAAATAGTAGTGCTAGAGAAGACTCTTGAGATTCCCTTAGACTGCAAGGAGATCAAACCAGCCAATCCTAAAGGAAATCAACCCTGAATATTCTCTGGAAGGACTGATGCTGAAGCTCCAATACTTTGGCCACCTGATGGGAAGAGCTGACTCATTTCGAAAGACACTGATGCTGGAAAAGATTGAAGACAAAAGGAGAAGAGGGAAGAAGAGGATGAGATGGTTAGATAGCATCACCAACTCAATGGACAGGAATTTGAGCAAACTCCAGAAGATAGTGAAGGACAAGGGAGCCTGGCATACTGCAGTCCATGGGGTCACAAAGAGTTGGATATGACTAAAGCTACTTAGTACGCATGCAAGCTTTAATACACTAAGCTTTCTGAAAGTGTCAAATATGAGTCACAAAACCACTACAAAGATTGCTCACTTAGCTGTGAGATCAAATTGATAGTTAACTTCACTGTGTAATGGTTAATATAAAGGAAACCTGCTTCAGACCTTCACATTCACCTACTGACCCCTGCCTCACACCCATATTACAGAATGCATGCGTGTATGTGCTCAGTTGCTCAGTCACGTCCGACTCTTTGCACCCCATGACCTGTAGCCCACCAGGCTCCTCTGTCCATGGGATTCTCCAGGAAAGAATACTGGAGCTGGTTGCCGTGCCCTCCTTCAGAGTATCTTCCCAACCCAGGGACTGAACCCGTCTCTTATGTCTCATGAGTTGGCAGGCAGGTTTTTTACCTTTAGTGCCACCTGGGAAGCTCCACATTACAGGATAATTACACCTAATTAAATGGCAACCCACTCCAGTACTCTTGCCTAGAAAATTCCATGGACGGAGGAGCCTGGTGGGCTACAGTCCATGGGGTCACAAAGAGTTGGACACGACTGAGTGACTTCAGGATGACGAAGTACCAGTTATATCAAATTTCTGGAAAGACTACTTAAGGCTTCAGCTTGACACAGGTTGAATCACTACAAGTGCTTAATTAGCTCAAAATTATTTTGATCATTAAGTTAAACAGTAAAAATTTAAACTGAGCTTGTGTGATTGAGATGGTTAATTTTATGTATTAACTTGACTGGGCTACAGGGGTGTTCAGATATTTGGTCGAACATTCTGGGCATGTCTTTGAGGATGATCATGAAAAAGATTAACATTTGAATTGGTAGACTGAATAAAGCAGATTAACCTCCCTAATGTGGGTGGACCTGCTTCAATCAGTTAAAGGCCTACCTAGAACAAAAAGGCTGACCCGCCTATAAGTAAGAGAATTCCTTTTGCCTGACAACTTGAGCTGTGTCATTTCTCACCTTTCTGGACTCAAACTGAAACATCAACCCTTCTTGGGTCTCAGGCCTGCTGGTTCTCTGGACTGGAACCACACCACCAGCTATCTTGAGTCTCCATTTTGCCTGTTTGCAGATCTTGGGACTTAGTATACTTCCATAATCTTGTGAGCCAATTCCTTATGATAAATCAGTCACCCTCTGTCTCTCTCTCCACACACGCACATTCTATTGGTTCTGTTTCTCTGGGTAAACCTGATGAATACAATTTTGGAAGTAAGAATTTGGTTCTAGGAAAGAATTTTAGGTTTGAGGTTTCTAAATTGATGCTGGGGTTTCTGACATTGGCTCTCTAATCTCAATGGCACCCCACTCCAGTACTCTTGCCTTGAAAATCCCATGGACCGAGGAGCCTGGTAGGCTGCAGTCCATGGGGTCGTGAAGAGTCGGACACGACTGAGCCACTTCACTTTCACTTTTAACTTTCATGCATTGGAGACGGAAATGGCAACCCACTCCAGTGTTCTTGCCTGGAGAATCCCAGGGACGGGGGAGCCTGGTGGGTTGCCGTCTATGGGGTCGCACAGAGTGACTTAGCAGTAGCAGTGATTCTCTAGTAGTAAAAAGAGCTCTGAGATTCCATGGTGAAATAGGAAAATGGAGATACACGAAACATTGCCACTGGATACTCCTAATCAACCACTTAGGAGAAGCAAAGGATCTGGGTGACTGTATTTACAATACTTTTCAAACATTTTTGGCAAACTAATAAATATAATGAGATAGACTGGTTGCTCCTAAAGTTGCTAGACAAAATGAGGGAAGAAAAGGATGAGCTCAGGAATTTGAATTCTCAATGAAAGAACAGAAATAATCTTAAGACTTTTATGTGTGCCTTAAAGGAGATCCTTATTTCCTAGCTTTAGGATTGAAATGATTGAAAATGAAACCCAGAATATCAGCATGACTGGCTGAATCACAATACTCGTTGAATTCTTATCCTTGTAGTCTGTCTACTGTTAAAGTGTGGACATTGATTAGAAAGAAATAGTATCTTAAATTTAAAATGAGGACATATGGGAAGACTGATGAGGTTGAAACATTGAGTTCCTAAATTCTGATGAGTCTTCGTTATCAGAAAAAGCCACCACCACCCTGCCCCGAGGGAGTTAACTCTGTATTGTCTGCAAAACCTATAAAGGTCTCCCTCTCCTGAGGCAGTTGCCATGTAAGGTGCAATGCTACATCTCTTATGGACCCATCTCTACCATCCTTCTTTGCTTCCATGAGTTTCTCTGGAGAACCCTGACTTATAGAGTAGTTGAAATTATTTGGAAGACTATAGACAATACTTTCCTACTTTTCTTTAGATTGGCTAATAATGCACAGTAAGCTGCAATATCAAAACAATTTCCTGAACAATATTAGCAAAAAATTACCAAACTGGACTACAGAAGAAATTACTTTTCGAAAGAAAATCACAAATTATATTGGAAATTCCCTACCAGTCCAGGGGTTAGGACTTGGCACTTTCATTGCAGGGGGCAAGTTTGATCTCTGGTCTGGGAAATAAGATTTCATAAGCTGTGCAGCATGCCCAAAGGGGGAAAAAAATATAAAGGCTTCCCAGGTAGAGCTAGTGGTAAAGAACCCATCTGCCAGTTCAGGAGACAAGAGACACAGGTTTGATCCCTGGGTCAGGAAGATCCCCTGGAGGAGGGTATGGCAACCCATTCCAGTATTCCTGCCTGGAGAACCTGTGGACAGAGGAGCCTGGTGGGCTACAGTCCATAGTATTGCAAAGAGTCAGACATGACTGAAGCAATGTAGCACAGCACAGAACAGAGCAAATTAGAAAGACATAATGGATCCAAATTAAAACATATATTGTGTTCTTTCAGGAAGCATCTTTACACTTGTACCTAGTCAGGCTTTAGGTGAGATGAACTGAAATTCACTTGAATGCAGTAATGATTTGCATTGAAAAGCAAGGGTTGTATGTAATGAAAAGAACGATTACTACGTTCCAAAGGATAAATTTCCACATTTGGAAGAGCCTTAGAAAAATTAAACTCAAAAAAGATTCATAGTAGAGAAGAGATAGATGTTGGTATTGAATTGGAAAGTCTCAATAAATTTAATGAACATTATTTTTCTATGAAAAGATTTACTCTCTGAAAATAGTGTTAATAAGCACTACATTTGACTAATTAGAAAAGGAGCCTAGTTTGATTTAGGAAAAAAAATCTTAATTATAGAGCTTTTGGGAGTAGACATTTTTCAAGGTAAAATTTTAAATCAGAGATGAAATTAATATTAAACAACAATTGGTAATACACAGAACCAAGGACTCAGGATAGATGCTAGCTATAACTGAGGCAGAGTTCCATGGAACCCCTGCTCTGCTGGGTAATGATTCTGATTTAGGAAAATATCTGGAAAACCCTGGAGAAGAAACAATATTGGAAAGGGACAAAGGCGAACATGGGGGCTCCAGGCAACCAGAATGAAAGGACATAAATATTTTAGCTAGAGTTTTGGCCTTATCTGGGGTTAGTGGTTGACTGTCAGCTGTACCTTAACGTCGCTGTTTACATAATCCTAGCTGGCATTTTCCCTTGTCATTAGATAAGGAGGAATCTCTAAAATTGAAACACTAGTTTGTTTTTGAACACCAAATTCTTTGAAGGAGTTTATTTACTTAGATTGACTAAAACCACACTCTATAACTATGTGTATTCTTTTTAAGCTTATTGGTCTCTTTTTTTCTATGTAATATTAATATAAAGGAGAATCAATATAGAAATTTTAGTATCTCTTTTAGTATTAGAAAATGTTGTATTGTAACTAATGTTGCATTTATTTGATCATTCATTCATTCAAGGATGCATTTTTTCCTGCAACTATTCGCATAGTCAACATCCTTTGAGAAAAACATGACTATCTCTTCAGCGTTGTTATTGCTGCTGTTATTTTAGAATATTTAATAGTCTATGCTTCCTAATCGCCTTTATATATAAAATATTTCTCTGGTTATTTGACTAGTATTTCTTCCACCTGGAAAATATACGGAAAGCATAGAAAGTTTTTGAGGATATAACAAATACTGTTGCTAACACTTGATAATACTACTTGGTGAATTTTGAAATGTTTTTAGAAATAATATTGTAATTTAAATTGAATATAAGATTGTAACAGCCTTTTGGCATGGGCATTTCATGTGATGTCAAAAACAGCCAAACCATTATTTTAGCATCATATAATATTTCATAGTATAAATACTTTATCATTTACCTAACCACTCCTTTCGTGTTGAACATATAAGTTATTATAAACAATACTATGATGAGTATATTTATGCATACATATGTGCATGCATTTGTGAATATTTACTTAGGAAGTATTTTAATTACATTTATTTAGGAATCATGCTGAAACATTTAAGAATCTTGAAACATATTACAAAATTAATTTCCAGAAAAGTTGTATAGAGTACTATTATCTCTGATAGGTTATGATTATCCTTATCTTACTATAACCTCGCCAACTATTGGATATTATTACCAATAAAGCTAAAAAATAACCTTTGGTTTTTTTGTTATATGATGATGATTAACCCTAATTTGTTTATAATTAAACCTATTTTATTTTTATTTATTAAATTATTTAAATTATTTTTATTATTTAATATTTTTAATATTTATTAATATTATTTTATTATAATTATATCATAATTATAATATTAATATTAATAATAATAAATATTAATATTATTTAATAATTAAATTATTAAATTATTTAAATATTAAATTATTTATAAATTAAACCTAATTTGTTTATTTAAAAAAGATGATTTTTGATGCAACATTTTAATTCTTTTATTTTACCATTTTTGCTTTCATCTTATCATTTTCCAAAGTAGCTCATTTCCTTGTTCTTCCTTTGTGTTCAATATAATGAGTGGTTTAAAAATTTTCCTCCATAAACCTAAGCTCTTTCTCAGGAAGACCGTTTTGCAATCTTTGTATTAGCTCTCTACTCCTTCATGCCCAGAATATTAAGAGACTGAATAAATGAGTAGGTTACAAATCATCAACCAAGTAATAAGATGTTTCATATTATGGTCTACTTTTCATAGTGTAAAATTCTTCCAGGTTTCCAAGTCTTGAAACAGTAAGGGAAAAACGGGCTACTTTAACTTCAGCTGGTTTTCATGGAATATTTTAAGAGAAAATAAAATACAGTATTTATTTACTACTACATTTGAAGATTTATGCACAATATCATTAGAGGAAACAAGAATGAAAGCAGACTCACAAAGACTACGAAGTATCATAAGAAAAATATTTGCATTCCAAAATATCTGGAGTACACTTGAGAAAATATTACATCTCCAATGTAGTGTTTATGCTCTTTTTAACACGTTACTTCAGAATACTTTGGTTCAAACTGGAATGCAACTGGATGTTTTTCTTTATGCTCTTGAGAAAAAAAATAGCAACCAAAAAAAAAAAATTTACATCATCTCTAATTTCTGCCTTGTGCTTTAAATCTTATTTTTCTCTCAATAATGACTGTTTGCCTTCCTTTCCTTCAGCCACATATAGATTGAAATAATGCTTTTTGTATTGGAATTTCCCATTTAATAGTGGAGTTTCTGTCTCATTTAGAATTCCTTAAAATTTCAACAGTCACTAAAACATGCTGAGGAAGGACATTTTGATACATAGATTTCATTATGACATGAAGAGATATTACTAGTTAATTTTCTTACAAGTTGCTGCTCTTTGAAACATGTTTATTAAATGATAATTTTTGAAAAACAGTTATAATAACAATTATAGTGAACATATATCAAACATTTATATCATAAATTAATAAAGGAAGTAGCAGGATGACAAAGTTGGTTCAAAAGAGCACACAAGAGACTAAAGTGTATAGCCAGTCAAAGAAAAATAGCTGAAATAAGTCATCTATTGTAGATTCAAAACTGTTTAAGTTCTACAAGACAACAAAACCATAATCTTTTTTTTTCCCCTGGTGGGTGGAAAGCATCTGCATCTCTACAATTAATATTTATTTGCAACTTATCCATTTTCTATAAGTTAAAATTCAACTTTGCAAAATCTGAGCTTTGTCCCCACAGCTGATTTGTGAAGTGCTTTAGGGTATAACTGACTTAAGTAGTTTATAGAGTCTTCCCTGGTTTTCAGTGGTAAAGACTGCCTTCCAATGCATGGGGTGTGGATTCGATCCCACTTGCCTTATGGCCAAAAAACCAAAACATAAAAAACAGAAGCAGTGTTGTAACAAGTTCAGTAAAGACTTTTAAAAAACTGTACAATGCTGTGCTAAGTTGCTTGAGTTGTGTCTGACTCTTTGTGACCCCATGGACTGTATGTAGCTTGCCAGGCTCTTCTGTCCATGGAATTCTCCAGACAAGAATCCTAGAGTGGGTTGCCATCCCTCCTCCAGGGGATCTTCCTGCCACAGGGATCAAATCTGCATCTCTAACGTCTTTATCACCAGGGAAGCCTTTTAAAAAAAAATGATTCACATCAAAAAATTCTTAAAAAAAGTAGTTTGTAATCTTATACAAGTCTGTTGTTGAAGATCTGCTTATATTTTGTCTTTCTTTTGTTTTTTTCTCCTCCTATTTGCAACTAAAGAATTATCTCATAGTCCTTTGATGCTAAATATTACATATCTGTGATCCCTTCATCTATGTGAATTAGAATAGAAAATGTAGCTGAAAAAAATTGACATTTATTTTATGACTTCCTACTTACAGCAATGTCTGTGAGCACTAATTTTAAAAGGTTTTTCTAAGTTTCTCTTGATGTCCTAGTATTAATGTGGATAACAAATATAAATCTTAAGTTTCTTATTAAAAAAAATGACAAACGTATCAAAATCATGAAAGCAATATTAGAAAGAACAAAATGTGTCAAAATGACTCACTTATATAGGTGATAAACTCTGCAGTAAAGGTTATCCCTGCTGATAACCATCCATGGTGGAAATAAATCCTATTTGAACTTGTTAAATTGGATCATAACCTGGCCAGAAAAGTAATTTCAGTCTATAGACCATGCTCTCTGAGTTTCATTTCAAGAAAAAGGTAACTGGGAAAATTATGGGAGGTTTCCACTTTATTGAAGCAGACCAAATTTAGGGAAAATCACATCTTGAAAGTCATATTATTGATATGCACATCATCCTTTAATTAAAAGTTCAAGATCTAAATTTTAGTAAAATATGCTCCTCACTTCAGATACCTCTAAATAATTAAAACTTACTCCCTCCTGAGGCTTACACATCAGTGACACAAGAACATTAACAGGGGATTACCAAGGTGAAAGTGGACCATGTGATTCAAAGGTGCTGGCTCAAAGGTGACGAACCCCTAGATAGGTGGAAACAACAATCCTTGTTGTCAGGATTGGGAGATCTGGGCTTCTTTTATTAGAGAACATAAGGATTTCCTTATACCTCACAAATAAAGACCCTTTATGTTGTCTTCTGAAAGGTCATCGGTGCTATTAATTCTTCATTGTGTCAGAAAGAAAAAATCAATTGAAATACAGTTGGTAATAATGAGAGAAAAGCCTTGGGGGAAACCTGGAATTAATTCCACCCTTTTTTACCTTGCTGCTAACACAAATAATCCTGCCATCTGTCTCATCAGAAGAAAGAATGGGTGCCTTGTAGCTACTTACCTATCAGTAAAGTGTTAAAACAGAGGCTCTATCACTCAGCAGAAATTGTCAAAACAATTAACGTATAGAAAGGGCAGGTTGGAGAAAGCTGACTTTTATGCTCCTCAGTTTGATATTCTGGTTTTATATTTAAATGCATATAGAAAATGATGTATTTAGCAAAAAAGCTTTATCTTTTCTTTAAAAGCTAATAGTGAGTTTTAATTATAATAGGATTTTCTTCTGAAAAAGCCTGAATAATTTTGTTTTTACAGCTCATTCTTATTAGGGTCACACATCTCCTACAAACAGAAATGCAAAAAATTTCCACAAAAGTGCCCCCATTTAATTCTGATAAGTTATAGTAGAAATCTTTTTATTGTTTAATTAACGATATTCTAAAGAAACTTGTATTAATATTTTTTGTAGATTTATCATTATTCATAGGAACTTATTATAACTTACAATTTGCTTATATTCCACGATTTAATGGAGAATATCTAAATCAAGTAAAATGAGAGAATAGGGTTGTTATAGAAATAAAAAATTAATTATGTCATTTTTTTAAACACCTTTACACATGTATCATATAATTGCTTAAGCTAGTGCTCCTAGCAGAGACAAAGAATTGCCATTCTGCACAGCTGAATGGATTTATACTGCTAACTGGTGGAACATATAAATCTTTGAATTATAAAATTTATTACCTGAATTATATTGAGTTGGGAAAACTTGAGTTTCAAAGTCTTGGTGCAAGAGGAATGGTTACTAATAGAATATCATTTTGACTTTTTGAATTACCGGAAGTTCTCTACAGCAAAGCAGAAAGACAGAGTCATTAGTTTCACAAATTTATTTCTTTTTTTCAGATATCCAATACTTTAAGGTACATTTTCAGAACAGTCCTAAACTGTTCTTTTTTTGGTCTATAGTTCGTTTCTCCATCTCTACAATTTTTTTTTTCTCCATCTTTCTCTTGGCGTTTCAATAATCCAGCTTTTACTATGCACCAGTTAAAATATGGTGGTTCAGACAGTGAAGAATTTTCCTGCAATGCAAGAGACCCGGATTCTATCCCTGCGTTGGGAAGATCCCCTGGAGAAGGAATTGGCAAGCCACTCCAGTACTCTTGCCTGGAGAATTCCAAGGACAAAGGAGTCTGGCAGGCTACAGTTTATGGGATCGCACAACTGAAGGACTAACTTTCACTTTCAGTTAAAGTATGGGCACCATCTTAAATAAGGCAGAATACTAAGAGAAGAGCCCAAGTTACTGTATCCTGGCTAGCTTCTTGACAGCATTAGAGAAAGAATTCTATATACATTGGAGACATGAGACACATTAATGCCTTAATTTCCAAATACCTTGTTGAATTTAAAAGTATTAATTGGATTGTAAGTTTAAGAAACATTAAAACGTCAGCTGGGAATCTTCAAAGCCAAATCATAATGTGCAAGGGATATTTAGTGATTACTTATGCATATAGAAGTATGCATATGAAGTATGATATGAAGTATTCATATAAGAAGTATGCATATGAAGGCAGGAGGAGAAGGGGACAACAGAGGATGAGATGGTTGGATGGCATCACCGACTGCATGGACATGAGTTTGAGCATGCTCCAGGAGCTGGTGATGGACAGGGAAGCATGGCCTGCTGCAGTCCATGGGGTCGCAGAATTGGACACGACTGAGGGACTGAACTGAACTATGCATATGTTCTTAATATCTCAGTGTATATATCAGTCAGGCTAGCCAATATCATCACCTCTTGTAGCCTTTCTGTAACTTTGGAAGTCTAATTAAACTTTATTGTTACTTTAAATGTCTGTGTATGTGCACAGCACAGATTTACTCACATACTCTGCAGCATCAATGACTTTAAACCTTGACAATTTCCTAAACTTGGTATTGAGTAATGGGGGTTATCTTTTTGCCTTTTCTTACTGTTCGTGGGGTTGAGCACTTGCTCCTTGGAAGAAAGTTATGACCAACCTAGGCAGCATATTAAAACCCAGAGACATTACTTTGCCAACAAAGGTCTGTCTAGTCAAAGCTATGGTTTCTCCAGTAGTCATGCATGGATGTGAGAGTTAGACTATAAAGAAAGCTGAGTGCTGAACAATTGATGCTTTTGAACTGTGGTGTGGGAGAAGACTCTTGAGAGTCCCTTGGACTGCAAGGAGCTCCAACAAGTCCATCCTAAAGAAAATCTGTCCTGAAAATTCATTGGAAAGACTGATGCTGAAGCTGCAACTCCAATACTTTGGCCACCTTATGCAAAGAATTGACTCATTGGAAAAGACCCTGATGCTGGGAAAGATTGAAGGCAGGGGGAGAAGGGAATGACAGAGGATGAATTGGTTGGATGGCATCACCGACCCAATGGACATGAGTTGGAGCAAGCTCTGGGAGTTGTTGATAGACAGGGAAGCCTGGTGTGCTGCAGTCCATGGGGTCACAAAGAGTCAGACAAGACTGAGTGACTGAACTGAAATGGGGGTTATATGTATTAATTTGGTATTCTAGTTGTAATTGATTTTGAACATCATGTTTTTCCATTTTTGTGTCTTTTTAAAAAAGATAATCACAAATTCTTATTTTTGTAAATAATTTTAAAACCAGAAATCTGTCTTTGCTAGAGAAAGCTGAAGTTTCAGTGGGAACATTAGCCATAGAACAGCAAATCTTTAGAATCCAAGCTAGCTGGAAGAACATTCAAGATAAATGATTTTGCTTCATCTTAGTACTATATACCTGAGTTTCATGGAAGTACTTTTTTTTTTTCTTTCTCTAAAATCAGCCTTGAATTCTTCTAACCATCCTCAGAGAGATATATTTTTTTGGCAGTAGAGATAACACCTAGAAAACAGAACACTTGTGAGCCATATACTATTACCTCTGGAGAATGGATCTTTCTTATGGAAGAAAACTATTTTCCAAAATTTGGCTTATGTCTACAAATTATGATACTATATATTAGTCAGGTTTCTCCAGAGGGAGAAGAAGTAATAGAATATATTCAAAATATTTATGATGAGGAATTGGCTTACATGATAATGGAGGCCGAGAAGTTCCCTTATGTGCCATCTGCAAGCTAGAAACCTGGGAAATTCAGAGATGTAGTTTGCAGTCTGAGACTGAAGGCATAAGAACCAGGAGCATTGTGATGTAAGTCTGAGTTCAAGGGCAGGAGAAGACTAACATCTCAGCTCGACAGTCAGGCAAAGAGAGAGAGAGAATTCTCCCTTCTTCAGCCTTTTCATTCTGTCCAGGCTTCCAATGGATTGGATGATGCCCACATAATTTGCGATGGGCCATCTAGTCTACTAAGTCAACTGATTCAAATGCTGATCTCTTCCAGAAACACCCTCACAGACACACTCAGAAATAATGTTTTACCAAATATCTCGTTATCATGTGCCCAGGCAAGTTGATATATAAAGATAACTATGATGTACTCATATTTCAAAATGTCAGATTTCAGTGTTTTCAAATATGAACTATTTCCTGCTCTATCATTTTACAACATTTTTCATTATTTCAAATATTTGGATTATGTCTAATTCAATCCTGTTTTCATAGCAATGAATATGTAATTAATTTCTCTTATGTGCATGCTTCTATTATGTACTTTTGTTTAAGTTATTGTCTTCTGAAAAGCTAAATGTGATTTAAATTTGGTAAATTTGGGAATGCTGGTAGGAAAGAGAAAAGTTATATCTCAAGGTGATGAACAGTACAGTTCCCCTAGAATATAAATGTCTGAATTTGAATCTCAGCTCCAGTCCTTCCTGAGTCCAGCTGAGTGTTACTGGATAAGCCACTGTACTCTCCAGTTTTCAATAACGTCATCTGCACAATAGAGATTAAAATGGCACTTACTTCTTAAGATTAACATAAGGAATAAATAAATCTATGTTTAACACTGCACATGTTGAGTGATGTTATCTAAAAATAGACTTCCTTACCAAGTGTAATTTTTATAGACCTTTAATTTTCACCTACTTTAGCCATCCTCTGAATTATGTTAAGGTTTCATCAGCAGTGTTTTTTTATCAGAAGTGTTTATCAGAATTACCTAGAGATCTTTTTAATTTTTTCCCTAAAGACACATACCTTAATGAATAACAATCACTAGAGAAGGGGATACAGACGTGCCTGTTTTGACAAAGTTACACCAGTTATTTTTTCAGACATCATTTAGGATGCAAGCTGAGTGAAAGAGTTTAAAATAAATCATATATTTTGTTGATAGACTATACACCTGAGTATCAAGGAAGTGTTATTTTTCATTCTCTAAAAATGAGTGTTTTGATTCTCCTAACCATCCCTAGAGAATTTTTTTTTTTTTTTTTTTTTGGCAGAATAGGCCTAGAAAATTGAACACTTGTAGGTCATTTAAAGTTAGATTCATTTATAGTTTACAACTGAAACCTTAAAAAATATATTTACCATTTCCAAGTTGATGATAATACAGTTAAGTACTTCTGATTTATTTAGGTATTATAACATGCACATTAAAATATATATAGTTGAACAGGCAATGGTTAGTAGTTCCCTACTATCTAATACAAATAGATATGTTAAGATATTTATTTCCTCTTAGGTTTGGAGAGAGAGAGAACAATGTGACTGCCAGAGCAATGAAGGGTTTTTGAAGTGGGTACATCTGAAGTCAAGGATATTCTCCAATTTATATATCTGGCTCTAAATAACCAATAATTTAAGGTACATTTGCCTTATTCAATGCATCCCTTGAGGGTAGGCTCACTTCCTGTTGGAATCTGCCTTTACTCTGAAGTGTAGTTTGTGCTTTAATGCAATTTCACTTGTGGGTTTCAGAAATCCCTTGAAGCTACAGAATGCAAAGGCCAGCAAATCCACATTCAATCGAACAAGTGAAATGAAATCATGCATCTTTTGATTTAGAAGACATATTCCTTTTTATTTTTCATTTATTTTGAAGTATTTTTACCTTTCAGGAAAACATAGAAAATGTGACTTTTAGTGAGACAGTTCGGCATTTGGGAAGACCTTCCCTCCCTAACTTTCCTAGACCCAAATGACTCCTCTGAGCCAAGGGAGAGGGTATAGCTCAGGAAACTTCATTCAATATCCTGTAATAAACCATCATGGATTAAAGAAAAAAAAGTATAGATTATATATATAATCAAGATGAGAAACCTAGAGCTCAGAATGCCTAAGTTTTCCAATTGGCAGGTCTTACGTGGTGGAACGGAAGTCAGAACTCAGGAAGAAGTGACTATGCAGCACATCATACCCATGATGCCATATCTTTTTGGAAGGTGCTCCTTTGACCAGTGTTTACCAAGCACTGTAACCATTTACTCATTTGCTGAATTAGAAAAAAAATTGTTTTTCTGAGAAGTCTTTAGTGGAGAATGGTCTAGTTCCTTACAGAATTTTGAAGTATGGCTACATTGTGTCAAATCTGATAAGAATCTGTTAGAAGAGATATCTTTCAAATTCTTTCCAAAGTTTAATATTATTCAGGAAATTCTTTTGCTGCTAAAACGCTCTACCCATGATTTCCTATTTAAGCTTCTTGCTTGCTATTCTGTTCTCAGTAGACAGTTGCTAATTTTTCAATTCCAGTGTACTTAATCTACAGTTCGGATGATGGCTTCAGTTGTCGTAACTAGCTGATATACTTTCTAGCTCCATATTTCATACAGAAGTAAAACAGTCCTGGATAGAAAAGAAATGCTGTGTTATCATTTTCTACTAGTAATTTCTCTTAATTATGCAAATCATAGCAATGGTTGAAAAGAGTAATGGTACTTATTATTAAAAAAAAATTATGATTGTTAAGCTAAATATTTTCAATGTCATATACATAGTCCATAGCCAAAGTTGAAATACAGTCAGTTAGGCCATCTGTTGCTAGTTCAACACTTGAGGTCAAATTTAAATGGTCAAGACAAAAGGAAAATTGTTATTTTAAAATTTTATTATGAGAGTTGAGGTCAAAGAGTATCAAGTCTAGACTTTTACTCCTGTTATCTAAGATCATGGCATCTGGTCCCATCACTTCATGGGAAATAGATGGGGAAACAGTGGAAATAGTGTCAGACTTTATTTTTTGGGACTCCAAAATCATTGCAGATGATGATTGCAGCCATGAAATTAAAAGATGCTTACTCCTTGGAAGGAAAGTTATGACCAACCTAGATAGCATATTCAAAAGCAGAGACATTACTTTGCCAACAAAGGTCCGTCTAGTCAAGGCTATGGTTTTCCCAGTGGTCATGTATGGATGTGAGAGTTGGACTGTGAAGAAAGCTGAACACCAGAGAATTGATGCTTTTGGACTGTGGTGTTGGAGAAGACTCTTGAGAGTCCCTTGGATTGCAAGGAGATCCAACCAGTCCATCCTAAAGGAGATCAGTCTTGGGTGTTCATTGGGAAGACTGATGCTGAAGCTGAAACTCCAGTACTTTGGCCACCTCATGCAAAGAGTTGACTCATTGGAAAATATCCTGATGCTGGGAGGGATTGGGGGCAGGAGGAGAAGGGGACGACAGAGGATAAAATGGCTGGATGGCATCACCGACTCGATGGACATGAGTTTGAGTGAACTCCGGGAGTTGATGATGGACAGGGAGGCCTGGTGTGCTGCGATTCATGGGGTCCCAAAGAGTTGGACACGACTGAGCGACTGAACTGAACTGAACTGAACTGATTTCTTATTGACTAAAGATGTTTATCTCTAGGTATCTTCAATATAATGCATTTGCATGCCAACTTAGGTTTCTTTTTTTTTTAAACTGAGCATAGTTTGATACATGAATATTTCAAAAAGACTAAGATATTATTTTTTCAGGGTTAGATTTAACTTTAATCTTTTTGACCATGTTTTGGATGTGCCTTTTATAAAATGCCTCCCAGATATCCCATTATGTTACATTTTACTACAAAAATTAAGGTACACATCAGGAATATATCTACACCTGAGCACATTTTATGTGGTATATAGGTTAATGTCTCTTAATTCTCATTTTTAGATTTACATCTGTTTTCCTTGAATAGTGACCTTTTGGATGTATGTTTGTGGTATGGCATTTTGGGGTTAGAGAAAGGTCACTACTTTAATAAGAGTTTGCTCTATTGTTTGAGAATATTCAATTCTTCTATAAAGAGAAGAAAATCAAACAAGGTGTAATGTACATATGAGAAACACAAAGTTTTGATAGAATGTAAGATATAAGCTTATGTGCTGTGCTTAGTTGCTCAGTTATAGCCAACTCTTTGTGACCCCATGGACTGTAACCCACCAGACTCTTTTGTCCATGGGGATTCTCTGGGCAAGAAAACTGGAAGTGGGTTGCCATGACCTCCTTCAGGGGGAACTTCCTAACCCAGGGATAGAACCCAGGTCTCTCGCATTGTAGGCAGATTCTTTACTGTCTGAGACACCAGGGAAGCCCAAGAATATTGGAGTGGCTAGCCTATCCCTTCTCCAGGGGATCTTCCTGACCCAGGAATCAAACCGAGGTCTCCTGCATTGCAGGTGGATTATTTACCAGCTGAGCTACCAGGGAAGCTCATGAGTTGTAGGCAAAATGTACTAAAAAGTGTAGGCGAAAAAGTAGCTTATGAGTTGTAGGCAAAAATGTAGTAAGTGATAAACATACATAATAAAGCTAGTAGCTTGTAAATTAAGAACAGAATTGATGTGTAAGGTGTAAAACATAAGTCAATAATATGCGAAACATGCCAAAAATAGTGTCAGTAGAGAATATGGCAGAACAAACAATAAAGTGAACCAGAGATGGGAAGAGCAAGTGCTGGTCCCATCACTTCTGGGCTGAGAGCTGTCCCGTCTCTACATCAGCCACCCAGTATGTTGACACTGATGACACCCAATACGTTCTCTTCTGGCTCCATAAGCATCCACCAAGAAATGTAAATACAACCCAAGGTGGCTCAGCAGACTATTCACAAGTTCCCACAGTACCTTGTGTGCTTGCCCCTGCAGCTTTGCAAGAGTGAGTGTGTATCACTGGCCTGGGGAACTTCATGTCTGTGGACCCTTTGCTCAAACCTAAATTCTGGTGCTTATAACCACACCTACTTTAGGGGAAGTTAACACATCAGAGAAAGAAACAGGACATAGAGCTTTGTGGAATTCCACATCCAGGAAGTGTGGACTTCTCATCATTTACATGGTATCATAAGTGTGCTACGCTACCCTATATTTCTCATTTGTTTCTGGTTGTATGAGAAAATTAATTTAAAACACTGCATCTGTAAGCATTTTGATTGTTTGGCCTCTGGGATAGCTTACCTGGTAGTGTTGCTGCTGCTGCTGCTAAGTCGCTTCAGTCGTGTCCGACTCTGTGCGACCCCATAGACGGCAGCCCACCAGGCTCCCCCGTCCCTGGGATTCTCCAGGCAAGAACACTGGAGTGGGTTGCCATTTCCTTCTCCAATGCATCAAAGTGAAAAGTGAAAGTGAAGTCGCTCAGTCGTGTCGGACTCTTAGCGACCCCATGGACTGCAGCCTACCAGGCTCCTCCGTCCATGGGATTTTCCAGGCAAAAGAGTACTGGAGTGGGGTGCCATTGCCTTCTCCCAATTTCCTACGTGGCATTGACCTTGATTACTATGCACTTGGAAAACCTACAAGTTCTGGGCAGAAGGGTCTAGAGTGAGTTGGGAATTTAACCAAGTAAATCTTCAAGGTGTATGTATGGTTTGATGGTAATGTAGCTTCTGTGTAAATCCTCCTCAAACATAAATGGAACCAATATTTCTTGTTAGATCAATCAGTATGTTACCGCCAAGGAAGATTCAGGGGAAAATAAACTTAAAATCTAATGCTGAATAAATTATAGTTGTGCCTGGATGGGAGAGGAGTTTGGGAAGAATGGATACTTGTATATCTATGGTTGAGTCCCTTTGATATCCACCTGAAACTATCACAACATCGTTAATCGGCTATACTCCAATAAAAAATAAAAAGTTCTTAAAAAATGTAGTTGTGTAGCTTGCTCCTTAACTATCATTTTGTTCACCTCATTATTATTTAAAATAGATCAAATGCATGTACAATATGGGCCTCCCAGATGGAGCTAGTGGTAAAGAACCTGCCTGGCAATGCAGGAGATGAAAGAGACTCAGGTTCCACCCTTGGGTCAGGAAGATACTTGGAGGAGGGAAGGGCAACCCACTCCAGTATTCTTGCCTTGAGAATTCCATGGACAGAGGAGCCTGGCGGGCTACAGTCCATAGGGTCTCAGAAAGTTGAACACGACTGAAGTGACTTAGCATGAATATACAATATATTATTACCAACAATATTTCATAGTTATTACTGAGGGTTACACTTTGAAAGATAATTTGAGTTGCCATTTTAAGTGAGCCTATTTCTATAACTTAATTGCCAAATAATAATAAAAACAATGCAATATATCCCACAGGTCCTTTTTTTTTTCTCTCAAGAGGCAGAGGCGTTAACTTCTATCTTATTTGTGACTCCAAACTAAAGAAGCACACATTTTAACAGTTTCTGTAAAAAGTTTGCTCATAGTCATAAGTCACATTAGTCCTTTGCATGACTTGGTGGCAAGCTTGGTTTTCTTTCCGGAACAAGATTTTTGCTTTTAATGTGTTCTTGGTCCTGAGAGACATACAAAGTAGAACAGGGAAACTATTTTGAATTCAAAATATTCAGTCTGAGGTCAATGCCATTGTTTTTTAATCAGGTAGAAAGAAAGCAGAGATCATGAAGTGGTAGTCTTGGTCCATTATAATGCTGTTTTTAATTTTATTTTAAATGTCTCGGGGCTCCAGGGGGATTCTGTACTTTATCATAATTTCTAAGATCCCCTGCCACCTTATTACTTTGCACAATTTCTACTTGACTAGAGAAGACATCTCAGGCTGTCAGGACACAATCTGGGCATGTTTAATGCTCAGTGAGTGCACTTGAGGAAAACAAGGGTGACAAATTACCATGGAACAAATTTCACCAAAAAGATGAAATTTGAAATGCCTTCAGCAAACTGTAGTGGAGTTGTACCCTTATGTTCCTTATCTCTGTTGCTCTGAATTATCTTTATTGTTAAATCTACTTGTGTAATGCAATCATTTACTATTATAAAATTCATTTTATTGATTTATTTACTCAGCATCTATTATTTTCTACTTTGAACAAATTTTTAAAATAATCAAAAATTTCATATTGAATGTAACTTGCTCAAAAATAAATGGAACATTGTTATTTTTTATAGAAACCTTTTGTCATCTCCAAAAGAAAGATCCAAGGGGAGGAAAAAAATCTTTCGAATTCCATGGCTAAACTTTGGCATCTGGGGACACATTTTTCCTACTGGGGACACTTTTTCTTATTCTTCCCACTAAATACAGTGAGAAGCCCTGGAAACTTATATATTTATATATATATATATATATAAATTATATGAATATAATTAAATAATTCAAACATAAACAGTTCAAAAATGTAAATTACATATAACTATATGTTGTATACAATCTTATGTTGTTATATACATATAAATATCTAACATAAAGGTGTATATTTATATATAGTATATACATCTATGTTTATATATATGTAAAATAAACATAAGAAGAATGAAAAGTAGAGTCATGAATGCAGACTGGACTGGCTAGGCATCCTGGGACTCAAGGAATAACACTGAGCTGAGTTCCCTGGGTTTTTTTTCTTCTTTCCATATTCCAGTCCATCCTAAAGCAGATCAGTCCTGGGTGTTCATTGGAAGGACTAATGTTGAAGCTGAAACTCCAATACTTTGGCTACCTGATGCGAAGAGCTAACTCATTTGAAAAGACCCTGATGCTGGGAAAGATTGAAAGCAGGAGGAGAAGGGGACAACAGAGGATGATATGGTTGGATGGCATCACTGACTCAATGGACACGGGTTTGGGTAGACTCTGGAAGTTGGTGATGGACAGGGAGGCCTGGTGTGCTGCAGTTCACGGGGTCGCAAAGAGTCAAACACGACTGAGCGACTGAACTGAACTGAACTTACATATTCCAAAAGCCAATAACCTTCCCAATAGTATCTGTTTTCTTTAGCTAAAGGACCAGGAAAGGTAGAGTTTAACAAGAGAGAAATTTCTGGATGATAACTCTAGAGGAGGATGAAAGTAGACCTGTAACCTAGTAAGACACAGTGTCTAGTAGTGCACAAAGGGTCCAGGTTTCAATAGAAAATCATTAATTGTACCAAGAACCTGCAAAATCTCAATTTAAATGAAAAAACCAATGGATGTCAATATCAAAATGACAAAAATGTTAGAATTATCTGGCAGTTATTTTAAAACAAACATTTCATCTGAGTATAAATAAATTGAAAGTAGGCACATTATGCTATGCTATGCTAAGTCGCTTCAGTTGTGTCTGACTCTGTGTGACCCCATAGACAGCAGCCCACCAGGCTCCCCCGTCCCTGGGATTCTCCAGGCAAGAACACTGGAGTGGGTTGCCATTTCCTTCTCCAATGCATGAAAGTGAAAAGTGAAAGTGAAGTTGCTTAGTCATGTCCGACCCTCAGCGACCCCTTGGATTGCAGCCTTCCAGGCTCCTCCATCCATGGGATTTTGGCACATTTAATATAATTCATCATTAGAGAAATGGAAACTAAAATCACAATGGGCTATCACTACACACATAACCATAATTTGCAGAATGAAAAAAAAAAAACCATGACAGTGGAAAATGCTGGTGAGGAAAGAAAAACTGAATTACTCATATCTTGATGATGGGAAAGTGATGTGGTACAGCCATATTGGAAAGGTGGCATTTTCTTAAAAACAACAACAACAACCCTAAACATATCACCCAGTAATTGCCCTTTCTGGGCTTTTATTCCAGAGAAAGAAAAACTTATGTCTACACAAAATCCTGTACAGAAATGTTCATAGTGATTGTATTCATAATAGCTAGAAACTAGAAAAAGCCCAGGTGTTCCATTTTGTATAATTAATTGAGCACAGCATAGAACATACATATCATGGAATATCATTCAGGAATAATAATAGTAATAAAACTATTGATACATACAACAACCTGGATAAATCTCCTGAGTATTGTGCTGAGTGAAAAAATACAACCCCAAAGTTATTTACTATATAATTCCACTTACTTACTATTCTTAAAAAATTTGAGTGGAAAACAAATTAAGTGGCTGCCAGTATTAAGGACTGGAGGGGGTATGAGGAGAGCTCCAAAGGGTCCTCAGTGTGGTTCTAAAAGAGTAAATCAGAAATGTTTTGTATCTTGACTGTATTTCTGTGTCAATATCCTGGTTGTGAAATTGTACTATAGTTTTGTAAGATGTCACCACTGGGGACAAGGGTAAAAGGGACACGTCTCTGCTTTATTTTTCTGTAACTGCATGCAAATCTACAATCATCTCAAAAAAAAATTTATTTAAAATAAGTCAATTGAATATAATATCTCTGCAGATGATCTGATTATGTAACTTGTACCTTTTACTTCCCTTTTAGTCCTCCTTTATTATTTTTAAAATAGACAAATTGATAAGTAACCTTCAATTATCACTCATACTCATAATTACCAACTAATTTTTGTGAGTTAATCTATTTTTCCCGATCTAAGTTTCTATCAGGGCAGTGGATATAAAGGGATAGCCACAAATGGTGATATTTCTCTGGCAACATAGCGTCTTTGAAAAGAGGAGAGTTTAGCCCAGGAGAAATATGAGTGCCGTCTAAGAAAATACTGAGACAGAAGCACCTTGAACTTTTGCTCTACCTCCTGTCAGAAAAGATTCTGGTGAATCCTGGAGTGTGGCAAATTCTAATACAATTACTGAATATAATCAAGGTAGTGGGATATAGGCTGAGAATTAATTGTTTGGAATGCAGTGCTACTTTGCTGGACAAGCAAGACTTATCTTTGGAAACCCACTAGAAATAGTCAAGATTGGAAGAAATTGCTTGAGAAATAGGCTAGAGGGACACAGTCCAGCCTGACAGCTAAGGGACCTGGAACCCAAGAGGTCTGAAGAAGAAGGACTAGACCCAAAGATGTGTCCGGCCTAATGAAGGTACAGGTGAACAGGCTTTTCATGCCATGGCAGTTTAGCCTTCTGGCATGAGATAACAGAGAGTTATTTCCAAATCCAGTTTACCTTGTGGGGAAGTGCTGAACATCACACTAGAATGGAGTCATAGTGGGCTAATGTGGAGCCAATTGACGGGCTTCTGGGTCATTCTTTTAAAATCAAGGAATGCATTTAGAGTGGAGCAGGAACTGTCTCAGCAAAATGAGGTGACTGTATGGAATTGACTTCAGGGCCCTCCCGCTTTAGCATTAAATCAATGAATCTGTGCATGAATAAAATCTAAACTGTGTTTTTTTCTGATTGTGAACTTTGTGGATATAAATGGTTATAATCTGCTTTGGTTCATTTTGAAAGTTAATGAGAGGTCAAAATAAAATAATTCAAAATAGCATAAATATTATAAAATAAACAAGAATAGTATTTTTGAATAGTAATGTGCTTTTAGTCAACTATCTATTTAGTCGCTCAGCCGTGTCTGCCTCTTTGCAAACCAATGGACTGTTGCCTCACCAGGCTTCTTTGTCCATAGACTTCTCCAGGCAAGGATATTGGAGTGGGTTGCCATTTCTTTTTGGTCAACTACTTCTCACAATATTTGGAAGGTATAATGATAAAATAAATTTGTGCCAGGAAAGGCCTGCATTGGTCTCTAATATTTCTGGAGATAACAAAATGAAAGGAGAAAATTATCCATAAATTATGATCGTTCTGTGTCCAGAACATTTGGTGGATAAAATGAGACCAAAAAATCCAAATAATAAATGACAAAGGAGCAGAAGTAACTTTTATTTTTAAATACCATATTTACTCTAACACCAGGAACTGCGACACACTACCCTATATAATCCATTGTATGCATTAACTTCTTGCTCTTTTTACTTCACTGATTTTGTATTCAGATTATTAACTCCCTGATGCTTCACTTTTAAGCACAATGTGTTATCATGCAGAATTAATTTGAAAAGTACTTTCTGAATCTCATCAGTGTTTATTCATGCAGAAAAACTGAAAAAAAAGAAAACATTATTGAATAACTTTTAAACTAGGGGGAAAAGTAAAATCAGATATTAGATGAATGCGTGCATCTATTCAAATGTAAAGCATCCTTAAACATCCTCAAACTAGCAGTTGCCTTTTGATTTTTTAGTTTTGCTTAATCTTAGTAGAGTTTCCCTAAAACCTATAAAGTGATGCTGTTATAACTAAAGATTATCTTTTATCATTTAATAGAAATACCCATGACGTATCATTTCATTTCATTTTGGTTGATGAGTTGGAAGATATTACGTACTTTCAATGTAGTGGTCAGTTAACCTTTGTGTTAAAGGGAGACTTGGTCAAGAATTTTAAATTCGATATTTTATTGTCTACTTAAATGTAATACTTAATAATTAAACACTGATATCTTTTCTTTAAAAAGAGCATATTGATAATACCAATTCAAAATGGGAGAAGCCAGTGGAGCTGATGGGCATTGAGTTCTGTGTCATGTTCTGGTCACTAAGCAAAATGCTTCTCATTATTAACCATTTAATCTTCATGACAATCTAGGAAGCAAATGGGGGTATTCAACCCATTTTACAGAGAAGGAAAGTCTTGAAGAGCAAAAGTGTCTGTGTGATGTATCAGAGCTAGAAAATGTTAGTGTTCTGCTGTTCTGGCTACAGGACATGCAGTTCTGAACCATTCATTCTCCTGTTCCTCTTAAAATAATGCATTAAAAGAATAGAAAAAAGTCACATGAAAAATTGTCATTTAACTATATTCTCAATAGACACTTGGAAAAAGCTCCTGCAGGAACTATGCTGAAATATATTTTATCACCATATTCATGGTCAATTTATATGCTTACAGTTTGTGAGTGAGATATAAGAAAATGCTGCATCGACTTATAAATAATATTTTCATTTTCTCTTGTGTAGAAAAATAGGCTGGAGGATAAATTACATATCCTGAATGGTTACCTGTCTTTTCTGGGATAAAAGAAAGATGACTTTGAATATGAGCTTAAGAAATTACGTGGGCCAGTTGGTCAAGCTGCCAATAGGACAGTTATAACATCATCACCTGCAAACAAATTATGATATTCTCATTGTTTCTAGTCAGCAGAACTTTTCCGTGGTGAAGATTGCTTCTGTTTCTCAGGAGAACATTCAGTGACAGAGAAGGAGATTCAATAAGTCAGAGCAACTGCCTCAGATGTCCCAGGTTAAGACCTCTTACAAAGGTCAAGAACTAATCACAACAGCTGCTTAGTTACCCAGCAGAATAATAAATAGTTCCCAAGCCAATCTCTCTGTAGGTAAACACAGAGGTCTCTCTTTCTTCATTGCAACATTTTAACATGAATTGTAAAGAGTGCTCTTGTTTACCAGGCAGATGTTAAAGCATTAATGGTGTACTATTTACAACTCCTCAGTGGATGTCAAAGTTTGTGTTTGCTTGCCTTGAACATTCGTTATCAACACAGCTGCCGGATGGTCTGGGAGATGTTTGAACCATTGCTGAGAACTGCTGCTAGGAATCACGTTCTCAGCACAGCCATATGCATCTCATGGTAATGCACGTATATGGAGCTCCTTATCTTTCAATCTGTTTTCCCATATCAAAAGGAATACATCCTATTCATTTTGAGAGTCATATGAGAGTCTCCTTCCATCAAAGATGAAATGTGGCAATCAATATGTATTGTCTTTACCGCTTACAGCAATAACTGTTCAATATTTAATTGGTCTCAAGCTGTGTGGCATTGACTGCTCTGACCAAGATACTGAACAAGCAACAATTGTGTTAAAGCTTTCAATTTGTTCTACCAAGAAAGAGACAATAGTGCAAATGGCATGTGGGGTGAAGAAAAAAATCAGCAACCACCAGCTATAATAAATAAATGAATTTGGATTGTAACAAGGAGGCATTTCCTATTTAATTTCCAAAGTGAATGCAATAGAATTTGCTCTGACTCTTCCATGGGAGCACACTTTGCATTATATATTAAGAAATGACTCTTGACATCTAACAAAAGCTAATATTGTACAATTTTCTAACACAGGGTGAATTATATGAATTATTTTTTATTTTGAATTGACTCATTCAATTGTGGTAAGATAAAAGACATGATTTTATAAAATTTTTGAATTTCTTTTTATTGTGGTTGCTAGTGTATAAGTTTTGTAACAATTCAAGGGACCAAAATGCTCACATCAGTTTTGTTTTAGATTATAATCATAAAGTTATGTGGTAACTAACTTTAACTTTATTTAAAAATCTATTTTGCCTATGATTTCTGTAAAAGCAGTGACAACAAAACATTTATTCTTCAGGTTGATATTATATTACAGAGGAACTAAGTGAGCACTGAAGTTGAGCAGACATAATAAACTTACAGATTCTTAAGCCACTTCCCATTTACAATAGAGTAAAAGTAAAGAGTAAATATATGAGGACTTCTTCTCTTATTTCTATTACATTGGCCAAAAAGTTCATTCAGTTTTTCCATAAACCATTATCAATATTTTGATTCTATGTATCAAGTAAATTAATAGATTTGCAATACAGTGGAAGGGGAAAAAAGAGACAGAAGTTCTCCAGCTATCTTGGTCCAAGGGGAGGAGCTATAGCAGATACTAACTGGACTTCCCATTTTCTCGGAGCTACAGTCTGGATTCTTGGTCCACATCCTTATATACATGTGTGTGAGCTACACTTTGTCTTTGACCTGGAGTTGCAAGAGCTGTACTGTTCAGACTATCATTGGTTACTAGTGTTCTTGGCTACTACCAAAATCCTTACATTGTGACCATATCCTTGTTTTTTTCAATCACTGAAAATTAGTTCATGCTTCAATAAATCCCAAGTATGTTTTCAGTGTCCATGAAGGGCTGGGTTTCTATTTAGGTGGAGCAAACAGCTGCCAGGCGGAATGAGTTTAGAGGCTCTAACTCCTCTGCCTTCCTTACCCCATTCCAAAATCTGCTTTCCACACCTGTTCACCAACTTAGGACATTCCTTTAAGAGGACAAAAGCTTTCGATTTATAATTAGAAATATGACTTAGGAACACCCTCTGCTAGAGAGTTCCAGGCACAGCCGCCCAGGTTACTTTATGGGGTGTCAAATTTCTCTTGGCTTTGGCTGCTGCCCAGAACCCTCAGAAAAATCTTTCCACTGTGTTGCTCTTCAGCCCACCACCATCTTCTTGATGTGTAAGCACATAGCAGTGATGATATGTCTGTTGGAAGCTTCATTAAAACAGACAAAATTCAAAAGTTGTTACACATCTTTCAAGAGATAAGTTCAACGACATAGAGCCCCATGAGATTTTTGCTCAGTGTTAGAAATGTGTAGCTTTATTAGGAAAACCCCCCACGGATCACTAGTACAAAGTCCAAGGTAGTTCCTCTGCCATAGCCTGCTGCCCACATGACCTTCCCCCTTTACCTTCTACTGCAGTAGGGTTCAAACGGTGTGATTGAGGCCCATTTTCAAATGCAAAGATTTAGGTATTTTATTTGAAGAAAGTGAAAGTTCCACACCAGTTTTTAAAGTGCTTCTGAACATTGAAGTGGAAAAGTCTTATTTTCCAGAATTTTTGGAGTACTGCAGTCACTTATAGCACTGGGTCACAGTTTGAGTAGAACTGTACACTTTCCTGACCAAACTCTTCCTGTGTGTCAGGTGACTAGACTCTTGAGCATTTCAGTAAGCACATGAATTTTCATCAGCTCTGGTTCAACTGGTACCCCTGTTCACACAGCACTTATGCCCCCTCATTACCGCATCACTTGGTCAATGTGGTTAAATAATATTAGAAAACATTACTTTTACCTTTGATCTAAATTTGTCAGCACATGCTGGAAAGGTTTATATTATACCAGTGTGGCTAATACAGTGTGGTGCATATTTCATGAGAAATCCTGATGTGTCTTTACCAGATTTATGTGTGGATTATGATATTCTAATAGCTTTAGCAATACAGTTTATACCAGGAATGTCTAACTTGAGGCAATTTCACTTTCAACCTAACCACTGTGAAGGGGTTGAATCATTGTTGCTCCATGCTTTCAAGCTAAGAGACCTTCTGCTTTCAACTATAGAAGTAAAATAGCATCTGCTCTATTTGCACAGGTTAACTGAGACCTTCCACCAAACTGATGGAGTTTTCCATTGTTCCCAAAGTAAGGGAAAAAAATCTTCGCTTTCTTCAACAGAATTTTTATCAGTTTTCTTTGAGCTAACAAGTATCCCCATGTAAAATTTCCCCATTAGACACTGAGTTTGAGAAAATAAGGTGATTTTTAGTGAGAGGTATTCATCATCGTGGTTACCCATCCTAGGGGAAGAGCTGTTTTCAGCAGCTCCTAGAGTCTGTATGGGTTGAGTTATGCTTTCATGTATGACCACAGAGAAGGCAAAGTTGCCACAAATGTTCTGGTACCCAGTGTGGAAGGATAATAATTTATTATCATCATTATTAATACCGTTTCTGTGAAGGAACTTCCTTTGAGATTGCTGTCAGTTATCATTTCCTGGAGATGGAAATCTTATTTACTTTTGTCACAATACCCTTTCTTTTGGGAAAATTACTGGACTGGGTCTACAAGGTTCACAACAGCAAAGCAACTGGTCATCATAATCACCTATTGTTCTTAGAGAAAACACAAAATTGTTTATACATTTGAATGAAGATTTTAGACACTAAAATTTTAAGTGTTCAATTTAGGATGTAAGTTGCAAAATAATCAATTTAACTATTTTTTGCTTTGTTTTCTTCTTCTTATGGTGAATAACTGTCAGAAACATTTGTCACATATTATACAAAGAGTTGGACGTGACTGAGTGACTGAGCACACACACATGTTGTATTTATTATTCTCAGGGTAATATTCCCACCAGAGTCTTCATATCTACCAACCCATGAGTTAAGGTTGTTTTTTTTTTTTCTTCCAATAATTAAACTATACTGGATTATTGGGGGTTCTAGACTGGTGTTATTAAGATTTAATAAGCTAGATTTGGGGAAGTAATTGTTCTTTGCATCTCCTTTAGTGTGCTATAGAGATCAGTCCATTTCCCACAGATGGGGTTGGAAGAGGAAATTGGAAATGGAAATATTCACTGAAGGAAATGAATGTCTTTACTGTTCTTTGTGAAAATAAGGAACCCCATTTTAAATGGATTTGGGAAGCCCTGAAGGAGGACCTCTCATGCACATACCACCCTTGCAGCCTGCATAACCAGCAGAAAGAAGGAAGATAAGAATGTTACTTTTCTTGTGGTGCAAAGGAGGGCATTAACCACAAAGAGATTTTTAACTCATGCTTTTAAGAAAAAGAAAGACCCCTCCCTATCAAAGAAGCCACACACTAACAAATGCTTGCAGCCAAGGACAAACTGCCACAACCTTGACTCTTTCTCATCTCCAAAGAACTTTTGTTCAAAACGACGCTTTTCAATGTGGGTGTGTGGGTGTGTGTTTGTAGGCCTTCCCTGGTCGCTCAGGGGTAAAGAATCCACCAGCAATGCAGGAAATCAGATCAGATCAGTCGCTCAGTCGTGTCCGACTCTTTGCGACCCCATGCATCGCAGCACGCCAGGCCTCCCTGTCCATCACCAACTCCTGGAGTTCACTCAGACTCACATCCATCGAGTCAGTGATGCCATCCAGCCATCTCATCCTGTCGTCCCCTTCTCCTCTTGTCCCCAATCCCTCCCAGCATCAGAGTCTTTTCCAATGAGTCAACACTTCGCATGAGGAGGCCAAAGTACTGGAGTTTCAGCTTTAGCATCTTTCCTTCCAAAGAAATCCCAGGACTGATCTCCTTCAGAATGGACTGGTTGGATCTCCTTGCAGTCCAAGGGACTCTCAAGAGTCTTCTCCAACACCACAGTTCAAAAGCATCAATTCTTCGGGGCTCTGCCTTCTTCACAGTCCAACTCTCACATCCATACATGACCACAGGAAAAACCATAGCCTTGACTAGATGAACCTTTGTTGGCAAAGTAATGTCTCTGCTTTTGAATATGCTATCTAGGTTGGTCATAACTTTCCTTCCAAGGAGTAAGCGTCTTTTAATTTCATGGCTGCAATCACCATCTGCAGTGATTTCGGAGCCCCCAGAAATAAAGCCTGACACTGTTTCCACTGTTTCCCCATCTATTTCCCATGAAGTGATGGGACCAGATGCCATGATCTTCGTTTTCTGAATGTTGAGCTTTAATCCAACCTTTTCACTCTCCTCTTTCACTTTCATCAAGAGGCTTTTGAGTTCCTCTTCACTTTCTGCCATAAGGGTGGTGTTATCTGCACATCTGAGGTTACTGAGATTTCTCCCGGCAATCTTGATTCCAGTTTGTGTTTCTTTCAGTCCAGCATTTCTCATGATGTACTCTGCATATAAGTTAAATAAACAGGGTGACAATATACAGCCTTGACATACTCCTTTTCCTGTTTGGAACCAGTCTGTTGTTCCATGTCCAGTTCTAACTGTTGCTTCCTGACCTGCATACAGATTTCTCAAGAGACAGGTCAGGTGGTCTGGTATTCCCATCTCTTTCAGAATTTTCCACAGTTGATTGTGATCCACACAGTCAAAGGCTTTGGCATAGTCAATAAAGCAGAAATAGGTGTTTTTCTGGAACTCTCTTGCTTTTTCCATGATCCAGCGGATGTTGGCAATTTGATCTCTGGGTCCTCTGCCTTTTCTAAAACCAGCTTGAACATCAGGAAGTTCACAGTTCATATATTGCTGTGGCCTGGCTTGGAGAATTTTGAGCATTACTTTACTAGCATGTGAGATGAGTGCAATTGTGTGGTAGTTTGAGCATTCTTTGGCATTGCCTTTCTTTGGGATTGGAATGAAAACTGACCTTTTCCATTCCTGTGGCCACTGCTGAGTTTTCCAAATTTGCTGGCATATTGAGTGCAACACTTTCACAGCATCATCTTTCAGGATTTGAAAGAGCTCAACTGAAATTCCATCACCTCCACTAGCTTTGTTCGTAGTGATGCTTTCTAAGGCCCTCTTGACTTCACATTCCAGGATGTCTGGCTCTAGATCAGTGATCACACCATCGTGGTTATCTGGGTCGTGAAGATCTTTTTGGTACAGTTCTTCTGTGTATTCTTGCCACCTCTTCTTAATATCTTCTGCTTCTGTTAGGTCCATACCATTTCTGTCCTTTATTGAGCCCACCTTTGCATGAAATGTTCCTTTGGTATCTCTGATTTTATTGAAGAGATCTCTAGTCTTTCCCATTCTGTAGTTTTCCTCTATTTCTTTGCATTGATCGCTGAAGAAGGCTTTCTTATCTCTTCTTGCTATTCTTTGGACCTCTGCATTCAGATGTTTATATCTTTCCTTTTCTCCTTTGCTTTTTGCTTCTCTTCTTTTCACAGCTATTTGTAAGGCCTCCCCAGACAGCCATTTTGCTTTTTTGCATTTCTTTTCCATGGGAATAGTCTTGATCCCTGTCTCCTGTGCAATGTCATGAACCTCATTCCATAGTTCATCAGGCACTCTATTTATCAGATCTAGGCCCTTAAATCTATTTCTCACTTCCACTGTATAATCATAAGGGATTTGATTTAGGTCATACCTGAATGGTCTAGTGGTTTTCCCTACTTTCTTCAATTTAAGTCTGAATTTGGCAATAAGGAGTTCATGGTCTGAGCCACAGTCAGCTCCTGGTCTTGTTTTTGCTGACTGTATAGAGCTTCTCCATCTTTGGCTGCAAAGAATATAATCAATCTGATTTCGGTGTTGACCATCTGGTGATGTCCATGTATAGAGTCTTCTCTCGTGTTGTTGGAAGAGGGTGTTATGACCAGTGCATTTTCTTGGCAAAACTCTATTAGTCTTTGCCCTGCTTCATTCTGTACTCCAAGGCCTAATTTGCTTGTTACTTCAGGTGTTTCTTGACTTCCTACTTTTGCATTCCAGTCCCCTATAATGAAAAGGACTGCAATGCAGGAGACCCAGGTTCAGTCCTTAGATTGGGAAGATCCCCTGGAGGAGGGCATGGCAACCCACTCCAGTAGTCTTGCCTGGAGAATTCCATGGACAGAGGAGCCTGGTGGGCTGCATTTCATGGGGTCACAAAGAGTCGTACACAACTAAAGTGACTTAGCATGTAGTGTGTGTGCATGTGTGTGTTTATAGGTATGTGCTCAGTTATGTCCTCTTTTGTGGCCCCATGAATCCACATGGCTCTTTTGCCCTTGGAATTTCCCAGGCAAGAATACTGGAATGGGTTGCCATTTCCTCCTCCAGGGGATGTTCCCGACCCAGGGATCCAACCTGCGTCTCCTTCTTTGGCAGGTGGGTTCTTTTCCACTAGCACCACCTGGGAAGCCCCAATTTCGTCTTAAAACCTAGTAAAAGTAAACCTCTCTCTCTTGCTCTATAGATTTGCCTGTGGTTCATCATAGGTTGTTTGTTCTAATGCAATTCTCTGCTATGCACAAATAAACACATTTTTCTGGTTTAAAAAAAAAAAACTAGCTATTTTATTTCTGAGTTTCACATTTTCACTGAGCACACCTTAGACTACACAGAAAGTCTTCTTGTTTTGCAGTTTAAGAACAAAGGGCTGTTGGATTTCATGTTTAAATGACTCAGAGATACTTATTAGTAGCCACGAAGAATTAGGCAGGAATCTTGATAATAAGTTGGGTTCCTAAGGGCCCTAGAAATAGCTTGTGATATTGATGTAACTGATATATGAACTGTATTTCTGTTACCCTCTATACCCCAGATATTCTGAAAATAAAAGTTATGCATATAGTCTGCCCTTATTTTTACTTTGAAGTTTTAAGAGCTACTCTGTGCATGCTCAGGATAAACATCAATGAGGATTTGAGTTTAACAACAAGGGGCAACTCATTGAACCCCATCAATAATCCTGTGAGGGAGGTAATATTATTATCTCTTTTTTACAGGTAGAGAAACAAAGGGAAGGAGAAATTAGATAACTTCCTTTAGATCACAGACTTGTTAAGTGATCTGCAGAGCTCAAGAGCAGCAGTTTCATTGGCTCACTCTTTCATTCATAAATTGATTTTGTCCTTTCTATGTGCTGGCCCCATTTGAATTGTAAGAACACAGCAGTGAGTAAGACAGAAAACAGCCTTGCTCTTCTGAGGCTCATATTCTACTGGGACAATGGTAGTGGGAGAAAGAATCACTCACCTGGAGGAATTAACAGACTACAGAAGAACTCCTCAAAGATACAAATAAGTTTCTTCTGGAAGGAAATGCAAGAGTAAGAGAACTGGATATGAATCTGGGCATGAGGGTATTTTATTTTAAATACTAAGAAAATGAATTTCATCACAATTATAGCTGCCAGATGATGTTTCTAATGCATAAGTCTTTAATAGAAGTAATGCATTAATTACTTTTTACACTAAGATTATGCTGTGTTGTGCTGTGCTTAGATGCTCAGTTGTGCCCAACTCTTTGTGACCCCATGGACTGTAGCCCTCCAGGTTCCTCTGTCCATGGGGATTCTCCAGGTTCCTCCCTAACAATAGTTTTTTTGAAGGAAACAAGTACACGTAAAAGACCTCAAGTTTGGATAGGAAGACAAAAAGAGATAGGGAGAGAATATATATTCTTATATTCTGGTTAATAGTTGTTATATAGAGATACTAAGTGATTTTAAATAAATTTTCCATTCCTTGTGCTTATGACATTTGGATATTTTCTCTCCTTGAGTGTCTTTTTCCCTGGTGAATGATCTTAAAAATTGTTAGTTTCATGAAGCATATTACACTATTTTTATTTTTACCATAGTTTTCCTCTCTGAATCTTTAAATCCACAAACATGTCAATTATTTTCTCTTTTCTCTCACTTCTTTATTTCCCCATGTGAATAGCTGGCTGAATTTCCTCAAGTTTACTTTTTTAATTTTATGATATGAACAAAGAAAATTTTTATGAGTGAAAAACCCCTGAATCATAAAGTAATTGATTAAAAAAAAATTTTTTTTTTGCTTGCTACTTGACAGGTTTAAATGGCCTTGCTGCTGCTGCTGCTGCTAAGTCGCTTCAGTCGTGTCTGACTCTGTGCGACCCCATAGACGGCAGCCCACCAGGCTCCCCTGTCCCTGGGATTCTCCAGGCAAGAACACTGGAGTGGGTTGCCATTTCCTTCTCCAATGCATCAAAGTGAAAAGTGAAAGTGAAGTTGCTCAGTCATGTCCGACTCTTAGCAACCCCATGGACTGCAGACCACCAGGCTCCTCCGTCCATGGGATTTTCCAGGCAAGAGTACTGGAGTGGGGTGCCATTGCCTTCTCCTTATTACATGGTAAATACAATTTTTTATCAAAACTATTGTGGAAAAAATGAATAGTATCAGGAAATGACTGGAATGTTCTAATTCACAGTAGGAATTTTTAATGAATTTTCTAAGAATTTGATCCTCATCTCTTCCTTCTTTATATGTCTCTTTGGAGAATATAAGTTTTTTATTCATATGGAAAATTGGAGCAGAAAGTTCTTTAAGCAGAATTTGCCAGGATCAGTGAGTGGTAAAAATAATATATACGTACCCTTTCTAGGTTATGTCCATGTAACTTGCCCACTTCTCATTAAGGTGCAGTTATGTCAGTATTTCACCTTCTCTGACTTAGAACTCAGTAGTGTTCTTTTCCAAATGGTGGCTTGATTACAAAAGTAAATATCTTTCTACTAACCACAGATACATAAACTCCATCAATATAAAATTTATTTTTTTCACTCTGCCAAAAACAAATCAATAAAACAAGAAATAGAAATTTCAGTTATCTTTGCTTGGAATAATAGAGGTTTTTATGCTGTGTTTGAAAATTGTTTTTTACATGTCTCTATATTGTGGCTCAGCTGGTAAAGAATCCACATGCAATGCAGGAGACCTGGGTTCAATCCCTGGGTTGGGAAGATCCCTTTAAGAAGAGAAAGGCTACCCACTCCAGTATTCTGGTCTGGAGAATTCCATGGATTGTATAGTCCATGGGATCGCAAAGAGTCGGGCACAACTGAGAGACTTTCACTTCACTTCCTTTAGAGAGAAGGTCAGAAAAGTGTAAGGTAAGTTCAGAAAACTGTCTATTTAGAAGATATTCAGAAAACTATAAGGACAGCCGGTAAACATTTCTGCTAATAATCACAGCCAAAAAACCAGTAAGTGAACATGACTGGTGCATTTTTTAAAATTTATATTAAGCAGTTATTGAGTGCAATGTTCTGTGTATGTCAAGTCAAGTTGATAATGCTGTTCAAATCTTCTGTGTGTGTGTGCTTAGTCTCTCAGTCATGTCCAACTCTTAGGGAGCCCATGGACTGTAGCCTGCCAGGCTCCTCTCTGTTCATGGGGATGCTCCAGGCAAGAATCTTGGTGTGGGTTGCCATGCCCTCTTCCAGGGGAAATCTTCCCAACCTAGGGATCCAACCAGGTCTTCCACATTGCGGGCAGATTCTTAACCACCTGAGCCACCAGGGAAGCCCATGAACTGGAGTGGGCAGCCTATCCCTTCTCAAAGGGAACTTCTTGACCCAGGAATCGAACCCGGGTCTCCTGAATTGAAGGCGGATTCTTTACTTCACAGCTCAAGTAAAGCCAGGAAGCCTTGTTCAAATCTTCTAGATCCTTACAAACATTTTTCTGCTTTTTCTATTAATTATTGAGAAAGGGATGATAAAATCTTGAGTAAGAATTGCAGATTATTTAATTGTCCCTTTAATCATGTCAATTTTTTCTTCATATATATTTAGCTCTGCATATTCATTTAGCATTATTGTATGTACTTAATGAATTGCCCCTTTAGCATTATGAACTCTCTTTAACTCTAATAATACTCTTTGTCCTGTAATCTACTTTGCTAGATATATATATAGACAGCAATAGCAGTATTTTTATGCTTAGCATTACTTGGTATTTCATTTTCCTTCTTTTACTTTCAAGCCTCTGTCTTTCTATTTAAGATTCATCTCCTGTAAATAGCATTTGGTTGGATTTTCTCTAGGGATTACAATAATCATCCTTAACTTATCACAATCTAACTTTATTTAATATTATAACACTCTATAATGTTAGGGATTATTAACATACTTTGTTATTTTTATTCTATATTTCACTTCCACAAATTTTATGAACTCCATGATATATTGTTATTTTTGCTTGAAGAATTAACTGAATTTCCCATTTTCAATTTTTAACTGCTTTAAAATAATTCAATAAAAGAAAGAAAAATATTGTTGCTTATTCACCCACATATTTACTATTTTTAGTGCTCTTCATTTTCTCCTGTAGATCTGAATTTACATCTGGTACCATTTACCTATTGTTTGAAAAAATTTCTTCAGAAGCTTTTATAAGGTGAGCATGTCCATTAGCAAAGAATTCTTGACTTTTGTTTGTGTGCAAGTGTCTTTATTTAATCTTTAAGAGATTTTTTGTTTAATATAAAGATATATTGTCAATATTTTGTTTTTTCTTTCAGAATTTTAGATATTTTATTCTAGTCTCTTTGTTTCTAATGCCATAATGGCCACCATCATTCTTATTTTTGCCGTCCTGTATGTAATATGTCTTTATTCCCTAGATGTTTTTAAGATTTTCTCCTTACCTTTGATTTGCAATGGTTTAACTATGATATATTTAAGTGTGATCTTTGTACTTATTCGCTTTGGTATTACTTACCTTCCTGAATCTGTATTTGGTTTTTAAAAACATTAAGCATTTTAGCCAATATTTCTACAAATATTTTCTGGCCCTTTCACTTTCTTTTTTTACCTTAGAAACTCCATTTGCATTTATTTTATAACGATTGATACTGTTTATGGTTTCCATTTTTCCCCTGTACTCCCTCCCCTCAGATTGTATAATTTTTATTCACCTGTTTTCATATTTGTTGGTCTTTTCTTTTAATGTGCCCATTTATGATTATGTAATTCAAAGATTCATAGTATATCATGTTACATGACTAAATGTGTTTTCCAACCTCATTTCCTGAATTTTATTTCAGAAATTGCAGCCACTATAAGCTTTTCTATTGTATCAGTGAGGTACACAGGATGAACCAGAGAGCCCTTTCAAGGAAGTTATTTGGTTCAAAAAAAAAACAAAAAACTAAATATTTTAGAAATTAAGTTAAATACTATTATAAGTAGCTGATACTAAAAGACTTAAACATGCATGTTAATTACACACACACACAAATATGTGCATGAATGCAAAGAATATGCTGGAGTGTTAAAAGCACCTGGAACCTAACAATTGATGTGTAAACAACCAATGGCAAAACTAAACCAAGAAACAAAATGGCAGCAGTATTTCCAAAAAAGATTTGATATACTGGAAAGAGAGCGTAAATTTCCAAAGTTAGAGATATAAAATGCAAGAATTTTCTTTAGTCAAATTGGCTTTTATTTATTTTTCAACTCTATTTAGAAAAATGGGATTGAATGAATGGTACCTTATCTGAAAACACATCCCCATGAGCATATACTTCAAGAAACCTTTCTTTTTAATCAGTTCTGCTAATTTTCTTTGCCCTTCTCCATCCTGAGGAATACATTTCTTGGAACACTTTTATGCATTCTGTAAACCAGAGATAGTGTTAACTCAGATAGGTCTCTACTGTCTTTAGAGCAACATACCTCTGATTCCTTAGGGATTTTATAACATTTTGCCTCATTCCTAAAGGGAAACTCTGTTCATTTATCCTAATTAATGAGGGACTCTAGTCGTTCACTATCTGTTTTCATTGTCTTTGAAAGGAGAGAAATGAAACGCTAAGAATAAGTGAGAATCTCCTTCTGTTAATATCTCCAAAGCCTTGAAAACTTTAAATATGCTTTAGAGATAGATAATTGTACAAAAAAAGAGATTTTGAGTAGGGAGGACTAATTGGTTTCTTACTGAGATGCAAATATACATATACACACAATCAGCAATAGACAGGTATCAAAATATGAGAATTCATTAATCATATAATTCCTATCAGAAGAACCTTGATAAGACCTAGAAAATATTATCATATTACCTTTGAAAATGAAAGAAGACGGGAATTACAGCTATTCAGGCTTTTGTCAGAAGGATTAAGGATAAGTGGTGATGAGAGGCATTAAAATGAGCAATGTTCACTTATCAAAAAAGATTATTTGCATTGGCTATTAGATGCTTTCAAGAAGGACTTATCTACCAGAACAATGTTGAAGAGAGTCTGAAGATTTTGGGAGTATAAAAAATTTATTATGGGTCCAATGAGAAAGTATGAGTGATGTAAGAAAAAATGTTTTCATTTGGGGAAGAAAGGAAAGATTTTTATAAAACATTACTTTTAAAAATTAAACTGATAGATCATGGCTGTGGGATGTGTTGTGATGATTTAATTGTTATTCTTGTGATTTTATTTTTTCAATTTTTAAACCATTTCTTAGCAAAAATTGACTTCAAAATATTCTTTAGGTTATTTGTTCTTTAAGTTATCTTAAAATGTTCAGATAAAAAATTTGTTCTGTTATCTGTGTCTGTCATTGTTAAGTGATGAAACTGTTGAAAAGTTTTAATTTGTCTCTAAGTCTTCTTATATTCTGTTGTGGTTAAATAGAAAATATAAATTTTTATAATAGCATGTGCTTTGTTAAAAACATAAAACTATTTTTAGGGATAAGCAGGTATACAAACAAATAGGATGAAATAATGAAAGTATTGACTTTACTTTTATTCATTGGATTTTTACATTATAATTGGGAAATATTTTGTATCTTCTCCAGTTAGTTATTTAGGTAATTAAATGCATCAGAAATATTATTTTTATCTCCTTAGCAATATGAGACTATTTTTATTTATTTTCACTAAATAAATTTTTTTGATGCTTATGTCTATACATAATTTATATCCTTATGTCTATACATTTAAATGTCTGGCAAAATAACAGTGTGATAAGTGGATAGAGCAACAGTTAGAACTGGACATAGAACAACAGACTGATTAGGAAAAGAGGTACGTCAAGGCTGTATATTGTCACCCTGCTTATTTAACTTATATGTAGAGTACATCATGAGAAACCTTGGGCTGGAAGAAGCACAAGCTGGAATCAAGATTGCTGGGAGAAATATCAATAATCTCAGATATGCAGATGACACCACCCTTATGGCAGAAAGTGAAGAGGAACTAAAAAGCCTCTTGATGAAAGTGAAAGAGGAGAGTGAAAAAGTTGGCTTAAAGCTCACAGTGTTTCAGGTTTAAAAATAAAATAAAATTTAAAAAAAATTAAAAAAAAAAAAAAAAAAAGCTCAACATTCAGAAAACTAAGATCATGGCATCTGGTCCCATCACTTCATGGGAAATAGATGGGGAAACAGTGGAAAGAGTGTCAGACTTTCTTTTCTGGGGCAACAAAATCACTGCAGATGGTGATTGCAGCCATAAAATTAAAAGACGCTTACTCCTTGGAAGGAAAGTTATGACCAACCTAGATAGCATATTGAAAAGCAGAAACATTACTTTACCAACAAAGGTTCGTCTAGTCAAGGCTATGGTTTTTCCAGTGGTCATGTATGGATATGAGAATTGGACTGTGAAGAAGGCAGAGCCCCAAAGAATTGATGCTTTTGAACTGTGGTGTTGGAGAAGACTCTTGAGAGTCCCTTGGACTGCAAGGAGATCCAATCAATCCATCCTAAAGGAGATCAATTCTGGGTGTTCATTGGAAGGACTGATGCTGAAGCTGAAACTCCAGTACTTTGGCCACCTCGTGAGAAGAGTTGACTCATTGGAAAAGACCCTGATGCTGGGAGGGATTGGGGGCAGGAGGAGAAGGGGACGACAGAGGATGAGATGGATGGATGGCATCACTGACTCGATGGGCATGAGTTTGAGTGAACTCTGGCAGTTGGCGATGGACAGGGAGGCCTGGCGTGCTGTGATTCATGGGGTCGCAAAGAGTCAGATATGACTGAGCGACTGCACTGAAGTAAATAGATATTTTTATTTTCTTTCCTTTTTTAATTTTTAAATAAAAATATACAAATATCTATGGCAAAAAGCATTGGCTTACAACAAAAGGAGACGACGTCTGAATACTATGAAGGGCTTCAGACTGTACTGATGCCAGTGCTGAAGACTGGCAGTCTCCAAAGGACACTACTTTGGAGGCCAGGGGGTTTCTGAACAGTGGAATCAAAGTATTTTAAGTAAGAACAAGCATTAAACAATAAACTTGTTATGGGCTTCTCTGGTGGCTCAGTAGTAACGAATCTGCCTGTCAATGCATGAGACATGGGTTTGATCCCTGGTCCAGGAAGATCCCACATGCCGCAGAGCAACTAAGCCCATGGGCCACAACTATTAAGCCTGTGGTCTAGAGCCTGGGAAATGCAGTTACTGAAACTGCATGCCCTAGTGCCTGTGCACCACAAAAGAGAAACCACTACAACAAGAAGCCTGTGCACCAAACTAGAGAGTAGCCACAGCTTGCTGCAACTGGAGAAAAGCCCTAGCAGCAACAAAGACCCAGAACAGTGAAAAAAAAATAAAATTATTGAAAAAAAAATTGTCAATTTTGGAGTATCAAATAGTATACATGCTATTTTTTTTTTAATATTTAACTAAACTTTTAAACTTTTCTCATGTTAAGCTAAATTTTTTCTCATGTTTTTCTCAGTGGTGTTCAGTTCAGTTTAGTTCAGTTGTTCAGTCATGTCTGACTCTTTGCGACCAAATGGACTGCAGCACACCAGGCCTCCCTGTCCATCATCAACTCTCGGAGTTTACTCAAATTCATGTCCATTGAGTCACTTGATGCCATCCAACCAACTCATCCTCTGTCGTCCCCTTCTCTTCCTGCCTTCAGTCTTTCCCAGCATCAGGGTCTTTTCAAATGAGTCAGTTCTTCGCATCAGGTGGCCAAAATATTAGAGTTTCAGCTTCAATATCAGTCTTTCCAATGAACACTCAAGACTGATCTCCTTTAGGATGGACTGCTTGGATCTCCTTGCAGTCCAAGGGACTCTCAAGAGTCTTCTCCAACACCACAGTTCAAAAGCATCAATTCTTCGGGGCTCAGCTTTCTTTGTAGCCCAACTCTCACATCCATACACAACTACTGGAAAAACCATAGCCTTGACTAGACGAACTTTTGTTGGCAAAGTAATGTCTCTGCTTCTAAATATGCTGTCTAGGTTGGTCATAACTTTCCTTCCAAGGAGTAAGTGTCTTTTAATTTCATGACTGCAGTCACCATCTACAGTGATTTTGGAGCCCCACAAAATAAAGTCTGACACTGTGTCCACTGTTCCCCCATCTATTGCCATGAAGTGATGGGACCAGATGCCATGATCTTAGTTTTCTGAATGTTGAGCTTTAAGCCAACTTTTTCACTCTCCTCTTTCACTTTCATCAAGAGGCTTTTGAGTTTCTCTTAATTTTCTGCCATAAGGGTGGTGTCATCTGCATATCTGAGGTTATTGATATTTCTCCTGGCAATCTTGATTCCAGCTTGTGCTTCTTCCAGCCCAGGGTTTCTCATGATGTACTCTGAATAGAAATTAAATAAATAGGGTGACAATATACAGCCTTGAAAATATACAGAACTCCTTTTCCTGTTTGGAACCAGTCTGTTGTTCTATGTCCAGTTCTAACTGTTGCTTCCTGACCTGCACAGAGGTTTCTCAAGAGGCAGGTCAGGTAGTCTGGTATTCCCATCTCTTTCAGAATTTTCCACAGTTGATTGTATTCCACACAGTCAACGGCTTTGGCATAGTCAATAAAGCAGAAATAGATGTTTTTCTGGAACTCTCTTGCTTTTTCCATGATCCAGCGGATGTTGGCAATTTGATCTCTGGGTCCTCTGACTTTTCTAAAACCAGCTTGAACATCTATAAGTTCACAGTTCACGTACTGTTGAAGCCTGGCTTAGAGAATTTTGAACATTACTTTACTAGCATATGAGATGAGTGCAATTCTGCTATAGTTTGAAAATTCTTTGGCATTGCCTTTCTTTGGGATTGGAATGAAAACTGACCTTTTCCATTCCTGTGGCCACTGCTGAGTTTTCCAAATTTGCTGGTGTATTGAGTGCAGCATTTTCACAACATTATCTTTTAGGAGTTGAAATAGCTCAACTGGAATTCCATTACCTCCAGTAGCTTTGTTCATAGTGATGCTTCCTAAGGCCAACTTGACTTCTCTTTCCAGAATGTCTGGTTGTAGATGAGTGATCACATCATTGTGATTATCTGGGTCATGAAGATCTTTTTTGTATAGTTCTTCTGTGTATTCTTGCAATCTCTTCTTAATATCTTCTGCTTCTGTTATGTCCATACCGTTTTGGTGCTCAGTATCTATTTTTTTTCTTCTCTTTATATTCAAAGAATGGTTCTCGAGAACCTCAAAAACCTGTGTTTTAATAAAAACAGAGACTTATAGGCAACTATGGTACAGTTTGCATTATTGAACATTTCATGTTTCTTAGTCACTAAGTCATGTCCAACTCTTTTGTTACCCCATGGGCTGTTACCCACCAGGCTCCTCTGTCTATGGGATTCTCCAGGCAAGGATACTGGAGTGGGTTGCCATTTATTTCTCCAGTGGATTTTTCTGACCCGGGGATGGAACCCATGTTTGCTGCAATGGCAGGTACATTCTTTACTACTGAGGCACCAGGGAAGCCCATAACATTTCATATTTCTCCAAAATTTGAAACTGTATACTCGTGTAAAATATAAAGTATGATAGCAATTCTATGTACTGGTATAGATATTAAATACTAAAATTAAGAATATTTTTGCCTCATAGAGATTTTTAATGATACTGATTAATTTTTAAAAAGTAAAATGTTCAGTTTTTTATTAAAAGTCATTGATAACAATCTATGATAACAATGGCAGCAGAGTTAATAAAGCAGAATAGAAACCAAAATTTTGGCCAATGAGCTAGAGAATTTGTGCATAGTTAGGATTTTTGCTAGAAAGTATGTCCTAAATTTTTTTTGCAACAATTATAGTTTCAAAAATCATAGCTTTGCAACAATTCCAAGTTTATAATCTGTATTTTCTGGACCTGTTCAAAGAAAGAAATCTTACTGAAACCCATATAAAATCTGACCTTATGATTACCTTTGAATTCATGGTTGAAATGCCATCTAAATGCTATTATAGCAGCCTAGATACAAAATGCATGAAAACAGGTGAAACAACAGATGTTCAAATAAAGAAGTCATGCTTTTTGTTGCAAAATGAAATTAACTTTGAATATGCATTAACCATATTTTGGAGTTATGAACTGTTACAATTATTAGGTTAGTTGAAGCTTTTGGAAAACCTAGATTTAAATTTGGCCATTTATATTTTAAAAGGATAAAATATCTTAAAATGTTTGAGGTTAATTTTTTGTCTGTAAGTCAAAATAGACTGCGTGTAAAATATGCAACAAAAATTCCATTAAAATGTAACAATATTAAAACAGGGAAACTCAAATATTTGCATGACCGTAGAGTAGGATATTCATATAAAATAATCTCCAGAGTATTTTCTAGATACTATTTTATAACCAATATCATTCAAGGAATAGTTCTGATTGAGAAGTTTATATCTATTTTTGCCTTCTTATATTATCCAAGCTTTTAAAACCTTGGAACTCAAGAAATACTGTTTGTGTATTGCTGTAAGAGATAGTAAAACTAGTGATATTAATGGATAGCAATTTATATGGTAAAATTAAAATATTTTTAAACTTTTGTAGAAAAATAATAATTTATTTTTTAAGACCCATATCTGTGACATGTGTAAATCAAGATGCATTTCTGAATCAAAGTATTGATTTAAGAATTTTATTGATATTTTCATTTACTGTAGCCTCAGTAGGATAGGTCTTTTTTATCTTGAAATTAATAAACATCAGTTGATTTATTTATTAACATTTTTATTAATCTGGTGGCTCAGATGGTAAAGAATCTGCTTGCAGTGTAGGAGACCTGGGTTTGATCCCTGGGTTGGGAAGATCCTCAGGAGGAGAGCACAGCAACCCACTCCAGTACTCTTGTCTGGAGAATCCCCATGGACAGAGGAGCCTGGTGGGCTACAGTCTATGGGGTCACAAAAAGCTGGACATGACTAAATGACTAAGCACAGCTGCACATGACCAGTGAATGTCTAATTCGGCACTGCTGCCAATAAAGTACAAATTATTTTAAACAACCCTTGCTGGTAATAAAATAACTGATGATTTTGCTAAGATGAATGCAAGAAAAGTATCTTTTGGGATAAATATAGATTAATTCAAATTATGTTGTGTGTATGCTTAGTTGCTCAGTCTTGTCTAACTTTTTTATAGTGTATGGACTTGCATTTTTGTTCTTATCTTTAACCCTGAAAATATTGGAGAACAGCCTATTTCCATTATACAGAGCCATTTAGGAATAAAAAGAAGAATTAATATCAGTAACAAAGGACTGATGGGAGGAATGAAAAATTGAAGTTAATTTTGTTGAGCTGCTAATATGTCCCGAGGCCTATTCCATGTAATTTAATTTTTATAAAAGTCTGAGGTGAAGTGGGTCAGCTTCAGAGCTGAGGAATTTAGTAAAAAGGCATTTAGTAAGAATTAAGTAACTTTTAAAGTTCATTTTGCTCTTTATGTGAAAGAATCAGAATTCAGAGCAAGGTCAGTCTGGACTGGCTCTAATTACCCAGTTGTTTCTAAACTTAGATTGTAAGTGAAATGTGTCATAGTAGAAGACATCATAGTTGGCACAGAAACTATTGATTATAGAAAACTGGTGGAAATAAAAACACTCAACGAGGTAAAAAAAAAAGACAAGAAAGAAGGTTTTGAGGTTTAGCTGCTGCTACTGCTAAGTCGCTTCAGTCATGTCCAACTCTGTGCAACCCCATAGACGTCAGCCCACCAGGCTCCACCTTCCCTGGGATTCTCCAGGCAAGAACACTGGAGTGGGTTGCCATTTCCTTCCCAATGCATGAAAGTGAAAAGTGAAAGTGAAGTTGCCCAGTTGTGTCCGACTCTTAGCAACCCCATGGACTGCAGCCTACCAGGTTCCTCCGTCCATGGGATTTTCCAGACAGGAGTACTGGAGTTTTAGGTATACTAAATTTCTAAACTCTAGTGAGAATTAAAACATTTAACAAATATCAAAAATAATCTCTCCATATTCTAAGAATATGGTAGATGAGTATGGTTGAAAGTGACAGAATATTCAGGAAATAGTGTTGAATATTTGATTTTATTTCTATGTTTATATAAATTGAGAATAACTAAAATTTATGTAGTAGATATTTGCATATACAAAAGTGAAGACCCTGAAGAATATTTTTATAATTTCATGTTCAAAAGACTTTTCAAGCTATGATACCAAGTTAGAAATCATAAAGATAGCACTATGATATTAGAATATCTTCTTAAAAGGGTAACTAAGATGAAACACTGATGAAAAACCAGGATTCAGATCATTTGTGTGTGTTAGTCTCTCAGTTGTGTCTGATTCTGTGTGAAACCATGGACTGTAGCCCACCAGGCTCCTCTGTCCATGGAATTCTCCAGCAAGAATACTGGAGTGGGTTGCCATTTCCTTTTCCAGGGGGTCTTCCTGACCCAGGGATCAAACCCAAATCTCCTGCATTGCAGGCAGATTCTTTACCACCTGAGCTACAGGGAAGTCACTTATATTTTAAAATAAGGACACGTTTATATGACTCCTCCTTCAAAAATGGGCAAATTACCCACCAATGGTGCATTTATACAAAAAGAAAAACTTTCTCAACATTTAGTTGAGAAAGTAATATGCTGTATCTCTCTCTTGCTTTTTGGACTTCCTGTTTCTTAGGATATTATTGTTTCTTATTGTGGAGATATTATTCAAAAGTTAGCTCACACTTGTTAGAATATTTTATATTTAGCTGCTTATTAAATCTTTATCTCTAATGTGGTATTTTTTTAAAGAAATTCATCTTGGAAGATGATTATAAAGCTCCAATCCAAGGATTGTAAACAGTCTTTTTCTAGGGATAACCCTAAATAGCAACCCACTCCAATATTTTTGCCTGGAAAATCCCATGGACAGAGGAGCCTGGCAGGTTACAATCCATAAGGTCAAAAAGAGTTGGACACACTAAAGCAACTTAGCACACACATACAAAGAGGATGGCAGGTGTGTGTCTCTGGTATACTCAACAAAGGCTTCAGTCTGGCTCTTGGGAGTGTTCCCTAGCCTCCGGAGCAGTGGTAAGGTTTCATGTTTATCCTTTTCCAAGGAAATTTGTATTTCAATGAGAAATGAAGTATTAGGCCAGTTAATGGGGAATGTGGATTTCATACAGCTGAAACTAGTGGGTTAGGCATGCAGGAGGGCTGGAGGCTTTTCACAGTCTCGAAACAGGTCAACAGAAACATGAGCTTCCCTGGGCCACACAGGTAGCAACCTGGATGGTTTCTTAGACTGGCTGTTCTACAAAAGGGTTCAGAAAGCACAGATGCCAACTGATTTTTCTATCATTCAGCCATTGCTAATTCTTTCTTTTCTGAATAGTAATCTCACCCCCACCATCTTATACCCAAGTGTATCCTTTTGAAGAGGGTAAGTCATGCCAAGAAGCACTATAAAAGTGTTTAATCCACTGTTGATAATCGCAACTTGGTTCTTTTAGACAACTGAAGTGTTGGAAAAATCTTATTATGTCCTAACCAGTATCTTCATAAAGATACTGCTTGATAAAGAAAAGTGAGCAAAAATTAGTGCTCAATAGTGCAAATAAATGGAAAATTTTAAAGCTTTTGAAATAACAACAAAAGAAACATTAAATAAACTAAAGGTACTTTGCCCTAGGAAGTGTCCTGTGGGGGTAGAGGTCAGCAGTGGATGGCTGCAGTGCCAGGGGCTCTGGGTGCAGCAGACATGGATATGGCTGAAGCCCTCTGGGAAGAGGCCGCTATTAGAGCCACCAGAACTTACACAGGACTGGGGAACCAGACTCTTGGAGGGCACAAACAGAGCCTTATGTGCACCAGGACCCAGGAGAAAGGAGCGGTGACCCCCACAAGAGAGTGACCCAGCCTTGCCCGTGAATGTCCAGGAGTCTCCAGCAAAGGTGTGGGTTGGCGGTAGCCTGCTGCAGGGTTGGGGTCACTGAGTGTAGCAGTATGTGCATGGGACCTTTTGAAGGAGGTTGCCATTATCTTCATTATCTCCACCATAGTTTGGCCCCAGGTTAAATAACAAGGAGGAAACACAGCCCCACCCATTAACAGAAAATTGGATTAAAAATTTACTGAGCCTGGTCCTGCCCATCAGAACAGGACCCAGTTTCCCTTCAGTCAGTCTCTCCCATCAGGAAGCTTCCATAAGCCTCTTATCCTTCTCCATCAGAGGGCAGACAGACTAAAAACCACAATCACAGAAAACTAACCAATCTGATCACATGGACTATAGCCTTGTCTATTCCCTGGTGGCTCAGATGGTAAAGCATCTGTCTACAATGTGGAAGACAAGGTTTCAATCCCTGGGTCGGGAAGATCTCCTGGAGAAGGAAATGGCAACCCACTCCAGTGTTCTTGCCTGGAAAATCTCATGGACGGAGGAGCCTGGTAGGCTACAGTCCAAGGGGTCTCAAAAAGTCAGATATGACTGAGTGACTTCACTTCACTATAGCCTTGTCTAACTCAATGAAACTATGAGCCATGCCACCCAAGATGGACGAATCATGGTGGAGAGTTCTGACAAAACATGGTCCACTAGAAAAGGGAATGCCACTTCAGTATTGTTGACTTGAGAACCCCATGAACAGTATGAAAAGGCAAAAAGATAGGACACTGAAAGATGAACTCCCCAGGTCAGTAGGTGCCCAATAGCTAAGGGAAATCAGTGGAGAAATAACTCAAGAAAGAATGAAGAGATGGAGCCAAAGCAATAACACCACCCAGCTGTGGGTGTGACTGGTATTGGAAGTAAAGTCCAATGCTGTAAAGAGCAATATTGCATAGGAACCTAGAATGTTAGGCCCATGAATCAAGGCAAATTGAAAGTGGTCAAACAGGAGATGGCAAGAGTGAACATCAACATTTTAGGAATCAGTGAACTAAAATGGACTGGAATGGGTGAATTTAACTCAGATGACCATTATATCTACTACTATGGGCAAGAATCACTTAGAAGAAATGAAGAAGCCATCATAGTAAAAAAAAAAACAAAAACAAAAACAAAAAACATAGGGTGAAATGCAGTACTTGGATGCAATCTCAAAAATGACAGAATGATCTCTGTTTCCAAGGCAAACCATTCAATATCATGGTAATCCAAGTCTATGCTCTGACCAGTAATGCTGATTAAGCTGAAACTGAATAGTTTTGTGAAGGCCTACAAGATCTTCTAGAACTAACACCCAAAAAAGACATCCTTTTCATTATAGGGGACTGGAATGCAAAAGTAGGAAGTCAAGAAACACCTGGAGTAATAGGCAAATTTGGCCTTGGAGTACAGAATGAAGCAGGGAAAAAGCTAATAGAGTTTTGTCATGAGAATGCACCAGTCATAGCAAACACCCTCTTCCAACAACACAAGAGAAGACTCTACATATGCACATCACCAGATGGTCAGTACTGAAATCAAACTGATTATATTCTTTGCAGCCAAAGATGGAGAAGCTCTATACAGTCAGCAAAAACAAGACTGGGAGCTGACTGTGGCTCAGATCATGAACTCCTTATTGTCAAATTCAGACTTAAATTGAAGAAAGTAGGGAAAACCACTAGACCTTTGAGGTATGACCTAAATCAAATCATTTATGATTATACAGTGGAAGGGACAAATAGATTTAAGGGACTAGATCTGATAGACAGAGTGCCTGATGAACTATGGATGGAGGTTCATGACATTGTATAGGAGACAGGAATCAAGACCATCCCCAAGAAAAAGAAATGCAAAAAAGCAAAATGGCTGCCTGAGGAGGCCTTATGAATAGCTGTGAAAAGAAGAGAAGTGAAAGGGAAAGGAGAAAGGGAAAGATATAAGCATCTGAATGCAGAGTTCCAAAGAATAGCAAGGTCTTCCTCAGGAATCAGTGCAAAGAAATAGAGGAAAACAACAGAATGGGAAAGACTAGAGATCTCTTCAAGAAAATTAAAGATACCAAGGGAACATTTCATTCAAAGATGGGCACAAAAAAAGACAGAAATGGTATGCACCTAACAGAAGCAGAAGATATTATGAAGAGGTGGCAATAATACACAGGGGAACTGTACAAAAAAGATCTTCATAACCCAGATGATTATGATGTTGTGATCATTTACCTAGAGCCAGACATCCTGGAATGTGAAGTCAAGTGAGCCTATGAACAAAGCTAGTGGAGATGATGGAATTCCAGTTGAGCTATTTCAAATCCTAAGAGATGATGCTTTGAAAGTCCATACTCATTATGCCAGCAACTTTGGAAAACTCAGCAGTGGCCACAGGACTGGAAAAGGTCAATTTTTATTCCAATCCCAAAGAAAGGCAATGCCAAAGAAGGCTCAAACTACTACACAATTGCACTTATCTCACACGCTAGTAAAGTAATGCTCAAAATTCTCCAAGCAAGTCTTCAACAGTACGTGAACCATAAACCTCCAGATGTTCAAGCTGGATTTAGGAAACGCAGAGGAACCAGAGATCAAATTGCCAACATCCACTGGATCACCAAAAAAGCAAAAGAGTTCCAGAACAACATCTACTTCTGCTTTATTGACTATGCCAAAGCCTTTGACTGTGTGGGTCATGACAAACTGGAAAATTCTTAAAGGGATGGGAATACCAGACCACCTGACCTGTCTCTTGAGAAATCTGTATGCAAGTCAGGAAGCAACAGTTAGAACTGGACATGGAACAACAAACTGGTTCCAAATAGGAAAAGGAGTACATCAAGACTGTATATTGTCATCCTGCTTATTTAACTTATATGCAGAGTATATCATGAGAAACCCTGGACTAGATGAAACATAAACTGGAATGAAGATTACCGGGAGAAATATCAATAACCTCAGATATGTAGCTGATACCACCTTTATGGCAGAAAGCGAAGAACTAAAGAGCCTCTTGAAAGTGAAAGAGGAGAGGGAAAAAGGCTTTACTCAATGAGTAAAATTCAGCATTCAAAAAACTAAGATCATCCGGTCCCATCAGTTCATTGTAAATAGATACAGAGACAGTGAGAGACTTTATTTTGGGGGGGAGCTTCAAAATCACTGCAGATGATGACTGCAGCCATGAAATTAAAAGACACTTACTCCTTGGAAGGAAAGTTATGACCAACCTAGACAGCATATTAAAAAGCAGAGATATTACTTTGCCAACAAAGGTCCATCTAGTCAAAGCCATGCTTTTCCCAGTAGTCATGTATGGATGTGAGAGTTGGACTGTAAAGGAAGCTGAGTTCCAAAGAATTGATGCTTTTGAACTATGGTGTTGGAGAAGATTCTTGAGAGTCCGTAGGACTGCAAGGACATCCAACCAATACATCCTATAGGAAATCAGTCCTGAGTGTTCTTTGGAAGGACTGATAACTAAAGCTGAAACTCCAATACTTTGGCTACCTGATGGCAAAGAACTGACTCATTTGAAAAGGCCCTGATACAGGGAAAGATTAAAGGCAGGAGAAGTAGGGGACGACAGAGGATGAGATGGTTGGATGTCATCACCAACTCAATTGACATGAATTTGAGTAAACTCTGGGAGTTGGTGATGGACAGGGAGGCCTGGCATGCTACAGTCTGTGGGGTCCCAAAGAGTCAGACACAACTGAGAGACTGAACTGACTGAATGAAAACACAGATCATTTTCCTAAATAAACTGCTGAGTAAAGATATTTGGTGTTCTCACTAGGACATATGTATGTAACGGCTGAATATTTCTACATTTATTTCAGACACATTCTTGCTAATAATCCATTTCAGTTACAATTTTACCTCCAACAAAGAACCTAGGTGGTCAATATTAGTGTCTTACAACAATGCTTATCCTTTAGTAAAATTTTACTGACGTTTACAGAGCATTTATGTAAATTTTTTTTGTGATTTTTTGTTGCAAACCTGGTGCAGAGTACCTAAACTAGTAGCTACTTGATCAGACATGATATGTGGTTATTAAATAGTATGCTGTTAAACAGAACAGGACATTTAGAGTAAGACAAGATTTGATTTGGTTACATCACTGTTTGTGCCACCTATGGAAACTTGGATCTACAACTGTGAGTATAGGAGTTGATCATTAGACATTAGAGTTAACTTGAAAATATAATTTTTGTTTCATTTTACTAAGGAAAAGACATTTCTATCTTTCATAGAAATGTAAAAGAGAGAAATATAGACATATGCAATTTATAATTGATATAAAATATATAAGTACAGTTGACCCTTGAACAATTTGGAGTAGTTAGGGATACCAATAGGCTTCCCAGGTGGCTCTAGTGGTAAATAACCCTGCTGCTAGTTCAGTAGACTAAGAGATGAGGGTTTGATCCCTGTGTTGGGACGATCCCCTGGAGGAGGGCATGGCAGCCCATTTCAGTATTTTTGCCTGGAGAATCCCATGGACAGAGAAGCCTGGTGGCCTACAGTCCATAGGGTCATAGAGAACTGGGCACAATTGAAAGTGACTTAACACATGTGCACACAGGGACACCAACACCCCCTACTCAGGTAAAAATATGCACACTACCGCTGCCTCAAAAACAAAGGAATTGACAAATGACTCACCCAAGGAAAGCAAGGTGAGATAGCATGAATGGATCAAGACTTAAATCCTAGTTCTTTTGAATCCACATACTGAGATCTCAAATTCAACACAAACTTTTCTCCTCACTTAGTTAACTTAAAGATCTGTAAAATGAAAATACAGATACTGTATTTATTGAAAAAATTTTGTATATAAGTGAACCCATGCAGTTCAAGCCCATATTATTCAAGGGTAAACTGTGTGTATTTTTATACAAATACACATATGTGTATGTGTGTGTGTATATACACACACACACACATATATATATATGTAATAACATAAAGGCATTCACACTAAAAGTGAGCCACTAAGCCATGTGCATGATGTAATTCCCACCCTTTGCATTTTGCTTCTGGTAAGGAGTAAATGTAGTTCATGTGGTATGGTAGAAAGTGTTTGTACTAGGTTAGGAGCCCTCAGTTCAAATAGACACAGAGAATCTTCCATGTTCTCCTCTATAAATGTGGTTCAATTACAAATTTTTGAAAGCAGAGTTCTTTGGGCTCTATTATTCTGCAATACATGTTATAGTCTGACCTTCCTATGACTGTAACTAAATAAAAATGAATACAATTTTAAAAGTTTCAAATAATTATTAAACTTGTGGCTAGTGAAAACATATTTTTACTAGCTCTCGAATAATATTTTGGGACTAAAAATAATTTTTAAAACAGAAGAACATGTCTTCTGAAAATATAACCCACACTCAGAATGGGCCTCTGAAAGATTAATTTTTCATCTTAATATTCTTTTTATCATACTACTTTAATTTTTATTCTAAATAAAAAGACAAAGAATAAGAGTGCTTGGAAAAGGTTGAATACCATGATTTACTTGGCTGTATTTGTTGATGGGTCATCCAAATATCAAGGAGAAACTATGCAGTTTGGAAAGTCATTCTTTCTTGTTATTGAAAAGAAGAGACATCTTGCTGCATCCTTTAATGTAGCTACATCAGTATTTATTTTCCTTAGTAAGGATTTCAACAGACATAAAAGTGGATGACTGGTGAGAGAATGGAGACCCCTACCACTTTAAGGGTAAAGGGTGTGCAGACAGACTCACATGACCCCAGACCCTCTGCCTGCTGAGGGGCTGAACTCAAAAAAAATTGTCTGCATTTGTGCAGACTGCCTGAACCTAGCTGGGACTATGGAGTCCTCCCCCTCAGTCTAGAGTATTTGTGGTTATGGTATTGGGGAGAGATACATTTTGGAATGGTAAATGAGCATGTAATATGTTTAACTGGTTTATACAGTGACATATTTGGGGGAAGATAATGTTTAATGATCTCTTGAAAATGTTGACCAGGATACCATCAGTTACACACAAAATGAAAAAGACGCAAACTTTGGATGACAATTTTCTGGTTACTATAACAACCACCGAACCAGCTCCATGATATTTACAATTTGAGACCTGAAGAACAGCAGGACTTCAGCTGGAACTTCTGAGTTTTGCCCAGTGTTTCCTCAGAACTGTTAATTGGTCCAGGTTCGGCATGCCAGTAAAGTTCTCATGAAACTTAACTAGGGCTAGCTGAAAACTTGGCATTTATTCTTGGAAAAAAAATCATCTTGAGTTTGCTTAAAGGTCTGTGAACCTCAGGAGACCTCTCAGTGACCCTTCCTACAGTGTGGTGGTTTCTAGTGATATCTGAAACCAAGAATGTTTTGTGAAGGATTTGAGTTTCATTTGGAAAGCCATATCTAATCCTACATACTGCCTAATGAATTAAAAGTCTGGTCCTCCTTGGATCCTCATAGCACTCATAGCAGTGCTATGTGTAAAATTCATGACTTTTACTACAGAGTAAAATAGCACCTCTCAATTAGTCGTTTCAAAACGTCTTCTCACATTTTAAAAAAATATGCTTTGTGCCTATATGTATCCTATCATCGCTTTTATCTAAAATATAGGCATGCACTAAGTACCACTTATAGCTGTAGCACAATTTCTGCTAAATAACATAATTATTGTAACATAAGTATTTTATTGATATTATTACACATTCTGAAAGTATTTCATGTATTTTGAGGATCAAAATAATCCCAAGAATAACAAGTTTTGACTATGTGGAGCCAGGGAAAATAGCTACTTCCTAAATAATAAGTGGATGGCCTCCAGGTGTTGAGTGGGACACTGGTAGGCCTGGACTTCTCATTCTCTTTTTATCGCTCACAAGGACACACACAGATCCAGGTATATGCACTTTTCTGAAGCATGTGGGAATTACCTCCCACATTGAAATCATTGACTGAAATCACTCAATGAATAAGAATATTTAATGATAAAAAATATTTCCAAAAAGTATTAGAAATACTTTTTGTATTTCTAATATTTTTGTATTTTGTATTTTTGTATTCTCCTTGAAAATTAAGGAGAATATGCATTATTTTAAATTGGCTAAGAGATATGAATTCAAAATATCCTGCTTTCCTTTCTGAATTTTTTAGTGACTTTTTTGATCTAAGTGAATTTTTAGCTGTTTTAAGGATTTGTTGTTCACTGTTGGTTTTTTTTTTTTTTTTTTTACTGTTTTTGTATCTTAAATTCTTAGATAAAATGCCTGAGAAGAGTTAACATTCTTTATGCTTCCATGCCTGTTTAGACATCTTTAGTTTAGAGCCTGTTTCTATTTTAGGAATTGATAGAAATGATTTAAGAAAAGTAATCTATATGAGGACTGTTAAGAAAATACGTGTGTATATACATTTCTTTCAGTTCTGAGCACCTATGCAACTATAAAGATAAATATTTTTATATTGATGATGTCTGATTATGATGGCCAAAGAATTAAAGACAAGTTTCTACTAGAGTCAAAAAAAAAATAAAATGAAATCATAGTGAGAAATCACTTTATAATAATTTGATATACAGGCACTAATACTTTCTTTTCTACTAAATTTTTGACCCTGTACAGCCACATACAGTTCACTGTACATTTTTTTTTATTTGAAAGTTTTAACATTGAATTTTAAATAGATTTATCAATTCATAGGACTTCTCAGGTGTCACAGTGATAAGGAATCTACTCGCCAATGAGAAAGATCCAAGAAACACAGGTTTGATCCCTGGGTTGGAAAGATACCCTGGAGAAGGGAATGGAAACACACTCCAGTATTCTTTCTGGGAGAATCCCATGGACAGAGGGGCCCTACAGTCCTTGGGGTCACAAAGAGTTGGACATGACTACACACACATAGCACATCAATTCATATCTTATGAGATATGCTCTATATTTACACAGAGCACTTTCCAATTGGATGGCATATCTGTGGATAGACTCACCAGGGGCACAGCCTCTAATTTTAGGACCTCCTGTTAGATTTTCTTTCTTGATCCACGAGGCTTGATGAGCAAGTAGAACATCAACCTCACACGTCACAGAGGTGATTCTGAAAGATGTGACCCTACTACAAACTCTATGAGGTCATCTTTTTATCAACATAGACTGTTGAAGAGAAAATGTGTCTCTAGTAAATTTTTAAGAAAAAAGAGCCTCTCCCTTTTCAATGATAAGGCAGTTGTTAACAAAGGACAACATATAATCAAGGGAAAAGGAATGCGGTCCATGACCTTTGGACCATGCCATGCACAAGTAGATGCTGGAAGTGGTCTAAGCCAAGTCATCACCAGTGATCTTAAGCTCCAGCTGCCCTTATGATTATAGGTGTTTCTAAATCACCTCTAAACCACCACTCATGTATTTCAGGTCTTTCAATAAACAGTTAACTTCTTAGGGAGCTTGTCATGTAAATCTCCAAATTTTCTTGTAACATCTTAGCTATAATCCATCTTAGTAAATCTCAGTAATTTTTTGTTTTACTTCTCACTGATTTGTTGTCAAGGCAAATGCTTTGTTCTGCCACCAGAAGTCATGGGTCTGTCTATCTTACTGTCGTTGGTTTCTGATTCCTGTTATACTACAACCTCCTGATAGAAATACATGAAATAGTATCAATAATTTAATTATTTTGTGTAATTTCTTTGCATAATTCTCACAACATACATTTCCATACATCTGGTCACTAACTGGTTGTGTGGGTCACTATGCCCCAAACTTGCTTTTTTTTATTCTATTAAATATATTATATATATCTACTCATAGATATATACTTTTGTAGAATGAGGCTAATTGATATGAATTATAGTATAGTGCCACATTTTTGTAAGATACAAAGTTATTTCTAAAGAAATCATTTTCTTCCCAGAATGTTAGACCATTTGCAGGATTGAAAGTTTGCCTTTTGAGGAAGGCATGGGAAGATGATGATTTTTGATGAAATACCATATAGAAAACAGACAAGCTTGTCTTTGAAGATAAAGATATCTTAACTCAACAAAGAATAGATGAGGCCTGTCAAAGCATCATTGTCAATGACAGTATTTTTACCTCTTTCTACAATTGCTAGCAAAAGTGATTTCATTTCAGACAAAGATAATATGAGAAAGCACTGTTTGGCCCATATGCGACCATTGAACTATCCAAAGGTTTTTTTTTTCTTTTCTGCCAGCTAAATTCACTTCTTAAAAAATGGCATATTTTCTCCTTTAGCTATACAGAAGCAGCAATGTGTTGATGGAGGGGAATCAAGCTCACCAGGAGTGCAATATCTAGAGATAATTTTCCTTAAGGCAGAGTGTTCACATACTCAAGATGCCGGGTCATTCTGGGGGCAGAGCTTGCAAGAGACAGATTTCAAAAGAGACTTGGTATTGGGAGAATTTGCCTACTTCAGGCCATGCACTTACTCTGAGTTTTGAAGCAAGTTATTTATCTACACTTCTTGGAACCTAGGGAGACTTTGGGAGGAGTAATTTAAGGAGTCTGCTTCTTTTCAGCTTGTTTCTTCTTGGCCCAGAGGATTTTGTGATATAAGAATAGGCAAAGTGTAATCAGCTAAATGGCAGGCAGAGTTTAGGAAGTTTTTCTTATATTTTCTCTTTTAATTCACAAAGTAAGCTCTTGAGATAGAAACTAACTATCATTGTTTGTTGGGGCTTCCCTTGTAGCTCAGCTGGTAAAGAATCTGCCTGCAATACAAGAGACCCCAGTTTGGTGTCTGGGTTTGGAAGATCCCCTGGAGAATTGCCTGGAGAATCCCATGGACAGAGGAGTCTGGCGGGCTACAGTCCTTGGGGTTGCAAAAAGTCGGACACGACTGAGCAACTAAGCACAGCACAGCATCACTATTGTCATCCACTTTCTGAGATGGAGAAACTGATGTACCAGGAGTTAGGTAGCCTGTTGGAGGGCATGCATGCTCAGTTGTGTCTGACTTGTTGTGACCCCATGGACTGCAGCCTGCAAAGGATTTGGAGCTTAGCACATAGGAAATGCTTAATACATGCTAATTATAATGCTAAACTTTCTTCAAAGAATTTTTATTATGTAATAATTCAATATGATCACAGAAATTATATGTATACATTCAAGTAATCAGACTTTTATATTTGAAATAATTTTTCAAGAAGGACTTTATTATACCCTAGACACAATCTATTGTGTGTGTATTTTTATGCTGAACGTAAGAGGAAGGCTGAGTTCCTCTTTGATGGTGTAAAATGTCATGATTCCATATAGCATCATGATCTGGCCTTATTTCAAAAGGCCAGATCTAACGGTGCTGTCTAGCTTGATTTATTTGGGCCTATTTTAATCAGGACCACTTTGCAGTACAAACTAAATAGCTTTAAGGAGGATCTGTCTCCAGGAAGCGCACTGTCATTTTGGCTCTGGATGTTTGTTGAAGAGGTCCTCATTCGTGCTCCCACAGCAGAATGCATCCTGCCCTGTAATCAGGCTTCTTACAGCTCTTCATCTATGAGTCAGGCAGGAACTTGATGGGAAGAAAAGGAAAAGCAAGATCAACCACTGTCATGGCACAGATAATACTGTGACAATGGATAAACAGGAGCACAGGAGTGCATGCATGATACAAACTCAAGAGAGTCTGCTCTTGTAACTCAGTTAGGTTGTCCATGTGGAGCCTCCACCAATGTGTGGAGCACTGCGCTGTAACCCCCAACGATGATTAAGACTGTAGGAATAGAATGACCATGAGTAACAAATACTGCATGGAATTTGGTGGAACTTGCAACCTCCATCACCAACCTTTTTTTGGATCCAATGTTCTAAGGAATAGTAGTCATCTTATAGCTGAGTGAAGGAGTTTGAGAGCAGATAAGAGACTCATGTGAAATTCTGTACCATATGAGTTGAGGAAGAATCATTGATCGCAGAGCCCAATTCTTTCTACTGTATACTCTGCCTCTGATCAAAATTAAAATTAAAAATGCTTTTGGATCATGAGCCAATGATCCAATAATTCAATACTTAAGGAAGATCAATATTGTATCATAAAGAACATTCTGAGAAGATATCATTGGACGACTAGTTCATAAGCTGGCACTCAGCATGAATAGGGTCTTATGAATAGACATCATAAAGATAATAGGAATTGATCTTCTGTCCTTTGAGAGTTGATTTGAGTTAGAGAGGTCAAAGGTAAAATACATTAGAAGCAATTTGAAAGCAAAAATGAAAGCATGTGATAAAGTAGTCTGGCGATTTGGGTGGTTAGAGTTGTCCATACACATTGATGAATGGTCAGGGATAGAACAGGCAGGGGCTCTCTTACTTATTTCCTGGGTCTCCTGTCTTCTGGTGCTCCAGCTGTTTCTTAGAGGGAGGCATGATACTGGGAATACTGGTCGAATGGATAGGCTGAGACTCAACCATGTTATATGGAAAAGTAGTAGACATGGCCTTAAAAATTAGCATGACTTTTTTTCTTTTGCGTTTAAATCTAGAAGCATTAGGATGAGTATACATGTGTGTATGCTAGGTCACTTCAGTTGTGTCCAACTCTTTGTGACTCCATGGACTGTAACCCACAGGCTCCTCTGTCCATGGGATTCTTCAGGCAAGAATACTAATGTGGATTGCCATAACCTCTTCCAGGGGATCCATGCCCTCTTCCAGGGGATTCCCAACCAAGAGATCAAATCTACACCTCTTATGTCTCCTGCATTGGCAAGTAGGTTCTTTACCACTAGAGCCGCCTGGGAAGCCCAAGTATATGTGTAAAGTCTGCCAACATTAAGGGTAAAATAAACAACTAGTAAAAAAGCCATATAACTGAGGAGCATATTTCCATTTAACAAGGAAAAGAGCAAAGAGAGGCCAGGAAAGTGAATCTAAAGAAATAAAATGATTTATCACAAAATGTAATGACTCAACATGGCTAAGGGAGAAAGGAATACATTATTATACACTGCTTCCTGTGCTCAAGAATTTGTGGCAGATGGAGCACCTCCCTTGTTCATTTCTCTCTGGTCTGTCCTTCTCTTTCCAACAGGCAAAAAATAAAATAAAATGAAAACACTTATAGAGCAAGAGAAAACCTGGGACTTGGGCGGGGGGTGGGGTGGGGGTAGGGGTGGGATGTCCATCTCAAAGCCAGACAGGCACAGTTGCTACTGGCTGCATGCATTTCACAGCTTGGTGCTGAGTTCTGCAGCTGCCAAGTCCATCCAAGAGTGACTATAAACACTCTTGGCCCCAGTGGAGTCAGAGATCCAGAAGGCTGACAGAGAGCCCGTGCACCGATTTCCAGCAGGGGATGGGGACAGGCCAAATCCGAATAGAATTACACGTGTGTGACAATTCCTACTGTAATCACACCCTCCTTTTTACTGTGACCAGGCTGGGTCTAGAAAGGCAGCCACGGCAATCTGTGTCATCAGAGAAGGCTGGTGGCAATGTGCAGCCCAGCTCAGCATCTAGGAGAGCTTAGGTAGGCATGTGCTTTCTCCAAGAGGGGATCACCTAAAAGGGCTGCCTAAGCTACCAGGTGGAAGAAAGAGAAATGTTTTTTGCAGATGTATGCCCCATGTTTAATAATGATAAGGCTTTTGTAATCCTTTGGACTGTAGCCCACCAGGCTCCTCTGTCCAAAAGAACTGTCTCTTATGTCTCCTGCATTGGTGGTTCAGACGGTAAAGAATCTGCCTGCAACGTGGGAGACCCCGGTTTGATTCCTCGGTTGGGAAGATCCCCTGGAGAAGGGAATGGCTATACACTTAAGTATTCTTGCCTGGAGAATTCCATGGACAGAGGAGTCTGACAGGCTATAATCCGTGGAGTCTCAAAGACTGAGACATGACTGAACGACTAACATACATACGCATATTGGCAGGAGAGTTCTTTACCACTAGCACCACCTTGGAAGCCCTTAATTAGGTATAGCAGGAATAAAATGCTTTAAAAACTAAGGATTTTGAGAAATCTTACTGAGCAGGGCGCACATAAATACATATAGCAATTCAGGGAAAGAATGATATTAAATATATAAAGCAAAGATCTCAAGTTCAAAATAGTTTCATGTAGTCATCTTTCAAATATTTTTAGTATGTATGCTCTCCCTTAAATTTTCTTCTTCTTTCTCTTTTACCCCTCCTTCCACTCATTTAGCCATAGCTTTCTGATATTGGGCATGACATCATCAAACTGGAAGAGTTTCTGAGTTGGCAAATGTGTGTACCCAAACAAGGGAGCTTAGCAGTGTTAGACAAGGACTAGCACCAGGGTATACTTCAACTGAACTGGGAATGGAAAAGGCCTTTTTCTGCTTGAACCTTAATCATGAATTAGCGTTTGCTTCCAATAGGAAGGTTGCTTATGTCAGGAAATGGAAGTACAAAAGCAAAGACATAGAGTCCTTAGATAACAGAAGAAGCTGCTTTTGGGTTGAGTGGTATATGAGAGTGCTGGCATTTGATTTTGCTTGGAAGAACAGTATACAGACAGCAATATCTGAGCATTTAATTGAAAGTCTTTTAAACAATTACAGTATTAATGACAGAAAATAACCCACAGACAAGTACAGACTTTGAGAGTAAGTGGTTAGAAACTTTTATAGTACTTTGAACATTTTTCTATGTCTGCTGAGAATCACATAATAAATAATTGGGCTTGTGTTTCATGTCTTTAGTGATATTTAATTATTCAGATATTCATCTTATGATATCTTACAAAGTTATCAATCCATGAAGGATAAAGAATAAAAATGTCCTTGACCCTAATTGCTTGCACACTGCTGACTTAATAAGGCTTTAATAAGGCTGCCTGTGCCTTCTCCAATTATTTTTGCACACACACATGCTTAGTTCAAAGGTCAGTGTTTAAAGAGGAAACCAAGATGAAATTTATTAATACCATATCATGATCCTGAAAAAGAGCTTTTAAAGGACACAAAATCTGCTTTCGAAATGTATCTGCTGAGCTAGTTCAACCATGTAGGGAAAAAAATTAAAACAGAGGGTTTGAGAAAGTGGTCACTATTTAATGATACAAGCAACTACTCTTGTGGAAAAATCATCATTTCAGCAACTTTGGGCACTGTAGAAGGTTATTGGGGGTAAGACTTCTTTTTAAACCGTTTAAAATTAGAGCTGTTAACACAGTGTGAAATAAATACTCATTTTTCTGGGTAGAAATTCACTTCACTACTTTTTTAGGAATCTATAATCATCTTTTAGCAATCCATAATAATCTTTTAGCAATATTACTTTTTCCCTTCCCTTTTTTCTATACTTTTCTTGTCTTTTGTCCCTTTCTTCCTCTGTATCTGTGCTGGGTTGTTGAGAGTTAGAGAATTATAGGCTTTACATTTTATTGTTAACTGGAACTGAATTTGGAATAGATTTTCTCTTGTTAAGTATGTCATAGGTGATACAAAGCTTCCATTTTTCTATGTCTATAAATAAAAATATATGGTTTAATACTTCCCGATGTCAGTCCATTGGACATTCTTGGAGAGGAGTTTTTATATAAAGTCACAATAACATGATAAAATACAGTAGAAAGTAACAAGATAACCAAGCTGGAAAAATTAATTTTTAAAATGTCATTTAAAGTAATTAATGAGAGAAGATACATAAATTTTATTTTGACATGTTTAGGTATGTAAATATGAGGACTTGCTTCTGTACAGAACTGAATATGTTGAACCTTGCAGTTATTTTTCACTTCTTGTCAAACAAGTTTTTCTATTAATGTTCACATTATCTCTAGCAGTTGTTTCCAACCTAGCCAGTTATCACAATTGCCTGGGGAACTACCAAATAAAAATCTCTGGAGGTGAGACCTGGGAATCTTTAAGCTAAAAATCCTCTGTAAGCGATTTTAATGAACATTTTAGTTTGGGAAATACTTGAATGGAAGCAATAGTCCCAAAAGGGACAAGAACTAAGTTAACATTTTACAAGCACCTTAATTCAATGTAGGAAGTTCCATTCCTTCTTGAATTTCTATAGTATCCTCTTAAGACATCGAGTAACCCATGTGTCATGTATCCTGTATGAATCCCTCATATAATCTCCTTAAGGATGAGGAAATATTTTCTTTTATTGCTCTCTCCCATATGGTTATTGCATTGCACTGATGAGGCATTTAATTAACATCACCGAGTAAATTGTCATTCCCAAGATAAATTGTGGCTAAAATAGGGAGTAGAGCATTAACAAGAGATGGTACAAAGTTATTACACACTAGAGGCTTCCTTGAGCAATCAGTTGCTTGTGGAAATTGTTGCTCATCTGAGAATTCCTAACCAATGGGAAATTGTCAGGACTCTGTACATGAATATGGAGTCCTTAGATATCTCAAAAGGAGGACACAGAGTTGTAAGAACACAAAGAGATTATCCAAAGCATGGTCTTCTGGGAAAAAAAAAAAACATTTTAAGTGAAAAGATAAGTTTATAACTCATATACTCCACACTAAGGAACCTCCAGAGAATTCTCAGACTCACATAAATGCTGCTTCCAAGTGCCAATACAAAATTATTGCTATTGAAAAAAGCAGACAATTAAAAAAATTTAATCTTGGTGAATTACACATGTAAAATAAGAACTAATTGAGGCAATCATTTAAAAAATACATCATAATTTCTAAAGCATCTGCAATTTCATTTCAAGATATGGGATTATTGTTTCTATTAAAATGACACTATTAAGATAAACAATATCTTTATTGTTATTTTCAAAATTTATCATAAATAGTTGCTTGTAGTGGCAAAATTATGACACTGTCTAACATTGCCATACTTGGCAATGAACAGTACTCTATCATCTAAGAAAATTCTTCTTACAAGGCATTAGGCCAAACTGAAGAATATTGGTAAGTATGAAAGAATTGCATTGCTAATAAATGTGCTCTAAGGTCTTCCCTGGTGATCCAGTGGTTAAGACTCTGCACTTCCAATGCAGGGGGCACAGGTTCCATCAAGGTGTGCAAAAAAAACAAAAACACGTACAGTTCGATGGCTCTTAAAAAAAGTACTCTAAGTGCCAGGTAGAGTCTGAGAGCTGCCTTTTTCAGTTCAGTTCAGTCACTCAGTCGTGTCGAACTCTTTGCGACTCCATGGAATGCAGCACACCAGGCTTAACTGTCCATCACCAACTCCCGAAGCCTACTCAAACTCCAGTCCATTGCATCAGTGATGCCATACAACCATCTCACCCTCTGTCGTCCCCTTCTCCTCCAGCAATCTTTCCCTGCATCAGGGTCTTTTCCAGTGAGTCAGTTCTTCCCATCAGGTGGCCAAAGTATTAGAGTTTCAGCTTCAGCATCAGTCCTTCCAATGAATGTTCAGGACTGATATCCTGTAAGATGGACTGGATGGATCTCCTTGCAGTCCAAGGGACTCTCAAGAGCCTTCTCCAACACCACAGTTCAAAAGCATCAATTCTTCAGTGCTCAGCTTTCTTTATAGTCCAACTTTCACATCCATACATGACTACTGGGAAAACCATAGCTTTGACTAGATGGACCTTTATTGGTATTTTACATTTCCTATTTTTCATATGTTTCTAAGATTGTACTTTAAAAAATGTCGCCTTCATCTGTTTTTTTTTTTCATTCCTATTTCATTGGATTAATCAATCTCAAAGATTTGCAGAACAACACAGTACATGACACCCCGATAAAAAACAGTCACTCTGCTTTTCTGGCATTTATTCACATAAATATTAACTTCATACTTCACACAATTTAAGGGGTAATTGTATAGTTCCCACAAAAACTGATCTCACCAAAGACTGCCCAACACAAAGCTATGGGTTGAGTCTAACAGCGATCTCCTTCTTCCTCACAATTTAACTTCTTAGGTGTCAATTATCCTCAAGCAACGCTCCATCCCACCTGCTCTCTCCGTGTAACATTTTGGTTGCCATGCTTTAAAATTACCTGACTTGTGGCTTATTATGTGAACAAGCCAATCAACTTTCTGTCTGTAATACTTAAAGGGCTTTATATCCCATTAATATATGCATTGTATGGTGTTTTAGAAAGTATTTTATAGAAGAAATATAAAGTGAAAGGGTTAGCTGCTCAGTCGTGTCTGACTCTTTGCAACCTCATGGACTGTAGCCCGCCAGGCTCTTGTGTTCATAATTCTCCAGGCAAGAATACTGAAATAGGTAGCCAATTCCTTCTCCAGGGGATCTTCCCAAACCAGGGATAGAATCCAGGTTTCCTGCATTGCAGGCAGATTCTTTACTGTCTGGGGCTTCCCTTGTAGCTTAGCTGGTAAAGATCTGCCTGCAATGCTGGAGACCTGGGTTCTATCCCTGGGTTGGGAAGATCCTCTGGAGAAGGAAAAGGGTACTCACTCTAGCATTCTGGTGTGGAGAATTCTGTGGACTGTATAGTCCCTGGGGTTGCTAAGAGTTGGGCGAGACTGACTGACTTTCACTTTTCTTTAACATCTGAGCCACCAGGGAAGCCCAGGAAGAAATTAAGCCGATGTTAAACTACCTGTTACAGGAGAGTTTATAATCAAAATCAAGAATTCATTTTCCAAATTTATTCTCACTTCCACCTTTCTTCCCAGGAGCAATATTTTCACACATGTCAGCATTTGGTCTTCTTGCAGTTACCTGTCTCCCAAGAACATCTTCACTACTATATCTTTATAAAATTTAGAAAATTTTACTGCTGTCTTCTTTTATAAATGAGGATTTAGTTTACTTATCCAACCTCAATATTCCCTAACACCTTTCCCATTTAATAGTTATTTTACTATTCTAGTTCTTCTATTGTTTCTTTTCTAAGTTTAGTTATTGAAAACTTGATTCCCTGTTCCATCACAAATAACTAATGCTCAAAGCAATACATTAAGGATATTGGCACTCATTTTTTTTACATTTTTCCTCCCTACTTTATCTTTCCACCATTTGTTCAAGTTACATTAAATTTTATATTGCTAACTTGATAACATTTCTATCTAGTTCTATATTCCAAATATAATCTTAGGTGCTTAACCTGTAGAATAAGTTTAAAAGTTGAAAACCAATAAGCTGTCTATGTCATCTTAATTATTTAGAATTTTTACACTATCTTGACCACAAAAATTTGGCTCATTGCATTGCAAAGTGGTGAGTTATGCTTATATTTTCTTCTTAGGTGTTCTCATGAATCAAATTTGGTACCACTCATGGGATAATATTTCTTTTTTATACCCAACCAATTATTCAAAATCATATTTAATTTTACTCATATTCAACTGGATTTTTTGCTTGATTTTTAAAAACTTTTCCCTATTTTCTATTGCTTTTGTTTTTTTCTTACTGAGATAAAATACATATGCTCTTTTCATTATATCCCTAATATGATCCAGGTTCTTTCTCATTCTGCTTATTTCTTGAACAGCATTGTGTTCTTCTTGCAGACATTCTTTTTCAGGGGCCACTACCTTCCAGTTTAATATATTGTTTTTTAGGCTTGTATGGAAGAAATTAGAATGATTGTTAATATTTCAGTTCATTTACTGGTTAATGGTAGAATTACACTAACTTGAAATTGCACACAGCCACATGACTTGCCTTGGGCAACAATATGTGAGTGAAAGATCCTAAAACCTGAAGAATATACCATATTCTTCCCCCTGATGTCAGGAAGGTTGAAAACTCCAAATTCAAGATCTCAGAGAGAGAAGATAAGAATCAGAGCCCTCATCCATTATTCATAAGATATTCATTTATTGAATACACAGTATATGCCAGATTGTGTGTGTGTGTGTGTATCAATCTATGCCTACAGAAAAGCCTAGACAATTTATTAGGCTTTTGAAGCTATAAATTATATATTCAGTCACCTGAGATTTTAGGACAGAGCTATACCACAGAGCCTGACAATGATTCTAGAATTGAGCAGAAGTTGGTACCCCATGGACTGCAGCCTACCATGCTCCTCCATCCATGGGATTCTCCAGGCAAGAGTACTGGAGTGGGTTGCCACTGCCTTCTCCTATAAGAAAAGTGGGGTTTGCCAAAGACAAATAGGAGGAATTAGAGGACCAGTGATCAGCATTCACAATCCCATTATTGGAATCAAGCAATAGATTCACTCAGGCAAGTTGGTGCTTTCACATGGCTGCACAGAGTTCCTCTTTGCTTATCTTCTAAAAGGAGAGTAGATCTGAGGTTATACCCACTTCATTTGTACCACCCTAAAAGCAAAACTTGTGGATATTAAAGCTATATAGCATGGTTCAGGCGAGCCTAGGAGAAGCTGGGAGTAAGGGAGAAGGGAGTCACAACTTCTCACCCTGGAGTGTTCAAAGGCAGAGCCATTATCCACCCTTATCCATCCTTTCATCCAGTCATACATTCTCTTAAGGAGCATTGGTCATACCCTTGCCTCATATTATTTAGATGCTTAGGATACAGCCAGTGGTTAAAATGTCACACTTCTTGCTGATTTGATTTTAGATTCTAGAAAAAAGATAGAGTAAAAAAATTTGTAGTTTATCAGGTAAAGAAAATGTAATAAAGAAGAACAAAGTTGGGTGAGTGAGAATGAATGAGACAGAGGCTTGGTTCTTTCATTGTGCAGTTAGGAAAGGCATTCTAGGATGGGAAGGTTTGGGCAGAGGTAAGAAGGACATGAGATAGCTGCTTATTTGAATATTTGGAAGAAGACTTTTAAGCCGAGGGAACTCTAAAAATAGAGACCCTGAATCAGGGGCAAGCTTGCTAGGGAGCTGTGAGGACTTCAATGTGACTAAAGAAGGGAAGTAGTCTAGTAGCCTTAGTAGTAAAGGAACCACGGGCCAGATCATCAGGGGACTTGTGGGTCAGGAAAGATTTGGTATTCATTCTGTGTGAGCTGTGAAACTACCAGAGAAATCTAAACAGAAAATGGCATGGTCTGACTTGCATTTTCAAAGACACATTTTTTTTGTTTTTTTTGCAGAACATACAATAAGAGGCAAATTTAAGTTCAAAGTAATTTTTCCTCAAGACTGTAAAGTCTTATTCAGCTACATTTTAATGTTCTCTTTTGCTGATAAATTTGAAATGTGTTATTTTTATTCTTTAATTGGGAAGATTTTTTTTATTACTGAAATTTCATAATGATGTGTTTTGGATAATGATGTGCTTGTGTTTAAATTTTATCTTGCTCAGCATTTTGTGGAGCTTTTCAGTTTAGAGGCTTCTGTTCCTCATCAGTTCCTGGAACTATACTCTATTATTTTTTTGAAAAACATTTTTCCTCTGGATTTCCTGTATTCTTTTTTTTCCAGAAATTTTATCAAATATATTTAACTTTCTGTTTTAACCTCCTATATCTTTTCTATTTTAATTTTCCTTATTATAAAGTTAAATTTTTTGTATCTCCATTTCTATTAAAAGTAGGAAAACAAGTTAGAATTAAAAGACTATGCCTCAAATAAAAGTGAGAACTTCTATAATTTTTTTGAAATTGAACAATAATATCCCAATGTAGTTAATACTTTTGATTTTCATTACTTTCCCAGTTTACTCCTTTCTGACCATTTTTTTTTTACTAGATTAATTGGAGTATAATTGCTTTACAATGTTATGTTAATTTCTGCTGTACAACAAAGTGAATCAGCTATATGTATACATATATCCAGAGAAGGCAACGGCACCCCACTCCAGTACTCTTGCCTGGCAAATCCCACGGATGGAGGAGCCTGGTAGGCTGCAGTCCATGCAGTCACTAAGAGTCGGACATGACTGAGTGACTTCACTTTCACTTTTCACTTTCATGCATTGGAGAAGGAAATGGCAACTCACTCCAGTGTTCTTGCCTGGAGAATCCCAGGGACGGGGCAGCCTGGTGGGTTGCTGTCTATGGGGTCGCACAGAGTCGGACACGACTGAAGCGACTTAGCAGCAGCAGGAGCATACATATATCCCCTCCCTCTTGGACCTCCCTCCTGGGCCACCCCCTGCCCCATCTCACCCCTCTAGGTCATCACACAGCACCAAGCTGAGCTCCCTGAGCTGTACACCAGGTTCCCACTAGCTATCTATTTTACACCTGGTAATGTATATACATCCATCCTAATCTCCCAATTCATCCCATCCTTCCCTTCTCAGCACTTTGTCCATATGTCCATTCTCTACATCTGCATCTCTATTCCTGCCTTGCAGATAGATTCAGCAGTATCATTTTCCTAGATTCCCCATATATGCATTAATATATGATATTTGATTACTCTCCAAAATATACAAATAGTTCATGCAACTCAATATGAAAACCACAAACAGCCCAATCAAAAAATGAGTGGAAGACCTAAACAGACATTTTTTTCTAAAGAAGACATACAGATGACCAAGAGGCAGCAGTGAGATGTCACATCCTTTCTGATCTTAAGTTGATGGTCTTCTTTCTCTTAACTTTTAAATTATCATTAAAGTGGGATCTTAGCAAATAAAGGATAGATTTTTCCTGTAAACCTAACTTATTTTAATGATGTCCTTATCTAAGGGAGAAGAAAATAAGTATTTGTTCAGTCATTTCAGACTAGTCATATAATACAACAATTTTTTTTTAAACTAAAGCCATCCCTGAATGATATTACCTATGTCTTTCAACTGAATCATTCAGTTTGTACAACATAACTGCTTAATTCAATAGCTGCCCTTAGATGCCAACTAAATGAAAATTCTTTGATTATAAAAGGGTTAAACCCTGCAGAATTATCTTAGAAGAGATTTCTCTCTAGGGTTTTGAATATGGACTTGACTTTGTCATTTCAAATATGAGCCATAGAAATCATTATTTACCCATCATTTAATTAAAATAAAATAAGATCAACCCTAAAATATTATATTGATATATTTTGAATCCCTTATAAAAATTTAAAGTGAGTGGACAAATATAGACAAAATAAGTTTAGAACAGTTTTTTGAAAGTGAATTGTTTAAGAATATAGGCATATATTTGGAGAAGGAAATGGCAGCCCACTCCAGTATTCTTGCCTGTAAAATCCCATGGATGGCGGAGCCTGGTAGGCTACCTTCCGTGGGGTCGCAAAGAGTCGGACACGACTGAGCGACTTCACTTTCACTTTCACTTTCAGGCATATATTGCAATACGCATACATCATAGATATAGTTAGGTCATCTGTGATGATTTTAATGTATGGATATGCAATGATTTATAGACTATGTCATTAGATCTATGGAAATTTGATTTTGGAGAAAGTAAGTAGCTTGCCAAGAATCCCCTACTTGTAAGAGAGCCATGTTTTAAGTTTGTGAAGAACATCAAAATAGTGCTCATCTGCGACAGAGGACTGTTACAACCTAAAGAAGAAAAATATCAGGGACAGGTGCTACAGATTGATAGAGTTTAAAAATGAAACATTATGTTTCCAGCTGTAAAAGTAAGGCAGCGTCTGACCTATAAATATTCAACTTAGTTTTGTTTTTTTTGGTTTTTCTTTTATTTTTTTTTAATTTTTATTTATTTATTATTATTATTTTACTTTACAATATTGTATTGGTTTTGCCGTACATCAACATGCATCCACCAGGGGTGTACACATGTTCCCCATCTTGAACCCCTCTCCCACCTCCCTCCCCATACCATCCTTCTGGGTCATCCCAGTGCACCAGCCCCAAGCTTCCTGTATCCTGCATCGAACCTGGACTGGCGATTCGTTTCTTATAGGATATACATGTTTTAATGCCATTCTCCCAACTGAGTTTTAATCCAGGTAGTAGAAATATCTATACAATGGAATTGACTCAGTATAAGGGGTTCTATGTGATTCTATATTGAGGTTCTATAAAATGTGTTTCCTTTTCCTCACACAATAATTAAAAAAAAATACTAGTAGACATGTATTTATTCTAAAAGAATATAGATCTATGCATCTGGGTAGAATTTAATTTGTTTTAGGAATGATCCTAACATATTTCTAAGTAATTTATGAGATTTTTCAAGTGATGATATTGCAAATGTGTAAAACTTTGGATTCCTCTTGAAAAAATTTTCATCTTCTTTCTCATAAAAATTATAGAAGTGGATGGTTTAAAGATACTGCTTTGTCCCTATTCCTCATGCTAGCCATTTTCTACTCCTAAATAGAAGATTTTCTAGGGATTGAATCTTTTCAAATGCTTATTTTACTTCTATAAAACTTCTTTGGTGAGGTTGGCCTGTATTTTAATCAGTTTGTGCTCTTACTGTTGAGTTTTAAGAGTTTCTTTTTATATTTTGGATAACAGTCCTTTATTAGATAGGTCCTATAATTTTTTTCTCCAAATCTGTGGCTTGTCTCCTTATTCTCTAGTCATTCACTTTTGCAGAGTGCAGAAATTTAAAATTTCAATGAATTTCACATTACCAATTATTTCTTTCATAGTTTGGTCATTTTCATATCCCAAATCATACAGGATTTCTCTTATGCTATCTTCTCATTTTATAGTCTTGAATTTTATATTTAGGGTCTATGATTCATTTTGAGTCAAATTTTGTGAAGAGTGGAAGCTCTGTATAGATTCATTCTTTTGCAGGTGAATGTCCGATTTTTTCAGCACCATTTGTTGAAAAGACTATCTTGCCCCATTGTATTGCCTTTGCATGGTCTTTGCTCCATTATCAAATACCAGTTCACTCTATTTATGTGGGTGTACTTCTGGACTCAGTAATCTGCTCCATTGACTTATCTGTTTATTCTTTTGCCAATACCACACTGTCTTAATTATACTAAGTCTTAAAGTTGGATATTGTCATCTGCCAATTTTGATCTTTTCTTTTAATATTTTATTGGCTACTCTAGGTCCTTTACTCTCCAAATAAACTTTAGAATCAGTTTGTCGATATCCATGGTTCTGTTGGTTTTAATGACTTCAGTAATGGTGACTTGTATCCTTGTGTATTTTGTGATTTTTTTTCTTCTAGATTAAATTATTTGAACATTAATGTGTGGCAATTCTTTGAGGTCTCAATTTAGAGTATTATCCTCCAGAGAGGAAAAAAGGCTCTATCATAGGTTAGAGGGTAATGACAATCTATAATCAGATATGATATTTGTTGTACTTTTTTGGCTTCTACATATTTCTATTACCTATCATTAATTTGGTCATATTTTCAGATACATAATTTTAGTTCCTCCAAAAAGTATTATTTTTTTCTAGATATGTAGTCTGCCATATTGTTAGAAATAGAACCAGGGAAAGAAGAATGAACTATTCTGATTAGTGAATTTGGGAAAGGAGCTAGTCATTCAAACTCAGTTACTTATGGCCCCTGGATTGGGATGTCTGGAGACAGTGTACATGCTGCTGGTATTCTCTGGGAGATGGTAAGCTTAGTCTGTGTGGCTCTATTCAGTGGTTTGCCAGACCTGCCTGTGACTGGGTAGAGGATATTTGATGCTCTTTTTCTTTTTTTCTAATCCAGAAAAATATAAGCACATATTTTTGACAAAAAAGTTATTTCCCTTAATTGTCTTTGAGTTTTAAAGGTGACAGTTTTATCCCTTCCTTATGAATTTTGTGGCTCGGCAGTAAAGAATCTGCCTACAATGTGGGAGACCTGGGTTCCATCCCAGGGTCAGGAAAATCCCCTGGAGAGGGGAATGGTAATCCATTCCAGTACTCTTGCCTGGAGAATTCCACTGGACAGAGGAGCCTGGCAGACTACAGTCCATGGGGTCACAAAGAGTCGGACACGACCGACTGACTACTCTATCATTGACTTCTGTGCCCATCAAGTTTTGAACATGAAAGAAGAAAGGGGTGATTAACTTTACCAATTTCCTCCTTAAATCCTACTTGTGTGATACTAACATTGATAACAGGTGAATTTTGGTTAACAGTTTTTCATTTTATCTTTCTTATTTTTAACATTTTGGCATCATAATTTTCAGGTTTTCTTTTTATAAACAGCATATTTATGAATTTTTTTAATGTCCTTTGAGTCTCTTTTTGCTATAATTAATCCATTCACTTACATTGAGATTACTGATATTTTATTTTTATCATCTTATGTGTCTTGCTTACTATGATTTTCTTTACTTAGTCCCTCTTGTACCTGAATTTTTAAATTTTATTGCTTATTTTCCTAAGTTTTTCCTTGGTTCTATTTTCAATCTGATATTTTCTTTTATGAAAATATCTTGCTGGTGTTTTATGTTCTTATTCCTTTCCTCCATCTTTTTTTTGTCTTTTTAAAAATTTATGTATTTATTTTAACACCAAAACCATTTTGCATTGGGGTACAGCCGATTAAGAATGTTGTGGTAGTTTCAGGTGAACATATGAAGCTGTTTAGATTTTTCTGTAATCTCTTCTCTCAGTTGTTGTTTATGCTGAGGTCTTCATTTCTTAATCTCAAGTTTTTTTGACTACTAACTAAGCAGAGACTGTTTTCTGTGTTTTTAAGCCAGCACTCGTAGGTTTCCCCAAAGCCTGGTCTGTAGTTTGACTCTGTTCCAGATCAAGTTTTATATTAACATCTCATTGCAATGCTTCTGCCTGATCTGGGTAATGTGTCAGTTATCTTTGCTGCATAACAAATCACTCCAAAACCTAGCAACTTAAGATAGCATCAATCATAAATGTATCTCACAGTCCCGTAGGTTGGCAAATTGGGCAGAGCTTGGTTGTTTCTTTTTGTGCTTGTCTCAGCTGGGCTCCCTCCCAGGTCTGTGGGTCAGAACCCAGGTCAACTGGAATCCAGTTGTTTGAGGAGTTGGTTAAGCTGAGATGGATGAATTCTACCCTCCAGAGTCTCTCATTTGCTGGCCAAACTGACTTCTTCAGAGGATAATCATCCAGTAAAGAGAGATGGCAATTCCCAGAGTGCCTAAACACTCTTCCAGGCCCTACATGCAGCATATGTACTACTTTTTTATTTATTACAAAATATTTTATCATTTGTACCATGTACTGTGAATGAGTGAGTGAGTGAAGTCGCTCAGTTGTGTCCGACTCTTTGTGACCCCATGGACTGTAGCCCACCAGGTTCCTTAGTCCATGGGATTTTCCAGTATTTTCCAATACTGGAGTGGATTGCCATTTCCTTCTCCAGGAGATCTTCCCGACCCAGGGATTGAACCCAGGTCTCCCGCATTGTGGGCAGACGCTTTACATAACCTACAGGTCTGAGCCACCTGTAGGTTATGTGATCTGGCCTCTGAGCTCAGAGTTCTAATTTCTTGAAGCTTTCTTTAAGGTTCTGATTTCTTTCCTACTTCTTCGGGGATAAGGCCAGTTTTCTGACATTATTAACTTCTATTTGGTTCTTTGTTTCTTTCCAACTGAAAGGTAGTGACAATTTCTAACTGAAACTCTTGCCTTGCCATTTTAATTACAAGTCAAGAATAGTGAGCTGATGTTTCTAACGGATGGGTAACACATGGTCACAGAAAATACATGTGCAACCAATGCCATCAAGCAAGTAGAGAATCATTCTAGGGAATATCAACTAGGATCAGGGAATCTCTGTGTACTCAGTTGTGTCCGACTCTTTGAGGCCCTGGGGGCTGTAGTCTACCTGTGCATGGGATTCTCCAGGCAAGAATACTGGAGGGAGGTGCCATTTCCTCCTCGAAGGTGTCTTCCCGACCCAGGGATGGAGCCTGCATCTCTTGCATCTCCTGCATTGGCAGGCAGGTTCTTTACCTGTAACACAACCTAGGAAGCCCCAGGGAATCTCTAGTGCTGTATCATCTAATATGGTAGCTGCTAGAGCTCTATGTGACTATTTTAAATTAAATTGATTTAAATGAAACACAATTAAAGAATGCTTTTCCTCAGGTTCATGAACCACATTTCGAGTGCTCAATGGCTACATGTGGCTACTGGCTACAACATCCTACAGCTCAAGAGAACATTTTCATTGTTTAAGAGAGTTCTACTGGGCAGTCCTACTCTAGTGCATTTGCTGAGTATCAGACTAGAAAATGGGCAAACTGGGACCCTATATCCACTTGAGCTGCGAAAAGATTGATTATAAGCATCGCGAGATAGATGGTGAGAAGGGACCTAGATTTTGATATTTTTACTCCATCTTGATAAATATCGACTCATATAATGAGGAGAGATTGAGTCAGACTCAATCTGAGAGTGACATCCATAGATTCAATTACATAGAGTTGGAGCAAAGTAGAAACATCATCCAAAACAAAACAGAACAGAAAGTTACCAGACAGAGGCTTATAAACTTCCCTGTCTTCTGTTTGTGTGCTTTTTGTTGTTGCTGCTGCTGATAATAAAAGTAATGTATGAGTACTGAGGATACTTGAAAATCATCATGACTTCCTTGTCTTCTTGTGCAGAGTATAGCAAATGCATTCTGTTTCTTTTCCTAATGACTATGAGTCATCATTATTGAATTATAGAAGGCTGCTCCTACAGGAGAATGGAGAGCAGTGTTCTCCTAGACTGTGGGGGCATTGAGAGAGATTTAAGGCATGCATTTCCCTCTACATTAGGTGCCCCAACAGGGTCATTTTCTTGGCGTTCTTTTACTTTTCACCTTGTTATTATCTGTAACTCCCTATCTGACTTGTGTGCCTGGAGTAGCGGCCACTGCAGTACTTCTACATTTTTGTCCTCTGTACCTTAATACAGAGTAAAGCATGTTAGAAGTGACCAGGTAATCAAGCCGGTCAAATTAAGTTTTACCTTAACTATCTAAATGCCTCGGAGCTGCTCTGCTACCAAGTAGAATGTATGACTATTACATCAAGTGTCTCCTCATTCATCATAGCCTGCCTTCTGCTTGGAGACTCTCAGTGAGGAACACGTCAAAGAGCTTGGAATTTAAACTAAGAAAGTCGGGAGGTTAGACTCATAGCTTAGCTATATGGCCTGGGCCTGAGCCAATCTCATATCTCCTTTAAAATTCGTTTTTGTAAGTGTTCATCATCTTCAGTATTCTCATCACTAACACTAATGAAGTTCTGAGCATGTGTCAAGCAATGTTCTAAGTATTTGTCATTGATAACTCATCTTAATCTTCACAAACCCTATGAATTAGGTGCTATTATTTATCCACACTTTCACATGAAGAAACTGAGATATGAACAGACTAAGTAATTAGCTCTCAGACCTATGTTTCTAAGTTGCGAGTGTTGTGTGTCTTTAAGAGATATTTAGCTGTCCTTTGGGCTTGTGATTTTGTTCTGGATGATTTAACTTTGGGGTCATGGGTTTCCAGATAAGAGCACATCATAAATCACTTTGAGACTTCTAGAGAAACTGCAGAACAGCATTCATCATTCAATAAACTGAGTGGGGATCCATCCTTCTCTAATGAAGAAGTCAGAGCAATGAAGCCTGGGGACAAACAAAAGAAATTCTGTGAGTTTGGCTGCAATGTGTTAGGGTTTTGTAAAACCTATGTGTGGTATTAATTTAAGCTTGGGATTTAGAGAGAGTCAAGACAAGGTTTACATGACAAAATGTTACTAATGCATTGGCTTGTGAGGGGAAAATCTAGGATTAGTAGAATTTTTTTTGCTCAATTTGATTTTTAAAGAGCATTTTTCAAGATTTTATTTTGATTCTAAATATTTATGTTAATATGAGCTCAATAACCTTAGTCTGGAAATACACTTATTTTCTTAATGATATTTCTATGGGAATTCTCCCAAGCATAATTTGAGGATTCAAATAGAGTTCTGTGTATCTAAATATCTTTTAAACCAGTTGCCTCTGTGTATAAACAAGGGAATTTATAATGGAAAGGAAGTCACACCTATCTATTTTTACTTTAGAAAAGACAAAACTATTGTGAGGGCATGCATTTATCCTATAGGTATCATCAGTACTGAAAACTGTTTTTTCTTGGAAATTGGCTCTTGGTGTAAGCTGGATAAATGGAATATCCTGCTGAACTAGTGAACTAGTGATAAGTTTGCTATAGTGGACTCCCATGGGCTAAATATTACATGAAAATGAATAGAACATATTAAAACCAGTAAAGATTTTTTAAAAGCCCACTTAGAGTTGCTCAGGGAATTAAAGGTGTTTTATCATTTTTATGGTTTTTCTGCACACATAGTCTCACATCCTCTTCATCGTCACAGCCACACTTTCCCAAATATATAGACTATTTTAGCATTCATGTATTTAAGAAATACATGAAATTAACAAATACTCTGATAGAACGCCTGATGAACTATGGACAGAGATTCATGACACTGTACAGGAGACAGGGAGCAAGACCATCACCAAGAAAAAGAAATGTAAACAAGCAAAATGACTGTCTGAGGAGGCCTTACAAATAGCTGTGAAAAGAAGAGAAGTGAAAAGCAAAGGAGAAAAGGAAAGATATACCCATTTGAATGCAGACCTCCAAGGAACAGCAAGGAGAGATAAGAAAGCCTTCCTCAGTGATCAGCACAAAGAAATAGAGGACAATAATAGAATGGGAAAGACTACAAATCTCTTCAAGAAAATTAGAGATACCAAGGGAATATTTAATGCAAAGATAGGCACAATAAAGGACAGAAATGGTATGGACCTAACAAAAGCAGAAAATATTAAGAAGACGTGGCAAGAACACAAAGAAGAACTGTACAAAAAAGATTTTCACAACCCAGATAATCACAGTGATGTGATCACTCACCTAGAGCCAGACATCCTGGAAAGTTAAATCAAGTGGGCCTTAGGAAGCATCACTGAGCATGTGTCAAGCTGTAAAAGTAAGGCAAAGAACAAATCTAGTGGAGGTGATGGAATTCCAGTTGAGCTATTTCAAACCCTAAAAGATAATCCTGTGAAAGTGCTGCACTCAATATGCCAGCAAACTTGGAAAACTCAGCAGTGGCCATAGGACTGGAAAATGTCGGTTTTCATTCCAATCCCAAAGAAAGGCAATGCCAAAGAATGCTCAAACTACCTCACAATTGCATTCATCTCACTGGATAGTAAAGGAATGCTCAAAATTCTCCAAGCCAGGCTTCAGCAATATGTGAACCATGAACTTCCAGATGTCCAATCTGGTTTTAGTAAAGGCAGAAGAACCAGAGATTAAATTGCCAGCATCTGCTGGATCATTGAAAAAGCAATAGAGCTCCAGAAAAACATCTATTTCTGCTTTATTGAAAAGGCTTTATAAAGTTAAAGACTTTATGCCAAAGCCTTTGACTGTGTGGATCACAATAAACTGTGGGAAATTCTGAAAGAGATGGGAATACCAGACCACCTGACCTGCCTCTTGAGAAATCTGTATGCAGGTCAGGAAGCAACAGTTAGACCTGGACATGGAACAACAGACTGGTTCCAAATAGGAAAAGGAGTACGTCAAGGCTGTATATTGTCACCCTGCTTATTTAACTTATATGCAGAGTACATCATGAGAAATGCTGGGCTGAATGAAGCACAAGCTGGAATCAAGATTGCTGGGAGAAATATCAATAACCTCAGATATGTAGATGATACCACCCTTATGGCAGAAAATGAAGAAGAACTAAAGAGCCTCTTGATGAAAGTGAAAGAGGAGAGTGAAAAAGTTGGTTTAAAGGTCAACATTCAGAAAACTAAGATCATGGCATCCGGTCCCATCACTTCACAGCAAATAGATGGAGAAACAGTGGAAAGAGTGGCAGACTTTATTTTGGGGGTGGGATGGGTGGCTTGGTAATCACTGTAGATGGTGACTGCAGCCATGAAATAAAAAGACGCTCACTCCTCGGAAGAAAAGTAATGACCAACCTAGACAGCATATTAAAGAGCAGAGACATTACTTTGGCAACAAAGTTCTATCTAGTCAAAGCTATGCTTTTTCCAGTGGTTATGTATGGTGTGAGAATTGGACTATAAAGAAAGCTGAGTGCTGAAGTCTTGATATTTTTGAACTGTGGTGTTGGTGAAGATTCTTGAGAGTCCCTTGGACTGCAAAGAGATCCAATCAGTCCAGCCTAAAGGAAATCAGTCCTGAATATTCATTGGAAGGACTGATGTTGAAGCTGAAACTCCAATACTTTGGCCACCTGATGTGAAGAATTGACTCATTTGAAAAGACCCTGATGCTGGGAAATACTGAAGGCAGGAGGAGAAGGGGACAACAGAGGATGAGATGATTGGATGGCATCTCCAACTTAATGGGCATGAGTTTGAGTAAACTCTGGGAGTTGGTGATGGACAGGGAGGCCTAGTGTGCTGCAGTCCATGGGGTCACAAACAGTCGGACATGACTGAGCAACTCAACTCAACTGAACTGAACTGATGCAAGAAAGCTCAGCAGTAAAAATGATAATAGATTTTAGTTTAGATGGAAGAAAACCTGCACATTTTTTAGCAACATTTCCTTTCAAAGGACTGTTACGAAACTGAATTTCTCCTGTGGCAAATCACAGGAATAATTTGCAATGTAGTGTGATCGGTACCTTCTAGTTGCCATGGACTTGGCAATCTGGGGCTTCTTGCTATGCTCTTCCAGAAGACAGAAGCACCTCATCAGCACCTCTGGTTGATCCTTTTTTAGAACTGACCACCAAAGCTTAGGCTGATAGGATTGGGTAGGTTACCTCAACAGCTTTCATAACTCACTTTTTTGTGTGTGGGTTTGAGGGAAGCAGTTAACATATCAACAAAGCAGACCCTTGTTCATTAGAAATTAGCAAGTGCTGGGTGCTACTTCATCTTGCTGGAGATTCTTAGCCTCTTTTCCTTCTTAAAGTATATATAACCTGATTAATGACAGGGCAGTTACTGTCCAGTGAAAGTAAACGGCTAAAGACTTATGGCTGGCAAAATTCAGAATGATTTAGATTACAATCCATCCAATAGTGCTTAAATGCTAATTTGGTACTAATTTGTGTTTAAAATCTTAACAAGATTTTTAAAATTCTTTAGGAAATCCAGGAAGAGAAACAGAAAACTCAACAACCCATAAAGTGAAGCATTACAGTGGAACACAGGAACTGAAGGTGGAGGCAGCAGAGGGTGAAAAATAAAACTCATTTAAATCCTGTTTTATTTACAAGTTTGCATTGCATTGCTTAGACTCTAGGCTCATGTTGTTAGAACTCTGTGAAGTAAAAAATACAGGCTGGATTATCTGGGCCAGCATTTATTATTTTAAATGTTCTGCCTTGTTCTCATGTATGCAGTCTGGTTTTGTAGATTTTTATTGTTATCATTGTGGGGAATTTTTTTGACAATGCATCCCAAGCTTTAATTAAGAAAATAAAAGGACTATTATTATAGGCATACTTAAAGATAGCTATGAAAAAAGAAAAAAAAAAACTTTTAAAAGCACACTAACCCAAAGATACTACTTTCATGTCTTTTAAAATCCGTTGTGAACAATATCTTGGTTATATTAACATAGCTTATAATTTTATAAGATTCAGTGGATTCTCAAGTAAAACATGCCTAGTTCAAGCCATATAAATATTTAACTTGCTAGACCTTCACTTAACCACATCTCTTCATGAGATGACATCTGAAGGTTAACCATTAGCTAACCAAAGTTAGCTTCCTACTTCCTTGCCAGTGGCCTTCACTTCTGCTTCAATAGCTACTCAGTTTTATCCTATGTAGCTGATTCTTTGTCTGCAATCTTTTCATTCAGGCAAGGGTAGACTCTTTCTTCAAAATAATGTGGTTAACGTCTTTACATAATATTTAGCAGTAGAAAAAAACTCCCATATTTTGTCTTTTGAAACATTAGCGCTTCACGGGGGAGTGATGAAGGAAAGATGCTCTCTTGCTTAAATACTAGTATCAGGAGTTTGGAGGCATAAACAGTTAAGAGAAAATTCTTGGTGGAGTGATTTCCTTTTCTGCTAGAATTATATGCATCGCTATAATTCATCAGTTGGCAACATTTTATAAGACAATCTTGAAGTCAGTGAATGCGTCTGGAATAATAACGCCTGGAGTCTAAATAGAATTTACAAGACAGATTAAACCTGGAGACGTGATGTTAGGCAAAGAGAACTGAGAAGAAGGAAAGCAAATATAAATTATGACAAGTGATTATGGAAAGGTTCCTTTAAAGAAAGGACCAGCAACACAGCTTTATGGTTGAACATCCAAAGGTAAACCTGAGTGCTGATTTTATGTTCATAGAAATTATGTTAGGAAAGTATGGCTAAAATTAAAACTATATTTTCATTCTAACTTCCTATTTTTTCCCTCCTTAGTTCTATCAGTAAAGAAAAAAAAAATAGAGAGAGTGAAACTTCTTGTTCTTGAGCTTGGAATTTAGCCCAAAATGAATTCCTTTCTGCATTCTTGATTACCATTCAGTCATCTATATTTGCCATCTTTGAATATGGGAAAGAAGAAATTTATCAGATTCACACCATATAACTCATGTAACTAAAATATAGCTTTCTAGTCATGCTTCAGGCCTGGCAGACAGGTAATAAAGAATAGGAGCTCGACTTTGATTGAAGAAACCTTGCATTGAGAAAACAAAATATGATACTTTCTAAATTTTTAGATACACAGCCATAGAATACAAGTATATGCCTGATAAAGCACAGGATAGTCCATGCTTAATTCCCATTAAATTTATAAAGACACACCTAGAGTGTCAGCAGCTGTGCATTCCTCTTTGTGTTCTGAAAAGTCATGCACAAAAATATCAGAGCCCATGGTAAAAATAGGAATTGGGAAAGACTTCCACAAACCAATGCAACTTTCAAACCAAAACAACAAAGAAAATAATAATCATGTCATGAAATAACTTAGCCCAGGGATGCTACTTTAGGGATATCAAATAGGTACAAAAGCAAAAAGCTAGAAATGTGGGCTTGGGAGCCTCTGCAATGATGCAGATTTACACGAAGGTCTGCATTCTTTGGCAGCTTCCCTGGTGGCTCAGACAGTAAAGAATCTGCCTGCAGTGCAGCAGACTCCATTTTGATCCCTGGGCCAGGAAGATCCCCTAGAGGAGGAATTGGCAACCCACTCCAGTATTCTTGCCTGGGAAATCCCATGGGCAGAGGAGCCTGGTGGGCTACAGTCCATGGGGTGGCAAATAGTTGCATACTGCTGGGTGACTAACATTTACTTACTTATTGTATTCTTTGGAGGAGGAGAAAGCTGCAGAGAGAGCCATGAGCAGAGTCCTAGCGTGCCGCTTGTTACTAATTTTCTCATAATACAGTTAAAAATGATGTCATTTCTTCTACTTACCAATCACATATGAGCTGAAGTGTTAAAACCGTGTGTATTGCCACAGATCAACAATAAGCATTTCAGGAGCTTTCTCTATGTGCCCATTACTTTATTGAGCTGTGATGTTCATGCCCAAATATTTCTTCCTCTATTTTATTATCCTGGAGTGGCCATCAAGAACCCCTCACATATCTCTATATAATTATGCCATTTATTTCCCCCTAAATCTAAGGCTAAGTGAAAGTGAAAGCATTAGTTACCCAGTCTTTGCAACCCCATTGACTGTAGCCTGCCAGGCTCCTCTATCCCTGGAATTCTCCAAGCAAGAATGGTTGAATGGCTAGCTATTACCATCTCCAGGAGATCTTCCCTCACCTAGGGATCAAACCTGGGTCTCCTGCCTTGCAGGCAGTTTCTTTACCTGTCTGAGCCACCAGGGAAGCCCAAGGCTAAAGACAACATTACATAAATTTCCACTTTCCACAGCCATCAATACCAGTACCTTATAGCTGTCAGAGGTAGCAAAAGATCAAGATATAAATGCAAAGGAGAAAGAGCCACCAGAGAGCTGGGAGGAAGACCCAGAGTGTTCAGCAACATTGAAGGCCAGGCAAGAGCAAGTAGCAGAGGAGGAGAGGTCAACAGCCTTTGACACAGCCCAGGGTTCATAGAAGGTCATGGCTGGTGGAGACAGTCTTCAGATTTAACAGTAATGAACTTGTTGATGGCTTTAACAGAAACAGCTTCAGTGGAGTTAGGGTGGCCAGAAATCAGATTTCTGAGGCTGAAGACTCAACTGGAGGAAACAGGCGGAGAATGAGAGTGTAAATGACTCTTTCATGGAATTCAATTGTATTAGAGGAGAGAAAACTAGGTCAGTAGCTGGAGGAGGATGTGGATATGGTTATTTATTTTATTATGAAATAATAAAATGTTTAGATGTTGTTCTAGGGGGAGATGGGGTCCCATAACAGAGACTAGAAAATAAGTCAGTTGTAGACAGTGGTCCCAGAGAAGGCAGGAGAAATTGGGTAACAGAGATTTATTAATAGGAAGCATGGTGGGCAAATTTACATTGTAATAGGAGACAGGAGGAAGTGATAGCTGCACATGGTTAAGGTGGAGGATGAGAAGAGAAAAGTAGAAAAAGTGTTTGTCTAATATTCTCTATTTTCTTTGAAACGTGTTAGTCACTTAGTCTGGAGAAGGCACTGGCACCCCACTCCAGTACTCTTGCCTGGAAAATCCCATGGATGGAGGAGCCTGGTGGGCTGCTGTCTATGGGGTCATACAGAGTCAGACACGACTCAAGTGACTTAGCAGCAGCAGCAGCAGTTGCTTAGTCATGTCCTCCTTTTTGTGACCCCATGGACTGCAGCCCATCAGGCTCCTCTGTCCATGAAATTCTCCATGCAAGAATACTAGAGTGGGTTGACATTCCCTTTTCCAGGGGATCTTCCTGATCCAGGGCTTGCACCCGGGTCTCCTGCACTGCAAGAGGATTCTTTACTTTCTGAACCACCAGGGAAGTTATAATGTTGGATGTTTGTAATGGCTGCTGTCGAGGACAAGATAAAGATGCAAAGTTTCCCTAGAAGGCACAGAAGGGTCATAAGATGAAGGGGCCCTTTTGCTGAACATTCCTGGACTGTCTGTGATGTCCATACTCGGGAAGATGCATTAAGACCCATGTGCTCCAGGAGAGAAGTCCATTCCCCTGTAGAATCCTAATGAGCCAGTCCAGATGTGGTTCTTACTGACTTTTGAGAGAAATAAATCTGTAAATCTTCTCAGGAGCTCCTCTGTGCATCTTTCACCCGAGGGAAGTAGGAAGAATATGGCTTTGGCACAAGGCACATGCAGATTGGTCTCTTGGCTTCATGGCTTCTTAATGGTATAACATGGATTTAATTTTCTGCATTTTTATTTCTACACAAAGGAGAGTTAAACATCTACCTCTCACAGTTGTTACAAGGATTAAACAAGACAGTAAGTGCAAAGTTTCTGGCACGGAGTAGATGCTCAGCAAATAAAGTTCTGCTTCCTTCTATAGGTAAATGCTGCTTCTAGACTTTATTAGCTTAATAGGAGAGGAAATGACTAGATTGAGAATTTGGAACAAGACTCTGCCAACATTAAAAACTTTTCTTTGCTTTTCATCATTAAATTGTCAAACAAGATTCACAAGAAGGGGTTTGTTTTATGTAGAAGAGGCATTCTAGTGCTGCTAAGCCCTGACAGGTTGGCATTAGTGCCAGGGAAAAAAAGAAAACATTTCTGATGGGGATAAAGATGAATCATACTTTTTTTTTTTTTTCAGATTTCAGTAGAATCATTTGGGTAGATTAGATAATGGCTTATGAGATAAAACTGTATCATTGACCAAAACATTGCTCAGAGTTAAATGCCAGAATTTTAGGTTTTTATATTATGTACGGATGATAAGACCCTTAAACAATGCCAGGGCTGGCAGTACCACCCCTTCAAGCAGCGGGAAATCATGTATAGCTTTATGGTTGGTCCTACTCTTACCTCCACATCTGTGGATGCAACAAACTGTGGATTCAGCCAAACTCATACCCTCTGCTAGCTATTTAGAGGTAAAAAAATCTGTGTGGAAGTAGATCTGCCTGCTCAAACCCATGTTGTTCCAAGGTCAACTCTACCAGGTATAATTTGATGACCTCTTAGACGTAGATACTTTTGGTTGTCTGCTACAAAGCAAATCAAATACCAACATTGACGTAAAGTAGAGGCCCCCTGAAGGTGTTTGCTTCATGTCACACTTTAACTGGTGCCTTTGGGCCTGTTGCAATGGGTAGAATTATAGCTCAAGAAGACTGAATACTTAAGGCAGTGTTAGACAAACATCACAGTAGCTTCTCTAATGGTTCACTGGTGAAGAATCTGCCTGCTGTGAAGGAGGCATGGGTTTGATCTCTGGGTTACGAAGATTCCCTAGAGGAGGAAATGGCAACCCACTCCAGTATTCTTTCCTGGAAAATCCCAGGGACAGAAGAGTCTGGCGGGCTTCAGTCCTCGGGGTGGCAAGGAGTTGAACACGACTGAGCAACTGAGCACGCTGTAGCTTACATGTTTGCATCGACCCACACATACACATATTACATTTTCCATAGTTGAGTAGCTAGTTTTTCCCTTTCATTTGTAACATATATTTGCTCAAGAGCTCTCAGAAATAAGACCTCACTTTTGTTTGTTGGTGCTTTTGTATGACAAATGTACTTCCACTGAACAGAAGACTCACCTGCCTATCTTGGTTACTTCAGTGGACTGCTTTGCTTTTTCACGCTGTGGAATATTTTTAAGTCACTACAGAAATCAACACAGAGTATAAGCAAGGATCCAACTGCCAAAGAATGGTTATAAATGTGAAGCTTGGCCTTATGAACACCTCTCCTGAGCAAAGGGATGACCGATCATGGGGGTCCCAGCCTGAGAAGTATTTTATTTGTGCCCACTAAGAACCCTGGGACTATGGTGCCATCTACCCCAAGGACAGTGTTTCCAGGATGGAATGCAGACAAAGGGTCTATATCATATGTTTACATTTTTCTAAAATACTTTGACCGGTCAATACCATGAAAACAACTTCACGGTATTGAACTTTAAGCTCACAAGAGATGAACTTTCAGGTTATAAATATCTGGTCTTTCTTTCATGTTCATCAGAATCTTTTCCAGGAGACATGCTATACCTGATCTTTTATCACATATTTCATATCATTGATATTAAGGTGCATAGAGTAATCATGCTTAAAAAACCTTTTAAAAACTCATAAGATTTATCAGATGAAAAGCACTGTATTTTATACGCTAATGATTTGGAATGGGCACATGATATAATATATTGGGTCTTACAGAAAAATTGACTCTAAAACTTCAGATGATGAAAGCTTATTGCTATCCTTGCATTTTACAGTTCAGTTCAGTTCAGTTCAGTCAGTTCAGTCACTCAGTCATGTCCGACTGTTTGCAACTCCATGGATTGTACCACACCAGGCCTTCCTGTCCAACTCCAACTCCTGGAGTTTACTCAAACTCCTGTCCACTGAGTTGGTGATGCCATCCAACCATCTCATCCTCTGTCGTCCCCTTCTCCTCCTGCCTTCAATCTTTCCCAGCATCAGCGAACATGCGATGGAAGATATACAAGTTTTAGTGGAGAATAAAAGAAAATAAATGAGAGTATGCGATAGGAGTGAGGCTTTGAAACCTTAATGACAGCTTAAGAAGACTCAGAAAAGCTATTAGAGGCTATTCTTTAATACTTCACATTGACCCAGAGCTAGTGGTGGTAAAAGTCTTAAATTATTGTTCAAAAGGATAAATTAAAGTCACTCACTCTTAGTAAAAGAGCAGTGGATGGTTTAATTTAGAATTTATTTCTATTCCCTGATGTCAGTAAAAAACTCCAGCTATTAAAACAGTGATAAATTAGATTTCTGACTACTTTTAAGGGTTTTAGGTGTTAAGGTCACACTTTATTATCTCTAATTGCACTTTAAAATAGAAGAAGGAAATGGCAACCCACTCAAGTATTCTTGCCTAGAGAATTCCGTGGACAGAGGAGCCTGGTGTGTTGCTGTCCATAGAGTCGCACAGAGTCGGACACGACTGAAGCAACTTAGCATGCATGCATGCATTGGAGAAGGAAATGGCAACCCACTCCAGTATTCTTGCTTGGAGAATCCCAGGGACGGGGGAGCACGGTGGACTGCCGTCTATGGGATCGCACAGAGTTGGACACGACTGAAGCGACTTAGCAGCAGCAGCAGGACTTTAAAATGTATCACTTTATTTCCTGAACACTTGTGCAGGATTTTTTTTTCTTATAGAATATTTTCTAGAGAAATGTATTTTTATAAAAAATATTCTTCTATAAGAAAAATTTATTTCTATTTTTTCATATAGAAGAACACCATTTAGGGTGCTATTGAAGCAGTTCAGATGAGACATGATAGCTCTGAATTAAAGAAGTAACAATGAGAGTGGAGAAAAAGGACTGACTGAAGATATGCCCCTGGCTTTATCAATGATACATATGTTATTAATTGGATTTTTGAGGAAAAGGAGAGGAAAGTTGTGAACATGACATAGTATATATATATTTTTTGGATGAGTCATGATAAATTGCAAGCCTTTCACTGAGACTGGGTATATAACACAAGAGGAAGGTTTGGAAGAAAAAATATAAGCTTCTTTTGTAATGTTTATAATAAATTGCTCACTTGGTAAGATGTCAAATATGATGCCAAATATATAGATCTGGAGCTTAGGAGGTGAGCTGGAGATAACAATTTGGCCATCTTATCAGTGGAAAGCTGGTGGTTGAAGTCATAACAATAAATCAGATTGCTCAGAGAAAATAAGTAGCATGAGAGAAGAACAAAGATAAAGATTAGTGAAAATTAACAAGCAGCAGAGGAAATGAAGCCAAGAAGAAAACACCAAGCAGTGGTCTGATTAAGCTGGGGAATCAGTATATTTTAGAAACTAAAGGAGGGCTTCCCTCATAGCTCAGTTGGTAAAGAATCCGCCTGCAATGCAGGAGACCCTGGTTCAATTCCTGGGTCAGGAAGATCTGCTGGAGAAGGGAACCCACTCCAGTATACTCAGGCCTTACTTGTGGCTCAGCTGGTAAAGAATCCACCTGCAATGTGGGAGACCTGGGTTTGACCCCTCGGTTGGGAAGATCCCTTGGAGAAGGGAAAGACTACCCACTCCAGTATTTTGGCCTGGAGAATTCCATGGATGTATAGTCCGTGGGGTCGGACACGACTGAGCGACTTTCACTTTCAAAGGAGGCTAAGACTTTAAAATGGGAGGAGTGACTGCCACAGAGCAAAATCACAGAATGAACATATTCTTATTGGATTTTGCAATGTGGAAAGTATCAGTGATCAGTAAATCACTGATACAGGGTGATATAAAAATTGAAAAGATTATGAAGTGATTAAGTGCAGACAGACTTCTTTTCCAGGAGATTTGCTACAGAGCATAGTTTCTAACTGGAGGGAGTAAGGCCTCAGTAAGAATTCTTTTTTTAAGTTTAAGAGAGCTGAATATATTTAAATAGAGGAGCAAATAGCCAGTATAGAAGGAAAGGATGGAAAATAAGCCAAAGAAAAGTAAATGGTAGACTTTTGGAGCAGACAGGACATGATAAGCTCTGGCACAAAGATGGAATAATTAGACAAGAAGAGCTATGTTTTTTCCTAAAACAAATAAGATGTTATCTTCTACAGCAAGTATTCAAATTCCTTCTATTTTTTTTATTGATAGGGTTACTACTTATGCATCTCTAAAGCCAGAGAGATAAATTAGTAAACACTTAATGTTATTGTTCAGTTGCTAGGTCATGTCTGACTCTTCGCAACCCCATGGACGGCAGCACACCAGGCTTCCTTGTCCTTCACAGTATCACAGAGTTTGCTCAGATTCATGTTCATTGAGTCGGTGATGCTATCTAACCATCTCATCTTCTGCCACCCTTCACCCTCTTCGCCTCTTGCCTTCAATCTTTCCCAGCCAGGCCTTTTCTAATCAATTGGCTCTTCGCATTCAGTGGCCAAGGTATTGGAGCTTCAGCAGCAGTCCTTCCAATGAATATTTAGGGTTGATTGCTTTTAGGAGTGACTGGTTTGATCTCCTTATAGTCCAAGGGACTCTCAAGAGTCTTTTCTAGCACCATGATTCAAAGGCATTAATTCTTCGGCACTCAGCCTTCTTTATGGTCCAAATACCACATCCAATCAAGACCTCTGGAAAAACCATAGCTTTGACTATATAGACCTTGGTTGGCAAAGTGATACCTCTGATTTTTAATATGTTATCTAGGTTTGTCATAGCTTTCCTTCCAAGGAGTGAGTGTCATTTAGTTTCATGGCTGCAGTCACCATCCACAGTGATTTTAGAGCTCGGAAAAATAAAATATGGCACTCTTTTCACTTTTGCCCCATCTATTTGCCATGAAGTGATAGCACTGGATGCCATGGTCTTAGTTTTATGAATGTTGCATTTTAAGCAGCTTTTCACTCTCCTCTTTTACCTTCTTGAAGAGGCTCTTTAGTTCCTCTTCGCTTTCTGCCTTTAGAGTAGTATCATCTTCATATCTGAGGCTGTTCATATTTCTCTTGGCAATCACAAGAAATGCTGGGCTGGATGAATCACAAGCTGGAATCAAGATTGTCAGGAGAAATAGATGATGGTAAATAAGTTCAGTTGTGCTAATAAACAGACTCCAGGTAAGAAGCAGGTAGAACACAACCTAGCTGTATCCAAGAGTCTATGTTCCTGAATGCTCTAATTACCATCAGTTCCATATAGCAGCCATAACACCAGGGTGGAAGAGAAAGCTTTAGGCCAGTAGCTGGGTAACACCAGCTGTGGAATCATCCGGCTGATTGTGACTCCTCTGAGTCCATGTTCATAGCACAACCTCTTTATGTCTTGGCTTCCTACCATGGCCTTTCGGCAAGGGATTTTCCAGCGGTCATGTTATTCCTCTCTGTGGGCAATTTCTAATTCTATTTTCTTTTGCATCTGGCTAGTATGAGCCAGTCCCTGAAAGACTGATCTCTCTTGACTACCATATTAAACATGGTTCTGGACTTCAGATCCTGAGAGAACAAGCCTTGACAAAGATGATTTCACCCAAAGCATGTCACCTTGTGGGACTCTGCCCAATAGCTAATCAGCCCCCACAAAGTGCTTTGCTAACATTTTTGATCTTAAGCAACATCTTTGTCAACCCAGATATTGATGAAATTATACAAAGAGGAATAGCATTTACACATTTCTTCCTACTTACATGCCATAAGCTCTCCCCAGTTTTAGTTAAAGTCTGATCATGCTAGGCCTGTGTTTCTTTTCATGACTGCAGTGTGCCCTATAGCTGGATTATAGCTGTTCACTGGTAATATTTAATTCAGTCTTTAACATGCCTTTCATTTTGTCTTATACTAGGATTTTTTTAAAGGTAGAATTAGTTCAGTTTAGTTGCTCAGTCATGTCCGACTCTTTGTGACCCCATGAACTGCAGCACGCCAGGCCTCCCTGTCCATCACCAACTCCTGGAGTTCACCCAAACTCATGTCCATTGAGTCAGTGATGCCATCTAACCATCTCATCCTCTGTCGTCCCCTTCTCCTCCTGCCCTCAATCTTTCCCAGCATCAGGGTCTTTTCAAATGAGTCAACTCTTTGCATCAGGTTGCCAAAGTACTGGAGTTTCAGCTTCAACATCAGTCCTTCCAATGAACACCCAGGACTGATCTCCTTTAGGATGAACTGGTTGGATCTCCTGGCAGTCCAAGGGACTCTCAAGACTCTTCTCCAACACCACAGTTCAAAAGCATCAATTCTTCAGCACTCAGCTTTCTTTATAGTCCAGCTCTCACATCCATAAAATAAGCATAATTTCTTATTTCTCTTCAAAAATCAACTGAAAAAGAAACAAAGATTTAGTCATAACTAGAGACCTTCTATTCCATAGGAATTTGATTTATTTGATGATCTGAAACCTTAGTTTTTAGTTCAGTTACAGGTAAGGTTGGAACCCAAGTATGAAAATTATATTTTATGTCTTATAAATACTAGAATAGTAAATTAAGTTCAAGGAAGGCAAGAATAGAGAAAATGTTCAGTGATTTTAAGAAAGGGAAAGAAATTTTAACTTTTAAAAGATTGCTTATGCTTTCTGAACAGAAAATTGATGAGATTCAAGAAGATATTTTTTTTCCCAACTTACCTTTGAGTTTTTTTCATCCTCTCAGATGTTGGTTAAGTTTCTTATTTTTCATTCATTTGTACCTTTATTTAAGAGTTTATTATTTGTTTATGGAAATTGCTTGGAGGATGACAATGTTTAATATTTGTGTGGGATATAACCAATAGCATCCATTTTAGTGATTCTCAATTTAGAAACAGATGGCATTTAGTGAAAGCAATTGTGGAAAAAGAGAAATTTTGTGTAACTGTCAAAGTTCACAGTCCATGAAACCAAGCTGTTGATTGTATACCTCACAGCTCTCTCTTCACACAAGTAGCTCTGCAGAATAGTAAGGGAGAGCTTCCTGGGTGGCTCAGCAGTAAAGAATCCACCTGCAACGCCAGAGACTTGCAGGAGACACAGGTAGGGCAGATCCCCTGGAGGAGGAAATGGCAACCTACCCCAGTATTTTTGCCTGGAGAATCCCATGGACAGAGGAACCTGGCAGGCTACAGTCTACGTGGTTGCAAAGAGTTGGACATGGCTGAAGCGACTTAGCACAGCACACAACATAAAGAGAAGCAAATGAAAGAATCTTTAAATGAATAAAACATATCAGTTTATTTAGCTCTCTTTTGTAAGCACTGCTCTCTCATTACTGATATATGGGTAATACTTAAGTTTTATATCACTTTTTTCTGGAAATCTTTTATAGCAATGTTGAATAAAGAGAGGAAATAGAAATTTGACTGGGCCAGATTATGAGAAGCAAAGAGAAGAGTTTGATGTTTATTTCATAAATAATAGAGAAACTATCCTTTCTTAAATGTGAATATATCATGAAAGCCTGAATTTCTTCAAGGAAAGGGTTATAGTTAAATTCTCTTTGTATTCATAAGATTCCCCCACTGAGAAGAAATCACCAAATATTTGTCAAAAATAATAGGCTCAGAGGTTAAAGCATCTGCCTCCAATGCAGGAGACCCAGGTTTGATCCCTGGGTCAGGAAGATCCCTTGGAGAAAGAAATGGTAACCCACTCCAGTATTCTTGCCTGGAAAATCCCATGGACAGAGAAGCCTGGTAGGCTACAGTCCATGGGGTCGCAAAGAGTTGGACACGACTGAGAGACTTCACTCACTCGCTCACTCAATATAACATTAATGTCGAGACCTGCCATATGTCACATTTCTAAGGCTTATGAAATTTGTCTAATTGAACAAAAGAATGAGCTTTCCTAGGGCTAGCTTTTGGCTTCAGTGAAAGTGGTTGGTTAATAAAACCCAGTGTTATCCACCAGCCCCCAGCCCAGATTTAGTGTGTATTTTTGTTTGTTGGACTGCTTACTTTCTTCTGCCCTTTTATTTAAGTTGGGCTTAAGCATTTTAAGTAAGCTCATAAAGGAAATCTAAGAATAGGCTTTATTCTACAAGTATTTTGAACTTCCTTCATTTTTTCATGTCTCTGTGGTATTTTAATGGGCAGTTGTGAGAAGCCGTAACAGGCACTAGCTAACTTCTGCCATCCCAAATCAGGAGTTTTGACAATTTCTGAATTCTCAATTGATCTATAATGTGTAAAGCATTACACATCTCCAAGATGGGAGAGGAGAGTGAAGCCAGACAGATAACCGTGACATGAGAAATTGTAACAAATAAAAAATGATCATTAGTCTAAGGAATAGGTAGTTCAAGATAAGAGCAAACTTTTTCCTTAATAAGCTCTAATCATCAGCAAAGCCCTTGTCCAAAGTACTTTGTTCTTAACAGAATGCATTTGGTATAGTTATAATCAGCTTTCTTTTTTTGTGCTCAGTGTATGGAGCTTGTAGCAGAAGATTCTGAGCTTTAAACACTAATTTAGTTTTCAGGCCACCACATTCTCTTGTTTTATTCATTCCAAACTATACCATGTTTTGCAATTACTGTCAATGGCTCTGTGGTCTATTACTGAAGTTATAAGGGTGTTAAGAAGTGTACTCCTTATTTTACAGGATAAAACCCAATTCATAGTATGCTTCATGCAGTAATATCTTAAAGTATACAAGAATAATCTTTATACTTTAATAATCGCATTTGACTCCTTCCAAAGGATGTTAGTATGAGAATTCCTGATGGCCAGAGCACCATATAAATAAAACATATCTTCTCGGGCTGTGGTGGGGAAACCTATGTTCCTGGGCCTGTAGGAATATAATACAAAATTACTTTATTATCTGTTGCCCCATAGTGCCTAGTTGTCAATTTCTAGACATTATTGTCCCATTTGACATCCAAGCAGATGGGTATTACCTACATTTAACCAGTGTCAAGTATATTGCAGTGTACAAATTGTCAAAACCTTATGAAATTAAATAAATATATAGAAATAATAATTTGTTTCAAAGGATTATTTTGAAAGTTTCTATAATTATGTAACACATTTCCTAGCTTGATTCTCTTGAAATTCAAGCACACTTCAGAAGACCTGAAGGATGGGTGAAGTGGGTCATCCAAGGTCTATTTGCACAAAAATTGAGATACTTTGTGGGAAGGAAAAGAGAAGATTGAGAAATCAAATAAGTTAGCAGAGAAGGATCATTCTAAAAATAATGTGGTGTCTTTTATTCAGATCATCCACAGATCTAGTCCTCATAACTCATGCTCAAATGCTAGTCAAAATACTTTCTGTATTATAGAATCACTAATTCTGTACCATGTGTTACTAATAACTTCAAGGTAAAGACTCTAAAACACAGCAAGTTATTTAAAAATAATATGTTTCTCAGATGTATTCTTAAAATTGATTCATAGAAAAAAATCTATACCGTTGTATAGAAACAAGAAATACACGTGTGGCCCAACACCACACTTGGATAGATACATTTTTCAGATTCACTTTCTGTTTTATTAAATGACTGTGGTAATCTGCTTCCAAATAGCTCCCCATTGTCTACACCTCTTGGTATTCATGCCCAGGTCAGTTTCTCCCCTTTCTTGTGGGCTTGACCTGATGACTGTCTTCTTTATTTCTATACTTCACACAAACATTATATTTTATTAATATTTTTGAATTTATCATAATTTGAATAGGAACTAATTCTGCAGTAAATGGATGCTGTTCCTTGTCACCTGGTGACTAGCATAAAAACAAAAAATTGAAGAGTACTATAAGCTTGTTTTATGGAACACCAGAAGCATATTAGATGTTTATAAACAAACATATCCAGTCCTGACCTTGGCCATATATTTATGGTATAAGAAACCAAGAAGAACAAGTACATCATCTACAACTACTTGCGACTGTGCTGTAAGAGGAAGTTGGAATCATTAACAGAGCTGGGAAAGTATCTTTTGTTTTAGAGACAAGAATATATTCTTTTGACACTTGATTGAAATGAATTTCCTGGACAACGTAATGGTTCACATGGACTTGTGAATCAAAGAATCTTTGGCTGGCAGGTCTTTACATGGGAAAGGAACATTCTATAAATGGGCATTTCTATTTTTAGAACCTGTCCAGACAGAGAATTGACAATGTTCCTCTTTTTATCTCCCTGAGCCTGACCTTGGGTTTGTTGATGAGTCTGTTAGTCTGAATTGTTTACTAAATATCTACAAGATCAGCACATTTCCCCTCTGCAGTCAGATCAGAAAGATAGAGGATTTTGCTTCCTGGGATTTTAAATATTTCTTTCCTCAAAGAAATAAAACTGTGAATTTTAAGTTCCTTGAGGGTAGAAATTTGTATTTGTTCCATTTCTCAGCACCACAAGAGTGCCGTCATAGAGCAAGCAGGTCCTCATTAATACTTGTTCAAGTGTTACTCCAATTTAGAGGTGTCAGGAACATATAAAAGACAATTGAGATGTCTTCATGTACATTCAGGGAATTCTAAGTCTAGTCGGTGTCCTAACTTGCTTTCCTAATATCATATTCTAAACATGCCCTATTTTAATAATATTTAGGCAAGAAGACCTGGAAAAATCTCTTTTAGTTCTTGAAAAATGTAAAAACCAGAATCTCTTATTTTTGGAATTTCGCTTTTGTGTGTGTGTGTGGTACTTCCTACTTTCCTCTCCTCCATCCTTTCTGTGATTCAGCCCATCTTTCTTTGTTTTATGAAATCTCAGAAGTTGGAACAACACTTGGGATAGGACTGAAATTAACAATCAAACTCTTAGGGGAAAAGAGAAATGAAGAAAAAATTGACTTATAAGGAAACTATGATACTGGGCAATAAAATATTGACCAAGTCAGGGTCAAGGGGAAGGAAGCATGGGGAACCAGGACCAAAGAGGAGGAACAAAGTCTAGCCTCTCCTTAGAGACTGCTCGGTCAACAATCTGGTCTCCCTCCAGAGTCTGGCTACCCTTTTAAGCCAAAGAGGAAAAGAGGTGTGATGTCTGGGAATATTGGGAAAGCTGTTAGCACTGTGCATATGTGATGCATTGACACTTGTGTTCTCTTTGTTAACTTATTGAAAATAGATTGTGCTTTACTGGCCCTCCATCGTCCTATTTTCACAAACTCTGAAATTAGTGTACTATTTGTTTAACACTCCACAGTTAAAGAATGTTTGATTATTTTTAGGAACCATCTAGACATTTGAAAGTGAAATTGAAAGTCACTCAGTTGTATCCAACTCTTTGCGACCCTATAGGATTTAGTCAAGTGCTTTATATTAAGGAAGTTTTTATTGTATGTGTTTAAGACTCATGACAATTTCAAACCATGAATTTGGGTGTGTGTTGTGTGTATGTGAGTGTGTATGCACACACACATATATATGTATATGTATATATATATGACCCTATGGACTGTAGCCCAGGCTACAGAGACAGGCTCCTCTGTTCATGGGATTTCCCAGGTGAGAATACTGGAGTGGGTTGCCATTTCCTTCTCCAGGGGATCTTCTCAACCCAGGGATCCAACCTGAATTTCCTTCATTGCAGGTGGATTCTTCACTACTGAGCCACCAGCAAAGACCTACATAATACATATATGATACATTTTTGTATCATATATGTACATTATTATTAATATATAAATACCTATGTTAATTCTAGATAAATATATTATATATATAAAATGAGGCATGAGATTTATTTCCTTCTTTCATCAAACCTATTTGGTACCACCGGACCATAGTGTACCATAATAAAATATTAGACTTTCTGTGGAGGGAAAGCAGAGCCGTGCCCATGGAGCAGAGGAGGCGGCATGAGAGAAGGGTTTGTGGACATATTTAAATAGAGTAGGTCTCTAACTCTTTGGAATTCCAGTCTTATTAGCTCAGTGGGTTCAAGAGTTCACAAGAACATAAAGTCCTCACATAATACTTGGTATGTTTTATGAAATTGAAATAAGAAATGAGTTATGTTGATGTTAGAGAGAAAAAAAAAAGTAATTGTCTACAAATTCACCTGAAGGCATTGTATTCAGCCCCAAGGTTTTCATTTGATCAAATTTTATATCAAGTACACAAGGTAAAATCAGGTTTTGTACATGAGACAAAATCCAAAGAAGGTAAGATACAAGATATTACATATAATCTCAGTTACCCTGTATGTTTGAAATTAGAATATTTACTTAAAAACTCAAATATTTCAATTGTAAAATATGATGGTGCTAAATTTGAAAAGTAAAATGCAATTTATCTGTTTAGTCTTCCATTATTTTTTTATGTACTGCTTTATTCCAAAAGGTTTGCCTCATAAAAATTAATTATATGTGAAAAACTGAGGAGGGAATAGCCAAACAGCTCATTAATTAAATGTCATTTTATTAAATGTCATTTAGGTGTCAGAAACTTTCATATCCATCACCTCATATATTCCATTCCACAAACTCCGTCAGGCCTATTTTTATTTTTAAAAAGACACTGAGGCTCTTTACACGAAGTCATTTATTGGGCTGGCCATTATGTAAATGGTAGAGCTTGAGTTCAAGCCAGGACTTCAGACTCTGTGAGTTTCCCCAATACTTCCCATTACTTTCTCTTAGCTTAGAATCAGGATCAAAGTTATATTTTCCAAACCGTGAAAGGATTAGACACAAGACAAAAAATTTCCTGGTGAATTAATTTGAAAACCACAGCTTCAATCCTAGGAAAATGTAACACGTCGAGGATAGGAGGAGTGAAGCAAATGTTCTACTAATACGTGGTGTCCCGGCTTAAATGGTAGATTTCATTGGATACGGGTGATCTTCTGGGTGCTGAATCACTATCACAGACTATTCTGATTACTATAAAATAAGGAATATGTGCATATTGTTACTGACTGGAGAAAAACCTGAAGGCCAATGTGTTCTCAAACACCATCTCAGACCAGGCTCACCCGAACTCCAGAACAAAATTATTGTTAATAAGTTGACCCCCTCAAACACTAATGCCATGAATGGTGTTTCACACCGGTCTCCTCTCTTCCCAAGTCCAAATCCTATCTGAGAGCTGATACCTTTTAGCAGAGAGCCACTTCTTCTATGTTACTGAGAAATTCATACTGCCAGGATGGTTCTCCTTCAAATAGATGGTCTTCAGGCATCACCACGGTGGCCTTCAGATGGATGCTTACCTATTACGACCATTGCAGAGGAAGTCTCTGCCTCACATTTTGAAGTGAAACTGTCTGATTACATCTTTATGGAAAAGCCCAAATGAACTTTTTGGCCAACCCATACTTGCAATCTCTACTTTCTCTGTCATTAATAACTTCTTGCTAACCCCCTCCCCTCTTATTTGGTCTTTATAAGAAAATGCATGAGATTCAAATAGTTTTGCAGGTGCCCGTGCAGATCTCCACCCTCCATGTTTTAGTATACTTAGATTCCCATCTGCCTCTTAGCTGTTCCTATTCAGCCTCTAAGTGTAGCAGTATGACTGATTAGTATATGTATATGTGATTGTGGGTCTTCCCAGGGAGCTCTGTGGTAAAGAATCAGCCTGCCAATGCAGGAGACACAGGTTCAATCCCTGGACTGGGAAGAGCCCCTGGAGTAGGATATGGCAACCCACTCCAGTATTTTTGCCTGAGAAATCCCATGGACAGAAGAGCCTGGCAGGCTACAGTCCATGGTATTGCCAAGAGTCAGATAAAAATTAGCAATTAAACCACCAAATACTGTCTAGGAAAAAGAATCATGAATAAGGGCTTCCCAGGCGGTGCTAGTGGTAAAGAACACTCCTGCTCATGCAAGTTAGACTTAAGACACACTGGTTCAATCCCTGGATCAGGAAGATACACTGGTGAAGGGAATGGCAATCTACTCCAGTATTCGTGCATGGAGAATCCCATCAATAGAGGAGCCTGGTGGGCTACAGTTCATAGGGTTGCACAAGGTGGGACACGACTAAAGTGACTTAACACAAAGATTATGAACTCTTCACACTTAATATGGACAAGTTATTCAGTTTTGTCTTATTTTCCTCATTTAAAATGGGGATAATGGCAGTACCTACCCCCATAGACTTCTAAGAGAAGTAAATGAGATGAGTGTAGATTGCTTAGAAGAAGACTTTTCATCTAATAAGTTCTGTGATGATGATGATGATGATATGATGCAACTGATTGATGTGGTCGCCTGTTTCTGTTGACTCTACCTTATCTGTAGTCCCCAATTTTCCTGAAGATGGATGCCTTATTCAATTTGATGCTGTATAATCATGACCCCAATTCTGTTTTAAATAAATTATAGCGGATTGTTGTGAAACAACATAGTTATGCCAGTGCTGCCTCAATGTTGGGAAATTGTATTTTGAAAAAGCCCATCCTTTAGGTTAGGTTTCTATAGTAGTAAACTGAACAGCAAATAGTTTCATATTTCTCCCTAATTAACATCTTGATTTAACTTTATGACTGAGTAATCCTTATTTGCTGGCTAACAGCTAGAGCTGTAAAACACCCACAGTCAAAAATCTGTTAACTTACTCCCTCTTTTTCTCCCTCAAATATCTCAAAGAAGTGCCATCTTCTTTCATCTTCAAGAAGACAATGCCTTGTCTGAGCTATCACAGAGGTGTGAAATATTTACTTTCTATTTATTATCCTGTTGGGGCTTCCCTGGTGGCTCAGTGGTAAAGAATCTGCCTGCAATGCAGGGGACACCGGAGATGTGGGTTGGATCCCTAGGTCAGGAAGATCTCCTGGAGGAGGAAATGGCAACCCACTCCAGGAAGGAGTGGAGGAGGAAATTGGCAATGCATCTCCAATCCCATGCGACCCCTGGTGGGGTCACAAAGAGTCAGACACAACTGTGCACCCACATGCATATACATTAGCCAGCTGTGGGGTACTTAGATTGGTCATCTTTGGGACAGGGAACTCTCATATTACTATAATAAGGAATGTTTTCTTCATAGCTAAAACAGCTCACATTATCACACTAAAGTGATTTCATAATCCTAAAAGGCTGAGTAAAAATAATTAGGTGGTATGGGAAAACAAAAGTAGACAAGGGAAGGAATTAGGCAAGAGAAATACAGGGTAATAAATACAGGTGAAGCCTGAGGCAAAAATAAGTGTATGAGTTAGTTTCTCGCAAGAGTACGCTTGTCAGTAGTGGTGGGATGAGTAATATGTTACACAGTAACAGTCATACTGTTAGGTGGCACTGTTGTCTCTGAAGGTTCAACTGGATGAGGCACTGCTTCTGAATTCATACACAGAACTTTTGGCAAAACATAGAAAATCTACTTCCAATCTCATTCATGGGGATTTTACTACAGAGCTGCTTCATGTCGTGGAAGCTGGCTTTCTCCAGAATCAAGAAAGAGTAAGAGAACACCAAAGCCTCCAAGATGGAAGCCACCGTCTTTGATAATCTGATTTTAGAAGTGATACCTCATCACTTCTGCCACATTCAATTAATTAGAAAGTGAAAAGTATCATTCACTCAGTCTCGTCTGACTCTTTGCAACCCAATGGACTGTAGCCCACCAGGCTCCTCTGTCCATGGGATTCTCCAGGTGAGAATACTGGAGTGGGTTGCCATTCCCTTCTCCAGGGGATCTTCTCAACCCAGGGATTGAACCTGAGTCTCCTGCACTGCAGGCAGATGCTTTACCATCTGAGCCACCAGGGAATTAGCAGAAATGAGTCATTAAACCCATGCCACATTCAAGGGGAGGGAATTGCACAAGGACACAGACACCAGGAGATGGGATAGTCAGAGGCCATCTTGACACTGCCTGTCATACTGAATTCACATTATCCCTCAGGCCAATCCCAAACTTGTGGAAGGTGACTGAAGAATTCAGGTATGTATCTGTAGAATGAAAATGGTATGGAGGAAAACATTTTCTATTTTAAAGTTCATCTAACGATTCAGAAATAAAATGACAACAACAACAAAAACATCTTGCTCTTAGAGGTACACATAGAATTTTTTTTAATATTTAAAATACTATATCCTCATGCGAAGAGTTGACTCATTGGAAAAGACTCTGATGCTGGGAGGGATTGGGGGCAGGAGGAGAAGGGGACAACAGAGGATGAGATGGCTGGATGGCATCACTGACTCAATGGACGTGAGTCTGGGTGAACTCCGGGAGTTAGTGATGGACAGGGAGGCCTGGCGTGCTGCAATTCATGGGGTCGCAAAGAGTCGGACACATCTGAGCAACTGATCTGATCTGATCTGGTATTTGCTTTGTGTGCAGGCCAAATCACTTCAGTTGTGTCCAACTCTTTGTGATCCTATGGACTGTGGCCCACCAGGCTCCTCTGTCCATGTAGATTCTCCAGGCAAGAATACTGCAGTGGGTTCCCAGCCCTCTTCTAAGGGATCTTCCCAACCCAGTCTCTTATGAAACCCCAGTCTCTTATGTCTCCTGAAGGCTGGTTCTTTAGCACTAGCACCATCTGGGGAGTCCAGTACTTGCTTTAAACTTTCTCAATTTTAAAACACTGACATTTAAAAGAAACAAAATGGATAAGATGAGTGAAGTATTGTTGAACTGTATTATGGATACTTAAAAAAAATAAACATAATGATAGATACATATCACACCTAACAATAATTTCTTGGAATAATATAACACCCAGAAAATATTCAAAATTCCTGATTTATATCTGATATAACTTTTTACAGTTGTTTTATTTATCCACTAATTAGGATAATCCACCATTATCTTAATAATGATCCACTGTATTGATTTTGCTGAGTGTATGCTTTTAGTGCCCTTTATCTCCTGTGTTTTCTGTAAATTGATTTTATATCTGGAGGCTTGACTGGATTCCATTTAAATTGTTTTGGCAAAAATACTTCATAGGTTATTCTGTGTACTTCTTCTATGATATCAAGAGATGTGTAATGATACTAAATTGATTGCTTTGTTCAGGTGTTGTTAGCTTGAATAATACCTCGTAAAATTCTCAGTCTTTCACCTATTTACTTTAGCATTGTGGTTACCTTTCAGATGAAGTGTTTCACTCTTTGCTTCAAAAAAATAATTTTCAAATCAGATCATTTCTTTGGCATTTACAGGTTAGAATTCTGTAAGAAATAATTTTTTTTCTACTCACATATTTGGTTTCCCTGAAATACAGTTTATACAGAAAAGGCAAGATAAATGAATGAAATACAGATTTTAAATTATTTCTGAAACTTCTTGCTTAATTTTTGTCCACAAAAGTGTGCTTAGTAAATATTTATACCTCAGTATTTTTTTTAATAAACAAAGCCATATTTACCACCTACTAGTTAAAATTCCAGAGAGAATCTTTTGCCAATAGCATACATACCTGATTTGAAATTTAATGCCTTTTAAATGAGAATTCCAAAACAGATGTTGGGCAAATTTGTGTGACTAATGAAAATAAACTACCGTATCTTCACATCATTGAACTGGGATAGCCTTTGGATAATTCTCTTTGGGCTTTGAAAGTGAATTTTTTCATAAAAGAAATAATCTAAAACACCTTTGAGAGAGTAAAGAAAGAACATAAAATTAATATTATTTCTCAATTATGAAAAATGAGTATTACATATAAGGTATTTTATATGTTAGTTGCTTGGATTTTTCAAGACATGGATCTTTTAACATATGGAAAAAGAATGAAATCTTTGCTTTATTTCTATTTATGAGCTTTTCTGCTATTAAAAACCTGTTTATCAGGCTTCTAATAATTTGTGGGAAATTAAGAATTAATTGCAAATTCAATCATTTGTGCAGTATTTTCTCTTTCCAGGTTCAATAACTTATAAAAACAGTGCAAAACTGCATGATTAGAAAATGGATTTACAGCTTTTCATATTTTTATCTGCATTATTTATTTTTTGGTAATCTGATTTGCCATGCTTTGTCAGGTTTAATTTATTTAAGAACATCCATTCACTGAGTACCTTCTATATTCAAAGCATTGGTCTAGGGGTTGTAAGGATTACAGATCCACAAGGCATGATCCTTGGACATTTCCGTAGTGCAGTGGTTATCACATTCGCCTTACATAAGGCACGATTGTTTCCTTGAAGAAAATCAGCTTCTATTGGGACCCACAGACGTAAATCCACCGTGAGCTGGATAAGGCTATGTATTCTTGGCTTTGGGGCAGGTAAGTGAGGGAATCTAGGAAATGACAAATGTTTTTGTGTTACTGCTGAAACTCTGGTGCACTGATACAGAAAAATGAAACTATTCAACCTCACTCTTGAATGACTAAGTCTCTTGGATGGAAAAGCAATATATTCTCTTTTTTGCATTCCTAAAGTCAGCAATTAAATACAGCTTGTCTCGTTAGTTGACTCAATTAGCCTCCATATGAAAGAAGAGCAACCCTAACACATCCATTCATTGGCAATGACTCTAACATTGGGAAAAATAGTATTCATTGTTTGAACTTAGAAAATCCTGTTCTTTTTGCCTGGGTGACATTTATAGTAGTGACTTGACTTATTCTGTTTTTTGCAGCAATTACATTGTCTGATTTTAATTTTTTTTTAAGTTTATCAGAAGTTAGAAGAGAATAATTTTCCAGAGGATTCTAATTTCAGCATAGATGATTTGATGGTCAACTCTTCAAATTGATCATGACCATTTAATAACCACCACCAAGAATATGAAACCAGAAGAAAAACCTCACACAGAATAGAGAATTTGGAATTTGGAGTGTTGCTGATGCAGTAGCTTGCTACATAACTATAGAATGCAAAGTGGGAACATTTGCACAGCAGCTAGTTTTCCTGCTATCAAGTTGAAAGGCCAAGAGTGGACTAACTATCCTGTTGGTTATTGGCAGAGTTGTGGGGAACAGTATTTTGTAAGTACTCTTACAGGTTCTGTTGTTTACAACCAAAAAGAAAGTAATTGCTGCCATAAAATGTGGTCTCATATGGCTTGGCAGGCCTCTATAAACCCTGGGAAGGACAAATGTGTTTGGACCTGGTGTCAGTCATCCTATGGAATGAGCTTTGGTCATCCAATTGAAGTAGGTTATTGATACTGAATGGGAAGTGACTTCTTGTTGTAAATACCCTGTACCAATTATAGGTGTTTACCTGAGAAACCAACACACATACCTGCTGTTTTATTATGCCATTCCCTCCTAAATTGCTTTTAGTGCATATCTGTTTAGTCCTGCGGAAAATAAAAGGAAAATGTGAAAGCATTCCAGTTTGGCCTTTACTTGCAAAGCTACCAATTGACAGCCAACACCAAGTGTTTTACTTATGTGCTCTGAAGCACTGTGTAAGCTAGTTAACATAAATATTGAATTCTACATACTCTTTTCTCAGTTTGAGATTCATGCATGTTATTGTTTACAGCATTCCATTCTCACTGTAAAAACAAACCCTGGTCACATTCCTTCCATGAAGCTACCTTTTTTTTTTTTTTTTTTTTTAAGGTATATGCATTTTTATTTTGTTTATTCTTTTGGCCACCCAGTGCAGTATGTGGAACTTCCACGGCCAAGGATTGAACCCACAACCCCTCCAATGGAAGCACAGAGTCTTATCCACTGGATCACCAGGGAAGTCCCGTGAAACTATTTTTGATGAGCTTTTAGATTTACTATTTATTCCCAAATGAGCTACAGCTGGAAATTGACCTTAACTGTATTGAAATATGGTCACTGTTTCTCCTATTCATTTTGGCTATCTTTGATAAACAGATTAAAATAACTTGGCCTTGTTTTTAACATAAAATGGTATTATTCAATGTTTGGTCTAGACTCTTTTTTTAATTGATAGTTTTTTAACTTAACTAGATCCTGTAAATAATATATATTCTTGAATTTTATTGCCATTAGAGAGGCTTTTTACTCCAACAAGATTTTATTAACAGAGCTGATTTAGTTAATGCAATTTTAGTGTTTACAAGTGTCAACTGTTGGGTTTGCTGTCCCAGCCTCACAGTGACATGTTCTCCATTTCCTCTACCACAGTATACTACCCCAACCTGTAAAATTCAGAAGATGGGACTTCTGAATAAACTGGGATTGTAGGAAATAGAGAATACCAAATTATTCAGAAGAGAACTTGTTCAGATGGGAAGAGTATAAAAAATAATGTAAGCATAATTTATAAATGGTCAAAAAATGTTTTCTACTTTATGCCAATAAAATCAACTTATAAGGAATTAATCATAATGGGTTTATGTGGAGAGAGTAGGTCAGAGATTCTTTAGTTTTCTATATTAATTATTTGTCTTTTAATAATCAACCACTATTAATTTAATAGTTGACTGATTTGCAAATGTAATACATAAAGGGGAATTACCTTAAAGGTGTGTGAATTGCCATGTATAAGGAAATACACAGAACTGTACTGACAAAGCTAATAGAATCAGTTAAATTTAAGCCAAACATAGTGGTATTAAAGTTTACATGAAAATTTCTATTTGTTCATACTTCAATTAGAAATATATTATCATGATTATTATTGATATGAACATTCTATGCTTCCTTCCTAGGAATTTCAAAGAGCTGCAAAGGACTTTTCAAGAAAAAAGTAAAATGATTTTTGAAAACAAATATGGGACTATGAAAGAAAAGGGAATAATACCTAGGTTAATTCGTAGTGACAACAATTTGTCTTATGATTTTTTTTAATTAATTAATTAAGTAATACAAATAAATAAAATAAAACCACTCTACTTTATGAGTCACCAGATTTATTCTATAACTAGTTTTGATAGTGTCCCACAAAGGATAGGAGTGCATGTTCAGAGTCCTCACCCTTATACCAGAGTACTGCTATGGGATTCAGTTGTTCATTTTTTTTTAATAAAATAAAACACAGATTTCAAAATAAGATTAGGTTCTGGATTAGGTAATAGTGTGTTCAGTCGCTTGGTCATGTCTGACTCTTTGCAACCCCATGGATTGTAGCCAACCATGCTCTTCTGTACATTAGATTATCCCAGGAAGAATACTGGAGTGGGTTGCTATTTCCTCTTCCAGGGGATCTTCCTAAACCAGGGATCAAACCTAGGCCTTCTGTGGCTCCTGCAATGGCAGGCAGATTCTTCACCAGTGAGCCCCTGGGAAGCCCCAGATAATAAAGTACTGGTATTCTCAATAAATAAATAAGATCATCTTAAATGCAGTTTGTAAAAAACATCTATTCAGAGAGATACCCTTAAAACTGAGATTATCAAATTTCCTCATTACCCTATTTTCAGTCACCTTTTTGGGGTTTTCCACTTATTTTTTCTTTAGTCAATGGAAAGATATTTAATTTAAAGCTTATATTCTCATGGATTTGACCAACACAGCACAACTTGGCACAAAGTAGATGTTTAATCTAACTGTGATTGAATGGATAAATGAATTGTTGAGCCAAAGGTTAAAATAGGAATTACTAAAGTAGATCTTACATTAGCTTTTATGAAGGTACAATATACATTGGTTTTCATATATATATAGTAAATTTTATATTTACTTGATTCTTCCTGCAGTCTGCAGATGTTTTTTAACAAGTTGCTAAGAATTTCCAACAAATCTTTATCAATGTCAACTCAAAGGAATGAAATAATTTTGCATTTATGAAATTGTAAACAGAAATAAAGTAACATACAGAGTGTAAAACATCTGGTATTTCAAAAGGGCTAAGGTAACTATGAAAGTGAAAGAGGAGAGAGAAAAAGTTGGCTTAAAGCTCAACATTGAGAAAATTAAGATCATGGCATCTGGTCCCATCACTTCATGGCAAATAGATGGGGAAACAGTGGAAACAGTGTCAGACTTTATTTTGGGGGGGCTCTAAATTCACTGCAGATGGTGATTGCAAGCATGAAATTAAAAGACGCTTACTCCTTGGAAGGAAAGTTATGACCAACCTAGATAGCATACTGAACAGCAGAGATATTACTTTGCCAACAAAAGTCCATCTAGTCAAGGCTATGGTTTTTCCTGTGGTCATGTATGGATGTGAGAGTTGGACTGTGAAGAAAGCTGAGCACTGAAGAATTGATGCTTTTGAACTGTGGTGTTGGAGAAGACTCTTGAGAGTCCCTTGGACTGCAAGGAGATCCAACCAGTCCATTCTGAAGGAGATCAGCCCTGGGATTTCTTTGGAAGGAATGATGCTAAAGCTGAAACTCCAGTACTTTGGGCACCTCATGCGAACAGTTGACTCATTGGAAAAGACTCTGATGCTGGGAGGGATTGGGGGCAGGAGGAGAAGGGAACGACGGAGGATGAGATGCCTGGATGGCATCACCGACTCGATGGGCATGAGTCTGAGTGAACTCCGGGAGTTGGTCATGGGCAGGGAGGCCTGGTGTGCTGCGATTCATGGGGTCGCAGAGTCGGACACGACTGAGCAACTGAACTGAACCGAACTGAAGGTAACTATGATTGAAATTTTATTAGATGGTATTTGAAGGTAAGATTATATTTTTGTTCTCATGGGTTAGAATATTTTCTTTCTGAGATGAATAAAACTGAAAGTAAAATGTTGTCTGGCATAATGGTAATTTTATTATGATGAAATATTTTTTCCAATACTACTGCATTTTGTGGAGGAGAACATAACCTTTAAGGGTTATTTCATTTTAAGTTTCAGTCTTGTTTTAAGAGGATTCAAGAGCCACACAGCCAAGTGCAGCATACATACCTCTGGTGTTCTGCAAAATTAATTTTACATAATGGATTATGAGTCCCCTAGAAATAATGTGAACAAGGAGGTTTCAAACAAACGTTTTTCAATCTGCTGGTTTTTCTGTCAATGTCAAATGAATTTGCACCACACTTGCGATTCCAGCCTTAGTAATACTGTTAATCAATAGGAATTTCACATTTTTATATTGACTCAAAATTGTTGGTGTTATCCAAGAAAACAGAAGCACATGATTTTTATCGTTCATCCTATCATTTTTCCTTGTTCCCGAACCAGCACCCAGTTTCCTGAAATACCTTGTACAACAGAATGACTTCTTTCTCATTCAGTGGTTAGTTCTACAGTGCCACCATATACTCTCTTATTTTAATAAGTTAATAGGTTAAATATTACAGCAGAGAGGGATCGCTAGCAACAGCCTATGGAGCAGACACTCAGATGGCAGGTTATCAGCAGGGTTCACACATCACTTAGATCATGATTTCAGTTTCTCGAAATAAAATGCCTGAGCATGAAATATAAATGACTAAAAATTAATTTTAAGCTATAGCAATTTGCCCTAAGACTAACTGAAAGAACCAGAAGGTATGATAATAATTAAAACTGTGGATCATCAAACCAAGGACAAAGGCATTTTATGGTATTTCTATAAATTGATTCAGAAGCCCTGTGGAGATAGGGTAGGGACTTCTAAAAATAGATGATGACCTTCCACATTAAATATACATATACACACCCCGGTGATTGTTTGATGAATTATTTATCAAGGTAACAAAGGGCATTGTATATTTAAAATGAACTGCTAAACACAAACTTCTTAATACTACCACACACATACTCACAAATACACTCAACATGTGCAATGCTGTATTGTTGAGTGATGCTTGGGCAGTAGACTGAATTTGAGACTGACTCAAATATTATGATAGGTGCCCTTATCAGATTTCACAAACAAATCTATGTTGACTATTGATTCGATTTAGTGGATTTTAGAAAATTGAACCCTAGTTTTATTTATTTATTTTTATCTTTTTATGAAAAATTTATTTATTTTCAGTTGAAGGATGATTGCTTTACAATATTACGTTAGTTTTTGCCATCCATCAACATGAATCAGCTGTACTGAATTCTAGTTTTAAATCTGTATCAAATACTTTATAGGTCTGAAAAATAACTATGTATGAGGGTTATATAAACTATGATTTTCTGATCAATTAGAAACATTTATTATAAAAGTTGGGGATTCCCTGGTGGCTTAGACTGTAAAGAATCTGCCAGCAATGCAGGAGACCTGGGTTGGATCACTGGGTTGGGGAGATCCTCTGGAGAAGGAAATGCCAACCCAATCCAGTATTCTTGCCTGGGAAACCCATGAACACAGAAGCCTGGTGGGCTACAGTCCATGGGGTCACAAAGAGTTGAATACAACTGAGTGATTAACACACACTTTATAAGAGTTACTAGAAATTTTTCAGTGCACCATTCAAGAAGGCTTCACTGGTGGCTCAGATGGTTAAGCATCTGCCTGCAATGTGGGAGACCTGGGTTCAATCCCTGGGTCAGGAAGATTCCCTGGAGAAGGAAATGGCAACCCACTCCAGTACTCTTGCCTGTAAAATTCCATGGACAGAGGAGCCTGGTAGGCTACAGTCCATGGGGTTGCAAAGAGTTGGACAGAACTGAGCAACTTCATTCATTCATTCATTCAAGAATAATGTCACTTCAGTTCAGTTCTGTTCAGTCACTCAGTCATGTCCGACTCTTTGTGACCCCATGGACTGAGTCTTCAGCACTCAGCTTTCTTTATAGTCCAACTCTTATACCATACATGACCACTGGAAAAACCATAGCTTTGACTAGATGGAACTTTGTTGCCAAAGTGTCTCTGCTTTTCAATATGCTGTCTAGGTTGGTCATAACTTTTCTTCCATGGAGTAAGCGTCTTTATTTCATGGCTGCAGTCACCATCTGCAGTGATTATGGAGCGCCCCCCCACCTCGCCTCCCCAAAATACAGTCTGCCATTGTTTCCACTGTTTCTCTATCTATTTCCCATGAAGTGATGGGACCGGATGCCATGATCTTAGTTTTCTGAATGTTGACTTTTAAACCAACTTTTTCACTCTCCTCTTTCACTGTCACCAAGAGGCTCTTTAGTTCCTTTTCACTTTCTGCCATAAGGGTGGTGTCATCTGCATATCTGAGGTTATTGATATTTCTCCTGGCAATCTTGATTCCAGCTTATGCTTCATCCAGCCCAGCATTTCTTATGATGTACTCTGCATATAAGTTAAATAAGCAGGGTGACAATATACAGCCTTGATGTATTCCTTTTCTTATTTGGAATCAGGCTGTTGTTTCATGTCCAGTCCTAACTGTTGCTTCCTGACCTGCATATAGGTTTCTCAAGAGGCATGTCAGGTGGTCTGGTATTTCCATCTCTTTCAGAATTTTCCATAGTTTGTTGTGATCCACAGAGTCAAAGGCTTTGGCATAGTCAGTAAAGCAAAAGTAGATATTTTTCTGGAACTCTCTTGCTTTTTTGATGATCCAGCGGATGTTGACAATTTGATCTCCATTTCCTTTGACTTTTCTAAATCCAGCTGGAACATCTGGAAGTTCACAGTTCATGAACTGTTGAAGCCTTACTTGGAGAATTTTGAGCATTGCTTTGCTGGCGTGTGAGATGAGTACAATTGTGGGGTAGTTTGAGCCTTCTTTGGCATTGCCTTTCTTTGGGATTGGAATGAAAACTGACCTTTTCCAGTCCCATGGCCACTGCTGAGTTTTCCAAATTTGCTGGCATATTGAGTGCAGCACTTTCACAGCATCATCTTTTAGGATTTGAAATAGCTCAATTAGAATTCCATCACCTCTACTAGCTTTGTTCTTAGTGATGCTTCCTGTGGTCCACTTAACTTCCCATTCCAGGATGTCTGGCTCTAAGTGAGTGATCACACCATTGTGATTATCTGGAAGATTGTTTTTGTCAAGATTTTTTTTGTACAGTTTTTCTGTGTATTCTTGCTACCTTTTCTTAATGTTTCTTGCTTCTGTTAGGTCCATACTATTTCTGTCCTTTATTGTGCTCATCTTTGCATACAATGTTCCCTTGGTATCTCTAATTTTCTTGAAGAGATCTCTCTAGTCTTTCCCATTCTAATGTCACTTAGATTAGAAGAAAAAAATAATTGGGCAAATATTATTGTATTGCCATTTTGTTAAACTGTGTCTTACATTCACAGGCAATAAATGACCCAAATGACTATTTTGAGGCTATACAATTCATCTTGATTACCTATGTCATAATTATTGCCTATCTTGTCATCAGCTATCTCACCTTATTGCTTCCGATTTTGGCTTTCATTTTCCTATTCTCTATTATTTCACCCCCAGATAAGCCCTGGTGGCTCAGGCAGTAAAGAATCTGCCTGCAATGCAGGATACCTGGGTTCAATCCTTGGGCTGGGAAGATCCCCTGAAGAAGGGAATGGCAACCCAGTCCAGTATCTTGCCTGGAGAATTCCATGGACAGAGGAGCTTGGTGGGCCACAGCCCATGCAGTAGCAGAGCCAGAGATGACTGAGCAACTAGCACACAAACACAAGCCAGGATCACTGGTTTCCACTACATGTTTGCCATGTAGTCTTTGTTCATGGGTAGAAGCTGAAAGTTATGCTTTTTGGAGAAATCATACCAGCTTTTGTGCTCTTATGATGTCCAAGATTTGGGGATATGTTTTTCTAAAAATAGACTTAGGCATAGAGTCATTTTTTCCTTTTATCTTCAGCCTTATAAAATGAGGGAGTAAAAAAATAAGGGAGAAATACTGTGCATTTCTCCATTTATAAGATCTTGGGCAATTTGTTTAACTTTTTTGGTCTCAGTATCTAAGTCTATAAAATGAGTGAGTTGGCTAAAATAAGTGAGATCAATTAAACTAGATTATCTACAGTGTTCTATTTAGCTAGAAAATTATAGGATATTAAGTCTTGGTTATAAAATGTTTTTGTGTTTTTGATGTTTATTTTTTAAAAAAGAAAGAAGAAGACAAAGAAAAAAAAACAACTTTGGATTAGGTCTCTTATGTAACTTAATTCATTTTTATAGTTGTTGAAAGAGGTCATAAAAAAAAAGTTTCAAGCTATGTAACAGGTTCAGAAAATCACTTGTCAGGATAAGTTAGGGTAAAAGAGACAAGGGATCCCATTTCAGGATGTAAGCCCAAGGTGAAGGTGAGCACACAGTTGCCTTAAGCAAGACCAAGGCTTCAATATTGACTGTTGCCTTGAAGTGGAAATGTAGTGAGAATTTATTGTGACTTTAACAGTGGAAAACTTTTCATTAAGGAGTGATGCTAAAGCTGAAACTCCAGTACTTTGGCCACCTCATGCGAACAGTTGACTCATTGGAAAAGACTCTGATGCTGGGAGGGATTGGGGGCAGGAGGAGAAGGGGACGACAGAGGATGAGATGGCTGGATGGCATCACTGACTCGATGGATGTGAGTCTGGGTGAACTCTGGGAGATGATGATGGACAGGGAGGCCTGGAGTGCTGCGATTCATGGGGTCGCAGGGAGTCGGACACGACTGAGTGACTGAACTGAACAGAACTGAATATATTAAAAGAAGAATTAGTTATATTTTTAGGGAGAATTATAATGGAAGAGAATTACATCAGGCCTTAGTTATCTTGGTACAAAGATACCTGGTAACAATTTTGCCTGAATTGAAATGCTGGTTGGGCCAAATAATTAGTTAGATAAGGAATTTAATGATTTATTTTTCATTGACTTGACTTTCTATTTTAGTGTCAATAGCCAGATTTGGTTTATATTAAATTTAAAGGCAAAAGGGGGTGGAATAGGGTGAAACATTTATCTCATAAGACATATTTTGGATATTAAAATAAATCATGAAAAAGAATCTCAGAATTTCTGCATGATTGCAATGGTTGTAGTATAGATAGCAACTGGGTTCCCATAATTTTTTGTATTAATTTTTATCATCAGGAAGAATGACAGTGAAGTGGGATGCAGAATTAAATTGGGAGTGAGAATTCAGAGTTAGATATGCATGGCCAAAAATAGCCAAAGCTATTCTCTCCACAATAGTTAGGATATCGGTATGAGTTGTGTAAATTATACTAGACTTTATAGAAAATAAAGATAAGGTGATAACAGTAACCCAAAACATTTAAAATATTTGGCTACACTCAGAGTCCTGTATTTTTATTCTACATCTGAATGCAACTGATGCAGCCGATCAACTAGTACTTCAACAAAAATGTCATGATTTATAAAATTAGGATGAATGTTCAAAATTAGGAGGGAAATAAGATGAATGTTTAGTAGTAAAATAATAAGCAAACAAGGTATCTAAGTGTGAAAATTAATGAAATAAGATATTTTGAAGCTGTTAAAGAAAGTATTTTTTAATGTATTTATTTTTTAATTGAAGGATAACTGCTGTACAGACCTTTGTTGTTTTCTTTCAAACCTCAACATGAATCAGCCATAGGTATACATTTATCCACTCCCTTTTGAAACTCTCTCCCATCTCCCAAAGAAAATGAAGTATGTTTGTATCTGTCAATATGAAAACGGTTCAAGATATCGTATTAAGTGAAAAACACAATGTTCTCAATGATGTGTTTAGAATCATTCCCTTTATTTTAAAAAATAATACATAATTTGCCATGCTGGTTTATTTTTGCTGGTTTATTCATGCTGGCATTATTGAGGAAAAAAAATAAAACAAATGATAAAATGCTGCTACTAGAGCTAAGTACCAGATTTTCACTTTTTATATTATACCTTTGTCTGTTGTCTGAATTCTTCAAACAAGAATGTTTTTACATTTGTTTTTGTAACAATAAAGTGTCAATAAATATTATCTCAAAAGAAAGTTTATGGCCTATTTTTCCTTCCTATTGTCCTCAATTAGAAAATGCTACTAATAAATCTAAATTAGGGGAACACGTGTATACCTATGGCGGATTCATGTTGATGTATGGCAAAACCAATACAATATTGTAAAGTAATTAACCTCCAATTAAAATAAATAAATTTATATTTTGAAAAAGTTTTAAACCATAGGAAAGACAGAATTTGCATTTGATTATATAAAAATCCTACTAATTGCATCAAATTTATCTGTGTCTTATAAGTACTCTTTTAAAGCCAGTCTCACAATTATCTGATGATTTCTTAGGCAAATTGAAGTTTCCAGTGAATTATGTGAAACTCTAAAATAAACCTAAAATAAAACCATAAAATAAATCATAAAAGTCTTAAAGTTGCTTTCAAATGTCAGAGGAACAGCCTTGGTTTATCAGTAGTGTCTTATCACAGGGTATTTTTGAACATACTATGGCCCCACCAAGAACTAAATTTAAGCTTCTCACTAGGTAAAATGCTGGTATCAGTCTGGCAAGTACCCAAAATGAGTAAATAGGTCTTAGTTTCACTATCATAAACCAACAATATCCTGTTCAGTAATATTCAGCCATGTGACATTGACATGTATTGTCTGTTGCAATCAATTTCCAAACTAAAACCAAGAATCATTAATTATAACTTAATAGTACTCCTATCATTAGTGTATGAAAATTCTTTACATCGCTACTTAAAACAAAGTATTTCTGGCATTGATGGACAGGTGGAAATTATAGTCAGATGGCAATAATTCTCCATGTAAGTATCACATAGAAAAACTAAGTGATGAAACATTAAATAAAAAAGGATTCTATTTTTCAACTGACATGACTACAGTCACTTGTTTTTCTTGATCAGAGCCATGAAAATGACTCAGATCAGCCACATTTTCAGCCCCATAGCTGAATCAGCAGAATGTGGGGTCTCTACTGCCATTTCATGTCCCTGTGACCTCCCATTTTATTCCCAACTCTGGTTCACGTACATGCTACCAACAAATTGAGGCCCCAAAGTTGAGACCCTTCCTCTTTGGGCCAGTGGAGTCCCAATGCATGTCAAATAGAAAGTGTCAATTGGGTGAAAGTGTTAGTCACATCTGACTCTTTGTGACCCTATGGACTGTAGTCTGTCAGGCTCCTCTGTCCATGGAATTCTCCAGGCAAAAATACTGGAGTGGGTAGCCATTCCCTCCTACAGAGGATCTTCCCAACCTGGGTTTCCTGCCTTGCAGGCTGATCTTTACTGTCTGAGCCACAGGCTTATTTCATTACAAAGAATGAGAATTTCAGGGAAATGGTTAATTTACTTACCAACATTTTAGCAGAGAATGTGATTTCAAGCATAATCTTATGGTTATAAGACCATATACCACACCAAATACCAACTTGTCCTCCCTCGTTTTTCATGGATGAACAGTCTTATGACCACTCTGCCACACTCTAGGAGGGCTCTTCCTGCACCAAAAGTTGGTTGGATGATGCTATTTCCTCATCTTGACTCTCACATTCTGGTTCACAAAGTCCCTCCCTCCTAGAAAGACTCATTCTTTCTGTTACTGGTTGAGGATAATTTTCTGAGTGGCATTTCTGTGATCTCTAAAAGATTATGGTTCTTCCCTTCTGAATCTGAGACTTCCTTTCTGTTATTAAGAGTAATGATATGCATCCGGTTGTTAGCTCCATTACCCTCTCGTGGTTCCTGAATCCCAGCACCTGGAGATGAGTACCCTTCTCTGCTACACACACATTTTTAGCTCTGAATTATATCCTTGAATTTTGGTTAAGACTGAAATCTTTGTAATGATCTCCAGCAAGCTTTCCCTGGCCTAATGTGTCTAATCCAATCAATTTGAATGTTTCCTAGATCATCAAATCTTAAGTAATTTGCTCAACTCATCTTGCACATTAGTTCAACTTCTAAGTTTTTTTGTTTCTTTTTTTTCCGTTTGCATCATTCTAAAGGGATCTGACCTCCTACACTTGCCTTCAAGATCACTCACACTTTGATCTGCCATGTTTTTCTTACATCTTTCAGAAAAAAAAGGTCTGAAGGAGTCTTAAGAAGTCTCTATGAATTCAAGGTTGTCTTTGATTACTGTTGTAGGGTTTTTGTTCACAATATGCTTCCCCCAGGTAAAACAGAAAATCTCTAATGTAATTGAACATATTTGTAAATAAATATACTAAAGGGATGGATCATGAAATTAAAGCTGAATAGAAAGGAACTGAAAAAAGAAGAGGTTTAATTAGGAGCAGTGTAAGGGGTAAAGGGTTTGTAAGTCTTCACAAATTCAAAGAACAGAAGTAACTGATGATGATGGGAACAGAAACTGGATGGCATTGAAATCACCCAAGGTGACGGTAATACTGAAGGAGCGTAATATCAAAGAAGACACTTTAATATTCAAAGAATGGTCTTCAGTGGCCTATGCTATGCTATGCTAAGTCACTTCCGTTGTGTCCGACTCTGTGCGACCCCATAGACGGCAGCCCATCAGGCTCCCCCATCCCTGGGATTCTCCAGGCAAGAACACTGGAGTGGGTTGCCATTTCCTTCTCCAATGCATGAAAGTGAAAAGTGAAAAGTGAAAGGGAAGTCACTCAGTTGTGTCTGACTCTTAGCGACCCCATGAACTGCAGCCCACCAGGCTCCTCTGTCCATGGGATTTTCCAGGCAAGAGTACTGGAGTGGGGTTCCATTGCCTTCTCTGCTTTAGTGGCCTAGATATCGGGAAATAATAGCAAAGAGGAAGAGTAAAGGGACACAAGCCTCAAAGAAAAAACACACGCAGAACTCAGAAGGATAGTGTGTGTAGAGATGGTTGTCAGCAGCATGTAAGGCACCATCCCACCTTCTTATTCTGAGGCTATGGGGTGACAGGCAATATTTGCTGCTTCATTAGAGAAGGCTTCATGCCGGCAGTTTCTCAGAGTTTATCAGGGTTGAAGAAAGTGAAAAAGTGAAGTAAGTTTTTATATTGAAAGAGAATTTTCAAAGGAAGCATGAAACAGAAATTGGGTTATTAATAAGAATCTACTAGAGACGTCAGTTATGAAAAGACAATTTTTGAAATAATGAACTTAGTGTGTGGGCTTAATAGCAGATCGCATTTGTCCCAAGAATAAAATAATGAACTAAAAAGCAGGTCCAGGAAGTTCCCCAGAATGAAAAAAACTAAAAAATCAAATAAAGTAAAATAAAAATGGAGCATGGAAACAGAAATTTATACTTGAGTTATGAAGAGAGCTCAGAAGCAGGTCCAGTATATAAGGGGAAAAATTATTTAAAGAAATAACAGTTCATCCCTTCACAAAAACTATGAGATCTCAGTTTAAAAGGTAAGTAGGATGCTGACAAAGAGAATAAATGTTCATTCCAATACAAAATAGTTAAACATTAAAAAAAAATCAAAGATGAGAATAACATCATTAATACTTCTGGTGAGAAAAGCAGATACCTCAAAAATCAAGGCTGGGAAGTCAGAGTGACACCAAATTTTTCAAGGTAAAAATATAGTATATTGTTTTTAAATTGTTAAAGGAAAGTAAATCTAAATCTATAATTTTCTCTTTAGTTAAATTATTTAAAAGTAAGTTAATAAAAGTATTTTTATGAATAAATGGATTCAGAATAAAATGTACTATGAAAGACTTGCTCAGAAAGAATATTGTAGAATACATTACATCCAGAAGAGAAATACTACAAGGTGAAATGCTTTAGTATATAAGAAATACTGTTAGTTATAGGACTTACTGAAGTTTACTGTTGCCTAATAATCAATGTTTTGAAAAAGTATAGTCACAATAATTCTTAAATAAACTCTAGATAATATCAACATGTGGGGTGGTGTTTGAGAGAAGGGAGACCAAATAATGGTAAAATCACTTATCTTGCTCCAGATTTAGACACATATACATATTTAGTAAGCAATAGACACTGTCAAATACAAATAAATAATATAAAATGCATAAGCCCCACCAGAAGAAAAACAGAAGAAAATATATGAAATATAAGTCTTAAAGGTAAGAAAGGTATATACAGAATATAAAAAGATAACTCAGATAAAGAAAAACTCAAAAGTAATTGCCACAATGTAGAAACTTAATTTTGTCAATTAAAAGATTTTATCTCCATAATAGCTAAAATCCAAGTTTCAGCAATACATTTTTAGTAAGAACTATACTTCAGACATAGTTACCTAAGTGATACACTTAGAAAGTAGAGGTTAGAAAAAATCGAAGGAAAAATGAGACTATAAAAATATCTTTCAAAAGACAGTCATAAAATGAAATTTGACATCAAAATAAGTATAATTTAGGGTGAAATATCATAAGAACAAAGAAATCTTCCTCTCTAATGGAGGATTGCTTGTCTCTGTCTACTGTTGAGCTTGCCAGGCTATGGGATTTGCATTGACCAATGGAATGAGAACAGAAATACATATTTTCAGAAGTACGTGTGATAGCTGAGCAGAAGCATTGGGAACTATTGCAGTGAGGGCTACTATTCCTGACTTTCCTCTGCCATGATACTGGCACCACCTCAGACACTCATTATCCTGTGAGCCATGAATATGAAAAGAAGATTTGCTGCCTCCTGATGGTGAAACTTTAGGGTGAAAGATGTGAGATGTGTAAAGATATAGATTTGAGTTCAAGCAATAGAACTGGAAGGAATTGGTCAAGAATCTGCCTGCAATGCAGAGGATACTGGAGATGTGAGTTCGATCCCTGGGTTGGGAAGATCCCTTGGAAACAGAAATGACAACCCACTCCAGTGTTCTTTCCTGGGAAATCCCATGGACAGAGGAGCCTGGAGGGTTGCAGTCCATGGGGTTACTTGTTCAGTCGCTAAGCCATATCACAACTCTTGCAGTCCAAGAGTCGGATACGGCTTAGCGACTGAACAGCAACAAATAAAACTGAAATGTGGACACTGGATCTATATACTTTGTCTTAGATGATTCTGCAGAAGTCTGTAGATTAATTACTTGTTCCACCATTTACAGTAATGGGGATGTTCAAACCTACACTTCTTGCAATGTGAATGTACCTTCTCATTCAAGTATTCATCTTATATATTAATATACATAAAACCTCCATAGTAACTTTTAATTGTCTGATTTCATTTGATGAAATGCTCTACTCGCTACTGGTTGTATCTATTTACTCTACTTCCTCTTCAAATACCCCTTGTCTTTTTGTAGCTCACTGGCCAGCAATCTATAGTTGCTACATGGAGAATTTCATAGCCTAGGAAGTCTTCGTCTAGAGGATATGGCCAGAGAAGAATGGAAAATTAATACACTCCTTGAACTTTAACTAGACTTTTCCGACTTTTGCTTTTTTATTGCTGAGCTTTATTTGAAAAGAAGTTGGAGTAGGACGTGAAAAAATATATAAGAATAATGTAGATAGACAAGATACACATTGTAGGTGTGTGTTGTCACTTCAGTCATGTCTGACTCCATGGACTGTAGCCCACCTGACTCCTATGTCCATGGGCTTCTCCAGGCAGGAATATTGGAGTGGGTTGCCATTCCCTTCTCCAGGGGATCTTCCTGACCCAGGGATGGAACCCATGTCTCCTGTGGCTTCGGCATTGGCAGGTGGGTTCTTTCCCAGTAGCACCAGCTGGGAAGGGAATCTGCCCATTTAAATGCTCTCTTCTGCCTCCATCAGGTTCCCTGTAATTCCAGCTCATTCTGCATCCCTAGTCAATTAGAAGTTGCTCCCACTTGGTACCGTTTCTATTAGACTGCCTGGAACTTATTTACCATTTGTTTTGAATTCTTCCTAGAAGCTAGTGTGAGTAATGGGAATCCATCATTTTGGATACAGCTATTTAAGGCTTTCAAATAAAAATAATAGAAATTAGAATATATCTTGAGGCAAGTCACATTGACTGAATGAAAATTTGCCTTGTAGTAATTGTTCATTTTGAATAAAAACAAAGTCACCACATGCCCCCATATTTATTTATTAATAGTACTACTTTTTCATGTGCAAATGTTACAACTACATAAGAGAAGTCCAAAAATATAGGCTAATCCTACTTTATCTTTTTCTGTATTCAAAGCAAAATAATCACCAAACAACTTTTGAGAGAATTCTTAGATACTAGATAACCCCTAAGATTTATGAAATATGTGTAGCATTTGGTTTATCTTTCCATTTTCAAGGCCTCATAAAAAGGTTTTGCCCATTTTGCAAAGGAAAGAATGGAGTTAATTGAAATACTTGGTTTGATGCATCACTTAAATGATGACAAAGATAAACACCCCAAATTTATTTTTCCTAGTAATCTTATTTAGTCATCTTTATTTTTCATGAATTTCTCTTTTCTTAAATCTCCTCAAAGTTTGTTGGCACTCAATCAATCAGTAGCAGAAAACAGAGAACTCATTGGATCATCTACTGGAATGAAGTAGAGGCTATATGGAAAATAGTGTGGCCAAGACAACCAAGCATTCAAAATAGAATTAAAATCTCATGATAACTACAACCATAAAATGCCAGGAAAGAAACAAAAAAGAAATTGTTCCCAAATGAAAGAGGAGGGAAAGCAGCATGAAACAGTCACACTCTTGGTTCTTTGAATAACCTGCATTATGTCCTTGGGTGATTCACTTAATTTCCTTGGGTTTTGGATTCCCATCTGTAAAATGAGAAGATTGGACTAAATCTGTACTTTCCAAATTATGAGCCTTGGAATAATTGCAAGAGGTCCTTGAATTCATATGCTTTATATATTTCTGCAATTACTAGGGTCCAAAAGTCCAATTGTAGTCATGTGGTAGTTGGAAAAATATGTTTATTTTTTTTTTAAAAGTCCTCATTTGGAAATCTTCAAGATGCACTGGCTAAATGATGTGTAAAGTCTTTTCAGGCTATAGAATGTCATTATTTTATGAGTTAGATATCCAGATGTTGAGGTGTCTGATTCCTGATTGAAATCTTTCTCCTGAAACTGTATTGTTATTGGAAAGAGTGCTGAGATTGAAGGTAGGGCTATGATTTTCCAAGCCAGAATATCATTCATTAATTTTTACCTTAGGCAAGTAATGGAAATGTTTATTTACTTCTTTTGAGATGACTCTTTGTAAAGATGCAGAAAAGCGTAATGTGCTTTTCAAATTTGATTCTATTGGTCAACTACTTTTATTGGTCAACTACTCTCAGCCTTCTAATTAATGCTAAATTTGCAGAGCAGGAATCAGAATCAGCTGTTAGGTTTGTTTATCATTGTAGCTGTTTTAACTTTTTCCTTTTACCACTTCCATTAATTTGCTATACAGCTCTCAAGTTAATTTTCCACTTCCAGGCATATCTATTATTTGTGACTTAAAGATCTATAATACTTAGTATTTGATCCCTGGGTCAGGAAGTTCCCCTGGAGACGGGCATGGTCACCTACTCCATATACTTGCCTACTTTCCAGGCAAGTATTCTTGCCTGGAAAACTCCATGGACAGAGGAGCCTAACAGGCTATAGTCTATGGAGTTGCAGAGTCAGACACAACTGAGCAATACAGGACTAACATGAGACTTAGTAACTCAAATAGTAATACTTGTCACTGTTAATTCTTATAAACAGTTTAAAGCAAGCCAATAGATTGCCTGAAAATTGAATAGAATAATAATAATCTAACATTATTTATACCAATAGACTATTTCTTTTTGTCATTTTGTGAAATAAGCGATTCCTTTTTTCTCAGCTCCACCTTTTCTGTGTGCCTATCTGTAAGTTCTCAGGAGCATGTGCATTAACCTTCTTTTCTGAGTAGTGCTTAGTTAAAGGCTCCCATTTATATTCTTGTTGGGTATTCATTTATCTCTGAGTCCCTGATGATAGACTCCTTGGCCACTGAAACAGCTCCTATCCTATGAGGGCTGATCAGTTTGCTGAGGGATGAAAGGAAGTTCATTTCTTGTCCCGTTATCGGATTTCACTCCTTCTGAACTCAGGCCATGTGAGCAGATGGATTCACTTGGAAATGGAAATCAATGGTTATCTTTTGAAACAGAAGGGATTAGAGCTTTGCACATGTGAACTACTCAAGCACCTAGCTTTCAGAATTATTAAAGATGTTCCTTGAAAGTAAGAAAATTCCCCAGCGTTCAACAATCTTAATGTTCAATTAACTTTTATTCACTCTCTTAACAATGTCTTACAGACATGGATGAATGGTACAAGAGGTCAACCCACTTAATATTCATTGGAAAATGCGATTACATAAAGGCGACTTTTTTTTTTTACTTCAGTAAAATACATGAGCTAATTTAAAGGAAAGAAGGAGAAAAAGTTCTCTATAAACTAATAACAAAGAATCAACTTTTCTATGCTCAATATGTTTGCCAAGTATGCACAGGATTATTTTGGTAAACTGATATATTATCCTTAAATTTTATCTGAACAACAGATTGATATGTTCAAGCTCCTACTGGACATGCTATTTGAATGTTCACTTGTGTGTGTGCATGTGTGTGTGTGCTCATTTGCTTGAATGTTCACTTAACATATGTCAAAATGAGCCTCTTATCTTTCTATCCCCCACGATACTCTACTTTTCTTAACATCTTTGACTTTTCAGTTAATGGCGGTTCTTTATTCCTGGTTTTAAGGATCAAAACCTCAGAAGCATCCTTGATTTTTCTCTTTCTTTTTCACAGCCCATCTAAAGGGAAATTCAGTTAACTCCACTTTCAAAATATATCAACTGTGATCATTTCTCTTTCCTTTCTATGCCATCACTCTTACAGAAGCTTCTTTTTTGCCTGGATTGTTTCACCTTTTCACACTTTTTTATCTACTCCCAGAACAGGAGTCATGCCTGCCCTATTGAAATGTTACCCAAACCATGTCACTCTTGTCCATGAAAATCTCTAATGACTTCCAATATCACTCTGAGAATAAAGCTGGAGTCTTCAAGGGCCTAAGAAGATATATGCCACTGGACATTCTTTCCTATTAATTTCCTACTGACAAAATTTTAGAATAGGGTGTCTCAACCTTAATTCTACCCTCATTCTGTTACCCAATTGGTCATCTGGACTGGCACCATGGTCCTAGCCTGGACTAAAACTCACTATTTCTCCATGGAGTTTCTTCTCCCTGCTCCCCACCCCCAGCCTCATCAGATTAGCACAGCCAATTAAAAAAAAGTTGATGCTGAGATGGAAAAGCACAAACAGTAGTCAATGGCTAAAGAATGAAGCAGGAACCTAGTTCACAAATCAACCTTTTGACCCAATTCTGGCAGAGACACCAAATATATAAGAGGGTGAAGAGTGAAAGTCACTCAGTTGTGTCCGACTCTTTGGGACCCCATGGACTCTAGCCTGCCAGGCTCCTCTGTCCATAGAATTCTCCAGATAAGAATACAGGAGTGGGTAGCCCTTCCCTTCTCTGGGGGATCTTCCTCACCCAGGGATGGAACCTGGATCTCTTACATTGCAGGCAGATTCCTTACCATCTAAGCCACCATGGAAGCCCACATAGGAGGGCTAATTGAAATAAAAACAAGGGAATTAGAAAGAGTAGAAGGAATATACATGTCATCAGAGAATAAGGGTGTGGTTTGGACTCAGAACTGATGAAAGTCTCCTTTTCAGTCCTCGTACCAAATTTCCGGTTGTTGCTATAGCAATCTTCAACTGTTATGGCACAGATGGGTATGTCATTTAGCATGCTAATATAGTACAGTGAACATATAATAAAGCTCAAGGTCTACTGGAAGTCAAATCTATCACCATCTTGGGCCTAGTTGTTCTAACCAATTCTTAATTTTTTTTCTCTCTGCAGCTTCCTCCTAAAACTTAAATAAGAGTAATTGGTCTCTGTTTGAGGGAGAGGTGGCTTTGGAGCCACAGCTTTGGCAATAATTTTGTTTGGAAAGCCAAAATCTAAATAGTCCAGAATTTTCTAGATTTTCTAGAATTTGGGATATGAAAAGTGTCCATCAATTAAATGCAATTGCAGCATTTTAAAACACGGAAGCAAGGTAGAGGCCATTTTTTGTGCTCTGCACGAATACCTTTAAGAAGTTGCATTGGTAACGTCAGTCTCTTTGTCCCCAGTTTACAGATATCTAGACACTGGTGATAGGATGGTGATAGTATCAATAGAAACCACCATTTTCTGCTCTCTCCATCACAGCTAAGATGGTGAGTGCTTCAGCTCTTTAAATCAGTGGCAGACCATCTTGATTCTGTAAACACATTATTCCCTGTTTTGACTATGCTGTCTGTTTCCTGTGTTCAACTTCTACTGATGTACGCTCTCTTTCTCACTTAGATCTTTAGGAAATGTCATTGTCTTAGTGAGATCATCATGGGCCACCCTATGTAAAACATCTACTTCCACACATTTCCTATTTCCTTTCCATGTTTAAATTTTCTTTGCACTTTCCTCTTTTTAGTATACAATCTATTTCACATATTTTATCTGTCTTATTTATCGCTGCCTGCCACAAGCATGTGAGATTTATAAAGGCCAGGATTTTTTTTAATGACTGTTGCATTTCCAGTGCCTAGAACAATGTCTTGTACATGGGAGATATTCTGAGAAAATTTGTTGAATGAATGAATAAATCATGTGACTCTTACTCTGTACTCTCAGAGACACCTTATATATTAATATATAAGAATATATCTGTATACACACAGTTTGTGCATTATTTATAAAAAAATCTAGGTTTCTTTAAATATATTTTGTGTCATGGTGTGAGCAGAGTGGAATTCAGTATTTCAGCATGTTTTCCCTTCCTTTTTAGAGGGTTGCAAAGCAGTGCTATGTTTCAGGGCAATACTGATAAGTTGAAACAATAGCTACAAAATCTGAAAAGTATCCTGAATGGAAGAAGGAGTTCATTGTTATGCTTTTTGACCTCAGATTCCATTTTAAATAACATGAGAAAGGCATTTTAGTTTTCCAGCTGACCCCAGATATTTGGTTGGTTTGATCAGGCCTTAAAGATTTTTATTTTTAGCTGCTTAACTGCATTAAATCTGTTTCCAGATTTTTCTGAAATGTTCTCTATAGCCCCTTTCTTCATTATATTCAGTATTAAGTAAAAGAACAAGGCAGAGGCAGAATCCATAAGCTCACTTGCCTCCTGGCAAAGAGAGAAATTAACATTATGAAATGCAGCCTGCCTCTCTCATTCTTGTCCTCAATGGCTGTTTTCAAAGGGCATGAATACTCCATTGCAAATAATTGGTGCTCCCTCCCCCATCCCCCTCAGAAACACAGACACAAACACACTCAGACATGCATACTCACAGGCCAGCACACAAAAGATGCACCCTTCCCCCAACCACTAAAAAAAAATCTAAAAGGGAAAATCAATATGTGATCTTTTCAAGCAGTGGAGACATGGAGGCTTCTATTTCTAGTATCTGGTATTTAACATGCAAGCAATTCCATACTTGGGATTAGTCAGAAGAGATCAATGGCTCATTTTACTATTATCAGACATTAGAGAAGTTGAAAATCTCTCCACAGATTATTTTGGGATAAAGCATCCAAACACAGAACTGATTTTCTGGTACACAGTTGGGTTGAATTGGGGAGTTATCCCTTTCTCTTGTCATAGCAGATCAATTTGGTAATTTGAATTAAAACAAGGAATTTAGTTCCCTTTAGTGCCATAGAGTTTTTCTTGTTGATATTCTGCCTCTTCCTCCCCTTTTCCCCATTGGTTTGTTTGGTTCTTAGATACTTTCAGAATCATCTTATATAATTTGTAGAAAAATAGAGTGAAGCCTCTGCAATCAATGAAACTGTGAAAAAGAGAGGAGGATTAAGGAATCTTAAAACTGGCATAATATTATTTTTAGCAGCAGTACATAGTTACTTAAGAACTTGTGAGTGTTACAGGACCATCACACTTTCATAAGGACAATTTTATGCTATGAATCTTTTTTTTTAAGTAGGAAAGTGATTCACGTTCAGAATAGAGGAATGTAGTTCCCTGCCCCACCTCCTCTCTCTCAATACACATTCCACTGTGTTGCTTTCAGATTGCCTCCAAAAAGTTCAATACATCTGCTTGTTTTGATTAGTTTATTTTCCATTTAAAAAGGCAAAGAAATTGATTTAAAGAACAAACCTTGGCCATTTTTTAGAAATTTTTAGTTGGCAGCAATAGAAATCACCTAGATAAAATCATTATAAAACCAAACTAACTTCTTCTTTGTGGAATTTTCAAGCTATGGGCCCTGAAGAAATCCAGTCACTTAATTAATTAATTAACTAATTAATCAATGTGTCTTCCCATCCATTCATTCATTTATAAGTAGGCTTTTATTGAAGATTTACTAACTATCCAATACCATGAAAGAAGTGAAGGGTACAAAACTATGATTCAGTTTTATTCCAAGTGAGTCACAGTTCAGTGGAGGAAATAAACACTCAGTCCCATCGTGGTATAGTAAGGTATAGTAAGTACAACAACCAAAAGATATGTGGGTACATAGAGAGCGGCATTGAAGTTAATTCAAGCTTGGGGATTTCTTGTACATAATATTAAATTTTTATTATTGTCTTTATTTAAAATTGTAAAGTCTCCCTCAAGATAAATTTCCTTTGGGAATTGTTATTCTTAAATTTTGAAAAGCTTCTTTTCTTTTATAAATTGTGTCACATCACAGCTTTAACTAAAATGTTGCTAGTGTGCATAAACAGAACAGAAGTTTTAGTCTGTTGTATATTCCTGGGAGAGTGAGTCCCTTAGACAGCAAGGAGATCAATCCTAAAGGAAATCAATCCTGAATATTCATTGGAAGGACTAATGATAAACTGAAGCTCCAATATTTTGACCACCTCCTGCAAAGAGCTGACTCATTGGAAAAGACCCTGATTCTGGGAAAGATTGAGGGCAGAAGAAGGGGGCAACAGAGGATGAGATGGTTGGATGGCATCACTGACTTGATGGACATGAGATTGAATAAGCTCTGGAAGATGGTGAAGGACTGACTGGGGAGCCTGGCGTGCTGCAATCCATGGGGTCACAAAGAGTCAAACACGACTTGGCGACTGAACAACAGCAAATGACATATTCCTGAAAAGGACTGAAATGAGGCTAAACAAGAGTGTTACTCTTTAGCATTGATTTCTTCAGAATATGTAGTTTGATAAAAACTTGAAGCTGGTTGTCTGTTACAATACAGCAATGACCATAGTTTCATTGTTTTTGAGCCCAGGTTCCTGTTCCTGGTGCACAGAGAGGCCAAACAAACTGAAAGGTCAGAGTTTAGACAGAGAAAGGTTTATTGCAGAGCTGACCAAGGAGGATTGGGGCAGTTCATGCTCAAAGGACTTGAATTGCCCACTGGGTTTCAGGGAAGCAATTTTTAAAGGCAAGGTGAGAGAGGGGAGTTGCAGGGTGAGTGATCACCTTGTGCACAATTCTCTGATTGGTTAACGGTGAGGTGAGGTAACAGGGTATTGTCACAGGAGTTAACATTATCAATCCTCAAGCTCCAGTAGGTCTGGGGACTAAGTGCTCATGGTCATCAAGTAGTTAGCTTTCATTTGGTGGAGGTTTTATCATCTATAAAGCAACTGAGGAAATGTGCATCAGATGCTGTTATGCAGGTATTTCAGAGAGGAACAAAAGATTCTGTGATTGCCATTTGGCTGATTCACTGTTTAAATTTGCCAGTTGTCCTACAGTTTGGAGCCAGTTGTCCTGGCCCCAAACTGCTTTTCAGTCCCTACATGTTTTCATCTTTCGATCATCAGTTTTTGAGACAGGCATTTGTGACCCAGGGGAGGCTGTAGCTTTGCTATGAATAGGTGGCTTGCAGAGGACATGGGGAGAGGATCTTTCCCAGGAAGTCTCTATAGGGTCCTACTAAGTTTGATGATAGAATTGTAACAATTAGGAAATCATCAAAAGTATATAATTATAAACAAGCTCTTTGACATAAAAGCATTCTTAATATGTCCATGCTGAAGACATATTCTAAAAATTTTATTATTAATATTATCAACATTTGCATTGCGGCAATATAATATGATTCATTGATACAATTCAAGTAAATTGATGTCCTGCAAATAGAAGATATGCTATTTCAAGGAGCTGTGGATATGCTTCTTAATTTTCTTTATTCACAATTATGATACTTTGGACATTTCTTCAAATCACACTTGTGGAGCATTTAAATTAATGTTGAAGTTATTCATATTTCTTTTCTTTGTCAATTATGTAATATTTGTTAAATACGCATAAGTTGTAAAACATAATAGAAAATTTAGGAAACTTCTATCTACCTACTCTCCTAAATTTTATGTTAATTATTTTATTGCTTTATAAGAGTCTATCATGTATGTATAAATATTTGAATAACATATTATTTGATTTTGATTGAATTTTACATTTGTAAACTTTGTATATTGCATTCTACATTTTCAATCAATATTATATTCTTAAGATTCATTAATGTAATTAATTAGTTTTCATTGCCATATATTTTATTGGTTAAATAAACCACAAATTTTATCCATTTTCCTGTGATTGATATTTAGGGATAGTTCATTTAGAAGAACATATATCATGCACAATGCTATTATGAATATTTCTGTATATATTTCCAGTAGCATATATGTGGGAATTCCTGTAGATTATGAACACAAAAGGAAATTTCTGGATCATATGCAATGTTCATGTTTAACTTGATAATTATTTTTCAAAGATACTGAGACAGGAGATAGATGGGCCTGAGGCTGAACAGCTGGAATCTGTCACCTGTGGACAGATACCCCAAGATAAATATAATAGCAGGAGCAAGGAGGAGCAAGGAGGAACTTCCTGCTTTGATAGAAGATAAAGAGACTACATATTTCTCATTCTCAATGTCAAGGAGATCTTCCAAACTACACATACACAGAAAGGTTCATTGAAGTTCAGGGAAGGGAGGGGGCACCAGGCCATAATATACGCTTCTTCCCAGAAACCCTTGCTCTAGAATCCATCTTGGCTAAAAAATATGTAGGCACACAGGGGAGGACCCTGAGTTAAATTACATATGGACTCAGAGTCAGCCAAAGCAAGATGACTGGCCAGAGGAAACCTGGAAGAACTGCCCCATATAAGTGATTTAAACTAAGGTGTGGCTCTATCTCTGAGCCCACCCACGTGTGTCTATCCCACCTGTGTGTGTCTATCCACAAAATCATTTTTCCTCCTAATTAACACTTTGCTTATTTCACTACTTTCCATCTATTTGTTGAAATTTCTTTCTTCAAAGTGGACGAGCTGGGTCCTTGTCACTGGCCATTGGCCCTCATAGTCTAGTGGTTAGGATTCCATGCTCCCACTGCTGCAGCCTGGCTTCAGTCTCTGGTTGGAAAACTGAGGTCCTGCTTCAAGCCACTGCAGGCCAAGGCCTCTTGAGATCAATATGGTATTCATTTTCAATGCTGCCATAATGTATGACACTTCCCAATGAACATAATTTTTGGCAATGTTTAACATTGTCAAATTTCATAATTTTTGTATTTTTTGTTTGGAAGAGCACAGGGAAATATTTTAAATCAAAATCATAAAATAGGTAGATGATAGCTACCAACAATGAACAGAGAATTTCTTTATATATTAATACTGGAATTAATTTGAAAACATGCTTTTAATAAGTAATTATTTTCTCTCAGCAAAAGTTTACAAGCACTTGAAATAAGAAATATTTCAAACTTCGTAAAACATGTGAAATTTTTAAAAACTGCAAAGAATTTGATGCAAAAACTAAAAAATATGGTTTCATTAAATGCATATTTTATTTTTTCCTCATTATGAATTGAACAATATAGTGAAAGCAAATTAATAGAACTGTAATTTTCTAAAAGTTTATTTGCAATACTGTTGTTGCTAACTTAATGAGAATACTCATCATCAACCAGACTATATTATGTAAACATTACATCTGTTTTGTCTAGGCAGAGCAACTAGTGTTAATTTCATTGGCAATTGAGAAAATTGGATACTTCTGGCTTTCTCTTCTTAAATCTATAGGTGAATTCATAAACATCACCTGTTTTATAGAAAACACAGAATTAAGGTACTGTATACATACTTCAAATTTTATTATCTTTAAATGTCATTCCTTTCTATTCCTACTGTAAATCTGTACCTTTGAATTAATCAATCTTATCCATGTTGGTGAGGAATTCAGAACGGAAAAATACTCCAATAAAACAGGAATAAATGTTAGCTTCTAATAGCAGAATATAGTGGTTACTATTACAAGGAAAAGGCCTCAAAGCCTTTCATAGAAATATTCCATTGCATTGAATATGGCAAAAATTTACCCTCAACAAAAATAATTTTTTTGTTTTTAATATCTATATGCATTCTGGAAATAATATTTCCTTTCTATTTATAGATAAAGAAGTTCTGTGCAAAAAGCAGGGATTTCTAGTATAAAAAAGTAATCATTTGAAAATACACAGGTTCAATTTACTAACATATGCCGATAAGGAGCAAAGATGTGTTTGAGTCACTAAAATCAAGCTACTTGCATTTCCTGGGTAACATCTCAAAGTTTGGGCTTCCCTTGTGGCTCAGCTGGTAAAGAATCTGCCTGCAATGCTGGAGACCTGGGTTCGATCCTTGGGTTGGGAAGATCCCCTGGAGAAGGGAAAGGCTACCCACTCCAATATTCTGGCCTGGAGAATCCTGTGGACTGTATCATCCATGGGGGCAAAAAGAATCATACAAGACTAAGTGACTTTCACTTTCATCTCCCAGTTTATTGAGGAGACCCTCTTTCCACAATTGGCTCAGAATATTTCTATGAGAATATCTCTACCCCAAGTGTCATTGAACTTTTTTTACTTTCTATTTTGTACTTGGGTATAGTTGGCTGGGGCTTCCCTGATGGCTGAGCAGTAAATAATCCCCCTGCAATACAAGTGATGCAGGTTCGATCCTTGGGTCAGGAAGATCCCATGGCAAAGGAAATGTCAACCCACTCCAGTATTCTTTCCTGCGAAATCTCATGGACAGAGGAGCCTGGCAGGCTAAAGTCCATGGGGTCGCAAGACAATGTTGTGAAAGCTCCAGGTGAACAGGAAAAGGACTCAGCCATACTATATATGTATCCATTCTCCTCCAATCCTTTTAAGCCTGAGAAAATGAAATAACTCTTATACACTTTTCAAATGCAAAAATATTTATTATTATGTCAAAAACAGAAAAAGAATTTTTTCCATGAGTTACTTCATAAAAAAAAGAACAGTGATTATATTTCTCAAAGGTTCACAAAGTCACCACCATTGTGATTCTCACCAGGGCCAAAACAAAGAGAAGAGCCATATAATTTTCCTGTAATAATATGCCCTAGAAACCAGTCCATGAAATTGAAGCCAAAGAAGATTTCTTTTATTAGATTGCTAGATAACTCTGTAAGTCTTTGCATTTATAGTTATGGGAAATTTGCCTTCTAAAATAAAGCAAGCTAAATGGCAGCAGCACAAAAATTTAGATAATTTTCTTGATGAAAAGTATCATCTATGTTTTATGGTTTATTCTTGGTATACAAATAAATATAAAATGGAATCTTTTAATGTCTGGATGTGTTCCCCTGCTGATTGATTGTAGCTGTACCACTCAGATGGTCTATGCTGTACCCACATGACTTTGAGAGTACCTCATAAGCATTTACTAAAATTTGTGTTAATCGTGATCTTAGACAAAGAAATAAAGATTCTGGGAAGGTTTTTCTTGGTAGTCATTTTTATTTTTCAAATATTGTCAAACCTTAAAGTCATAAAAATGCATCTGGTTCATAGAAGTCTGATGTGGTTATCATTCCAATATCATTCCATCTAAAACAACTAGTGAATATTAAAATGAACTGAGCTTGGATTTAATAATTAAACACAAAGCAATTCCTTCAGTCTTGGATTACTTTGTTGTGAAAAATGGAAGAATGATATACAAGAGTCACTAAAGTTTTTGACATCTTAAAAAATGCCTGGTAAATACTTCAACATTCTTAAGGCCTTTCAAAGACTTTTGTTAATTTTATTAAATGCAAAGTTTTAAAAGGACTGTAGGTTTTCACTTAAAATCTTTTCATCAGATGCAGACAAGACAGATACTGAACCACACTTTTTTTTTTTTTTTAAAGTTTTTAGCATCAGTCATGTGCCATATAGGTAAAATATGACTGCTTGATTTTTGTTCTGAACAACCACCATATTAACTCATTAAGTTATTAAAATCTAGGAATGACTATTTTTCACATTCTAAATGCGTTACTTACAAATTTCATGGTCTTTGAAAATTAGCCGGGCAACCTGTAAATTGGGATTAGCTCACAGAGAGGCGGTGAGCACCACACCTAATAGCCTCACAGTGAATTACATTTCAAAGACTTAATAACCAAATACTTTTTTAGCAAAGTTAATAGTTAACAATTGGCTCCAGAATTCTATTTATAAAGGCACAGACTTCCTGAAGGAAATATTTTGATGGTCCAACTAGATATTGAAAGATAGATCCAAAAGCTGGATATAGAAAAAAAGAGCATAATAAAGCAATTGCTAAATTGCTATATAGAACAAAATACAAAGAATCTGGTTTAAGGAAAAATAAAAGGGGACACAGAACATTTTTCTAAAATTTGTTTTTGTTTTTTCGGCTGCACAGCACGGCATGTAGAGTCTTTGTTCCCCAACCAGGGATTGAACCTATGCTCTTATACTGGAAGCATGGAGTCTAAACCGCTGGACTGCAAGGGAAGTCCTGGAATATAGAACTTTAAGTCAGTGGCACTACATAGACACACAAAAATATCCTTCTTCTTTCTTGGGAAGGAGTAAGCGAATGAGGAGGTAAAGAAGGACTGGAAGTTCTTCTCTTAGAAATCTGCTATGGAAATCTAAGGACATGTGAACTGGGGCCCCATTAATAACTATACACTTTTCATCAGAATCCCAAAAAAGAATTTGAAGGGATATAAGTCTTCCCCTCCCTAGGATGGTGTTCAAGTCAGTTTCATTTAGCTCTCAAAGCAGAGGGTACTTCAGCTGATATTTGCATTACATTTGTCAAGCCATGTTTCCTTTCTAAGGAATGGCCTACTGTTTGCCAGGTTGGATCATATTACTTTGGACAATTAAAATTCTAAGCCTAAATTAAGGTTAGGACCATAATTACATCTCTCACATATTTCTTTATCACTGGGTATCTATTTCTTTCAAAAGAAAGCAATCTGTCGTTTTAGATTACCGTTGTCTACCATAAGCAATAATACCTAATGGCCTCAAGAAGCACTTACTGTGAAAATAATTGTTCAATGAAATGATCTTTGAATACCAGAAGATCCTTACTCCACCCTCAAATGGCCCTATTTTTACCATTAACATTATTACTGCATGATTTAAATAGCAAGCCATAATCTGTTACAGTAAAATATAGCCTCATAGCTTCTACCATGAGCAGTATCTTACATATGATATCTAGTAAGGGAAGAAACAATTTAAACATGAAAGGAAATATACTTCGGAATGTAAAAGTATCAGTGTGGGTTCATATGTGTATGTATGTGATACTGTAGCAACTTGGAGCTCTTTCTGTTTTAAATATTCTGAAATCTCATTTCTATACTTAAAAACAGTCCTCTCCCATCAGATAAAATTATCTCCAAGACTGTCTTAAATTAGAACAGAAGCAGATGTAATGGGATAGATCTCATCTCTAAAGCTGCTGACAGTGGAAATAAATCTAAGTTTTCTTTCTGCCTCCCTTCATGTCAAAGTGCATATAATCATCAAGTGCACACAGACACTGCAGCTTCTAATGCATGCAGCGCGTGTCACCAAACAGATTCATTTCTCAGTCCCATGACACAGCAAACTGTTCACCTGGGAAGGCATGTGCCTGGCCATTTCAGGGAGAGTGTGAGCACAGCTAAGGGATTGTTAGTCACCCACTCTTCTTGCCTTCCCATATACCCCCATTCACTGATACAGCTCAGGGCATAGCTGGAGTGAAATTGTCATAAGGAATGACAGGTGACTTTTTCTCCTTTCAAGGCAAATCTGGGCAGTTGAATTTTAGAGGAAATGAGCATTGAAAGAAAAGTGTACAGCAAGTTTATATGATGCCCGTGAACTCTGTTCTCCACTGAATGTAACCACCCCTCCTTCTTCTGAGTACCCACCTCCCCAAACACACACACACACAAATACACAAAGGTTCTTTTTTTCCAAGGAATGGCCTTTATTTCTGGCATCTACAGGCTTCCTTTGTGACTCAGCTGGTAAAGAATCCGCCTGCAATGTGGGAGATCTGGGTTTGATCCCTAGTTTGGGAAGATCCCCTGGAGAAGTGAACAGCTACCCACTCCAGTATTCTGGCCTGTATAGTCCATGGAGCCGCAAAGAGTCCAACACGACTGAGCGACTTTCACTGGCATCTGTGCTCTTGTTTTAATTGCATGCAATTTTGTGTGGAGATTTAGTCTTTATAATTAGTGACAGGAATGATTGCTAATGAGGCAAAACTCAAGTAAAAGCTCCAGATAATTCACCCTGTATAACAGATTCTGCTTCCAAGCAGCTGCTTCATTTTGCTCCATTCAAATTGCCAATTAGTTCAGAGGTGCTCTTCAACACTGTGTATGCAAAAGTTGTTCATTTCTCAAACTGCCTTCATGATCCTTATTTTTTTCACCTTATTTAAACAAAAGATGTCAAACACATTGAAATAATAAGACAACAAATGCTTATTTAATCTTGCTCTCCTAACTTAACAAGTCAACATTTTGCCATATCTTGTTGAATAAAATGCTGCAGGTAAAGGTTGAATCCTTTTCATGCCCTTCACTGATCTTCCCTCTCTCACCAAATGTATCATTGTCCTCAAATGGGTATCATTTCTACTCGTATGTTCTTTGTATTATATGTGTCAGAAATAACACTGTACTTTTTTGTTTCTTAAAATTTCATAATTTTATCATACTATTCATACAGTTTTGCAATTTGCTTTTTGCATTTAATATTGCTTTAAAAAATTATTCTTGCTAAGTGATGTTGCTCTAATTTATTTATTTTAACTGCTATATAATATCCTACCACATGAATATAATACAATTTGTCCACTTTCATATTAAAAAGCACGAAGCTTTTTTCTATTATAAACAATGCTGCAGTGAAGATCGGTATATACTTGCTTTTGCACGTGTGCATTTCTTTAGGGCATATAACTAGGGATAGAATTTCCCCAATACAGGTGAGCTGCTTCTTCACATTTACTAGACGTTTACTGTGTGAAACTGCTCCCTAAAGCTGTTGTACCCATTTTCACTCCCACCAACCAGTGTGAGAATTCACCTGAGATGTTGTATTCTCAGACCCTTAAATCTTTTTGTATTTGATGGGAATAAAACACTATTTCATTGGGATTTGATTTGTATACCTATAGTCACAACTGAGGTTTTTCATATTTATTAGCTGGTCTCTGAATTGTCTGTCCATATCTGTCTGTTTTGATATCAGATTAGTTGCTATTTTTCTTTGGCTTATAGGCATTCTTAGTATATTCTCTATCCTCTCCCTTTGTTACTTTTATCCCAGGGCACATTGGTAGGACACAACTGTAAATTAATCTAAATGTGAAAGACATCCACTGAGCCCCACCAACTAAAGGCAAACCTCCTCTAAACTTAAAGCTTACCAAGGAAGCCTTGGTAAAACTGAAACTAAAATCTACCCTTCCTGTGACATACATCGGCACATTCTCCACTTTGTTTTCTAAGGTTTGGTGTTTCACCAAATGATTGCTTCTGACAAAATCATTTTTTCCTACTGGGCAAAACCTGAAGAGCTAGTTTATTTCCACAATCACAAATCATTACTGAAAGTAAAACAATGACAAAACATCTCTGTCTTCTAAGTTCAAGTGAAAATTCAGATCTCTGAAATATTAATTGTGATCTAAATTTAATATTCATTATGGTACATGTTGTATGTATGTATGCAATTTAGATTTTTTTTTTACCAGTCTATAGTAAGCCAGTAAACTGTCTTCCCTTGTATTCAGAATCTGCTACATAATTTGCAGGGCCCACTGCAAAATGAAAATGTTCAAAATCAGTGAGAATTTCAATACAGAGAGAGAAGAGCCCTTCTGAGCACAAAGCCCTGTGTGCTATACACGTCACACAAACTTGAACCTGGTCCTGCCTACATTAGTGTTTAGATTAGGCCTTTTGTACCTTATCACATTTCACCTATTATCTTATGCTAAACATATTTTTCCTATTACACAATTGTTTTTGTATGTTCAAAAGGCCAAACTCAACTTTTTACTTAGAAAATTCTTTTCAACCAAATTAAGTAAACTGAATAATAAGATATATCCAATGTTTTGAGGATACTTATGACTGTGAAAATAAAAACAGAAATGAAAATCACACAATACTATTTATCAAGTGAGTAATTAGGAAGTACTGCCTTGATGATAGTGAGATAGTTTTGATAAAACTCATCCAAGATTTTAATATGAGATGATCAATGCAAAGAAATAGAGTAAAACAACAGAATGGGAAAGACTAGAGATCTCTTCAAGAAAATTAGAGATACCAAGGGAACATTTCATGAAAAGATGGGCTCAATAAAGGACAGAAATGGTATGGACCTAACAGAAGCAGAAGATATTAAGAAGAGGTGGCAAGAATACACAGAAGAACTGTACAAAAAAGATCTTCACAACCCAGATAATCACGATGATGTGATCACCAACCTAGAGCCAGACATCCTGGAATGTGAAGTCAAGTGGGCCTTAGAAAGCATCACTACGAACAAAGCTAGTGGAGGTGATGGAATTCCAGTTGAGCTATTTCAAATCCTGAAAGATGATGCTGTGAAAGTGCTGCACTCAATATGCCAGCAAGTTTGGAAAACTCAGCAGTGGCCACAGGACTGGAAAAGGTCAGTTTTCATTCCAATACCAAAGAATGGCAATGCCAAAGATTGCTCAAACTACCGCACGATTGCACTCATCTCACATGCTAGTAAAGTAATGCTCAAAATTCTCAAAGCCAGGCTTCAACAATACGTGAACCGTGAACTTCCTGATGTTCAAGCTGGTTTTAGAAAAGGCAAAGGAACCAGAGATCAAATTGCCAACATCCACTGGATCATAGAAAAAGCAAGAGAGTTCCAGAAAAACATCTATTTCTGCTTTATTGACTATGCCAAAGCCTTTGACTGTGTGGATCACAATCAACTGTGGAAAATTCTGAAAGAGATGGGAATCCCAGACCACCTGACCTGCCTCTTGAGAAACCTGTATGCAGGTCAGGAAGCAACAGTTAGAACTGGACATGGAACAACAGACTGGTTCCAAACAGGAAAAGGAGTACGTCCAGGCTGTATATTGTCACCCTGCTTATTTAACTTATATGCAGAGTACATCATGAGAAACGCTGGGCTGGAAGAAGCACAAGCTGGAATCAAGATTGCTGGGAGAAATATCAATAACCTCAGATATGCAGATGATACCATCCTTATGGCAGAAAGTGAAGAGGAACTCTTCTTGATGAAAGTGAAAGAGGAGAGTGAAAAAGTTGGCTTAAAGCTCAACATTCAGAAAACGAAGATCATGGCATCCGGTCCCATCACTTCATGGGAAATAGATGGGGAAACAGTGGAAACAGACTTTATTTTTTTGGGCTCCAAAATCACTACAGATGGTGACTGCAGCCATGAAATTAAAAGACGCTTACTCCTTGGAAGAAAAGTTATGACCAACCTAGACAGCATATTCAAAAGCAGAGACATTACTTTGCCAACAAAGGTTCATCTAGTCAAGGCTATGGTTTTTCCTGTGGTCATGTATGGGTGTGAGAGTTGGACTGTGAAGAAGGCTGAGTGCCGAAGAATTGATGGTTTTGAACTGTGGTGTTGGAGAAGACTCTTAAGAGTCCCTTGGACTGCAAGGAGATCCAACCAGTCCATTCTGAAGGAGATCAGCCCTGGGATTTCTTTGGAAGGAATGATGCTAAAGCTGAAACTCCAGTACTTTGGGCACCTCATGCGAAGAGTTGACTCATTGGAAAAGACTCTGATGCTGGGAGGGATTGGGGGCAGGAGGAGAAGGGACAACAGAGAATGAGATGGCTGGATGGCATCACTGACTCGATGGATGTGAATCTGAGTGAATTCTGTGAGTTAGTGATGGACAGGGAGGCCTGGCGTGCTGTGATTCATGGGGTCACAAAGAGTCGGACATGACTGAGCAACTGAACTCAACTGAACTGAAGTAATTAAAGTTCAAGAGAACACTTGCAATACCACATTCCTAAGAACAACCAGTAAAACCTGCTTAACTGAAGGGAAGACAATGACCAAACACAGCTGACACTGAAACTAATGAAACGCTGATGATAATTGAGGAGAAGGACTGCTACAGGCCAAAGGGGAAGCCTAGTCTAGGCAGATTGACAATTCAGCAAAGACTCACTGCCATAGCTACTACATGCCAGACCTTGAAAGTTGGGAATAGATGAGAACAGGCAAAGATTGCTTTTTATCTAGTTGAAAGTGATTGTTCTGTAGCTTAAACAGTGTCAGAATACAGACAGAGGTAGCAGATATATCATGTAATACCTGACACTGTTTCCTTCCCATAGGAAAACATAAATAAAAGAGATCCAATAGATTAATGAGGCACCAAACAGGTAACTGAAGTTTCAGTTCAGTTACTCAGTCATATCTAACTGTTTGCGACCCCATGGATTGCAGCACACCAGGCTTCCCTGTCCATCACCAACCTTCAGAGCTTGCTCAAACTCATGTCCATCGAGTTGGTGATGCCATCCAACCATCTGTTGTCCCCTTCTCCTCCTGCCTTCAATCTTTCCCAGCATCAAGGTCTTTTCCAAGGAGTCAGTTCTTCGTATCAGGTGGCCAAAGTATTGGAGTTTCAGCTTCAGTATTAGTCCTTCCAATGAATAATCAGGATTGATTCCCTTTAGGATGGACTGGTTGGAGCTCCTTGCAGTCCAAGGGACTCTCAAAAGTCTTCTCCAACACCACAGTTCAAATGGATCAATTCTTCAGCACTCAGCTTTCTTTATAGTCCAACTCTCACGTCTATACATGACTAGTTGAAAAACCACAGCTTTGACTAGATGGACCTTTGTCAGCAAAGTAATATTTCTGTATTTTAATATGCTGTTTAGGTTGGTCATAGCTTTTCTTCCAAGGAGCAAGCATCTTTTAATTTCATGGCTGCAGTCACCATCTGCAGTGATTTTGGAGCCCAAGAAAATACAGTCTCTCACTGTTTCCATTGTTTCCCCATCTATTTGCCATGAAGTGATAGGACTGGAAGCCATGATCTTCATTTTTTGAATGTTGAGTTTTAAGCCAGCTTTTTCTTCACCTCATCTTTCACTTTCATCAAGAGGCTTTTTAGTTCCTCTTCACTTTCTGAAATAAAGGTGGTATCATCTGCATATCTGAGGTTAATGATATTCTCCCAGCAATCTTGATTCTAGCTTGTGCGTCATCCAGCCTGGTACAGAGTAATTGATAATTTGCTGAAAGTCAAAGATCTAACCCTCTACTGGAAGTATTAGCATGGGCAGGAACTAACTTCAGACTTCCTTAAATTATGCCTGAAATTAGGCATATGAAAAGTTCTTTGTAAAATTTCCACTTGAGCACTGGAACAACAGTGTTAAGACAAAGTAAAGCATCAGTTGTATATATCATTTATCATTTTATTTCTGATAGCTAATGACCTTTCACTTTTCCATTTTAAAATTGTGCAGTACACTAACTTCTTAAACAGAATATTTACATGATGCATATAATGTGTCAGATGTCTTTACTATGAGGGTTATTGGACTATGTAACACTATACCTACATGAGTCACCCAAATGTGAGGATGTGGGTGAAGGGTTGTCATCCTGGTCTTTGACATGAGTTTGGAAAATCTGAGAGAGTTGTACCGTTTCTCCATCATCTCTTCATGCTACTCTTTTGGTTGAAAAGAATGATACTATCCTATAAAAAGTGGCACAGACTGTTTTCTAATTCTTTTGATTCAACTTCTACCTTATTATCTATTTTCTTCTACTTCCTTATCACTGTTAAATTGGGATCTTCCCAACCCAGGGATCAAACCCAGGTCTCCTGCATTGCTGGCAGATTCTTTACCATCTGAGCCACCAGGGAAAGCCCTATGTAGTAAGTACTTCACATATTTAGTAAATAGTTCACTTATTTATTTATAGTAAATAGCTCACAAAGTGTTTATACATTATAATACTATACATTTATTATATATGTCTAATAATTATGTTTTGTTATAGCTTTTAAATTACTATTACCTAATTTTTATTTATGATACATAATTAGATATTCTAAAGAGACACTTGCTTTAGCTCATAGTATTCTTGGTGTATTTTTTGGAATGAATACAGTGACAGCTTACAACTCCTAAAAAACATCTGAAATATCTCAGGCAGATAGTCAGCTGTGTTTGAGAAAACATTTTCTGATTTTGTCAGTGTTCCTTTTGCAGTATTGGCATAGCCACAATATAGCATGGAGAATTCCTAACAATGTTTTTATATGTTAGGTTTTAAAATGACTATCTTATTTTTGTCTCTAATTTAGTTTAAATAAAACTTAAAATTATCTATATAGTCTTATTATAGATAACCTTTTTTCAAAGAAAGAACTGAAGCCTATTACATTTCATAGTCATATGTCCTGAACATATCACTTGCTTTCCTTTCTTTGTGAAGAAGCCTGAATGGAATACAAAGAGATTCAGTGTCAGACATAACTGAGATTAATGCCAGCTTCATCATTTTAAAAAGATATGGCTCTATTATGAAAGCCTGGAGAAATATGTTCGTTCAAATGCATGTGTCTGCTTTCCTAGTTTAGTTACTGTTCTTAAGGAATTAGCTTCAAGTGTTAATATTTAATGTATTCTGTTCTCCTCTGTATCAAGCAGATTTATTTCTCCTCCTGTATGAGTTTGCTTAACATCAAAGTCCCAAATACTGTTCCATAAACAAGAAGATATTTATTCTCTAATGAAAACTTATATCAATAATAATAATAAGCACATCAAGCAATGGAGAAAGAAAAGATGGAGGCTAGTGAAAATATAGCTGGTAGATATATGGTCCACAATCACTTTTGTGATAAGAACAAGCTTCTATTTTGATTAATCTCACTTTTTCTATAGTGTTGGGAGACAGTTTTCCATGGGTCACTCAGTCTTTTGTTGTTGCTTAATGTGCCAAAAATTCAGAGTCTTGTGTCATTTTTCAGGATTGTCTTTTCATAGAGCACCCTTGAGGGATGAGGTGTATCTCACATTGGGACAAAGAGAAGGCTCAGCGCATACAATAACTAGATTTCCCCAATCTCAGAGTTCTTCTACAATGAGATCCATTTTGTTACATTTATCACCTGCCCCAGCTTCACCCCCAGGAGACTTGGGAGTAAGAGAAACTGAAGCAAATATGCCGATGCGCACACACCTGGCTGTGTTATGAGTTAGCACGTCTTTGTCTCTGACCCAGGAGTCCTGTGTCTTCTACCAGCATCCAAAAAATGGTAGCAGACTACCTTTTTAGTCATAGGATAAGTTAAGATTAAATTTCAGAAATGAAAGTTTTCATGATATGGATGGGTTCATGAATAAGATGACTTTTTGGAAGAGGAAGTACAAGGAAGGTTCAGAGTTAGGAGAAACCCTGAGATCTGAGAATGTGCTGTGCTGTGTTGCGCTTAGTCATTCAGTCATGTCCAACTCTCTGTGACCCCCATGGATTGCAACCCTCCAGGATCCTGCCCATGGGGGTTCTCCAGGAAAGAATACTCAAGTGGGTTGCCATGCCCTCCTCCAGGGGATCTTCTCAACCCAGAGATCAAACCCAGATCTCCCACAATTGAGGTGGATTTTTTTTTTGAGGGAAGTCCGCGATCTGAGAATGCATTCACCCAAATAGTGGGCAAGAGAGAAGGTAGTAGTGCCCTAATTGCTAATGACCTTGAGCAGCAACAAGTAGAATTGAAGCAACAAGCTGCCCAAGTGGAATCTACTTGTCGACTACTCTCCTCTGAGGAGGAACAGGAAGAGATATCATGGTAATGGGGAAGCAGTTGATAGATGAGGTGACTATGGGTAGGAAGCCCGGGTCCTGAAAGCTAAAAAATAAATAAATAAATAAATAAATGGCATCAGCAATGAGACGCTTGAATTTTGAGAGAGACTGGATGAACCAAAACACAGAGGTCTCTTTGGTTGGGTTGTGGTCCTCTGTCATGCCTCTCAAAACCAGAAGTCAGTGCAAACAGTCTTGCTTATTAGCATGGAGCCGCAGTATCCGTGATCCACCTCACTACTTCTAGTTTAACCTCAGCTGCTTTTTTTCGATCCCTGGGTTGGGAGGATCTCCTGGAGGAGGAAATTGCAACCCACTCCAGTATTCTTGCCTGGGAAATCCCATGGACAGTGGAGCCTGGTGGGCTACAGTCTATGGCGTCAAAGAGTCAGACACAACTGAGTGACTAAGTACAGCTTTTAGGAGAAAGATGATTAAGGATGAGGCCAAGATCTTAGACCTCTCTTCAGAAGGGAGCCAAGGCTAAATGTACTTGTCTGAGTATGTTGGGGAGCTGTGGGAAGTATTAATGCTTATGGTTCTACTGAATCTTTGCACCAAAGTCACTTTCCACCCAGTCAGTCAGGCAGAGAAGGAAACTGAATTCAATCTATAGACTGTGGGACAAAGTCACTGTGGGACAGAGATGCTAACATGGCCTTGCAGATGCCACTTTCAGCTGATTCAATTCTCTATTCAGTGGCTTTGACATCTGCACATACTATTGAATTGATGTGCTACATGCTTCTATCTCCTGTCCCATAAGGGTTACAGAGAATTCACCTTTTCAAAGATTACCATGAGGCAAAAAATAGTAGTGGGGCAGATCAATTGCTTCTCCCCTTCCCATTTAACCCTCTACCCTCTCCCTTCCTGGCTAATCAAACAGAAGCAAAATGAACAAGAGAGAGAAATGAAAACCAAAGTTTTAGTTAAAGATTTAATGGCTGTCAGAGTACTCATAGAGATTATTTCTCAGAACAGTGCCTACCAGATGAAACTACCAATTATATCTCTTTTGTTTACTTAAAAAAAATCACATTTTAACCAGCTACTAAACTTCTCTTGAATTAGTACCCATGACTCATAGAGGCTTGTACTTCTGTGTGCATGCTAAGTTGCTTCAGTTCTGTCTGACTTTTTGTGACCCCATGGACTATAGCCTGATATGCTTCTCTGTCCATGGGGATTCTCCAAGCAAGAATACTGGAGTGGGTTGCCAGGCCTTCTTCAAGGGGATCTTTCTGACCCAGGGATCGAACCCAAGTCTCTTATATCTCCTGCATTGACAGGCATGTTCTTTACAACTAGAATCACCTGGAGCCCTTGTACCTCTACACTGACATCCTTATTTGGGAGCGCATCATTTTGAATTCAATGACTAACAAAATGGAAAATACTCAGGTTTTCTTGGTTAAACAGGTACAATTTGTTCAAGAGTGAAACTGACCTGATCCTAGTACGTTTCAGATTTGCATGAAAACATGCTGTTCCTCCTTTAAGGAAACTTCATCCCTGACTTGAATGTCTAAAAAATCATATTTGCTCAATAGGGAGTTTAATTAATGGGCATCATTCACTGATACTGTTCATCCGTGGAAGCTAATAGTGACCATTGGATAAGAGCCGCAGTCTCACCCCACTGACAACTCTGAAGACCAACTGTGGTGAAGGCTGAATCACAATAGGTTGAATTTGAAGCTGTGACCCTTTCCTTAGACAGTACTTCAGTGGATTTGTTATATATTTATATAATGCTGTACATAACATGCATGTATATAATAGGCATAGTTTTACTAACTCTTAAGCTGCTGCCAGTGGTCTAGCCATCTGTTCTATTACTTGGAAGACTACAAAATGGCAGATTAAAGATGATCTTTTCTATGGCTGCAGAATGTAGAAGGCAGTTGTGGTTGTTCATCTGACAGTCTGAGCTCCACATACAGATGCTTACAGTAAGGGTCATTCATCTGATGAGACTCAACGGAATCAGCTGCAGATCAAGCTTGCATTACTCACATTGGTGCCATTGTTACCTAGATGCATCATCACATAAGGCATGATGGTTTCCACTCATAAACTGGACACAATGGAAAAGGTCAAATGTTTCTGATGCAGAAACTAACTGTAATAAATGCTTCACTTTTTGATGTTTCACTGCTGACAACTTTTAAGCCTCACTCTTCACTTTTCCTTTTCTGTCCCACATCTGGTCAAACTAAGGAGAAAGCCTATGTGAGCCCTCCTTCAGTGCTGGCAGGAAGTTCAAACCACCCACCAGAACACTTACACTGCTCTACCACCTAACCACCAAAAGACTCCCAAGCCAGTCTCCCTCCCTAATCTCTCAAGCTGGTTTATTACCTGCCTGTGAGCCACTGTGCTCTTCCTAGAAATGCTTGTCATATGAGTAATAAAACTTCCCATACACTTACAGTGTTTCTGTGGCATTAGCACTGAAAACATTCAAGCCAAATTTGTGGGTGGAAAAATGTATTCTATTTCTGTGGAATCTTCGAAATAGTTGGAGAAGAGAGAAGTGTGAGCATCTAGACAATGACCAGCACATCTCAGGTCTCTCTTTTTTCCTCTGACTTGCTAACCGCTGGTGAGCACGTTCTTTGATCTCTACTGCTGCCTGCTGACAATTTGCACTTTAGGCTGTTTTATGTTGCATTTGCTGAGTTGTACTAAGTCTCTGTTGTATTATAGATTGAAGTCAGAAGTCTGCGTAATTGAAATTTAGGAACAGGTATATGAGCCTAGAGCTCTCCCTGAAATAGCTCCGGGTTGTGTATCTTGGCCCAGACTGATGTGTGTGTATCAGACTGAATTATGTGTCTCAACTCCAACAGAAACTGTGCCTGACGCTGTGCTCAGCACACTGTCGGTTGTCCTGTAACCACTGGTCGTATGTGAAATTGGAATTGCCAAGTTTTTGCAGTGTGGTGATAGTCCAGAGATAATACATGACAGAATTTGTATTTGAAACAAGTTATTCCTGATACTAAAACCTCTTCATTTATGCATACACTATTTAAAATTGGCTAATTTAAAATTAAATTATACAAAGCATGCAAATGACTTCACAATGAAAAAGAGTAAGACAAGAAATTCTTAGCATGGTCTTATTTCTTCTTCCAACTCTCAACTGTATGAGAGAAAAAAGAAAGAAAGGGGGTGAGGAGAGAGAGCGTGAATGTGGATGAAAGGCGTTAAAGCCCATAAAATATGACTTTTATTGCTTGAATGATAAGACAGTATGATTCACTTAATCAATCATTGATTTAATTTATAGCTCCCTTTACTGCATTTCATAAAGCAGGCAGTTTGAAAATTTATCACCAGAGCATGTCTAGAGAACTGAGAATCAGACATATTTTTAGAGCCTCATAGACTTCCTCAGGATGTGAAAATACATAATAAACAGATTTTATTTTATATCAAACTAATTATATTTTATAATGAGAAAAACCACATTATAGAGAAGATAAAATTTTAAACATCAAAAAAGACTTCCAAAAAAAGGTAAACACAGAAAGGGCTGAAACCACTAAATGTCTAATTGTGCATCAGGTTATAAATATAGGATATAGGACATAATATAGGGCATTAACCTTATGTCATCAAATGACACATTGCTGAACTATTTTCATTATTATTACCACTGATAATGGAGAGGTTTCTTTTAAAAATATGGGTAAAGAAGATGTGAATTTATACATTGGATTGTATCAGTAAAGGCCTAGTCAGGAGAAAGAAGCCATTCCTATTATTTTAAGAGACAATTTGATATAAAAATTATTAATTAGGTATATATATATGTGTATATATATATAACTTTTAACCTAATTATATATAATTATATATATATTTATTTTATTTATATGCTGGGTCTTTATTGCACTGTGCAGTCTTTCTCTAGATATGGGGCTCAGGCTTAGCTGCCTTGTGGCATGTGGGAACCTAATTTAGTCACCAGGGATCAAACCACAACCTCTGCATTGGGAGGCAGGCTCTGAACCACTGGACCACTTTTTTAAGGAAGTCCAAAAGTTATTTTAGCCCCAGAAATTTCCTGACACCTTAGACATCAAAGCGCTAAACTGTATCTTCTCATAGATGTTGCATGCTTAAAAAAAAGTTTTAGAAAAAATTGAGGAAATAAAATTTATTCTGAGACCTGAGGGGAAGTGGATTTGTTGAGGGACAAGGAAGGGAGCATGATGAGGAAAGGTAGCCTGGCAAGAATAAGCAGGTTGCTTTCTGTGGGGGACACGCTTCACCCACATTATCCTACTTAATTCCAAACTCCTTTATGGAACATGTATGCTCACTCACTCATTATCTCCCTTTTTTAAGAGATTTAAAGAGGACAAACTAAGGCTTACTGTTTTGATCAAGACAACAGAGCCAGAAAAGTGTGGTTAGACTTGAATTCAGGAGAAGAAAGTACACATTCTTAACTATTAACATGCTTTTCTGGGTGTTACAACATTTTTTGAGGTTAGTTAACCAGCAGAGAAACAGAACTAATTGCTTTCTCAACCACATCAACAGTTGATAAGTACTTGAACTTCATGTTGGAGGTTGCTGTGCATTAGATTTTTCATCTTGTATTTATACAATTTTAATTGTTCTTGATCCAGTGAACATTTAATGAGGAACAAATTTCTGATTACTCTAGTGGTGAGAAAAATGCAAGGTACTACAAATTACTACTAAAAGCTTTTACAAGCAAAAACTAAAATTTGCAGGTAAATATTTTTCTACAAAAGGGCTCATTGGTTTTTAGTAAAAAGTATCATTTCTTATGCCATAGTTTAGTAATTTTCTCAAACACAGTAGGTAGAGAGAAAGAAGCTCAACAAAATATCTAAACTTTTAACAAATATCCAGGTTGGAAATTTAAAGATTGTTTTTAATAGTTCATCAATTAGGTCTTTGCTTCTTGGCACTATCACAAAAAAAAAAATGTATTTTTCTATCTGTAACAATGAGGTCTTATTTTACTCATCTGGAAAATTGAGATAATAATACCAACTTTACAGGGTATTGAGAGGATTAGGGAATACATATGTGTGTGGAAACATCTCCATGATTAATTTTTAAAAATATTTATTTATTTATTTGGCTGCATCAGGTCTTGGTTGAGGCATGCAAGATTTAGCTCCCTTGCCAGGGATTGAACCCTGGGCCCTTTGCAATTGAGTCTTAGCCACTGGACCACCAGGGAAGTCCCTCCAAGATGAATTTGAAAAAAGAGTAGGTGTAGGACTGATTACAGAACTTCATACATAAAGGTCAGATGTAAGAAAGATCATGGTGTTCTTAAAGAAATAAATTTATGAACCAACACTGATTTTTTTCTTAAGTGGTTAGGTGCTCTCCTTTTCTGTGACTTGAAGGATGATCTAGCTCTTCAGACTCTTTAATCTCTCCAGTTTGCTGGAGATAAATTATTTCATCCAGCTTCTAAATACTGCATGAATTACATTTTCAATAAAAATTTATTTCCATCCCTTAGGAGAATCCATCTATTCAGGAAATACTATTCTTTATACAAGTTTGTGACTCCTTCCCTATAAAGATATTTCATATTGCAGCTTCCTCAAAGGCAATAGGTGGGGAATTTTTGACAAGGGGATATGGTTTCAACCCCCAGTCTCACCATTTTCAAACTGGATGACTGTCAGAAAGTATGGTGTTTTCATCAAGATGATGCAAATTATGAATTTCTACCTCACAGAGACTTGTTATGTTGAATTAGATACGATGTAAATAAATCATCAGGTAGTAAACTCTTATTCAATTCCCCCTACCTTCTTATAAAGAAAATACAATCCTTCTCTAGTCATTTTAGTATCCCAAAATGTCTGGAAGACATTGTTCTTGATTTTATGTTTATGATTTATATTATCATGATTTGTTTTGTATGGTGTCCTGGTAGCACAGCTAGACTAAGACAGAATATAACCACAGTGATATAATTGATTGTGCAGAACATGTCAAACATGTGCAGAGAATACTGAGATGAGAAAAATGATCCTTTTTGTTCATTAGGAATTTTATGCATATTAGGATGGAAAAGATAAACTCATTATAAAATGCTGAGTTAAATGAACAAAATGATGGCAGGATCTCTACAGCACATCAAGAGAAAATATCACTCTTATGTGGATTCTATAAATAGCAATAGTGACAGGATATGGCAAATATCAGATAATTTTACATGATGAATTGACTTTTCCTATCACACATTAACTGGAAAAAGCAAATAATCTTCAGATAGAAATTAAGAATTACTGCCAAAGAAAGTTGGCCCTGAAGCTGTGAAGGCCAAGTTGGGATAGATGCAGTGGTATAAACATAAACACATTTTTTAAAAAGTTAAAGCATCTAGAATGCCCTTTACATAGAAACAGGTCACTGTGTGCTGTATATTCTTATAGTTCAGTAATCTAACCTTTACTTTATTATGAAATATACAAAGTATGAACTGAGTAAAGTGAAAGTTGCTCAGTCATGTCTGACTCTTTGCAGCCCCATTGACTTACAGTCCATGGAATTCTCCAGGCCAGAATACCGGAGTCGGTAGCCTTTCCCTTCTCCAGGGGATCTTCCCAACCCAGGGATCAAACCCAGGTCTCCCATATTGCAGATGGATTCTTTACCAGCTGAACCACAAGGAAAGCCCATGAACTGAGAGGTGCAACTATTTTGTTAAAACCGACGCATGCTAAATCTCTTCAGTCTTGTCTGATTCTCTGTGACCCCATGGGCTGTAGCCGGCCAGGCTCCTTTGTCCATGGGATTCTTCAGGCAAGAATATTGGAGTGGGTTGCCATTTCCTCCTTCAAGGGATCTTCCCAACCCAGGGATGGAACCCTTGTCTCTTACATCTCCTGCATTGGCAGGTGGGTTCTTTACCACAAGCCCCACCCCGGAAAGCCTTTGTTAAAACTAACCCCAAGTAAACCAGGAAAACTTTCTTACTTCCCTTTTTATCCAATAAGCAGCATGAGAGTTCTGATGTCCTATGCTGAATTCTTCTAAGACATTTCTCTACTATCATAATATGATACCAGAAATGGTAGGCAACTAACAGAAGCAGAAGATATTAAGAAGAGGTGGCAAGAATACACAGAAGAACTGTACAAAAAAGATCTTCAAGACCCAGATAATTACGATGGTGTGATCACTCACCTAGAGCCAGACATCCTGGAATGTGAAGTCAAGTGGGCCTTAGGAAGCATCATTGGGAACAAAGCTAGTGGAGGTGATGGAATTCCAGTGGAGCTATTTCAAATCCTGAAAGATGATGCTGTGAAAGTGCTGCACTCAATATGCCAGCAAGTTTGGAAAACTCAGCAGTGGCCACAGGACTGGAAAAAATCAGTTTTCATTCCAATCCCAAAGAAAAGCAATGCCAAAAATGCTCAAACCACCGCACAATTGCACTCATCTCACACGCTAGTGAAGTAATGCTCAAAATTCTCCAAGCCAGGCTTCAGCAATATATGAACCGTGAACTTCCAGATGTTCAAGCTGGTTTTAGAAAAGGCAAAGGAACCAGAGATCAAATTGCCAACATCTGCTGGATCATGGAAAAAGCAAGAGAGTTCCAGAAGAACATCTATTTCTGCTTTATTGACTATGCCAAAGCCTTTGACTGTGTGGATCACAATAAACTGTAGAAAATTCTGAAAGAGATGGGAATCCCAGACCATCTGACCTGCCTCTTGAGAAACCTATATGCAGGTCAGGAAGCAACAGTTAGAACTGGACATGGAACAACAGACTGGTTCCAAATAGGAAAAGGAGTAAGTCAAGGCTGTATATTGTCACCCTGCTTATTTAACTTATATGCAGAGTACATCATGAGAAATGCTAGGCTGGAGGAAGCACAAGCTAGAATCAAGATTGCTGGGAGAAATATCAATAACCTCAGATATGCAGATGACACCACTCTTATGGCAGAAAGTGAGGAAGAACTAAAGAGCCTCTTGATGAAAGTGAAAGAGGAGAGTGAAAAATTTGGCTTAAAACTCAACATTCAGAAAACTAAGATTATGGCACCTGGTCCCATCACTTCATGGCAAATAGATGGGGAAACTGGAAACAGTAGCTGACTTTATTTTTCTGGGCTCCAAAATCACTGCAGATGGGGAATGCAGCCATGAAATTAAAAGACACTTACTCCTTGGGAGGAATGTTATGACCAACCTAGATAGCATATTCAAAAGCAGAGACATTACTTTGCCAATAAATGTCCCTCTAGTCAAGGCTATGGTTTTTCCAGTAGTCGTGTATGGATGTGAGAGTTCGACTATAAAGAAAACTGAGCACGGAAGAATTGATGCTTTTGAACTGTGGTGTTGGAGAAGACTCTTGAGAGTCCCTTGGACTGCAAGGAGATCCAACCAGTCCATCCTAAAGGAGATCAGTGCAGGGTGGTCATTGGAAGGATGGATGTTGAAGCTGAAACTCCAGTAATTTGGCCACCTGATGCGGAGAGCTGACTCATTGGAAAAGACCCTGATGCTGGGAAAGATTGAGGGCAGGAGGAGAAGGGGATGACAGAGATTGAGATGGCTGGATGGCATCACCGACTCAATGGACATGAGTTTGGGTGAACTCCTAGAGTTGGTGATGGACAGGGAGGCCTGGTGTGCTGCAGTTCGTGGGGTCGCAAAGAGTTGGACATGACTGAACAACTGAAGTAAACTAAGTTTTAAATAGTTTGTTCAGCCTGATAGTAGGTAAACAATGCAACAAACATCGGTCTCTGACACCAGGTTGGCACTTTTTAGGAACTGAAGAAAGGTATAGGCATATTTTGAAATGTACTAATTTAATTAATAAACCGAAGCTTGTACATAGTCAGGATAAACCTGCCTTACTTACGGTTCTATTTGGAAATATCCCCAGCAGGCTACTCCTTTTCATTAAACAAATAAACAAATGAAAACTTATATAGGGATTTTTAAGGTAAAAAATTCATAGTTAGCAAATTTTGACATTCACTGTGCTATTTCTAAGTAGGAATGTAGCAAACCTTTTCAATAACTCAAATATTGTTTGGCAACTTCAGTATTAATTAATAACAGAATTCCAAGAAAACATGGATAAAATCATGGTTTTACTTACTAATCTGAGATTATTTATTCTCTAATGGAATAGAATAATCCTATATTCTTAGGGAAGAAAAATGCTCCAGTTAGATTTTTTTTTTTTTTTCAGTGTTACAGCTCCATTTTATTTAGAAGATAGCAGGAGAATCCAAGACTCGAAGAGAAGAGAGTGGAGGAGTGCGTGGGGAGGGAGAAAAAGAGAGAGAGAGAGAGAGAGAGAAAGAAAAGAGCGCACACACGTGGGAGAGAGAGTCCGAGAGAAAGAGCTTTGGCTCCTCCTTTTATATGTTTTTTCCTCCATCTGGGCCTGCCCTATGCAAATTGGGCTTAGCCAGGAGTGCTGTTTGTTCTGTTTGTTCTGCCTGAAGTCTTCACTCTGGTCCTCGGACCTTCCTTGTCTTTTAGCCACCGCCATTTTGGACTCCTTTTCCCTATTCTATCTACCTAACATTCCCCCCTCAAGAGATGGGAGGCCCAATTCTTTGGGAATAGGGGCATCGAGGTCTTTCTGGATACTTCCTGCTGAAGTGGGGCGGCGAGGGGTATTGGGCCTCCCCCTCTTGCTCGTCTCAAGCCTCAGAGTCCTTATAGCGGTGTCCAAGGGTGTGTGATATTTTCCGTGGTCAGCTGTAGTTTTATACCTTTGTTGAACTGGCACTGCATGTTGTAGCTGGTGACGCATAATATGATACAATTGCAAGAAATAAATTTGTGTATCTAATGATGAGAAGTGGCGAAATGCAACTGAGTCATTTAAAAATGATTTTTTATCACAAAAAGACTAATTTGGGGGGGATTAAAAGAAAAATACCATGCAACATTTTTTTTCAAATCTCACTAACTCAAATGTCGTGTGGGGCCACCCAAGACAGATGGGTCACGGTGGAGAGGCCTGACAGAATGTGGTCCACTGGAGAAGAAAATGGCAAGTCACTTCAGTATTCTTGCCTTTAGAACCACATGAACAGTATGAAAAGGCAAAAAGATAGGACACTGAAAGATGAGCTCCCCAGGTCGGTAGGTGCACAGTATGCTATGAGATGGCTGGATGGCATCACCGATTCAGTGGATATGGGTTTGGGTGGACTCTGGGGGTTGGTGATGGACAGGGAGGCCTGGGGTGCTGCAGTTCATGGGGTCACAAAGAGTCGGACACGACTGAGTGACTGAACTGAACTGAACCCAGATATTAATTTCTCAATGCTAAACTGACTCTACAGGAGCACAAGTCTCTTACATTTTTAAGCAAACAATTTTCATTGAAGTATTAGTGTATATAAAGAAAAATGCACAGAGTCCAAAGCATTTGTACATATTTTTGCATCCTGGTTATCTCCACTCTGATAAAACAACAACAACAACAACAATAACAAAAAAACTAGCACTTCAGAAACATTTCTGTGTTCTCCACCAGGGATTACCCACCAAAGCAATTGTCATTCTGATATCTGTCTCTGTAGATTCGTTTTGCCTTTATAGAAATGGAACCCAACAATCTTGTTTCCAACTCTGGCTTACTTTCTTCAACATTATATCTGTGAGACATGTGTGATATCATGAGTAGCAGTAGTGTGTTCATTTTTATTGCTGCATAGTTTTTCATTGCATAATATGAGATCATTTAGGCAGTCTGAGAAGTATTCAGTTTTTCTCCAGATTTTGGCTAGTAAATATATTTCAAATATTATTATTATATTTGAATATATATGTTTTGGTACACATATATATACAATTTTGTTGACTATATTCCTAGGAGTAAAATATCATAGGATGTTGTGCATATTAAGCAAGATTTAGTAGAAACTGCCTCATAATTTTTCAAAGTGATTTTATTAATGTATACATCAGCACTGTAGAAGTATGTAGGAGTGTCTCATTATGGTCTTAATTTTCTTTTCCCTGATGACTAATAATGTTGAGCTACTTTTCTTAAAAAAAAAAAATCACTGGAGAATGGATTTCAAGTCTTTTGCTTGCTCTTCCTTTTATTATGTATTTCTTTCTTCAAGGTATAGGAAATCTTTTATATTTTAGAAACCTATTTGTTGGTATGTATATCAGATACTGTGTACATATATGTAGTTTCATTTCTTTTAAGGGTGACTTTTATGGAAAAGTCTTAATTTCAATGCAAGCCATTTAATCAATATTTTTCTTTATATGTAGCTTATTATATAATGCTGAAGAAATATTTTTCTATCCCAAGGATCTGTTCTTCTGTGTTATTTTCCAGAAGCTTGATCATTTAATCTTTCAGATTTGGGTTTAAAATTCTTCTAGCCCTGAGTTTTGTATATGATATGCCATAGGAATCAAGATTTGTTTTTTCCTCTGGATACCTGGTTGTCTCTGGTAACCGGTGATCTCTCACTGGTCTCTCTCACTGGAGATTAATTATGCATACTCAAATAATTTCATATAAAACAAAGCACTTAAGATACACTTTTTTATGCCTGACTTCCTTCACATAGCCTGACTTTTTTATGCCTGACTTCCTTCACATTTCAGGATCTCAAGAACCAACTCCAACACATGTCCATAGCCTCAATCAAACTAGCTGTGGATTTTCTAAGCAACAAAGAACACATCTATTCCACCGTGGATGATGATCATTTTAAATCCACAGACGCAGAATAACTGGATCTAATTGGGTACCCAAGATATTTTCCAGTTGGACCTTTTTGCAGCCTCTTGTCTCCAGCTGTGCATATAATTGGCGAGTTGACTTCTAGGAAGTAGATTTCATCTATAAAAGATCTCAACTGACATCCTTTTGAAACTTACTACTACTCTTCTGTGTTTTTGATGGACTTCCCTGGTAGCTCAGATGGTAAACTGTCTGCCTATAATGCGGGAGACCCGGGTTTGATCCCTGGCTCAGGAAGATTCCCCTGGAGAAGGAAATGGCAACCCACTCCAGTATTCATCCCTGGAAAATCCCATGGACCGAGGAGCCTGGTGGGCTACAATCCATGGGGCCGCAAAAAGTCGCGCATGACTGAGCGACTTCTGTGTGTGTGTATGTGTCCTTCACATAGCATATGCTTTTAAAATTCATTCATTTTATTTTGTGGTCAATAGTTCATTCACTATTGTTATTGCAGGGTAGAATTCCATTGTATGATATATAATACCACATTTGCTTAGCTGTTCACCTCTTGTTAGCTATTTTGTTTGTTTCCAGTTTTTGATTACTGGGAATAAAGCCCATGTGACTATGTACACAATATTTTGTGGACATCTGTTTTTATTTCTCTTGGGCCCATACTCAGGCATGGATATGCTGGATACCATGATAAATGTATGCTTAATTTTTCAAGAAAGTATTAAATCTTTCCAAAGCAAGTATACTATTTTATACTTTTCTATCACTATATTGGCTTTCCTGGTGGCTCAGTCATTAAAGAGGCTGCCTGCAATGTGGGAGTGAAGTGAAGATCTCCCAACCCAGGGATCGAACCTGGGTCTCCTGTATTGCAGGCAGACGCTTTACCATCTGAGCCAATCCCTGGGTCAGGATGATCCGCCTGGAGAAGGAAATGACAACCCACTCCAGTATTCTTGCCTGGAGAAGTAATTCCATGGACAGTCCATGGAATTAATTCCTGGTGGGCTACAGTCCATGGGGTCACACAGAGTCTAATCACTATATTAGTCTCATTTGCTCCATACATTCTGCAGCACTTGGTATTTTTCAAACCCAATTTACCATTTTATTTTTCTTTCATGGTTAGTGATTTTGTGTCATGACTAGGAAATTTTTGCCTACCCTAAAGTCAAGAATATTATATTCTAAAATTTTGTAGTGTTTGATTTTGTGCTTGCATCTATGAGCCATTTTAAGTTAAATACTGAGCATGGTATGATGTGAGGATTGAAGTTGAAATTTTACCCTTTCCCCTTTGGTAATAATGAGTGTGTGTGTGTGTGTGTGTGTGACTATTTCTGGACCCTTGATTCTGTTCCTCTTATCTATATCTTTATTTTAACACCTATAAAAGATTATTTTGATTATTGATGGATTCATAATAACTCTTGATATCAGATAGTCTCAGTTCTCAAACTTTATCCTTTACTTTTAAACTGATTATGCTCTTCTAGATTCTTTGCATTTCTATATGAATTTTAGAATTACCTTACGATTCCTACACAAAGTGCTTGGAGTTACATTACAAAATAAATAGAACAAATTGGTAAGAATCTGTATATTAACATAATTGCACTTCCCAGCCTGTGAAAATAGTTTATTTCTTCATTTATTTGATTATTCTCCCCTCTGTCCTTTAGTTTAAAATTGGAGAGAAGGTGTCTGCTCTCATTCAAAACTTCTAATTTAAAATGCACATCTTTCTTTCTTTTTGGTCACTATAGGATCAGAGTTCTAAAGCTGGCTTTGTACTCATCCAGAGTTGAGAGTTAAAATATATTTTACCAGGGTACTGTGTTTAGGACATGAGATTGTGAAGACAATTATGTATGCATTGTTCACATATCACACATGGGAGGATGGAATTTGTTTGTATAAAAAGGAATCTTTCCTTAATTATCAAAATGTGTACTCATTTTGTAAGCCCATTTAAGGGAATATTTATGTACAAACTCACTCAATTTCACTTGACACATAGCAATTTGATCCTTAGGAAACCATATATGGCAAATGCAGTCACTGCAGAAGATGGCACTGTTTAGGAAAGATCACATACACACACACATACAATAATAGATAAAATCAAAAAAGGCAACTCTTAAAATTGGGCAGAGAAAAAAAATCCAACAAAATTTATAACTATTCCCTTTAAATAAAGGCTGGACAAAATTTATCAACAGAAAGACTTTTATTTGGGAAATCTTACTCTATATTTTATTGGGCATATCAACTTTGGGATCAGTGAAATACCAGTTAGTTATTGGATTTTAAAAACCCAGTTAAAAAGACAAAAATCTTCATTCTTTACATATGCTATCTTCTCTAAATTGTTTAGAACTTGAATACTCAAATTATGACTGAACACAGAGATAATAAATTTTGTATGTCTTTCATAGAGAAAAATACTTATGCCTAGTTGGTCAAGAGTAAGTAAAAGATTAAGAATATTCTAACATACTGTATTATATTTTCTCTTCTAATATTAAAAATCTGCCTTTATTGAACTGTAGGAAATATCATAATATCAGGCCATTTGAAACAGATGAGCACATGATCTCTATGGAGAAAGTTTACAACTTCAATAAAGATGTGTGTGGTATGTGTGCACGCGCTCAGTTGTGTCCAACTCTTCATGACCCCATGGACCAGACGGCCAGGCTCCTCTGTCCATGGGATATCCCAGCCAAGAATGCTGGAGTTGGTTGCCATTCCTCCTCCAGGGGATCTTTTCCACCCAGGGATCTATCAAACCTGCATTTTCTGTGGCTTCTGAATTGGCAGGCAGATTCTTTACGACTGGGCCACCTGGGAAGCCCAAGAACTTGGAATGAAAAGTGCAAAATGAAACATTCTGTCCTCATCACAAATCTCAGCAATTCAGTACCACTATACTAAATAAATACTATCAGTGACAAAGTATGTCCCTAATAAGTGAAAGCATTTCTCTTATTTCTTTTTCTAAAAACAGGCAGTCAAAACATAGTTGTAATTTCTCTATTCTACATTGATGATACATTTCAGAACAGTACATTTGCTTGGAATAAAACATTTTAAAAAGTAAGCCAGAAAGAAAAACACCAATACAGTATACTAACGCATATATACGGAATTTAGAAAGATGGTAACAATAACCCTGTGTACGAGACAGCAAAAGAGACACTGATGTATAGATCAGTCTTATGGACTCTGTGGGAGAGGGAGAGGGTGGGGAGATTTGGGAGAATGGCATTGAAACGTGTAAAATATCATGTATGAAACGAGTCACCAGTCCAGGTTCGATGCACGATACTGGATGCTTGGGGCTGGTGCACTGGGACGACCCAGAGGGAGGGTATGGGGAGGGAGGAGGGAAGAGGGTTCACGATGGGGAACACAGGTATACCTGTGGCGGATTCATTTCAATATTTGGCAAAACTAATACAATATTGTAAATTTTAAAAATAAAATAAAATTAAAAAAATAAATAAAATAAAATAAAATATATGTAATATATTATCTGAGAGCTTTAAAATGTTTTCCATATAGCATTCTTTATAAGGTATATTGTATATTCCTTGAAGAGATTCCATTTTACTAAGGAAAATGTTTCAGTATGAAAGATACAAATACACAACTGAATATTTTCTTTGCTGTATAATAAATTGACTTTACAAAGCTATAAACTATTCTGAGTTTAAGGGCTTTTGGAAATAACGACCTTCATTACAGTCTGTAAGGCATTCTGGGCAATATCACAAAAAAATGCATCAGCACAGTAGTTTCTTCCTTAAAATGGTCACCTTCACTGTGTAATAAATCGCCTATGTTCATAAAAGAATCTCTGTGGGACACTTCAAATTTGTAAGCATATATCTTCACTTTGAAATTTTATAGGAAATGCATAGTTTACTTTATTTATGGCTAGATTACAGTTACTACATAAAAGGATATCACTGCTTTGAAAAGTGTGCTTATGTAGAAATATAAAAGTACTTAGCAGTTACTTATCAGGCTTAGCAAAAAGGTAGCCCCAAAATGTGTATAAGTTAAATTATTTGAATATACATATTAGCTGGTCGTTTCCACTGATCTCACCAACTCAACAGACATGAGTTTGAGCAAACTCTGGGAGATAGTGAAGGACAGGGAAGCCTGGCATGCTGTGTAGTCCATGAGATTGCAAAAAGTTGGGCATGACTTAGGGAGTGAACAACAGTCACTAATATTTTGCTCTTATATAACAGGTATTATGATTTCATATGTCCTTATTTCTTTTCATTAATAATAAATGAGCTTATGATGGAAGGTAAAAATATATTTTCTAGCACTAACAGCAATAAGAAATAGTAGACTCTTAAATAGACTTTAATAATCTTATTAAATAATATTGCAAGAAAAATCTTTTTCCTGCATATTAATATGATGACTTGAAAAATTGAACTATTTTTAACATCAATATTTTTATTGATTTAAGCATAATCACTCAGTTCAGTCACTCAGTCATGTCCTACTCTTTGCAACCCCATGGACTGCAACATGCCAGGCTTCCCTGTCCATCACCAACTCCCAGAGCTTGCTAAAACTCATGTCCATTGAGTTGATGATGCCATCCAACCGTCTCATCCTCTGTCATCACCTTCTCCTCCTGCTTTCAATCTTTCCCAACATCAGGGTGTTTTCCAATGAGTCAGTTCTTCATATCAGATGGACAAAATATTAGAGTTTCAGAATCAGCAGCAGTCCTTCCAATAAATATTCAGAACTGATTTCCTTTAGGATGGACTGGTTGGATCTCTTTGCTGTCCAAGGGACTCTCAAGAGTCTTCTCCAACAGCACAGTTCAAACACATCAATTCTTTGGTGCTCAGCTTTCTTTTCCAACTCTCACATCCATACATGACTATTGGAAAAACTATGGCTTTGACTAGATGGACCTTTGTTGGCAAAGTAATGTCTCTGCTTTTTAATATGCTGTCTAGGTTGGTCATAGCTTTTCTTCCAAGGAGCAAGCATCTTTTAATTTCATGGCTGCAGTCACCATCTACAGTGATTTTGGAGCCTCCCAAAAGAAACTCTCTCATTGTTTCCATTGTTTCCCATCTATTTGCCATGAAGTGATGAGACAAGATGCCATGATCTTAGTTTCTGAATGTTGAGTTTTAACTTTTTCACTCTCCTCTTTCACTTTCATCAAGAGGCTTTTTAGTTCTTCACTTTCTGCCATAAAGGTAGTGTCATCTGCGTATCTGAGGTTATACATATTTCTCCCAGCAATCTTGATTCCACTTTGTGCTTCATCCAGCCAGGCATTTCATATGATGTACTGTTCATATAAGTTAAATAAGCAGAGTGACAATATAAAGCCTTGATGTAGTCCTTTCCTACTCAGTGCAAATATTATAAACCGAGAATATATCTCTTACATGACTTACTAGGGGAATTATAATAGTTTACAAGGTAGAAGGACCAAAGATGAATACCAAAATAATTTCTGAAATTTAAACATCATTAAGTCATGACTTTACATTAAGAAATCTCATTTTCTACACTTTTAATTGTTATGTCTCATTGAACTTATTACTCTCTGCCTTGTTGACCTATCAATCAATTATATAGTGTTACATATACATATGTATGTATATATGTTTATGTATAAAAATATAACATAGAAATATACATATATTATATATAATGCATATACAAATTTGCCTTTTAGGATGTAAAATCTTTATGGACAAATCTTGTCTGTATCTCCTCAGCTGCTAACACAGCAATTTTCACAAAGTAAAGTTTCAGCGAATTATTTTTTATCAGTGTTTAAATCAATATTTCATCTTACATTTCAATTACTTAATAGTCAAATAAGTAACCATTATAACTAATAATTACTGGGTGGTTTCTATGTGGTTGATATTGTTCAATCTGTACTAATCCCTAAGTGCCATAGAATAAAAATATTAATAAACAGTTTATATGAATTGTCAGTTTCTGATGATAATCTAACCTAAGTCAATTTCATTTTCATTTAGAAAATTTAGATTGATATTTTAGGACAATATTCCAAATAATAAAATATGAATTTTAAAAAATGAAACAGGCTTGTTATTGAAAAGAATAAAAAATGGAAAATAATTAATATAAGCTTCTTCAGAGTTTGAACTAGCTTGGGAATAAAGTTAGCCAAGTTTAAGTAAATAGAAGTAAAATTGTGTCTATTATTGTGTTGCTTAAAGTCCACTAACTAGATAATCTCCTGGATTTTTATTATGGGACCAGTTCAGCATCACTGTAGGATAAATGAAATATGTTATATCCACTTAGAATCACATGTCCTTTACCATTCTATTCTGCAAAACATATTACTACCCAAAGACTGTATCTAATGTCTTACATTGTAGAAACTATTGCTTTCTTGAAGATAATTTTTTGTTTTTGAAAACAAGTCTGCAGATTAGAATTTTTCAGAAATTAATTTATATCATTTATATAATTTATTTTTAAAATTTTCATCTACGTAAACATAGTATATAATGTATCCATGACTTTGAAGATTATCATAGTCATCTAGAATGATTTAATAGGAGCATCTTTTTCTTGATTTTGAGACCTAAATTATCCACATCAAATCCAATGAAAATCAATATCTCATTAGATTCTAATTGGCAAATTAATATCTCTTTTCAGTGCTTTATTTTGGAGCAGATGGGAGTGCCAAAGCAGAGGCTGAGGAAATCCTTTAAAACAAAAAATATGGTATCAAAAGTTTGATACAGCCATTTAAGAATAAATAGAGAAAACTTCTCATCAGAAGGTCAGTGATATTTTCAATAAAGAAATTACTTTTCCTTTAAAAGTACAAATGGACAGGAATAAAGAAAAACCATACCTCTAATGCCATCCTTTTGAATGGCTGCAAGAGCTGCTTTTACTGACAACAGGCTACAGTGCCCTATGTATTCATTTCAAAGCTGTCATTTTTATTTTAAATATGATTATTTCCCTTTGTGGCCATAAATTAAGGGCAGCTAGTATTAAATTTAATTACTTTCTGTAGCAGCATGCAGCTGGGGAATATTTTGCTCTCAGAAAGTATGATTACAAAGAGAGAACGCTTCTAAACGTAGATCACGCTCTCTTGTTTATCTTCATTCATAGACTCAGGATTGCAAAGTGGAGCCATACAATACAAAGAGAAATTTGGTTAAAGATATTAAAGGCCAAATTACACACAATACCTTGACAGAACTGCTGTTAGTAAATCTGAGTATTTTCTTTGTGCAAATAGACTTTGCGCTACAAGCAACAGTGACTATCATTCCCTGTCTACTGAATTGGAAAACAAATAACAGGATCTGTCTCAGTAATAACTACCATCTAAAAAATGATTATGACTTTTGGCATATTATTTTTTCAGCATATAGTTTATAGAAGTCTCACAGGAATTAATCAAAATGACCATGAACAATATTCATAGTACTCCTGAAGTAATGAGGTCATTTTTGTATCTATGTTATAAAAATGAGAAACCATGTTTATGATGCTTTGGAATGTATATTCATAGTGATACAGCTATATACAAAAATATAAACCAAACAGTGATTTTCTCAACAAATGAAACCATCATTCCTGATCTTGTTCATAAAGTTATGCTTCATTGAACTTAGTTGTGTTGAGAGTGACAAAAGTTTATTAAGAATTTACTAACTTCACTTCTTCTATTCGAAATTACCTATTTTTCTACCTCAGACCATATCAAAGAAAGACTCTTTCATATCAAGACAGTATATAGAAAGGCAAAGACAGAAATTATGGTTACAGTATTAAAATATATCTAAGCATGTTGTGTTGTATACATAAACATAAAATAGCATTTAAGTTATTTATTTTAGCATTTAATAGAAAACACTGCTGCTGCTACTGCTAAGTCACTTCAGTCGTGTCCAACTCTGTGTGACCCCATAGAGGGCAGCCCACCAGGCTCCCCCGTCCCTGGGATTCTCCAGGCAAGAACACTGGAGTGGGTTGCCATTTCCTTCTCCAATGCATGGAAGTGAAAAGTGAGAGTGAAGTCTCTCAGTCATGTCTGACTTAGTGACCCCATGGACTGCAGCCTACCAGGCTCCTCCATCCATGGGGTTTTCCAGGCAAGAGTACTGGAGTGGGGTGCCATTGCCTTCTCCAGTAATAGAAAACACTAAGTTGAACCTTTTAAGATATAGTCCAGATTGAACTGAGCAAAAGAATCTTGATGGACAGAGAGAGAATGAGTTTCAAAATAATGATAATAATAATAGTAACAATAATAATAATAGATTAAAAGACAAACTATAGAGACAGAAGGAAATGACTACCCACTCCAGTATTCTTGCTTGAAGAATTCCATGGACAGAGAAACCTGGCAGGCTACAACGCATGGGGTCACAAAGAGTCAGATGATAGCTACTAGAACGTTCACTTTCATAGAGACAGATCTTTTCTTTTCTTTTTTTTAATAGTAAAAGTAAAGAAAATAGAGAAGATATTGAGAGGAAGGAACAAAGTTTTGTGCTTCTCTTCTAAGAAAGTAATGGACAACTCTGCATATGAATCAGTTTCCAAGTAATCCAGAAAGTGAACCATGGCTGAGAGCAAAGAGGCTCTGGAAAGCCTCACATCAGTCAGCAGACAAGCCGAGGAGACTACAGAACCTGTGGAAAACCTCCAGAATCAGCACAGAAATGCTCTCATCAAAGCCCCTCGCTGCCTAGATGAGCCTGGAGCCTCCTCACTCTCACACTATAGTGGAGATGAAATATTTTTGAATAACTGATACTGGCTAACCCAATGGACCAGTTCCTTGTAATACTATTTTTATTTTTTTTTTGGATTTAGTTAGGTATCTCAATTAGAAATCAAGATACACAAGTATTGCCTTCAAAACTGTCACACTGGTAGGTTATGTAGAATGTTTAAAACTTCGCTGTCACTTATGAAAACAGTTGGAGAGCATTTCTTTTAAAATTATTTTCCAGGTCACTTTGAAGCTGAATTCTCACTATCCTACTTCCAAAACAAATTGGAGGAGATAGATTTGTAGCACACCTCCTAGTAAAGGCAGAAATATCTTCAAAATTCATTTAAGCTACCTCTTGGAAGGAGCTTCCGTTCAAATGCTTTCACAATCCAAGTTTTGTCCATCTCCAAAAAATGTCCATTCAATTTTATGTGTAAGAGTTTTAACAGTCTAATCACATCCCCCACACTTTAGATACCAAGGACTTTGGGATATTTCCAGAACTCAAATTCATCTTAAAAGGATGGCTCTTTGCCACTACTTAGTAATGTCTGGTGAATTCACTTCTCCCCCACAAAAGTAGATAATAGTTTTTCAATATACTCACAAGATCATATAGGGAAAATATCTCTTATTGATAAACCCAAATATTTTTACACCTCTGTTTAATTATACAGTTCTCTACATGAATATAGATATTCAAATTGTGAGTTATCAGAAAGAAAATTAATATTGCTATTTTATATACAAATAGATAGTTTCAAATATTATTAGATGTTAGAAGTTAATAAATTGTCATAAAGTACAGTACAGTGTAAAGATATTTCGGAGTATTTCACCTACTTTAATAAAAACAATTCTAGTAACAACATAATTTTGAAGTAAAAATAGAAAAAAATATATTCATATCAATCTGATACATCATTGTTGAATTTTTTTATATTTCCTACTAATGCTTGTCTATATACATAAATAGTTTTTATAGTGGCCTTTATCATTTAGATGTAACATAAATTATATTTTAACAAATACATTATTAACATTTTAAATTTAAGAACATTTTCCGTACCCTTTAAAACAATACCTATAATTAAGTGTGAATGAATCTAAGGTATCTCAAAGGCTTTAATTTCTGTAACATTAGCACCAATGCCTTAAAGTAATTTAGAATTATCATCATAGCTAAACAAACAAATTAACAAGAACAAGAGCTTTTGAGAGGTGTAACAATTATTCATAGCATTTTCTCTTTACTGATTCAGTTACCTAATACCTGTATTTTTCTGTACAACTGTATTCTAACCAATATTTCTCACTGACACATAGTTCTTTGGAATTTTTTTTTTCCAGATTGTTAATGACTACGTGTCCTAGTTTGCCTGCCCGCTGCCCCCCACCCCATGCCCCACTCAGTGGATTCTTATAGTCCTTTAAATACTTCTTTTTCTTTTTTATAGTCTGATAGCAAAAGGGTAGATATCTTTCTAATTTTTTGTTGTATCTTTTCTTTTTCTGTCTCTGCTTTGATCATCAAAGAACAAAGCAACAACAACAACAAAAAGCACCACAACATAGCAAAATCAACCATCTATTTGGCAGGGCAGAGAGAAGAGCGGGAATGTGGTGAATTATGATCTAGTGATGCACAGGTGCTGTTTATCCTGGATCAGTAATCTCATGGTTCAGTGATAATTCCACAGGGATCAATGAACAAGGATGAAAGAAAACAAAACCAAAGTGTTCTTGTCATGAGACCATTTTATAAGCAACATTTGAAAAACCTTGCTACTTTTAACTGCTCTCTGCTGTTCATAAACTGTAAAATGATCAATGTAATTTGTTATTATAAAATTGATTCCAGCATTACAGGGAGATTTTTATCAAATTTTTATCAAATCAATAAAGATTTTCAAATAAATGTCTATAAAATATGTTACAGAGAAGTAGCTGAAACAAGGTCACTTTGTATGTATACACATAGAGATCAGGAGACCACGGTTCAATTCCTGGATCAGGAATATCCCCTGGAGAAGAGATGGGCTACCCACTCCAGTATTGTTTGGCTTCCCTAGTGGCTCAAATGGTAATGAATCCACCTGCAGCATGGGAGATGTGGGTTCAATCCCTGGGTCGAGAAGATCCCTTGGAGGAGGGCATGGCAACCCACTCCAGTATTCCTGCCTGGAGAATTCCCATGGACAGAGGAGCCTAGCAGGCTACAATCTGTAGGATGAAAAAGAGTCAGACGTGACTGAACAATTAAGCATAGCATGGCACAGAGATGCATATCTCATTCCATAAAGACTTAAAAGGGTTCATAAAATTACATGAAATGAAGCTGGATAAAGATGGATTCAAAGTACAAAAATGCATGAAAACACTTAAACAAAATAAAAATAAAAAAGGAAATTAGAGTTAAGGAGTGAGGATGGTATGAAAGTCATATTTATAAAGATATACATCACAGAGAAGTATTTTTCACTTCACCAAAGCTGATTTTAACCCCTTTTGTGTATTAATATTCTTTTAGCTAAATACAGTGGTGTAAAAAGTGAAGAACTAAAGAACCTCTTGATGAAAGTCAAAGAGAAGAGTGAAAAAGCTGGCTTAAAACTCAACATTCAAAAAACTAAGATCATAGCATCCAGTCCCATCACTTCATGGCAAATAGATGGGGAAATGATGAAAACAGTGAGAGACTTTATTTTGGGGGGGGCTCCAAAATGACTGCAGATGGTGACTGCAGCCATGAAATTAAAAGATGCTTGCTCCTTGGAAGAAAGGCTATGACCAACCTCAGTTCAGTTCAGTCACTAAGTCGTGTCTGACTCTTTGTGACCTCAAGGACAGCAGCACACCAGGCCTCCCTATCCATCACCAACTCCCAGACTTTACCCAAACTCATGTCCATTGAATCGGTGATCCCATCCAACCATCTTATCCTCTGTCGTCCCCTTCTCCTGCCCTCAATCTTTCCCAGTATCAGGGTCTTTTCAAATGAGTCAGCACTTTGCATCAGGTGGCCAAAGTATTGGAGTTTCAAACATCAGTCCTTCCAAAGAACACTCAAGACTGATCTCCTTTAGGATGGACTGATTGGATCTCCTTGCAGTCAAAGAGACTCTCAAGAGTCTTCTCCAACACCATAATTCAAAAGCATCAATTCTTTGGTGCTCAGCTTTTTTCATAGTCCAACTCTCACATCCATACATGACTGCTGGAAAACCCATAGCCTTGGCTATAAGGACTTTTGTTGGCAAAGTAACATCTCTGCTGTCTAGGTTGGTCATAACTTTCCAAGGAGTAAGCACCTTTTAATCATCTGCAGTGGTTTTGGAGCCCCAAAAAATGAAGTCTGACACTATTTTCACTGTTTCCCCATCTGTTTGCCATGAAATGATGGGACTGGATGTCATGATCTTAGTTTTCTGAATGTTGAGCTTTAAGCCAACTTTTTGACTCTCTTTCACTTTCAAGAGGTTCTTTAGTTCTTCTTTGCTTTCTGCCATAAGGGTGGTGTCATCTGCATATCTGAGGTTATTGATACCTCTCCCAGCAATCTTGATTCCAGCTTGTGCTTCCTCCAGCCCAGCGTTTCTCATGATGTACTCTGCATAGAAGTTAAATAAGCAGAGTGACAATATACAGCCTTTATGTACTCCTTTTCCTATTTGTAACCAGTCTGTTGTTCCATGTCCAGTTCTAACTGTTGCTTCCTGACCTGCACACAGATTTCTCAAGAGGCAGGTCAGGTGGTCTGGTATTCCCATTTCTTTCAGACTTTTCCACAGTTGATTGTGATCCACACAGTCAAAGGCTTTGGCATAGTCAATAAAGCAGAAATAGATGTTTTTTTCGAATTCTCTTGCTTCTTCAGTGACCCAACAGATGTTGGCAGCTTGATCTCTGGTTTCTCTGCCTTTTCTAAAATCAGCTTGAACATCTGGAAGTTCATGATTCATGTATTGTTGAAGCCTGGCTTGGAGAATTTTGAGCATTACTTTACTAGCGTGCGAGATGAGTGCAATTGTCCAGTAGTTGGAGTGTTCTTTGGCATTGCCTTTCTTAGGGATTGGAATGAAAACTGACCAACCTAGATAGCATATTAAAAAGCACAGACATTACTTTGCCAACAATGGTCCGTCTAGTCAAAGCTGTGGTTTCTCTAGTAGTCATGTATGGATTTGAGAGTTGGACCTTAAAGAAAGCTGAACGCCAAAGAATTGATGCTTTTGAACTGTGGTGCTGGAGAAGACTCTTGAGAGTCTCTTGGACTGCAAGGAGATTCAACCAGTCCATCCTAAAGGAAATAAGTCCTGAATTGGAAGGACTGATGTTGAAGCTGAAACCCCAACACTTTGGCCACCTGATGCAAAGAACTGACTCATTGGAAAAGACCCTGATGCTGGGAAAGATTGAAGGTGGGAGGAAAAGGAGATTATAGAGGATGAGATGGTTGGATGGCATCACTGACTCAATGGGCATGAGTTTGAGTAAGCTTTGTGAGTTGGTGATGGACAGGTAAGCCTAGTGTGTTGCAGTCAATGGGGTCACAAAGAGTCCAATATGACTGAACGACTGAACTGAACTGATCATAAAGAATGTTTACTTTCCAGTAAATGTGTAACAAGTTTATATTATTCTCTGACAAAGATCTTCCTTCATTGCTTTATGGCTTTTTAATATGAAATGAAAAAGTAATATTCAGAGCCCTTGCAGTCATTTTGTAGCCAGGAACAGCAGAGTTCAGTCTCATGCTTTGAAATCATAAAACTGTTAGAACAATATCAATAATAATGTACCATAGACTTGTTATGGGAGAAAAGCCATCTCTGCTTTTGAAAGTCATAACTGATCTAGTTTTTTGTTTCTTGTTGCTGATCACTTATTAATTTAAATAAACTCTATTATGACTTGAGTGTGGCTGCATATTTGTCTTTAAGTATTTAACATTCAACATGACCAGCTATAATATACATTGTTTTAAAAACATTAATTTTTTTCAGAGTTCTCATTAATGAACATAATGAGCAAAATCTTTTTAAGCACAGTGGCACTAAGGAGAAATCCAAGTACATTTTTGAGAATTTTGATTCTTGATAGAATCAGGTGAAAGGAATAGGTTTACAAGATTAATAGTTAGAGACTGTAAAGGAAAGCATAACTTACTACTTTCTCCACCATCACCTAAGAGAGTCATCATTCTTGCATGAAAGCCTTTAAAACACAAGAGTCATCAATCCATGACTCATGACTCATGGTGGCAGAGTTAATTGTTGTATCACAGTTGGAAGGGGAGACACAATTTTGGCATAAATATCAAACACTGGCTCTACACAAAAACTCATACCATACAAGAAAGCAAAGAATTCATTTTCTTTTCCCTTTATTTTCACTGTCTGTGCTCTAGAAATTCAGAGAAGTGTATCTGAAAGAGGAACCTCTCACACATCATTTCTGTACCATGACTGCAGACAGAGCAGAAAACAAGATAAACCATTTTGTTTACAAGTATGCAGTTTGCATAAATTGTAGTAATCAAAAAGAAATGATTCATCAAAAAAACAAAAGTGTGTTAATGTAAATGATACTTCATTTAATTAATATCTGAATGCCAATGGGAGATAAGTGGAAATTCCATTCCTAGAAGGTTTGATATGGTACTGATATGGAAAAAAATGAAGAAGATACAGAACATATTTGTAGATCTTTCCTTAGATCATCAATTCCCTCTTGAGGAACAAGTAGTTGCAATATTGGCTGAAGAATTAGCCTGTGTGGATCACAATAAACTGTGGAAAATTCTGAAAGAGATGGGAATACCAGACCATTTGACCTGCCTCTTGAGAAACCTATATGCAGGTCAGGAAGTAACAGTTAGAACTGGACATGGAACAACAGACTGGTCCCAAATAGGAAAAGGAGTACATCAAGGCTGTATATTGTCACCCTGCTTATTTAACTTATATTCAGAGTACATCATGAGAAAGGCTGGGCTGGAAGAAGCACAAGCTGGAATCAAGATTGCCAGGAGAAATATCAATAACCTCAGATATGCAGATGACACCACCCTTATGGCAGAAAGTGAAGAGGAACTCAAATGCCTCTTGATGAAAATGAAAGTGGAGAGTAAAAAATTTGGCTTAAAACTCAACATTCATAAGATGAAAATCATGACATCTGGTCCCATCACTTCATGGGAAATAGATGGGGAAAGAGTGGAAACAGTGTCAGACTTTATTTTGGGGGGCTCCAAAATCACTGCAGATGGTGACTGCAGCCATGAAATTAAAAGACGCTTACTTCTTGGAAGGAAAGTTATGACCAACCTAGACAGCATATTGAAAAGCAGAGACATTACTTTGCCAACAAAGGTCCGTCTAGTCAAGGCTATGGTTTTTCCAGTGGTCATGGATGAATGTGAGAGTTGGACTGTGAAGAAAACTGAGCACCAAGGAATTAATGGTTTTGAACTGTGGTGTTGGAGAAGACTCTTGAGAGTCCCTTGGACTGCAAGGAGATCCAACCAGTCCATCCTAAAGGAGATCAGCCCTGGGATTTCTTTGGAAGAAATAATGCTAAAGCTGAAACTCCAGTACTTTGGCCACCTCATGTGAAGAGTTGACTCATTGGAAAAGACTCTGATGCTGGGAGGGATTGGGGGCAGGAGGAGAAGGGGACGACAGAGGATGAGATGGCTGGATGGCATCATTGACTCGATGGACGTGAGTCTGGGTGAACTCCGGGAGTTGGTGATGGACAAGGGAGGCCTGGCGTGCTGCAATTCATTGGGTCACAAAGAGTCGGACACGACTGAGCAATTGAACTGAACTGAACTGAACTGAAGGAAATCTTGTGAAAGAAGTAGTGCAGAAAATATAACTGTCCTTTAAATTATTCATTTAATTAACAATTGGAAAAAACAAGAGACCATTGAAGATTCTGGGATGTTAAAACTAGAGGGGATTGGGAGAAGCCAAGATGGCAGAGGAGTAGGACAGGGAGAACACTTTCTCCCCCACCAATTCATCAAAAGAGCATTTAAACGTCGAGTAAATTCCACAAAACAACTTCTGAATGCCGGCAGAGGACATCAGGCACCCAGAAAAGCAACCCAAGCCTTCAAAAGGAGGTAGGAAAAAATATAAAAGACATAAAAAGAGACAAAAGAGGGAGGGACAGAGTTCCGTCCCGGGAAGGGAGTCTTAAAAAGAGAGAAGTTTCCAAACACCAGGAAACCTTCTCACTGCCGAATCTGTGCCGAGCTTTGGAAGCACAGAGGGCAACATAAAAGGGAGGAAAAAAAAATAAACAATTAAAACTCGCAGATTGCGAGCCCTACGGTAACTCCCCCAGTGGAGAAGCAGCGCAGACGCCTGCACACGCCATTAGCAAGCGGGGGCTGGGCAGGGAGATGCGGCGCGGGCTGCATCGCTTAGAGTAAGGACCTGGCCTGAATACCCTGAGCGCTATCTGAGCGAAATAATTTGGGCTAGCAAACCAGACTGTGGGATATCTACCACGCGAAAAGCCAGCCCTAACCTAAGACACCGCCAGGCCCGCGCACAGAACAAAGGACTGAACAGAGATAGCCGGCTGCAGACCTTCCCCCTTTGGTGACAGGCAGCCAGAGCCGGAAGGGGGCAATCGCAGCCCCAGAGACACATTATCTGTAAAACTGTAAGCAGGCTTCTTTGCTAACTAAAACTTCTTGGGGGTCTGCACGGTCAACATCTGCCTGAGAAGGTGCGCCGGTTTTACACCCAGATAACCGAGTGGTGGGGAGGCGATAAGTCGCAGCATTGGCGCCCGCCAAACACCTCATCACCCGAGCTGCTCGGATCTGGGAAGAACACAAAACGCAGGCCCAACTGAGTCTGCGCCTCTGAGGACTACCCGAGTGCCTGAACCTGAGCGGCTTGGACCTGGGAGGTGCACGCAGCCCAGGGCCGGCCTCGAATTGTTCCCGGTAGAACAACCTAGAGCCCGAGCAGTGTGGGCAGGGAGGCTACACGTGCTGTGAGCTGGGGCAGACCCAGTGTGGCCGAGGTACTTCGAACGCACGCCAGTGTTATTTGTTTGCAGCATCCCTCCCTCCCTCCAACAGTGCGACTGAACAAGTGAGCCTAAAAAAAAAAAAAAAAAAAGTGTCTTCCACCGTCCCCTTTGTGTCAGGGTGGAAACCAGACACTGAAGAGACCAGCAAACAGAAGAAGCTATAACAGAGGGAAACGCCTTGGAAGCTACAGGCAATAGATTAAAACCCTGTGGTTACTATGGACTACATAGGAAGGGGCCTATAGATCTTGAGAAATATAAGTTGGACCAAGGAACTAGCCAAAAATGAACTGAACCCACAATACAACAAAACCAGAGAAAGTCCTAGATATATTTTTACTATTTTTACGATCATTCTTTCTTTTTTTTTTTTAATTTAAAAAAAAAAATTTTAAGTCCTCTATTGTTCCTTTAATTTTCACTTTTATAACCTATTACTTTGCAAAAAAAAAAAAAAAGACCCTATTTTTTTCTTCTTCAGCAAACGTCATATACATATATATTTTATAATTTTTTGACTTTGTTTTTTTGTTTTTCTTTCTTCTTTTCTTTAACATTGTATTTTTGAAATTCCAAACTCTACTCTGGATTTTTAATTTTAGCTTTTTGGTATTTGTTATCAATTTTGTACCTATAGTTTTTTTAATAATTTCTGTGACTTTTTTTTTTCTTCTCTGTTTATTTCTCTTCTTCTTTTATATAACATTGTATATCTGCAATTCCAAACTCTACTCTAGATTTTTAATTTATGCTTTTTGGTATTTGATATCAATTTTGTACCTGTATTTTCTTTCTAATTTTTGTGACATTGTTTGTTTTTGTTTGTTTGTTCTCTCTTTATTTTTCTTCTTCTTTTTTTTAACATTGTATTTTTGAAATTCCAAACTCTACTCTCGATTTTTAACTTTTGCTTTTGTATTAGTTATCAATTTTGTACCTGTATTTTCTTTATAATTTTCACGACCTTGTTTGTTTTTGTTTGTTCGTTTTTTTCTCTCTTTCTTTTCCTTCTTTTCTTTAACATCCTATTTTTGAAATTTCAAACTCTACTCCAGATTTTTAATTTTTGCTTTTATGTATTTGTTACCAATTTTGTACCTTTAAGAACCAAATCTTTAGTACCCATTTTTCACTAGGGAGCGAGATTACTGGCTTGACTGCTCTCTCTCCCTTTGGACTCTCCTTTTTCTCCACCAGGTCGCCTGTGTCTCCTCCCTAACCCCTCTCTACTCTACCCAACTCTGTGAATTTCTGTGTGTTCCAGACGGTGGAGAACACTTAGGGAACTGATTACTGGCTGGATCTATCTCCCTCCTTTTCATTCCCCCCTTTTATCCTTCTGGCCACCTCTGTCTCCTTCCTCCTCCTTCTCTTCTCTGTATAACTCCATGAACATCTCTGAGCGGTCCAGTTGTGGAGTGCACATAAGGAAGTGATTACTGGCTAGCCCACTCTCTCCACTATTGATTCCAACTCATCTCATATGGATCACCTCTAACTCCCTCCTCCCTCTTCTCTTCTCTTCTCCATGTAACGCTGTGAACCTCTCTGAGTGACCCTCACGGTAGAGGAACTTTTCATCTTTAACGTAGATGTTTTATCAATGGTGCTGTATAGAAGGAGAAGTTTTGAAACTACTGTAAAAATAAGACCAATAACTGGAAGCAGGAGGCTTAAGTCCAAACCCTGACTCCAGAGAACTCCTGACTCCAAGGAACATTAATTGACAGGAGCTCATCAAACGCCTCCATACCAACACTGAAACCAAGCACCACACAAGGGCCAACAAGTTCCAGGGCAAGACATACCAAGCAAATTCTCCAGCAACAAAGGGACACAGCCCTGAACTTCAAGATACAGGCTGCCCAAAGTCACCCCAAAACCATAGACATCTCATAACTCATTACTGGACATTTCATTGCACTCCAGAGAGAAGAAATACAGCTCCACCCACCAGAACACCGACACAAGCTTCCCTAACCAGGAAACCTTGACAAGCCACCTGTACAAACCCACACACAGCGAGGAAATGCCACAATAAAGAGAACTCCACAAACTGCCAGAATACAGAAAGGACACCCCAAACTCAGCAATTTAAACAAGATGAAGAGACAGAGGAATACCCAGCAGATAAAGGAACAGGATAAATGCCCACCAAATCAAACAAAAGAGGAAGAGATAGGGAATCTACCTGATAAAGAATTCTGAATAATGATAGTGAAATTGATCCAAAATCTTGAAATCAAAATGGAATCACAGATAAATAGCCTGGAGACAAGGATTGAGAAGATGCAAGAAAGGTTTAACAAGGACCTAGAAGAAATAAAAAAGAGTCAATATATAATGAATAATGCAATAAATGAAATTAAAAACACTCTGGAGGCAACAAATAGTAGAATAACAGAGGCAGAAGATAGGAATAGTGAATTAGAAGATAGAATGGTAGAAATAAATGAATCAGAGAGGGTAAAAGAAAAACGAATTAAAAGAAATGAGGACAATCTCAGAGACCTCCAGGACAATATTAAACGCTACAACATTCTAATCATAGGGGTCCCAGAAGAAGAAGACAAAAAGAAAGACCATGAGAAAATACTTGAGGAGATAATAGTTGAAAACTTCCCTAAAATGGGGAAGGAAATAATCACCCAAGTCCAAGAATCCCGGAGAGTCCCAAACAGGATAAACCCAAGGCAAAACACCCCAAGACACATATTAATCAAATTAACAAAGATCAAACACAAAGAACAAATATTAAAAGCAGCAAGGGAAAAACAACAAATAACACACAAGGGAATTCCCATCAGGATAACAGCTGATCTTTCAATAGAAACTCTTCAAGCCAGGAGGGAATGGCAAGACATACTTAAAATGATGAAAGAAAATAGCCTACAGCCCAGATTATTGTACCCAGCAAGGATCTCATTCAAGTATGAAGGAGAAATCAAAAGCTTTTCAGACGAGCAAAAGCTGAGAGAATTCTGCACCACCAAACCAGCTCTCCAACAAATACTAAAGGATATTCTCTAGACAGGAAACACAAATACGGTGTATAAATTCGAACCCAAAACAATAAAGTAAATGGCAACGGGATCATACTTATCACTAATTACCTTAAACGTAAATGGGTTGAATGCCTCAACCAAAAGACAAAGACTGGCTGAATGGATACAAAAACAAGACCCCTACATATGTTGTCTACAAGAGACCCACCTCAAAACAGGGGACACATACAGACTGAAAGTGAAGGGCTGGAAAAAGATCTTCCATGCAAATAGGGACCAAAAGAAAGCAGGAGTAGCAATACTAATATCAGATAAAATGACTTTAAAACAAAGGCTGTGAAAAGAGACAAAGAAGGTCACTACATAATGATCAAAGGATCAATCCAAGAAGAAGATATAACAATTATAAATATATATGCACCCAACACGGGAGCACCGCAGTATGTAAGACAAAAAAACCATATGATTATCTCAATAGATGCAGAGAAAGCCTTTGACAAAATTCAACATCCATTTATGATAAAAACTCTCCAGAAAGCAGGAATAGAAGGAACATACCTCAACATAATCAAAGCTATATATGACAAACCCACAGCAAACATTATCCTCAATGGTGAAAAATTGAAAGCATTTCCTCTAAAGTCAGGAACAAGACAAGGGTGCCCACTTTCACCATTACTATTCAACATAGCTTTGGAAGTTTTGGCCACAGCAATCAGAACAGAAAAAGAAATAAAAGGAATCCAAATTGGAAAAGAAGTAAAACTCTCACTATTTGCAGATGACATGATCCTCTACATAGAAAACCCTAAAGACTCCACCAGAAAACTACTAGAACTAATCAATGACTATAGTAAAGTTGCAGGATATAAAATCAACACACAGAAATCCCTTGCATTCCTATACACTAATAATGAGAAAACAGAAAGAGAAATTAAGGAAACAATTCCATTCACCATTGCAACGGAAAGAATAAAATACTTAGGAATATATCTACCTAAAGAAACTAAAGACCTATATATAGAAAACTATAAAACACTGGTGAAAGAAATCAAAGAGGACACTAACAGATGGAGAAATATACCATGTTCATGGATTGGAAGAATCAATATAGTGAAAATGAGTATACTACCCAAAGCAATTTATAGATTCAATGCAATCCCTATCAAGCTACCAACGGTATTCTTCACAGAGCTAGAACAAATAATTTCACAATTTGTATGGAAAAACAAAAAACCTCAAATAGCCAAAGTGATCTTGAGAAAGAAGAATGGAACTGGAGGAATCAACCTACCTGACTTCAGGCTCTACTACAAAGCCACAGTTATCAAGACAGTATGGTACTGGCACAAAGACAGAAATATAGATCAATGGAACAAAATAGAAAGCCCAGAGATAAATCCACGCACATATGGACACCTTATCTTTGACAAAGGAGGCAAGAATATACAATGGATTAAAGACAATCTCTTTAACAAGTGGTGCTGGGAACTCTGGTCAACCACTTGTAAAAGAATGAAACTAGAACACTTTCTAACCCCATACACAAAAATAAACTCAAAATGGATTAAAGATCTAAACATAAGACCAGAAACTATAAAACTCCTAGAGGAGAACATAGGCAAAACACTCTCTGACATACATCACAGCAGGATCCTCTATGACCCACCTCCCAGAATATTGGAAATAAAAGCAAAAATAAACAAATGGGACCTAATTAACCTTAAAAGCTTCTGCACATCAAAGGAAACTATTAGCAAGGTGAAAAGACAGCCTTCAGAATGGGAGAGAATAATAGCAAATGAAGCAACTGACAAACAACTAATCTCGAGGATATACAAGCAACTCCTACAGCTCAACTCCAGAAAAATAAATGACCCAATCAAAAAATGGGCCAAAGAACTAAATAGACATTTCTCCAAAGAAGACATACAGATGGCTAACAAACACATGAAAAGATGCTCAACATCACTCATTATCAGAGAAATGCAAATCAAAACCACTATGAGGTACCATTTCACACCAGTCAGAATGGCTGCGATCCAAAAGTCTACAAGCAATAAATGCTGGAGAGGGTGTGGAGAAAAGGGAACCCTCTTACACTGTTGGTGGGAATGCAAACTAGTACAGCCACTATGGAGAACAGTGTGGAGATTCCTTAAAAAACTGGAAATAGAACTGCCTTATGATCCAGCAATCCCACTGCTGGGCATACACACTGAGGAAACCAGAAGGGAAAGAGACACATGTACCCCAATGTTCATCGCAGCACTGTTTATAATAGCCAGGACATGGAAGCAACCTAGATGTCCATCAGCAGATGAATGGATAAGAAAGCTATGGTACATATACACAATGGAGTATTACTCAGCCATTAAAAAGAATACATTTGAATCAGTTCTAATGAGGTGGATGAAAATGGAGCCTATTATACAGAGTGAAGTAAGCCAGAAAGAAAAACACCAATACAGTATACTAACGCATATATATGGAATTTAGAAAGATGGTAACAATAACCCTGTGTACGAGACAGCAAAAGAGACACTGATGTATAGAACAGTCTTATGGACTCTGTGGGAGAGGGAGAGGGTGGGGAGATTTGGGAGAATGGCATTGAAATGTGTAAAATATCATGTATGAAACGAGTTGCCAGTCCAGGTTCGATGCACGATACTGGATGCTTGGGGCTAGTGCACTGGGATGACCCAGAGGGATGGTATGGGGAGGGAGGAGGGTTCTGGATGGGGAACGCAGGTATACCTGTGGCGGATTCATTTTGATATTTGGCAAAACTAATACAATTTTGTAAAGTTTAAAAATAAAATTAAATTAAAAAAAATAAAACTAGAGGGGATCAAATAAACCATCTAGCACACATTCAATGTATTTTAGACAGTGAAGGATATGCTCACATAAAACTTCTACAGCTGACGTTAGAAAATAAATTATGGTGGTTTAAATTAACTATCTGCATATACAGGCATATGTACACCTTTAAGACTAGAAAGGATATTTTTATCAGTCAACAAAATGGAACGTTTTCTAAAACACAGTATAATTGTATTTATATAATTTAATTTGAATTAGCTTGTTAACACCAACAAAAGATTAATCAACATTTTTTATTTTGTCAACAGTTGGGAAAAGCCAAAGCTAACTGATACTATTTTGAGACTGCTGTTGCTTTCTTCCTTTTAAGGAACTGTCCTTGGCAAAATGTACTTGATATTGAATGTACTATTTCTAAGGCAATTAACTTCTTACATCTGTGATGCTTTAAATACAAATTAAAAGATCACTAGATGGACTGTTACTTGTAAAAACGAACTAACTCTTTAAACAAAGATATGCGCTGCCAGACAAGAATTAAGAGTCAATGATATATACAGCATTAAGAGAAGTGTGGGATAAGTTTGAATAGTTTCTTTACAAGTATAAAATTACTTAAGAATTTGATATTCCTCCTTTACTCCAAGATGCTTTCTTTGAAGAGCAGAGATTCAGAGTTTATTTTCCTTTGTTGTTGCTTGTTTGTTTCAGTACTTCTCTTTCCACTGTTTACTTATTGATTTGTGAACTCAGTTAAGTACAAATAACTAGACTTTCTTCCCTCGCATTTTCTTTATAAACTCAGTGTAAAAGTTCTTCTCACACCTCTAAGCATATTATAACTGGCTCTTGAATCAGTTCCAAACACTAATTCTGTACCTATTATATATCTTTAGTGTCTAGGACTCTGTTTTCCCCCCATTTTCTAATAAATATCTTGGCTGTATAAATACATATAAGAATGTATTTATACATTCTATGCCACCAAGAAAAAGTCACAATCTCTGAATCTAATTCCTCTATCTGTTTTACATCTTTATACTTTTCCCACTTCACTCTTACTCAATTGATTCAGGTCTTGCCTATTTAGCCAAACAAACCTTTTATTAAATTTGTTTCCTACCTAAATATATATAGTTTCCTTTAACTTTCATGCCAACTTGTTTTAGTCTTCAACAAGAAAAAAAATTTTTTTAAAGAGCCACCCTTTTATTTCCCCATTTCCTATTCTTTGTTTCAAAGAACTAAATAAAATGTCTCTGCTTGAAATTAACACAGTTTTGGCTTTGTCTGTCTTGTCTATGACATCTTGAAATGTTAATTACATCCCCTTTATCACTCAATGGTTTTCTATCATTTATTTTATTGTTTTCCAACTTCTCTAACTCTTATCTATCTCTTCAACATCTTATTGAGTATTTATTCAGTTCCTTCTCATTCTAGACATAGAACTTATAACCTTAACAACTTTCTCATTCTGCCATTCAGTGTAGATTTCCCCCAAATCCTATTCTTAGCTCTTTTCCTTTTCTTCTTTACCATGCTGCTTTTAAATTTCCTATTTCCTTCTATGCCTTCAAAATAGCATCTCCATGAGAATTATTTCTGCATTCTTGCAGAGAACCTCAGCTAGATACCATACATTTTCCTTAGGCATTTTATGATGCACTTTAAATTCACCTGTCTGGAATTGAACCTCTAACCAATGACTCTGCTCTATCACATAGCATACAGCAGCTCCAGAGATAAAGCTGAGCTCTGCACCCAAGGATACCTGGGCATACCACCTTTGCTACTAGTGAGTGGTAGAATGTTGGGCAAGATTCTTATGTATGGCATATTGGATGTTTTTACCTTTCCTAAGACTTATTTTCCCCAGTAATATGATGGGCATAAGAGTGGTACTAGTTCAAGTTTGTCTTAAAGACTAAAAGAAGGAGAGTTCAGAAAGGTAGAAAATGAATCAGAAAGTGCAGAGGAATAAAAACAAATTGAGCAGAATGTCTCAAGATATGGGTGGTTCACAAAGACAAAAGTGAGATGAGGACCTTGGAAAAGCAATTACATCTGACAAATGAGTTGGCAACCTTTGAAAGTTAGTTCTTCTTTTATCTGTATTTGGTAGGAGTGTGTCTGCCATTTGCAAGAAGTCTTTATTTTGGCTCATATCCCAGCCACATATTTTATTCATCTTTCTTAATACAGTAATTCAAATATGAAAACAAAAGAGGAAAGTAGTTCACTCTCATAATGTCCCCAAGTTTGCATATATATACCAAAGTCATTATTTCATGTAGAAAAGGCAATACTTCAGATTCAGAGATATATTTGTGCTATATATATATATATATATATATATATATATGTAATATACAGTATTCTGTGATTGTATATTTTAACCCAGTTTGTTTATATTTCTTATCCCTCTGAAACTGGAAATTATTTTGACTAAAAGTTTAGAAAAGGAAAACAAATTAATTTAGTGAATTGATATGCTCTAAAGACCAGCATTTTCTTGGGAAATGTTCTTAGACTATTATAATTGAATGAAATCAAAGAGTCACATTCGTTCTATACAAATATGAATTATTTATGAAGTTAAAAATTCTATAAGGTACATAAAGTTCTGATGGAAATCATTCTGTAATTCAACTCTTTCTCTGTAAATCTTTGATGTCTATAAGTGCACATACCATATATATACAGTATACAATGATATACAATATATGTCATGTATCAGTTGTGTCCAACTGTTTGCAACCCCATGGACTATACAGTCCATGGAATTCTCCAGGCAAGAATACAGAAGTGAGTAGCTGTTCCCCTCTCCAGGGATCTTCTAAGCACAGGGATTGAAACCAGGTCTCCTACATAGAAGGGGGATTCTTTACCAGCTGAGCACCAGGGAAGCTCAATATATTCAGACAATTCCATTAAACATAAACATAATATACATAAAAGTTGCTTTCAACTTCTAGCAACCTACAGAATAATTTAAATGCTATCAAATCAGAAACAGTTTATTGTAAGACATAACCACAATATAAATTAAGGCTTACTTAAATAAAACTAATGAATAAGAATTTCATTCTTTTTCTGTAACCCAGATGAGTAAACTAAGTATCTTGACAGACTTTTTTTTGTGTGTGTGTGCTAGCAATATCAAGAATAATAAGTTATCAAATGTTTTAGCCTGGAATACACTAAGGAAAACAGCATGGCTAGGGTGCAAGCCAATAAAGATGAACTCATACAGTCCAAACAAGAAAATCTGTTATATAAACTTAGAAGAAGAAGAAAACAGCATGGAGTCAAGTACAGTATGCTATAAGTGCTTTATAAATAGTTGAATCAGAAAGTAAAATGAGAATGTCGCAAACTTGGTAAAAAAGTGACATTGATCTAGATAAGAAGTTAAGGAAATAAGGAAACTATAAATGCATCAGACTAATTCTGGCTACAAATAATCATAGAATAAAACATTGGAAATAATCTAAAATCCTTATTGCCAAATTCAGACTTAAATTGAAGAAAGTGGAGAAAACCACTAGACCATTCATTTCAGTTCAGTTCAGTTCAGTCACTCAGTCGTGTCCGACTCTTTGCGACCCCATGAATCGCAGCACGCCAGGCCTCCCTGTCCATCACCAACTCCTGGAGTTCACTCAAACTCACGTCCATCTAGTCAGTGATGCCATTCAGCCATCTCATCCTCTGTTGTCCCCTTCTCCTCCTGCCCCCAATCCCTCCCAGCATCAGAGTCTTTTCCAGTGAGCCAACACTTTGCATGAGGTGGCCAAAGGATTGGAGTTTCAGCTTTAGCATCAGTCCTTCCAAAGAACAACCAGGACTGATCTCCTTTAGAATGGACTGGTTGGATCTCCTTGCAGTCCAAGGGACTCTCAAGAGTCTTCTCCAACACCACAGTTCAAAAGCATCAATTCTTCGGCGCTCAGCTTTCTTCACAGTCCAACTCTCACATCCATACATGACTACTGGAAAAACCATAGCCTTGACTAGATGGACCTTTGTTGGCAAAGTAATGTCTCTGCTTTTCAATATGCTATCTAGGTTGGTCATAACTTTCCTTCCACGGAGTAAGAGTCTTTTAATTTCATGGCTGCAATCACCATCTGCAGTGATTTGGGAGCCCAGAAAAATAAAGTCTGACACTGTTTCCACTGTTTCCCCATCTATTTGCCATGACATGATGGGGCCAGATACCATGATCTTAGTTTTCTGAATGTTGAGCTTTAAGCCAACTTTTTCACTCTCCTCTTTCACTTTCATCACAAGGCTTTTTAGTTCCTCTTTACTTTCTGTCACAAGGGTGGTGTCATCTGCATATCTGAGGTTATTGATATTTTTCCTGGCAAACTTGGTTCCAGATTGTGTGTCTTCCAGCCCAGCGTTTCTCATGATGTATTCTGCATATAAGTTAAAGTATGACCTAAATCAAATCTCTTACGATTATACAGTGGAAGGGACAAATATGTGAAAGGGATTAGATCTGACAGACAGAGTGCCTGAAGAACTATGGATGGAGGTTGTTGACATTGTACAAGAGTCAGTGATCAAGACCATCCCCAAGAAAAAGAAACGCAAAAAGTCAAAATGGTCTGAGGAAGCCTTACAAATAGCTGAGAAAAGAAGAGAAGTGAAAGACAAAAGAGAAAAGGAAAGATATACCCATTTGAGTGCAGAGTTCCAAAGAATAGCAAGGAGAGATAAGAAAGCCTTCCTCAGTGATCAGTGCAAAGAAATAGAGGAAAATAATGGAGTGGGAAAGCTTAGAGATCTCATCAAGAAAATTAGAGAAACCAAGGGAACATTTCATGCAAAGATGGGCTCAATAAAGGACAGGAATGGCATGGACCTAACAGAAGCAGAAGATATTAGGAAGAGGTGGCAAGAATACAAAGAAGTATACAAAAAAGATCATGACCCAGATGACCACAATGGTGTGATCACTCACCTAGAGCCAGACATCCTGGGATGCAAAGTCAAGTGGGCCTTATGAAGCATCACTATGAACAAAACTAGTAGAAGTGATGGAATTCTAGTTGAGCTATTTCAAATCCTAAAAGATGATGCTGGGAAAGTGCTGTACTCAATATGCCAGCAAGTTTGAAAAACTCAGTAGTTGTCACAGGACTGGAAAAAGTCAGTTTTCATTCCAATCCTGAAGAAAGGCAATGCCAAAGAATGTTCAAACTACCACACAATTGCACTCATCTCACACATTAGCAAAGTAATGCTGAAAATTCTTCAAGCCAGGCTTCAACAGTACGTGAATCAGGAAATTGCTAGATTTCCTGTTCAAGCTAGATTTGGAAAAGGCAAAAGAAACAGAGATCAAATTGCCAACATCTGCTGGATCATCAAAAAAGCAAGAGAGTTCCAGAACAATATCTATTTCTGCTTTATTAACTATGCCAAAGTTTTTGACTGTATGGACAACAACAAACTGTGAAAAATTCTTAAAGAGATGGGACTACCAGACTACCTGACATTCCTCCTGAGAAATCCTTATGCAGGTCAAGAAGCAACAGTTAGAACTGGACGTGGAACAACAGACTGGTTCCAAATAGGAAAAAGAGTTCGTCAAGGCTGTATATTGTCACCCTGCTTATTTAATTTATATGCAGAGTACATCATGAGAAACGCTGGGCTGGATGAAGCATAAGCTGGAATCAAGATTGCCGGGAGAAATATCAATAACCTCAGATATGCAGATGACACCACCCTTTTGGCAGAAAGGGAAGAAGAACTAAAGAGCCTCTTGATGAAAGTGAAAGAGGAGAGTGAAAAGTTGGCTTAAAGCTCAACATTCAGAAGACGGAGATCATGGCATCCAGTCCCATCACGTCATGGCAAATAGATGGGGAAACAATGGAAACAGTGAGAGACTGTATTTTGGGGGGCTCCAAAATCACTGCAGATGGTGACTGCAGCCATGAAATTAAAAGACGCTTGCTCCTTGGAAGAAAAGCTATGACCGAACTAGACAGTACATTAAAAAGCAGAGATATTACTTTGCCAACGATGGTCCATCTAGTAAAAGCCATGGTTTTTCCAGTAATCATGTATGGATGTGAAAGCTGGACCGTAAAGAAAACTGAGAGCCAAAGAATTGATGCTTTTGAACTGTAGTGTTGGAGAAGACTCTTGAGAGACCTTTGGACTGCAAGGAAATCCAACCAATCTATCCTAAAGGAAATCAGTCCTGAATATTCATTGGAAGGACTGATGCTGAAGCTGAAACTCCAATACTTTGGCCACCTGATTGGAAGAGCTGACTCATTGGAAAAGACCCTGATACTGGGAAAGATTGGAGGCAGGAGGAGAAAGGGACAACAGAGGATGAGATGGCATCACTGTCTCAATGGATATGAGTTTGAGTAAACTCCGGGAGTTGCTGATGGACATGGAAGCCTGGTGTGCTGCAGTCCACAGGGTCACAAATAGTCGGACAGGACTGAGTGACCGAAGTGAACTGAACTGAATGTAGAATGGCTTACGTACCCAAAGGGTATCTATTGTACTGACTCATAAATTTAGCAACTTAGCATTGTTATTAAGGATCTAGTTTCTTTAGACTTTGTCTTTAGGATAAAAGCTTTAACCTCTTTTGGGGGTCCTTCATGGCTGCACAATGCCTCAAAGATGGATAACCATGGCCAAATGCTTCCTCAATGATATCCAAAGACAGGGTGCTGCTACTGCTGCTGCTAAGTCACTTCAGTCGTGTCCGACTCTGTGTGACCCCATAGACGGCAGCCCACCAGGCTCCCCCATCCCTGGGATTCTCCAGGCAAGAACACTGGAGTGGGTTGCCATTTCCTTCTCCAATGCAGGAAAGTGAAAAGTGAAAGTGAAGTCGCTCAGTCGTGTCCGACCCTCAGCGACGCCATGGACTGCAGCCTTCCAGGCTCCTCCACCCATGGTACTTTCCAGACAGGAGTACTGGAGTGGGGTGCCATTGCCTTCTCCGAAGACAGGGTGCAGAGAGAGAAATTTCTGGTAGTTCTCTTGAAGACAAAACAAGCTACTTTTTAAACATATTATCACTTCAATGGAAAGATTTGCCTCTTCCCTGATTGAATTAATTACTGTGGGAGAAGGATGGACTTTGTGAATGACTTAAACCCTTCTGAGCCCACATTTCATGTTGAAGTGAGGTCATGCACTGTACACATTGAGAATGGGATGTATCTCTCGATGGAATACTGGCAATATTTGGCAAAAAAAAGGAAACACTTTGGAGTGAGATAGGCGCCCCGTGGGCTTCCTCAGTGTCTCAGTGGTATAGAATCTACCTACCAAGTAGGAGACCCAGGTTCAATCCTTGGGTCAGTAAGATCCCCTGAAGGAGGAAATGGAAATCGACTACAGTATTCTTGCCTGGAAAATCCCCATGGACAGAGGAGCCCAGAGGGCTACAGTGCATAGAGTCACAAAGAATTGGACATGACAGTGACTGAGCGGAGCACAGCATGCAGGAGGTATCGATCAAGCATAGAAGAAATGAATAGGTTTGAGTGAAAATTTTCCCCAAAGATGTACTTCTGTTAAATCCTTAGTCTCCCCTTTACTGTGCTTGCTTCTCTCCTATAGAATGGCTATATAGCTTAGCGGTTAAAGGCGGATCTGAAACCCTGGTGTGAGTTCAAAGCCTGGCTCCATTGCTTACTAGCCACTTGACCTTGGGCAAATTATTTCATTGTGCTTTAACTTCTTCAACTTACATTGTATATAATAATAGTAGCTACCCACTATCATTACTATGCAGCCTTTATGAGTTAATTTGTATAAATTATTTAAAGCAATGCTGACTGTGTAATTATTATTAAATTAAACCTAGTTGCCTTAGGAGCTGGATTTTGACATGTGGTGTATATATATATATGTGTGTGTGTGTGTGTGTGTGTGTGTGTATTTATCTTCCCTGGTAGCTTAGCTGGTAAAGAATCTGCCTGTGATGCAGGAGACCCCGTTTCAATTCCTCAGTTGGGAAGATCCTCTGGAGAAGGGATAAGCTACTTGCTCTAGTATTCTTGGGCTTCCCTGGTGGCTCAGATGATAAAGAATTCAGCTGCAATGCAGGAGACCTGGGTTTGATCCCTAGGTTGGGAAAATCCCCTGGAGAAAGGACTAGCTACCCACTCCAGTATTCTGTCTTGGAGAATTCCATAAACAGAGGAACCTGGCAGGCTATACAGTCCATGAGGTCACAAACAGTTGGACACAACTGAGTGACTTTCACATATATGCATGCATATATATGTATGCATATATAATACAGATTATGGAATATAAACTAACCTTCAAAGCATCTTTCAAGCAAAAATCTTGCTTTTTTCCTATCATCATTTTGTTTACGTTTTTGTCTTTGTTTTAGTACCTTGACCCATCTAAACTATATTATATTGATATAAGATTATGAGTTCCTGATCACCCATCTTCCATTTCCAGCATCACTCAGGAATTAAACTCTGTTGACCTTTGTATGACTGCTAGCATAACTGACATCATCTTGGTCTGTTCAGTTCCTCCTGTCCCTCCACTGACCCTCCCTAGTGCTGTGGTGCTGGTGGTGGTTTAGTCATGTCTGACTCTTTGCAACCCCACGGACTGTAGTCTGCCAGGCTCCTCTGTCCATGGGATTCTCCAGGCAAGAATACTGGAGTGGGCAGCCATTTCCTTCTCCACCCAGGGCTGCTGTGTGGTAAATATCTTCTCTCTCATCATGGGCTTTGCAGTTTTGCTTAATGATCATTAGGTCCAGTTAGTTGGCCTCTATGCTCTGTTAGTCTCCAAACAATGATGAAGGCCTTCCCTGACGTATTCCCAGCACCTGTGAAACAAGTTACCCATTCATAAATCTTGACTTAGGAATGCACTTCCTGTTTCCAAGCACATACCCTAGGTTAACCATAAAATTGTCCCAATGGCTCCTCAATGGTGAGGAGTATAGCTGTGAATGCTTCCAAATTGCTGTCCACTGGACCTTGCCCTCTGATAAGTTACCCTATAATAAACAGATTCATTGACTATATGGACCTGCCTGCCTCATCAGTTGGTCTCAAGATTTCTTCTCAGTTGGCTGGAGACTTTTCTTTTCCTCTGTCCTCCAACAAGCCAGTATTCAAGGTCTTTTGGAAAACTTTCATCTTCATATGTTCAAGTTAGACTAGCTGCCGGTCCCCAGAGTCACACATTTTCTGGACTCTAGGTCATTCTCATATTTTTTTCCTGTTTTTTGTATGTCTCTTTTTCCATCTTTATCCTTTTTCTAGATCTACCTTAAATAATGCCTCCTCTGTAAAAGATTTCCAATTTCTGACAACCAGGTGTATATTAGAAGTTATTTTAACAGATCTTCAGTGACAGAACTTAATTACTAATACTCTCCATGTGTGCAGTGTGCTAAGTAGCTTCAGTCATGTCCGATTCTTTGCAACCCTGTGGACTGTACTCTGCCAGGCTCCTCGGTCCATGGGATTCTCTAGGCAACAATAATGGAGTGGGTTGACATTTCTTTCTCCAGGGGATCTTCCTGACCCAGGGATTGAACCATTATTTCTTATTTCTCTTGTACTGACAGGTGGGTTTTTTACCACTAGTGCCACCTGGGAAGCCCACTAATACGCTCCATTCTCTCTCAAACGTTCAACTACTGCCCGGATAGCATCCAAGCCAAAAGTTTGCAGAGCTACAGTATGTGTTTACTGAGTTCCTTGTCTTTGTGCCCCAAAATACAGCAATTCCATTTGTCACTGTAATTATGACATTTAAATTTCTTTTTAGTTGATTAAATTTACAGGTAAAAAAAGAACATTATATCTGAAAAAGCTAAATTGAGTTTTTGAAATATTAAAGTAAATAACTGAAAACACTACTATTGAATTTGATGTCGAGGATGGAAGGAATTTACAAAACCTGGAAAACAAAACAAAATGGAGAGGTGTTTTGCACTCATTATTTCACTGGTATTTTAAAAGTTATTATAGGAAATAGCAAAAAAAATTCTAGCTAGTGGCTTATGACTACTGTTTATACAAGAAAGACCTTATTAAACAGAAATAGGACAGCTATTCTCAGCAAAAGTCCTGCACTCTATGTTAAGATGTAGGCAAATTAGTTTTCCTTTCCGTGTGTAAAACTGAATTTAAATATGTAAGGTGAATGTGTATTTGAAATAACTGTTTGCTTTAAAAATATTAGTCAACTCCCTCTGCTAATCACCTCAGATGAATCACCAGAAATTACATTATTATATATATGTTATTTCAGCATACATTATTTCGTAAGCGTTCAGTTCAGTTCAGTCGCTCAGTCGTGTCTGACTCTTTGAGAACCCATGAATTGCAGTAAGCCAGGCCTCCCTGTCCATCACCAGCTCCCGGAGTTCACTCACACTCATGTCCATCAAGTTGGTGTTGCCATCCAGCCATCTCATCCCTTGTCGTCCCCTTCTCCCCCTGCCCCCAATCCCTCCCAGCATCAAGGTCTTTTCCAATGAGTCAACTCTTTGCATGAGGTGGCCAAAGTATTGGAGTTTCAGCTTCAGCATCAGTCCTTCCAATGAACACTCAGGACTGATCTCCTTTAGAATGGACTGGTTAGATCTCCTTGCAGTCCAAGGGACTCTCAAGAGTCTTCTCCAACACCACAGTTCAAAACCATCAATTCTTCAGTGCTCAGCTTTCTTCACAGTCCAACTCTCATACCCATACATGATCACTGGAAAAACTATAGCCTTGACTAGACGGACTTTTGTTGGCAAAGTAATGTCTCTGCTTTTCAATATGCTATCTAGGTTGGTCATAACTTTCCTTCCAAGGAGTAAGTGTCTTTTATTTCATTGCTGCACTTACCATCTGCAGTAATTTTGGAGCCCCCAAAAATAATGTCTGACATTGTTTCCCCATCTATTTCCCATAAAGTGATGGGACCAGATGCCATGATCTTAGTTTTCTGAATGTTGAGCTTTAAGCCAACTTTTTCACTCTCCTCTTTCACTTTCATCAAGAGGCTTTTGAGTTCCTCTTCACCTTCTGCCATAAAGGTGGTGTCATCTGCATATCTGAGGTTATTGATACTCATCTCACACGTTAGTAAAGTAATGCACAAAATTCTCCAAGCCAGGCTTCAGCAATATGTGAACCGTGAACTTCCAGATGTTCAAGCTGGTTTTAGAAAAGGCAGAGGAACCAGAGATCAAATTGCCAACATCCACTGGATCATCGAAAAAGCAAGAGAGTTCCATAAAAACATCTATTTCTGCTTTATTGACTATGTCACAGTCAAAGTCAAAGGCCAAAGCCTTTGACTGTGTCGATCACAATAAACTGTGGAAAATTCTGAAAGAGATGGGAATGCCAGATCACCTGATCTGCCTCTTGAGAAACCTGTATGCAGGTCAGGAAGCAACAGGTAGAACTGGACATGGAACAACAGACTGGTTCCAAATAGGAAAAGGAGTACATCAAGGCTGTATATTGTCACCCTGCTTATTTAACTTATATGCAGAGTACTTCATGAGAAATGCTGGGCTGGAAGAAATACAAGCTGGAATCAAGATTGCATAGCTGGGAATATCAAAACAGTAAAAAAAAAAAAAATCTTTTTTAAATGAAATCAGATTCTACTGAATAGGTAAGTATAAACATAGTTACAAAATATTGGGGTAAATGCTAATGGAGATTATCATAAACTACTATTGCTCTATGAGTATTAAACCCTCCTCTAAGGTTGAATTTACTGAAGACCAGCATGATTTTTACTTCATATTCTGTGAAATAAAAGTTGTTGAATGGATGAATTGAATCAATTTGGGATGAGTTAACTAAGTTGACAAAAGTTTATAACATTTAGAGTTTCAAAATGTGAAAATCATTTTGTACTGTGCATAGATAAAGAACATGTTACCTTACTTAGCAAAACTTCATGCAGAAAATATGATTTAACAGTTCCTTGTGTTTCTTATATTGAATAATAATAATAGACATTGATTGAGTTCTCAAGATCCAAGCACTAGTCTAAATGCTTTACAAGTAGTAACTCAATTAACAATAAAACTCTATGAATTTAATTTTATTATTAACCTCACAAAAAGGCTGATTTGCCAAGGTATTAATATCAGAGTAAGTGCAAAATCAGGATTCAAATCCACACACTGAGGCTCCAGAGACCCTGCTCCCAATTTCCACTGAGTGTTTATTTGACCATTCAATGGGCAATCACAGAGGATATATTTCTTGTCAGTTACTGTGCTGGGTTTGGGGACAAAAGAATGAATAAAACATAATTTCTCTTTTCAAATAATTTGTTGTCTAATGAAGGGAGAAAAAAAAAGTGATGCAAATTTTATTTCAGATATATTCACAAAAAGTGTAAAGCAAGGAATGCTAATCTATTGGGGAGTGTGACATCTAAATGGGGTTTCATATAAACTATTACGATTTTATTACATTCTTAGCTTCAAAGAAATGTTATGAAATTCATCCATAATCATTGATTAAGATGAATAAAAATTTGGTGGAGAATATAGTTATAAATCTATATATGCATTTTCATTTCCTAATGTGGTAATATTGAACTCCTCTAATATATGGCTTTTATAGATATGTAAAAATATTGATAGCTGCTTTATCATATGGACTAGTGCCACTAAAGAGAACACACTTCTGTGATGTGTAGTAAACAGATACTAATTTCCCTTATTCTGATTTATGGTGAATCAATTATAAATTTTGATCAGGGATCAGAAGGATCCATCTTCCTCTCTTAAAAGCATGCCAAAGCTAATACAAATTGCCAGAACTGGAGGGAAAAAGACTAACTTTAAAATTTGTTTATATTTCTAGTATTTTATTTCACTATAAAAGATGAATTTTATGGGGACTGCTATCAGGAAAGCAAAATTGCAAAACATATGTGTTTTAACTACTGCCAAAGGAAGTTAAAAATAAAAAAAGCATGTGCTGTCATTAAGCTTAAAACTTTATTTAAAAACTATAGAGCTTATCATGTTGCTAGTGATTAATAATTATACAGGAAATAAAATACTAATCATAGCTTTCATCAGTTCAGTTCAGTCGCTCAGTCATGTCCGACTCTTTGCAACCCCATGAATTGCAGCATGCCAGGCCTCCCTGTCCATCACTAACTCCCGGAGTTTACCCAAACTCACGTCCATCGAGTCGGTGATGCCATCCAGCCATCTCATCCTCTGTCATTCCCTTCTCCTCCTGCCCCCAATCCCTCCCAGCATCAGAGTCTTTTCCAGTGAGTCAACTCTTCGCATGAGGTGGCCAAAGTACTGGAGTTTCAGTCAACATCAGTCCTTCCAATGAACACCCAGGACTGATCTCCTTTAGAATGGACTGATTAGATCTCCTTCAAGTCCAAGGGACTCTCAAGAGTCTTCTCCAACACCACAGTCAAAAGCATCAATTCTTCGGTGCTCAGCCTTCTTTTAGTCCAACTTTCACATTCATACATGACCACTGGAAAAACCATAGCCTTGACTAGATGGACCTTTGTTGGCAAAATGTCTCTGCTATCTAGGTTGCATCAATTCAGTTCAGTTGCTCAGTTGGGTCTGACTCTTGGTGACCCCATGAACTGCAGCACACCAGGCCTCCCTGTCCATCATCAATTCCTGAAGCATACCCAAACTCATGTCCATTGCACCCATGATGCCATCCTACCATATCATCCTCTGTCATCCCCTTCTCCTGCCTTCCATCTTTCCCAGCATCAGAGTCTATTCAAATGAGTTAGCTCTTCACATCAGGTGGCCAAAGTATTGGAGTTTCAGCTTCAACATCAGTCCTTCCAATGAACACCCAGGACTGATCTCCTTTGGGATGGACTCAGTGGATCCTTTGCAGTCCAAAGGACTCTCAAGAGTCTTCTCCAACACAACAGTTCAAAAGCATCAATTCTTCGGTGCTCAGCTTTATTTATAGTCCAACTCTCACATCCATACATGACTATTGGTAAAACCATAGCCTTGACTAGATGGACTTTTGTTGGCAAATAATGTCTTGGCTTTTTAATATGCTGTCTAGGTTGGACATAACTTTCTTTCCAGGGAGTAAGTGTCTTAATTTCATGGCTGCAGTCACCATCTGCAGTGATTTTGGAGCCCCCCAAAAATAAAGTCAGCCAGTGTTTCCACTGTTTACCCATCTGTTTGTCATGAAGTGATGGGACCAGATGCCATGATCTTAGTTGTCTGAATATTAAGCTTTAAGCCAAGTTTTTCACTCTCCTCTTCAGTTCTTCTTCACTTTCTGCCATAAGGGTGTTGTCATCTGCATATCTGAGGTTATTGATATTTCTCCCAGCAATCTTGATTCCAGCTTGTGCTTCATCCAACCCAGCATTTCTCTTGATGTACTCTGTATATAAGTTACATAAGCAGGGTTGACAATATACAGCCTTTATGTACTCCTTTTCCTATTTGGAACTAGTCTGCTGTTCCATGTCTGGTTTAACTGTTGCTTCCTGACCTGCATACAGATTTCTCAAGTCGCCGTTCAGGTGGTCTGATATTCTCATTTCTTTCAGAATTTTATTGTGATTCACACAGTCAAATGCTTTGCTATGCTATGCTATGCTAAGTTGCTTCAGTCGTGTCTGGCTCTATGTGACCCCATAGACGGCAGCCCACCAGGCTCCTCCGTCCATGAGATTCTCCAGGCAAGAATACTGGAGTGGGTTGCCATTTCCTTCTCCAGTGCATGAAAAGAGAAAAGTGAAAGTGAAGTCGCTCAGTTGTGTCCAGCTGTTAGCGACCTCATGGACTGCAGCCCACCAGGCTCCTCCGTCCATGGGATTTTCCAGGCAAGAGTACTGGAGTGGGGTGCCAGCTTTGGCATAGTCAATAATGCAGAAACAGATGTTTTTTCTAGAACTCTCTTGCTGTTTCAATGATCCAGCATATGTTGGCAATTTGATCTCTGGTTCCTCTGCCTTTTCTAAAAACAGCTTGAACATCTGAAAGTCACGGTTCACATATTTCTGAGGCCTGGCTTGGAGAATTTTGAGCATTACTTTACTAGTGTGTGAGATGAGTGCATCTCCTTGTATCACCAACACAATGGACATGAGTCTGAGTAAACTCCAGGAGTTGGTGATGGACAGGGAGGTCTGATGTGCTGCAGTCCATGTGGTCTCAAAGAGTCGGAAATAACTGAGCAACTGAACTGAACTGAACTGAGATGAGTGCAGTTGTGTGGTAGTTTGAGCATTCTTTGGCATTGCCTTTCTTTGGGATTGGAATGAAAACTGACCTCTTCCAGTCCTGTGGCCACTGCTGAGTTTTCCAAATTTGCTGGCATATTGAATACAGCACTTTCACAGCATCATCTTTCAGGACTGAAATATCTCAACTGGAATCCCATCACCTCCACTAGCTTTATTCCCAGTGATGCTTCCTAAGGCCCACTTGACTTCACATTCCAGGATGTCTGACTCTAGGTGAATGATCACATCATAGTGATTATCTGAGTCATGAAGATCTTTTTGTACAGTTCTTTTGTGTATTCTTGCCACCTCTTCTTAATATCTTCTGCTTCGGTTAGGTCCATACTATTTCTATGCTTTATTGAGCCCATCTTGCATGAAATGTTCCCTTGGTATCTCTAATTTTCTTGAAGAGATCTCTAGTCTTTCCCATTCTGTTGTTTTCCTCTATTTCCTTGCACTGATCACTGAGGAAGGCTTTCTTATCTCTCCATGCTATTCTTTGGAACTCTGCATTCAAATGGGTATATCTTTCCTTTTCTCCTTTGCTTTCCACTTCTCTTTTTGCACCTATTTGTAAGGCTTCCTCAGACATCCATTTTGCTTTTTTGCATTTCTTTTTCTTGGGGATGGTCTTGATCCCTTCTCCTGTAGGATGTCATGAACCTCTGTCCATAGTTCATCGGGCACTCTGTCTATCAGATCTAGTCCCTTAAATCTATTTATCACTTTCACTGTATAATCATAAGGGATTTGATATAAGTCATACCTAAATGGCGGAGATGGCAATGGCACCCCACTCCAGTGTTCTTGCCTGGAAAATCCCATGGACAGAGGAGCCTGGTAGGCTGCCGTGTATGGGGTCACACAGAGTCGGACACGACTGAGGTGACTTAGCAGCAGCAGCAGCAGCAAAGCAGCATACCTAAATGGTCTAGTAGATTTCCCTACTTTCTTCAATTTAAATCTGAATTTGACAGTAAGGAGTTCATGACCTGAGCTACAGTCAGCTCCTAATCTTGTTTTTGCTGACTGTATAAAGCTCCTCCATCTTTGACTGCAAATAATATAATCAGTATGATTTCGGTGTTGGCCATCTGATGATGTCCATGTGTAGAGTCTTCTATTGTGTTGTTGGAAGAGGGTGTTTGCTATGACCAGCGCACTCTCTTGGCAAAACTCTATTAGCCTTTGCCCTGCTTCATTCTGTACTCCAAGGCCTAATTTGCCTGTTACTTCAGGTGTTTCTTGACTTCCTACTTTTGCATCCCAGTCCCCTAAAATAAAAAGGACATCTTTTTTGGGTGTTAGTTCTAAAAGGTCTTGTAGGTCTTCATAGAACCATTCAACTTCAGCTTCTTCAGTGTTACTGGTCAGGACACAGACTTGGATTACCATGATATTGAATCGTTTGCCTTATAAATGAACAGAGATTATTCTGTCGTTTTTGAGATTGCATCCAAGTACTGCATTTTGGACTCTTTTGTTGGATACTGCATTTCTTCTAAGGGATTCTTGCCTATAGTCCAAGACACCCAGTAAATATCTGAAACTATGGAGTATTGAATCTTCTATAAATAGTATGTTTTTTCCTATGCACACATACCTATGACAGAGTTAAATTTACAAATTGGGCACAATAAGAAATTTGCAACAAATAATGAGATATAACAATCATAATAACCATATACTGTAATAAAAGATATGTGAATGTGGTCTCTGTCTCTCTCAAACTATCTTCCTGTACAAACCCAAAGCTTTTTCCATCTTGACTAAGCACTTATCACTCAACTTTTGTAGTTTGAAGTGGCCTTAACATTTGCAGTCTGAAGTGGTGCAGCAAAACTAGCATGAATTTCTTTCTCCTTCTTCACAATTTCATGACTAGAAGATTCATTCTGACCACAGACCTTAGTAATTTCAGCATATGCCTTTTTTCTTTCCTTTCCTTGAGCACTTTCTCTTTTTCAGTTTAAGGCTTCTCCTGAGCATATATGAATTGCCAGAATCACTATTCTTGCACTTTGGGCCATTTTTAAGTAAAGCAAGGGTTACTTGAACACAAGCACTTCAGTACCATGATATTCCATCTCATAACTGAGATGGCTACTTAGTGAGTAAGTAGGATGGTGGGACACTCCAGACAAAGGGATGATTCATGACCCAGGTGGGACAGTGCTCAAGATTGAGAGTACTACTCAGAACAGCACACATTTTAAAACTTATGAATTGTTTATGTCTGGAACTTTCCACTTAATATTTCAGACCGTGAAATCTTGGAAATGAAACATGGAAAAAGAGGGACTAATGTACAACTTATTGTCAAAGCAAGCCTACTATCCCCCAGGCTTCACAGAAGAATGTAATCCTCAGATATATTGTGTGTTTATTAGGGAGTGTAGTAGAATAATGGTCATGTATTTTCATTATCAGCAGAAACTGAGTTAGAATAAGGGTTATATAGATTAGGCATTGGTATTAATATAATACTTCTTGTATTAATCTTCTGTGGCTGCCATGGCAAAAATACCAGATTTTGCGTGAGTTCAACAACAAAAATTTGCTTTCGGACAGTTCCAGAGGCAGAAAGTCGGTGATCAGGGTGCCAGCATGGTCCGCTCCTGCTGAGAGGTCTCTTTGTGGCTTGCAGACTACTGCCTTTTCACTGTTTTTTCATAGGATAAAAGAGAAAGATTCCTCTTTTATTTCTTATTAAACCACCAATCCTATTGGATTAGGCAAAAAATGGCCCAAGTGCTCTTTGCAACCCCATAGACTGTAGCCCATTAGGCTCCTCCATCCATATGATTTTTCAGGCAAAACTGTGGCCCATCAAGCTCCTCTGTCCATCTGATTCTTCAGGCCAGAATACCAGAGTAGGTAGCCATTTCCTCCTCCAGGGGATTTTCCCAACTCAGGGATCGAACCCACATCTCCTGTGTCTCCTGCATTGGCAGGCCAATTCTTTACTGCTGAGCCATCTGGGTTAGGACCCTACCCTGATGGCCTCATTTAACCTTAATTGCCTCCTAAAAGCCCTAGCAAGCCAATACATTTATATTGGGGTTTAGAGCTTCAGCATGGGCTTCCCTGGTGGCTCAGTGGTAAAGAATTTGCCTGCAATTCAGGAGACACAGGTATGACCTCTGGTCGCAGAGTTAGGCACGACTGAGAAGACTGAAGAGTGGGAGGAAGGGCACCGTTCAGTCCCTAACATCTTCCTTTTCCTATGTACCAACATTTGTATCCATTTTCATCTTCTCCCATCAAAACCCATAGTGGACTGGAGGGTGAGATCATCAGACATTTCTCTGTTAAAGGAACTGATTGATCTCAAATGTGTGGTAATATAAACACATATAAGTTCATCTCAATTTCAAGCTTAAGAAAAAAAGGATTCCTATCGAGAGCAGGTCTGGACAGAATTTTTCAGTTCAAACATTTCAGGCTTTATCCCTTTGCCAAGGAAGGCTCTTCTTTTCTCAGAATCAGGCTGACAGTGATCAGAATCAATCAATCTGATTTCTCAGAATCAACCTGTCTGTCAGGCTCACTGACAGGGAGCTAACAGAGGATGCCAGTCCTCTGAATGGGGGTGATGGTTAGTGCCCAGATTCCAGGTCAGCTACCTGACCAATGAGAGCTATGGCCTTACTAGCTACCCAAGAAGGAAGCCCATCTTACATGAGCAGGTCTCAGATGAAGAAACAATTTCTGTAAGTATGACTTTGATCATGCACTTTAAGAATAATTGATTTCTAGAAGCATCTGACTTTTTCTCAGCCATGATTGCTGTATATAATCTCAGTTCTAATTATGTCTTCCTCATTTCAGTTAACTCCCCTGATAAGAAGGGTAATTACAGTTTAGTTTAGTTTATCCCACTGGTGGCTAAGATTGATTTTCCTGTCTTTTCTTCTACCAGTATCCTTCTGAAATATGCTTTCTGTTTTTATGCTCTGTTTTCTATTACATTTTGGTGATAGTTAAGATATCTATTCTGCACCATTTGCCAAAGAGAAAATTTCCTACTGGGGTGTGGGAAAACAATGGATTTCCCCATTGTATATCAATGTGACATTATTGTGTAATACAATTCAGCATTAACCTAGATGAGGCTACTTAGGAGACACTCTGATTTAACCATCCCTTGTCCCTGTCAAATAAACTACACCATCATCTGATTTCAAGGCATTATAAATTTTTGATGAGATTGTTTTAATTCCTTATTAAGACATTCCTGGCTTCTTTCCCATCATTTGTTTATTGCTGCTCATTATCTTTTTAAAAGATAGCTTGATTGTGATCCTTGCCTACTCAAAAACATTCCATGAATCTCATCATCCTCATAAGTAAATCTCTACTTTCAGTTTGAGATTCTGTATTTTCCACCAGCTAGCCCTTGAGTTTTCTAGCTTTAATTTTTTATTGTGATGTAAGACCAAAGTTCCATTCTTTCCTAATATGAGCTGCTCATTCTTTCTAAATAGAGTTTCCATCATGATCCACCTTGTCTCCTTCCCTTCTTTTTCTCTACTTGGGCTTCCTCTTCTTTATCATCTTCTTTCTCTTCTTAGACAATGAAACATACATCCTATTTCAACACAAAAAAGACTGTTGGTCTATGCAAGGTTTTACTGTTACTTGATTTTATTTTTTCCTCATATCACACCCTTTCTTCCAGTATTCTTTCTTCTTGTTATTCTAGATATGTCACTTTTCTAAGTTTTTTACTCACCCTTACTGCCCCGGTATCATAGCATCCTTTTGAAGTTATTACTTTTCTTGATGTAGTGTGTCTTTGAAAACCCTTATCAAAGGGGATTTGTTAATGATAAACTTTCTGAGACACTTAGTGTGTTCCTGATAAAACATTTGCTGCATTTCCAGGTTGATGTGTTGATTTAGCTTGCTATAAAATTGTGAATTTGAAGTTCTTTTTTTTTCAACAAATGGAAAATATAATTTTATGTCTTCTTTCATCCAATAATGATGGTGATAATATGATTTTGTTATTCCTTTGTAAGCTATCTTTAACACATAATAACTTTATGTGTTCAAAGATTTGAATTCACTATAATGTGTGATTCAAAGACTGATTTATCTTATTGGCCTATTCAGTCTTTCAGTCTGAAAAGTTAGGTCTTTCTATAATTCTAGAAAGCTATTGGTCATTTTTCAGATTTACTTTTCATTTATTTATAATTTTTTCTCACCTTCTAGGACATACATAATATTCATCTTGATAAATTTATTTTTATATCCCATATCTATTGTCTTCTCTTTTGAAAAAGGTGCAATGGAATGTTTTTTCAGGTTTTGTTTTGTTTTATTTGTCAACTGCATCACTGCAATTTATTCCACCTACTTTTTATTTTAACTTCTATACTTTGAAAATTATTCTTCATAATTTGCTGTATATGCTTCACATTTTTAATTTTCCATCCTTAATTTTTTGAGGACTTAAATATACTTACAATATCCTTTATTTCTGTCTGATTCATTAATTCTGTCATGCTGAGCCAGGTAGTATCTCCATGACAGAAATACAGCCATGAAATTAAAAGATGCTTACTCCTTGGAAGAAAAGCTATAACAAATATGGACAGTGTATTAAAAAGCAGAGACATCACTTTGCCAATGAAGGTCCATATAGTCAAAGCTATGGGTTTCCCAGTAGTCACGTATGGATGTGAGAGATGGACCATAAAGAAGGCTGAGAGCCAAATAATTGATGCTTTTGAACTGCGGTGTTGAAGAAGACTCTTGAGAGACCTTTGGACTGCAAGAAGATCAAACCAGTCAATCCTAAAGGAAATCAGTCCCAAATATTCATTGGAAGGACTGATGCTGGAGCTGAAGCTTCAATACTTTGGCCACCTGATGTGAAGAACTGACTCATTAGAAAAGACCCTGGTGCTGGTAAAGATTTAAGGCAGGAGGAGAAGGGGACAATAGAAGATGAGATGGTTAGATGGCATCACTAACTCAATGGACATGAGTTTGAGCAAACTCTGGGAAACTGTGAAGCAAAGGGAAGCCTGGTGTGCTGCAGTCCATGGGGTTGCAGAGTCAGACATGACTGAGTGACTGAGAAACAATAACCATGACAGAATCCATAGACCTATTAGGTTGTCATTTTCCCTGTGAACTCAGAGACCCCTGGAGGCATTAGTACCTCAACTGTTAATATATGCTCAGGTGAGGGTTATAAAGCCCCATTTCTACTCCTGTGATAAATTTAGGATATCTATAAGAAGAAAAAAATATGCCTCAGTGCAGAAATCTCATGTCTTTTAACATATATACTTCAGCTGAGATTCATTTTTCCCCCCAGGAACTTCTCCTTGAACTGTAATCATTTACTCCATTGGATGTGAAAAGGCATGCTGAAAGGAACACGTTGGTCAGGGTTGACTGGTCTACCTACACCTATTTTAGAATATTTCTGTCCCAGCCTATGAAATTTTCTCACTGACCAAGACAGCTTGCAGTGTTCCTATATGAAGGGCCTTCAAGGTGGCAAAGATCCAACCAGAAAAATGTGAACAAGAGAAAGGCTACACTTAATTTTGCACCCAATAGTGCATTCAGGAACCCAGTGACTTCAGCAGTTCTGCCTTCCATTTTCTGCTGCCCCAGAGATTTCTCCCCTGGGCCTATATTAGTTTTATATATCCATTCAACTCTGGCTTTTGTGATGTCTCTAGCCTGGGTAAGTGCCCCATCTTATCAAAACCCTGCTCATTGCTCAAGGCCTAGCTCAAGAATCCTTCCCTAAAAGCCATAGTCAACCAATGTGAGCTATAGTGAATCTATAAATTCAACCAGATATTTAATTAATCAGACTATTTAAAAATATGTATATCTTTGCTGAAGTTGTAATTAATATATTAAGCAGTGTCCACGATCTCAGAAGTGACTAAAATGTTTATTCTTGCCAGATGTCCCACTGTTATGTAAGGAAAGTGGTCTAGAGAGTATATTTGGGCTTAGCCACATAATGAACCTCAAAATAAGGAGAATTTGGGGATCAAGATACTTATCAGACCTAAGGAGAAAGCCACTTCCCTAAAACATATATTAGTCCACTAATCTGTCCTGGATACTGTAACAGAGATTATTATCACCTTTGAAATAGCTTGGTGAGATTCACTTCTCCAATTAATAGATGATTAAATTGATGGATGGAGAAATCAGTTAACCCAGAAAAACTCACAGAACCAGTAAATCAAAGGGGAAGTATTTACATCTAGTTGCCTTGTCTCCTTTGCCAAGTAGTGTGAACATCCCTTAGCAAATACTAGCTTTCTTAGAATTGATGTGGATCCCTGAGAGCCCAGGCTTGAGAAATTAACTCTTCTGGCCACTTAAAATGACCTTTCTTTAGTTACGGACTGTTTCAGGTCTGTAACAACTTTAATTAAAAGTGCACAGTCAGGACAACGGTGAAAACTTAGTCTCCTTACAGGCTTAGTTTTAGCTTCTAAGGCGGAAGCAGAGTTTTGCTGATTTGTCTGAGTCATGTGCTTCTATTTAAGGAGGTTTGAATTTAGCTGAAGAGTAAAGCAGGATGCATGAGGAAGACAGAAACATCCATTCCTTTGTCTCCCTTTCAAAGAACATCAGTCTGCCTAGATCTGGTCTCTGAAGTTAGAAGGCTAGACAAAGAGAACAGCTAATCCAATTTTCAGCATTAGTTCATGTAACATAAACAATTTAGGGGCTTACCTGCTTGAAATTGAGATACACCATAGTAATGTGTATTTTGAGAATGAGTGCGGAAATTTTACATTACTTCCATTTCTGACTTTAAATATTTACTGTTAGAATTTTACTTTATCACAAAAGTCAATACTGTCTTGAATTCAATCTTCTATTGCCACTAAAATGAGTTTCTTTAATGAAGCTTGTGAATTCTATTACCTATAATAAAAACACATTTGAAACATTTGTTTTAAAGATACCATAAATTAGGAACTATTTTGCATTTTAATTTTAAACGTGAAATTTTTCACTACTTTTAAGAAACCCTCAACACATAGGCCCATATAATCAAGTTGTTAGGTAGTTAGAATAGGGAAAAGGAGTCGATAATGGCAGTGGCTAAAGGACAAAGAAGGAAAAAGCCCACGAAAATAGAACAAAGGAAGGTTAGAGGACCAGAGTGAGAGCCTCAGGTAAAACAAACAGCCTTCCTGGCTAGCCCAATTTGCATAGAGCAGGCTCAGGGGGAGGAGAAAAAAACATATAAAAAGAGGAGCCAAAATTGAGCCATGGGCCTCTCTCTTTGCCCTGTTTTGGGTCTGGGCCTCTGTCTTCTCTTTGGGTCTTTTGGGTTGGCCTGTCCTCACACCTCAAGGATGCATTTTCCTTTGCCTGCCAACTAAAACTGAGCTGTAACACTGGTCTGTCCATTGCTTCAAATTCTTGCAGTGGTGAGACAGAATCAAGGAAATTACAAACTCCCCTGACAAACTGATGCCTACTCTTCCTTTGTAATCTCATTATAGAAGCTCATTGTTGTAAAATATATTGGGAGATATAAACTACAAACTCGGACATTTTTGATAAATTAAAAATAACTTTATGTAATGTACAAATATATGTTGTGACTAACAGGCAGAATCTGGGTGTTGCTCTGTAATGAACGCATTTACTTTATCTCTTTATCTCTGATGTTGAGTGCTTCCATTAAGGAAGGAGACTTGATGGCAATCAATTTCATAGGATTCTGATTCTCAATTGAGAAACTAGAATCTGTTGGGGTAATCAGAATTTACCTGGATTTCAAGTTCTAAATCATGACTGATATATGTATCAAAATGCCAATAAAATGTGTACTTCAATACCTTGACAAGGATTTAATGCTCATGTACAATATTCATGCCATTCTCTTCTCAATGTCAAGATATCTGAAAAGCAATCCAGTAAGCAAAACATAGCTTGGGTGCTCACAGTGAGAAGAGAGTTAAACTGCTCAGCATAGGAAATAAACAGAAATGTAAAAGGCATAAGTGTGGCAAAGCTAGGATGTTTAAGGAAGTTCAAGGTATTATGGTAATCGGTGATGCTAATTGTATAAATTCGGTTATATTATTGATTACATAGAATTTCCCAGACTACTATAAATATCTCTAACTTGCCTTCTTTTGTCTTACACATGAGGAAATGTGTTTGGATCTAACTAAGCAAAGAATCGGAGAAGGCAATGGCACCCCACTCCGATACTCTTGCCTGGCAAATCCCAAGGATGGAGGAGCCTGGTGGGCTGCAGTCCATGGGGTCGCTAAGAGTCGGACATGACTGAGCGACTTCACTTTCACTTTCATGCATTGGAGAAGGAAATGGCAACCCACTCCAGTGTTCTTGCCTGGAGAATCCCAGGGACGGGGTAGCCTGGTGGGCTGCCCTCTATGGGGTCGCACAGAGTCGGACATGACTGAAGCGACTTAGCAGCAGCAGCAGTAGCAGCAGGAAGCAAAGAATACAACAAATTTACACACTGTGGACTGTGTCTTTTGAGAGCTTCTGTTTTCCTTTGTTGACTTAGAATCCTCTGTCTTGTTTAAATAATGAAACAAAATCACCCATATTTAAAATAAACTAAAAAAGAAATTGTTCTACTGATTTTTTTTTTTAAAGGGATCATCTTCCTTAATTCAGACCAAATTACTGATCAGATTCTCTTCATTGCTCTTACCCTTCTTGCTTCCTATGGTTGTACAGATTTTCCCTTTTGTTTCTAACGTAATTTGATTTAATCATGAATATTGCTAAAACACCTTTATTATGTAAAATTGATGCTAATTTCACTCATTGGGTCTAGAAATAGATCTAACTTAAAACCAAGCATGTGTGGTTTCCATGCCCAAACTGCCTTATTAGAGATAACTTATTTTCAGACTGACAGGATGCTCTACCAAATATGTTGTTTTCTCTATTGCTTAGCTTCAGTAAGCAGTGAAGAGCATCATCTCAGGCAGCTTGTGGTATGAATGCAATGTTAACCACTCTCATGGCTATAAAAAAAAGACAGATTAAGTTCATAGCTGTGGCCATAACCTTGGTCTAATAAAATAAAACAAAATAAGGCCCATTACAGTGTGTTTATTGCCATCTGTTACCAAATACTTCATTTAGATGATTCTGGAACAGCTTCATAGCCCTCACACTGAGCCAACTGCCTATGAAATGCAAAACTCAGAGGAATTAGAAAAACATTAAATGAAATCATGCAACAAATGCAAATACTCTATGTTCAGACATGCTACATTCTCAATTTATGAGCTCTAAATTTTCCCTGAATGTGATTTCTATCCTGGTGAGAAGCCAGCAAGAGTTTGTGGATGATTATTTGCTATATTCTACTTTTATATTGAGCCTGTGACCTTTACACAAACAATTTAAGCATAGCTGTTCTTCATCACTCATCTTCAGAGAAGCTCCCCTCCTCTAGTTTATGGAGGATAAAATTAAAACACAGGCAGTGTGCAATGGATTATAGCATTGATTTAGAAGAGACCAAAATAATTTATCTTTTGTGGTCCCAGGATTAATGGTTCACCAACGGGGCAAGAGTAGACTCAGCTACACTCCATTCACAGACGAGCCTATAGACATTGCTGGGTAAGACACAAGACTGCTGAATTTTGTCCAGTCATTTGAAGAGTGGTATAAATGGAAAGAAGAAATGAGACTATAGAGAAAGATAGAAAAAAAAAAAAGATTAGAATGTAGATATATGTATAACTAAATCACTTGACTGTATACCTGAAACTAACACAATAGTGTAAATCAACTATACTTCAATTAAAAAAAAGAGACTAAATTCTTCCCACAGTGAATCTGAGTACTCTCTCCCCCTTGACATGGGCTCCTTGCAATGGACCTTGTCCATACTTCCCACACTGTATAATATGCAGGTAAAGTGAGCATATAATTTAATATCCAAGACAGGATACTTTCAAGAGTTAAAAGATAGGCACTATTGATAATTACAATGGGGTGACAAAACAGTGGGTGCCATAAATATGATATATGACATTCTATTTTAAATCACTTTAGATTCAATCTTCCTTATTTTAAACATAATATTTATCCATTTTACCTCCTAGTCAGCTTCCATTTATCTTTCCTTTCTAAAAAGAGGCTTTGCTAATATACAGAATTTACTACTTTTGTTTTAAAGGATATTGCCTATTAAATGCTCAAGTATTGAAGAATAATGAAAAAAGTGGGCATCATACTTTACTTAAAATTTCTGATTACAATAAATATGCATAATATGTGTATGTCTATGCATGTATGTGTATATTTATAATTACACAGATATGAGTACCCACACAATTTTTATCTCTTGTATAGGTGTCATTGCTAACAAAATATATGTTTTCATTTGATAAATGGGTTCTACACTCAGTAGTAACCTTTTAAAAAATAATGCTCTCAAATGAAATAATTTGCTTGAACTTAAGGAGTCAAGCTGGGATATCTTCACAGAAGGAATTATGAAATACTTGTTTGTTTTTATTAATTAGAAGATATGATTTGACATGGGACAGGAAAATATCCAATTACTAGCTCTGGAATACTGAGAGGGAAAATAAGAAAAATAAAAACAGAAATCCTGTTAGAACTAGAAACATGGCAGAGAAGGAATAGGATAAAATTTAATTCAATTCTGAGTAGTCTGACTTTAAAAATTAATAATTCTTTAATTTCTTCTGATTAAGAGCATAGTCGTTCCCCAAACCTAAGGTAGATCCATTTGCAAGTGTGAGTCAAGCGACTACAGCTTTGGGAGAGGGGATGCTATAGGGCCTGGTGATAACAAGGTTAGACTAATCATCTATTCTGCATTGTCAAATTTAAATATGCTTGCCAATTTTACATTATTTACATTTTTTGAAATTTATTTGTTATATTTAAGGTAATATAGCTCTCTATATGAAATCCTTGGTATCAATTTATGTGTATGTGTGTGTGTGTGTGTGTGTGTGTGTATAAACTACCATCTTTCAGTTCAGTTCAGTTCAATTTAGTCACTCAGTCCTGTCCAGCTCTTTGCAACCCCATGAATCCCAGCACACTAGGCCTCCCTATCCATCACCAACTCCAGGAGTTCACGCAAACTCATGTGCATCAAGTCGGTGAAGCCATCCAGCCATGTCATCCTCTGTCGTCCCCTTCTCCTCCTTCCCCCAATCCCTCCCAGCATCAGAGTAATTTCCAATGAGTCATTGGAAGAAGTGGGAAGAATACACAGAAACTGTACAAAAAAGATCTTCACAACCAAGATAATTACAATGGTGTGATCACTCACCTACAGCCACACACCATGGAATGTGAAGTCAAGTGGGCTTTAGAAAGCATCACTATGAACAAAGCTAGTGGAGGTGATGGAATTCAAGTTGAGCTATTTCAAATCCTGGAAGATGATGCTGTGAAAGTGCTGCACTCAATATGCCAGAAAATTTGGAAAACTCAGCAGTGGCCACAGGACTAGAAAAGGTCAGCTTTCATTCCAATCTCAAAGAAAGGCAATGCCAAAGAACCCTCAAACTACTGCACAATTGCACTCATCTCACACGCTAGTAAAGTAATACTCAAAATTCTCCAAGCCAGGCTTCAGCAGTATGTGAGCCGTGAACTTCCAAATGTTCAAGCTACTTTTAGAAAAGACAGAAGAACCAGAGATCAAATTGCCAACATCCTCTGGATCATCAAAAAAGCAAGAGAGTTCCAGAAAAACATCTATTTCTGTTTTATTGATTATGCCAAAGCCTTTGACTGTGTGGATCACAACAAATTGTGGAAAATTCTGAAAGAGATGGGAATACCAGACCACCTGACCTGCTTCTTGAGAAATCTCTATGCAGGACCAGAAGCAACAGTTAGTACCCGGCATGGAACAACGGACTGGTTCCAAATTAGGAAAGGAGTACATCAAGACTATATATTGTCAATCTGCTTATTTAACTTATATGCAGAGTACATCATGCAAAATGCCAGGGTGGATGAATAACAAGCTGGAATCAAAATTGCTGGGAGGAACTGAAGAGCCTCTATTTGAAAGTGAAAGAAGAGAGTGAGAAAGTTGGCTTAAAACTCAACATTCAGAAAACTAAGATCATGGCATCCAGTCTCATCTCTTTATGGCAAATAGAGGGGAAAACAATGGAAACAGTGAGAGACTTTATTTTCTTGGCCTCCAATATCTCTGCAGATGGTGACTGCAGCCATGAAATTAAAAGACACTTGTTCCTTGGAAGAAAAGCTATGACCAACATAGAGAGCATATTCAAAAGCATAGACATTACTTTGCCAACAATGTGCATCTAGTCAAAGCTATGGCTTTTCCAGTAGTTATGTATGGATGTGAGAGTTGGACTATAAATTTAATCCTCAAAGCTGAGTTTTGAAGAATTGATGCTTTTGAAGTGTAGTGTTGGAGAAGACTCTTGAGAGTCCCTTGGACTGCAAGGAGATCCAATCAGTCCATCCTAAAAGAAATCAGTCCTAAATATTCATTGGAAGGACTGATGCTGAAGTTGAAGCTTCAATACTTTGGTCACCTGATGCAAAGAACTGACTCATTGGAAAAGACCCTGATGCTGGGAAAGTTTGAAGGCAGTAGGAAAAGGGAACCACAAAGGATGAGATGGTTGGATGGCATCACATATTCGATGGACATGAGTGTGAGCAAGCTCTGGGATTTGGTGATGGACAGGGAAGCCTGGCATGCTGCAGTTCATGGGGTCACAAAGAGTTGTCCGTGACTGAGTGATTAAACTGAAATGAAACATTGAAAGATATCTAGAATGTGTTTATATTCTAGAACTTAATGGTGTCACCAAATACTCAGTAAGTTCTGACAAATTTATGCTTCAAAGGTAAAAACATATTCATGAAGTTGGTTGAGTTTAGTGTTGTTTTGTATACAACAGAATAAGGCATCAGACTCCAAAGAATATATGGTTGGCCATAATATTGTCTAGGTATCCACACAGATTATACTGACTATATCATAGATGTTTAAGGAGAGTCCTGATAAAATTAAGGAACATCTTATTACAAAAATGAGATTCAAGTGCTAATTACTTAAGTCCTCTATAAACAGAAGGACTTTGACTTGTGTGGTCTCTTCTGTTTCAAAGCTGTTATTATGCAGGGCACCAGCTCCTTGAATCACAGGATGGGGTCCATTTGAAAGAGTTTCTCAGCGGTTGGTTCTTGGGAGCCTAATATTCAAAACATCACTTTCCTGCCTGGCTGAATGTAACAGGAAAACAGGTAGTAGCAACCAGGAATTGAAAGATACTCATGGAAGTGGGGGTCAATGATAATTTGATGGCCCATCATACCGACAGCCTTTGAATACCTTTTTAAGGGATTTGAGTGCACCTGAGAACAATGAAGGAAGACTGGGCTGCTGTTTCCTGATGGCCCTGGACAATTCAACGCTAATCCCATCTGGCAAGTCTTACACTAGCACTGCTCACTGGAAACATGGGGATCCTATTGGCAAGGGATTTTAGGAAAGAAGCTCCAGGTTTTTCCTCTGCAATTTTTGGGAGCATTATTCCAATGGCTTTTGCAGAAGGGAATATAAATGAAAAACAAAAAAGCTGCAAATAGAAATTTTAAAGCAGCAAACGAAATGCTCGTCTTTAACAGGATCTACCCTTGGTAGCAATCAAGTTATTGACCAAAAACCAGTCTCAAGCAATTCTTTGGGGAATCTGATCCTCTAACTGGAGGGGCTTGCCAAGTTTTGCTTTCCATTCTTGCTGCTACGTTCTTCTAGGGAGGAGTTCTGGTAAATACAATTTGGTCTCTCAGAATACCTCCTTCAAGATTGCTGCCTCAGGCATCTGCTTTATTGACCCACTCCTTAATCCACATCCGTTGACAGAAAATCGAAGCTGCTCACAGAAATTAGGTTGAGGTGGAGAGCGAGAGAGAGAAAGGGCAGACATATGGTCTAATGACAGAATCAAGGATGCAATGAAGTAGCAGGACTGGATTCCCAGAGGAAAAGTAGCAGCGAAGAGTGCAGTAAAGAAACTTGACCTATTTGGCTAGAGATTCTGTGCAGCCTTTGAGGCAGAGCTCAGAGGAAACTGATGGAAGACAAGGGGACCACTCCAGAGTGTTCAACCGCAGTTGAATCTACTAATGGAAGCATCAGTTAACGGCATCACCTCTGACATGATGGACAGTGAAATAAACTTGAATTAACAGACACTGATCTTTCACCTGAAAGAGAGACTCATACACGTTTTGTTATCTTTTTTTTTCTGCCAATAATTAACATATCATTAGAATGATTAAAAAAGAGAATATTAAAGGGAAGTCAGTTACTTCTATCCTGAGTGTTACTTCATCTGGAGGAGCACTTTTGATGTAAATTCAAGTAATAATAGACTGTATCCATTGCAAAACAATCAACTTTTGAAAGTCATGCCTGTGATTCTAGTGGTGCGAAATTTTTCTAATGTTTAACTGGTCTAATCTTTTAAGTGCAATTGCGTTCATTCTTTCTCTCAGTATTTATTTCCAAAGTACCTTGAAACATGACACTTTCTCATAGTACTTGAGCTTTGTAATTCCAGTTCTAAGTAGCAAAATCTGCCAGCAGTTTACAATTCTTGCAGTGACATATTTAGAAGATTAAGCTGTCAAACTTTTAAAGCTTTCTTTTGATAGTCTTTTTTATTTTGGCAAACTTTAAATAGGAATTCAGATTTTGCTAAGAGAATTAATTTTAGCCCTTCAGTCAATGGAGGTACTATTGATAAAAGTTTGTTCAGTAATAGTACCTCAACTTGTGTAATTTAGTTCTGAATAAAAGAATATAAGACAAGGCAGACTTTAAAGCATAAATAATGTTACAACATAAGGTAGTCTGTAAAAGCAAATCAAGATATTAAGCTTTCTTTAATTAATGTACCTCACACTTCTCCGTTCTAATGCCCTTTTCTTTTTTTCTCCAATTTTAGGTATTTTATTTTGCTAAATAAAATATTTTGGTATGCTTTAAACTAAAATCTCTATTTCTTTGTCCACTGAATTTTGAAAGCTTTTATTATGTCTCTGTTAAATACAGTGAGGAAATTATTTGGCTCTACACTCAATTCTGTGTCACTATTCTTACATGATGAAAAATTAAATTATAAAAATCTATAATCTTATTAAATCATCCATGTTTTATTTGCAAATTCTAAAATTTGACAACTTTAAAACTGCATTTAAAATATTATGATTGTTGGAATATTAATCTTTACAGAGATTATATATCTCTGTATATATCACATGTTCTATGAAATCATCAATGAGGGCAACTTAATAAACAATGTAACAATAATGAAGTAAAAAATGAATGATTTCCCTAAATTCCATCAATTATATAAAATAATTCCAATTTTTTGTTAGTTTCACATTTTGTTCATGATTTCTATACCATTTGTGCACCTTGAAATTTATAATCCTGTTCAGTTCTGTTGACAAGTATAGAACTGAGGTTATCCTTCTGTTCAGTGAAATCTGATTTCTTCTTGGGGTATAATCTTTGGAGCTTGTTGAATTATTGTTCTAATTTTAATCAATTGTCTCCTGGATTATTAGATGGCTATCATCTTACAATCTTTTTTATTGCACTTACATGTGGGGAATCACTCACTGTTTCTTTGTGAGTGAAATTTGTGATTTCTACTCAATTGTAACCTTTCAAAGTTCTTATTGTGTTCTATTGGAAATTATCCTCTAATAACTTTTTTAAAAAGGGGGTCAAAAAAGTAAATTTTCCCACTAACCACATGTATGAAAATATCTTTCATTTGCCCTTATACTGCCTAATAAATTAATTCAGTTTTGGCATCCTTTTTTTCGGAAAGGAATATTGTTCCTAATTAGAATTCTGAAGTCATTCTTATGCTTTATCCCCAGTGCTGATCTTTTTTGTTTTTTGCTTTTTTCTTAATGCTTTCCTAATCTTGATGATTCTATGATTTTGTTTTACAGAAGGTAGCTTTCTCAGCCATTGAATGAATTTTCAGTGTAATATTCCTATCTTAAAGCTTATATTTTTCTAATATATTTTAAATGATTTTTCTAATAATTTTTCTAATATATTTTAAAATATTTTAAATTATTTTTCTAATAATTTTCAACTCCATTTTGTTTATTCTATCCAGGAATTTGCTCTAATAACTCTGCCAAAAAATACTCAACAGGAAATGAGAAGCACCTAAGTTATCATAAACACTCTGTTAGCAGACCTTAAGATGGTGCTAGTGAAAGCTAAGATGGGCATGAGGAACACATTATTGGGAACTTGAGGTAATATTATCTAGTGTTGTACAGTGGCAGAAACTTTAACCGACTAGTGTTCTACATGATAAGCATTATGAACTCAGAGATTTTAAAAAATAGAGTTGAAAATTGGTTTCTTCTTACTGCTTAGAGTACAATGTGAGATGAAAGAGATGGATTGAGCAAAAAAACTGTTATGCAAAGATGACCTAGGACTTGATGATTTAGGAAATTTACAGCCTTTCCAGATTGCTAAAATTAGAAGGGTCACATGCTCCAGAGAAAAAGCCAAGAGTAATACTGGTCAACCTTTTGCTAGTATTTCAGAAGGATTAAAATTTCAGAGTATTCCTTCACACAGAGGGCTTTTTAAAAGATTAGGTATATGACTCACGGATTCCCCTCATTCATTTTAGCAGAAGTCAAAAATAGAGATGGGATTACACAGGAAAGATCTGTGAAGGAGCCTCTTGTCTAATTGAGTGATTCCAGAACACATTCACTGGAGATCTACAAGACTCCTGAGAAAGTTATCTCAGCTTGGACTGAAAAGCAAAGAAAGCAAACATAATAAAACAAGACTACCAGATTCCCCACATTCTACTTGAAGGAAACAAGCTCATAACACTGCTGCTGCTGCTGCTGCTAAGTCACATCAGTCGTGTCCAACTCTGTGCGACCCTATAGACAGCAGCCCACCAGGCTTCCCCATCCCTGGGATTCTCCAGGCAAGAACACTGGAGTGGGTTGCCATTTCCTTCTTCAATGCATGAAAGTGAAAAGTGAAAGTGAAGTCGTTCGGTCGTGTCTGACCCTCAGCAACCCCATGGACTGCAGCCTTCTAGGCTCCTCCGTCCATGGGATTTTCCAGGCAAGAGTACTGGAGTGGGGTGCCATTGCCTTCTCCTACTCAACTGCAAAAATGTGCTATCCTTCAAGAAAAAGGAAAACTACATCCAAGGTCAGAGATGGGGGCTCAGATGGCAGAGACTTAAGACACAAATGATTACACTCAGGTCTTGAAACCTAAGGGAGTTTGTCCTGCTGGACTTTGAACCAATGGGTTCAAATGACTTTTGGGACCAATGACTCCTTTTTTCCTTCCATTTTCTCCTGTTCAGAATAGTAATGTCTATACCTGGTATCTCAGCCTGCCATATTTTATGGCAAAATACAATTTTGATTGTATTTTGAAAATAGATAACATATTCTATTTTGAATATCAATCACTTGTATTCTAGTTTCATAGTTCCACACATGGAAGTGAATTTAATCTCAGGATAGACATCATACTAAGTGAAGTATCACCCATATCTAATGTGGTTGATTTAGATGATATGACTTGGAATTTTTAAGCTGATAAGCCTTAGGTGAGATTTGAACTTGCGAATGATATTAAGTTAATAAACTTGGGTTAACCTTTTGTGGAGTTTGGGATACACTGAATATAGCTTGCACTTGGGACAGATGTGAATCTTTGGGTACCAGAGAGCAGATTTGAGGAGGGTAAATAATGGCTGCCTTAAGATGTCCATATAATGTTCTCCAGAATCTCTGAATATGTCTGTTTAGGTCTTCTGCCCATTTTCTGATTTTTTTTTTTTTTTTTTTTCATACCAAGCTGCATGAGCTACTTGTGCATTTTGGTGATTAATCCCTTGCCAGTTGCTTAGTTTGCAAATATTTTCTCCCATTCTGAGGGTTGTCTTTTTGTTTTGTTTATGGTTTCCTTTGCTGTGCAAAGCTTTTAAGTTTAATTGGATCCCATTTATTTTTGTTATTATTTTAATTATTCTACAAAGTGGAACCAAAAATATCTTGGGATTTATGTCATGGAGTGTTCTGCCTATGCTTTCCTCTAAGAGTTTTATAGTGTTCAGCTTTTTGACTTTTGTAAAAGGCATCCTCATTTTTAAAATTACACTTGATACATTGAACATTTTATCTTTCAGATAGGGAATAAAATAAATATGTTCATCATTGCCACTTCAATTTAGTTGTTTATATTAGATGTCTAGACCAGTGTGTTAATATAAGAAAAAAAATGATATGTAAAAGACTATAAAGAGAATGCAATCTTTATATACATTTATATTCATGTAGATAGAAGTTTCTAAGAATTTATGAAAATATTTTCAGTTTAACTAGGTGAGAACTTAGAAAGATTTTGAGCAGAAAAATCACTATCTCTCTGAAAAATCTTTTGTGTTTACATGCTAGAAATTTACAATTAAAAATCAAGTTTCACAAAAGATATATTTAAAATCATCAAAAATATTTCATAAGAAAAATCAAACAAATTATGCAACTTCTTTGTGAATAAATATGTTAAGGTAGGAAATAAAATATGACAAATAAATGGAGATACATACAAAATTCATAAGCTGAAACACTATTGTAAAAACATAAAATTTTCACAAGTTGATCTATAGTTTTTACATAATTCAATCAAATATTTTTGTATTTTTTTGAACTTGAAAAACTAATTCTAACATTATTTAGCAAATTTAAATGCTAAAACTATAATAGGGTAGACTAAAAGAAGACAAGAAAGTATTGGGATGCTTATTTCTAAATATAACAAAATTTATTTAAAAACTTTCATAATCATGCCTTGGTGTAGCCCAACAGAAATGAAAGCAGATAGCCACATTAAGGCTTTTTTACAAATGTTCACAAAAACAATATAATAGCTAAAATTTGAAATCAGTCTTGTAGATTGTAGGTTGAATTGTATTCCCTCTAAATAAATATGGTGTAATCCCAACCCCAAGTAGCTAAGAATATGACCTTACTTGGAAATAGAGTCATAATTATTTAAGATTAAGTCATGCTGAAGAAAGGTGGGTCCTCTAATCAATATGACTGGTGTCTTTATAAAAAAAAAAAAAGGAATTTTGGACACAACACAAACATACCTGCATGGAGAATGTTATGCAGGCATGAAGACAGAGATTGGGGGGATGTGTTTACAAGCCAAGGAATGACAAAGATTGCCAGCAAACCAGACATAGAACAGATTTGCTTTCACAGCTTTAGAGGAAGACAATCTAGCCAACACCTTGATTTTAGACTTCCAGCATCAAGAACAGTAAGGCAACAAATTTCTGTTGCTTAAGCCACCCAGTTTGTGACATTTTGTCAAGGCAGCCCCAGCAAACTGATACAAAACCCATGTCAATTAACTAGTAAATAACTGAACATATCATGCTATATCCTTATATATAAGCAATGAAAAGAATGAAGTATTAATATCCAAGTATTAATATCAGATTACTTGGAGAAATCTGAAAAACATTAAGCTATGTGAAGGAGTGAACTGAAGTGAAGTGAAAATCGCTCAGTCGTGTCTGACCCTTTGTGACCCTATGAACTAAACAGTCCATGGAATTCTCTAGGCCAGAACACTGGAGTGGGTAGCCTTTCCCTTCTCCAGGGGATCTTCCCAACCCAGGGATCAAACCGAGGTCTCCTGCATTGCAGGCAGATTCTTTACCAGCTGAGCCACAAGGAGAGCCCTACGTGAAGGAAGTATAACATAAAATACAATGTTCTGTAAGATACCATTTATATGAAACTCTCAATTCAGTTCAGTTTAGTCGCTCAGTTGTGTCCAACTCTTTGAGACCCCATGGACTGCAGCACGCCTCTAAAAGGTTAGAATTCTAATAACTTGAAGCAAATGAACAGACATCTGAGATTGAGATTCAGGGAATGACAATAACTTCAAAGAGCATGAGGAAATATTTTGTGGTGATATAAATGGCCTGTATCTTGATTTTGGTCATAAGAACATGGTTAATGCAATTGTCCAATCTCATCAAACTGTATACTATTAATTTATAAATTTTATCGCATTCATATTGTATTTCAATATATCTGGGTATTTCAGTCCAGTAACTGACAATAAAAAATAGGTTTTTTCCAAAATAAACTCAGATATGCACAGATACTTTATAAATGACTAAGTTATCACAGTAGAAAGGTGAAAAAATGAATTGTGTTGTAAATAAATGACACTGGGTACATTGGGTATCCATATGGGAAAAAATTAAACTGGACCCTTTCAAAGACCATTGTATTTCATCAGATCAGACCAGATCAGTCGCTCAGTCGTGTCCGACTCTTTGTAACCCCATGAATCACAGTGCGCCAGGCTTCCCTGTCCATCACAAACTCCCGGAGTTCACTCAGACTCAAGTACATCGAGTCAGTGATGCATCCACCCATCTCATCCTCTGTTGTCCCCTTCTCCTCCTGCCCCCAATCCCTCCCAGCATCAGAGTCTTTTCCAATGAGTCAACTCTTCACATGAGGTGGCCAAAGTACTGGAGTTTCAGCCTCAGCATCATTCCCTCCAAAGAAATCCCAGGGCTGATCTCCTTCAGAATGGACTGGTTGGCTCTCCTTGCAGTCCAAGGGACTCTCAAGGGTCTTCTCCAACACCACAGTTCAAAAGCATCAATTCTTCGGCGCTCAGCCTTCTTCACAGTCCAACTCTCACATCCATATGTGACCACAGGAAAAACCATAGCCTTGACTAGACGGACCTTTGTTGGCAAAGTAATGTCTCTGCTTTTGAATATGTTATCTAGGTTGGTCATAACTTTCCTTCACGCAAAACTGAAGATCAAGCCCTGAGCGTTTGAAGTGGGAGCACTGACTCCAAGATCCTAGACTACCAGAGAACTAACCCTAGGAGGCATCAAATAGTGAGAACTCACACAAAGGAAACCACCAGAATATAGAAGCTGGCATCACCCAACCACCTGTGTAGGATGTCACATCTAAACAACAAACAAAACAAAAATACAAACCCAGTCATCAGCAGACAGGATTACCACCTCACTCAGCCTTGCCCATCAGAGGAAAAATAAACAAACAAAAACTCAGCACATATCTCACTCTATACGAAGCTCACACAAATCACTGGACCAACCTCAGGAGGGCAGAAACCAAAACGAAGAAAGAATTCAACCTTGAAGCCTGGGAAAAGGAGACCTCAAACACAGTAAGTTAAAAAAAAGTAATGAAAAAACAAAGAAATACTACACAAATCAAGGAGCAAACTAGAAACACAGAAGTCCAAATAAATGAAAAGGAAATAGGTGCACTACCTGAAAAAGTATTCAGAAAAATGATGGTAAAGATGCTCAAAAATCTTGAAAACAAAATGGAGAAAATACAAGAATCAATTAACAAAGACCAAGACGAATGAAAAAATAAACATGCAGAGACAAACAATTACTGAAATTAAAAATACTCTAGAAGGAACCAATAGCAGAATATTTAAAGCAGAAGAATGAATCAGTGAGCTGGAAGAGAAAATGGTGGAAATAACTTCTGAAGAGCAGAATAAAGTAAAAAGAATGAAAAGAACTGAGGATAGTCTCAGAAACCTTTGGTACAATATCAAATGTACCAACATTTGAATTATAGGGGTCCCAGAATAAGAAGAGAAAAATAAAGGGTATGAGAAAATTCTTGAAGAAATTATAGTAGAACATTTCCCCAACATGGAAGAGGAAATAGTCAATCAAGTCCAAGAAGCACAGAGGGTCCCATACAGGATAAACCCAAGGAGAAACATGCCAAGACACATACTAACCAAATAATAAAGACTAAACACAAAGAAAGAATATTAAAAGCAGCAAGGGAGAAGCAACAAGTAACAAACAAGGGAAACCCCATCTGCTTGACAGCTGATCTTTCAGCAGAAACTCTGCAGGCCAGAAGGGGATGGCAGGACATATTTAAAGTACTGAAAGGAAAAAATCTACAACCAGGATTACTGTACCCGGCAAGGATCTCATTCAAAATTGATGGAGAAATAAAAAGCTTTCCAGGCAAGCAGAAGTCAAGAGAATTCAGTACCACCAAACCAGCTTTACAACAAATGTTAAACAGACTTATATAGTCAAGAAATATAAGAGAAGAAAAAGATCTACAAAATCGACTCCAAACAATTAAGAAAATGGCAATAGAAACATATATATTGATTATTACTTTAAATGTAAATGGATTACATGCTCCACCCAAAAGACACAGACTAGCTGAATGAATACAAAAACAAGACCCATATATATACTGTCTACAAGAAACCCACTTCAGACCTCAAGACACATATAGACTGAAAGTGAGAGGATGGAAAAATATATTCCATGCAAATGAGAAGCCAAAGAAAGCTGGAGTAGCAAAACTCATATCAGAAAAGATAGAACTTAAAGAATATCAGAAGAGATAAAGAAGGACACTACATAGTGATCAAGGGATAAATCCAAGAGGAAGACAACAAAATTGTAAATATCTATGCATCCAACATAGATATTTACATAGATATTTGGAGAAGGAAATGGCAACCCACTCCAGTGTTCTTGCCTGGAGAATCCCAGGGATGGGGGAGCCTAGTGGGCTGCCATCTATGGGGTCGCACAGAGTCGGACACAACTGAAGCGACTTAGCAGCAGCAGCATGCACCTAACATAGGAGCGAATTGATACATAAGACAAACACTAACAGACATAAAAGAAGAAATTGACAGTAACACAATAATAGTAGGAGACTTTAACACCCCACTTACACCAATGGACAGATCATCAAAACAGAAAATTAATAAGGAAACACAAGTCTTAAATGATATATTACATTAGATGGACCTCATTGATATCTTCAGGACATTCCATCCAAATGCAGAAGAATATACCTTCTTTTCAAGTACACATGGAACATTCTCCAGGTCACAAATCAAACCTCACAACATCTTGGGTCACAAATCAAACAGTAAATTTAAGAAAATTGAAATCATATCAAGCATCTTCTCTTACCACGCTATGAGACTAGATATCAATTACAAGAAAAAAACTGTAAGACAAACAAACACATGGAGATTAAACAACCTGTTTCTAAATAACCAACAGGTTACTGAAGAAATCAAAAGGGAAATAAAAAAATTTCTAGAAAGAAATGACAATGAAAACACAACAACTCAAAACTTATGGAATGCAACAAAAGCAGTCCTAAGAGGGAAGTTTCTAGCAATATAATCTTACCTCAGGAAATAAGAAAAACATTGAATAGACAACCTAACTTTACTTACAAAACAACTGGAAAAAGAGTTTTAAAAAAACCAAAATTAGTAGAAGGAAAGAAATCAAAAAGATCCAAGCAGAAATAAATGAAAAAGAAATGAAAGAAACAATAGTAAAGATTAATAAAACTAAAAGCTGTTTCTTTGAGAAGGTAAACAAAATTGACAAAACTATGGTCAGACTCATCAGGAAAAAAGGAGAGGAGAATCAAAATTAGATATGAAAAAGGAGAGGTTACAATAGACAATGCAGAAATACAAAGGATTATAAGAGAATATTATGAACAACTACATGGCAATAAAATGGATATCCTGGAAGAAATGGACAGATTCTTAGAAAAGTTCATTCTTCCAAGACTGAACCAGGAAGAAATAGAAATTATAACAACCCAATCACAAACACGGAAATTCAAGCTGTGATCAAAAATCTCCCCCAAAACAAAAGCCCAGGACCAGATGGCTTCACAGGAGAATTCTATCAAACATTTAAAGAGCTAATGCCCATTCTTCTAAAACTCTTTCAAAAAATTTCAGAGGAAGGAACACTTCCAAACTCATTCCACAAGGCCACCATCACCCTGATAGCAAAACCAGACAAAGACAAACACACACAAAAAAGAAAATATCAATGATATTTTACAGGCCAATATCAATGATGAACGTAGATGCAAAAATCCTCAACAAAATTTTAGCAAACAGAATTCAGCACCACATCAAAAAGCTCATACATCATGATCAAGTTGGGTTTATTCCAGGAATGCAAGGTTTCTTCAATATATGCATATCAATCAATGTGATATACCATAATAACAGTTTGAAAGATAAAAACTATATGATAATCATAACAGATGCAGAAAAAACCTTTGACAAAATTCAGCAACTATTTATGATTAAAACTCTTCAAAAATGAGCATAGAAGGAACCAACCCCAACATCAGCTCATTTCAGTTCAGTTCAATCACTCAGTAATGTCTGACTCTTTATGACCCCATGGACTGCAGCAGGCCAGGCCTCCCTGTCCATCACCAACTCACTAGGTTTACTCAAACTTATATCCATTGAGACAGTGATGCCATCTAACCATCTCATTCTCTGTCATTCACTTCTCCTCATACCTTCAATCTTTCCCAGCATCAGGTCTTTTCCAATGAGTCAGTTCTTCACATCAGGTGGCCAAAGTATTGAAATTTCAGCTTCAGCATCACTCCTTTCAATGAATATTCAGGACTGACTTCCTTTAGGATGGACTGGTTGGATCTTCTCACTGTCCAAGGGACTCTCAAGAGTCTTCTACTCTTCTGAACACTGCAGTTCAAAAGCGTCAATTCTTCAGTGCTCAGCTTTCTTTATAGTCCAACTCTCACATCCATACATGACTACTGGAAAAACCATAGCCTTGACTAAATGGACCATTGTTGGCAAAGTAATGTCTCTGCTTTTTAATATTCTGTCTAGGTAGGTCATAACTATTCTTCTAAGGAGCAAGCATCTTTTAATTTCATGATTGCAGTCACCGTCTGCAATGATTTTGGAGCCCAAGAAAATAAAGTTTCTCACTGTTTCCATTGTTTCCCCATTTCTTTGCCATGAAGTGATGGGACCAGATGCCATGATCTTAGTTTTCTGAATGTTGAGCTTTAAGCCAACTTTTTCACTCTCCTCTTTCACTTTCATCAAGAGGCTCTTTAGTTCTTCGCTTTCTGCCATAAGGATGGTGTCATCTGCATATCTTAGGTCATTGATATTTCTCCTGGGAATTTTGATTCCAGCTTGTGCTTCATCCAGTCCAGCATTTCTCATGATGTACTCTGCATATAAGTTAAATAAGCAGGGTGACAATATACAGCTTTGATGTATTCCTTTCCCGATTTGGAACCAGTCTGTTGTTCTATGTCCAGTTCTAACTGTTGCTTCTTGACCTGCATATAGATTTCTCATGATGCAGGTCAGGTGGTCTGGTATTCCCATCTCTTTCAGAATTTTCCACAGTTTATTGTGATCCACACAGTCAAAGGTTTTGGCATTGTCAATAAAGCAGAAGTAGACGTTTTTCTAGATCTCTCTTGCTTTCTCAATGATCCAATGGATGTTGGCAATTTGATTTCCCGTTCCTCTGCCTTTTCTAAATCCAGCTGCAACATCTGTTAAGTTCATGGTTCATGTACTGTTGAAGCCTGACTGGAAGAATTTTGAGCATTACTTTGCTAGTGTGTGAGATGAGTGCAATTGGCATTGCCTTTTTTGGGATTGGACTGAAAACTGACTTTCCAGTCCTGTGTCCACTGTTTAGTTTTCCAAATTTTCTGACATATTGAGTGCAGCACTTTCACAGCATCATCTTTTAGGATTTGAAATCCAACCAAACGTGGTCCCCTCGAGAAGGGAGTGGCAAACCACTTCAGTATTCTTGCCTTGAGAACCCCATGAACCACATGAAAAGGTAAAAAGATAGGATACTGAAAGATGAACTCCCCAGGTCAGTAGATGCCCAATATGCTACTGGAGATCAGTGGAGAACTAACTCCAGAAAGAATAAAGAGACAGAGCCAAAGCAAAAACAACACCCAGTTGTGGATGTGATTGGTGTTGTAAGTAAAGTCTGAAGCTGTAAAGAGCAATATTGCATAGGAACCTGGAATGTTAGGTCCATGAATCAAGGCAAATTGGAAGTGGTCAAACAGGAGATGGCAAGAATGAACATCGACATTTTAGGAATTAGCAAACTAAAATGGACTGGAATGGGCTAATTTAACTCAGATGGCCATTATATCTACTAATGTGGGCAGGAATCCCTTAGAAGAAATGGAGTAGCCATCATCATCAACAGAAGAGTCTGAAATGCAGTACTTGGATGCAATCTCAAAAACGACAGAATGATCTCTGTTTGTTTCCAAGGCAACCCATTCAATATCACAGTAATCCAAGTGTATGCCCCAACCAATAATGCTGAAGAAGCTGAAGTTTAACTGTTCTGTGAAGACCTACAAGACCTTCTAGAACTCACACCCCAAAAAGATGTCCTTTTCATTATAGGAGACTCTAATGCCAAAGTAGGAAGTCAAGAAATACCCAGAGTAACGGGAAAATTTGGCCTTGGAGTACTTCAACATAGTAAAGGCCATATATGATAAGCCTACAGCAAACATTATTCTCAGTGGTGAAACTAAAAGCATCCCCCCTAAGATCAGGAAGAAGACAAGGATATCCACTTTTGTCACTATTATTCAACATAGTTCTGGAAGTCCTGCTGCTGCTGCTAAGTCACTTCAGTAGTGTCCGACTCTGTGCGACCCCATAGAAGGCAGCCCACCAGGCTCCCCCATCCCTGGGATTCTCCAGGCAAGAACACTGGAGTGGGTTGCAATTTCCTTCTCCAATGCATGAAAGTGAAAAGTGAAAGTGAAGTCGCTCAGTCGTGTCTGACTCTGTGCGACCCCATAGACAGCAGCCCACCTAGCTACAGCCAAGAAGAATAAATAAAAGGAATCCAGTTTGGAAAAGAAGAAGTAAATCTCTCACTGTTTGCAAATGACATGATACTGTACAAAGAAAAACCCTAAAGATAGGACCAGAAGATTACTAGAGCCTATCAGTGAATTTATCAAAGTTGCAGGATACAAAATCAATACACATAAATCACTTGCATTTCTATATACCAACATTGAAATATCAGAAAGAGAAATTAAGGAAGTAATCTCATTCACCATTGCAGCAAAAAGAATTAAATATCTGGGAATAAATTTACCTAAGGAGAGAAAAGAACTGTACACAGAAAATTATAAGACATTAGTGAAAGAAATCAAAGATGACATAAAAAGATGGAGAAATATTCCATGTTTGTGGATAGGAAGAATCATTATTGTGAAAATGACTATACTACCAAATGCAATCTACAGATTCAATGTGATCCCTATTAAATTACCAATGGCATTTTTTCACAGAACTAGAACAAAAAATTTCACAATTCATTTGGAGACACAAAAGACCCTGAATAGTGAAAGCAGTCTTAAGGAAGAAGAATGGAACTGGAGGAATCAACCTTCCTGACCTCAGATTATACTACAAAGCTACAGTTATCAAGACAGTATGGTACTGGCACAAAAACAGAAATATAGACCAATGGAACAAGACAGAAAGCCCAGAAATAAACCCGTGCACCTAAGGCTACCTAATTTTTGACAAAGGAAGCATGAATATACAATGGGTCAAAGACAGCCTCTTCATTAAATGGTGCTGAGAAAACTGGACAGCTACATGTAAAAGAATTAAATTAGAACACTTTCTAATACCATACACAAAGATAAACTCAAAGTGGATTAAAGACCTAAATGTAAGACCAGAAACTGTAAAACTCTTAGAGGAAAACATAGGCAAAACACTTGATGACATAAGTCAAATCAAGATCCTCGAGATCTTGAGTAATGGAAATAAAAACAAAAGTAAACAAGTCGGACATTAAACTTAAAGCTTTTACAAAGCAAAGGAAACTATAAGCAAGGTGAAAACACCACCCTCAGAATGGGAGAAAATAAGAGCAAATGAAACAACTGACAAAGGATTAATTTCCAAAATATACAAGCAGCTCATATGACTCAATGCTAGAAAAACAAAGAAACCAATCAAAAAGTGTAAAAGACCTAAAAGACCCAATCAAAAGGGTAAAAGACCCCAAAAGACATTTCTCCAAAGAAGACATACAGATGGCTAACAAACACATGAAAAGATGCTCAACATCACATTATTAGAGAAATACAAATCAAAACCACAATGAGATATCACCTCACACTGGTCAGAATGGCTATCCTCAAAAAGTCTACAAACAATAAATGCTGCAGAGGGTGTGGAGCAAATGGAATGCTCTTGCACTGTTAGTGGGAATGTAAATTGATAGAGCCACTATGAAGAGGGTATGGAGATTCCTTTAAAAAATAGGAATAAAACCACCATATGACCCAGCAATCCCACTTCTAGAAAAATATCCTAAGGAAACCAAAATTGAAAAAGATACATGTATCCTGTTGTTCATTGCACCACTGTTTACAATAGCTAGAACATGGAAGCAACCTAGACGTCCATCAACAGATGAATGGATAAAGAAGCTGTGGTACATATACACAATTGAGTATTACTCAGCCATAAAAAGGAACACATTTGAGTCAGTTCTGATGAGGTGGATGAACCTAGAACCTATTATACAGAGTGAAGTGAACCAGAAAGAGAAAGATAAATATCGTGTTCTAACACACATATACGGAATCTAGAAAAATGGTACTGAAGAATTTATTTACAGGGAAGCAGTGGAGAAACAGACATAGAGAATAGACTTACGGACATGGGGAGAAGGGAGAAGAGAGTGAGATGTATGGAAAAAGTAACACGGAAACGTACACTACCATATGTAAAATAGATAGCCAACAGGAATTTGCAATATGGCTCAGGAAACTTAAACAGGGGCTCTGTAACAACCGAGAGGGTTGGGATGGGGAGGGAGATGGGAGAGAGGTTCAGAAAGGAGGGGACATATGTATACTTATGGCTAATTCATGTTGAGGTTTGACAGAAAATTCTGTAAAGCAAGTATTCTTCTGTAAAGCATTTATCCTTCAATTTAAAATTTAAAAAAAAAAGGGAAAAAAAGACCAACTATAGAAAAATCAAAAGGTTTGAATAAGCACTTCACAAAGGAGAAAATATGTAACCACAAAAGATATACAACATCATGTACCTTCAGTAGAAATAAGAGGACACCATGAGATGTCTATATACCTGTACCACACTGACACAGAGTGTTGTCAAGTATGTAGATCAAAAGAACTCACATGTACATTTGGCAGCATGACTTGGTATAACCTTGGAAAAGAGTTTAGTAAAGTTGGGTCCTATTTTTTGATCTAGCAATTCAACGTATGAGGATCTGTAATAGATAGATACGTGTACATTAGGTTCAGTCGAGTTCAGTCACTCAGTCATGTCCGACTCTTTGCGACCCCATGAAGCGCAGCATGCCAGGCTTCCCTGTCCATCACCAACTCCCGAAGTCCACCCAAATCCATGTCCATTGAGTCAGTGATGGCATCCAACCATGTCATCCTCTGTCATCCCCTTCTCCTACTGCCCTCAATTTTTACCAGCATCAGATCAGATAAGATCAGTTGCTCAGTCATGTCCAACTCTTTGCGACCCCATGCATCGCAGCATGCCAGGCCTCCCTGTCCAACACCAACTCCCGGAGTTCACTTAGACTCACGTCCATCGAGTCAGTGATGCCATCCAGCCATCTCATCCTCTGTCATCCCCTTCTCCTCGTGCCCCCAATCCCTCCCAGCATCAGAGTCTTTTCCAACGAGTCAACTCTTCGACTGAGGTGGCCAAAGTACTGGAGTTTCAGCTTTAGCATCATTCCTTCCAAAGAAATCCCAGGGCTAATCTCCTTCAGAATGGACTGGTTGGATCTCCTTGCAGTCCAAGGGACTCTCAAGAGTCTTCTCCAACACCACAGTTCAAAAGCATCAGGGTCTTTTAAAATGAGTCAGCTCTTTGCATCAGGTGGCAAAGTACTGGAGTTTCAGCTTCAACATCAGTCCTTCCAATGAACACCCAGGACTGATCTCCTTTAGGATGGACAGGTTGGATCTCCTTGCAGTCCAAGGGACCCTCAACAGTCTTCTCCAACACCACAGTTCAAAAGCATCAGTTCTTCGGCTCTCAGCCTCCTTCACAGTCCAACTCTCACATCCATACATGACCACTGGAAAAACCATAGCCTTGACTAGACGGACCTTTGCTGGTAAAGTAATGTCTCTGCTTTTTAATATGTTGTTTAGGTTGGTCATAACATTCCTCCCAAGGAGTAAGTGTCTTTTAATTTTCTGGCTGCAATCACCATCTGCAGTGATTTTGGAGCCCAGAAAAATAAAGTCTGACACTGTTTCCCCATCTATTTGCCATGAAGTGATGGGACCAGATGCCATGATCTTAGTTTTCTGAATGTTGAGCTTTAAGCCAACTTTTACACTCTCCTCTTTCACCTTCATCAAGAGGCTCTTTAGTTCTTCTTCATTTTCTGCTATAAGGGTGGTGTCATCTGAATATCTGAGGTTATTGATATTTCTCCCAGCAATCTTGATTCCAGCTTGTGCTTCCTCTAGCCCAGCTTTTCTCATGATGTAGTCTGCATATAAGTTAAATAAGCAGGGTGACAACATACAGCCTTGACGTACTCCTTTTCCTATTTGGGACCAGTCTGTTGTTCCATGTCCAGTTCTAACTGTTGCTTCCTGACCTGATATAGATTTCTCTAGAGGCAGGTCAGATGGTCTGATATTCCCATCTCTTTCAGAATTTTCCACAGTTTATTGTGATCCACACAGTCAAAGGCGTTGGCATAGTCAATAAAACAAAAATAGATGTTTTTCTGGAATTCTCATGCTTTTGCAATGATACAGCAGATGTTGGCAATTTGATCTCTGGTTCCTCTGCCTTTTCTAAAACCAGCTTGAACATCTGGAAGTTCATGGTTCATGTACTGCTGAAGCCTGGCTTGGAGAACTTTAAGCATTACATGGTGGTCCTGATTAAAAATCTAAATACTCCAATAAACATGCAGATTCTATTCACTGAGGTTGTACACAAAAGTAGTATGTATAGGAGAATAATATAGCATGCATAGTAGGATACAGGTATTTTAAAAGTCCTATCTGTTTCTAAATGTGAAATTAAGATGAAGACAATCTTCAACCATGAAATTGCTTATTGTTCAAAAAGATGCCCCAAACATTAAGTAAATATAGTTTCGTATGGACATTATAATAGAACGTGTTCTCTGGTGGCTCAGATGTTAAAGCGTCTGCCTGCAATGTGGGAGACCTGGGTTCGATCCCTGGGTTGGGAAGATCTCCTGGAGAAGGAAATGGCAACCCACTCCAGTACTCTTGCCTGGAGAATCCCACGGATGGAGGAGCCTGGTGGGCCACAGTCTATGGGGTCGCAAAGAGTCAGACACCTGAGAGACTTCACTTTCACTTTTCTACATGCCTAAGATTCTGTTCCATTTCTTCAATTTATGATCACATGGACCAAGTGATGTAGGCTCTGTCTTGTTCACTCTCATAAAGTGAGAGATGAGTGTTATTTGTAGCTTCTAATGTCACAATCACAAGCAATATGCTTAGAAGAGTGGTATACAATAGCTCTTGACATTTCTTTAACAGAATTACAAGCTGAAGAGACCTTAGTGTACTAAGTCCTAAAACAAAACACTCAATATAAATACTAATATGAAGTACTTTTAGACACACAAAGGTACAAGTTCTTTATAATGACTTGGGGACACATTTTAGAACTTAACCACGAAGACAATCTTCTGTACTAATTTCTGAAAGATTCTGTATGGAATCTCAAGTCCAATATTATTAACTGCATTCCTTACCAACATGAAGGACATCTATTCAGGTCCACCTTCTGTATTTTAAGTAGAATGATTTTCAAGGTTTAATAACTCTCTCAGTAGGTTAGGTTAAAGATGATAACTTGCCTCTTAAAAACTCAAGTTTAGGATGATAGAGAAACTGGTTGAGATTCCATGTAGCTAGAAAATACCTTGTGTGTGTGTGTAAAGAGTGCAGGGCCAAGAGTTAATGAAACAGTGTGAGTATGTTTCAAGTTATTCATAAAAGATTTATTGCTATTATTGATACTTTAATAATGTTTTGGAGAGAACATGTTTTTGTTGTTGACACTGGGTCACTTGTTATGGTATGTATGTATGTATGTATAGTAGAATGCACAAGTAGTATGTACAAGTTTTTTGATTTATGCCTATAATTTCAATATTCAGTTATAAATATATATCATTTATTTGCTAATAAAATGAAGTTACATGGATAGTGATAATATGCTCTGATGCATGAAGTTATTATGCTGCTATACATATATGTTTATGTTTTGTGTACTTATATTTTGTGGATATATTTAATAGCTTTGAAGACTTCATAAAAAAGATAAAAACTAAAGACTTCTTCAACATATTAACAGCATATGTCGGAAAATAAGACACTGGAAGATTAAACTGTCATAAAACAAAGAAAATACCATAAAACAAAAATACCAAGAACTGTATGATTATAATTTTAAAAAATTTTTCCAAAAGAAGCAATTTTTCTTTAGTTCAATGATTACGTTAAATATTTAGAGCAAGTGCTTCATAAATTCTGATTGCAAGTTTTATTTCCTCTTCTGTAATATGAAATCAGGAGGGCCTACAAGAGCCATCCCACATTGAAGGTCAGGAAGGGCGGCAGTGAGGAGATACCCCTCATCCAAGGTAAGGAGCAGCAGCTGTGCTTTGCTGGAGCAGCCGTGAAGAGATACCCCACACCCAAGGTAAGAGAAACCTAAGTAAGATGGTAGGTGTTGCAAGAGGGCATCAGAGGACAGACACACTGAAACCATACTCACAGAAAACTAGTCAATCTAATCACACTAGGACCACAGCCTTGTCTAACTCAATAAAACTAAGCCATGCCCAAGGGGCAACCCAAGATGGGCGGGTCATGGTGGAGAGATCTGACAGAATGTGGTCCATTGGATAAGGGAATAGCAAACCACTTCAGTATTCTTGCCTTGAGAACCCCATGAACAGTATGAAAAGGCAAAATGATAGGATACTGAAAGAGCAACTCCCCAGGTAAGTAGGTGCCCTATATGCTACTTGAGATCGGTGGAGAAATAACTCCAGAAAGAATGAAGGGATGGAGCCAAAGCAAAAACAATACCCAGCTGTGGATGTGACTGGTGATAGAAGCAAGGTCCGATGCTGTAAAGAGCAATATTGCATAAGAACCTGGAATGTCAGGTCCATGAATCAAGGCAAATTGGAAGTGGTCAAACAAGAGATGGCAAGAGTGAATGTCCACATTCTAGGAATCAGCAAACTAAAATGGACTGGATGGGTGAATTTAACTCAGATGACCATTATATCTACTACTGCAGGCAGGAATCCCTCAGAAGAAATGTAGTGGCCATCATGGTCAACAAAAGAGTCCAAAATGCAGTACTTGTATGCAATCTCAAAAATGACAGAATGATCTCTGTTCGTTGCCAAGGCAAACCATTCAATATCACAGTAATCCAAGTCTATGCCCCAATCAGTAACGCTGAAGAAGCTGAAGTTGAACAGTTCTATGAAGACCTACAAGACCTTTTAGAACTAACACCCAAAAAAGATGTCCTTTTCATTATAGGGGACTGGAATGCAAAAGTAGGAAGTCAAGAAACACCAGGAGTAACAGGCAAATTTGGCCTTGGAATATGGAATGAAGCAGGGCAAAGACTAATAGAGTTTTGCCAAGAAAATGAACTGGTCATAACAAACACCCTCTTATAACAACCCAAGAGAAGACTCTACACGTGGACATCACCAGATGGTCAACACCGAAATCAGATTGATTATATTCTTTGCAACCAAAGATGGAGAAGCTCTATACAGTCAACAAAAACAAGACCAGGAGCTGACTGTGGCTCAGATCAGGAACTCGTTATTACCAAATTCAGACTTAAATCGAAGAAAGTAGGGGAAACCACTAGACCATTCAGGTATGACCTAAATCAAATCCCTTATGATTATACAGTGGAAGTGAGAAATAGATTTAAGGGCCTAGATCTGATAGATAGAGTGCCTGATGAACTATGGAATGAGGTTCCTGACATTGTACAGGGATCAAGACCATTCCCATGGAAAAGAAATGCAAAAAAGCAAAATGTCTGTCTGGGGAGGGCTTACAAATAGCTGTGAAAGAAGAGAAGTGAAAAGCAAAGGAGAAAAGGAAAGATATAAGCATCTGAATGCAGAGTTCCAAAGAATAGCAAGAAGAGATAAAGCCTTCCTCAGCGATCAATGCAAAGACATAGAGGAAAACAACAGAATGGGAAAGACTAGAGATCTCTTCACGAAAATTAGAGATACAAAGGGAACATTTCATGCAAAGATGGGCTTGATACAGGACAGAAATGGTATGGACCTAACAGAAGCAGAAGATATTAAGAAGAGATGGCAAGAATACACAGAAGAACTGTACAAAAAAGATCTTCACAACTCAGATAATCATGATGGTGTGATCACTGACCTAGAGCCAGACATCCTGGAATGTGAAGTCAAGTGGGCCTTAGAAAGCATCACTACGAACAAAGCTAGTGGAGGTGATGGAATTCCAGTGGAGCTATTCCAAATCCTGAAAGATGATGCTGTGAAAGTGCTGCACTCAATATGCCAGCAAATTTGGAAAACTCAGTAGTGGCCACAGGACTGGAAAAGTTCAGTTTTCATTCCAATCCCAAAGAAAGGCAATGCCAAAGAATGCTCAAACTACTGCACAATTGCACTCATCTCACACACTAGTAAAGTAATGCTCAAAATGCTCCAAGCCGGGCTTCAGCAATACATCAACCGTGAACTTCCTGATGTTCAAGCTGGTTTTAGAAAAGGCAGAGGAACCAGAGATCAAATTGCCAACATCCGCTGGATCAAGGGAAAAGCAAGCGAGTTCCAGAAAAACATCTATTTCTGCTTTATTGACTGTGCCAAAGCCTTTGACTGTGTTGATCACAATAAACTGTGGGAAATTCTGAAAGATATGGGAATACCAGACCACCTGACTTGCCTCTTGAGAAATCTGTATGCAGGTCAGGAAGCAACAGTTAGAACTGGACATGGAACAACAGACTGGTTCCAAATAGGAAAAGGAGTACGTCAAGGCTGTATATTGTCACCTTGCTTATTTAACTTATATGCAGAGTACATCATGAGAAACGCTGGACTGGAAGAAACACAAGCTGGAATCAAGATTGCTGGGAGAAATCTCAATAACCTCAGATATGCAGATGATACCACCCTTATGGCAGAAAGTGAAGAGGAACTCAAAAGCCTCTTGATGAAAATGAAAGTGGGGAGTGTAAAAGTTGGCTTAAAGCTCAACATTCAGAAAACGAAGATCATGGCATCTGGTCCCATCACTTCATGACAAATAGATGGGGAAACAGTGGAAACAGCATCAGACTTTATTTTGGGGGGCTCATGAAATTAAAAGATGCTTACTCCTAGGAAGGAAAGTTATGACCAACCTAGATAGCATATTCAAAGCAGAGACATTACTTTGCCAACAAAGGTCCGTCTAGTCAAGGCTATGGTTTTTCCAGTGGTCATGTATGGATGTGAGAGTTGGACTGTGAAGAAGGCTGAGCACCGAAGAATTGATGCTTTTGAACTGTGGTGTTGAAGAAGACTCTTGAGAGTCCCTTGTACTGCAAGGAGATCCAACCAGTCCATCCTGAAGAAGGTCAGCCCTGGGATTTCTTTGGTAGGACTGATGCTAAAGCTGAAACTCCAGTACTTTGGCCACCTCATGTGAAGAGTTGTCTCATTGGAAAAGACTCTGATGCTGGGAGGGATTGAGGGCAGTAGGAGAAGGGGACGACAGAGGATGAGATGGCTGGATGGCATCACTGACTCGATGGATGTGAGTCTGAGTGAATTCCAGGAGCTGGTGATGGACAGAGAGGCCTGGCATGCTACGATGCATGGGGTCGCAAAGAATCGGACATGACTGAGCGACTGAACTGAACTGAACTGAACTGATATGAAGTCAAAATAATTGTTCCTTAATTATTTTATATAATTGAATTCTACTTTTTAAAATTCTGTTATTTTTGTGTATGATATTTATGAAAAAACAACTACTCAAATTAGAGCAGTCTAGATTTTTCTTAAAAATATCAGGCTATGAAGAAACAAAAATTATATTTAGGATGCAAATATCTATAGTATTAGGTGTGCTCTTCCCTAGGCAATCCACACACATTGTATTTTTACAATAATATGCTTAGTAAGCATTCAAAAATAGTTTGAAAAATTTTCAGTATTTTGACAATTTTTGGAAGGATTACATATCTTACTAGGGAAACTCCATTACAAAGGAGTAGTAAAAAGTATTCAGTAGGCAGAGTTTGGGGGATGAATCTGAATTGAATCCTGGCCTCTCCTTTTTCTAACTGAATTGGGACAAGTTACTTGACCTTTCCAAATCTCAGTTGCTTCACCTGGAAAATGAATTATACAGTAAAATATGTAAATTTTGCAGACCATTTCTTGGCCCATAGCAGGCACTTGGAAACTGGTAGTATTATTCTTGAAATTGAGGGAAAAGAATATCCTTTTGCAGTTTACAGATATATCCTTTAAAAGTACATATCAATAGATGGGTATAATAGAAAGATGTTGAAATTTCTCATTAGCTAATCTGAAGCAATTTTTTTTTCCAGAGGTAATAAAGATACTTGAACATGATAGTTAATATTTTAAGAGTTGTCCATTGTCACCTAAGTAAAATTTATATTTTTAGTATTTCTATGATGGTGAAATAGGAAGTACGTCTTAAAATATAAGTAAAATACAAATATGAACATATCATTCTGCATTTGTAGGAATTTTTCCAACCTCACAATAACTTCAGAAACTACAAATTAAGATCTTTTCTTGAGAAAGTCATTGTTATTTATTTATGGAGCTAAAATACAGCCAGAATTGTGATATCTAGAAGTCAACCCTGAAAAAAACTTTCTACATTTATATTTTATGATAGCATTCTGGCTATTAGAGGAAAATATACTATTATGAAAAATATTTATCTATAAAGCTTCATACAGTGATGCAGTTTACATTAGATTTTTATGGAGTAGTGCAAATACAAAGTATTCATCAAAACACCTCAGCAAGAGTTAGGCATCTGCTTGCCTAAGGGTTAGTGTTAGGTGATGCAGTTATAATCTACATCAAGGCGGTGCTGGCAGATCAGGTCCCACTCCTGTGGATGGCATTATCTTTTCCTCCTTTGGGTTTCAGGGGAAATAAGAAATGAGGCAAAAGCACTTTTTAGCCTACCCCATGGACTGCAGACTTCAAGGCTCCTCCATCCATGGGACTTTCCAGGCAGGAGTACTGGAGTGGGGTGCCATTGCCTTCTCCGATTCTGCACATAGTGGATCCTAATTATGTCATCCTTGACTTGTATCATTTAGTAACCATATACATTACAAAGAACAGAGACTGAACTTTAAAAATGATTTTAAAGTGTGTAGTATGTTGGTAGAAATTGATTAATCCTTATTTAACTCCTTGGAAGGAAGGTTATGACCAACCTAGATAGCATATTAAAAAGCAGAGACATTACTTTGCCAACAAAGGTCCGTCTAGTCAAGGCTATGGTTTTCCCAGTGGTCATGTATGGATGTGAGAGTTGGACTGTGAAGAAAGCTGAGCGCCGAAGAATTGATGCTTTTGAACTGTGGTGTTGGAGAAGACTCTTGACAGTCCCTTGGACTGCAAGGAGATCCAACCAGTCCATTCTAAAGGAGATCAGTCCTGGGTCTTCATTGGAAGGACTGATGCTGAAGCTGAAACTCCAATACTTTGGCTACCCCATGCAAAGAGTTGACTCATTGGAAAAGACTGTGATGCTGGGAGGGATTGGGGGCAGGAGGAGAAGGGGACGACAGAGGATGAGATGGCTGGATGGCATCACTGACTCGATGGATGTGAGTTTGTGTAAACCCTGGGAGCTGATGATGAACAAGAAGGCCTGGCGTGCTGTGATTCATGGGGTCGCAAAGAGTGAGACACGACTGAGCAACTGAACTGAACTGAAAACTGGGAAATCAAACTGACAACACAGTTTTTACAGCCACCCCCTCCCCACCCATGAACTCCATGGTTCATGGAGTTCTGTCAAAACTTACTTTGCTCTTTGATTCAGCAGCTAAGTAAATGCATTCCTTTCCCTAGACTGGTTGGAAAAGGTTTAAACGATGATCTGTCCTGAAGACCTGATCTATGCAGGAAGGGTTTACATGTTGTTTTATGACTTTGCTACCATAGATTACAAAAAAATTTTTTTTCAGTTTGTCTATAATACCGAGGTCAAAGCATTTCTAGTCCATTGATTTTATAACAGTAGTGCAAGGAACTATTGTATGACAAGCAAAAAAGATGCATAGGATAAAAGGGTGAATAGTACAATTGTGTAACCCGATTACCTATCGAAGTGTGAATGTAAACCAAATACAAAGCACATGCTTTTAATAATAATACTTTATGACCCTTTGCTCAAGGTTTCCTTTCCTCCCTCTAATCATTGAATAGTTATTATTGACAAATGGCAACTAAAAAAAGAAAAGAAAAGCAGTTGTCTTTAACGGCAGATCTGTTATATTTTTCAAACTGTTGTGGCCTCATTTCAAGGAAGATGATTAATAGAGTCTTCTTCTTATTACTGAAACTTCTTATGAAACAAAGGGCATTTCAGAGTTGAAATAGGATGTAACAAGAGCAATTTAGAGATGAAATAAGATATAACAATAAATGCTTACATATTTTTCAAACATTTGTCATGTGTTATCAAATAAATACGACAAATTAAAATCTTATTTTTCACTTTAGTCAAGTTTAAAGTTTTCTAAAGAAAAAATCTGTCATAACCAAAAATCTCTTTGTCATGAGATGGATAATAAAATAGTTTGTTTTCTTAACAAACTCTTAGGTCATTATTAGTTACCATGTGAAATTGCTAAAAAGAAAGACACTCTATGTCATTAGACTATCCATTGCAATGGAATATATAGTATTCATAATTAGAGATGTATGTGATTTTATATGTAGCACAGATTTGCTTGTAGAGTGCTTACTTTTCTTAATATTATATGTAAATAAAATGTATTTACATAGTATTATAGGTAAATAAAAATGATAGTAATAATTGTTTTGAGTACCTTTGTCTTTATTGCATTAAGGTTTTCCAACATGATTGTTCTTTTATTTCATTCCAATTTATGTGCCTTTCTCTACTGGTTCCTTTCTCTCTGTCCTTCCCTGGGATATGTTTGCCTGCTACAGGTATTTTAACAGTGAGTCAGAAGTAAGGGCCTGAAGATCCCAATTTAATCTCCATGTTTCTAGTCTCATCTTTCATCTCCATCTTCTGGCTGACCTCTAAATCAAAAGTAAATTTTCTCTCAATTTGTCCCACCCTCTCGGCACTGACATATATACACTACCACGTATAGAATAAATTGCTAGTGGGAAGCTGTAGTTTAGCACAGAGAGTTCAGCTTGGTGCTCTGGGATGACTTGGAGGGGTAGGGTGGGGAGGGGGTGGGAGGGAGGTCCAAGAGGGAGGGGATATATGCATGTATAGCTGATTCACTTTGCTGTACATCAGAAACTAACACAACATTGTAAAGCAATTATACTCCGATTAAAAAAAAACTTTTTCTTGCTACTTTTTCCACTTCCACTCTGACGGTGCTTAGGTAACACCTATTTCCATTAGTATTAATAATTTACCAATTCTCCCACACTACTTGTATTTCAAAGCTTTATTAAAATCTCTTGTGTCATTTCATTTTCTCTTTGTCCTTGTGGGTTTACACCTTTTTTATTTCATCGCTCTCCCTTTATGAGCTTTTGAGGAGACGTAATCATTTTTGTAGTAAATCTGCCACACTTACCTGATTTCTATTAGAACTTTGGGGCAACTAATTTAACTGCAAAACACTTCATGCTTCTCAGATCCTAAGTATTTAATAATATCTCTGAACCTGTATATAAATGTGAATTAGCAAGATTCTAGGGCTAGACTTGGAGCAGAAAGATGAAGAATGGTGTGCTGTACTCCTTGCTATCAAGAGACCATTCAGCGGTATTTTAATGATTGGTCTGACCTTGTGAATACCTTACAGGCACTCAGGTCACACACTCATCTATTTACCTCCTGTCTGTAGGTTATCATTGGGATAATTTCTGCCTACTAATGAGACTGGAAAGGCATCTTCAAATAAATTAGCTGAAGATAGGGGCAATTATATTTTCAGTTTAGTTTTATAACCTAAGGAAGCCTTACTGAAAAAGCAAGTATACTTATTTTGAGTAAATCTATTTTGCTAAAAAACAAAAAGAATGAGTGTACTAGCCATTTAAAGAAAGAAAAAGTGAGGTGCCTATCTTCTTGGTTGTTTGTGTGTTTCTTTACCTTTAAAGGGCAGATAAGATCAGAAGTGAAATAGAATGGCTGCTTTTGTTATGACAGTAATGAGCTAAAATGGGACTAGATAAAAAAGACTGTAGGTATGGGGTCACAGAGCGGTGAGACTTCATGAATTTATTCATTGAAATGTGGCCGTGTCCCCATAAAATAAGATGTCATCATTACAAGTGTGGGTTGCTTTGTTGCACAGTACTGCTATCTTACTGCTATGATGGAGTCATCCAACACTGGTTTCTATATTTAATGAAAATAGAAAAATTATTAAAATTTCAAAGAGAAAAAGCACAGGGTCACTGCTTAGAAGAGTTAGCATTTTGCTATTTGATAACATTGTAATAATAAAAATGTATGTTTCTGAAAAAGAAATATGAAATGAGATCTTTTTTGTGGATAAAATGTTAAATTGAGTTATTCCAAGAGAAACAAATGAGATGTATGTTCTAAATCTGAAGAGAATTATGTTCAGTGGAACTTTAAGTCTGTCTGTTTCAGACAGAAATACTTCTAAAAGTGACATTTTTTTGATGTCTTGAGGTATATGCTATTTTTATTAATCCATTCATTCCTTTGGCAATCTCTAGCACCTTCCGTTTCTTATTTTCCACAGTTCGACCTCATAGTTCACCAATGAAAACAGTAATTACTGCTAAAATTTTTTAAAAACACAGATTGGAAATGCATTAAAATTAATTTTTATAAATACTCTAAAAAAAAAAAACCACACACACAATACATTTGAAGTCTATTACGATGTTAAAGTGAAAGTGAAATTGTTCAGTCGTGTCCAACTCTTTGCAAATCCATGGACTGTAGTCTGCCAGACTCCTCTGTCCATGGGATTCTCAGGGAAGAATACTGGAGTGGGTTGCCATTTCCTTCTCCAGGGGATCTTCCCGACCCAGGGATTGAACCCTGGTTTTCTGCACTGCAGGCAGATTCTTTACCATCTGAGCCACCAGAGAAGTCATTATGATGTTAGAATACCCTTCTTTCTGTGGCTTTACTCTATTCCTCTGAAAAGATATTATTTAGACTTTCTCTTCTACTTTTAACTTATAATATTTCCCATGAGACAGAACTAAAGTACAAACGTGTTTTTGAAATACATAGGAACACTGTAAAAACTATATATTCTATTGTATTTCTTTAAAAATATATGTACATAATTTGTGTTATGCCTATTTAAATCATATAGGAAAGTACAGGGAATTATTTAATAAATATTTATAAACACATTTTCTTTAGGCAATCAAACAAAAGTACAGATGTAGTCAAAGCCTACTTACTGTCATGTCCTAATATAATTTTCCTATATAACTCCACAGAAATAATGAAGAATCTGATGTTGCTTGTATTCTGGTTGACAGTACTTTAAAAGATATAACTACTTCTTATCTTTTTCCTATTTATTTTCTATTTTAATAAATGCTATTCTTATCTTTATTACATATTTAGTTTTTTTCAGGTGTATTCTATTAGTTTTATTTTTATTGGTTGGTTAGTTTTTTAACTTTCTAATAATTAATCTATTTATTTTCAATATTTACTAAAAACACATTTAAAACAAACAAACAAAAAAGAATTGCCACTTTCACCATTACTATTCAACAATGTATCCGCTGTTCAACCAAAGCAATAACACAAGAAAAAGGAAATAAAAGGCACTCAAATTGGATAGTAAACTCTTTTGATTGATTGTCTTTAAATGCCCTTATCTCCTTTTAAAAGATGGCTTAACTGAGTATAGAAATATAATTTAAAATCTTTCCTTTGAGCTTTCAAAATATATTGGCCTTATTGTTACTATGAAGAAATCTGTTGTCAATCTAATTGTCCATCTAGAAATCTTTACCCTTTAAACATAGTTAATGAGTTTTCCCTTACTATAGTTTGCTAGTTTCACTAGGGTGAGTCTAGGTAAGAAAAAAAAATCTTAATGCTCAAAAATCATGATATATTTTCAATATGAAAACAGAGTTCTGGAAAATTTTTAGCTACTATCCCTTGAGTTTTACTTTTCTGCCATCTCTCCATTGTATTTTGAAGTATTTCAAATTACTCTTTCTTTATTAACTCTTCAATGTTTCTTAGATCTTTGTCTCTGCTTTTTGCTAGGTTCATTTCTCTATTGGCTCTTTCAAGTCATTGTTCTTTTTACTCTGTGGAAACTCTACTTCATTACAGAGTTAATTTTCTTTATAAATTATTTTCAATTTCAGTGACAATCTTTAAAATTATATATTTTAAATGTATGTTTTGTCTTATTTTGTTTTGCTTTTCAGGACTCAGTATCTCAGTATTAGCAGCTTCATTTCTAAGCATTTTTTTTTTTTTTTTTTTTTTGCTACTTGGAACTAAGTGTTTTGAGCATAATAAAGGTTTTTAATGTTTTTTCTTTTGTACTTTATGCATCATTTTTATTAGTTCAGGTGAAGGAACAGCACTTTCAAAGTGTGAATGTATAATACAATCTTTACTAGAAGTGTGAACAATTTTTTTTTTAAGATATTGTATACGGAGACATAAAAAAAGGTGAAACTATGGAAAGTTTTAAAAAATTCAGTAAAATTTTCAGATTTTTTTTCTTTTGAGACAATAAACATTGTTTAATTTATTAAACACTTTGATAAACAATTGTTTACTAGTGTATCATGTATATTAGGTTGTAATGCCATGAACTTCTTGGCTCAGTTTTTCATAACATTTTATAAACATAATATATTTAGAAAATTAGTGGAGATAATGATCACTGTTAGGTAAAAAGTCCTTGTGAACTGCAGACTTTCCTTGGTTACTCTCCACAGGTGACATTTCTGCTTGGAGGACACAGAACAAAGGCTCATGTATTTCTTTTGGCTGTGAAGTGACTGACTCTACTAAACGTTGTGATCAACATGTATTCTCCTTTTGCTAGAAGTACTGGGTCAATAGTTATGATTTAGAACAGATTATGAACTACTAAGTGAAGATTGCTTTTTTTATTCTTCTTTCTCTATGAGTGAAACTTTGTACATGTAACACTAAATTTTGTTTCAAATCATAAATGATGATTTATTTAGTTATGCATGTAAAATTCTAAGCAATTTCAACTCCATTATAAAGTTATTTGAAAAAATACAACATTGATGAATATGATATTGTCAAGTACTCTTATCTATATATTAGAATTTCAAGATAAATAGCACTAAAAATATCCAGTGTCTTATTTACAGATTTTACAGCCACATAGTCAAACCATGATTTCTGGAACAATGCTCCAGCATTGTGAGAAGAATGTGGGAGAATGAGAGAAAATGTGACTTTCCTCTGTGAATCAGCTGGATCCAGACTTCAAGTAATTTAATCTTCCCTATTTTCTCACATTTTCCATTATGGTCTTTCTCAAAGAACTATTGATGTTGTCAATCTTTCCACTAAAATTGTATAAGAAAGACTTGCTTTTCTTAATCAACTGGGGGTGGGGGGGAATAAGAATCTTTGCTTTTATCACACATGGAAGCATTTACTGTTCAGCTAGCTGACACTGAGAGGTCGATTTCTCAAAAGATTTAGTCAAATGCTCCCAGAATGAAGACTCTTGTACACCAGCATGCAAGAAAGGAGGATACTTGATACTACATTAGTGTTCTTTTGATTTTTATTACTCCCACTCAAAAATACCTCACAGAATTTGAAAATCCACTAGAAACTCATTCAAAGGGATACTTTAAGATGAATTCACAAGGAAGGCAAAAGCTTCTGCATGAAGTAAAAAGAGAAACATATTCTTTGTTATCTTTTCTGACAGAATGATTCAAATCCAGGGTAAGAATGACCAAATGGGAATTGTTTTTGGTGGCAAATTAATTAAAGTCACTTCTAATAGTTCACTTTCATGATACACTTCATATATGGCTTAATGGGCCTAAAACAGTTTCTTTCTGGAAAATTTTTTTCTGAGGCATTCTGGACTATATAATAAAATGGAAGTAATTATGGCTACATTTTAAAATGAGCTCTCTTTAGACAAAGCTTTCCACATGAAGATTACTCAGTAAAGTGACATCTGTTTCAGATAGAGGTCTTTAAGCATCAGTCCTCAACAGCTACATGGATAATAAGCAAACTCAAAGACCTCCAGGTTTCTGATTGCCTGCCACAACTGGCTTCAGGCAAAATGACTGTTCTTCATATTTTGCAGAACGCATCCTATTTAGCTAAAAGTCAAATGCTACTGAAAATCAGTTTCAATTGGGGTACCCATCCGATGTTATGAAAAGGAAAAGATCTTTTCAGTCAGAATAAATGTTTCTCAAATATCTAAAGTCATCCAAAATAAAGATTTGTTCTGAGCCAGTGGCCCACACTGGTGGTAGATGTGGATGGTTATCACTGTGCTTGCTTCTCAGTTTGTATACTTCAAAGCAACCAGAGGACTGGACTCCTGGGATTTTTAAATGATGCCATACAACATGGACAGAAGTTCCTTAAGGTCAAAGGAACTGTTTTGTTTACATGCTCAGTGTCTTTTTAAGTGTTCTACACTAAACTGAATGAATTATAATTACCTGGTTTTCTTGAAGTACCATGTCTTTTAGAAAAATTCTATAGTTCTGTTACCTATGTATGTATGTATGTGACTCTATGAATGGTAAAGGGGGGATTCTTCTTCTTATTAGATAAGCTAGTAAGATTAATCTCTTTCTTTTACAGTTTTCTTCCTCTCCCTAATGGCACTCATCACTATCTTTATCTGTCCCACTCCCATCAGGAATTCAAGCTTCATACAGGCCTAGGTTTTGTTTGTTTGATATATCCCCAGAGTCTAGACAAATTGTGCACAGCTTATAGTTGACATTCAATAAACAGTCATTGAGTAAATAAATTAGCAACCATCCCACAATTTTGGAGGGGTTGTCAGTAGGTCAGTTGAAAGGATCCTGAGGAGCAGAGGCACAGATGAACAGGAAGACCTCAATAAGTATTAACAGTTATTAGTGTCAGGTGTTTATGACCCTCACTTTTGCTGATAAAAGATCACTTAAGAATCTTAATCTCAAAAAGATATAAGGGGGATATATTCTACCTAATAAAAATTATAATGGAAAATATGCTCAAATGTTATTTCTTTCAGAAGGGTCCATTTATTTTTATCAAATATTTGAAGTCCTTGAAAGAAAACAATTATTGTACCATCTCAGTTACAAGCAACAAGAAGATACACAGATGGATAGCTATGCATTTTCATCCATGCAATGGCATATCTATATATTCCTATTAAAATATATGTCTATATATATATGTCTACATGTTATATGCATTTTCACCATTTATTTTAAAAATCTGGTTATTTTAAATGAATCCTTAAGAGAATGAGGAATACAATACTTACCTCAACTCATAGATTTACTTGGAGAAAGCTAATATGAAATCTTACCTAGTTGATTTGCTTGCATTTTATTTTACACTCTGCCTATAACTAGTGTTCCTTTTCATTTTAATCACTAAAGCAACAAGTTATTCTTTGATCTTTGGTCAATCATTTTAAGCCAACAATGAACATTTCCATTGTGTTTATTTAATCAAAATGTTTTTAAATACATTTTCTTCACTTTGGGATAAAGTAATTTGATATCTGATTCCTCTGCCTTTTCTAAAACCAGCTTGAACATCTGGAAGTTCATGGTTCACATATTGTTGAAGCCTGGCTTGGAGAATTTTGAACATTATTTTACTAGCATGTGAGATGAGTACAATTGTGTGGTAGTTTGAGCATTCTTTGGCATTGCCTTTCTTTAGGATTGGAATGAAAACTGACCTTTTCCAGTCCTGTGGCCACTGCTGAGTTTTCCAAACTTGCTGGCATATTGAGTGCAGCACTTTTGCAGCATCATCTTTTAGGATTTGAAATAGCTCAACTGGAATTCCATCACCTTCACTAGCTTTATTCATAGTGATGCTTCCGAAGGCCCACTTGAGTTTGCACTCCAAGATGTCTGACTCTAGGTGAGTGATCACACCATCATAACTCTCTGGGTCATTAAGATCTTTTTGTATAGTTCTTCTGTTGCCACCTCTTCTTAATATCTTCTGCTTCTGTTAGGTCTATACCATTTCTGTCCTTTATTGAGCCCATCTTTGCATGAAATGTTCCCTTGGTATCTCTAATTTTCTTGAAGAGATCTCTAGACTTTCCCATTCTATTGTTTTCCTCTATTTCTTTGCATTGATCACTGAGGAAGGCTTTCTTTAGTAGATGATGTCAATAGTGAGTATTGCTATTGAGCAATACTAGCACTAGCACTTTGAGATAAGACTTGCTTTGCATTTCACCTATAAAACCAAATATTTTTTTGTTTTAATTTTAGCCATTCTGGAGATTGTGTAGTGATAAGTTGTTGTTCAGTCGCTAAGTCGTGTCTGACTCTTTGCAACCCCATGCACTGAAGCATGCTAGGCTTCCCTGTCCTTCACCATCTCCTGGAGGTTGCTCAGATAATGTTCATTGAGTTGGTGATGCTATCTAACCACTCATCCTCCGCTGCTCCCTTCTTCTTTTGTCTTCAGCCTTTCCCAGTATCAGGGTCTTCTCCAATGAGTCAGCTGCTCATATCAGGTGGGCAGAGTACTGAAGCTCCAGCTTCAACATCAATCCTTCCAGTGAATATTCAGAGTTGATTTTCTTTAGTATTGACTGGTTTGATCTCATTGCAATCCAAGGGACTCTCAAGAGTCTTCTCCAACACCACAGTTCAAAAGCATCAATTATTTGGCACTCAGGGCTTCTCTGGTGGCTCAGACAGTAAAGCGTCTGCCTGCAGTGCGGGAGACCCGGGTTCAATCCCTGGGTTGGGAAGATCCCCTGGAGAAGGAAATAGCAACCCACTCCAGTACTCTTGCCTGCAAAATTCCGTGGACTGAGGAGCCTGGTGGGCTACAGTCCATGGGGTCACAAAGAGTCAGACATGACCGAGTGACTTCACTTTCACTTTCAGCCTTCTTTATGGTCTCACATCTGTATATGACTACTGGAAAAACCATAGCTTTGACTATATAGACTTTTGGTGGCAAAGTGATGTCTCTGCTTTTTAACATGCTGTCTAGGTTTGTCATAGCTTTCCTTCCAAGGAGCAAGTGTTTTTCATTTCAAGACTGCAGCCACCATCCACAGTGATCTTGGAGCTCAAGAAAATAAAATCTATCACTCTTTCTAATTTTCTCCTTTGTTTTCCATGAAGTGATGGGACTGGATGCCATGATCTTAGTTTTTTAAATGTTGAGTTTTAGCCAGCTTTTTCACTCCAGTCTGTCACCCTCATCAAGGGGCTCTTTAGTTCCTCTTTGCTTCCTGCCATAAGGGTGGTGTCATCTGCATATCGGAGGTTATTGGTATTTCTCCTAGCAATCTTGATTCCAGCTTGTGATTCATCCAGCCTGGCATTTTGTGTGATATATAGTGATATATAATCATTTTATTTTCCATTTCCTGAGGAATGATGAAAATGATCACTTCTTTATTTGCTTCATGGCCATTTGTACATAATCTTTGTATACATCAGTTTATATCTTGCTTAGTTTCAATTGGCTGTCTACCTTTTTCTTATTGTTTTATAGCAGCTTTTATTATATACTTTGATACAAATTCTGCATGAAATGTATGTTGACAAATTTTCTCCCTAAATTTGTCTTAGCTTTAACTTTCTTAATGATGTGTTGATAAAAAAGGTTATTTTTTCTTAATTGAGATATAGCTGACTTACAATATTAAATTAGTTTCAAGTGTGCAACACAGTGGCACAAAATTTTTATGGATTATACTCCATTTATAGTTATTATAAAATACTGTTTATATTCCTGTGCTATACAATATACCCCTGTAACTTTTGATTTTCTACACAGTAGTTTGTACTTCTTATTTCCCTACCCTTATCTGGCCCCTCCCTCCTTCCCCGGTAACCACTTACTTGTTCTCTACATCTCTGAGTCTGCTTCTTTTTTTGTTATGTTTCATTAGTTTGTTTTCTTTTTTAGATTCAACATATAAGTGATAATATAGAGTATTTCTCTTTCTCTGTCTGACTTATTTCACTAAGTATAATACCCTTCAGGTCCATCCATGGTAAAATCTCATTCTTTTTTTTTTAATAGCTGAGTATTATCCCATTGTATGTATGTGTGTGTATATATATATATATATATATATATATATATATACCCGATCTTCTGCATTCTTTCATCAGTTGATGAGCACTTTAGTTGCTTCCATATCTTGGCTATTATAAATAATGTTGCTATGAATATTGAAGAGCATGTATCTTTTCAAATTAGTGTTCTCATTTTCTCCAGATATATCTCCAGGAGTGGAATTGTTGGGTCATATGGTAGTTATATTTTTAGCTTTTTGAGAAAGCTCCAGTGTACCCTTTTAATTTACAGTAGTATAATAAAGATAATGTCTCCTTTCAGGAAAAAGTTTCAACAAGTTTGCTTTCAGCACATTATAAAATATTAGTTCTCTAAACTTGTAATTATTTGGCTAGTTTGCTTTCTGGAAATCCAATTAAATTTATTAGACTTTTTATTTTGTCACTCATGGGCCTCATATAATATTTTCTTATTTTGCTTCTTAACATATATCTAGTCTGTATATATTCTGATCCAACATGAAACTCATTAATACTCTTACTTGCTGAGTCTAATCTGCTATAATCTATTTGTTGAATTCTTCATTTGTTGCTGACTCTTTGCTCTATTTCTGTGCATTTCTTTTTCAGATTTCATTTTGTCATGTATTTTCTTGAATATATTATTCACAACTATTTTAGCATCTAGAAATTTTAATATCCAGATAACCTGTGGGTCTTTTAAAAATATCTAATTTTCCTCTTGTCTATTATTTTTATTGAATATAGATTTTACTGAATGCTGAAAATTATGTATGGAATAACTCATCCTTGACCTTTAAATCTATAATAACATTTTTTTCTGATAAGGTTTTGAATTTCCATTTTGACAATTAAATCATAATGGCCTGATATTATACAATTATGACTCCATCTTTCTTTAAGGATTTTTGAAGCCAAATAATATATATTTCAAATACCAGCATAATTCTATATTCAAAGAAACAGGAATAAAGGCATTTTCATGAAGAAAAATTGAGAGAATTTCTTGGTATTAGATTTCTTCTAAAAGAATTACTAAAGGAACTTTTTCAGACAGAAAGAAATCATAGCAGAAGCAAACTTGGAATGTCAGGAATGATAATATTAAGCACTGGCAAAAATTTGCAGCAGCTAGAACTCCTGAACGTTGCTGATGGGAGTGCAAAATGGTCCAGGTATTCTGGAAAAAGGGTTGGCAATTTCTTACAAAGTTAAACATATACTTTCCATATGGTCCAGCAATACTACTCCTGGGTTATGTCTACAAAAAGACCTGTCCATGAATATTTACTGTAGCTTTATTCATAACTGCCAAGAGTTGGAAACAACCCAAATGTCCTTTGATGGGTAGATGGATTAACAAACTCTGATATATCTATATCTGCACAATGGAATGCCAATTAGAAATATAAAGAAGCAAGCTTCCCCTTTTCACCTTGATTGTTGTAGACTTTAAGCCCATTTATAGATATATTAAAATATCAAAACAGTTTTAAACTCACATTCTTTGTGAGTGACTGTAAAGGAAACTCAGGGAATTATTGTGGAGATGTTGAAGCTCTATAATGAAAATCTATCAAGACCAAGTAGCATGGTTTCTGCTATTGGACCTCATTTGTTGATGTCTAATTAAAAGAATCATTTGCATTTGTTAATGAATCTGTTTAGCTCCTAGTCAAATAATTATTGAACAAGCATGTGATTTAATTTTAATCTCAATTCTCCAGTGGCTCACTTTCTATGCCTACTTAAATATTACCCTTCAAAATGAGTGTTATTAATGTGGTTGGCACTTACGCCTTGCCTTTTCATCATTTATTTTATTGGTTTTTTCTCCCCTTCTTATTTCACCCTGTTTCCAGCATTTATTTAGCACACTAACTCTGATGAGCTTATATTCTGGAAAGAAATGCATCAAATTCCACAGAGTCAAACCTTATTTTTCCAAACATTGGGTGAGCTCCCAGAAGACATTTAATGCTTCATAGTTTTATAGTTTAAGCAATAAAGGAGAGGAAACTAATTCTCTCTCCATTCTCATACCCTCCCTCAAAATATAATTGAGACAGAGCCTTCTGTACTCTTGCTGATTTGTTTTGACATCCATGAACAATCTTACTGAGATGCATTTTGTGTTCTTTCCTCTGCTATGTCCATTATTAATTTTTATTAAACTTCCATTCCATATTATAAAGCATAAATAGGAAGTTATGCAACTATAAGGCCAAATCAACAACTATTCAAATGAGAAGCAAGGTAATTAATAACCAAGAGTGTAAAGTATTCCTGTGAATAAGCAGCTTTTATAAGAATATAATGCTTCTCACTTTTAAATCATTTTATCTTTCTGATGTGGAAATTTTGTCTGAACAAAATGTAAGGCTGTAATTTTCTATACCAGAAAAATCCATGTTACTGACCAAAAATGATCAGGAACATAGCAATATATTTTACCAGATTATTTCTGAAATCTGTTTTTCAAATTGCTATTAAAGGTGGAAAATGACTCACTTTTTTGATATTTATTGCCTTTGGGGGTTCAATTTGTATTTCTATGCAATTAATGGTTCATTATATAGAATAATCTTAATAAAATTATACATTTGGGTAAGGAATATGGCATGTGTCAATAATGAGTACACCAATAATGATTTTTACAGACTTTAGCTTGGGCTCTGCTACTACAAATTTTTCCCATTAATTTTATTTCACTCCATGAAAGTTGGAAAATATGCAGTGTAAAGCAAGATGCACAATTCACAGACCCAAGAAAAGAAAAAGCATTTAAATTTCATTTTCATAATACTTTTGTATTACTATCGCTACTTCATTTTTCTCCCAGAATCAATTTATGATTACTTGAAGCAAACAAATGGAAATATTCAAATGATTAATTCTTTTCCTTAATTTGCAAGAACAAGAGAGAAATCACAGTAACCACATTTAAAATAAGAACTTTTAAAGGACAGCTCTAGATTATATGATTTTTATGGATTAATTTTGCCCTTTTTACCTTCTGGATTAACCACCTCCTATAGAATTTGATTATAGTATCTGGAAAATGTCTTAGAAGTCACCAAGTACATCATGTTGCTATTTTCTTTTGTTGAGATGCTTCAAAGTACTAAAAAAGCAAGAGAAGTTAAATTAAATTTAGTAAATAGCATTTCAACAAAATAACTAAACTAAATAAATTATGTAATTTTAAAGGTTTTAAGTTACACACTTTTATAGTTTATTTTATATAAATATGATGCATGTTGATGGGGGAAATCTTGAAGATCCAGAAGAGGATAAAGAAGGGAAAATTATTTATTCTTTGCTATCCACACATAGTTCTGATTGTATATTGTTGCTTAATACTTCTGCTCTTTATATATTCATTTAATCAGTTGCTATTTACTGAGCACCTGATTTGTGCAAACACTGTTCTAGACAGTCAACCTTCTGATTTTGAAGCCTACATTGTGGCAGAAAGGAAACCAAAAATAAAAAAGGAACAACAAAAAATCTGATAATTATAATTATCAGAAACAAAACACACACACACACACACACACACACACACACACACACACAACATGATAACATAAAGAAACCACGACAGGGAAAAGACAAGGGGTGTATAATTTAGCGAGTAGTCAGGAGAGGAGGATCTGACATTTGAAATATGGCCTGACTAATGAGATAGAACCATTCATGGGTTGCATTAAGAAACTATATAAACCCCTAAAGAGGGGATAAACTTAAATGTAATGGAAAAGAAAAATTAAAATGTCAGAATTTGTGGGAAATATTGAGCAAGGACTTCCCTGGTGGCTCAGACAGTAAAGAATCTGCCTACAAAGCAGACCTGGGTTTGATCCCTGGGTTGGGAAGATCCCCTGGAGAAGGAAATGGCAACTCACTCTAGTTCTTTGCCTGGAGAATTCCATGGACGGAGGAGCCTGGTGGACTACAGTTAATTGGGTCACAAAGAATCAAACACCACTGAGCGACTAACGTTTTCACTTTCACTATTGAGCAAATATGAGTTTGATAATGAGGTGAAAATGGGAAAGCTGTTATGCCAGATTATGGAAGTCATGGTCAGAAGTTCAGTTCAGTTTAGTTCAGTTGCTCAGTCATGTCCAACTCTGAGAGCCCATGGACTGCAGCACGCCAGGCTTCCCTGTCTATCACCAACTCCCAGGGCTTACTCACACTCATGCCCATGGAGTTGGTGATACCATCCAACTATCTCATCCTTCATCATCCCCTTCTCTTCTCACCTTCAATCTTTCCCAGCATCAGGGTCTTTTCAAATGAGTCAGCTCTTTGCATCAGGTGGCCAAAGTATTGGAGTTTCAGCTTCAGCATCAGTCCTTCCAATGAATATCCAGGACTGATTCCCTTTAGGATGGACTGGTTGGATCTCCTTGCCATCCAAGGGACTCTCAAGAGTCTTCTCCAACAGCACAGTTCAAAAGCATCAGTTCTTCAGGGCTCAGCTTTCTTTATAGTCCAACTCTCACATTCATATGTGATTACTGGAAAAACCATAGCTTTTACTAGATGGGCCTTTGTTGGCAAAGAAATGTCTCTGCTTTTTAATATGCTGTCTAGTTTTGTCATAGAGTTTCTTCCAAGGAGCAAGCATCTTTTAATTTCATGGCTGCAGTCACCATCTGTAGTGATTTTGGTTATAAGTTCAGATTTTATTAATTTTTTAAATTGTGGAAAGAACAGTTAACATGGGCTCTATCCTCTTAACAAAATTTTAAGAGTTTAATATATTACCGTGCTGTACAGTAGATCTCTAGAACTTATTCATCTCACGTCACTGAAACTTTATACCCACTGAACAGCAATTCTCCACTTCCCTCCATACCTGGCAACTAACATTCTACTCTGTTTCTATGAGTATGGCTATTTTAGATGTTATATAAGTGGAATCAGGCAGTCTTTGTTTTCTGTGTCTGGCTTATTTCACTCAACATGTTTTCCAGGTTTATTACATTGTCGTATGTAGCAAGATTTCCTTCTTGTTATGACTAATATTCCACTGTATGTATATACCAAGTTTTCTTTATCCATTATTCTGTTGTTAGTCATTTAGGTTGTTTACATGTGTTGGCTATTGTGATAGTGTTACTGTGAACTGGGGAGTGCACTTATCTCTTAGAGATGTTGGTTTCAATTGTTGTGGGTACATACCCAGAAGTGGGATTGCTAGAAGATGATGCGGCTTACTTTTCATTTAAGTTAAAACAAAATCCAACCTCAACAATTTTTTAACTTACATAAAAGATAATTAAAATAATGTTTAAAGCAGAAGAGTGCTATGTTTGGTTTTCTTTAAAAATAAGTAACCTCTAGGTGGAGAATGGAACATTGTGTGCTGGGAGAGGAGCAGAGGCAGAGAGTTGAAATGTGCGCTATGCTTTAGTCCAGATTAAAGAAGGAGTTGGCCTGGATTGGGAAAAATATATTTCCAGCATCATTGTAATGACTGCTGTTGCCACTGCTGCTGCTGCTGCTAAGTCGCTTCAGTCGTGCCCGACTCTGTGCCACCCCAGAGACGGCAGCCCGCCAGGCTCCCCCATCCCTGGGATTCTCCAGGCAAGAACACTGGAGTGGGTTGCCATTTCCTTCTCCAATGCAGGAAAAGTGAAAGTGAAGTCGCTCAGTCGTGTCCGACTGCTAGCGACCACATGGACTGCAGCCCACCAGGCTCCGCCACTCATGGGATTTTCCAGGCAATAGTACTGGAGTGGGGTGCCATTGCCTTCTCCAATTGTCATGACTACATAGATGTAAATTATGTAAATGTGGCATCATTTATATGCAATCATTTGTGAAATGGTCTATGTGTAATTGTTCCTATGTTCCTAGATTTTAATTATTTACAGTCTATGGTGGTCATTCTTCAAGGTAAATAATTATGCATATCTATTTTACTTCCCTGAACAAATTTTTTTTAATGCAACTGCCAGATCAAAGAATTTCCACACTTTTAAAGATTTTGACACTTAGTTCCAACACTGTTCCATCACAACATTCATCAATGGCTCACAAAACTGCCATTTCTCAGAATGACCAACTAATCTTTTGATAAATATTTTTAAAATCTGTGGCATTTGCCAGAGGAAGAAGGTGATATCTGACTTGTAGTCTTCAAAAAATGTTTTCTTGATGCTATTGTGAATTTTTTTAAACAAGTATTTAGCCATTTTGTAAATTAGCTGTATATATATATAGTCTTCAACTATTTTTCCTCAGTAAGTTTTACCTTTATCATATTCATTAGTTAGAAATTTTTGTTGTTATTAACATTTCTATAAATATGAAAATATGCCTATACTTTAATTTTATTCATTTTAAGTATGGAGGGTTTTCATATTTGTTGAATATTATAAAACTATGCATCAGTGATTTCCTCCTTATGACCTCCATGTTTGAATGAACACTTAATGTAATAAAAATTTGACTCCACTTTTTGGTGTTTGGGCTTCCCTGGTGGCTCAGACGGTAAAGCATCTGCCTGCAATGCAGGAGACCAGGGTTCAATCCTTGGGTCGGAAAGATCCTCTGGAGAAGGAAATGGCAACCCACTCCAGTACTCTTGCCTGGAAAATGCCATGGACAGAGGAGCCTGGTACGGTCTATGGGGTCGCAAGAGTCGGACACGACTGAGCGACTTCACTTTCTTACTTTCTTTGGTGTTTGACTTCTGACAACTTTCAAGCTTCAGATCTCACTTCTCTCCTTCTGCTCCACATCTGGGCAAGCTGATAAGAAGGCCTGGGCACTCCCTCCTTTGGTGCCAGGCAGGGGAGACTTAAACCACGCAACCTCCTCCTCATCCATTGGAAAACTCATCTAAAGGCCACTCCTAACCACAAATCAAAACCCTACTCCAGTCTCCTTTCTTTGCTCTCAAGAGTTATTTTCAGAGCAGCCTTGGAAGCTTGTCCCACCCCTTCCCCAAAGCCTCATTATGTGAGTAAGAAAGGTTTTAATGTCCTCTTGGTATGTGTGTGGCATCATCTCTCCTGACATCTGAACTAGATCATAGCTGAGGTACTATTCTGTTTCTGCAGAGTAACCACAACACTAAGAAAGGACTGTTGCATCCACAAGTCAGGTAATTACTTGCCAATATTTTCTTGCATTTCTTAAATATGTTTAAAAATTTAATTCCCTAAAGATTAAATTATTTTAGGTTTTGATATAAGGTAGGGATGCCTATTTTTTTAAACATTAAGTCTGTTTAAATACTATTTTAGAAACTACTAGGAGGAAGACAGAGGAAGTAGAAGGAAGAATAACACTTACTTTAATATCCCTTTAGATTTTTAAAGACATGACCATTATTTTAAGAACTTTATAAAATTTTGGAAAAATCTTAAATATAATTCTGATGGTCACATTAATGTTGAAAACTTAATGGCAATGAAATTTGATCAAGTATTATCTTGTTATCTTATACAGTTAAAATGAAAACTGTTCAGATTAAAAAGAATCTTGGCAACATTAAATGTGGTGAACACATTCTTAATTTACAGCATTGCTAATAGAGTGAAGTTGAAGAGAAGTTCCAAGATTAAAAATGTGAAAGACAAATGACAATTTTCAAAGGCAATCAAGAAGGCTTTTATCTACTATGCCACTTCTGACCTAATGCGATTGGGTAGACATTTTTGATTGCTTGCTATGGGCCTGAAACTACACTATGTATTTTATTCAATTATCTCATTTAATACTTAGATCTTGGTAGAAAACAGTATATGTAATATATATATGTGAGAAAAAGTATATGCTCCCTCTTTACAGATGAGGAAACCAAAGCTTAGAAAGATTACATAAATGGAATAAAGTCAGATTTGTAAGTTGTAGGAGTAGCTTAGAACTCAATTTATTCAAGTGGAGACATTCCAAAAATGTATTTCCTTGAAATTATTTCTATGCACTTTCTCTGTAAAATCTATTATTTAGCTCAGGCAGCTAAAATGTTAGTCAGTCACGTCCAACTCTTTGTGATCCCATGGACTGTAGCTCGCCAGGCTCCTCTGTCCATGGAATTCTCCATGCAAGAATGCTAGAGTGGGTAGCCATTCCCTTCTCTGGGGGATCTTCCTGACCCAGGGATTGAACTTGAGTATCCCACATTGTAGGAAAATTCATTACCAACTGAGCTCCTAGGGAAGCCCTCAGGCAGCTAAAGGAAATGCCAATTAATGTCATCACTGGAGGGTATATTACTTTAATCTCTGAGTTTGAAGTATTATAATTTTAACCAATAAGTAAGTTTTTATAGAAATCAAGATTGTCCAATACTATCTTCTCATTTCTATTCTCAAAAATCTTTGTTTGACAGAAACATGTTGAAGGTATTTGTTACAGGTACATGGGAAATTCCCAGGTGGCACTAGTGGTAAAGAACCTGCCTGCCAATGCAGGAGACAAAAGAGATGCCAGTTCAATCCCTGGGTAGAGAAGATCCCCTGGAGGAGGGCATGGCAACCTACTCCAGTATTCTGGCCTGGAGAATCTCATGGATAGAGAAGCCTGGCAGGCCACAGTCCATAGGGTGGCAAAGAGTCAGACAAAACTGAAGTGACTTAGCACGCACACACAGGAACATATTGACTTCTCCTATAAAGAGAAGGAACCAATTAAAGAAAGGAAACAATTCAAGACAAATAAAAGTTATTTTCAAATATCAGCTATGCATCTGTTACTTGAATAACAGATGTAAGCCTGGGCATACCTGAAATGGCTAGGTCTATGAATCAAAGTAAGCATGGAACAGGTCAGTCAAAAATTGTCAGATGAGATACCTAATGGTAACCCCCTGTTTTAAGTGCCACATCTTTTGTCATCATATGTCATTACATTTACTGTCACATATCACAGTGGTTACTTTAGACAAGTTTCCAAGCTTTGGTTTTCTACTTCATACTTTAATGAATGAATAAATTTCCTAGACATCAATGTGATCCTTTAACTAGTATCCAATGAGAAGTATATCATCTACAAATGCATTATTTGGCATTTTATTGCCCGAAAAAATATCTCATGTATATAGTTAGTCAACTTCAAACAGGATTCTCAATGATTTCTTTATTTTCTTATCCGAAAATGAAATTACAAAAGAAAATGTGTGTATGTATTTAACACCTTATTTCAAGTACACTCTAGATAAGAATTATTTTTTTTCAGATAAGTGTTCACAGTAATACATTTTCTGAACTAGAAAAGAGAAATATATCTCACCCTATTAAGAGGTTCTGTTTATTTATTGTAGGTTAGTCTGACTGGTAGGCTTTCCTGGTCTCAGCAGGGAAGCTCATTCATATACCAAAGGAATCTGATGGGATTGACTAATCTATTAATTAAAAAATAGTCCATGAATAAACATATTATTTAATTAACCCCTCCTTTTTATTGAATGTTTAGTTTAGTTTCTAATTGTTTGCTATTATTAGCAGAGCTATAACTGATATTCCTAAGAGAAATCTTTTTTGCATATGTTTGAACCACAAGTTCTTTAGCATAGAGTCTTTACCTGGAATCACTGCAGCAACATGAAGGCAAATTTTGATAATTTATGTATTCTGCCAAATTTCCCTCAAAAAGATTATATCAATCATTCTTCCACAAATACTGCATGAAAAATAATTCCCTTTCCCATTGTTAAGACTCAGTGTTATCAAGTTTGAGTATTTTGGCCCAAGTAATCAGTTTAAAATGTATCCCATTTTTTGTTTTATCAGATTTTATTGCCAAAACATTTGAGTCATTTGTCTTTTTCAAGTTGATTTGTAGGAGTTTCAAATGTTCTTTTAATCTGTGGCTCTATTTGGATATTGATTACAATGTATATTGATATGCACAAGATTTTGTTTTTATTCAGGTAAGTTTTTCTTAAGAGCTCTTTTTTCCCCATTTGGAAGGTCCTTCACATACAAAGTGTATCTTTAAAGATAGATGTATTTTTTCTTTAGAAAATTTTTCACCATGCAAAGAGTGAAGTCATCTTTCTTATTATATTGCTATTTATGCCATTAGTATATTTTTCATTGAAATCTTAGATTTACCAAGAATTTATTGTTATGCATGGATATAAACTGGAAATGTAATTACTTTTGTTCCAAGTATAGAAACAAGACTTATGGCAAATATTCATTTATACATAAGAATGATTCTGAACTTTCTATTCCATATAATATATAATTAAAAATAGTAGGCTCAATGCAATCTTGCAAGAATCTTAGTTTCATTAGAATTGATCAGTCTAACCTACCATCTTTATTTACATTATCAGAAATTCTTTTTCCTTCTCATTGACTAATGGCTTCCTTCCACATTTTCCAATTTGGTAATGATTTATTTAATTTTTATGGCTTTTTTTTCATTCAGTGAGATTTTGAAAAAGGGAGATTAAAAAAAAACTTGCATTTGTTCACCCACTGTGAAATAAAAATGAATAGTTTATATTTTACATTTGGGCTTTAAAATGTTCATATTTTACTTTATATATTCATAAATTATTTTTAAAAGCAAATAATCAAGACATAATCTACTTTTATAAAATGATTTGTGCAGTTACTAAATATCTATGAAATATCTGGAATTATTAAATACATATCAATAACCAAAATGATCTTACAAAGCATTTATTAGCCTTATAGAAAATTATGTGTGTGCTTTTGTTATTTATCCAAAAGCCATCTCCAAATACCTACTTTCTTAAAAAGAGAATTCTAATTTCCTTTGCCCTATTTTAAGTGAACACATATGGTTTAAAATCTTCCGAGATTCAGGGCATAAATCTTTTTTGTTTGAGCCTTTCATTCTCTTTGCCTTATAAATTGTGCGGCTCTGAGACTGTACCCTACTTCCAAGCTCACAAGTTAATCACTGTGGCTCCATAGTTTCTGGTAGAAGATATATTCTTCAGATGTGTCAGATGAAGTACAGTTTAGTATCCACTACAGATAAAGTTACTATTAAATAAAGAGATCTAGAACTTACATATAATATTTATATTGATATTTAATTTTGTTTGTCTTTTTATTATTAATACATATGATTTTTCTTCAGTCTAACAAAGCTTACACAATTGTGTCTGAATTCTATAACGATCCTTGAGATTTCAGGGGTTGTATACTCACACAAATGCATTAAGTAGTTTCATATATTGGCTCCAAACCTTCCTGTGACCCTTCATTTCCTGTCACAAGTGCAAATGCGCAGGGCTCTCAACAATCACCTGCCAAACTTGACTACCAAAAACTTTAAGCTATATTTTTGCATTACATTTTGCATATATTCAACATTAAACTCTTTGTACTTTAATAATGCTTATTTTGAATAAAATTTCTTTAGAACTGTTTAACTGCCTTCCTATGAAAATTAAATTCCAAGGGGCCCAGTATTCCCACAGTTGTTGACAGTAGTCATGTATTTTTCTGAAAAAATATTCCACATATAATTTATAATAGATGCTCTCTATGAAGTCCATTAAGTGCAAACATGTTTATTTTTGTGCCTGAGAGAGTTTTGTTTTGTTTTTTTTTTCCCATAAAACTGCTGAAAGATGTAACACTTTCATACTTGGAGCCCACTGTCCTCACTGCTACAACAGCTCTCAATGAATAACTATTAGGAGTTGGTATATGAATAGCCTAATTCTCTTATTCTTTGGATAAAATACTTTTTAGATACATGGTTTTCATCTCTTCCCAGAATTTTATGATACTTTAGATCCATATTAAATAGCCTTGAAGCACATTTAATACCTAACCACTATTGGCAGCTTTCCCTTTTCTGTATTATTTCCTATATAAGCCCCCACTTCAGAGTATTAAGTTCTTTGCACTTCCAAGAAGTTATTTGACCTCTAATTCTTTGAATCTGCTACTGAAAGAACCCACACTAAGACTCATTTAAAGTGGTCCCCAAATGCAGTTCCTGAATCGCTGAAGTCAAGTGACAAGAAGCCTGTACCAGAGAATATAACCTCTAGAATGCTATAGTATCACAATTATTAAGCCTCATCTGTAGTAAACTGGGGTAAAGTCGCTCAGTCGTGTCCGACTCTTTGTGACCCCGTGGACTGTTGCCTACCAGGTTCCTCCATCCATCGGATTCTCCAGGCAAGAGTTCTGGAGTGGGTTGCCATTTCCTTCTCCAGAGCATCTTCCCAAACCAGGGATCTAACCTGGGTCTCCTGCATTGCAGGCAGATACTTTACCATCTGAACCACCAGGGAAGTAGTAAACTGGGGTGGGATAGAGATAAAGAAGAAGGTACAGACTGTATAATTTTTCAAGAATTTGGGTCATATGATAATAATGGGAATTTCAGAATGATGGAGCTGATTGGCTCTCACTAAGTGCCAGTGATACAGTAAAGAAAGGAAAGCCAACTGCCAATTCAGATCCTAATGTTACAGCCAGAATTTCTTTATGTCAAAGTCCCTCATTTCCTGTAGCTGGTGGGCTACAGGACTAAAAGCAAGGCTGAGGACCAGACTGTGAGTGAAGCAAAATTGCAGCATTTATTTAGCTTCCTCCCCCCCACCCATGACTAATCCTAGGAACTCCTTGTTGCTAAACTAAGGACTATGATACAGAAGTCCAGGGACCTTGACATTTAGATAGGAACATCTGTGTGAATGTACTTAACAACCTTGAACCTCCAGATTCCATGAATGCCCTGGGGCTGTAGAAGTGGCTCGTTGCCCCTCAAGGGTAGAAAACTGTAACACTTTCCCTTGTCTGGAGACCATGCAGAGATTTCACAGGAGGCAGAAGCTTCAAAAACCGATAACTGCCCCTTTTGAGATTTGACCCCATCTCCCCTTGTATATTCTAAGCAAATAATTAACAGCATGTTTCAGTATGGCCCAGGGGAAGTATTTCTTCTTCTTCAGAAGAAAACTATTTATCACTAACAGACCTGCATGCAATGGCTAACTTCTATCTACTGCCAGGAAACGTTAGGAAGCTTCCTGGGAACAGATCATAAGACTGATTGACTAGGATGCCTTGATAAATTACTGAAGGATGCCTTGATAGAGTACTGAGGAAGGCACCAAGGGGAAGAGTGAAAGGGTTTATTCCCAAAGACTTATATGACACAGCAGCAAATTCTATTCCCTAATAATGACCAGAAACACCTACTTTACTGGAACAGTAATAATGGTGAAGAGGATGCTACTGATATTAAGCAGCTCACTGTTTACTATTTTTGTTGTAAGTCAGGATTGAGAGTAGGGTAAACCTCTATGGTATTGAGTTCTCTAGGGTCAGTGAAGATAATGCAGTTATGGAATAGTACCAGTCATGTAGCAGCACTTAACTGGCAGGAGCAAAGTGGACATTATCTGAGGGAACCCAACTTGCAGAAATCTATGGTAATAGTTAATACAGCATAATGTTCCAAAAGGTGAGATAGAATAAAAAGTGACAAGCTTTTTTATTGACTTATACAACTGGAAAAGATCAAGAATCAGACAACTGAAGGCTAACATCAGTGGCCACAATGGAAAACCAGTTTCCACATGCAGCAGGCTCGTGACCCCTAGCTCATTGTTGAAAGTGGAGGCCAGTTCATCTTGCAAAAGAACCCAAAAAGCCATAACAATTATATTTAGTAGTTATTTCCACAAATATTTCCCAAAGGAAAATTTAGTCATTTATCAGAATATTTATGCACTGGGAAAACATACTAAACTTATCAGGATATTGGAATATACAATCTAAGATGACAATGATACTTGAAGACTCAAAACACCACTGTGACCAACTATTAGAATGGGGACATATGGTAAGTGGGAACATGGCCACACCCTATCTCACAGTGTGTCTGTTGGTTCTCCAGGTCTGCCAAGGGCTTCCCCAGGATGTACATATTTGATTCACACATCAGTTTCTTGTCTTCTAGAGTAAAAGTCATAATGGTAGGAATAGCTTAGACAAAGCTTTCACACTACTTTGTTTTCTCTGACCAATGTATAAATTGGAAGTAATGCTATGTTCTAGGTAGAATGATAAAGATTAGTGCCACTCTTAATAACTTAAAGGACGTAGGGGTCACAGTTCCACTTAATATCTCTGTTTATTTTACTGGTCTAGTCCCTAAAAACAGTCACATAGATCACAGCAATCACAGACTACCATAAATATTCAAGTGACAGTCCTAATCACAATTATTGTATTGTATGTGGTATGTTTACTAGAAGATTTTATGTAAACTTTGGGAGTTGGTATCTGGCTATTGACAGAAAAAATATATTCTTTCAGTCCCTGTCATAAAGAATCAGAATCATTTATATTCACTGGGAATAAATGGCAGCATAGATTCAGATTCATCACAGAATAATACTAACTCTCACTCTTGGTCACAAAGTCAGAAGGGACCTAGATCATCTGGACGTTTCACATTACTTCCCACCGACCTACTATACTGAGGGCACCGTGTTCATCTGACCTAGAAAAGGTAAGTGGCAAGTGTGCTGGCTGCCCTAGTAAAACCACGTATATCTTAGAACATTAATATAAATCATAAAAAGGTCCAGAATATGTCACACAAGTATAGTTGATAAGTGTCCAGACATTAGAGGTATGTCAATATATCTCCTCCACGATAAAGGACAAGCAAAGGCACTGTGCCCCCCTTATCACTAAGAAAAAGGCACAGCGCTTGGTAGGCTTCTTCATATTTTGAAGACAGCACATATCACATTTGAAAATACAGCTTCATTCCCACGTGTTAGATGATTTGGAAAGTTGTCAATTTAAAGTTATTTGGCACATTAAATTGCTGTGCTAAAATATTTGGCCAAATCGAAATAAAAGTATCCTGACAAAGATCCAGACAAAGGGAGGGTGGTGAGGTGTCAGGGCAAGGACACACCAACTACACGAAAGAAGAACTCACTGTTTTAAAAGCAGGTCCTGACTTGCTCTTTGGCCCTACCTCATGCTGGGCAACTGAGCATGAGGTATTAAGTGACTTTGTAACCAGAGCTGCCCATCCTGAGCCAGATATTACAAAACCACGAAGGTTACAGAGGTGCAAATACAACTTCATCACACAATTGAAATACAGGTGCAAAGCAATTCACTACACAATTGAAATTGAATATTATGAGTCAGACCCAATTAGATTAGAGAATACAAGTAACTTACAATGCAGGTGACCATATTATCTATTTCTGTCTTATGGATGCCTCTCCCACAGCTTCTACCTATGGTCTCTTAGGCTCCCTGTAGCCAGCTATTGGAAAAGAGAAAAACTAAGGTTTAATTCATAATGGTTGGGTAGATATATTGGCACAAGCTTACAATGCACTGCTGCTACATGAGAATCCCAATAAAGTGTGTTTCTGAAATTCACAAAGAGAGAAATATGTCTCAGTGGGTTGAGCTTCAGATAAATTTGTGCAGAGGGAGAAGGCAATGGCACCCCACTCCAGTACTCTTGCCTGGAAAATCCCATGGATGGAGGAGCCTGGTAGGCTGCAGTCCATGGGGTCATGAAGAGTCGGACACGACTGAGCGACTTCACTTTCACTTTTCACTTTCATGCATTGGAGAAGGAAATGGCAACCCACTCCAGTGTTCTTGCCTGGAGAATCCCAGGGACGGGGGAGCCTGGTGGGCTGCCGTCTATGGGGTGGCACAGAGTCGGACACGACTGAAGCGACTTAGCAGCAGCAGCAGAGCTGACCTCAGATAAATATGTTCACTAAATCCTGAGCAGTACCAAATGGCTTAGCTGGTTGGGCAGGGACTTGAAATAACATTTAAATATGAAACAAACTGTTCTTGGAGGAAAATATGTGGATGTACCTACAGAATTAGGCACAGATGATGAACCTCTGTGTCTCTCACCAATATTCATTAAGAGGAACCACCGCACAAGAGGCATTTTAGGGCCAACTAGAGAAGATGAATTATCTAGTAGAGATCACAGCATTACTAAGTGTAGCATACTGAAGAGAAAGATATGGCTACATCTGACTGGCCAGTAGACCACAGGCAAAGAAGTTCTTATGCCAGAATAGGGAATTGACCCTGGTTATTAGGAGGAGGCAAAATTACTACTGTATAATGTGGAAAAGAGAGTCACCTGGACAACATTTTATGCTTCTATGCCTAGTAATAATTGGAGCTGGGCACCTGTACCAACTTCAGCCTAACAAGGACATGAAAGCAAAGGGCTCTGACTCCTTAGGTAAGAGGTCTGCATTACAGCAACAGGCAAGCATACTAGAACATACGTGCTAGGTGAGAATACGAGTCATCTGGAATGAGTGGTAAAGAAAGAAGACATCAGTTGCAGTAATGAAAACTATACTTTGTCCAACTAACTCTCATTTTATTATATGTCCCCCTCCCCAGAAGTTGTAACTGGCAACTGCATTAAAGAAGCTGTATTTAACTGTATTAAAGAGTGGATTTAACGTGAGGTATGAATGAATGTGAACAGTACAAAATGCAGACTGTAGCATCCACTACATATTTCATATCTCTTGAAACTTTTTGTGTGTTCTGGTAGGCTTCCGAATGCCAGTATCTGAAGGTATGTACCTGAGGGCCATTGTCCTTTAAAACCCAAAAAGCTATGGTGCCTCTGATTGCAAGGCAGCCATCTGAAAATGCCAAGGAACTAGCAGCCCTGGATCAGTTCCTCTCAGTGTTCAGTTACCGAACTTCTTCCCTCCTCAGGAAAGAGAAATCAGAGGACTAGGATTTGGATCATTTTCTCAAGTTTCCCCCAATAGTGATATACTTAACCGTTCTCCACTTAATAATTTACCCTATCCTGTGTCACTTACTCCATTTTTTAAAACCAGAGTTCTCTGTACTTACCAAATAAACTGCTCGCACTTGAATCCTTGATTCTGAGCTGACTTTTGGGAAAATCCCCAGAAGTACACTAGATATGGAGATGAATGAATAGAAGATAGTATTCATGCCTGGAGAAACTTACATTGTAGAATTCAATGCTAAGACATAAAAAATGCATATAATATGGTAAGAATTAGAATTAAGAACAAGATGCTGGGAGAGAAATAAAATACCTAACTTCCTACAAAAACTTGGATGAATCAGGACCAACACTATGGAGAAGTTGACATCTCACAAGAGTCCTAAAGAAATGAGTAGTAGGTAAGAAAGTATCCAGCCCAATGAAAAACTCATTTTAGGATAGAAGCAAACAAAACCACATACTGATTATTCATAATAATTATTCAGTACTTTTTGCCTTTTCATACCGTTCATGGGGTTCTCAAGGCATGAATGCAGAGGTGGTTTGACATTCTTTTCTCCAGTGGACCATGTTTTGTCACAACTCTCCACCATCAGGAAAAGACCTGTTGCTGGAAAACATCAAAGGCAGGAAGAGGAGGGGACAATGGAGACCAAGATGGTTGGTTTGCATCATGGACTCTATGGACAGGAGTTTGACAAGCTCCGGGAGATGGTGAAGGACAGGGAAGCCTGATGTGCTGCAGTCCTTGGACTCGCAAAGAGTCGGACATACTGAGCGATTGAACAACAACAGCAAATTCAGTCCTGTAAGATAACCCAACTTAAACTTGAGAGTCTCCAGTGTGGTCATTTCCTGCGGAAAGTTTACTCTTGTGGAAAATGTAAAAAGCAAAACTTCTCCCTTAGATAGCTGATTAGGCAAAGATTCCTTTGCATTTGTTCTTCTTGAGCAAATGCAATTGCCACTCAAACAGAAGTGAGTTTCCTTCTGCTACTTCTGAAGAGAGGTTAATGGATTTCTTTTGCATGCTTTTTATGAGCATGGTGCTGGAAAATGAAATTTCCCAATTCCACAGTTCATCACCCTCATACCTGATTGCAGAAATTAGTGATTAGAAATGGGAATATAAAATGAAAGAAATGTAATTTCCTTCCATTTTTGAAACTGCTTTGAGATGGGAAACAGTTTGCTATTTCACAATATAATGTCTTCTCATATAATATGCCGTCAGCAGTAACAAGTTGAGTGAAAGTAATATTTTTTGCTCATATAAAAAAGTGATGTGAAATATTCACAGGGTAAAAATTACCCTCAAAACAAATTATATATTTCAGTATTCTTGAAGATTAATGTACCAGATATCTAAAATTCTTTTTTTCTCCTTTCTAGACTTATAAAAAAAAAAGTATAGTTTTCTCTAGGGATTTGTGACTCACAACTAGTTATTTTTTTCCTAGTATGTAGGGGACTACATGACACTGCTTATAGAAGGATTTGTTCTTTCACAAATGGCCTGGCTGGTCTGGTACAAAATGATTGTGTATAATGTTTCAGTGGCTATTTTTAGATGAATAAAAGAATGATCCAATTAAGATTATTAAATAGTACACTAGCCACATGCAAATCAAGATTCTGTAAATAAAGATAAAGAGAGAAAGTTATTTATGCCTTACTTTCTATTATAAAAGAAGCAATTCTGAAAGACGAAAATAATCATGGTTTCTCTTATATTTAGTAGTTCCATGGAGCCTATAAAGTCACTGGGAAAAGTTATTTGTATATGAAGGCCCAGGGACTGCCTAGCTCTGACAAGACTAATGTTCTTTTCTACTTTTGAGCTATGAGACTTCTATTACTGAATTCTTATGGTCTAGCAACATATTAAATATTTATGAAAAATGAAGTCTTCAGGAATTGGATCTGTGCATAATTGAGCTTTAGATGTTTATATGTTTCTTCAAAACACTTTTTGAAGCATTTGTCATTTATATATTTTGTGATCTGTTCCATAAAATATTTTCTGTGTATGATAAGTTGAAAGAATGAACGTGAAGAACATAAGTAAAAATATCTTTACAGAGATAAGACAGATATTCAACTAAGAAAAAAATTAGAGGTTAGGTGAGTATATGTAGCGAATATATAGTTCTTGACATATGCAAAAAAATGCTCAAAGCAAAAAATGCTCGGTAAGTCACATGCATTCAATGTCTCTAAATATATGTTGGTTTCAAGCAAAAAGAACTATGAGAAAATAATTACTCATCGAATGACAGTTCAAAGTACACAGTAGCCAAATAGGAATGTAAAAACAAAATTTTAGGCAGTTCAATTTCAGTATCATAAAACATTTAGCACAAAACCCTTACCTTATATTGCTAAGATTAATTTTTTTCAGTAGGTAGGATTAAATAATGTTAATAACAATAAATAACGCTAACAAAAGTAATTTTCAGTTGCACACAATCTGTGATCTTTCTATGTACTTCACAGAGCCTGCTGCATTAGCATCATGGCACTCTAAACATGAGGTGGATATAATTAAGAGATGGCAGACTCCCAGCAGGCTTCGGAATGTCACTGACACCATGAGGTGGCTGAGACCTGGCATCTCCTAACACTGACCATGTCTTGTCTATAGTACGGTATATTAATGTATTAAATGTAATAGAAAATGAAGGATACCAGTTTGAACACTGGTACATATATAGAACATATAGAAACAATTGTTCTATAAGAATATGATATGCCACCAATAGTAATGGGACACAGGAACCTAATCTCTAAAAGAGGCTTACATTCTAAGAGCAAGAACTGCATATCTCAATGAAGGGCACAGTGCTATGGTTAGTGCTCAATAAATACTAATGAAACAGTGAAAAGAAGTAACAGTAGTCATGTGACCATTAGTCCATGCACACTATTCCTTTCTAACGTATTTTATTTCTAAATAAGCCTAGGTACTGTCTTTCAGAGCAAAAATAAAAGTAAATATGATGTATGTTGCTGTTCAGTTGCCAAGCCATGTCTAACTCTTTGCAACCCCACAGACTGCAGCACACCAGGCTCCCCTGTCCCTCACCATCTCTGAGTTTGCCCAAATCAATGTCCATTGAATTGGCGATGCCATCCAAATGTCTCATCCTCTATCGCCCCTTCACGGATCACTGCCTTTTCATGGTGAAGGGGTTTGTATAACTCAGTGAAGCTATGAGCCATGTCGTGTACAGTCACCCAAAATGGATGGGTCATAGTGGAGAATTCTGACAAAATGTGATCCTCTGGCAGAGAGCATGGCAAACCACCCCAGTATACTAGCTACAAGAATCCCATGAACTGTATTAAAATGAAAAAAAAAATGTTGTATAACACACATGAATAGATAGAATGATAGAAGGGAATGATTTGCTCAACAGTTATCAAAAGAGTTTATATTTGTGTTTACGAAATGGTTTCTTTATGACTTATGAGCATTGTATACAGTTATGATTTCTAGGCTCAGACTACCACTTTCAAAGTTGGTAGCCTTACCAATTACTACTGTGTGACTGGGCAAATCTATTAACTTCCACATGCCTTAATTTCCTTACCTGTAAAAGAGCGACAAAGACAATAGCTACTCATAAATAAGTTGTGAGAATTCAATGAATTATCTCATGTAAATGCTTAGAAAATTGCTTGGCACATCACTAGTGCTATATTCATGTTGGCTGTATATGTGTGTTCAGCTGCTCAATCATGTCCAAGTTTTTGTGACTCCATGCATTGTAGCCCGCCAACCTCCTCTGTCCATGGGATTTCCCGGGCAAGAATACTGGAGCAGGTTGCCATTTCCTATACCAGGGGATCTTTCCAACTCAGGGATCAAATCTATGTCTCTTGTGTGTCCTACATTGGCAGACAGATTCTTTACCATTGCACTACCTGGGAAGCCCCATGTTAGCTAATATTACTTATTAAATCATAGGAAATGGAAATATCATCATACATTTATGTTATCTTGCCAGAACAACTATAGTGTTCTCCCCATCTTCAATCTTTCCCCTTCTATATATATCATCCTATATACATTCCATTCAGGAAAATATTTTAAAATCATGGTCTTGTTCATATTAGTCCCACAAATTAAAAATGTCTACTGCCCCCAAATATGTATCTAATTCTTAGGCTGGCATTTAAGACCTCTCCTAACTTAATTTCACAATCTTAATTTCAGCTGCTCCCTTTCATTCATCTCTCACATAAATTAAGTTGAATTACCCATATTATGAAATAACCCTGAACTTCTCCTTTAACAACTGGCTGTCCTGGCCTTTCTTTTTGCTTATAATGTTGATATTTAATCAAGTCTTATAGTTTAAATTAGCATATTATACTGATAGATAAGGGTATTAAAAAGATACGTACAGGAGTGTGAATGGACTCTTCAATGTTATGAAAATTACTCATTCTTTAATTTTGTGCATCAGAGAAGGACTAGATCTTAGAGTAGGCATTTTTAAAACTAATATTTCTTGGCTTACTCATTTCTCTTCCTGGACTTATGAATGAGAAATTCTATTTTATCACCCTGGAAACCTTATGCCATTGCTACACTTTGTTTACACTACCTGCAATGTGACATCTTACATTATTACACAGTCTTGCTGAGGGATAGCTTGTCTTTGATAACCACCCAAGACCAGAATGCAAGATTCATTTTGTGTAGTGCTTCATTCAGTCTTAACTCAGTTTTGTTAATCATAATTATCTGTGTGATCATGGGAGGCTAATTTTGATAAAACACTTCCTGTGTTGTGCTTGTGTGCTCAGACATTTCCAACCTCCTGGGCTATAGCCCACCAGACTCCTCTGTCCATGGGACTTTCCAGACAAGAATACTGGAGTGTGTTGCCATTTTCTTCTCGGGGGATATTCCCGATCCAGGAATCAAACCCATGTCTCCTGTGTCTCCTGCATTGCAGGTGGATTCTTTACCCACTGAGCAACTTCATAACATTATGGAGCCATCCTATGTGCTAAAAATTGTGAGAAAGGAGGAAGATACAAGTGACCTCTATCAGAATGAGATAAAAGAAGTGGATTTTAAATCAGATTATGCATGAGGAGTAGAGTTTTAATTAGAAGCTGCAGATTTGGGTTCTTGTTTGTAGTATTAGGTGGTTAACTGACATTTTACTTCATAACTTCTTTGTTAAGTGGGGGTACGGGTGCCTGGGTAGCCTACTAATAAAGTTATTGTGAGGAGCAAATGAGACCTTACACTTCTAAAGACTTTGAAATTTTGTGCTACACAAATGGAAAGGGTTATTACTGAAGGAATAAACTGGGATAATTTCTAAGCATTTTTGTATGGTTTAATACAATGAAATTGTGACTTTGGTTAAAACCTATGTGCAGTAGTCTTAATGCTTATTCACCTAATAATTACAATATGAATATAGATAATCCATGATTGATTTGCTATCTTCTGCTCCCCCCTCCCCGCCCCCACCACCACTGACCTGGGTTTATTATAAATATGGAAGAAGAAAAGTCCTTGCCTTGGAGGTGGGAGGACCACTGGTGAGGAAGGTGGTATGAACACATGGCCCCCAAACCCATTTCTAGGGTTCAGAAGTAGGTTGGTACCAAGGAGATACATACTGGTTTTCTACTGATGCTGTAACAAATTACCACAAACCATGTGGCTCAAAGTAACTCAAATTTATTCTCTTACAGTTCCTGAAATATGTCTCATGGGGCTAAAGTCACGGTGTTGGCAGGGTGTCCTGCTGAAGGCTGTAGAGAAGAATCCATTTCCTTACTTTTTCCAGCTCCTAGAAGCAGCCTGCCTCACTTATCATCATATCACCAGCATCACATCACCTCTTTTCCTCCAGCTTCTGTTATCACTTCACCATCACCTTTGACCACCTTGCCTCCCTCTTATAAGGACTCTTGTGATTACGTTGAGCTCACGTGGATAATTCAGGCTACTCACGCAAGACCCTTAATCACACCTGTAACACCCCTTTCTTATATAGGGTAACAATCACAGGTTCCAGAAACTAGGATGTGGCTAGCTTTGAGGGGAAAGAGTGAGGCCTTTTCAGCCTGTACCACAGAAGGGGAGCATGCCACCCTCAAATGGCTTATATATTACTGACAATTACCACCCCACTAAATTACTGAATTTTATTGCTTCCAGACATACTGGTAATTAAAACCGGGGGAAACTATGAATTGAAGATAGAAATTGCTTTTCTACTTTCCATGCTTTTCTCCTATGTTTTGCAACTAAAGAATTTCTAATTAAAGCAAACTTAAGTAGGATGACCAGACCTTCCTTATCAGAATATTCTGATTGACTTTGTTATAAGCTCAGTCCTTACTTTGAGTGAAACTGCTTTTGATGATCTTACCTTCTGTCCTAATAGCCACTTGGATGAAATTAGTTTGAATCAGAACATCATTGATTGAAAGCTTTCAGCTGGGAACACTGAAATGGGATCAAGTGATAGCAGTAAGTCTCTGCTACGATGTTGCCTAGCAACATAGTTGCAGGTTTCCATTATAAGAAATGATACTATTACATAAAGGCATCTTAGAAAAGATATGAATGACAGGAAGTTCTAAGCTTACAAAGAGGCTATCATTTCAGACTTAGGAGAACAAAGTCATTGAGCCATCCAGTGAAGGCCAGAGGATTAAAAGGATAAATTATGAGTTAAGGCTTTTAAAATTCTAAAGTTGGTGTCTCATTTCATACGACTTGTGTTCCATTGCTTTTCAGCTCTGTAGAGCCTTGAAAAGGCAAAAAAACAAAATAATTAAAGAATATAAAAGTAAACACACAAGTATCATGACATGCTATTACCAAAAGCTGCAGTAATACTGAAGTCTTTTGTAAACATTTTGACATTTTATTTGTGGGAACTTCATAACAGTACAATTTTTTGCATCAATAAATATAATTAAGTACTATTAAATGCTCACTTTAAATTGGATGAAATGGAGACAATAATAGGGGCTCTTTGGTCTAAGACAGACTCTAAGATCTAAAATTACAACATTTAATGGCTTACTATTCAACATTAAAAAAACTAAGATTGTGGCATCCAGTCCCATCACTTCATGGCAAATCGATGGGGAAACAGTGGAAACAGTGAGAGACTTTATTTTTCTGGGCTCCAAAATCACTGCACATGGTGACTGCAGCCATGAAATTAAAAGAAACTTGCTCCATGGAAGAAAATTTATGACCGACCTAGACAGCACATTAAAAAAGCAGAGACATTACTTTGCCAACAAAGGCCCGTCTAGTCAAAGCTATGGTTTCTCCAGTAGTCATGTATGGATATGAGAGTTGGACTATAAAGAAAGCTGAGCACCGAAGAATTGATGCTTTTGAACTGTGGTGTTGGAGAAGACTCTTGAGAGTCCTTTGGACTGCAAGGAGATCCAACCAGTCAGTCCATCCTAAAGGAAATCAGTCCTGAATATTCATTGGAATGTCTGATGGTAAAGCTGAAACTCCAGTACTTTGGCCACCTGATGTGAAGAACTGACTCATTTGAAAAGACCCTGATTCTGGGAAAGATTGAAGGCAGGAGGAGAAGGGGATGATGGAGGGTCAGATGGTTGGATGGCATCATTGACTTGATGGACATGAGTTTTGTTTTGTTTTGTTTTGTTTTGACATGAGTTTGAGCAAGCTCTAGGAGTTGGTAATGGACAGGGAAGCCTGGTGAGCTGCAGTCCATTGGGTCACAAAGAGTCAGACATGACTGAGTGACTGAACCGACTGAATGTCTGAATATTTGAGAATATAAAAGTATTATTATGGGAAAAATTATATTTTAGAAAGATGTCATCATAAATGTAACAGATAGAACTGAAAGCTGATAAATATTAAAAATATAAAAGGAGAAAATAAAATTCCTGTATCTCCTCCAACCAGATAAAGCCTTGTTAATATTTGGTTGTGAGAGTTTTGTTCTTTCTTCTTAACAACTTGTGCTTGTCACTCGATATTATAGAAACAATCTAATAAAGCAAACAAAATAGTATTTATGACTTTTGTTGTTGGAAAATCTTAAAGCAAACATGACAGAGACAAATCTAAATTTTCCACAATTATTTTTATTTGTTTTTATTTGCATTTGTCTCTTTCAAGGCCTTGAAAACGTTAACTCAAACACTGGGGTTTATGTCTCTTTCAAAATCTGCAGTAGTACTATTAAGATGATGAATATTTTATAGCCCTTTAGAGTTCACAAAGCACTCCAAAAATTTATTTCTCATACATAATCTCAATGGCACTTATGACATTTAAATGTTATCTACACAGTCCTTACCAAGGCCAAGCCTAACATAAGGTCTTGCAGCTTTTGTGTTGTGACAGCTCTTTACCAAGAAAACAGAATAGCTTCTAATTAGGCTGACTGGCCACGATTCCAACAGTCTGATCTTATTTGCTATAATTTGTGAATCACATATGGAGTTTCACCTTAATATCATGCAATGGCACCTGTTTCTAATTTTATACCACTGGCTTGTGGCTAGGGGTTATTGTCATTTTCATCCCTCCAAGGTTGTTGGAAGATGTATGTTTTAGAGGACACTCTTAGATTCAAAGGGGGTTCAGTTTCTTCTTACTAAAGTGAAAGACTAGTGATAGTCTTTTATTAGTCTAAGGAAACTAAGACAGAGACCTCAAAAGAACACTATTTCCAGCTACTCTACTGTGGAGACTAGCGGCTCTGTCTCGTGGATCACCCTGGAAGATCTCTATGGGTTGTCTAAGCAAGCCTGACAAACCCAATAGCTCATGAGTCTGGAGCACCATACGTTCTCCAGGCGCTGGGCAGCTGGCTTTTATTTCCCAATATTCTCCTAGAGTGTTGGCACCAAAATTCAGTCTTCTTGGTCCTTGTCCCTCCAACATTTACCATATCCCTCACAAATCCATTCTTGGCTGTGCACAAAAGGGAAATTCACAGCAGACTGGAATCCCTCTACTACAGAGTGCCCAAGGGAACCCCTTTGGGTCCTGCCAAGCATGCTTCTCTGCAGGATGGTGGGTTACCAGGGGCCGCTCACTGCCGTACCATCTGTCTATGATTTCCAAATTGTGGAACTGATACCCCAAGCCTCTATAAGCACTTCTATCAATGCAAAAGCCTTGCATGGGATTGGAGCCAAGAAAAAAATAAAGTTTGAATGAATTCTAGTGCATGAAGAGAAGGCAAAGCCAGAATAGGAAAATAGAGGAAACTGACACTAAAGACACTATACTAAACTGCCATGATTTTCAGCATCAAATAAATAGATACATGGCAATCTTCACCTTGTCTTTGTCTTTGGAAGACATTTTAAAATAATATTTTTACCATTTAATGGGTGCTGGCTAGGCAGAAACTATCTGTGTTAAGAACATATATTGTCGTCAACCATTATCATAGTCCCTTTTGGTAGACATTGCTATACATATTGTCATTTTACAGAAAACTGGGGCTATGGAGTTTAATAACATAACAGCTTAACATAATGGCTGAGTCAGGACTGAAACTCATATCTGGCTCCCAAGTCCCAGAAAATTCGAGTCCATCACTCTGACTTTCCCTGTGTCTGTTTACTGCAGGGAGGGGGGTAAGTATTTTAACACTGAAGCTGCTCATAGGAAATTGAGAAATTTATTTTCAATGGTATTATTTATATAGGAAATCTATGCAAATTTGAAGGAATGACTAATATGTCAGAGCATATATGATTAGAAGGGATATATTTACTTTTTTTTTTTCCCATTAGTATTTGTTTTCTGTTCCTTGATCCAGTCCTGGATATCACATTTCATTTAGTTTCTTGAATTAAAAAAATTTTTTTATTTATTTATGGCTGTACTGAGCCTTTGCTGCTGCACGGGCTTTTCTCTAGCTGTGGGGAGCGGGGGCTTCCCTCTAATTGCAGGGGCAGGCTTCCCATTGCAGTGGCTTCTCTTGTTGTGGAGCACAGGCTCCAGGATGCGTGGGCTTCAGTAGCTGCCGCTCCCGGGCTCTAGAGCACAGGCTCAATATCTATGGCACGCGAGCTTAGTTGCTCTGCGGCATGCGGGATCTTCCCGAATCAGGGACTGAAGCCATGCCTTCTACATTGGCAGGCAGATTCTCCACCACTGAGCCACCAAGGAAGCCTGAGATATATTTACTTTTAAGCACTATCTTAGCCAGCTGGGGCTTCCCTGGTGGCTCAGACGGTAAAGCGTCTGCCTGCAATGCTGGAGAGCCGGTTCGATTCCTGGGTCGGGAAGATCCCCTGGAGAAGGAAATGGCAATCCACTCCAGCACTCTTGACCGGAAAATCCCCATGGACGGAGGAGCCTGATAGGCTACAGTCCATGGGGTCGCAAAGAGTCGGACACGACTGAGCGACTTTACTTTCACTTTCTTTAGGCAGCTGAGGCTTCCTAGGTGGCTCGGTGATAAAGAATTTACCTGCCAATGCAGGAAACACAGGAGATGTGGGTTCGATTTCTGGGTTGGGAAGATCCCCTGGAGGTGGAAATGGCAACCCATTCCAGTTTCTTGCCTGGAAAATTCCATGGACAGAGGAGCCTTGTGGGCTACAGTCCATGGGGTCACAAAGAGTAGGATGCTGCTGCTGCTAAGTCGCTTCAGTCGTGTCCGACTCTTTGCCACCCCATAGACGGCAGCCCACTAGGCACCCCTGTCCCTGGGATCCTCTAGGCAAGAACACTGGAGTGGGTTGCCATTTCCTTCTCCAGTGCATGAAAGTGAAAAGTGAAAGTGAAGTCGCTCAGTCGTGTCCGACTCTCAGAGACCCCATGGACTGCAGCCTACCAGGCTCCTCCCTCCATGGGATTTTCCAGGCAAGAGTATTGGAGTGGGTCGCCACTGCCTTCTCCAAAGAATAGGATAGGACTGAGCAATTGAACACAAACAACGGAGCTAATAGGGTTGCTTGAGGTGGTTCTACAACTGGTTAGCTAGTTGACGGAGCTACATATGGAAATACTTATAACCACAGCAGAGAATTCCAGTTTATACATACATCTTATAAACTATAGGTTGCCATTTTAAAATATGGATTATCTTATTCCACCAGGCTCCTCTGTTCATGGAATTCTCCAGGCAAGAATACTGGAGTGGGTTGCCATTCCCTTCTCCAGGGGACCTCTCCAACCCAGGAACTGAACCTGGATCTCCTGCATTGCAGGAAGATTCTTTATCAATTGAGCCACCAAGGAAGCCCATAAACTACAGATTGCCATTTTAAAATATGGATCATCTTACAAAATCACTAGAAAATTGCTACTAATTCAGTGTAAAGTGCTCTTTAGTACCAAATCATTATGGCAAGTAAGTTTATTTTCACTATTATGTCAAAATGCAGTATCAGGCAAAGTAAAAATTAAAGCTAATCCTCAAAAAAAATGGACCTTTTTATAATTAATTTTGCATTTGTTAAAACTCTACAGTTTTGGAAAAAACTGTAGAGTATAATCTACAATGTATCAATTTTCAAAAACATTGTTTCTACTGAAATATTGTTGAGCAGTGGTCAAATTTCCTCATCCTTTCTGACTTGAGGTAAAAAGAATTAGGTCTAGAGGTTGCCACGAATCATCAAATGAGGTACCCTGTTTCAAAATAATCTCTTTCTTCATTTAGCATCTTTCCTCTGAATTATCTTCTCACCTTATAGCCTTGGAGTTCATTATATTGATACTACAAATGTGAAAATTATACTAATATTACATATTATATTGATAGCCCATATTATATGTGGAAATATAGATATTTATGTTTAATACTAGATCTAGGTTTTTGATAAACAGTTTAAAATCATCACAGTAACAACATGTCTTTTACTATATGGTCTTATTTCTTTCTCTGGCCCTATTTTTCTTTCAAAATACTTTCATCGTTTCTTTTGTTTTTGAGAAGGAAAGGTTATTTAAGAAGATGCATCCCCCATGGACAGAAGAGCCTGGCAGGCTACAGTCCATGGGGTCGCAAAAAGTCAGACACGACTGAGCAACGAACACACAACATGACATTATCAAGTGTTTTTTTGTAACTCTATTGAGATAATGATTTCCTCCATGCTTTCTATGAGTGTGATGAGCTACATTAGTTGGTTTTCTAAAATGAAACCAACTCTGTATTCCTGGGATATAATCAACTTTGTTATAATATTTTATGCTCATTTTATACTGCAGAATCACTTTTCTAATGGTTTAAGATTCTACTTTAACATGAAAGAAATAATTCCAAAATATTTTTTCTCTAAAAAAAAAAAAAAGAAGATGCAGAGCAACTTCATAATTGAAACTCGTTCACCTCTAATCATGCCTTTTCTCTAAAAAAAAAAAAAGAAGATGCAGAGCAACTTCATAATTGAAACTCGTTCACCTCTAATCATGCCAAGTGATTGTTGTCTCTAGAACTGGACAGAATTACAATGTTGTACAGTATTTACTGACTTAGTGCCATTATGGACTCTGAGGGGACTTAAAATGAAGAAGTACGCTTAATACAAATTATTGTTACTGCCAAAATACATACACTAGCCATGAAGACAAAGAGGCACCAAGATTTACATGTGTAGGATGCTATGTCTCTCAAAAGATTCTTCATGTATTTTCTGGTTTTATGTTTTGTGGCAGTTCACATACAGAAACAAGTATAATGAAACCATAAAAAGAAAAAAAAAATCCTCCAGGTCTGACCATAAAGGCACTCATATTTCATTCTTGCTTTTGTGAGGTTACCAATCAGGATTTGCTCCTATTTCTTTAAATACTCTGGATTGTTTAAACAATTTGATGCTCTCTAATTCTTAACACATCTGGAGGATTGTTTTTATTTCTCTTTCCATGGCTTAGACCATATAATTCAAGTAATGTGTTAACTTTCTATGAGTTCTGCTAAAAAACTTGCTTCAAATATTTACTTGGAAGTGTTCTGAATTATCTTTGTGATGACTGTTTTAAACCCAGTCTCAGTACAGTGCCTTAACTTTGAATGCTGACAATGGAAAAATATAACCAAATAAAGCTGAAGGATTTGGGAATAAAAAAATGTGGTGAATGCATAGGAAAATGACTACAGGGAAGTCATTATTTCCCATCTCATGTAAAATCCATCATCAATATTTCTAACATCAATGCACTTCTATCATCTATGTTAAACTATAATAAAGAGTATAGATGGGCCCTATACTCTTTATTATAACTTAATTGCTCTGTTCCTGATTCTGTCTAGTTTTAACTCCACTGAATTGTTGCTGTGTTTCTAATTATGCAAGTGCTTTATTGGAGACATGTGGTTTAAAACTAAGATACTTTTTCATAGTTTTTTGTTATTTTATAAAGGAATCATTGATGCTTATGCATAAAACATATTAAAGTTTTAAAATAACAAACTGGCTTTAGGTTAGCTTTTTAATGTGTATTTGTTGACATTCTGTTCTGAACTAAACATTTTCTACGTAAATTTAAAAAGATATAAGATTTAAGATAAGGTGAAAGAGAGAAGTGAGACATAGAAAACTTGGATAAGCAAATTAAATACTGACTTTAAATTTGTCAGGTCTTTTTGGGGTCGCAAAGAGTCAGACACGACTGAGCGACTGTACTGACCTGAACTGAACTTCACTTAAGTACTCTCGTATTTAAAATAATTAATATATTCTGAACAAAATAATCTTGAGTTTAGCAGAATAACACGAAATAAAACAGCTTTTTACTTCATGCCTAAATTTAAGCACCAGTATTCAATTTGAGCTATTTAAAATTTCTGAGATAACAGAAATCAGGTCACCATTTTATAATCTTTTATTTCTTATTTGAAATAACACACATCTGAAATTTTGTGTAATTATTTTTGAGAATCAAAGAAAATCAAAAAAGTTAGTGATATTGCCTTGTCTAAAAATTTTAGTTGTTTAACTACCAGGTCAATAGGTTTTACAGTATAACTAATTATAAAGTAAGTTTTTTATTTGATGTTTTAAATTGCAAAGCCTACTGACATTTTGGAAGACCTCCCTCTTAAAGGTCTATAGGGAAAAAAGAAGGTGCTTAAGTTTCCCTTTCTAAATGAGTTGAGAATATAGACATTTTGCTTTTTAACTAAATTTCAAATAATGAAATTATGTGTAAATATTCAGAATGTCACTGAATTATTTTATTGGTATTGTTATCCATAATCCTCAGTTTCCTTCACTCTTGCCAGGTCTTTACTGTATGCTTATGAGCATTATTCATTCCTTTATATGTTTTCACAGACCTGGGAGACTCTTTGCTGAAAATTTGCTGTTCATCATCTTCAAAACTTTTCCTAGATAAGTGAAAGACTTGCCTAAAATTCATCAGGAAGTCATAATTTCTAGTATTATTGTTTCTTTTTAGGTCCCACATAGATGATCTCTTTTTCTTTCCAGACTTAAAAATCAGTAGAATGAAGCTCTACTGATATAAGCTCCCTAGGTCAAGGTAGCTTATACATGAAAAAACATTGCAGAATTTTACAAATGTCTATCAGCATAAATCTAGGAAACGTAAATATGAATGGATTCTAAAGGTTTAAGATCAAGGAAGAAGGAATGTAACATTAGATCAAGCCATGCTTGGCAACATAGAAACACCTCACCATACAGTCATAATGCCGTATTAGTTCAAGCTTCTAGGATTGACAGTAATAGCTCAAAATCTGGACACCATGATCACCTACATTAAAGGAAGGTAAGATGCCAGAAATCCTCTTGCATTATCTAGACCAAGGAATCCAAAGACTAGAGAGATAGGTGTGTAAATATGGATTAATGATGGTGAATTGCTTACCCAATTATTTCCCCGGGAGGGTCCAATAAACTGTACTATAGCATTATGTGGATTGACCTAGAGACTGTCAAACAGTAAAGTAAGTCAGAAAGAGAAAAACAAGTATCACATATCAATGCATATATATGAAATCTACAAAAATGGTACAGATTAACCTATTTGCAAAGCAGAAATAGAGACACAGATATAGAGAACAAATGTCTGCACACAAACAGGGAAGAAGAGGGGGTATGAACTGGTAGATTGGGATTAACATATATATAATACGGTGTATAAAACAGATAACTGATGAGAAGCTACTTACATAGCACAGGAACTCTATTCAGTGCTCTGTGGTGACCTAAATGGGAAAGAAATCCAAACAAGAGGGATCAGATATATATATATATATATATATATATATATATATATATATATCACTTTGCTGTACAGCAAAAATTAACATAACATTGTAAAGAAACTATACCCAAATAAAAACTTAAAAAAAAAAAGAACATCGGTGATAGAACATCCTTTAAAACCTCTGATATTGTTCTCAGAAAGCAGAAATGAAGGGGAGAAATGTGAGCATGGATACAGTCTTGCTGATATTTTTGTTAAAGGTAAGATTTTAGAATGGCAGAGGCCAAGTGCCATAGGTTAATTACAAATGACACAATAAGCATGATAGCTGTCATGAAAAGCAGGGCTTGAGGTAAAATCAGTAGGTTTGGCAAGCTGCAATATTTGGCCATGGCTAATCGATCATGAGGTTCATGAAATTGAAATAGATAGGCATGCTATTAAATTCTTCCTTAATTCAGATAATAGAAAAATAATCTCTTGGTTGGTGGATATACCTGATTGAGTTAGTATAATGGAAAATCATAAGTTTTCAGCTAATTCTAGACTGGAGGCAAATTACAGCCCTATATTCCTTGAAAGAAGAGAATGATGGATATGTCTAAAGAAGGACCAGAGACACTGCCAAGCAGAGGTACTCTAAATCTTCCTTCTATTTCTCCTAAAATGTTCCTGCATCCATTTTAGAGGATGGCTGTGGTCTGAAAAGAAGAAAATTTCCAGGATTTTGAAGAATTAATAAACTCTGAAGTAAAAATAATCTTTAAAGATCAAAAAATCACCCTCTGGACCATGAATCAGAGAGGGGATTGTGGCAGTCAGGTGATAAATGGAGTTTTGGAAGGAGTGTATGTTAAAGTGAGCTCAGTGTGTCTGTGGGTTTTTCCACAATGTTTTCTCCTTATTTGGAAATTCACAAAATTTTTCCTTTGGCTATTTGTACCTTGATTCAACATCTATCATATTAGAAAGAATCAAGTGTAAGTTCTGGAACTGGTCTCCCCTCTACCACTAATTTATGTTTTAGTAAAATGAAAAACAGAAACCAGTATGACATGTCTGGAGGAATGATGGAATTTAGTGCCATGAAAGACTTAAAAGATGAATGAACGTCGATTTGTGGTAGGTCTTCTTTTAAGTCATCTATTTGGTGTGTTTAAATATGATGAAAAGAAGGATGGAGAGCATCATAAATACAATTAATTGATGACCTCAATATAAGCTATTGTACCAGATGTGGCTCCTTTCCTGAAGCAACCCACAGAATGCTTTTACCCTGATATGTGGCACTTGATCCAAAGTCAGTGCTGTTCAGACAAGAAATAAAGGTCACAGGTTTCAGCGGGCAACAGAAGAGAGATTTTCTTGGATGCAGTGTATGAATAACTTCCTCTGAATCACTCGTTTTGGTGCTCCAGGAAATTGAAATCATTGGTAGCCATTTCCTGTGATTTCTTTCCTCTCTGATACCTTGAAGGTGCTTGTAGCTTTCTCTGAGCTCTTCCAGAGGTTTTTTTACCTTCTAATTCTCCATATTAAATCTCATCCTCATGATTTCCTGCATGTTGTAAAATGGTATCTGAATTTTGAGTAATTTAACCTACAGCTTTGTTCTCTCCAAGTTTTCTGAGGCTCTGTAATAAGAACTTCATTTATCCAACACTTCAAGTCAAAGGGCATACATACACTCTTGACATGACCATTCCCACCATTCTTCCAACATATCCTTCTGGTTGTCCTTGACCTTGAATTCAGTGTTTTCATACCAAAGGGCATTTGTAGGCATTCTCCTTCCTAGAACTTTCTCCTCCGTCTTCTCATATCTCACTCCCTCACTTCATTTAAAACTTGGCTCAAATCTCACTTACTCAGAAAAGACTTCCCTGACTACTGTTCCTACTTTTTTTGTTTGTTTGTTTACTATTGGCTTCACAACGTATATTGATTTTGAGTTTGACAATATATTAATTTTCTCTCCTCTCAACTAGAAGAAAAACTCCAAGAAAGTAAAAGCTTAATCTCTTCCATGGTGACTCAGATGGTAAAGAATCTGCCTGCAGTGCAGGAGACCAGGATTTGATCCTTAGGTCAGGAAGATCCCCTGGAGAAGGGAATGACTACTTACTCCATTATTCTTGCCTGGAAAATTTCATGGACAGAGGAGCCCGGTGGACTACAGTCCAAGTTGGACATGACTGAGCAACTAACACTTTTTTTTTCCACATCCCCAAAAGTAGGTTACACAATTAGTAGGATTTCAATACATTTTTATTAATATAAAAATAAATCTCACATATAGATTGTGTGTCTTTGAGTCATTACTTTAAATTTCAGTATAAAATATACTCATAACATGTTAAATTGGTGGAAGTTATGATAAGACAGCATTATGGGAGGCAGTATTGAATTCAATGAGTATTCTTACAGTTGTCCTCAAGCATATAAAACTTCCAGGTAAAAGTCAACTTATTACTACAGCAGTCTGTGGATTTTCCTGCTTACCTGGCCTGACTTTGTCTGCTCTGTGTATGTGAAACCTTATTGCATTATCAAGAAAATGTCTTACACAGTTCGTGTCTCAATCCTTCCATGAAGGGATTATTTAGCTCATCTTTTATGAAAACAATAAAATAGTCTCTTTTAAGGCTGGATTCAAATTATGAAATGGAAAATATGTGCTTTATACAATCTTAGTCACAACAATTGAAAAATATATAAACTATACACAGTCTTTTTTATTAACTGAGCAGCCAGTAAAGCTTATAATCAGAGGCTGATGTAATTACTCTGTCTATTGATGTCAAAATTCCTCCTCTTCTCTCTTCATACAAGTTCTGCTGTTTCTTTTCTGATGACACATAATATTCCCATTTCAGTTTGGTCTGCCCTGGTTGTCACTTTCTTGTAACAGGAGAGATTGCTCAGGCTGTGCTATTGCACTTTGCTATTAGATTTTAAAGAAAAGGAGTAACAATTGAATTGTTCAAAAAGCTGCATCTCTCCAATATGCTGTGAAAAATGCCTACCCTTAATTTCAGGTACCATGGAGTGATGATACCTCACTCAACTTCTGATGTGCTGGTATATTTGGTGCCTTTTACATTCTTTGTCACACTGTAGTGATAGGGAAGTTTATTATATTTTATTTTGTATAGTAGAGGAAGTAATTCCTAATGGGGTCTGAGTTAAAAATCAGATCCTTCACTGGACAGAAATAATATAATTCAATCTTTATATTCAATACCATTAAACAATATCCTTCTGGCTTCAGAAGACATTTCTTTTATCAATCCTCACTATCATTTTTCTTACACTCACAAATCCTGACCATCAAAAGTACATTTCATGTAAGGCATTAAAGCAGGAGAGTCATTTATAGGAAGTTACATTATCTAATACCAGACATTTCTCCTTTCAGATTTCTCAACTTTCTGACCCTCTTCTACTCAAGATATTCACATAATTTCTTCAGTTGTTGTGCATGTAACCTTTAGACTCTCAACTCTCTGTATCTTAGTATAAAACCTCCACCTATCATAGGTACCCAGAATAACCATACATGCAAAAGCTTTCAAGCAAGTACATCTGTAACTATATTTAGAATATATGTGGAAGCTCAGGCAAAGAAAAGCTTGAGGGGAACATCAGTGGATCAGTAGTTGAAACTAGGAGAGTGACCAAGGAGTTCGTGCTTTCTGGTAAATCACCAAAGAGACACCAAAAGTGCAAGCATGAACCATGGAAGAGGAATCCACAGAGATGAAAAGATGTGAAAATGACCAGTAAAGTGTGTGATACGGAAACTAACGGAATATAGAATTTTAAGGAGGATGACGTGAACAATTCTGTCCCATGAAACAGTGACTTTACAGTGTGATAAGTACACAAATTATCCTTGGAATCTGGCATACGGAGATTGTTGGTGACTCTAATGAGAATGTTCTCAGTACATAAAGTTATAGGACATGTTCCAGTGGTGAGTCAGGAAGTGAAGACAAAGTATGTAGTTCACACGTTTAAGAAATCTGAGTGGCAAGATTATGAAGCAAATAATAGCAAATGGCCTAAATGTTTTCAAGATATGAGAATGAGCAGGCAGATGATGCTCTGAAATAGTCATTTGAGGGACTAAGAAGAAGGTTTTGACCAAGGACCAGTGAAAGTTAGTAATAAAGATTCACTTGTCACAATTTATGTGACAAGTCTTCATTAGACTTTCATGAGCCTGGGATTCATAAGGCTTTCTTATCAAAGTTAAGTGAGGTACTGGACTAGAGAAGGTATTTTGTAATTTAAATTTATAGTTGGGTTTTCTTGGGTGACTATATTAGAAACACAGTAAAGAAAGACTATATATAAATAAGTAAAAATGAAGGGACAATACTGTTTATGTTTCTGATGGGAATATAGTTTATATGATCAATCAAATGCTTTTACTAATTGTAATTGAAGAAAATATTATATACAGTGTGCCAATGCTCATCATAGAATCTTCCTTTACCCTCACTTATGAGATGAGGAAACCAAGGCACAGAGAAGGGAAATCACGTCCAAGTTTAAATAGTTAACAAGCAGTACAGCTAAGATTTGAACCAAAGAGTCCAAATCTAGACTCAGTACTCTTAAACACCAGCAAATGAATGCTTCCATAGTGGGTATAATTAACTGAAATCAATTTTGACTAGTTTAATCAGAGCTGGAATTTGTCATGGTTGGATCAGAATATAGGGCTTGGAAGATATGCAAAACAGAAGAGCAGCCAGGACCACCCTGCACAGCAGTCCAGGGAGGTGTACAGGTGCCTTTCCAGGGCACAAATAACACAGATAACATCACCGGTAACAAGGACTAACACAGATCAAGCACAAGCTGGAATCAAGATTACCAGGAGAAATATTAATAACCTCGGATATTCAGATGACACCACTCTCATGGCAGAAAGTGAAGAGGAACAAAAGAGCCTCTTGATGAAGGTGAAAGAGGAGAGTGAAAAGGCTGGCTTCACACTCAAAATTCAAAAAATGAAGATTATGGCATCTGGTCCCATCACTTCATGGCAAATAGGTGGGGAAACAATGGAAACAGTGAGAGACTTTATTTTCTTGGGCTCCAAAATCACTGGACCATCAAAAAAGCAAGAGAGTTCCAGAAAAACATCAATTTCTGCTTTATTGACTATGCCAAAGCCTTTGACTCTGTGGACTACAATAAAGTGTAGAAAATTCTGAAAGAGATGGGAATATCAGACCACCTGACCAGCCTCTTGAGAAACCTATATTCAGGTCAGGAAGCAACTGGACATGGAACAACAGACTGGTTCCAAATAGGAAAAGGAGTACGTCAAGGCTGTATATTGTCACCCTGCTTATTTAACTTCTATGCAGAGTACATCATGACAAACACTGGGCTGGAAGAAGCACAAGCTGGAATCAAGATTGCCGGGAGAAATATCAATAACCTCAGATATGCAGATGACACCACCCTTATGGCAGAAAGTGAAGAGGAACTAAAAAGCCTCTTGATGAAGGTGAAAGAGGAGAGTTTTAAGTTGGCTTAAAACTCAACATTCAGAAAACGAAGATCATGGCATCCGGTCCCACCACTTCATGGGAAATAGATGGGGAAACAGTGGAAACAGTGAGAGACTTTATTTTGGGGGGCTCCAAAATCACTGCAGATGGTGATTGCAGCCATGAAACTAAAAGACACTTAACCTTGGAAGGAAAGTTATGACCAACTTAGATAGTATATTCAAAAGCAGAGACATTACTTTGCCAACAAAGGTCCGTCTAGTCAAGGCTATGGTTTTTCCAGTGGGCATGTATGGATGTGAGAGTTGGACTGTGAAGAAAGCTGAGCACCAAAGAATTGATGCTTTTGAACTGTGGTGTTGGAGAAGACTCTTGAGAGTCCCCTAGACTACAAGGAGATCCAACCAGTCCATCCTAAAGGAGATCAGTCCTGGGTGTTCATTGGAAGGAATGATGCTAAAGCTGAAACTCCAGTACTTTGGCCACCTCATGCAAAGAGTTGACTCATTGGAAAAGACTCTGATGCTGGGAGGGATTGGGGGCAGGAGGAGAAGAGGACAACAGAGGATGAGATGGCTGGATGGCATCACCGACTCGATGGATGTGAGTTTGAGTGAACTCTGGGAGTTGGTGATGGACAGCGAGGCCTGGTGTGCTGTGATTCATGGGGTTGCAGAGTCGGACACGACTGAGCGACTGAACTGAACTGATCCTACTATTCTGCCCCCAAGCTAAGAATGTATATGGCCTGATCTCAAGGAAAAGTTGAAAACCCACTATATGGCTGAACTTCAGGAATTCCCACCATTCTTCATTTTTCACTTCTTTATCTTTTCATTCATTCATTCACATATTCATTCTAGCCAATAGATAAAGAGAATATTTATGATGAGCTAGTGCTGTGCAAGGCACTGAATACCCACCATGGTCAGATACATTAATATACTTTACATAAAGGAAACTTATAGTACTAGGAGAGGAGGTAAAAGAAAGACATAATTTAGACATAAAAGTCAGGTGAGGATCTCCCTGAGAAGCAGTGGTTCAGCTGAAACAAGAGGAAGAGACTTTCAGGTAGAGAAAGCATCATGTGCAAAGGCCTTTAAGTGGGAAAAACAATGACTTTTTTGAGAAATTAAAAGTTCAGTAACTGAAGTGTTTATGTTTCTGTTTTCCCTAACTCATTGATTATGTATAAGTATCTTATGACCAGACACCACATATTACATGTAATGGGAAGATTTAGAATCATAGTCTTTCTGTCCTGAAGATGCCCTGTAATTTCCTAAATCGGCAAAAAAGGGTATATTCTATACACCTTTAATATAAATATATTACTTGTATAATTATATAATATATGTATTTATAAAGGTTAACCCTGGTGGCTCAGTGGCAAAGAATCTGTCTTCCAAGTAGGAGATGTGGGTTAGATCCCTGGGTTGGGAAGACCCCCTGGAGAAGGAAATGACAACTCACTCAAGTATTCTTGCTTGGGAAATCCCATGGACAGAGGATCCTGGCAGGTTACAGCTGGAGTTGCAAAGAGTTGGACACAACTCAGTGACGGAGCACACAGGCATTATAAAGGTTAAACTGATTTAATACCATATACATGCGTGTGCATATTTTGTATCTATATCTGTATCTATGATCTGTTTTGATGGGTCAGGCTATTCCCCTCAACTTAAAAGGCAGCATCCTTCTTTTGTAAGTCATGAGGAAATCTATATGCTGATATGAAGAAAGGAGATCTCTCCACACATCAATTAATGATTAAGTCCCCCAAAGCCAGCATTTATGTACCATCATTTTGTTGTGTGTGTGAAAGGTAGGCGGATGTGAAAACATGGTATGAAGCACTCTGATGAGACAGGGGGAAAATGAATCAGAGAGAATGCAAGTGCAAAGGAACAACAATTCAATCTAGGTGAGAGGGCTCTGAAAATGTAAGCGAGGCACAGTCTGCATAATTGAAAGTTCATGCAGAAAACCTCTTTGGACATCAAAGCTCAGCATTTAGTTACTCTGAGCAGTGGAGTTCTGAAGAGTTTCACTTCAGAAGTAGATTTTAAAGGCAATGAATCTTGATTGTTTGGAAGAAATGCCATCCACAACTTTTATTTGCTATTTTAAAATATGTTTAGCATTGTTTTCTCCCAAGGCTATTTAATCTTACTTCCACACTTTCTAAATTCACAGTAATAATAGTATTTGAAAGGCAGCAAGGGAATTGTGTCCTTTTATCCTATTCAAATGAAATAATCCTTTGGGCATTAATATTTCAAAGCATTTGTATTTTATATTGCATTATAAAGTAAATAGATTTTTTTGGTGCATTGATCTTGATGGAGGGAAGAATCGATAGATGAGACATGACATTGAGTGAAGGAAAAGAAAGTTGATACTCATTAAAGAAATGGCCCATGATACCCACATCCAGGACAGCAAGGACATATTTTATAATTTCTGAAGTGTCTTATCAGTGAAATGATAAAAACAGTTATAAATGGGTGATTATTATGTTCTTTACCTGCTTATGGAATACATATTTTGTTGCTTGCCTCTGTAATTCCCTTTTGTAGATGTTGAAAGTTGAATATGGTGAAAACCATGACTCATTATTTTGGGTCACATATTGCCAGCTCATATTTTTAATATAAACACAGCATATCATCCCAAGCCATCAGCCATTGATTATCTGATTAAGGTGTATTGTTAGAAAACCATAATTACACTGTTTTCTAAAGAGAACTTAATCTCATTTGTTTTGGTTAGAATGTTTTGTTTGTAAAACAGAAATCTAGTGACAAGCAAAAGAGGAACTTTTATAAAAAATAAACAGAGGGCCTGAAAACAGGAATATATTTGGATTGTAAGAAATATCTGAAAGTAGAAAGTTAAATGCCTTCTAGGTCCTTCTATTTCTTTCATCTCTGCTTCTGCCTCGGTATCCATTTACATTTCAAAACATCCACAGATCTTTTTAGTTCTCAGGCTCAGATACTAGGGAAGGAAACCCTTGATGCTTTTATATCAGAAATCATCCTGGGCCCATTAACTATGGCCAGAGGAGTCTTGTAATAAGTGCTAGAAGTAGCTCTTGCATCACTCACATAAACAGAAAATCCTACAGAAGTATTAAGGGGAACCACCCAACAAGTTTCCAATATATGCTTTGGTGGAACCATGACGTGAACTAACATTTTTCAGCATTTAATACTGACCAAGCACTACATGGATAGTCTCTTTTAAAACTTAGTACAACTCACTAAGTATGTGTAGTTATGTATAGATGAAGAAGCTAAGCTAAAGGAAATGTGAAACGAAGTCCAAGATTACACACCTACACATTTAATTGAAGTAAATTAAGATGCAGTTATTGTACTTACATTTTGCTAAGGAGTGTTCTAAGGTTTCAGGATTCCAAATTCTCAGATATGATCAGTCCATGAGCTTGGAGAGCTCATGGCCAATTGGAAAAGAGAAGAGCAACACAGTAGTTAAGTTTTATATTTTAAGGAACCAATGATGTTTCAGAGGTTTATGTGCAGGGCATCAGACTCTTTGTGACCCAGGCCAGTGGAAAAAATCTGGGGGGAAAAGGACATTTGAATTTAAAAGATGGATTAAGATTAGCCGGATGAAGAAAAAAGGTAAGTGAATCCGGGGCAAAAGAGCAGGTGTGTGAAAATGAGGTCATTTAAAACACAGTATACTTGTGGTGTATTGGCAGTGAAACATAGGCAATTTGGTGGAGATAAAATATAGGGGGAAAAAAGAGGCAGAGAACGTCAGATAGTGAGAATCAAGACAGAGGAGAAGGTTAGATTTTGATTAGCATTGAATCTGTTTAGGATTTCATTGTTATGAGAAGGCAATGAGAAGGTGTGAAAACTTTTTAAAAGTTACATGAATTGACATTGAAAAACAAATTATTCTGAAAATATTAATAATTAACAGGTTGGAAGATGGGAAGACTACATGCTAGAAACTAAAAAAGGATCCAGTGGCAGAAAACTATACGAAAGATAATGAAGTTCTATCTGAAAGAAACTGAGACAGTTGGTGAAGCTAAAATTCTAGTAACAGTGTGGCTTTTTAATACCATAGAACCCCCTCCATTGTGGAAAGGGGGGAGAAATGCAACAGAGATTGAATTCAACTTGGAAAATTAGGAAATTTTACCTACTCCCCTTCAACTACCAATGAAAAAAAATTTTTTACAATGCCAGTCATTTATTTTAAAATAATTCAGCATGGACAGTAATTGAAACGTGAATATTCATTTCTTAAGCTACATTCAGGCAATAGGCATCTGACTTAGTGAGGAATTCCCTCTCAAGAGGTAGTGATAAACATCATAGGTAAGTATACTTTGTGATAACTTGAACAGACAATTTTTTCCATCCAGAACATTGGGGTCAAAAATATGATTTTAAGCAAAACAATAGTTTTCCATTAGAATTCTTTACATTTCGTACCCAGTTCAACAGTATGATCTGAAAGTTATCAAATGTTTCCCATATAATTTAACATATCAAATAATCCTAGTTACTTTAATATTTCTTCTGAGATGCCTAGGGACTTTTTAGAGGATTCCCTGGTGGCTCAGTAGTAAACAATATGTCTGCCAATGCAGGAGAGGTGGGCTCAATCCCTGAGTTGGGAAGATCCCCTGGAGAAGGGCATGGTAACCCACTCCAGTATTCCTGCCTGGAAAATCCCACGGACAGAGGAGCCTGGCAGGCTATAGTCCATGGGGTCACAAATTGTCTGACATGACTAAGCACAGCACATTAGCATTAGGGGCTCTTTGGAATACTCAAAGATAGCTAGAGAAAGAAACTTACAGTTTGTTATCAAAAGCAGTTCAATATTTCAGGAAAAATTTGTTTTCTTAACAGGGAGTAAGACAACCAAATTTCAGTCTTGTATCAGCTTACTATTGACAACGAAGTTCATTTAACTAAATTTAAATACTAAGTGGATTTAATTAAATCCAGTCTAATCTTAATCACTCCTAAAAACAGAAAATTCTTTTTTTTCAAAGTTCCCTTTTTTCCACAAACTTTTTTTTTTATTACTTTTTGTATCCACATGATTTGTCCCTTAATTTTCCCCATCCAGAAACAAACAGCTCTAGGACAAAATTATTATCATCATTTTTCCTCAAAAAATTTTTTTTTAAAAACTCCTTCCTTTATACCTTCTCTTGATGACAGCACATATTCCTCTTGCTTTACACACTGAAATGCTTTCCTTGTCATTTTTAGTGGTTTTAATTACATATTACAATTTTTAAATGTTAAAGGTCTTAAAAACCCAAGAAACAAATAATTGAACTGTTACACTATTATTTACTGATTGGCAAACTTAAGAACACATTCCATAACCTCTAAAAACATATATTTTCCTCATAGCATAATTTCTCTTTAATGTGGTATGAGATGTGTGGTTAATAAACCCAAACATCTTTAGTGCTTTTTCTCTCATAAGAAGGCAAAATTAGGTAAACTTAAATTTGTTCAGTAATGTATCAGTATTTTACATTAAAAATGATTTAGACATTCAATTAATTTTCATCAGAAAACTTAATTTAGAAAAACTCTAAAATTTAAAGTTACCAAAAATCTGGAAAAAAACTATTTTTAGATGAACATTCCTGAAACACAATTTTTTCAAAGACTTTATCTGAAAGCCTTTAAAACCATTCATGACAATATCACATATAGACACATGATATTCAGACAGAGATCTCAAATTTTATATTTCAATATAGAACTTATCAGCTCATGAATAACAGTTGGAATAATTTGAATGTACTCACTTGAGTTTAAAAGGCTTCTCTTCCTCCCTACCAACTCCTTTTATCCCCCCTTGGCTTGAAGTTCTAATTAACCCAAGGCTGAAGTCTCAGGCAAAGTGAGCCGTGTTTGTATTTCAAGGACATGATAAGAGTTAATTTCAAGCTTTCTCCTAGGCATATTTTTTTTCTCTCTCTCTCAGGGTTAGAATTTTGAAAACAGCATTTATCCAGCTAGCTTTCTCTAACTGCATTTGCAAAAACAAAAAAGTTTTGGAATTTCAAGAGTTTCATCTTAACCAATTTTCTCTGGAGTCTGAGGAATACTGTCAGCAACACAGTGTTTAAAAAAAAATTATCTTTATTTTTCTTTAGTCATAGTTTCATTGCTTAAAGTTTTCTGAGTTGAACCTGAATCTCCCATTTTACAAAAGGCAACGAGAGTACCAGTCACACATGGAATGCACACTCACACACCAGAAGACAACTGTCACATGTCCTTTGAGAGGATCACCACTGACCAAGAGTCCCAGATAAATACTTCTCCAACACAAATGGTCCCCCAAAGCAGACACATGTCAGAACCATGGGCAAAATGCCCAAATAGCACTTCATGCTCAAAAGAGAAGCTTACTCAGAAGACTGAGTAAGAGTGGACTTACTCAGTCTTGAAACTCATCACCTCCTCCTAATGCGTGTTTCCCTTTCACCAAGGAAAAGCATTAAGTTGGCAGCCAGCAGTAAGCAGAGGGGAAAGGGGGAGGATCCCAGGAACAAATGATTTCAGCAACTTCTTAGAATGCCCCCCAAAGCCTCCCTCTCAGGGCCAGCTAGCCAAGATCTGTGGGCTCCTCACAGCCGTTCTGGTGCAGTGACATGGCTGTGGCTCTCCTGGGGGAAATCCTGGGAAGCCAGATGTCGCGAGAACACAACCGCCCCACACAGGGCTCCAAAACTGTTACCGAAAGTGGGGTCTGGATGCTCCTGACTCAGAAGCCAATAAAGAGGCGAGGTTGGTGGAAAAGAACAGTTGTTTTACTTTGGAGGGTGGCAACTAGGAGATTCTCCTCCAAATGCGACTCTCCCCACTGACAATCAGTGGGCAAAACAATGCAGGGAGGTGCCACAAGCAGAATGGTAGTCAGCTCTGATAGTCATCTTGAAATTTGTCATGTGGTGGTCTCATGAGCCTCATCTTGATTGTTTTAAGTACAGTTAGTCTTTAGGTCCAGGGTTAGTTTGTTCCCATTTCTTTGAGGCCAGTTCTTGGAATCGTGGCAGCTCATGTCATGACTAGTCTGGTCATCATGTACTTATCATCTTCCACCTGCTGGGAGTTTCAGTGTCTAGAAGACAGCTGAAAGGTCATGGCACAGAATATCATCAATTGCCCTTGAAGGGGAACTAAAGTCCTTGACTATGATTAATGGCTAAACTATTATTATTCAGTCTTGTTGGACCATTTTTCCTTTGTTTTAGCAATTTTCATTTCTCTGATTAAACTTACTCCTTGGCTAAAGTTTTTTCACGGACAAAGGGCAGGCTGAGGATATGGGGGGCAAGGACCACAGGTTCCTGCTCCATTTCAAGAGCTCATTTCTTTATTATCTATTCCTTATTATGGGTTTTTCTCATAAAATATAAAAAATATAAAACCAGCTTAGAAGAGGACAGCATAAACATTTTAAATTCTTTTGTGAAGACTGCCTAAATCCTATCCAAATTAATCAAACAAAAATCACATATATCTATTGGTTAGCTATGTTAACAGAACTGTAGAATGATTTTGTTTCATCCTGGCCTCATTTTTTCAGTTAGAGACAACCTTGTCAAATTCTTTTTATTGACCTTATATTGTTTTCCTCCAAGACTTCTATCTTGCATGTCAACACTAAATAATTTGTTAGAATTTTTATAACTCTTTAAAAAGGGCTCAAAACACTTTATAGTAATGAATATTGAGCCAATTTTGACAACCCTGAAGAGATGAGGCAAAACACTAAAGTGTACTTGCACTTTTATAAACTTATTTAAATGCTGAAAGATTGTTGGACCACAAAACACTGATTCAAAATAATAACTTCATTCTGTCATTGATACATTTACATGTATGTATGAACATTCATGCTCAGTTACTCAGTCATGTCCAACTCTTTGTGACTCCATGGATGGTAGCCCATCAGGCTCCTCTGACAATGGGATTCTCCAGGCAAGAAAACTGGAGAAGTTTGCCATTTCCTCCTCCAGGGATCTTCCGGACCCAGGGATCAAATCCGAGTCTCCTGCATTGTAGGTGGATTCTCTACCACTGAACCATTTGAGAAGCCCCATTTACATGCTTATCTTACTGCTCATTTTCTTTTAACTCATATTTCAATATATTGTGTTTTTATAAAATTATTCTTGTTTTTATAAAGATCTCAGAGTTGTGGACAATAGTAATTTGCACTGACTGTATATAAAATACTTATAACTAGTTAGGTTATATCCTTGTGTGAATTTTATTCCTATCATCATTTTTAACACAGAAGTGTCATATACTTAACACATGCCTCAAATAATATGGATACAGGTTATTCGATACTCATCAAACACATTTAACCTGTGATTCTTGTGTCTTTCATTCTAACAAGTTATTAAAGGAAATGTGATTCATCATTAATCAAAGTTTTTTTCCAGTTTCTTATTACTAAAATAACACATAATAGTTGTGAAGAATTTGATAAATATTACAGAAACTCTCTTACTGAATTCTGCTTAACTGATTACCAAGGGTAACTTTTTCTGTTCTGAGATCAATCTCCAGTGTGAGTGGTGAGAGTGTTCCCCACAACACCAAGCAAATCTCCTACACCAGCTGGATTTCCAACAACTCAACCCAGTTCTGTCATCTACCCAGTGGTAACCTCAGATTCCACTGGTTAAGGGTTCAGTCCTGCAAGACCATCCCCTGCTCCTCCAGATGTCTCTGGCAAGCCCAGGTTGTTACTTATGCTTCTGATCAGCTGGCTATGTATCAGAGGTTCCCAAGGATCTCTCCTTGGGTTTGATTAATTTGCCAGAGCAGGTAAATAGTTTACATACTAGATTGCTGGTTTATTATGAAAGAATGTATCTCAAGAACAGTCAGATGCAAGGAGTACATAGAATAAGGTATGTGGGAAAGATCTTGGAGGTTTCAGGCCATCTCCAGGCACATCACTCTCTGCAAATTTCCACATGATCATCAACCCAGAAGCTCTGCAAATTCAGTTCTTTGGGGGCTTTATGGAGGCTTCACTGCATAGGCACCATTAGTTAAATCATTAGTCATTGGTATTTCATTCACCCTCCAGCCCCTCTCTCCTCCCTAGAAATCAGGATATGGGACTGAAAATTCCAAGCTTCTATTCTTGGTGGTTTTCCCTAGCAACCAACCACCATCCTTAGCACTGGCCCCAAATCCATCATTAATAGAAACCCAGTTGTGGTGGAAAGGGTCTTGTTATGAATAACAAGACATTATTTTGCCTTTATGACTCTGAAGGTTTCCACTGAAGACAGGAGACCAAATTTTATGACAAAATTGGTCTACTGTTATGCTCAGGAAATTTCAATTTTGGACTATGATTCAGGAACTATGAAGGAAGACCAGAAGACTGGTTTTCTAAGTGGCCAAATATATTTTTTCTTATAAATCATACTATCACAATAACCAAGTTTCCACTGCCTCTACAAAGTGCTGAACACTCAAGGCAAGTAGGCTTTAAGCCATTGGAAATATTTGCTTACTAGAGTTTACTGAATATAAGTTCATTCTCTAACACATGTGTGCCAGGGTTACTTAATGCAATTATGCAATGTAATTCAATAAAACAGTGCTGCCAGAAGAGAATTATTTTAATAAATATTAAATAAAACTATGAAAGTAATAAATAATAGAAATTTTCTTGAAAATTAATTGCCAATAAAATGGGTATGGGTGAGACCACCATAAAATATTGGCAGGGAAATTATAAAAATTTCTAAGAAGTCTCAATTCAGATTGCTATACAGATGTCTACAGTCCTCACTACCCATAAAAGAAAGCAAAACTTGGGATCATAAATATAAAACAAGTTTGGGAATGTAAATTAGTTGTTGGTGGTGGATTTTGTAATACATTGTTTTATTTTCTTCTTTTCCCTGGCAATAACCAATCTGAAAAAAGACGACAGACAGATATAATAAGAATAGAAAAAAATTTTTTAATGTTGAAACACTAATCTTACTTAAATGTTTATCAAAATAGTTAAAAAGAATTTTTGACACATAAAATTTATAACTTTAATGTTGTAATAGCAATAGTTGACCATTTGGTGATGTCCATGTGTAGATTCTTCTCTTGTGTTGTTGGAAGAGGGTGTTTGCTATGATCAATGCGTTCTCTTGGCAAAACTCTATTACCCTTTGCCCTGCTTCATTCCGTATACCAAGGCCAAATTTGCCGGTTACCCCAGGTGTTCCTTGACTTCCTACTTTTGCATTCCAGTCCCCTATAATGAAAAGGACATCTATTTTGGGTGTTAGTTCTAAAAGATCTTGTAGGTCTTCAAAGAACGGTTCAACTTCAGCTTCTTCAGCATTACTGGTTGGGGCACAGACTTGGATTACTGTGATATTGAATGGTTTGCCTTGGAAACCAAGAGAGATCATTCTGTCGTTTTTGAGCCTGCATCCAAGTACTGCATTTCAGACTCTTTTGTTGACCATGATGGCTACTCCATTTCTTCTAAGGGATTCCTGCCTGCAGTAGTAGATATAATGGTCATATGAGTTAAATTCACCCATTCCAGTCCACTTTAGTTTGCTGATTCCTAGAATATCGATGTTCACTCTTGCCATCTCCTGTTTGACTACTTCCAATTTGCCTTGATTCATGAACCTAACATTCCAGGTTCCCATGCAATATTGCTCTTTACAGCATCGGACCTTGCTTCTATCACCAGTCACATCCACAGCTGGGTATTGTTTTTGCTTTGGCTCCATCCCTTGATTCTTTCTGGAGTTATTTCTCCACTGATCTCCAGTAGCATATTGGGCACCTACCGACTTGGGAAAAACAACAACACCGGGAGCTAACTGTGGCTCAGACCATGAACACCTTATTGCCAAATTCAGACTTAAATTGAAGAAAGTAGGGAAAACCACTAGACCATTCAGGTATGACCTAAATCAAATCCCTTTTGATTATACAGTGGAAGTGAGTAGATTTAAGGGATTAGATTGATAGACAGAATGCCTGATGAACTATGGACTGAAATTCATGACATTGTACAGGAGACAGGGATCAAGACCATCCTCAAGGAAAATGAAATGCAAAAAAGCAAAATGGCTGTCTGGGGAGGCCTTACAAATAGCTGTGAAAAGAAGGGAAGCAAAAAGCAAAGGAGAAAAGGAAAGATATAAGCATCTGAATGCAGAGTTCCAAAGAATAGCAAGAAGGGATAAGAAAGCCTTCCTCAGCGATCATTGCAAAGAAATAGAGGAAAACAACAGAATGGGAAAGATTAGAGATGTCTTCAAGAAAATTAGAGATACCAAGGGAAGATTTCATGCAAAGACGGGCTCAATAAAGGACAGAAATGGTATGGACCTAACAGAAGCAGAAGATATTAAGAAGAGGTGGCAAGAATACACAGAAGAACTGTACAAAAAAGATCTTCACGACCCAGATAATCATGATGGTGTGATCACTCACCTAGAGCCAGACATCCAGGAATGTGAAGTCAAGTGGGCCTTAGAAAGCACCACTATGAAAAAAGCTAGTGGAGGTGATGGAATTCCAGTTGAGCTATTTCAAATCCTGAAAGATGATGCTGTGAAAGTGCTGCACTCCATATGCCAGAAAATTTGGAAAACTCAGCAGTGGCCACAGGACTGGAAAAGGTCAGTTTTCATTCCAATCCAAAAAAAAGGCAATGCTAAAGAATGCTCATACTACCGCACAATTGCACTCATCTCACATGCTAGTAAAGTAATACTCAAAATTCTCCAAGCCAGGCTTCAGCAATACATGAACCATGAACTTCCAGATGTTCAAGCTGGTTTTAGAAAAGGCAGAGGAACCAGAGATCAAATTGCCAACATCCGCTGGATCATGGACAAGCAATAGAGTTCCAGAAAAATCTATTTCTGCTTTATTGGCTATGCCAAAGCCTTTGACTGTGTGGATCACAATAAACTGTGGAAAATTCTTCAAGAGATGGGAATATCAGACCACCTGACCTGCCTCTTGAGAAACCTATATACAGGTCAGGAAGCAACAGTTAGAACTGGACATGGAACAACAACAGACTGGTTCCAAATAGGAAAAGGAGTACATCAAGGATATATATTGTCACCCTGCTTATTTAACTTCTATGCAGAGTATATCATGAGAAACACTGGGCTGGAAGAAGCAAAAGCTGGAATCAAGATTGCCGGGAGAAATATCAATAACCTCAGATATGCAGATGACACCACCCTTATGGCAGAAAGTGAAGAGGAACTAAAAATCCTCTTCAGTTCAGTTCAGTTCAGTCGCTCAATTGTGACAGACTCTTTGCGACCAGATGAATCGCAGCATGCAAGGCCTCCCTGTCCATCACCAACTCCCGGAGTTCATTCAGACTCACGTCCATCGAGTCAGTGATGCCATCCAGCCATCTCATCCTCTGTCGTCCCCTTCTCCTCCTGCCCCCAATCCCTCCCAGCATCAGAGTCTTTTCCAATGAGTCAACTCTTCCCAAGAGGTGGCCAAAGTACTGGAGTTTCAGCTTTAGCATCATTCCTTCCAAAGAAATCCCAGGGCTAATGCCCTTCAGAATGAACTTGTTGGATCTCCTTACAGTCCAAGGGACTCTCAAGAGTCTTCTCCAACACCACAGTTCAAAAGCATCAATTCTTCGGTGCTCAGCCTTCTTCACAGTCCAACTCTCATATCCATACATGACCACAGCAAAAACCATAGCCTTGACTAGACGGACCTTTGTTGGCAAAGTAATGTCTCCGTTTTTTAATATGCTATCTAGGTTGGTCATAACTTTCCTTCCAAGGAGTAAGCGTCTTTTAATTTCATGGCTGCAGTCACCATCTACTGTGATTTTGGAGCCCAGAAAAATAAAGTCTGACACTGTTTCCACTGTTTCGCCATCTATTTCCCATGAAGTGATGGGACCAGATGCCATGATCTTCGTTTTCTGAATGTTGAGCTTTAAGCCAACTTTTTCACTCTCCACTTTCACTTTCATCAAGAGGCTTTTTAGTTCCTCTTCACTTTCTGCCATAAGGGTGGTGTCATCTGCATATCTGAGGTTATTGATATTTCTCCCAGCAATCTTGATTCCAGCTTGTGCTCTTCCAGCCCAGCGTTTCTCATGATGTTCTCTGCATAGAAGTTAAATAAGCAGGGTGACAGTGTACAGCCTAGACGTACATCTTTTCCTATTTGGAACCAGTCTGTTGTTCCATGTCCAGTTCTAACTGTTGCTTCCTGACCTGCATACAGATTTCTCAAGAGGCAAGTCAGGTGGTCTGGTATTCCCATCTCTTTCAGAATTTTCCACAGTTTATTGTGATCCACACAGTCAAAGGCTTTGGCATAGCCAATAAAGCAGAAATAGATGCTTTTCTGGAACTCTCTTTCTTTTTCCATGATGCAGCAGATGTTGGCAATTTGATATCTGGTTCCTCTGCCTTTTCTAAAACCATCTTGAACATCAGCAAGTTCACAGTTCATGTATTGCTGAAGCCTGGCTTGGAGAATTTTGAGCATTACTTCACTAGCCTGTGAGATGAGTGCAATTGTGCGGTAGTTTGAGCATTCTTTGGCATTGCCTTTCTTTGAGATATGAATGAAAACTGAGCTTTTCCAGTCCTTGGCCACTGCAGAGTTTTCCAAATTTTCTGGCATATGGAGTGCAGCACTTTCACAGCATCATCTTTCAGGATTTGAAATAGCTCAACTGGAATTCCATCACCTCCACTAGCTTTGTTCGTAGTGATGCTTTCTAAGGCCCACTTGACTTCACTTTCCAGAATGTCTGGCTCTAGATGAGTGATCACACCATCATGATTATCTGGGTCGTGAAGATCTTTTTTGTACAGTTCTTCTGTGTATTCTTGCCACCTCTTCTTAATATCTTCTGCTTCTGTTAGGTCCATACCATTTCTGTCCTTTATTGAGCCCGTCTTTGCATGAAATCTTCCCTTGGTATCTCTAATTTTCTTGAAGACATCTCTAGTCTTTCCCATTCTGTTGTTTTCCTCTATTTCTTTGCAATGATCACTGAGGAAGGCTTTCTTATCCCTTCTTGCTATTCTTTGGAACTCTGCATTCAGATGCTTATATCTTTCCTTTTCTCCTTTGCTTTTTGCTTCCCTTCTTTTCACAGCTATTTGTAAGGCCTCCCCAGACAGCCATTTTGCTTTTTTGCATTTCTTTTCCTTGGGGATGGTCTTGATCCCTGTCTCCTGTCCAGTGTCACGAACCTCATTCTATAGTTCATCAGGCACTCTATCTGTCAGATCTAGGCCCTTAAATATATTTCTCACTTCCACTGTATAATCATAAGGGGTTTGATTTAGGTCATACCTGAATGGTCTAGTGGTTTTCCCTACTTTCTTCAATTTAAGTCTGAATTTGGCAATAAGGAGTTCATGATCTGAGCCACAGTCAGCTCCTGGTCTCTTTTTTTGCTGACTGTATAGAGCTTCTCCATCTTTGGCTGCACAGAATAAAATCAATCTGATTTCAGTGTTGACCATCTGGTGATGTCCATGTGTAGAGCCTTCTCTTGTGTTGTTGGAAGAGGGTGTTTGCTATGACCAGTGCATTTTCTTGGCAAAACTCTATTAGTCTTTGCCCTGCTTCATTCCGTATTCCAAGGCCAAATTTGCCTGTTACTCCAGGTGTTTCTTGACTTCCTACTTTTGCATTCCAGTCCCCTATAATGAAAAGGACATCTTTTTTGGGTGTTAGTTCTAAAAGGTCTTATAGGTCTTCATAGAACCGTTAACTTCAGCTTCTTCAATGTTCCTGGTTGGGGCACAGACTTGGATTACTGTGATATTGAATGGCTTGCCTTGGAAATGAACAGAGATCATTCTGTCGTTTTTGAGATTGCATCCAAGTACTGCAAAAAAGCCTCTTGATGAAAGTGAAAGAGGAGAGTGAAAAAATTGGCTTAAAGCTCAATATTCAGAAAACAAAGATCATGGCATCCGGTCCCATCACTTCATGGGAAATAGATGGGGGAACAGTGGAAACAGTGAGAGACTTTATTTTGGGGGGCTCCAAAATCACTGCAGATTGTGATTGCAGGCATGAAATTTAAAAAGACACTTACTCCTTGGAAGTAAAGTTATGACCAACCTAGATAGGATATTCAAAAGCAGCAACATTACTTTGCCACAAAGGTCTGTCTAGTCAAGGCTATGGTTTTTCCAGTGGTCATGTATGGATGTGAAAGTTGGAGAGTGAAGAAAGCTGAGCACTGAAGAATTGATGGTTTTGAACTGTGGTGTTGGAGAAGACTCTTGAGAGTCCCTTGGACAGGAGATCCAACCAGTCCATCCGAAAGGAGATCAGTCCTGGGTATTCTTTGGAAGGACTGATGCTAAAGCTGAAACTCCAGTACTTTGGCCACCTGATGCAAAGAGTTGACTCATTGGAAAAGACTCTAATGCTGAGAGGGATTGGGGGCAGGAAGAGAAGGGGATGTCAGAGGATGAGATGGCTGGATGGCATCACCAATTTGATGGACATGAGTTTGGGTGAACTCCGGGAGTTGGTGATGGATAGGGAGGGCTGGCATGCTGCAATTCATGGGGTCACAGAGAGTTGGACACGACTGAGTGACTGAACTGAACTGAACTGAACTGAATAGCAATAGTAATTTAGGTGATGAAAGTTGATGTCACTGAATGGTTGCAAAAGTATCTGTCTTAGTTTTATTGTGTTCATTTCTCTGACTCTGAGAAATTGGCCTCCCTGATGACTCTGTGGGTAAAGACTTTGCCTGCAATGAAGGAGTACTAGGTTTGATCCCTGGGTCAGGAAGATCCCTTGGAGAAGGAAATGGCAACCACTCCAGTAACTTTGCCTGGGAAATCCAATGGACAGAGGATCCTGTCGCACTACAGTCCATGGGGTCACAAGAGTCAGACATGACTTAGTAACTAAACTACCTAAGATGGCCAATGTCTTTAATAGACATGTTACTTGCACTTAATTATAGCTTATAAAGTATAGAACTCCAAATAGGGCATTTTCCAAAAACACATTATCAGAAGGATGGAATCAGGTGCTTCTGCCGAAGTATACAGGTCTTCACTTCTCATATTAATGAAGTAAATTAAAATTTAAAAAATTCTCTAGTCAGCAATGTATGAGTACCAATAACATGGCATTCCAGAAGATATAAGCTCTATGTAAGCTATCTCTGCACTAGACCATTTGTTTGCCAAACATTCACTGAGCGCAGTGTGTCTACCGGGCTCTGCTTAAAGAACTAGTAACAAAATAATTGATGACATGGTAAATTGATGCCTTTGAGACGCCACTGACATTGTAGGTCAGTTTAAAAATGCCACTGATGCTTGCATGTGTAAATGAGATTCGGTAATAAAGATATCGAAGACAAAGCAGGAAAAAGCAAACAACATGACGAAAACAGAGTTCAACTCTCAAACCTACCAATTTATCATCACTGATTTGCACACTGAAAAAAAAATCCAAAAGATATATTCATATATTACCACTAAAGAATACTATTCTCAGTTACTACCTTTAGCTGATTTTCTTTGAAATCTTTGTAATTATTGCACTCTTGAAACCCTAGCCAAAGTTTAGTTTTGTCTTATTTTGTTTTCAATATATAGGAAATAACCAAATATCTAATTTTTTCATTACATTCTATGGAAAGCTATGAACTGTACCACATTCTTTTTTCTGTCAGTGTTGAAGCAGATGCTCTCTTTTCAAAATTTTTACTCTTTATTTAGGTCACTTTATACTCTTAAAAGTTATTTATTGATTTATCATTCAAAGCACTTATATCTAGCCAGGCAAACATATTTCTGTAATTATTTTTAATTATTCAGTAATTTTCTATAATCATTTGCTAGGAATTCTGGCAAATAAATCAGAGTGAGCAGCACATGTTTCTAATGGTGGAGGCAACAGCTAGGATCTCTCAGTATAGAACTTCTCACCCTCTTCTGCTCTGAACTGAATTGGCTACATGGCCTAGCTGGGTCTCTGTATTTATGTTTCATGTTTAACATGCAGATTGAAAGAATCAGGTGAACATATCATATTTATCTGATAAAATGTCAGAATAGTTTTCTATACTTAGATAACTAGCCCAGTGCTTCCTGTGAGAGACCCAGAGAACAATGGTAGGCCTTATAGGAAAGGCCATGGAAAAATGCTGCCCTCACAGTGGAGAAGACGGGTTCCCGGAGGTGTTTTCTAATTCACAAATGCTTCAAACTATGTAGCTATAATAAAATCATAATGCATTAAGAGTGTTTGAATATGCCAAGGTTAGTTTCTTCAAAAATATTTCACATGATAATTTTGAGAAAATGATTTAGATTTCCTTTCCCAGGAGTAAAACTTTACTTTATGAACAATTTACTTGTTAATGAAATACAACATATTGTGTAAGACACTATTTGAGGCTTTTACTCTGTGGAGAAATATCTCTTTAGTAATAAGTACATTTTAAAATTATGATATAGTTATTTAATAAAAAGCTTAAAAAACTGTTTTCATTTATAAGCCAGCAGAATAACTTAACTATTAAGAAATGTTAACACTAAGCTTTCATTAATTATATCCCTCAATCTTAGGCAGTAGTCAAAATATTTTGAACATAATTATCAAATTATTTTTATTAGCAAGATCCTTAATCTTATAAATGACAAAACTCATCACTTGGTGGAATCAAGTATTTTATTACACATAAACAGCTACAGAAAGTAAAGATCAAAAGATAAAGTACCACAGTTCCTATATTAGAGCTAAATATAGACAAAATTATAAAATGATATTAAATAAAATGTCTTAATATTTTATTTCTCTTTGGTGGCTATTTAAAACACATTGTTTGGTGTAGGAAATGTTACAATATGACAGTGGGTGTGGTATAGATGTGTGTATATGTTTTGAAAATTCTTGTTCATTTGGAAGGTTTAAATTTTTCATTGTGCTATGATGTTGCTGTTTTTTTTTTTTTTTTTTCTTTTCCTTTGGATTTCTTGTATTCAATATCTGGTATTAATAAATTATTTATTTTCATATTCTCTTCATTTTCTGAATGGAGAATCAGCCCATTCTATATTTTACTAGCAAGAAAAAAAAATGATACACTTGATTTTCTGTTTCCTTCTTAGAGCTGAGCCCTCTTTTTCTGTCCTCTAATAATCACTCTTCCAAACTGAACTCATTTCTTTTTCAATTTATGTTCTTTCCAACCTCCTGTACACCTTCCTAGACTTATTTTCATGCCGAATTTATCATTGCTTGCTACATTTCAGAAGTTCTTCATATAAAAGACTGAAAAACATAGAAAATATTAGTATGTGCAGTTTTGGATATGGTATATTCCTTATCTGGGGTTTAATCTCTTAAAATATATTTATTTTGGGGAAACACAATGGAAACATACAAGAAAATATTTTCTGATTTCTCTTACAGTGGTCTCAAGTGTGTCACTGAACATTCACCAGAGGCTTTCATTCCTGAACACCCATATTTTCAAGTGGTTGGTAGTATTTGGAATGATCATTACTCAATTCTTTTTCAGTGAAAGTTTCACAAATAGTATATAATTTTTCTCAGGAATTTATTTTACCCAAGGAGGGATCTGAATCTAACTTGGTGTTAGTATTCTATAGGCCATCGTTTTTTAAAAGTGTTTAAAGTATGTATTGTTACCTTTCCTACTCACTTTTGACAACTGATTTATTTTCTTTTATGTTCCTATGCCTTTCACAATTCCAAGTAAAGGCTGTCCATTTCAAACTCGATGTTAATGGCACTCACTAGAGTTGCACAGGGCATCATGTGTCGTCTTCAGGCCATCAGAGCTGACCCAAGTTCTAGTCTGATCATAAAAGGCTTTTTCATTTACACTTTTGATTATTAGTTCTGGTAATTAATTTTTATTTAATTTTTCCTGTTCTTCAATCACATCTTATATTGCTATGGTTAATTTTCTATGTTTCTAATTTACTCAAAATTTTCATTCCTGCTTTTTTTTTTAGTCTACTTTATTATTGTTAATTTGAATTTATTCAGTATAAATATGCTGTTTATCCTTCCCAGTGAACATTATACTTGGCAATCATTTCTTATTGAATTTCATACTTTTCCTATCCAGGCCTGCCCTTGTTTAACAGAACTAAAGCTTTCTTTTATATTACTAAGAATAAGAAACAAATGTGTTCTATATTTTTTGTGTGTGTCATGAACTAAACTCATTTCAGGGCAGGATTTTCTTCTGAGTCATTACCATTTTACTTCTCTCCTTATATCTCATAATGCCTTCTTATATACCAGTTGACATTTTCTGTTAATTCCTGTTGGAACTTGATTTGGTAATATTTGTTCATGCCACAAGGATGGCTGATGCATCTTGTTTTAATGTCCTTCCCCTGGATCTTATTGCAAAAGAAGGAAATGATTCATACCCAGTGTTGGGAGAAAGTAAGGATGTGAGTTTTCCATACTTATTCCACAGTAGTTTCCTGGATGTTGGCAGAAGTCCCTGGTTGGTTTTAAACCAGAAGACCAAGAGTCATGTAACGTAGGTAGCACACTAGTGCCCATATCATGGCATTTAGCAAATGTTAGTTTCCTTAGTAACCCTGTGGGCTTTTCAAATTGTTCAGTAAATGCAAAGAAACCTGACTGCCGATGCAAGAGCCATAAGAGATATGGGTTTAGTCTCTGGGTCTAGAAGATCCCCTGGAGGATCCACTCCACTCCAGTATCTTTGCCTGGAGAATCCCATAGACAGAGGAGTCTGGTGGGCTACGGTCCATAGCATTGCAGAGTCGGACATGACTCAAATGACATAGCATGCTGTCAAAAATAAGTGAAAAATAAATTTCTGTTGACCTATAGTCATGGTTCAGAGAACAATGAGAAGTAAGCCAGAGATTATTGATGCTGCTCCCAGGTGTATACCTCACAGGACTTATAGCTGTGACTAAAAGGCTTAAAGGCAAGAAAAGCACAAAGTACTGGAGATTTTTCACTATTTGGCTTCCTATGTCAGTGTTAGCCAGAGGCAGTTAAGGTCACAAGCCTGGAGAATTAGTTGTGCAGACTTTCATGGCCAGAGGCCAATGTACAGGCTGTCAGCGGAAGCTGGTAATGACTATTCCTAGTATATTTTGGTTAAGAGAAATGTCAAATAAGTAAAAGAGGGGTGATTTAAAATTCTAACTGATCTATATAAATATTAAATATGTAGACAAATCTGAAATATTTTCACTTATTTCTCATTGCAAAGATATTAACTTGTCTTTCATTTCCAAATAGAATAACGACTGCTTTATTTACAAATATAACAAAATGAAAAACCAAGAACAACTTTTCCTGCCAGTTCTACTTACGCTTCCATCTTTCCTTGCAGAGGTAAAGCATGCAGAAAATGTCTATCTCCCAGTTAATACCTTGGATTTCCTCCTCCACAAACTACATCAAAAAGCCAAGGGTGTGGACTACAGAAAAACAAAGATTACATTTGAAGTTCTAGCTAGAAGGAACAAAAGCTGTCCTGGGGAGAAGAGTGAGTACACATTGAAGAGTTTAAAAGCCATGGGACCTGAAGGAGGTGAAAGGACATTGTTAAGCCTGAAGTAGTTCCAGGACTTCCCCAGGTGGTCCAGGGGTTAACACTTCACTTTCCATTGCAGGCGTGTGAGTTCCATCCCTGGCTGGGAAGCTCAGATCCCACATGCCGCGTGACCAACAAAACAGAATGCAGACAACAGAAGTAATATTGTAACAAATTCAATAAAGGCTTTTACAAATGGTCCTGCTGCTGCTGCTACTGCTAAGTCGCTTCAGTCGTGTCCGACTCTGTGCGACCCCATAGACAGCAGCCCACCAGGCTTCCCCGTCCCTGGGATGCTCCAGGCAAGAACACTGGAGTGGGTTGCCATTTCCTTCTCCAGTGCAAGAAAGTGAAAAGTAAAGTGAAGTCACTCAGTCATGTCCGACTCTAGCGACCCCATGGACTGCAGCCCACCAGGCTCCTCCGTCCATGGGATTTTCCAGGCAAGAGTAGTGGAGTGGGGTGCCATTGCCTTCTCTGAAAAATGGTCCACATCAAAAATAAATAAATGCAATAAATTTTCTTAAGGGAAAAAAAAAAACAGAAGTTGTTTCTAAATTACACAGGCACTCTTCCATGAACCCAGGGTGACCAATTAAAGGGAGTCTGACAGCATAAGGGCTTCATCAGTTAGACACTGAGCTCTTCTACACAAAGACAGACAAAAATGTGTCCCAGAGATCCAGAGATTTCCTCCATGGTACTCATAGAGGTGAGAGTACATAGAAGGTTGACCGACCTAGAAACTCATAGATCCCGGCAAGGAACATGTAGTTTGGATGTGCCCTAAGTAGGTTGCAGGTTCAACTCCAAACCAAAGACAAATCATGAGGTGGGGTCAAGAGGAATATTTAGGATTTGGTGGGAAAGCCTAGAAACTGAATGGAAAAAAAGTCAAACACAGGTCTGAAGGTGCAGCTAAGAACCAAGAAATATTTAACCAGAGACAGAAAACCACCATGGAGTAAAATCTACATAATTCTAAGCTAATTTTCATAGTCCACTTATGCATGCAGTGGTTTGGGCTCCATGACATCTTAGCAATGACACACAAGATATTGATCACTTTGTCTAGATTTATCTCTGATGGGATCATCAAAAGGATATGAGAAATTTTAATAGGCATGAAGAAAATTCTCCTAAGCATTTAAACAACCTTTCCGACAAGGCATGTGTATGCATGTGTGTATATATAGAATTCAACTCACTCAAGAGGATAAGTTAGAGGCATACCTTAGTCACAAATATTGTGTGGTAGCACTAAAATGTCACAACTTGTACAGTGAGGATACACTTGTACAATGCATACAACTTAAGGATACACATGTGTAATTTGTACAACTTGAAAATAGTACCCGAATAAAATATAATTATGTAATGCATGAATGCATGCTCAGTCATGTTTGATTCTGTCTGACCCCATGGACTATAGCCCTCTAGGTTCCTCTGTCCATGGAATTTTCCAGGCTGGAATACTGGAGTGTGTTGCCATTTCCTCCTCCAGGGGATCTTTCCTGACAAAGGGATCCAACCTGCATGTCTGTGTCTCCTGCATTGGCAGGCAGTTTATTTACCACTGTGGCACCTGGGAAGCCCAATAATGTCATGTATACATGATTAATAATAGTACTTACTGCATACATTCAGGATACCAAGCTTTGTAATAGGCATTTTATATCAGGTTTCTAATGATTTTTTTTTAATAGTTATTATTACTCCTATTTTATCCATGAGGAAAATGAGGTTCATAGAGGAGATGTGATTGCTCCAGATAATGAAGATTGTAGGTAATAGAGCTGGGATTTTACATAGGCCTTTCTGAATCTGAAACCCATGATTTCTTTACTACATTGTAGCAGCATATCTAAGGAGTCACCTTAGTCTTCCAGACCTGTGGTAAGACATAAAATCTGTCCGCAGTTTTTTGCACTTCAAATATTTATCCAGGGTACTCAAGAACACAATGGAAACTTAGAGAGAAGAAGCAGAATCTTAGTGGAGCTAGGAAAATTGTAAACACCCCTCACATCACACATCAAAAATAAAATGTTTTTTCAATTCAACCATTGGAGAACAGTTTAGCAATTCCTTCAGGGCAATGCTTGGCAAAGTTCCCTCTAGGAATTCTTTCCCATGCTGTTTTCGCTTGAGAGAAATGGATAGATATTCATGGTGATGATGCTATTTCTGAGCTGGATCTGAGCTGGCCGCAGAGGTAACAGAGAATGTGTGGGAAAAGCTTTGTGTGATTACGGCAGGAGGAGTCATCGTATTTGCACTGGAAGCCACTTGTCTGATTGTTGCTGACTCTGCAGTAAAAGCAGAAACAGGCTTTATTTCTTAAGGAAGAAATCTTCTAACATATAGAACTGAACTGAAAGCAAGCACATGGAAACAAGGACAAATTAAAAAAAAAAATAATGAAGGAGAAGGACACACATCCTCTTCAAGAACACAGGAGGGAAAATTCTCACAGTAGATTTCTGCAGCTCCTTACAGTCCATCTATAGGTAAGAATATCTCAGAGGAGGGATATAGAATCAATTGTGAGCAAAACAGTAGCCATGCAAGTCTCTTATTTCTACCAATGTCACCTTCCGTCGCTATGACAGTACTTTGACTCCAATTCAGCTTCACATCAGCCAAGAAGCTAATGAAAGCAGAGATGCCTACAGCTGCATTTTCTGACTAGACTTTTTTTTTTTCCCCAACTTAATTCACTGAATATTTTCCATTTAACCACTCTTAATTCATAGTCTCACACTTTTACAAACACTTCCTGGGCAGAATCGACTAGTGAAGTAGAATCTAGATTCTTCCCTCACCTTCAAGGTACTGAGTAGACAAATGAAATTCATTAAATTATGACATGAATTAACAAATGTATCTATTACCTTAATTAGAGTAACTTGAGGACTACAACAATAAAGCACCTTTTTTTGGTCTCCAACTGTTCATTTGATTTTTTTTTTATTAGGGTTAGTTTTCTGTCTGTGGATGAAAACTCAATATGACCTATGCCATTTCTGATCACTCATAGGCAGTATAATTTCCTTTTCTCAGTTCTGCTTATAAAATATGTATAAATTCAGTATTTAAAAGATTCAGACTTGAGAACTCCAGTTTCACGACAGTGATATAGAGCTTGAAAGAACATTATTTCTATCCCTACAAAAAGAAAAAAAGCTGAAAGAATTCTGCAAATATTAACAATTTTTTTGCATCTATTAGAGAAATGAAGTTTTAGGGACTCAGTTTGCAATCTGGAGAAAGACAAAGGCTTGCAGTAAGAAACAGAACCTGATCTTAAATATAGTGAAGCTTGTGCAAATATAATATTTGGCAATAAAATATCCACAAGTTCCTTTTAAAAATTCTCTTATTGATAAATTGACAAATCTACTAGAAGTGAACAAATTTAATCAAGATTTAATGGATTTTATTGCTCCTTTTCAAATTCATTATTTACATGTATAATAAACCTAGACAAATAAAAATTACTTTCTGCTACTTACAACTTTATAAACCCATTAAAGTTTTGATTTTAACTATCTTACTTCTCATGCAGCCTGGTCATTTACTAATTTTGTAGACTCAATAATCTTGATAAATAAAACACATAATACTGTCTTAGATACATACTCAAACATTTCTCCTACTATTACTTCCACCTTAGTCTTAATTATCCATATTAACTATAATTTGTATTCAAAATAACTACTTGCACTTTACAGAGAAAATTGGGAGATAAGTATTTGATAATTGTCATACAAAGCATCTTAGCAAACCAGTAAGACTCAAAAGCACACACAAGATGTTGACCTACCTACATCCACATCATTTTAAAGTGGCAATCATGAAAATATTCAATAACATGATCCATGGGAATAAGCACTCTGAAACATCACAAAGTAAAAAAGCAAATATACACACACACATAAGAACATAATCAACTAATTACTTGGTGATCAAGGTTTCAGTACTCTATATCACTTGGGAAGTTTCTGATTATTAAAACAACACCCATGAATTACCTTCATTTAATATTAGTTTAGAATCTTAAATTAACTAAGGGTCTTGGAAATTACATTTAATCCCATATGCTTCTAAATCACTCTTTATATACACTATTTGTATAATTATAAATAAATTTAGTTCAATAAAATTTAAGAATTTTCAAAATCATGTCATAAACATTATGTAGAAATTATCTTAACTGATAGTAAGCCAATATACTAAATTTAACAACTCAACAGGTTAACTAGTTTCTTAGTGAAAATACAAACCTGATTTTCAAAAAAATTTATGTTGTACTCAATATAGTCAAGGGCTTCCCTGATAGCTCAGTTGGTAAAAAATCTGCCTGCAATGCAGGAGACCCCAGTTTGATTCCTGGCTTGGGAAGATCCACTGGAGAAGGGATAGGCTATTCACTCCAGTATCCTTGGGCTTCCCTTGTGACTCAGTTGGTAAAGAATTTGCCTGCAATGCAGGAGACCTGGGTTTGATCCCTGGGTTGGGAAGATCTCCTGGAGAAGGGAAAGGCTACCCACTCTAATATTCTGGCCTGGAGAATTCCATGGATTGTATAGTCCTTGGGGTTGTTGCCAAGAGTCAGACACGACTGAGAGACTTTCACTTTCACTATATAGTTAAATATTATATTAAATCAGTATAAATATTAAAGATTTATTAAATGTTAACCCAATATGATTTGTTCAAAGTTTTAACCTTTCATATCCATTTGTATTCTTACATACAACTTCTGAGCTAGTATATTCTATAAAATGAATCTCTTTTTTAAAGGCTATCACATTTAAAGATTTAGATGTTTATTTTCTAGGTATTTGGTAGGGATTATTAGATTTGTCAATGTACATAATAAAGTCTATGTCCTAGTTAGAATATAGCTTGTTTTTTAGTAATAATAACCACATTTAATAATATGTTTAGAAGTGGAAAAATATTTCACACACACACAAAAGAGTGAAAGTTTTTCTGACTTAAAGACATATAAAGAATTCTTATAGTTACATTTTGTCCAAATTCAGACATGGACCAAAAATAAACACTGAACACAAAATTAACTGGATTAGCTTGCAAAAAGCTGTTCTCAATTGTAGTTGACAGGAAATATTTTCTTAATCAATTTGACTTCACAAATAAAGAAAATAGACAAAATAACCAAAAATACATTAACAAATGATTCTCTCTCTTGTCCCTCATCCAACAGAAAATCAGTTCAGTTCAGTTCAGTCACTCAGTCATGTCCAACTCTTTGCAACCCCATGGACTGCAGCACACCAGCCCTCCCTGTCCATCACCAACTCCCGGAGTTCACTGAAACTCATGTCCATTGAGTCGGTGATGCTATCCAACCATCTTATCTCAATAGGCATCTATTATCCTAATAGATACCACCAAAATATTCAGACAATAAAACCAGATTTCCAACCCTTGCTGCCAGTCATGGGGAATAACATACTGGTTATTAAGTAAGGTGCTTGCACCTTACTTAATGAGGTGCTCTCTATATATGGTTGAGACCAACTCAATATTCTGAGACAAGACCACAGATTCACTAAGTCTCTGTTGTAGAAAGAAGCATAGCAATGACCATGACTAAGGCAAGAGAGGGAAGGAATAATAAACTTATCTATCAACAAAAACAAAACATTAGAATATCAATAACAACAAAACAATAACTAAATAAATGAAATGTCAACAAAAGTAAAGGGCTAATCCTACCTGGGAGTCAGCTCTGAAAGTCAAGAAAACATACCTGAGCAACGACTGCCCGTGAGGTTCACACAGTCACTGCAGTTTAACCATCTCCATCAGCTAAATCCACTTGGAATATGTCAGCATCTTGGTGAGTTCTCCAAAACCATCAAATTAAAATATAAAAATTTAAATTTAAACCACAGTTTTCATACAAATATTGAAAGAACATGACAATTTTTTAAACTCAGTTAATGAAATAAGTAAAGTGATAAAGTAGGTTTTAAGAATATTTGAGGAATCGGGCATTTACAAGTACTAGTTTTAAATAAGATTAGAATAAGATTGTTAAAAATAAAACAAATCAATGGCATACAGAATGGTAAAACTATAACCTTTGGAATTCTCTTTCCAACTGGACAGAAGTGTGCACGTTGACATGTAACTGCTCAGTATGTGGGCTCTGAGCAATTAGAATACTTGTGTATTCACCTAGATAATTAATCTTCCAGTGTGTCTTTAAAAAAAGCCCCAGGATGGTATGTACACTCTGCTGTCTTATTTCCAAGTTTTTGATAACTTTGCTAAACACTGTAATTCAGTCTTTCTAGTTAGTATCCATTTGCATATGTTATTTTGAAAATAGTATGTAATAGACATTCTTTTTAAACTGACTAAAATTGGAATGTGTTTCTCAATATGTTCATTTTTATATTCTGAAATGATTACTTATATTATCTGATTGTTCAAGATTTCATCTTGTACACAAATCATTAAAAAAAACTGAAGAGTTTGAGACAAACATTGCTTTAAATTTATTTCAATTTGAATTATCACAATTTTCTAACCCAAGAGACATCAATGTGTCCTTCTTGGGACATAAAAGCAATTACTGTAAAACCTATAAAAACAAAATTTACTGATCACACAATTTGATATACACACACAGTCTGCCAGAATCTTTGAGATATATATATATATATCTGTAGATAACATTGATATATATCTAAATATATATCCAAAATTCTGGTAGATGTTATGTGTGCTTGTGTTAGTCACTCAGTTGTGTCCAACTCTTTGCCCACCAGGCTTCTCTATCCATGGAATTCTCCAGGCAAGAATACTGACATCATATGTACATGTTATTTAGATATGTAAGTATGATATATACATGCATCAATTATACATGTAAAATTAATTTTAATATATAAATTTAGGTGTTTAGTATAGTTCTATATATTTATATATCATCAATTTTGTGTATTCATATAAATTTAGTATATAGATTTAGTATATTTACAAATATATAAACTTAGGAGTTTCATGACATTATTTAATACTCTTATTATACATTTAACATTAACCTTCACTTTCATCATTTTCTTTCATTCAAAATATTGTAAATCAAATGTAGCCAAGAATTTTCAACTATTAAAGCACAATATGGTCACAAAAATTACTTTGCAAAGTAACTCCTCCTCTCATTGGTAAGTGTCTGTTTCTGTCATTTATGTCTAGGGTGTTTAAGAAACAGAGAAAGAGATAATCCCTAGAGGTACTACCCGTAATGAACATTTGACATGTTTCACATATCAGTTTCATTACTTTGTCAAGAACATTATTCTAAAACAATAGAATCCTGAAGACAATCTCTTGCCTCTTTAAAGAGAACAGATTCTGAGACAAAAAGAGCACACAGAGAAGGAATACTAATCTTTATTTCTATTTTAAAAAGCAATTGTTTTCTCCTATCTCAAACTCACATGCATAGAAGGATGTGCTTCCATAAATAACTACTTTTTGGAAGGTGATTTCTGTATTTGTACTATTATCCTTTTATTCTTCCTGTTCATTTTATGAGAACTGAATAAACAAAAACCAAGTAAAAGTAAGGGAATTTTGTCTATCAATTTATATATATATATATATATATATTTGTTTGCATTTCAGGATAGACATGCCCATGGTTACTTCCTGAGAATAATGGGAAATTTGCTTTAGGCTGTATATTGGCCAGTAGTCACAAGTTTAGATGAGAGGGGAGAAGGTCTTTCCTGGTGGTCCAGTGGTTAAGACTTGGCACTTCCACTGCAGGGGCTGTGGCTTTGATGCCTGATTGGGGAAATAAGATCCCACATGCCACGTGGCCAAAAAAAAAAGAGAAGAAAAGATAGATGAGGGAGGAGGAAAGAGGAGAGAAGTTATTAGTTAATCTCTTATGCCCTGGTAGAATTCTTAGAAAGATGGAGAGGGGGTCAGCTGGGCAGGGAAGAACACTTTATGTTTGATTCATAATAAATTGCTCTTTGAAGGTTTTATACAAATCAAAATTAAAAAGAAATGAAATAAACTAGATTAAATAAATTAGAGTTAGAGGTTTGCATGCTCTCCTATGGTTGGTGGAAAATTGCTTTTTCTAAGCAGTGCCGAGACTTTATTATAAGGTTGCAGAAAGCTCATTAGGCAAGACATTCTTGGAGTCTCTTTTTGGTTTATAGCAATTAGCTGTTTGAATGCAGCCTTATTTTGTGTAGCAATTAACTTTGTGGAAAAATCCCCTGTCAAATTATCTTTGGACAGTATTCATGAAACTATTGGTGATTGTTTTTCTATAACTAAGTCTTTGTTATACTTTGGCCCTTGTTGTTACAAAATGGTTTTTCCACATAAAAGAGCCAATTTCTCATTGTTATTGAAGTAAAGTCAGAGACTAGAAGGATGAGGATTACAAATGCATTATATATACATTTCCCTCCCTCTGGTGGGTTAGCTATGAAAAGCAATGTGGTAATCTGACTGCCACAAATTATCTTGTGACTTGTCATTTAAATACCACTCCCTATGCATGCTGTTTCTAGAAGAGGGAATCCAAAAAGTGTTCTTTTGAACACTGAGAATTTAATTCATATTCATGAATCCTCAAAAATTACTTCTAGGTTATTAAGATTGATTGAGCTTGATCCTCCCAAAGATGAGGGGCATACCTTCTAATTACTGAGACATTCAGTTATAAAAGAATGTCATTTAACTATCCATTTCCATATATTTCTTAATTTTTATCTGTCAATATGTAGTTATTGACTTTTATCTATCAGAGCTGATTCTGGAATATCTATTCACAATATATTCATATAATGTCTACCCATAACTACTCTATGGTAGAGTAGTAACTACTCTACTCATAACTACTACAACTCTTATCCTGTTTCTTTTTCTTTTACTCCCTTTGCAATTATGACTCTCACACAGGGACATGGCTACTACCACATTGAACCAGAGAAAGACATGCTGTGAGGTCATTTCCTTCCAGTGGGAAGCAATGGCAAGCATACAGGTCCACTTCAAGTGAACTTCAGAAGGGAAAGGAAGACAGAAACAGAGCTAGGAAACAAGATGCCAGCAGTCTTTTCTTGCAGCCTTGTGAATCACCCTTGGGTAGCACGTATGGAACTAAGCAACATCTAGATAAAAATCATGAGGCATCTGTGGACATTGAAGCTACGGGCCTGTTTCTCAAACACCTTTTGTGTTGTACACCCCTTGAAGAAGTCCAACAAACCTAGATGGAAGTGGACAGATGAATTGGAAGCTGTGTTTTTGGTTCCTGTAGTCTGCAGTGGGGTGAGGATTATTGGTGGTTGAAGGTCCCGCTTCTTTGGTGACAAAATGAGGAAATGCTAAAATGATAATGGATCAGTGGAGGATCGATGTGATGACGAAATCCAGTTTCAACAAAGACAATTTAAAAGACAAGGACTTCCCCCAAATAAATAGGCTTCTAGAATTATGCAGTGCAGCAGGGGATGTCTAAAGGGGACCCCAGAAGCAAAGATAATCTTAAATAGAAAGCAACATATTGAAAATCAGATTGTATGCGGGTCTCCTTCCTCCCAGCTTTCCTTGTGGTTCAGTGGTAAGAATCCATCTGCCAATAAAGTAGAAACGTGTTTGATTCCTGGCTCAGGAAGATCCCCTGGAGAAGGAATTGGCAACTCACTCCAGTATTCTTGCCTGAGAAATCCCTTTGGCAGGCTACAGCCCATGGGGTCACAAGAGTTGGACATGACTTAGTGACTAAACAATTCCTTCCTCCATAAAATTATGAGAACTCCATCTACCTGAACACCATTTAACAGAAGAACATGGGGAAGCTGAGACTGTGTATCTTTATGTTTATATTCAACACAATGCTCTGAAATAATAATAAATAAATGCTCTGAAATAATAATAAATGAAATAAAATATGACAAATAATTTAATATACTTTTTCACATATAAATATGGATCAGTTTTTATCTTGACAATTTCACTCAAGTCCAAGACATTTCAGAATGAAGGCTGTAGCTAAAAGAAATTTGCAAACTGAAAGAGGTCAAAATACTGGCACATTTAAGAAGGCTCTTTCCCTCCTCAGTCACTGCTACTCAGTTATGTAGGGATCATGAGAAATGTTAAAGAAATTGTAGAAATGACTGGAGATAACTTTCTTTTCTCACCTAAATGATAGTAGATGTAAATTTGTGATCTCACATATATTAATAAATAATATATGTGAAAAGTTTGGAATTCTGTGCATTTGGTAGAAGATAAAGGAAGAATTTTTTTTATTTGAAAAATTTGTTTCAAAAAAATTCTAAAAGCCAAATTAATATATTTCCATTGCAAAAAATTTAGAAATACAGAAATTCACACAGTGGTGGTGACTTAGTTGCTAAGTCATGTCTGACTCTTGCGATCCCAGGAACTGTGGCTTGTCAGGCTCCTCTGTCCATGGGGTTTCCCAGGCAAGAAAACTGGAGTGGGGTGCCATTTCCTTCTTTAGGGGGTCTCCCTGACCCAGCAATCAAACCTAGATCTCTTGCATTGCAGGCAGATTCTTTACTGATTGAACCACCAGGGAAGCCACAAAACTTCACATATGAGAAAATAATCAATGGATACATTGTGTTGTAATCTTATTCGGAATTGTGTGGATGAGGAAGAATACTATATTTTAGTTAATTTAATAATTAGAGCCACAAAATTACTGTCACTATTTTTTAGCTTTTCTTTATTCATATTTCAGGTAAATTTAGGCTCTTTTTACACAAGCCAATAATCCGTTTTGAGTTATTTTTAAGACTCTCTTTACACAAGCCAATAATCTGTTTTGAGCTATTTTTAAGACTTTCTTTGTGTCTTTGAAAGTGCTTTTTGAGTATGAAAATTTATCCTCATCTCCATTCAGCTTAGCTTCTCTGTGATGAGTTAGTGCTGGATCTGCAGGTATTTCTATAACGATGAAGGCATAAGAGTCATCACCTTCAGAGGAGGAGACTGGTTCTGTAGGCCATTCAGCTCCTTATTGGAAGAGCTAAAGCCACAGCTGCCGTCTCCTGACCACCTGTCTGTGCCCTTTTCAACACACAGTCCATTCAACAAGTTCATGAAATATACTTTTCAAGCCCAACCTAAGTTAGAACTTTCAGTTTAGAAGGATGAGCCATTCTTATCTCTGATGATGCCTGAGAAAATCTATCATCTCTGCTGTCGACTTCTGATGACAAGAGAAATCTGCTCTAAATTAAACCAAATACACTGGTATGCATGCTTCTTTGAAAGGTCAAGCTGATCTCAGCAAAGCTCCCAGTAGAGATAAACCAGAGGACAACACTTTATGTCCTCATTTCCTTAAACCGGGCCGGGCAGACAGTATAAGAGGCTTTGTTCGTAGCTGAGAGATTGTCCCAAGGGAAGGTTCCTCCCTCAAACGTTCTTTTTCTCTATCTTCTCCAATTCTTTCTTCCTCTGCTCTCTTCCTAGACCCTCCACACCACTGCAGTCAAGTATCTTACTTTCATTAGAGATTATTACATGTCTCTATACTAACAGAGAGGAGGGCACAGCAACCCACTCCAGTGTTCTTGTCTGACAATCCCATGGACAGAAGAGCCTAGTGGGCTACACTCCATAGGGTCACAAAGAGTCATACATGACTGAAGTGACTTAACACACGTACTAACAGAAGAAACTCTAAAATTCCAAAATGGTTCCTCCAATAGAAACATGCGGGTTTCAGATATCTTAATTCAACCCTCTGTACAGAAATAAGTAGTTTTCAAGTATAGACTTAAATATGGAAAGATTAAACAGATTATTTTTACTGGTATATATTAAACTGTGTACTTTCCTGCATATGCATGTAATACACATGTGAACATTTTCACATAATTTCTTAGTTAATGTAACAAGTACCATAATGTATTGTTCTAATTAGAGGCTGAAAAATGGCTAATGATATGTATGTCCGTATTAAAAGACCATCTTTTCCATAGAAAAGTGATGAGAGGTTAACAGTAGATCCTGTCTCAGTGTTTTGGTTGTCTTTCTGAATAAATGGTATGCATTGATGTTTCTTTTCACTGCCTTCATAGTCCAAGCGCAAGGTAGCAGCAGCACCATTAGCTGTTAATTTTATTCTGAATATCATCACACATGTAGTTCAATAAGCATATAAAGGGTAATTTTCTGGTCCTTAAATACAATATTTTCTTTAAAAAAAATCCCGTCATTGTTCTTTACCAAAATGCTCTAAACATTCAAATGAAATAAAATAAAACAGTACTTTGATGTCTTTTCCATGTATAAATTTACTTCAATTTTTGCCTTGAGAAATTTTAAATTAATATAGATTTAACTTATTAGTTATGCAAAAGCATTTTAATTGGCATGAAAGTTTCCCTGGTCATATTATATATATATATATATATATATATATATATATACACACATAAAACAACAGTGAAAATAATAGCAAGGGAGAGCAACAAACTCAAAACAACTTGAGCAAAAAGAAAAAAGAAACAAGAGAAAAAAAAAACAATTTATTCTTTGGCATAACTGGGCAAATCATCTTTAGCCTGACTAGACATGCAGACTTAAATAATGTCATCGGTATTCTATTAGCTTTCTTGGTGCTTAGCTCTGACCGTACGCTATCAGATTCAAGGCCAGTACAAATGGTCTTTCCAACAAAAACTCCACATTTTTCACTAGATGTTCTTGGCTTGTCTTGGCCCTTGTATTGGTCACTGTGTCCCTGGAAACAAGTTAAGGCACAGACTCAGAGTAAGAAAATAGTGTTACCAAAGAAAGAAATTTGGAGTACTATTACAAGAGGAAAGAAAGATGGATCATAGGAAGAAGACAATGCTGTTCATTCATTCATTTAATTATCATTTATTGTATGTCTAGTATGAGCAAGACACAAGTCTTGACACTGGGAACTAATCACTGGCAAGAACAAGGAAGCCCCTGGGTCCTCCAGACATTTTCATTTGTGTAAGAGGATGGACAGTAAGCAAGCATTCAAATAATAATAGACTAGATGCGGCTAAGGTCCATGAAGAAAAGAGACCAGGGAACAACAGACCACATTAAGTTCAAAAAAGTGGCAGAATTGTGGTGCTGGAAAAGACTCTTGAGAGTCCCTTGGACAGCAAGGAGATCAAACCAAGCAGTCCTAAAGGAAATCAACCCTGATTATTCATTGGAAGGACTGATGCTGATGCTGAAGCTGAAGCTTCAATACTCTGGCCACCTGATACAAAGGGCCGACTCACTGGAAAAGACCCTGCTTCTGGGAAAGACTGAGGGCAAGAGGAGAAGAAGGTGGCAGAGGATGAGATGGTTGGATGGCATCATCGACTCAGTGGACATGAGTTTGAGCATACTCCAGGGAGATTGTGAAGAACAGGGAAGCCTAGCATGTTGCAGTTCATGAGGTCACAAAGAGTTGGACACCACTTAGGGACTGAACAATAAGTAATATTCAGAGAAGAATTCACAATGATACTAAATGTAGTGTCTACTACTACTTTTTCAGTTGTTAATTAAAATTACATTAATTCTAAAGTAGAAATATATTCTGATGCATGCTAAGTTGCTTCAGTTGTGTCCAACTCTGTGAGCCTATGGACTGTAGCCCACCAGGCTCGTCTGTCCATGGGATTCTCCAGGCAAGAATACTAGAGTGGGTTGCCATGCCCTCCTCCAGGGAATCTTCCTGACCCAAGGATCAAACCCACATCTCTTATGTCTCCTGCATTGACAGACAGGGTCTTTACCAATAGTGCCACCTGGGAAGAAGAAATATGTTCTACTAAGCCTTCCTTGGTGGCTCAGGTGGTAAAGAATCTGCCTGCAGTGCAGGAGACCCAGATTCGATCCCTGGATCAGGAAGATCTCTGGGGGAAGGGAATGGGAACCCATTCCAGTATTCTTGCCTGGGAAAGCCCATGGGCAGACGACCTGGCAGGCTACAGTCCATGGAGTTGCAAAGAGTCAGACATGACTATGTGGCTAACAATTTCACTTTTCAAGCCTAAAACAAATCTTTGAATACATGTGATTTGTAGTAAATTATATAGATTTTACTTCATGTGTGTATATATATGTTTGAGTGAGACAGAATTTAATATGAGAGTCCATATAACAAAAATTTTATTATGAATTTTATTTCTTATTAGTGAGTTACTTGTAATAATCTATCTGTGGAGGCTAACTTGTCTTTGTTAGAGAATAATATAACCACCTTTACATGTATCAACTCTGTGACTTGCACCAAAGTGCTCTCCCAAAGAAGTAAATTTTCAAAATGTTATTGGAGTTTAATTCCATTAAAAAGAAAAAAAATATATATATATAGTAAATTCATTTGAAGACAAAAATAAAATATTTAAACAATATTGTAAGCTTTAATAAATTTACTTGGGTATTTTTTAATATTTTTGATTTGCTATAATGTTTCAAAAAAAATTAACCATGAAAATCCATATAACACTTAGAAAAGAATATATATTTTTCCTTTGCCTTCTTTTCCAATATGATTTTAAAGGGCACTTATACCTAGCACATAAAAGATGTTCAAAAAGTATTTGTTGAATGGCTGAATGAATAGGTAAATCATGGCCTCCAGTTAAATCATTCATGGAAAGATATCTTAAAGCTTCCATTGAAATGTTTTGTTTTTTTCTTTTTTTGTTTTCATTTCTCATCTTAAATACCCAAGTAGGTCAGATATTCAGCTTACTGCTGCTGCTGCTGCTGCTAAGTCACTTCAGTCGTGTCTGACTCTGTGCAACCCTATAGACGGCAGCCCACCAGGCTCCCCTGTACCTGGGATTCTCCAGGCAAGAACACTGGAGTGGGTTGCCATTTCCTTCTCCAGTGCATGAAAGTGAAAAGTGAAAGCAAAGTCGATCAGTTGTGTCCAACTCTTAGCGACTCCTTGGACTGCAGCCTACCAGGCTCCTGGTAGGATTTTCCAGGCAAGAGTACTGGAGTGGGTTGCCACTGCCTTCTCCGATTCGGCTTACTAAGGAGTAGGTAATGCAACAAATGATCAAAATGGCATCATAGAATGAGTTAAGAAAGTTTTATGATAATGTTTTGCTCCTGGGATATTATTTTCATAGTGCCTTTTATGGGACTAAAGTACATTTTTGGTATTTTAATATTATGATTAATTAATATTTACTGAGAATTTACTATACTGTCCTCTGTCCTTTACACACATTAAAATATAAAATCTTCATAAAACTTTAAGAGATGAGGAAATCAAGTTACCCAGGGGCTAAATAACTTCACAACTCATTGGGTGAAGTCCAGTACAAACCTAGAGAGTAGGGCTTGAGAGTCAGTGATATTACCATTTTTTTAAATTCTGCCTCAATGTACCCAGTTTTTTAGGTAACTATAAAATAATATATAAAATATTGAATCTCACCCCCGAAAAAGTCCATATTTTCTTCCAGTGACAAAAAACCTTGACTTTACCCAAAAAAAGAAAAAAAAAGACTATAGGATTCCTACTGAGTATGATTAATCATCTTAGAACTCCATAATATTTTAATAAACTAAAAAAATCTAATAAGTATTATATAGACTCCAAAGTCAACATTTAGCACATATTTGGAAAACACAAGAGCTCTTTTCTTTTTCTCGGTAGAGCAAACAGGCAGAACTTAATAATTTTCATCTTATTTCCATAGCATTTTTAACTGGTTTCTGCAGAATACTGCTTGCTGTTCATAAGATTTAAAGGTAATGTTGCATGGTTGTCATAGACATAGTTAAATAAATGAATTAAGAAAGTTTTCTGATGGCAATGTTTTCCTGAACCTATAATATTTTATGGCTCTTTGTGGTCTGAGGTGAGATACCCTAGACTCTGAGATTTACACGTAGGTTTTGTTGTTGTTGCTTAAGCTATTTCAAATGAGTCTCTTCTTTAGTAGAAAAGAACAGAGACTATGTAAGATGCTCTTTACACTAACTTAAAAATTTGATAAAATTTAAAATGTCTGTTGAGCACTATGCTAGAAGTTTTATACTCGCCCTGTTTCATCTGAGAAAGATTTAACTCAGAGCCCATTTCACAGATGAGGAAGTGGATACTTTTGCGAAGTTAGCAGCAAAGACACACAGTCTGCCACATTCACGCTTCAGAGCCCAAGTGTTGGATCTTTGAGCCCTACTGTCTTTCCAAATTTTTGAAGTAAAGGATAGAAGATTTTCATCACTGAATGATGACATGTTCTCAGATGTTGTTGAGTGAAACTAAAACAATATTTTCCCTGTGACTGGGTACAGAAGTTAAAATCAGTATCTTTTATAAAGTGTTAAAAATTCAAGAACTAGCATGACTTGTATGTTCCTGTGAAACTAAGCTGTTGTTTAATCACTAAGTCACGTCTGACTCTTTTGCGATCCCATGGACTATAGCCCATCAGGCTCCTCTGTCCATGGGATTTCCCAGGCAAGAATATTGTAGTGGATTGCCATTTCCTTCTCTAGGAAATCCTCCCCACCCAGGGATCAAACCTGAGTCTCATGCTTTGCAGGTGGATTCTTTACCACTGAGCTACCAGGGAAGCCCATGAAACTAAGAGGTAGAAATAAACAGTAAAAATAGTAAGAACATAGACTTAATTAAAGAGAATGGCATTCCAATGTCAGCTCCCTAGGTAGTCAACTTGGTTAATATCTATGAGTCTTGACTTCCTTTTCCACAAGAAATGTAATTGAAATTGAAAGTCTCTCAGTCATGTCCGACTCTTTGCGACCCCATGGACTGTAGCTGTCCATGGAATTCTCCAGGCCAGAATGCTGGAATGGGTAGCCGTTCCCTCCTCCAGGGGATCTTCCTACCCAGAGATCAGACCTAGGTCTCCTGCATTGCAGGGGAATTCTTTACCATCTGAGCCACCAGGGAAGCATACCTATATGAAGGATTTCTTGAAAAACTTAAACTTATGTACATAGATTTCTGCTGCTAAGTCGCTTCAGTCGTGTCCAACTCTGTGCGACCCCATAGACGGCAGCCCACCAGGCTCCCCCATCTCTGGGACTCTCCAGGCAAGAACACTGGAGTGGGTTGCCATTTCCTTCTCCAGTGCATGAAAGTGAAAAGTGAAAGTGAAGTTGCTCAGTTGTGTCTGACTCTGTGTGACCCCACAGACGCCAGCCCACCAAGCTCCTCCATCCATGGGATTTTCCAGGCAAGAGTACTGGAGTGGGGTGCCATTGCCTTCTCTGGTACATAGATTAAATGAGTATATTGTGTACCAAGCAACAGTAAATACCCAATAAACATGATCGTCACTCATCCCTCTTTCCTTTCTTTGCTGTGTATCTTGAATCCTTGTATATAGAATTTCTAATTTTCTAGAACTCCAAAGACATTGGTTTAATGATTAGTTAAATGTACATCACATTTCAAGTAGGCAAAGCACCCAAGTTATTTTATATAATCCTCTAAAGCTATGGTGTAGGTATTATTCTCATTTGACAAAAAATAATATAAACCTTCAGTGTTAGTCACTCAGTCGTGTTTGATTCTTTGTGACCCCATGGACTGTAGCCCACCAGGCTCCTCTGTCCATGGAATTTCCAGGTAAGAATACGAGAGTGGGTTGCAGTTTCCTTCTCCAGGAAATCTTGTCAACCCAGGGATAGTCTCTTGCCATTGCAGGCAGCTTATTTACTGTCTGAGCCACTAGGGAAGTGTTTAATAGCATTATCTAAGGTTATTCACATGCAAAATAGGCTTGGATTTGTTAGGTAGTTAGAATAGGAAACAGGAGTCCAAAATGGTTGAGGCTAAAAGACAAGGAAGGGAAAAGCCCACAAAAATAGAACAAAGGAAGGTCAAAGGAAGGTCCAAGGACCGGAATGAGGACCTTAGGAGGAACAAACAGCACTCCTGGCTAGCCCAATTTACAGAGGGCAGGCCCACGGGGGAGGAAAAAAAAAAAAAAAAAAAAAAACATATAAAAAGAGGAGCCAAAGGGCCAAGTCTCTCTCTCCTGCTCGTTCCCGTGTTCTCCCTCTCTTCTCTTCGCATCTTTGGGTCGCCATTCCCTCATGCCTCGAGGATGTATTTTCCTGCCATTTTCTAAATAAAATTGAGCTGTAACATGGAGCTGTAACACTGATCTGTCTAAGAGCTATAACACGGTCTGTCCAAGAGCGGTGATGCGCCGAGGGCTTTAATGTCTGTCACTTCAAATCTCTGTTGTGATGAGACAAAACTGAGGAAATTACACTCACCTGACAGATTTAATATGTTTACAAAGCAGGCATTAATTTTAAAAATCTGTCATTTACTAGCAGATATCTTACATACAAAACATATGAAAGACACATGTTAAATTCTGATTTCTTATTTCAGTATTTCCTAATTGATGAGTTGATTATAATCTAATAAAAAATAAACATAAGAATAATATTAGGCTAGTATGGATTTCATTTATGTGTATTCCATTTTGTTTTATTCTCTGAAGCATCATTTTGTGGACAGCAAAATCTTTTATTACCAATTACCAATTTGTTTATGTAACTTGCTTATAAAATAGTCTTAGAAGTAAATGTTTACCTATTTATTTCTAAAGATATACTTACCTACAATGTGCTGATATTTATTATTACCATGCAAACTTTTCATTTCCCTAACCTCCTTTCATTTAAGTGTACTTTTTTTTTTTTTTTTTTACTAAGAATAATCTTCCTTTGGTGATATAGTGATGAATAGTATTTTAACCCTTTCTTGGCTGGAAGAATATCATCCTTAGTCAAAGATTATACAAGCATGATCTTACAATAAAAAGTCTTGAAGCGAATTTTCTGGAATAGTTAAGACGTTAAATAACACTTTTGTGTATTAAAACAAGCATTATTGTCTTATAATGCATTGTAAAGCAGCTAAGACAAAGTGGGTTTTTCATCATAATCCTAGTATAGGATTGAAATAGAGTTTAATTTACATGGACTATTAAACCTTTGACTATTAAACCTATTAAATTCTTCTGTTTAGAATATTAACTTACTTGAATGTAGAAGAAATTCTCACTATGTTTCAAAATGCAATTATCCTACATGTCACCTGTTTTTTATAGCTCAAGTAGAATTAGTTTCATTGCTCTCTCCTTTAAAATGTATTTTTTTAATAGACAAGTTATATCATTATGACTGAACTTTTTCTCATAGATTTCCATCTCTTTAACAACATGATATTTCAAGCATACTTTGTTAGTTACCTTGGGATTTATTTACATGATCTCTTTTTCCTTTTTATTCATCCAGATATAGTCTCTTTTTAAATTTTGAATGTTACCACATTATCCAAAACTCAAACAAGCCTCCAATTCCACTGGCCACAAAGAGTAAAATGATAAAAACCTCTTGATATGAAAACCTAACTAACTCCAGCATGGAAAAATATTTCAGTAATAATTTATTTCATTCCTTGATTTATAAAAAACTTTACTTTGACCCAGAATTTTAAACTTCCAATACCTTGAAAAGGATCACTTTCTTATAGATGACATAAAATAATAAACATGCTTTCCACTTAGTCCTTGGGGGGTCTAAGTATACAGTGTATATCAAATAGTATATACTTCCTCAAATTATAGAATGCTTCTATACCATTGGCACGGGCTTCCTTCATAGCTCAATTAGTAAAGAATCTGCCTGCAATGCAGGAGACCCCAGTTTGATTCCTGGGTTGGGAAGATGTGCTTTAGAAGAGTACCCACGCCAGTATTCTTGGGCTTCCCTTGTGGCTCAGCTGGTAAAGAATCTGCCTGCAATGTGGGAGACCTGGATTCAATCCCTGGGTTGGGAAGATCCCCTGGAGAAGGGAAAGGCTACCCCCTCCAATATTCTGGCCTGGAGAATTCCATGTATAGTCCATGGGGTCGCAAAAAGTTGGACACAACTGAAGCAACTTTCACTTTCACACCATTGGCAGAGCCATGTATAGATTTTGATATAAAATAAATCCTATCTTAAGAAACATATCTCACATAGAAAAAGTAAAGCAAACAATATTGTGTTATTTTGGTGTTAATTTTAATTAGCAGTATGAACTTATATAGACATTTCTCATTACTGTTATAATGCTTGCGGGTTATTGGGTTATTCTTCAGCAGTCACGTGTACATCTCACCCCTAAGTTTTCTGCAACCTCTTGAAAAACAGAGGACAGCTTTTCCATATTTACTGGATCCTTTTATTCCCACCACAATTCTTTGCACTTTGAAACCACATCTTATTTAATACCTATAACTACATTTAACACAGATACTATTATTGTCCCCACTTTACAAATGAATAAATTGATGCCTTTCTTAGGCTAAGTCACTTGAACAAGCTTGTAAATAGCAAAATGAAGACTTGGACTCAAATTTATCTGATTTCAAAGCCAGTCTTATTTTCCTTCTTTATCACAATACTTTCCACATACTTCCCAATATTGTCAATGGATCACAGAAAATCAGAGCCATACTTACTTTCTCTTCTAGTATCAGGGAACTTGTTAGTCTAAAAATGCAACTACAGAGTCTGAGGTTATTCTTCCTTCATTTTCTCCTCCTTTCTTCCTTATTTCCTTCCTACCGCCAACCAACATTTGAGCATCTGTTGTGCTAAATACTGTACTAGAACAGACAGATTATTTTTTCTAGATGGGACCCACTTGGATTTGAAAATGATTCACAAGATTTAGAAACAAAGCACCGTGTACTATAGGATCATTCATAAAACATTGTTCCCTTGTGCAGAGGTTAGATTATCTTAATCAGACATTCAAATTTTAAATTGTTTGTAATAGCAGATGTTTGGTTTCTGCACCTATCGTTCACAAGCATTTTGTGAACAACTGCAGCAAAATATCATTAATTTTTAAGTGATTTAATGTTAGGGAAAACATTAGTGCTAAGTGTCATTCATTATTTTCTGTGTGTTTTGCTTTGAGTATATCATAATATTAGCTATCACTTGTATTCTCACTGTATGCCAAGTAGTGGGGACTTTATTATTCTTGTTTCACAAAGGAAGACATTAAGACTTAAGAAGCAATTTCCCAAGATTTCACAGCTAGAACATGGTAGAACTGAGATTTCTAACATGGTTGTCCTTGCCAAAGTGGGCACCCTCATCTACTGTCCTGTTCAGTGCTAATATGGGGAGTTGAATGGATCTAAACTAATGGAGCTTTTAGAACAATAAAGTAAATTCTGTATTGTTAAAGAATTTTCAATTATCTAAATAATTCCAAAAATTATACTGTTTGAGCAGATGGTATAACTCTGTAATAGAATTAGTGTTTTATCATTATACTTGTAAATTTATAAGACTAAATATATTGGTATAAATGAACTTTCAAAAGACCCACAATATGATTAGATTATTTTTCTGTCCTAATGAAACTGGGGCTTTGAGAGGCTTTATTGTGGCACATTGTCATAAGTTATTCCACATTTCTCTTTGGAGACTGAGTCTTATTTGTTTCAGGAGAGAATGAGACTCTCCTTCTCACTGACTAGTAAGTAGATTATTGTGTTCAGTTTTCTGAAACGGCAAAGTATCCTGTGCCATAGTAATCACTGTGAGAGAATGTTCTAAGGAGCTCTTGGCTGTTTCCACTGTTGTTTCTATTTAAATTGTTCCATTTAAATTGTAGCAGGAGGCTCTGATAGGTGCTTCCCTGGTGGCTCAGACAGTAAAGAATCTGCCAACAATGCAGGAGACTGGGGTTCAATCCCTAGGTCAGGAAGATACCCTGGAGAAGAAAATGACAACCCACTATAATTTTGTTGCCTGGGAAATCCCATGGACAGAGGAGCCTAGCAGGCTACAGTCCATGGGGTTGCAAAGACTTGGACACCACTGAGCAACTAACACTTTCACTTTTTTTTCAGGACAGTCTGATTAGCCACCAGATCTTAGAAGCTGTCAAGGTGTTAATGGCTTATTTCATTAAAGCATCTTATAGAAAATTGAAATACATACAAGTAAAATTCCTTGATATTTTTAGGAGATGATTAGTTTCTTAGCAATCTTTATAGTCATCCCTAAACTCACATTTTGGTAACTTTTTTCCAAATAGGTAACATAACATTTTCCAGATATACCAAGGTCTTAAGGAGTGAGTGTGCCCACACACAGACTTGATAGGTAGTAAGAAATGCTGATTATTTGGGCCAATATGTGACAACATATCCAAGACACTATCTTTTGTACTATCTCTTTGGGCACTTCTGGAGTTTTAAAATTATCTTGACCCATCATTAGATTAACTAGTTTTCTGTGATTATGGTTTCAGTGTATCTGCCCTCTGATGCTCTCTTGCAACACCTACCGTCTTACTTTGGTTTCTCTTGCCTTGGACACGGGGTATCTCTTCACGGCTGCTCCGGCAAAGTGCAGCCTCTGCTCCTTACCTTGGATGAGGGGTATCTCCTCACTGCCGCCCCTCCTGACCTTGAACGTGGAATAGCTCCTCTAGGCCCTCCTGCACCTGCGCAGCCACCGCTCTTTGGACGTGGGGTTGCTCCTCCCGGCCGCTACCCCTGGCCTCCGGCAGGAGATAGCTCCTACCAGCCGCCGCCCCTGACCTCACTATGGTTTTTCCAGTGGTCATGTATGGATGTGAGAGTTGGACTGTGAAGAAAGCTGAGCGCCAAAGAATTGATGCTTTTGAACTGGGGTGTTGGAGAAGACTCTTGAGAGTCCCTTGGACTGCAAGGAGATCCAACCAGTCCATTCTGAAGGAGATAAGCCCTGGGATTTCTTTGGAAGGAATGATGCTAAAGCTGAAACTCCAGTACTTTGGCCACCTCATGCGAAGGGTTGACTCATTGGAAAAGACTGATGCTGGGAGGGATTGGGGGCAGGAGGAGAAGGGGTTGACAGAGGATGAGATGGCTGGATGGCATCACCGACTCCATGGATGTGAGTTGGAGTGAACTCCGGGAGTTGGTGATGGACAGGGAGGCCTGGCGTGCTGTGATTCATGGGGTCGCCAAGAGTCAGATATGATGGAGTGACTGAACTGACTGACTGACTGACTGACCCATCATTTATGGATGTGAGAGTTGGACTATAAAGAAAGCTGCACACTGAAAAATTTATGCTTTTGAACTGTGGAATTGGAGCAGACTCTTGAGAGTCCTTTGGACTGCAAGGAGATCCAACCAGTCCATCCTAAAGGAGATCAGTCCTGGCTGTTCAGTGGAAGTATTGATGTTGAAGCTGAAACTCCAATACTTTGGCCACCTGATAGGAAGAGCTAACTCATCTGAAAAGACAGTGATGCTGGGAAAGATTGAGGGAAGGAGGAGAAGGGGATAACAGAGGATGAGATGGTTGGATGGCATCACCGACTCGATGGACATGGGTTTGGGCAGACTCCGGGAGTTGGTGATGGACCGGGAGGCCTGGTGTGCTGTGGTTCACAGGGTCTCAAAGAGTCGGACACGACTGAACGACTAAACTGAACTGATCATTTCAGAGGAAAATATTCTAAGTGGAGGGGATTCTTAACAATAGCCTTTCAAAATGTTTCAAAGAGCTTCTAAAAGAAGCTGTAAAAGACAAGGTTTGATAGTGGTTCTTTTTTTTTTTGCAATGTCTTAAAAGAATCTTTATCTGCCTCAATCAAGCTTAGAAATTTGTGAATATTCTCCCAATTCTATTCGCATATTACACATTACCATGTGTAAAATACATAGCTAGTGGGAACCTGCTGTACAGCACAGGGAGCTCAGCTCAGTGCTCTGTGATAACCTAGAGGGGTGGGAGGGTGGCTCAAGAGGGAGCGGATATATGTATGTGTATAGCTGATTCACTGTGTTATACAGTAGAAACTAACAGAACATTGTAATTATACTCCAATAGTAAATTTTATTTTTAAAAAAGATATTTGTGAATATGAATCTTATCCAAAATTTCACAATGATATCTCACTCCTCTGTAGGAACTATGAAAACTGTGAAGGTTATAGTCTGCATGAAACAAGCTGTCTGCCAAAGAGCATAAGATTCTTCTTCCAAACCAGTGAGAGATACTGATTTTTTGGTGTTCACATCACAATTTTATATATACAGTTCTCCTTTATACTGAGTCATGAACATCTAGAAGATTGAAAAAGACTTATTAAGGCCATGCATGCATGCATGCATGCTCAGTTGCTAAGTCATGCTCAACAACTCTTTGCAACCCCATAGACTGCAGCCTGCCAGGCTCCTCTGTCCATGGGATTCTCCAGGTAAGAATACTGGAGTGGGTTGCCATTTCCAGAATTCTCCAGGGGATCTTCCCCACCCAGGGATCAAACCCCCAACTCTTAAATCTCCCAAATTGGCAGGTGGATTCTTTACCACTGTGCCACCTGGAAAGCATTAAGGCAGTGACTTTGCCTCATTTTATCTTTTTCTATTGTTACTGCTAGAGAAACTTTTACTAGAATTATGAGTTGCATAAAGCTAGATTCTTGTAGCTGGGGACACAAAACATTTGTAATAGCAGACCAGAATAAACTTGAGTGGGTTGCTAAGTAAGGGAGGATTTTCAGGATGATTTGATACATATAAAATGCTTAGAAATATATCTGAGGACACTGCTGCTGCTGCTGCTGCTGCTAAGTCGCTTCAGTCGTGTCCGACTCTGTGCGACCCCATAGACGGCAGCCCACCAGGCTCCGCCATCCCTGGGATTCTCCAGGCAAGAACACTGGAGTGGGTTGCCATTTCCTTCTCCAATGCATGAAAGTGAAAGGTGAAAGTGAAGTCGCTCAGTCGTGTCTGACTCTTAGCGACCCCATGGATTGCAGCCCACCAGGCTCCTCCATCCATGGGATTTTCCGGGCAAGAGTGCTGGAGTGGGTGCCATTGCCTTCTCCGTCTGAGGACACTACTAATGGTTTTTGATGGATGCTGTGGTTTTACGAAAGAACTATTTCTTCTCTGTTAACTCTGGGGCAAATTCTGAAAATGTAGATACTTGCTTTCTAAATCTATTTTTCTTACAACAAAGAAATAGCTTTGTAAATGTTTAGTCTGTTTAGCTAAGCAGAAATACTAGTTTACAGTACAGGGATTCACAACTAGAGCTCTTTTTTGTTTTTGTCATGGTTACTGACTTATTGTTATTATTGTTTGTTTTTTTTTTTTGGCCATGCCACCCAGCATGTGGGATCTTAGTCCACAGACCAAGGATCAAACCTGCATCCCCTGCATTGGAACCAGAGTCTTAACCACTAGACCACCAGGGCCAGGGAAGGCCCAAGGTTTGCTTTGCTTTGGTTTATGGCTTGTTTTATAAGTTATAGAATTTAAGTGTGGTTATTTCAACATATCAATTGTAAGAATGAAGCATTGTTTTCTTCAAAATTGATCTTGTTCTGAAATTAATTCCAAACAATATCTATAAAGAAATTTTTTTTGGTCATTTTTAGTGCTATTTTGTATCTTAAGGTTAAAGATTCTGAATGTACCTTTCAAAATAAATTTGTGAAAATTTCACTTCTGAAAAAAGCAGCATTTTATATTCACATCATCTGTTTCTGTGTTGGAAGCAGAAAGCTGAGTACAAGAAACAACTGTTGAAAATCAACAAATTATACTTGATTTCAGAATAAGACTTTTCTGAACCTATCAATCAAAATTCTAAGAAAATATTTGTCACATATTGAAATACTCATTAGATTTTGGACTATGTCTTCAATTTGAAGCCAACTCACCACTTTAATATTAATATATTAATAACTGCTATATGCAGGTCAGGAAGCAATAGCTAGAACTGGACATGGAACAACAGACTGGTTCCAAATAGGAAAAGGAGTACATCAAGGCTGTATATTGTCACCCTGCTTATTTAACTTCTATGCAGAGTACATCATGACAAACACTGGGCCGGAAGAAGCACAAGCTGGAATCAAGATTGCTGGGAGAAACATCAATAATCTCAGATATGCAGATGACACCACCCTTATGGCAGAAAGTGAAGAGGAACTAAAAAGCCTCTTGATGAAAGTGAAAGTGGAGAGTGAAAAAGTTGGCTTAAAGCTCAACATTCAGAAAACGAAGATTATGGCATCCGGTCCCATCACTTTATGGGAAATAGATGGGGAAACAGTGGAAACAGTGTCAGACTTTATTTTTTTGGGCTCCAAAATCACTACAGATGGTGACTGCAGCCACGAAATTAAAAGATGCTTACTCCTTGGAAGGAAAGTTATGACCAACCTAGATATCATATCCAAAAGCAGAGACATTACTTTGCCAACAAAGGTCCGTCTAGTCAAGGCTATGGTTTTTCCAGTGGTCATGTATGGATGTGAGAGTTAGACTGTGAAGAAAGCTGAGCACCGAAGAATTGTTGCTTTTGAACTGTGGTGTTGGAGAAGACTTGAGAGTCCCTTGGACTGCAAGGAGATCCAACCAGTCCATCCTAAAGCAGATCAGTCCTGGGTGTTCATTGGAAGGACTAATGCTAAAGCAGAAACTCGAATCCTTTGGCCACCTCATGCGAAGAGTTCACTCATTGGAAAAGACCCTGATGCTGGGAGGGATTGGGGGCAGGAGGAGAAGGGGACGCCAGAGGATGAGATGGCTGGATGGCATCACCGACTCGATGGAAATGGGTTTGGTTGAACTCCAGGAGCTGGTGATGGACAGGGAGGCCTGGCATGCTGCAGTTCATGGGGTTGCAAAGAGTCGGACACGACTGAGTGACTGAACTGACTGACTGACTGATGGGCTACAAGGTGGCGCTAGTGTTAACGAACGCATTTGCCAATGCAGAACTTAATCTAATACTATAGACACAGATTTTGAAATGGTTTTATAGAGTTGAAACAATTAATAACATAGAAATTATATATCTTTGAGACACAAATAAGTTATTTTGTATAAAATAGACTAGTGCTCTTTAATTTTTTTTTTTTTTTTTTGGCTGTGCCGGGTCTTCATTGCTGTGCAGGCTTTTCTCTAGTTGTGATGAGCAGGGGCTACACTCTAGCTGCAGTGCATGGGCTTCTCATTGAAGTGGCTTCTCCTGTGGCTGAGCGCAGACTCTAAGGTGCATGGGCTTCAGTAGTTGAGGCTCTGGGGCCCTAGAGCACAGGCTCAATAGTTGGGCACATGGGCTTAGGATCTTCCCGGACTAGGGATCAAACCTGCAGTGTCTCCTGCATTGGCAGGCAGATTTTTTACTGCTGAGCCACCAGGAAAGCCCTGATGTTTTATAAATCAAATCCAATAAAATTTCTCTTAAAATGTATCCTATCACATATCGTTAATTTTTTATTTATGCTGAAATCTTCATGCAAATTTATTATTCAGCAGGGAAAATGTATATTATGGGCTTTGAATTGTATCCTATCACTTGTTATTTTTGTATAAGGAAATTTCTCCTGAAAAAATTTTTCTTTTAAGACTATGCATGCAACGTCTCCAAGGAGGAATGCATAAATTACTATTGTGCTACCACAGTTACCTGAGGTCTTAGAAAGTGTGAATGCTAAAGGGCATCTGCTCATTCTTGATACCCAAGTTCATTCACTTAAGTATATCTCCCAATGTATATCACATAGCCTCTCATAAACTCTTAAATAGAAAAGGGAAGGCATGAGAGAATGTACCTTCCTCTGGCAGCCTTGAAAGGTGAATAATTCAATAGCATTTCTAACTCCTGAAACTTAGCATTTAAAAATTTTTTTTCTTTGAATTATTAATGGATAATATTTCATTTTATGTCTTTGTTCTTCCCCAGACTACCTGTATATATTCCATCTGCACCTCAATACCAAACTGTGTTTTCAGACAGGATGAGATACGTTTCCAGTCTCTATTTGTATACTTATGTCCATTTGCACCAAGTGGTTTCTAAAAAACTATTATCATGTTCACATTTAGTATCAAGGTGTTCGAGGTATATATTTTTGTATAATAAACCATCCCAAATGTAGAAGCTAACACCACAATGCATTATTATCTTTCATAGTTTGGAGGGTTGACTGGGCTTAGAGGAATGGTTCTCACTAGAGGTCTTGCATGAGTTAAGCAGGTGGAGGGTGAGGCTAGAGTTATTTGAAGATTGCACTGCATTAAAAATTCAAATCATCTTCTTCACTCAAATGTCTGGATCAGAACTAGGACAGCAGAAAGGATTAAAGGCTGGCCAGTCATAACTCTAAGTGGGCTCTCCTAGATGGTTATCTTGGGCTTCCTCACAGCGTGACAGTTTCAGGGTGGTAAGAATTGTTACACACCATCAACTAAATTCTCCCAAAGCAAGCTTTCTAGGAGTCTTAGGGAGAAGATTCAAGGTTTCTTCTGTATTGACCTTGGAAATCATTGTTTCATTTTCCCTGTGTTGCACTGTACTGGTTAAAAATAAGTTGAAGAGTAAGACTAGACTTAAGGCAGTGGAGGAGAGCGCACAAATCAATAACCGAAGGTATGATCTGTCTGTGGAGATGAGCTACTATACAGGATATGAATGGAATTAAACTCTTATCCATAAAAACCATTAAGAAACTCAGAATAGTTTAAGTATTTTCATAATATCCCATCTGATTAATTGAAAAAAGAACATTATCTGTCTCTATTTTATCAATGATAAATTGCAGCAAAAAGGATAAAGTGAGCTCGTTGAAATCTAGATTAAATGAAGCTTCCAACTCCTATTTTAAGGATTTAGTTGGAATTTTTTTTTTAATATAAATTTATTTATTTTAATTGGAGGCTAATTACTTTACAATATTGTATTGGTTTTGCCATACATCAACATGAATCTGCCACAGGTGTACACGTGTTCCCCATCCTGAACCCCGCTCCCACCTCCCTCCCCGTACCATCCCTCTGGGTCATCCCAGTGCGCCAGCCTCCAAGCATCCTTTATCATGCATCGAACCTGGACTGGCGATTTGTTTCTTATATGATATTATACATGTTTCAATGTCATTCTCCCAAATCGTCCCACCCTCTCCCTCTCCCACAGAGTCCAAAAGACTGTTCTATACATCTTTTAAAAAAATGTTTGGTGGATGGGACTTCCCTGGCAGTCCAGTAGTTAAGACTTTGCCTTCCAATGCAGGGGATGTGGGCTCCCCTGGTCAGGGAGACAAGATCCCACATGCCCTGCAGCCAAAACACCAAAACATAAAACAGACACAATGTTGTAACAAATTCAATAAAGACTTCAAAAATGGTCCACATCAAAAAAAATTATAATAAAATAAAAACTGTTTAGTAGACTTTCACATTTGTTTCAATTGAAAAATGTTTTTTAAACAATGTTTTTAATTTAATTTAATTTATGTATTGGAGCGGCTACATGTACACTTTGCTTGTTTTTACAGGGATTCTTCACGATTACTTGATCACGAACTTTATCTTACTGTGGTAGTGGGCAGCTGCTAGAGTCAATCAGATGCTACTTAGCCCAGGAAAAGATGGGAATATTAACACAGATTCTCTCTCTCTCCCAGGACTTCTGGACTAACCACTGCCTACTCAGGATAAACTAAACACACTTCAGGTTAAGTTCCTGTGTTTCGGTCATCAGATGACAGAAAAATGCCAGAGAGCCAAACAATAAAACTAAACCCTCCAAGTTGGCTGTTCCATTTTCTTAAATGAAAGAGTAATGTTTTTACATAACAAAAATGTGTTGAATAACACATGTCAAACAGCTCACTAGACACATTAATCATTGTGAACTAAGAATATTAACTTAAGCTTTTAATAACCAGAGTAGGTGGTAGAAGTCAGCCTTTAAAAAAATTTTCCCCTTCAGGAAATCAGAGGTAATTAAAGAGAGTTAAATGATAAGCAAGTGAGCCTCCATTTATGCACATGTTATGAAGGGTGGAAAATTTTGGAAACTAGAGACTGGTTCAACATTTTCTTGATCCTTGGAAGTAGATTTTCATAGGAGGAAGTGATGAGCTTCACAGTCCAAAACCACGAGAATCCATCAAGAAAAATAAAAGACTTCAGTCGGCATGACCCCAGGATAATTGTGTGGCTACTGGCTTGCCTCCGAGGTGAGAAGGCAGAATACTATGAAACTTTACGGCATTATGAAACTCTGCTTTCCTAATTCAACTCAAGAAGGTTATAAACTTAACCTTCCCAAGCTTTATTTTTAATTAAATGGAGACAGAAATAATACTGCAGTTAATGATATGGAACACATAAAAGAGCTCCATGCAATGGCTAGAAGAGGGTTTACACTATTTAAGTGGTTGTAGTAGTTATAGGATTAATTAATCAGTTCTAAAAAAAGACTGTGCTCTTAATGAAAAAATCTATTTTAAAAAGCTGTGAGCTGAAGACACATGAAATAAACACCAGTGTCAGTTCAGTTCAGTCGCTTGCTCAGTCATGTCCGACTCTTTGTGACCCCATGAATCGCAGCACGCCAGGCCTTCCTGTCCATCACCAACTCCCGGAGTTCACTCAGACTCACGTCCATTGAGTCAGTGATGCCATCCAGCCATCTTATCCTCTGTCGTCCCCTTCCCCTCCTTCCCCTAATCCCTCCTAGCATCAGAGTCTTTTCCAATGAGTCAACTCTTCACATGAGGGGGCCAAAATACTGGAGTTTCAGCTTCAGCATCATTCCTTCCAAAGAACACCCAGGGCTGATCTCCTTCAGAATGGACTGGTTGGATCTCCTTGCAGTCCAAGGGACTCTCAAGAGTCTTCTACAACACCACAGTTCAAAAGCATCAATTCTTTGGCGCTCAGCTTTCTTCACAGTCCAATTCTCACATCCATACATGACCACTGGAAAAACTATAGCCTTGACTAGACGGACCTTTGTTGACAAAGTAATGTCTCTGCTTTTCAATATGCTGTCTAGGTTGGTCATAACTTTTCCTCCAAGGAGTAAGCATCTTTTAGACCTAAGGAAATAAATTCATTTTTAAAAGGTTTATTCATTTATCTAGTATTTATTGAATGATTTCTTTGTTCCAAGCAGTATGCTTGGCAGGTAAAACAAATTTCCTTCCCTTCTGGAGCTGAAGAGGACAAGTAGTAACCAAAAAAGTCAGCTGTAAATGCCCAGCTGTGATAAAGGACACAGATTCTTCTGAAAGAGTAATATAGGGATATTCTTTTTACTAGGAGTGATCAAAGAAGTTCCTTTAGAAAGTGATATTTCACTTGTGTTCAGTAATTTGACAGTTGTCTAAGGATAGTTGAAAGCTTTTTTGAGAGCAAAAACTGTATTTTCAAAGGCTCTAAATAGCTAGTACATTTTAAGAAGTAAGCAATGTTTATGTAGATGGAGTGTGGAAAGGGGGAAAATGATAAGAGATTAGACAAGCTATTAATACAATGACCTGGATCACTCAGAGCCCTGTATGCCAATATTAGAAATTCAGATTTCATCTGAAGGAAAATAAAAAGCCATTGACAAATTCTACTAGGATATCATACAGTTCAACTTGTGTTTAAAAAAATATTCCACCATTCTTTGGAGAATGAGTTGAATAAAAGTAGTAGAGGAAGAATGTAGAAACATGAAGAAGTGACCAGCGTCCTGCTGGGAATGACGTAAAGAAATGTGCAGGTGTGAGACAGATTTGAGAGAGAATTGACAGGACTTAGGAGATTGAACGTGGGGATCAAAGCACAAAGAAGAACAATCCCCAAGAATACAGATTTTGGGGCTGAATAAATAGTAATGCTATTTGCCAAAATACAGTAGTTGACACTTTAAAAAAGCAGAAAATCTGATTTTAGATTTGTAATTTTGAGACCCTAGTCTGACATCCAGGGAAATTTTCAAATATGTAATCATCTGAGTCTGGACCACAGCTATCATTTTGGGGATCATCAAACTACAGATGGCCTTTAAACCCCCAGGACTAGGAGAGCTCAGCACAGGAGAGGATGGACAGCGGAGAAGAGACCTCGTTCTCAGTCCCGAGGGCGGCTTGCTGGCTTGGTGAGAGGGGATGAGCTCAAACGTAAAGAATAACTAGAGAGTTGGAAGGGAAACTAGAAGAAAATGGTGTTAGAGGATCCAAAGGAGGATGGTGTTTCAGAAGGTGAGGGTGGTATATCCTGCCAAATTCTGTCTGGAGATCAAGAGACATGAAGACAGAAAGAAAAATACACCCACTGACTGTGACAACATGCAAAACAGTGATGATGGGCTCAGTTCTTAAAAGCCCCAAGAAGGACTCCCACGTGGTTCTGGCTCATTGCAGTGGCCCAGTTAAGCACATTATCAAGTTGCCAGCAATAACTAATTAAAAACCTTGAATCAGATTATATAGGAATACTAAAGAAATATACAATTTATAACCCCAAATGAAAGTTCTTAAAATCCAATTTTTCTCTATTTCCACTCCAGACATATTGGAACTTTCTCACATCTTTCAAATCTTCACATGGGCTGCTCACTTTCTCATACTCTCCATCTCAGTACTCTTTTTTTTTTTTTTTCACTTTCAGTTCAGTGCAGTCACTCAGTCGTGTCTGATTCTTGGCGACCCCATGGACTGCAGCACACCAGCCTTCCCTGTCCATCACCAACTCCCTCAGCTTGCTCAAACTCATGTCCATCGAGTTGGTGATGCCATCCAACCATCTCACCCTCTGTCATCCCTTTCTCCTCCTGCCTTCAATCTTTCCCAGCCTCAGGGTCTTTTCAAATTGGTCAGTTCTTCGCATCAGGAGATTCAGCTTCAGCATCTGTCCTTCCAATGAATATTCAGGACTGATTTCTTTTAGGATGGACTGGTTTGATCTCCTTGCAGTCCAAGGGACTCTCAAGAATCTTTTCCAGCACCACAGTTCAAAAGCATCAATTCTTTGGTGCTCAGTTTCTTTATGGTCCAACTCTCACATCCATACATGAGTACTGGAAAAACCATAGCTTTGACTAAACAGACTTTTGTTGGCATAATGAAGTTAAAAATTTTTGTTGCTTTTTTGGGGTGGGTGCTATTTCTTTTTGGTTCACTTTATTCTATGTTTTGAATGAACAAAACTTTACTTTCTCTTGTTCTTTGTTTTCTGTTTTCTTTGTCTGCAATAAAGGGAGGCCTATGAAAATATCCCAGCAAATACTACTACTATAGTCTTTCAAGTTATTTCTTTGAGCTTATCTTACCCTGCTTACCTTTTCTACATTCTATCACCAAAAGTCTGAGACTTAGGCTGGCAAGAACAGACCTTCTCTTAGGGGACAACAGGAGGGTAGTAGAATAAACAGCCAAAGGCACAAAGACAAAATTCACACCATTAGAGAGGAGGAAAACCTGTAATGTGTATAAGTTAATAAATTTTGTGATTGTCACACGAAAATTATAGAGATTTGTTACTCTCAGCTGACCCAGGCTGCAAGAAGCATCAATGTCAAACTTGCTTCAAAGAGACAACTTGTTGTCAAACTCAAGGGGAAAGGAGACATAGGTGATCTTTCTTTATAACTCATTTTAATGGAATGCAAATAGTAGCTATTACAAGAACACTTGTACAATTAGTTAATGGTCTTAAGGCTGAGTGACAGCCATGAATTATTTAAGAAGAAATGAAACAGCACTGTGTCAAGTAATTTGTGTCAGGGAAGTATAGCTTAAAAGTAAGAAAGCATATTTAGTGGGTGTTGCATCAACTCAAAAGTTAGAAATATAGTATTTGAAATATTCAGACTAAAAGCATCCTGGCATTCAGTTTTTTATTTTAGGTGCGTGTTCTAGAATATCAAAACTCTCAGAGTAATGGAAAGCCATACTTAACTAGAATATAATCCACTGCCATAAAAATCGGATTTATCCTTAGAATGCTACACCACTAGCCTTTGGACACCAATTAATTATCAAGGATAGTATTCTAATAAGGGTTACCAAGTGGAGTAAGCTGTAGGTTATTTTAGATTTAAATATGAATTGTATCAAATATCTATTTTGACACATTATTAGAAATAACATAATCTCTAAACAAAAGATTTAAAACTTTTATAGTTTCATTTCTCTGACTTTACAGATAATAAAACTAAGACATATTAAATGACTAAGAAAACAAGACGTATCAATGACTTGACAAAGAAAACAAGCCTGCACGACAAGAGAAGTGTGAAAATTTTTCAAGTATTCTTTAAGAATATATGTGTATGACTGAGTCACTTTGCTGTACAGCATAAATTAAATGTAATGTTGTAAATAAAAAAAAATGATTAGTGAAAAAGAAAAACCTCAATAGAGACATTTGACATGATTATTACATCCCTGTAGCCCTTATGTGGCTTCCCTGGTGGGTCAGATGGTAAAGAATCCACTTGCAATGTGGGAGACCTGAGTTTAATCCCTGGGTTGGGAAGATCCTCTGGAGAAGAAAATGACAACCCACTCCAGTATTCTGGCCTGAAGAATTCCATGGACAAAGGAGCTTGGCAGGCTACACTCCATGGGGTTGCAAAGAGTCAGACACAACTGAGCGACTTTCTGGGAAGTATGAGAACTATGAGATCCAAGGCTTAGATTTGTGCTTCTGCTACACAGGTGTTGACCTCATTTTTGTAGCTTACTAAGGTAACGCACTAATGCTGTTCCCACATATACAATGTCTCTTTTCATAAGTTCCTTCCTAGGCGTCTATTGTTTTATTATTCCAAGTATCTCAATTTTATTCCTATCCTCATTGATTAGAGTTTTGAAGTTCTTTTCCTGATTTTCTTCAAATGTTTTCAAACAGCCTAACTCTAACATTGACAGAGATACAGATTTTATACCCTTCTAATTCTGAGATTATTCATTTAAATCAGTGAACATTTTATCATCTGTAGCCCATCATTTCAATAATACAGGAAAGACACAGAGAGAGGATTTGATGGGAAAGAACTGGTCTAAGAAATAAATTGTGTATTACCTAAAGTTCCATAGTTCTTGTATTTTAACAAAAATTTGTGAAAATGGGGAGAGCTGGGAAAATGTGACTGTTAACTAAGAGAAAAATAGAAAACAGAAGCAGCTTCATGGATAATCCAGCAAATGGATTTAAAAGTCAAATGCTTTAAAATGATTATAACTAACATATTTTTAAAATAGAAAAAAGATACACAAAAGAGATGAAAATAGAATTTCAAAAAAGAATTGAAATGTACATTAAAAAACAGAAACAAATGGATATCCTACAACTGAAAAATCCAGAATCTAAAATTAAGACCTCAATGGAGAGGTTTAAAGAGAAAATAAATAAAAGAGAAAATTGAATTAGTAAACATACAACAGAGTGTAATAATATATTTCAAATGAGACATAGAAAAAGCTGGAAAGAACTAAACCTAAGAAATACGAAGTAGGATTCAGTCAAATAGTCTAACCTATATATAACTGGAATTCCAGAAGACAAAAACAATGAAGATGGGATGGAAAAAATATTTGAAGAAATATATGTGGAGAATTTTTCAAAATTGACGGAAGATATTTTGTCAATCTGTGAATCCAGAATTTCTGCAAAATTCAAACAGGATTATTACAAAGAAAGCAAACCGTATGGATATGACAATCAAATTGCTAAAGCCTACTGAAAATGAAAAATAAAAAGAAAAAAAAGAGCAAAAAGAAACATTAACCTCAAAGAGTAATTATGAGTGAAAACTGATTTTCAGGGAAAGCCTACAAAAGTGGAATATTAGTGTTAAAATGTCAAAAGAACGAAAGGTAAATTACTAACCTCAAACACTATAGCCAGTAAAAATATTCCTCAAAAATTAAAGTAAAATAAATAAATTTGTATGTAAACAAAAGCTCAGGCAATTCATCACCAAAATCTGTAGCAGAAGAAATATTAAGCAAAGTATATTTACATTTTGTTATTATGAGCAAAATATATATTTTGTATATATAATACATACAAAGTATGCTGCTGCTACTGCTAAGTCGCTTCAGTCATGTCCGACTCTGTGCAACCCCATAGACAGCCTCCTACCAGGCTCCTCTGTCCCTGGGATTTTCCAGGCAAGAACACTGGAGTGGGTTGCCATTTCCTTCTCCAGTGCATGAAAGTGAAAAGTGAAAGTACAGTCTCTCAGTCGTGTCCGACTCTTCGCGACCTCATGGACTGCAGCCTACCAGGCTCCTCCATCCATGGGATTTTCCAGGCAAGAGTAGTGGAGTGGGGTGCCATTGCCTTCTCCACATACAAAGTATAGATAAGCAAAAATAATATATATACATAATTAAATAATATATATATTATAATATATAAGCAAAACATATTAATACAAAGGCTGAAGGTACATGAACCCAGAAGGAAACCCAAAACTTCAAGATGATTATGGTGAGCAAGTGAGCAAGAGATGTGACTACAGAAGACATTGGAGTTGCATAGTTGCTGACTTTGAAGAGGAAGGAAAGGGCTATAAGCGAAAAATCTGGGAAACCTTTAGAGTCCAGAAAGGTAGAGAGACAGAAAACAGATTTTCCCCTGGATACCCGTGAAAGAAATACAGCTGATGTCTTCATTTAAGCCCAGTTGGATCATGCCAGACTGCTAACCGACAAAACTGCATAGTAATAATTGTATGTGTTTTTTAAACTAGTAATTTAGAGTAATAGTAGAAAACAAATAAAGAAATGCAAATTAAAAATACAGTAAAATGCTATTACTCACCCTCCAGAAGTGCTAAAGCCATGTTTTGGCAAGAGTGTTGTATAACTAAAACTGTCTCATTGCTGGTTCCAGTTTAAAAATGGTATATGTACTATTGAGAAGTCTGGTATTTTTCTCTTAAAGCTAAACTATACCCAAGCTATGATGTCACAATTTCATTTGAGTATGTCAATGAAAAATATGTAACCACAAAAGTAATATATCCACAAAAATATGCATATTGTCAATTATTTACAAGCCAAACCGTGAAAGCACATCAACAGAGACGTTTGGATAAAAGTTGAACTATATACATAAAATGCAACACTACATAGCAGTTACAAAGAATAAGCCACTCATGTACACAATAATATCTCTCTTTTTATATAAATGCATAAATATGTACAAATGTCTGTGCATGTGTGTATGTTTGTATGTGTGTATAAAGTCAAGGTGAAAACCTAAGACAAGAGCACTTGATGAAGGTTTATGCATTTTCAGTTCAGTTTAGTTGCTCAGTCATATCTAACTGTTTGTGACCCCATGGACTGCAGTAAACCAGGCCTCCTGTTCATCACCAACTCCTGGAGCTTACTCAAACTCATGTCCATAGTGTCGGTGATGCCATCCAGCCATCTCATCCTCTGTCACCCGCTTCTCCTTCCACCTTCAATCCGAGCGTTATGGCCTTTTCCAATTGAGTCAGTTCTTCAAATCATTGGCCAAAGTATTGGAGTTTCAGCTTCAGCATCAGTCCTTCCAATGAACAGTCATGACTAATTTCCTTTAGGATGGACTGGTGGTATCTCCTTGTTATCTAAGGGACTCACAAGAGTCTTCTCCAACACCACACTTAAAAGCATCAATTCTTCACTACTCAGCTTTCTTTATAGTCCAACTCTCAGATCCATACATGAATACTGGAAAATCCATAGCTTTGACTAGATGGACTTCTGTTGGCAAAATAATGTCTCTGCTTTTTGATATGCTGTCAAGATTGGTCATAGATTTTATTCCAAGGAGCAAATGTCTTTTAATTTCATGGCTGCAGCCAACATCTGCAGTGATTTTGGAGCTAAAAAAAATAAAGTCTGTCACTCGACCATTGTTTCCCCACGTATTTGCCATCTTTTATTAAATGGCACTCCTTTATTGAATGATCACTGTTCGTTTCCAAGGCAAACCATTCAACATCATGGTAATCCAAGTCTATGCCCTGACCAGTAATGCTGAAGCTGAAGTTGAAAGGTTCCATGAAGACCTACAAGATCTTCTAGAACTAACACCCAAAATAGATGTCCTTTTCATTATAGGGGACTACAATGCAAAAATGGGAAGTCAAGAAACACCTGGAGTAACAGGCAAATTTGGCCTTGGAGTACAGAATGAAGCAGGGTAAAGGCTAATAGAGTTATGCCCAAAGAACGCACTGGTCATAGCAAACATCCTCTTCCAACAACCCAAGAGAAGACTCTACACATGGACATCACCAGATGGTCAAAACCGAAATCAGACTGATTATATTCTTTGCAGCCAAAGATGAAGAAGCTCTATACAGTCAGCAAAAACAAGACTGGGAGCTGACTGTGGCTCAGATCATGAACTCCTAATTGCCAAATTCAGACTGAAATTGAAGAAAGTGGGGAAAACCACTAGACCATTCAGGTATGACCTAAATCAAATCCCTTATGACTATAGAGTAGAAGTGAGAAACAGATTTAAGGGACTAGATCTGATAGACAGAGTGCCTGAAGAACTATGGATGGAGGTTCGTGACATTGTACAGGAGACAGGGATCAAGACCATCCCCAAGGAAAAGAAATGCAAAAAAGCAAAATGGCTGTCTGAGGAGGCCCTACAAATAGCTGCAAAAGAAGAGAAGAGAAAAGCAATGGAGAAAAGGAAAGAAATAGCCATTTCAATGCAGAGTTCCAAAGAATTGCAAGGAGAGATAAGAAAGCCTTCCTCAGAGATCAATGCAAAGATATAGAGGAAAACAATAGGATGGGAAAGACTAGAGATCTCTCCAAGAAAATTAGAGATACAAAGGGGAATATTTCATGCAAAGATGGGCAAGGTAAAGGACAGAAATGGTAGGGACCTAACAGAATCAGAAGGTATTAAAAAGAGGTGGCAAGAATACACAGAAAAACTATACAAAAAAGATCTTCACGACCAAGATAATCACAATGGTGTGATCACTGACACTTACCTAGAGCCAGACGTTCTGGAATGTGAAGTCAAGGGGGCCTTAGGAAGCATCACTATGAACAAAGCTAGTGGAGGTGATGGAATTCCAGTTGAGCTATTTCAAATCCTGGAAGATGATGCTGTGAAAGTGCTGCACTCCATATGCCAGCAAATTGGGAAAACTCAGCAGTGGCCACAGGACTAGAAAAGGTCAGTGTTCACTCCAATCCCAAAGAAAGACAAAGCCAAGGAATGCTCAAACTACCGCACAATTGCTCTCATCTCACATGCTAGTAAAGTAACGCTCAAAATTCTCCAAGCCAGGCTTCAGCAATATGTGAACCGTGAACTTCCAGATGTTCAAGCTGGTTTTAGAAAAGGCAGAGGAACCAGAGATCAAATTGCCAACGTTTGCTGGATCATGGAAAAAGCAAGAGAGTTCCAGAAAAACATCTATTTTTGCTTTATTGACTATGCCAAAGCCTTTGACTGAGTGGACTACAATAAACTGTGGAAAATTCTGAAAGAGATGGGCATACCAGACCACCTGACCTGCCTCTTGAGAAACCTGTATGCAGGTCAGGAAGCAACAGTTAGAACTGGACATGGAACAACAGACTGGTTCCAAATAGGAAAAGGAGTACATCAATGCTGTATATTGTCACCCTGAGTATTTAACTTATATGCAGAGTACATCATGATAAACACTGGGCTGGAAGAACCACAACCTAGAATCAAGATTTCTGGGTAAAGTATCAATAACCTCAGATATGCAGATGACACGACCCTTATGGCAGAAAGTGAAGAAGAACTAAAGAGCCTCTTGATTAAAGTGAAAGAGGAGAGTGAAAAAGTTAAAGTTCAACATTCATAAAACTAAGATCAGGGCATCTGGTCCCATCACTTCATGGGAAATAGATGGGGAAACAGTGGAAACAGTGTCAGACTTTATTTTTCTGGGCTCCAAAATCACTGCAGATGGTGACTGCAGCCATGAAATTAAAAGACGCTTACTCCTTGGAAGGAAAGTTATGACCAACCTAGATAGCATATTAAAAAGCAGAGACGTTACTTTGCCAACAAAGGTCCGTCTAGTCAAGGCTGTGGTTTTTCCACTGGTCATGTATGGATGTGAGAGTTGGACTATAAAGAAAGTTGAGCGCCAAAGAATTGATGCTTTTCAACTGTGGTGTTGGAGAAGACTCTTGAGAGTCCCTTGGACTGCAAGGAGATCCAACCCGTCCATCCTAAAGGAGAGCAATCCTGGGTGTTCATTGGAAGGACTGATGTTGAAGCTGAAACTCCAATACTTTGGCCACGTGATGTGAAGAGCTGACTCATTTGAAAAGACCCTGATGCTGGGAAAGATTGAGGGCAGGAAGCGAAGGGGACGACATAGCATGAGATGGTTGCATGACATCACCGACTCAATGGACATTGGTTTTGGGTGGACTCCAGTAGTTAGTGATGGACAGGGAGGCCTGGTGTCCTGCAGTTCATGGCGTTGCAAAGAGTCAGAAACGACTGAGCGACTGAACTGAACTTAACATGCTACCTCAATAATACAGGAATTTCTTAATAATTTGTCATTTCCTCTTCACTGGAAGCACCTTTAAGGTAGGGCCCTCATCTCCATTTTGCTTTTGGAGCCTCAGTTATTCGAACAGGGCCTGGCACAGAGAATTCAATACAATATTAGTTGGTATAAACCTTCGGGTATTATTATCTCCACTTCGTACTCTCTAGCCATAAAGAAGTTAAGTAGCTTGCTTGAGTTCTCCAAGTAGCCTTTGGACTACAAGCCATGCTTCCCAGGTCATTTATTGAGCAACTACTACATCCTTCTAAAGAATCTTTCTAGTTTTTCTAGAGCTTAGAGTGTAAGCATGCAGAGGAGAATAAGACAAAGTTCGTGTCCTGTGGAGCTTGCATAAGCAATAAGCAGATAAATATGTATACCATAAAATGTCACATCATATGTTATACCAGGGCAATAAAGGGTGTACCATTACAAGTAGGGTGACCAGGGAAGTGATGGGACATAGTACAGTATAGTTGTAACTAAACGACCCACTTAGCAGTCCCTGTAACCATGTTAACTAGTTAATCATTTATTAATATTTTTGCAATTGGGTCCAAAACATAAAGATTATGTTTAAGAGCTTCATCTTACCTTAAGGCATATGCCAGAATAACTCGTTTTTTGTGGACCTCATTGTTAAAAATCCAAATTTACATGAATAAAAGTTAAAAGTGGTGACTAAGGAACATTACAAAAATACTACTTACATTTTTCAAATAATTGATTAATATAGCATTTTTATATAAAGTAAGTGGTGAACTAATTTTAAATCTACCAAATGTGTATACACATAAGATATTGAAAGAGAAGCAGTGACTTTTTGTGTACCACTGAATGTACACTACAAAAAAGTGACCCACAAAATGAACAGAAAATTATTGACCCTAAAGTTGAAAAAGACCTCAAAGATCAACTAGCAAGAACTTGTGAAGATCGAAAAGATTTAGCAACCTACTCAAGGTGACAAGCAGCTAATTAGTTGGGGATCATTAAAGGGGGAGGAGCAGAGCCCCCAAATCTCCTCCCTTTTAATGTAGTGTCTTAAAAGAAGCATCTTTCAACACCAACCATATAAGTTGGCATGAAATTTTAGTTGGAGATACCATGAAAATTATTGCAAAAGGCTAGGGAAGGTGTAGTCCTAAAGGATTTTGTTGTTTTGTTGCAGTGTGTTTTTGTATTTTGGTTTTTGGTTGAATGAATATGAGAAATCCTATTTCTCCTTCTGTTCAAGGACACACTCTTCAGGTAGGGCCTGCTTTAGATTCACATCCTTTCTTCCTCCTTGCATTGTTCAAATTCAATTCATCATCTCCTCGTGCTTAAGCAGCCTACTTATCAACATAGCTCAGTGCTATACTGAAAAAATGCTAATGCACATTACTCAAGGAGAAACAGTACTTTTATTGTTTTTAGGAATCAGACAAATCTTTTATAAGTAGGACTCTAGTTTTTATTTTGTAAAAAGCGAACATTTTAGGAGTTACAATGAAAATAGACTCTAACCTTGGGTGTTAAACAATGTTTCCATGGACATTTTATTGTATTTCTATGTGGAATTTCTCCAACCAAAATAATTTATTGTGTAGCACGTTTTGTGAAACTTTAATATCTAAATGCCAAAAAATAAGCCTTCAGTTATTTAAAATATTAGATATTATTCATGAAAATACAGAATCTCATAAATCAGCTGCTAAGTAGGTCCTAAAAATAGTCCCTGGTGTTGCTTTGGCAGTGTATTTGCAGGCTATGGAACATTTCTTTTCCATCTACTTTAACCGAAAACTCAGGGATCCATTTTTCTGTGAGTGAATGGAGTCGCTCAGCGCTGCGCTGGGGTCTGAAGGGAAGGGGTTTCAGACAGAACGGCTGAGCAAGCAGCAGCTGCTCCCCTCCACTGGCTCCATCTCCGAGTGTCACATGTCAGGGTCTTGAACAAATAATGCACCATTGTCCACCCTTACAAAACTGAGGGTCTGGCCTTGGGAAGTAGCAGGGCATTCGAGCTTAAGGAATTGTGCTCACTCACACTGCATGCTATATTCAATGCCTCACTGATGAACTTCAGGGAGGAGAAGGCAAAAACAGTCAAATCCTTCCTAAAAGTCCACCCATGAGCTGTGTTGGCACTTTTTTTGCTATTTGGCATAATACTTTTTTAAAAAAACATCATGGTAGGTAGCTTATAAACATCTTTGCTTAATTGGTTTGATTAAGCAATTTTTCTAATATTTAACAAGTGCAATCTTAAGGAATGATACAAACTAACAACTTCATTCCTGCTACTTCTCTTGTCTAGTTCACTGTTTCACACACTGTTACCACCAAATGGATTAGCTGGAGGAGTGTGACTTCTATTCAAGACTGGAATGTTAGCTCTTGATAATTTAGCAAACAGACCTTATCACTGTGACTTAAAAATTCTCTGGAACTATATGACAGGAACTCCTGCTGACTGTCTATATGGTTTTAGAAGCATGTGCTACAATTATTTCTTTTGTTTTCAGAAGCTCATGCAAAATTTGATATTCACAGCTGCTAGGCATCAATTTGGTTGAGAAACAATCTCACCACGAAAAAACAAAAGTGACTGATTCCAGATTATTGCCAGATCATGCATTGTAGTCCTGGATAGGATTCAAGTTTAAGTGCTACAAAAGTAACTATGACCCAGGTGGGCTATAAAGTTTCGGTAAACCACACCAGACTCCTTGTCTGCTGATAATGCTTGATAATATCTAGGAATTCCTAAGAGTGGAGTTAAGTGTGGTAGCTACAATTTTTTTTTTCTCCTCATAATGACTGTACTGAAGCAGACAACTGATAGAGGAATTACAAGATTGAAACTAATACATGTTTGTTTGCTGAGAAAATCAATCACAATTCCTATTTACAATATAAATAAAATTAAGATGGCATTACACAATGAAACCTATATATAAGCCTACATATAACCTTTTCTACAAACTGATCTGGACTAAGGAATCATATAAGTAAAGAGCCCTGAATACAAAGCCAGAACATCATTTAGAAAGCATCTTTATTATTATTATTTTAATTGTATCTCTTTAAATACCACTTATTGAGTATTTAGTTAACATTTTAAGAGAGGAACAATTATATGGGGAAATCATCCTATCTTCATAAAAAGGTAGAAAGTTACAATGGCAAACAACAAAAAGGGAGAAAAAGTATTTACTGCACTCTTTCATAACAAGGAATTCTTGTTAGTAACTCTTAAAGACTTGGGTCCATCTTAGTGATTAGTCATCCCTGTCCAACTGTATGTGTGCTGTGTTTGTTGTACAAAAGATTTATTGCTTTAAGATAAACTTGCTTAAACTAATCAATATAATTGAAAACATCAAAACTGTTAGAATTTTAAGATAAGCATTAATTTAAATCAAAGTGTTTCCGAAAAGATTTCCACATAAACATTATTTCATTTTTGTTCAGTATATGTCCTCTGTCCTTAGGAGAAGAGATGCACTTCATTTTCTGTCCTGTTGTTACACAGAGATTTGCAAGCACTATCATTACCATTTCCACACGCTTACGGACTTTACTTACAGGTGTTTCTCGTGTTTTCACTCCCCACCACCATTCTAGGAATGTACGATAACAGTTATATTTCAATATGAGTTTGTCCCTGTGTACTTCGACCTCTGTCATGTAAGACATGACATGTTTGGTATAACATGTTTTGTTATACCAAAACAAACATTTTCTGACTCTCTACGTGGCTTTTCTTCAACCATCTGTCTACCAAATACAGGAATGATAAAAATAGTCAGAATAAGAAATATTCAGAAACAGAATCTAGATTCTCAAACTTTGCTATGCATTGCCCCTTGCTTTAAAGTCAGAGTGATATTTCAAATAAATAAAATAAAACGAAAGAGTCCAAGGTTGGAGGAACAAGAAACTAGAAGTTGCTATGTGCTATAAGCAAGTCAATTTCCTTACATGAATCTTACATGATTTATATGCAAAATGAGGAAGAGGAAATGATGGCCTCTAAAGACTTTTCAAATCTAGGATGTTGGATATCATTAATTAAACAAACATCTTTATTTTTATACAGCATTAGCATGAGTTAAAGAATTTAAAGATGAACAGGATTTGGTCCTGCCTTTGCCAATCTTTGGGCTTCCCTGGTGGCTCAGATGGTAAAGAATTTGTGTGCAATACAGTAGACCCAGATTTGACCCCTGGATCAGGAAGATCCCATGAGGAAGGCAATGGCTACCCACTCCAGTATTCTTTCATATATACTGATTATATATATAGATTTTATATATATATATAGAGAGAGAGATTATATATATAGATAGATATATAGATGTAGGTACGGATGATATAGATTTCTATCTTGTTTTGCCTTTTCTCTGCTAGGTTTCTATTAAATATCCATTCTTTCTTTTATTAATTAACAAGAGACATGATTGTACTCAGGTTTGCAATGTGTCCTGTTAAAATTCTTAATTCCCGAAGTCTCCTTGCTTCTAAGGATAGTTGTATGACATGATTCTGAGCAGTAAGATTTAAGATGAAGTCAGCCAAATGGATTTTCTTTACAGCAAATTATTTTTCATATTGAAAAGTGACAGGTCTGGCTAGCAAGCATCACCTTTGCAATCACTTTCCATCTGGGGTATGGAATCAATGTTTGCAGATGAAGCAGCCCCCTTCACCCATGAACACCAAGGGAGGTAGAGTGAATGGTGTCTCCACTTGGATGGCTGTCCTCTGCTGAGCTGTGGTCGCACAGTTGTGTCCAGCTCTTTGCAATTCCATGGACTGTAGCCGATCAGGCTCCTCTGTCCATGGGGATACTTCAGGCAAGAATACTGGTTGCCATGCCCTCCTCCAGGGGATCTTCCCAACCCAGGGATTGAACCCAGGTCTCCTGCATTGCAGGTGGATTCTTCACCATCTGAGCTACCACGGAAGCCCAGATGGCTGTCCAGTCCTGGGCTACCTAAAACTTGGACTTCTTCTATGAAAATTAAACTTACAAATGGTTTCTATATTACCAATTTCTGATATTTGCAGCCCAAGGAAACCTAACTGATAAACCTGTTATACTTCTCAAATAGAAGTAGTTCACATTCTGTGTATAGCACCATCAGTTCAGTTCAGTTCAGTCACTCAGATGTGTCCAACTCTTTGTGACCCCATGGACTGCAGCACGCCAGGCCTCCCTGTCCATCAACAACTCCCAGAGTTTACTCAAACTCATGTCCATTGAGTCGGTGATGCCATTCAACAATTTCATCCTCTGTCATCCCCTTCTCCCGCCTTCAATCTTTCCCAGCATCAGGGTCTTTTCAAATAAGTCAGTTCATATTAGGTATCATTAGATTCTTTAGAAAAACTTAAAATCTAAACATATACACTCAATTTTTAATGCTTTAACTAAATTAATAGCTTTCTTATCTCTCTAGAATTTATCTTCATGCTGCTGCTCTTATTTCTCATATTTTTCTTTCATTCAATATTCATTAGAATTTCTAATTATTTCACAAAAAACTTCATTAGAAAACTGCTATTTTATTTATATATGTTTGTCAAATACTATGCCTGTCTCCTCTAGGAACAGATGGCTGCAAATTTCCTATACTTTGTCATGAATCCCTTTTTTGTATACCTTACAAACTCATTTGATTTGTTTAGCATCTCAATGTATGCTCTATACTAATCAAAGAATTATTCATATTTTTTCAAATTTTTATTTCATTGTGCTTTATTTCTAACCTTTATAATCCTTGGATTTTATTTTTCTATATTGCTATTTCTTTCCTGTATAATTGTCACCTGTGTTCTCACTTTCCTTTGAAATTATCTATGACACTGACATGTCTATGTCTATGACATAGATCGTTTATGTCACTGATAGACACTCTATGACACTGATCGTCTACATATACAGCCACATTTTTCAATTTTACATTTTGGACTACCTTTACTATGCATATTTGTTTTAAGACAACAGATGAACAAGATATATATGAACATTCTCCATGGTTTATGTACTAAGGGAGAGGGTTCTTGCTCATTAAAGGCCTTTGGTGGGTAGCACATGCCTCTGAACTGTGGTGTTGGAGAAGACTCTTGAGAGCCCCTTGGACTGCAAGGAGATCCAACCAGTCCATTCTAAAGGATATCAGCCCTGGGTGTTCTTTGGAAGGAATGATGCTAAAGCTGAAACTCCAGTACTTTGCCCACCTCATGTGAAGAGTTAATTCATTGGAAAAGACTCTGATGCTGGGAGGGATTGGGGGCAGGAGGAGAAGGGGACGACAGAGGATGAGATGGCTGGATGGCATCACTGACTCGATGGACGTAAGTCTGAGTGAACTCTGGGAGTTGGTGATGGACAGGGAGGCCTGGCATGCTGTGATTCATGGGGTCGCAAAGAGTCGGACACAACTGAGCGACCGAACTGAACTGAAATGAACTGAATATAACTTAAAAGGATTTTTGTGGTTTTCTATCTTGGAACTATTCTTAAAAAATGTTGATAAGGAAGACGGGATTATCTAAGATATATACCCCTAATAGCCTAGAAATTCTGTTAAATGTTAGGATATGTATCCTGAGAACAATTATAAAATTCATTAAAATTTATTAGTATATTCTAAAGTACAGCTAGTGATACAAATCAAGTTTAGTCTAAATGTAAGTCACTCAGTCATGTTTGGAATTCTCCAGGCCAGAATACTGGAATGGGTAGCCTTTCCCTTCTCTAGGGATCTTCCCAACCCAGGGATCGAACCCAGGTCTCCTGCAATTTCAGGTAGATTCTTTACCAACTGAGCTACCAGAGAAGGAAACAACAATTTAGAGTTATTAGAAATTATTTTATAGTGTATACACAATTACCTTTTAAGTTAACAAAATGTTTTAACTCCTATCTTTCAGGTGCTATGCAAACTCTGCATGTCGGGGGTGAGAACAGATGAAATCTCTCTTCATGGTATGTAAGTTTAGATGGAGTACATAAGCTAAAATGCTGTGACTGGTCTAATTCAAGGATAGGCCAACTTCAGCTCACCTTCCAAGTTCGACCTGCTAACTGGTTTTTGGTAAATAAATTTTATTTATGAAACACAACCATGCCCTTTAATTTACATATTGTCTCTCTGACTGTTTTCATGATGCAATAGCAGAGCTGACTATTTAGGACAGAGACCTTCTGACTTATAAAGCTAAAAATGCTCACTACCTCATTCTTATAAAAAAAGTTTGTAGACAGCTCATCTAATTGTTCATTCAGTAACCAAATAACAGTAGCTGGTTATTTTAGTCAGCTGTTTAAAACACAATCTGCATGTGTGAGCGCAATGACAAGTGAAGGTTTAGCTATCAAAATGTCACATCAGCTTGTTCAACAGCCTTTATTCAATGCAACCATTCTTGTATTAATTTGCTCATAACTCTCTCCCAAACACACTATATCATAAATCCAAGGATCGATAATTTATCTTACCAATTTTATGACCCTTTTATCGAGGTACAGATACAATGCCATAATTAACACAACAGTTTGTACATTAAGTATCCTGGAGAAATATCCAACAAGGTTACCATGTCAACAGAGCACCTCAGAAGAATTCATTTCTCCTAGAACTCACAATGAGTTTGGGATGTTTTATCTGTAAAGATAAGAATACTTAGGGATCTATTTTTGGTTGAGCAAACTTGCTGATGTTTATGGGACCTTACAGAGACTAGTTGTAAAATATGATTGACAGGACAATAACCATTTTATGGAATAAACTCTAAACTCCTTTGCATTCTCAGGAAGTCTGCAATCTAAAGCACATTCTTCTTCCTTCTCCTAGTAATTAGCTACTTAAATAGCACTAATAAAGCCTCCCAGATGTTCCATCAACTTCCTATCTAATTTTATGACAGGATTTTTTGATTAAAAGTGAAGAGGAAATAATCAATTATTCCTTTGTTTTCAAAGGAATATATGTTTCTAGCATTATTTAATCATATATCACATTAGATTTCCAAAGAAGTAAACTTATGCAATTGATAGAAAACTTTCATGGAATTAAAAAATAGTGATCTTTATCATCATTAACTAACAGGTAAAAAAATATCCTTACCTCCAGATGATAAATTTGTAGTTGACCCTCTGCTCCTTCAAAGAAAGAAATATCTGGTGAAATATTTTTGAATTATATTTACTGATACAAAAAGAAATGAACTTTCCATAAATATTTTAGAATAGCTTGATATGATCATATTTCTTTCTTTCATCATTTAGAGTACTGTTATTAATTATATTATTTAAAGGCCTATATTCTTTCTGTGTACAAGATAGTGTATGGGCTACAAAGGCACCATAAATATTGATGTAAAGGGAATGGCAAAAGAAACAAGAGTAACTAACATTGATTTCTAGGCAGGCCTCTAGGTCCCTAACCTCTGTCATTTCATGTGATGAAGATGATTTTATCTTCCCCACATCTTTACTCTGATATTTCAAGGATGAGCAAGAAATTGAGAGAATTGAGATTCAGAAAATGTAAATACTGGGACTTCCCTGGTGGTCCAGTGGTTAAGAATAAATACACTTTGCAATGCAGGGTACTTGGGTTCAATTCCTAGTCAGGGAACTAAGAGTCCACATGTCGAAAAGCAACTAAGCTTGTCAGCCACAACGACTGAGCCCACACACCACAATAGAGTCCAGGCACCACAATGAAAGATCCCACTTGCCACAACTAAGACTTGACACAGCCAAATAAATAAATAATGTTTTTAAATATTTTTGGTTAGTAAATGGCAGAGCTAATGTTGCAACTTGTCTTATTCTAAAACCTGTATACGTCCTTCTACTGCATGATGCTACTCTAAATTAATTTAAAATATTTGAATGAACAGGTATCAGTACCCTTGTATAATATGAAAAATAAATTTGGACAATGTTCATGCAAAGAGTGGGTGGTGACCTCATAAGTGTATTTGCAGGCACATCCTTTCTGAATTATGTGGATATAGTTCAGGTAGAATAATTCAGGTAGAATAGCAAAACCTCAAGTTTTCTGCTACTTACAAAGATCTCCAGTTTCCCAAAAAATTAAATTCACAATTGAAATTTAATAACTTAAGAAGTAGAATATTGGAATTTTGATTAAAAGTGAAAAATCTTTCACTGTACAAAGGTATACTGAACCTGTTTTCATGATAAAATGTATATTATCTTTACCAATATGTTAGTTACATTTTTAAAATTTTAGAAAAACTCTTCAGTAATACTTTTTCCTAGAATGGGTGAAAATAGGTGAACAACCCAATGTTATATAGCAATGTATGAAATTTGGAATTAGATCCTGCCATTTATTTTTACTGGAAAAAAATGAAAAGTTAGTGTGGATTTAAATAACACACTTATTTTACTGGGGCAAAGAATCCGCTTGCAATGCAGGAGACTCAAGAGGTGCAGGTTCAGTTTTTGAGTCAGGAAGATTCCTGGAGGAGGACATGGCAACTCCCTTCAGTATTCTTGCCTGGAGAATACCATGGACAGAGGAGCCTGACAGGCTACAGTCTATAGGGTTGCAAAAACTAAAGTGACTGAACGAACACACGTTATCAAGTCCAGTATTAAGTTACCACTCTCTAAAATATATTCTATTTAAAATTATATTCTCTGATATTTGGATTTTGAGGACATTTAATAATCCAGTTCTTTTTCTTATTCTATGATTTTCTTTCTAATTCTATGCTTTCTTATTCTATGCTTTTCAGTAAAAGACGATGTTATGTGTACTAAAGTAGAATGTATTAATAAGATAATGGTAATGTAAAACATTATTTCTTTGGCAAAATTATTATTAATAGTCGTTTCAAATTATTTTATCTTGAGAAACTCCTTTTATTAACAGTTTATAAACTGTTATTGTTATAAAAATAAAACTGTTTAGAAAATACTACTAGATTTCAATAGTTAAAAGTTAAAGCTATTTTATAAAATAAAACAAGAAACAATTTTAATGAAAAGATGTTCATGAAAATGCAAATTAAGACAACAGAGTTATCAGATGGTTACCATCAAAAAGTCTACAAATAACAAATGTTAGAGAGGATGTGAATAAAAGGGAACCTTTATACATTGTTGGTGGAAACATAAATTATCAGAACAGCCACTATAAAAAATAGTATGGAGGTCCTTCAAAAAAGGAAAAATAGAATTATTACATGATCCAGCAATTCCTCTCCTGGATTTATACCTGGAAAAAATGAAAACACCAACTCAAAAAGATATACATGCCCCAGTATTCATAACAGCACTGTATACAATGGCCAAGTGCCCATCATGGGATGAATGAATAAATAATTTGCTATATATATTATATACATACACATATTGCTTTGCCATAAAAAAAATTAAATTCTGACATTTGCAGCAAGGTGACTAGACCTAGAGAATATTATGCTTAGTGAAATAAGTCAGACAGAGGAAGGCAAATACTATATGATATAACTTACATGTATAATCAAAAAAATAATATAAATGAATGTATATGCAAAATAGACTCAGGGAGATAGAAAACAAATTAGTGGTTACCAGAGAGGAGAGGGAATGGGAGAAGAGCATGTCAGGAGTATGGGATTAAAGGTACAAAGTACCATGCATAAAACAGATGAACAACAAGTATATATTGTATAGCACAGGGAATCATAGCCATTATTTTGTAATAACTTTTAATAGAGTATAGTCTATAACAAAACTGAATCACTATGCTATATGCCTAAAACTAATATAATATTGTAAATCAACTGTATCTCACTGAAAAAATAGAAACAGTTTTAGCAGCATTATAGCTGCTAATATTCATAAAAAGAAAGTTTATAAATGCAATTTGTCTTAGATACATCATACTTGATATAATGTTACAAGTTATATATATATTTTAAAAACTACATCATAACTAGATGAAATACAATTTCTACTTTGAGGCTATGAAAGTGCTTTTAACACAAAAATTTTACCTACACCAAGTAGGTACTGAATAAATTTTTTATTAAATAAATGAGAATGTAACAAGACAGAATGGGGAAACAAACAATACATGCTGAGACAGCAAAGCAAATTTAATACAGACTACAAGAAAGGCCCAGAAATGCATTTGAGGGAAATGTATGGATCACTGTCTTGGTTTTACAGCACTGCATTTATTATCCATTCCTCCTTCCTTTGAAGATTGAGGAGACAATCATTAAAAATGTGTAAAATGTAATAAAACATATAAAAAATTAAAATCTCTTTTTATCAACAACAAATGATTACTGTTTAGAGAGGCAATCTGCCGTGGTATCTGGATGAAATTGCTGAGTATTCTAAGAATTTAACACTCTGACACACTCTACCTGAGATATTTCTCAAGGTTGTGATTGCAGGGAGAAACCTCCATGAGGCACCATCTCTCCCTCCAAGAGCAGGCTTGTGCACACTTGCTGCAGAAGCAGTAAATCCCCCAAGTCGAGTGTCCTCCTGCTGTGCTACAATCCACTGCATATGCAGGAATCTGTGAGACTGAGGGGGCAGGGGGAAACTGACACAATTAGGAAGCTCTGACCATTGCTCTGGCTGTGAGCAATAAAGTCCTTTGTCTCAGACCTGGGAGTTTTGTGTTTTCGGTCAGGATATATTAAACACTAAAAGGTTAATTTTCTAGCAAGTAGGGTAAAATCTCAGATCTTGCACAATTCTGGACAATGATATCACTATCAGAATTTGTGAGTGTGTGTATATATATAATTCTATACATATAACCTCATACACACTTACACACATGTACAATTATATTCCATATATACTTTTTTAGTGGCCCTTTTGAGAAAACCTATAACATTAATATAATGTTAATGGCATACAATCTTGGGCATTTATTTACATTTTCAGTACCCTAGATTTCTCAACCTACATTGAGAATACCACTGGTAGCTAATTCATAAGACTGTAATGAGTATTAAATGATGTATTGGATATAATATTCTTACAGTCAATAACTGTTGGCAGTCAATACCTTTAACCATACTATTTTACCTTTGGTGGATCTTTTAGAAACCATTATTTTCCAAAGATATTTCATGGAAAATAGATCTATAATCCTTCTATAATTATTGAGGAATATTCATTTTGGGGGAAAACAATGCCATGTGAGAAATAACATCTATATTTGGTAAAAATATAATGAAACATTTTAAATAAAAATTTCACATTTTGCCTTAATATTAAAAATCGTTCTTATTTCAAATAGCCTGATTTCACAAAATATAGTACACATAATTCTCCTATTCTAAAATCTATTGCTTTTGAGATCATTCAGACAAGTGCATTTAAAGACTTTCCTACTTACGAAATATATCGAAAAGACAACAGTGGCCTCTAGTGATGCAAGAGCTAAAATAACAGGATGGAAATCTAAACTATTGAAAGGAAAATAAATTTAAATGACTTGCTTAAATGGTGAGTCTAACTGGTGAGAGATTAATATAGCCCATACTTCAGAGAAAGTCCCCTCATTCAAAAAAATAAATCTTTATACACTGATAAATTAATGTGCATACTTATTAACTCAAGCAGAAACTGTCATCTTCACATCTACTGTTTATAAGGGACTATCAGTTCAGTTCAGTTCGGTGGCTCAGTTGTGTCTGACTCTTTGCAATCCCATGAATCGCAGCACTCCAGGCCTCCCTGTCCATCACCAACTCCCAGAGTTTACCCAAACTCATGTCCGTCGAGTCGGTGATGCCATCCATCCATCTCATCCTCTGTGGCCCCGTTCTCCTCCTGCCCACAATCCCTCCCAGCATCAGAGCCTTTTCCAATGAGTCAACTCTTCACATGAGGTGGCCAAAGTATTGGAGTTTCAGCTTCAGCATCAGTCCTTCCAATGAACACCCAGGGCTGATCTCCTTTAGAATGGACTGGCTGGATATCCTTGCAGTCCAAGGGACTCTCAAGAGTTTTCTCCAACATCACAGTTCAAAGGCACCAATTCATCGGTGCTCGGCTTTCTTCACAGTCCAACTCTATCATCCATACATGACCACTGGAAGAACCATAGCCTTGACTAGATGGACCTTTATTGGAAAAGTAATGTCTCTGCTTTTGAACATGCTATCTAGGTTGGTCATAACTTTCCTTCCAAGGAGTAAGCATCTTTTAATTTCATGGCTGAAATCACCATCCGCAGTGATTTTGGAGCCCCCCAAAATAAAGTCTGACACTGCTTCCACTGTTTCCCCATCTATTTCCCATGAAGTGATGGGACCAGATGCCATGATCTTAGTTTTCTGAATGTTGAGCTTTAAGCCATCTTTTTCACTCTCCTCTTTCACTTTCATCAAGAGGCTTTTTAGTTCCTCTTCACTTTCTGCCATAAGGGTGGTGTCATCTGCATATCCGAGGTTATTGATACTTCTCCCAGCAATCTTGATTCCAGCTTATGCTTCTAGATTCATACATAGACAAGTTGTACATAATCACAAGACTACTATTTACTTGTCAAACACATTTGATTATAAAATAGCAGTTAGATCTTGCTTGTATATGCTAGTACCGCACGATGGTTTGGAAATTCAACTAAATTTATTAATACTCATTCAGAAAAAACTGTCACGGAGGGGAAATTATTAACTATATAATTTCTCATGTAGATTTAAAGTTAAATAAATTTATTACTATTTTGTCTTTTGTAAACATGTATACATGTATCACATAGTTATACATACAAGAATCATATGTGTACATGCTGCATACCTATAGATATACACAAATGTATCATATTGATACATACTCATGTATTGGCATAATTTGCTCTTAATAGATATAAATCACTTTGTGACAGTTAAAATATACTTGCAACTATTCTAAGAGTTATTCTCTACCTAATGTTGAAAGAAGTTAATATTCACTCTTTCAGCACGAGTTTCTAAAGGAAAAGAGATAAAAATCTATGGAGAAGAATGAATATTTGATTTATATATAGCCAAAAACTAGACCAAAACAATAACTAAACAATAAATCATATATTATCAGTATTTTTATTTTCCTTTTATCTGTTTCAAAATTTATTTTCCACTCACTGTCCTTACAAAAAGAAATTCTTTTATTTTTGTCACTCTTTTTTTTTTAACTGTAAAATAAAATTGATTGCATCTTGTTCAGTTGCCCAGTCATGTCCGACTCTTTGTGACCCCAGGGACTGTAGTATGCCAGGCCAGAGAATTCCACAGACAGAGGAGCCTGATGGGATACAGTCCATGGTCGCAGAGTCAGACACAAAGAGCAACTAAACACTGATTGCATCTACCCTCTAGCTAGACTTGAGAAGCTGTATAGCCTGGATTTCATTTTGATAATTGATATAATAAATATGTGCTGGACACATTCTTGGGACCACTACTATGCTAGGAGCTAAATAGGTAAATAAAAGATCAAACAGAATATGTTCAGTACAATGGTCTTCAATCACCTGGAACATCTGAACACACCGCTGAGTGCCAACCCCACAAATTTCTGATTCAAGAGGTGATGTGACACAAAATCTTGCATTACTAACAAGTTCCAGAGAAATGCTGATTCTGCAGTTCTTGGAAAGACACTTCCAGAACAAGTGATTGAGTGTGTTTTACAGTTAGGGTTTAGCAAGGATACTGTAAATCTGTCACTAACCAAGACTTGGAGAAGTTAGGGAAGAATTCCCAGGGCCCCTGAACACTGAATCTTGAAGAATGGTGAACAAAGCCAGGTGAAGCCAGGTAAATTCTACTGTTGTAGGAGCCCTATTGATAGCTGAGCTTTCATAGCTCATTAATCCAGGTCAAACCAAGTCTTCTACTGAGCTGGGAATTTTACTCATGTAAAAAGAATATTATTTATCCTTTTCTGACAATTGCAGTTTCAATGAGGTTGAAAGTATGCACGATAGACACAAACAGAAATCTGATCTCATAAGCTTTGGCTAAGCTAGGGTATTTTTGGTCTCAAGGAAAATTTAATACTCAATATCTGAGAGTTGTAGTCCTGCAGGGCTAAACAGGACTTTTGAATAGAAATTTGACCTTAAAAGAGGAGGCTTTTATGTTTCCAATTATTTGCTATGTTTCCTCAAATAAAAACAATGATAAAAATAATGTTACTAATAAATTAAGCCCACCATTTTTCTTTCATATGTTTGAGCAATACAATTGGAGAAGGGCATGGCAACCGACTTCAGTATCCTTGCCTGAAGAATCCCATGGACAGAGGAGCCTGGTGAGCTGCAGTCCATGGGGTCACAAAAGAGTTGGACACAACTAAAGCGACTAAACAACATGCAGGACAGGACATGTTCAAGTCACTAAGACAGGAACTGAACTGCCCTGATCGTTCAGTGGTTAATATTCTGCACTTCTACTAGAAGAAGCATGAGTTCGATCCCGGGTTGGGGAACTAAGATCTCACATGCATCAAACTCCAAACCCTCTCTTGATTCTTTCTAGATTAATCAAGGTCAGTTACCTGAAAAATCCCCTCAAACCTTTCTCTGAATGCTCTTTTCCTTATCTGATATAACTGCAACCAGTCTCTCCTCTGAGTATATATTTCCACTAAAATCCTTTCCATTGGTATGTGTTGAAGGCATCCTTCTTAATTCTCATGGTTGTTTCCAGACCCTTCTCCCTTATTCTCCACTGAAAAACTCTATGATACAGGATTAATATAGCAAGACTAGCCCTCATTGTTGTAGTCATCTACCAACTTTTGGCTTATTTTCCCTTTTCATTAAAGATTTAGTTTTTTATTTTGTTCCTGGTACATATCTACAGTCATAATTCAGGGAGGGAATACCCCAATGCTTGGCCTCTCAGTTTCTGTCCTCTTTCCACTCTACAAACACCTCAGCCACATACTCTCTTATTCATAACCTAGACCTTGTCAATTTTAATAGCTATAACCTCTCCAGGCTGTGCTGTGCTTAGTTGCTCAATCATGTCGTACTCTTTGCGGCCCCATGATCTATAGCCAACCAGGCTCCTCTGTCCATGGGGATACTTAAGGCAAGAATACTGGAGTGGGTTGCCATGCCCTCCTTCAGAGGATCTTTCTAACCCAGGGATCGAACCCAGGCCTCCCATCTCCCACATTGCAGGCAGATTCTTTACTGTCTGAGCCACCAGCAAAGCCCAACTTCTCCATAGCCATGATCTTTAGTATCCTCAACTTCAACCATATCTTCTGCTTACTTTCCACAGTATCCTGACTCCAGTATTTTGTAAACCCCACTGGTGCTCTGAAATTGCCATCATTCATTCTTTCTTACTCCTTTCATATTCTCAAGTGTCCCTTACCCATTTTAAGTCTCATGATCAAGAATTACAATCACTGTCTTAGTTATGGGCTTCCCAGATGGCGCTAGTGGTAAAGAATCTGCCTGCTAATGCAAGAGATGAAAGAGATGCAAGTTCAATCCCTGAGTGGGGAAGATCCCCTGGAGGAGGGCATGGCAACCTACTCCAGTAGTCTTGCCTGGAGAATCCCATGGACAGAGGAGCCTGGCATGTTACAGTTCATAGTATCATAAAGAATTGGACAGGACTGAAGCAACTGAACATGCACATATGTCTTACTTATACCCCAATGCATGCTCTATTTACTTTGTGCCTGCATAGCTATGATGTTTGGAATAAAGAAAACACACACACTGACCTCTCCCACCTCAGATTTGTGACCACCAACCCAGACTGCCCCCTAATCATATGATAATTGAGTTTTCCTAACCCATTCACTATCCTTCTCTTCTAAACAGCCACATCGTATTTATTCTCCATTTTTTAATTTCACCGAGTGATACTGCTTCCTGTTTTAGTGAAACTCTCCAAAGCTGCAGAAGAGACCACCAACCACCAAATCTCTCCACCTACCTTCATCTAGTCACATATACTTGCCAACTGTCTTGTTGCTAAATAAGAACTTTTGATGTTCCAATTTACAGAAGAATTTCCTCCTTCCTCATGTGCCCTCTGCCTCATTAACTCTCACCATCATTCAAGGGCATTTCTCTTGCAGTTCCTGATATCTCCTGCCTTATGAAGTTTTCCTTCTCTTTTGCATCTCTCCATTTTATGCCACGAATTCTCTCTTTAAAAGAAGAAAACTAAATAAGACAAAAATAAATCCCTTAAATCCACTCCCTTCTTCAACAACCACTTCAATTCTTTTGTTCCTTTTAATGATATTCTGTGAACTCAGTATTTCATGTTCACTTTTTTCAATCCCTCACTGCCCCTTTTCCTTGGAATGCTTGAACCGGGCTTTCCCCATTGCCTTCCTCCTGTAACCGCTCTTGTGAAACCCTGAGTGACCTCCACATGGCTAGCTCCTCATTCAATTCTCAGTCCCCACCTTACTCGATCTGTCAGCAGTATTTGATGTAGTCAGTTACTCTTTTCTCCTTTGAAATACTCTCTTCTCTTGGTTTCTAAGATATCACTCCCCTCATGAACTTCCTTTCAACTCACTGGCTGTGTTTATCCTCTTCTTTGATGAATAACTTATCTCCTTTGCCTGCTAGTGTTGAAATGAATCATGCCTTAATCTTAGGCCTCTTTTCCCTTCTCTCTACACTCAATTTTTTTGCAATATCATCTTCTTTCTATATGTCAATGACTCCCAACTCTCTTCTGAGTAAACCTGTTCCTTAAACTCAAGACCCAGGTATCCAATTGTTTACTCAACATCTTCACTTGGGTAGGCATCTCAAATGTAACATGTCAAACACTGAGGTCCAGGTTCCCTCACCTTTAAGACCTAATTCTCTGTCAGTGTATATCTGTATATCCCATTTCACTTAAAGACAACTTATTCCCTTTTTTTATTTTTATTTTTTGCCACACCATGCAACATGTGGGATCTTAGTTCTCCAACCAGGGATTGAACCCATGCTTCCTGCAGTGGAAGTATGGAGTTTTAACCAATGGATTGCCAGAGACGTCTCAACTCACCCCTTCATATTGCTCAGTCAGAACTTTAAAGTTATTTTTGACCCCTGTCTTTGTATTTCTCTCATTCATCAAATACAGTGTATTGTTGCATGCTAAGTTTTATCTATTCTTCTATGTACTGGAACTACAATAATGAGCAAATCAGACAAAAATCTTGGTCTCACAGAGCATATATGCTAGTGATAAAAGCCAGAAAATAAAATTGTAAAATATAGCACTTTATGTGTTACTGGAAGTATGGAGATAAATTATTAAGAATAGAAAACTTTTATAGGTAGGGTTTGAAATTTTAAACAGGACACCATGGAAGTCTTCACCAAGAAGGTGAGATCTGGGTAAAGATTTGAAAGATGTGAAAAACTGAGGCATGAGAACATTTAGGGGAAAAATATTCCAGTCAGAAGAAATACAAAGTGCAAACGCTCTGAGTCAAGAGTGGGCCTCATATTTTCTTGAAAAGCAAAGAGGCTAGTGTGGCTTAAGCAGTGGGATCCCAAAGAAATGAGGGCAATACATTAGCTGAGAACTGGATCATGTGGGGACTTACAGGTCATTACAAAGATTTCAATGTTTACAGAGTGAGATAAGAAACTACTGGAAGGTTTTGAGCAGAAGAAAGGTGTTACTTCTCCTTTTTTTTTTTTTTTCCCCACAGAATTACTATCTCCTTGAGTAGAACATATACGAGGGCAAAGGTGTAATCAGAGAGATGAGCTTCACATTAACTTTAGATAGCCCATTTTATTGAATTATAACAACTCTTTGGAAAGGATATTCTTTTTCAAGAATTCTGGTGAAGGAACATTCAAAATTTGTAATAAAGAGTTAGTCCCAGGCACACGCTAAGAGTCTAAGAGTTGCCACCAGTCTTTACCACCTAACAGAGCCATGCCATGCAAATAAGGTAACAACCAGTCCCTCTTGGCTGAATGTACAAAGGATGTTCCTTAATGAAAGATACTGAAGTTCTTATTCTATAATACTTCTTAAAATATTTTTCTTGCAGGTCCTTATAATATATGGTTAACCTCAGTCCATTGTATAAAGTTGAGCTTCCAAAACAATTTGATAACTTCTGGAAGTTTAGATGCTCCATATATGCTGAGAAATCTGTATGCAGGTCAAAAAGCCATAGTTAGAACTGGACATGAACAATAGACTGGTTCTAAATTGGGACATCAAGGCTGTATATTGTCTCCCTGTTTGTTTAACTTACATGCAGAGTACATCATGCAAAATGCCAGGCTGGATGAAACACAAGCTGGAATCAAGATTCCCAGGAGAAATATCAATAACCTCAGACATGCAGATGACACAACCCTTATGGCAGAAAGCAAAGAAGTACTAAAGAGTCTCTTGATGAAAGTGAAAGAGGAAAGTGAAAATGCTGGCTTAAAATGCAACATTCAAAAAATGAAGATCCCATCACTTCATGGCAAATAGATAAGGAAACAATGGAAACAGTGACAGACTTTATTTTCTTGGGCTCCAAAATCACTGCAGATGGTGACTGCAGCCATGAAATTAAAAGCCAGTTGCTCCTTAGAAGAAAGGCTATGACAAAACTAGACAGCATATTAAAAAGCAGAGACAACTTTGCCAACAAAGGTCCAACTTCCATATGCTCAAGCTGGGTTTAGAAAAGGCAGAGGAACCAGAGGTCAAATTGCCAACATCCATTGGATCACTGAAAAAGCAAGAGAGTTCCAGAAAAACATTTACATCTGCTTTATTGACTATGCCAAAACCTTTGACTGTGTGGATCACAACAAACTGGAAAATTCTGAAAGAGATGGGAATGCCAGACCACCTGACTTGCCTCCTGAGAAATCTGTATGCAACAGTAAAGAAGCAACAGTTAGAACTGGACATGGAAAGATAGACTGGTTTCAAATTGGAAAAGAGTACAAAAAGGCTGTATATTGTTATCCTGCTTATCTAACTTATATGCAGAGTACATCATGCGAAATGCCAGGCTGGATGGAGCACTAGCTGGAGTCAAGATTGCCGGGAGAAATATCAGTAACCTCAGATATGTAGATGACACCACCCTTATGGCAGAAAGCGAAGAACTAAAGAGCCTCTTGATCAAAGTGAAATAGGAGAGTGAAAATGTTGGCTTAAAACTGAACATTCCAAAAACTAAGATCATGGCATTCGGTCCCATCACTTCATGGCAAATAGATGGGGAAGCAATGGAAACAGTGGCAGACTTTATTTTTTTGGGCTCCAAAATCACTACAGATGGTGACTGCAGCCATGAAATTAAAAGACGCTTACTCCTTGGTAGAAAAGTTATGACCAACCTAGACAGCATATTAAAAACCAGAGACATTACTTTGCCAACAAAGGTCTGTCTAGATAAAGCTATGGTTTTTTCAATAGTCATGTATGGATGTGAGAGTTGGACTATAAAGAAAGCTGAGCACCGAAGAATTCATGCTGTGGTGCTGGAGAAGACTCTTGAGAGTCCCTTGGACTGCAAGGAGATCAAACCAGTCCATCCTAAAGGAAATCAGTCCTGAATATTCATTGGAAGGACTGATGTTGAAGTTGAAACTCCAATACTTTGATCACTTAATGGGAAGAACTGACTTATTGGAAAAGACCCCAATGCTGGGAAAGAGAGAAGGCAAGAGGAGAGGGGGATGATAGAGGATGAGATTGTTGGATGGCATCACTGACTGGTGGACATGTGTTTGAGCAAGCTCTGGGAGTTGGTGATAGACAGGGAAGCCCGGCTTGCTGCAGTCCATGGGGTCTCCAAGAGTCAGACATGACTGAGTGACTGAACTGACTGATATGCTAAAAAACTAATTTAATTCTAACATACAGTCAAGCATTTAGCAAAATTAATTTTTAATACTCATCAGTCAGTTAACAGAATTGGGATCCTAAACTTAGTAAGTTTTTAACATTGTTTCATTAATTTTTACATTCTATACTCTTTTATACCCACATCAATAAATAAGAATTTTCCCACACAATGCAACATACACCATGATTTTAATGATTTTAAGAAGGGAGAATTGATTCTTTACAGGCTACAATTTCCTCAATCTAAATGTCATTTTTATATTTAGTTAAAGGAACTTATTTTGTCAGCAATAATAGATGAATATCCCTCCTACCTTTTAATTGCTCTCTTTGCAATTTTAATTAATTGAGTTAATACATTTTTGCATCTAAATGATAATCACACATTTTGTGAACTGCTTGTCTTATCAGAGAATGATGAGACATTAACTACACTCGTTGCTACAAAATATCTATAAAAAGCCGTTATTGCTACAAACCAAGCATGTGAGGTCAAAGTTTATGATACACTCAATAAGTCCACCTTATTTTTAAACCTTCTTATTACATTATGATGATTTAAAATTATATTACATAACTATCTTTTGTGCAAACACATCTATTCTTTTTCCCATGCTTACAACAAAATACAAATGTAGAGATGCAGATGTTCTTCTTCCCCACACAAATGGGATATACTATTCTTGTTAATTTGAAAAATTATCGTTTCCCTTTACACAATGTATCAGAGTCATTTTTCCAAATCAACACTTATAAATCTAACATAGTATTGTAAATAGAAGCTGAACATTTTCTATAGGTGTTCAGATAATTCCTTTCTGAAATTTAATTATAGGTTCTCAATAACTTATTTGCCAATTCAAATTTTAAACTTCTTTCTAATTCATGTTGAGAAACCTGACCTGAAGCATATGAAGCTATTTATAATCTTTATTTAACCTAGTTAATTTGAACACTCATACATTTTGCTGAAGAAATATAAATGTGTTTCATTATGAGGTGCAGCCCCAGCCCCCTAGTGGTATTAATAATATATAGAATATGCTTCATATTATTGCTATAAAAATCCCTAACCATCAGAATTCTTAAACATATTTTGTCCCAAGGGTTTTAGTTAATGGTTTGTACATTTGTATAAAGAATAATGCAATAAATATCTTCTGACCTATTCAATTAAAGGCTGGGCTTTTTGTTTCTATAAATTAGATCTCTAGAACTAAAATTACTGGCTCATAAAATATGCACTTCAATTCTTACATGCCCTAAATCACTTTCAGAAAGGTTTCAATTTGTACTTCTATCAAGTATGTGTTAGCATGTTTATATTTTTCATAGCTTTATTAGGAAAATATTTTGACAAATCTTTAATATAATAACTTCATACACTTGTTAACTTTTACACTGTTATTTCCCATGGTGAATCTCCCCTGCTAGAAATCCCATGCACAACATCTCATAAACAACCCTAATACCCCACAGGCAATTTAAAAGAGACATTTCAGACTGTAGGGAGCATAAAATCTCATCTGTTTTAGTAGTTATGTTATAGAGATATTTCTTCTAACCATCTCCAACATTTACTTGTTATTTATTTTTATGCCCTGGATTATCTTCCTTTCTATGCTGTTATCTGTGAACTGTGAAACTAATTAGCCTTATTAACCTAATGTCTCTTCTTCCCTCCTACTGCTCTCCCTCCTTCATTTCCATTTCATCCGGTGATTACTCTTCTTCCAAATACACATTAACTTTTGAAGTGCCCTATTTAGTTCCTCAGTGGTCTTCCTATGTGAGCATTTTCACTTACTATGCTCAGTCTCTTCAGTCATGTCTGATTCTTTGCAACCCCATGGGCTGTAGCCCACCAGGCTCCTCTGTCTGTGGGATTTTCCCAGCAAGAATACTAGAGTGGGTTGCCATTTCCTCCTCCATTCACTTACTATAATTCAGAGCTAATAAGCATGCATTTATTTCTCTAGAGTATTCTCCCTGTTTCACATACATATTACTATAGGATGTGCAATAGAATATAAATGCTATCTACACTATTAGATCACACCATGAGCATTTCATAGTCATCTTTCTCCCATCATCTGCCTTCTAGAAATGCCCATTTTTACATCTTATATACACCAAGAGCCAGAACTGCCTGGCATTTAGTGAACTCAAAAACTGTTTGTAAAATGCATATATGAAAAACAATAGTGCTCTACATTTCTAGAAAATATTTTCAGCTGCAATTAATCATTAAAACACAATTACAATAATTATTTGATAAGGGTGGAATATCATTTCAAAGAAGTTAAGCAGCTAGAAAAAAGGATATAAGATTCAAGTGTGACCAAATCAGGGATAAAATAAAATTGCCTGGTTTTAAATCTACCTCTAGTTCATCTTATGGATTTTTAACTGATAAGCCCTTATTTTTATTCATGTTGATAAATTATACACTGATTTTTGTGTTATCATGTAGCTTAAACACATTGCAAAATACTTTAAAATACTACGTACTGGGTAGACTGAGAGTGAACAATTCACATGAAACATATATTACATGGACTGTGTAAATAAAAATATATGAATACGAGCATGCATTCTAACTTCTACTTTTCATGACTTAAAACCATTCCACTGGAAATCAAAGGCAATACAGAGCCCTCTAAGCTAGGAGATGTCGCCATTCATGTTTGCCTGCCTGTGTTGTACCTAATGACTATGTGGACATAAGTGGATGGATTTGACTTTTCAAAGAGAATATGTTTTATTGTATGCAGCATGAGCTTGCAAAGAAATACTGCTTTATTTTTATGACTGGTATGTATGAATCATAATCAGTTCTCTGAATTTTTTCAAAGAGTTCAAACCCAATCCAAGGATACAGGCTTTCCTTGTTTCATAATACTCCTGAAAGTGTGTGAGCAGCAGGCCTGTTTCTACATGTGGGGACGTGGCAGCCCATTCAGAGGCTGGTTGTTTCCTGCTCCTTCTCTACATTGGCAGAAGAGAATTTTCCCACGCTGGTTTTCTTCAGATGACTCAGTAAATCTTTCAGTTCATCCATAAAGCTCTCTCACACCACCCCCTTTCCAGAGTGTACAGAATGCACACCTGTGATGCATACATGTTAGGATTTGACTAAGAAGCTGAATATGGCTCTGTGCCTGGTTTGTATTGTACAGTCACAAAAGATGTTGAGCAAAAACCTTACTCTGCAGACCTTTTACCTGCCTGGAGCATCACATCGCTACTGAGCTCACTGGAGTTCCAGAGAACTCTTTGGCCTTTTGAACTGACTTCCTCTCTGCTTTGTCTAGATCATCATTTCTCAGTGCATTTTTAGAGATACTGCTTATTAACCATCTTTTCAATGGTCAAGGAACTATGGAGCTCCATAATCCCTTCTGTAAATCTAACATAAACTTACTTGAAGATAAAACCTAACCAGACTAGATATGAGGTTACTCATGATCTTTATCCTATTTAATGCGATTATGCATTCCAGTCCCTGAAGAAATATGCATGTATTGATTATGGCTGCCTCCCCACCAAAAAAATAATAATAATAGGAAATTCTATAATACCATACACTATTACAGCATAATATCTTTCCAAAATTAAAAAGGAAATCCGAATTTCAAAATACATCTAGTCCCCTGAGTTTCAAGTATGGGAGTATAGGCCTATAAATACAGGATTGAGTGGATCTCCAGGGGTAGGAAATGGCAATCCACTCCGGTATTCTTGCCTGGGGAAGTTCACGGACAGAGAAGTCTGATGGACTACAGTCCAAGGGGTCACAAAAGAGTCAGACATGCAACTAGGAACTATGCGTGCAACTATTAACTATTAAATAACAATTATTTAATAGCAACTATTATTACATTTCATTTACACACTTTTTACTTTATGAATTTCTTAGACGTGATTAAAAAAACATAGGACTTAAAAACAGGCAGACATTTCCATTTTGACTGCATAAAATTATAAAAATTATTTATTTTTTAAACTGCATTGAAAAGAGATTTAAATTTTTTAATATAATAAATTTTTCTTAGTATACATAGTAAAAATATTCCTAAATAAGAGTAATAAGTAGTAATGTTTAACAATCAGCTTGTAGGGTGTTTGGGGAAGAGGTGGAGGAGGAGAAGGCAAAGGACTCTGATATGTTGCATTTTTTCATTTATGTGGTGTCAAAACTTCTATTATGGTCAATTTCAAGTTATTTCAACATGATACCACTGAACGTGGAGTTGTAATGAGATGTGAATAATTGTTCTAGTGTAGCCTGACTCTAGTGCTCCTTGAAGGATAACTCAATAACCTTGGCGATGATGAAATTAATTTTACAGCATAAATAGAAACTCCAGGGCTAAAATGTTTTAGATGTGTTCGTTATAAAGGAAAGAAAGCTACAAGCAAGACAAAGCAAGCAAGTACAAGCAAGATTATTCTAATTAAGCTCATTATGTTTTTAATATACAAATATAATTTTTAGATGAGATTTTTTAAAAACACAACCTAGAAGCTATAATTATTAAATATAATTTCATCTATCTGAAAAGTCAGCATGATGCTAAGGAGTTTTAAGATGTGGGTTCCTTTGAGGTAACACTATATACTTTGGTTCACAGGATTCAGGGAGTGAGCATATCCAAACCATGTCATTTCAATAGCATTCTCAAAGCTCTGATTCCTTAGGCTGTTGCTTATAAAGTTCTAAAGAATGTCACTTAATTTCTCCATAATGGACATTTGGAGGCTTCTTTTTAGTAGAGTGAATGAGAAAGTAGGAAAGAAAAGAAATTCTGGCTGTCATAAAGACTATTTAAAGTAAAAATAGCATGCCTTTAAGCCAACAGAGGTCCGTCTAGTCAAGGCTATGGTTTTTCCAGTAGTCATGAATGGATGTGAGAGTTGGACTATAAAGAAAGCTGAGTGCCAAAGAATTGATGCTTTTGAACTGTGGTGTTGGAGAAGACTCTTGCAAGTCCCTTGGACTGCAAGGGGATCCAACCAGTCCATCCTAAAGGAAATCAGTCCTGAATATTTATTGGAAGGACTGATGCTGAAGCTGAAACTCCAATACTTTGGCCACCTGATGTGAAGAACCAACTCATTTGAAAACACCCTGATGCTGGGAAAGATTGAAGGCAGGAGGAGAAGGGGACGACAGAGAATGAGATGGTTGGATGGCATCACTGACTCAATGGACATGAGTTTGAGTAAACTCTGGGAGTTGGTGATGGACAGGAAGGCCTGGTGTGCTGCAGTCCATGGGGTCGTAAAGAGCTGGACATGATTGAACAATTAAAAGGACGGATCCAAAAGTTACTTATGCAATGCCAGATTAACACATATTGATTTCTTTGAAATAATAATTTAGATATAGAAGTATTCATAAGAAATAACACTTTTGAGAGTTAATGCTATGTTTCAACTTGACTGGGTCATAGGATGCCCAGGCATTTGGTCAAACTTTATTCTGGGTGTGCTCTTGAGAGTATTTCTAAATGAGAATGACGTTTGAGCTGGTAGAAGGAATGCAATAGAAATGCCCTCTCTAATGTGGGTAGACCTTGTCCAATGAGTTTAAAACCTGAATAGGACAAAGACTGAGTGAGGCAGAATTCCTCCTGGCTGACTCTCTTCCAGCTGGGACATTGGTTATTCTTATCTTCATACTCAAGCTGAAACATAGTTCTCCTGGATCTCCAGCTGGCTGACAACAGATTTGACTTGTCAGCTTCCATAACTGCCTAAGCCAATTTAGTATTTTATATATATATATATATATACACACACACACACACACACACATTCATTTGGTTGGTTCTGTTTATATGGATAAACCTGACTGGTAAAATATTTAATTTATTTTGTTCCAAAAAATATCAGTGCAGAAGAAAAGCGAAGATGAAATCCAAAGTCCTACCATGGTCTACCACGTCCTACATGACTCACCCCCTTCCAGTTTGCTAGCTCTCTGACTTCATCTCTTCCTTTTTCCTCTTGTTTGTTTCATTCCTGCCACACTGGCTTCCTTGTTGTCAATCAAGCCATGAAGAAACTTGAAGAACCTTAAAAGCATATCACTATGTGAAAGAAGCCAATCTGAAAAGACCACACACTGTATGATTCCAACTATTTGACCTTCTGGAAAAGGTAAAACTATGGAGACAGTAATAAGATTCATGGTTGCCAGGAGACAGGGGGAGGGAAGGAAGAACAGGCATACCACAGAGGATTTTTAGGATGGTGAAACTATTCTGCATGATACAATATTATAGATATATATCAATATATATTTGTCCAAATCAAGAGAATGCATAACACCAATACTAAACCCTAATGTAAACTATGGACTTTGAGTGATTATGATTTCCCATTGTAGGTTCATCAATTATAACTGTAGTCTATGATGATAATAAGGGAGCTTATATGAGATCTTTTTGAAGTTCCCTCTCAGTGTTGCTGTGAACCTAAAACTGCTCTATAAAATAAAGCTTATTAAAGAGAGAGAGACACTTAAGAAGCCATCAACAAAAACATTATCATTCTAGTTTCAGACAGACACTCTGCCATGAGATTGTTTCTACTTGTTTTTATTCTCATTTTCCTCATTTCCTATTCCAAGAAACCAGAATTCTTTCTAAGCCTCCGTTTTGTGTTTTAATATGTCGATAGTAACCTTATATAAATTCAAACAATTTCATCTGTACTTTCCCTAAATTTTTTTCAAATCCATCTGTGTTGCACATAACCTAATAATTCAAACACAGACAACTGAATAAGAATTGATTTTATAAAACTTATATATACATGTTCACTGATTCCATTGCTTGATATTAAATTATAAGTTAATGCTTGAGTGTATTCCATATTGTGATGGTTTTACTTTACAAAATACATTTTAAAATATTAGATTTAAAAATAAATCTTTATCAGTGTCTGAAGATCTGCTTATTTCTTTAAATCAGCCTCAAAGGAGGATATTTGTTTCAATTTTCTATGTCTTATTTCTAAAATCTATCATCACCAACTCCAAGGTTGCATTACATGATTTTGAAAGATAACCTAAGTTCTACAATGATCTAATACTGTGATAATAGAACACTTCATATTCTTTTTTATTTTATTTTATTTTAATTAAGTAACTGAGAAATGATGATTTACTTCACAGGGCATCTTACCACAATTCAGGAAGTGAATTGTAAAACTGGTTCCTCTACTTATTAGCTGAGAGGTTTCGGTGCATGTTTTATTACTTTTCTCTGCCTTAGGTCTCTCATATATTGGATGGGAACAGGTTATTTCTAAAGTCCCTCCAGTACTAATGCTCAGTTATTCCAATTAAAGAGAATGGACATTTCTAGGTACTAGCCTGCAAAGTATGCTAAAATATCATCAACACAATGTAATAAAATGTATTCACTGGGTTTAAACATCCCGAAGTTTTTACAAAAGCCATTTTCTTGTCTTTTGCAACTTTCTAGAATTTTCAAATTCGGCCTACAGCAATGTAAAAACAGTGCCAGAGAAATTTTAAAAGTGCCTTGTAATTGAGCAATTTTCTTTCTTGGTGTGTTTGTCTTCTTTATTTGTCTTGCTAAGAGCCTTCTTTTACTATTTTATTATCTACAAACCCTATTCCCTCAATTCCTGGTTTACTATCATTATTTGCTAAATGTTCTTTTTCATTTTTGCTGGATTATTTTTGAGGCCCTAATGTAGTAAGAATTAGAGAACAAGAAGTATGGCATAAATAAAAGTGTTTTCCTTTGTCTTTAAGAATATTTGAACCTTAAAAATCTGTGAATATTGTGAGTCTATCAATAAAGAGAAATAAATCTTTTTCAAGGCAGTGAAGTTTTTATAGGAAATTTCTATTTGTAATAGAAAATACTGGTGTAACTAGTATAACCAAATGGCTACAAACAGAATCCATTATTTATATATTTCTTTTAAAAATACATAGTGAGTTTCTTTCTTGGGAATAATGCTACCTGAAAAAGTGTTAAAGGAAAAACCCAATATGAACCCTTCCCAGAAAGAAAATATAGTCTGACTGTTTGATGTAGGCATTAAGAAAAGGAGTAAATAACTACATACATGATCTTAGAGGGGCTTCTCAGGTGGCACTAGTGGTAAAAGAACCCACCTGCCAATGGAGGAGAAGTAAGAGATGAGGGTTCAATCCCTGGATTGGGAAGACCCCCTGGAAAAGGGCATGACAACCACTTCAGTATTCTTGTCTGGAGAATTCCACGGACAGAGGAGCCTGGAGGGTGACGGTCCACAAGGTTGCAAAGAGTCGGACACGACTGAAACGACTTAGCATCCATGCATAGGATCTTAGAACAGGAATTGAGCATTAAGTGCTAAATGAGTACTGCAAATATTATATAATTTTAAGCATTTGGAAACAGACTTTTCACACCTGACCTGACTTGCATCCTTTAGAAAGTAGATCCTGAGGCTTAGATGAAGTGTTGACCCTTTATTTGGGAGGTGTAAGCCCAGACAACTGAGGACAGTGGGGAAAAAAGCCAGGAAAAGATGAAAAGCTGTATAATGTAATAAGAAGCACTACAATACCGGCCACAACTTCAGAACAACCTCCGGGACAAAGCCTCTGCTGGCAGACATGTTCTACAGCACACACAGTGTTGGTAAAAGGACCGTAAAAATGCAGCTACTCTTCAGATGGGTCCACAGGAGAGATAAAGGAGGTGGAATTCACCGTCCATTTTCACTGCTTAAGGTTCAACATCAGGGGAGCCACCTTCCCACACGTCTGCCTTGTTCAGCAACCAGTATCCCAACCTCCTAGGGGTGTATTTTGTCCATATACGCAAGAAAGAGTGAATCAAGCTTGGATGGTGTGCCAACTAAGAGAGAAAGGGAAGTCATTAGGAAATAAGCCTGAGAATACAGCAGGTTTGAAAGGTCAGGGAAAACATACGGGCTTTCAGATGAGAGAAATCTGAATAATTCAAGAGAGTAGGTGTTTAGAAGGGAAAACAGTACAAGCAAAGTAGGATAGCAAAGAATGTACACATGGAACATTTATAAATACACCGAGTGTGGTAGAGAGAGAGTTTTGGATACAGATATGACTGGACAAAGCGTTTGGTAGAGTCAGTACTGAGTGTTAGGCTACAACATTTACATTTGACTCAGGCCAGGGAGACACCACTAATTCCTAAGTGAGCTGAGAATGTGACAAATGTGGCATGTTCAGAGCATGAATTTGACAGTGGCATATAAGACTGGCTTGAGGAATGAGAGGATAGCTGCCAAAGAACAATGAAATGGATATGATTTTCAAACCACCTTTTTTAAAATGTGCCTAATGTGCTAGATACATGTTAAGAACCTTCAGGTATTATCTCATTTAATTCTATACAATATAAACATGTGAGGCAATTCCCCCTTACAGATGAGAAAAATGAGCTTCTGAAAAATTAAGTAACTTGCCCAAAGTCACACAGCTAATAATCTCACCCTTCATTCAAACCTAGACCAACTACAAAATGTGTATTTTTACCACTAAGTCATTGGTCTAAAATTTTTTATTGCATAGCATTTTCAGTTTAATAAAATCTAAATATGTATAGCATAGGGGCTTCCCAAGTAGTGCTAGTGGTAAAGAACCTGCCTGCCAACGAAGGAGACATAAGAGATGAGAAGCAGCTTTGATCTCTGGGTTGGGAAGATCCCCTTGGAGAAGACAACATACTCCAATGTTCTTGCCTGGGAAATCCCATGGACAGAGGAGACTAGAGGGCTACAGTCCATAGGATCACAAAGAATCAGATACACCTGAAGTGACTTAGCACACACACAAACACACACACACCTGTATAGCATAAAGTTTAAATATGAAATTTCCATTGTATTATAATTTCACCAAAGTCCCAAATACTGAGGTCAATAAAATAAATCCTCGAAATCTTCATCTTCTAAAGAGAGATCACAGACCTCCTACTCAGAACATTGTGAATTTAGTTCTGGCAGCATCAGCCCATTACTCACACCTCACCAACAGAAGAGAAGACCAGGAGTGAATGTGAAGTTCATTCAAAAAAAAAGAAAACAAAACCTTTTGTGTCTTGCTCTCCCCAGCCTCTTGCCCATTTCATCCTGGAGAGAAGGATGGTATGCCTTTCACCCTAGGCTAAACCAGAGGGAGGGCTTCATGTATATGCTCTGGAATTTGAGTAGGAAAGAGACTGATCTGGAAAGTTGCTTCTAGAGTGTTTCAGGAGAGATTTCTCTGGGCGTGAGCTATTCTTTCACCAACAGAGAGCCAGGGGCGCATTCCCCATGAGTCATATGTGGACATCTGGATGAAAGCAAGCATGCTTGAAGAGGATGCGTGCAGAAAGTTTTCCTGACGGGAGGGAGACGACCTCAGCAGAGAGGGCATGCACATTAACGGAGATAATGGGGCAGGAAGCTGTAAGTGAGAAGCCAGAAAAAGTAGAAACCACACCAAGGATTTCAGCTGGACCCCACAGCTTTCTCTAAGGAGCCCTGAGAAAGGAGCAGCTATGACATCTGTCACCTCTGATTACAGTTCTGTCCCTAAAATAGACTCTTTCTGTCCTTCACTACTGCTTCTCCCCACTCTCTAAACCTGGAGATGAAGTATTATAAATAGAGTGGAATAAAGAAACAAAGAAGCTGTCCACCAGAACCTTCTCAAAGGCACGCACCTTTGAAGCTGGTTCAATACTTTGGCCCCCCGATGCAAAGAGTCCGATCACTGGAAAAGACCCTGATGCTGGGAAAGATTGGGGGCAGGAGGAGAAGGGGACGACAGAGGATGAGATGGTTGCACGGCATCATCGACTCAATGGACATGAGTTTGAGCAAACTCCGGGGGATAGCGAAGGACAGGAAAGCCTGGTATGCTGCACTTCATGCTGTTTCAGAGTCAGAAACAAGTTAGCGACTGAACAACAACAGGGTGGGACAGCAAAAAAAAGCTTTAAATTGGTAGAGAGTCTGAAGATTTTATACTAGACTGTGTTGAACTTGAAAATACCCATGCCTCTACGACTCACCAAGATTTTATCCAAATGCCTAAGGAAATAGACTGCAGATGGGGTCCAGGAGTGAGCAGACATGAAAAAGAATGAAGTTGCTTTCTGCTAATGTCCCTCAGAGGCCAGTGCTTTCACTTACTGCCTATGTTTCTTTACTCATATTGTAGTTACTTCTCTAGTATTTTTAAAACCATACTAACGTATAAATAATACATGCCTTCAATATATTAAAGATAAGATTAAAAGTAGTGGATGTTCTGACACTGTAATTCCACTTTGAAAGTCAATCTGTTGTAATAATACTCAAATATATTGCTGTTGTTGCTAAGTTGGTTCAGTCGTGTCTGACTCTGTGTGACCCCATAGATGGCAGCCCACCAGGCTCCCCCATCCCTGGGATTCTCCAGGCAAGAACACTGGAGTGGGCTGCCATATCCTTCTCCAATCAAATATATTGAGATACATATAATATATTTTATAATTGAAATAATCACCATATAAGACAAGGATTTGGTGTATATGGGGTGGGGTGATGCTCAGTGGGAGAGAAAGAGATGGTTGTTGCATGCGTATGAAAGAAAGTACTGACAGTTGGTTAGGGAAAATTAGTTTGATGTAGCAAAAGGCAAACATTTAGACCAGTGACAGACAGTAAAGAATCTTCTTGCAATGTGGGAGACCGGGGTTCAATCCCTGGGTTGAGAAGATCCCCGGGAGGTGGGCATAGCAACCCACTCCAGCATTCTTGCCTAGAGAATCCTATAGAGAGAGAAGCCTGGCAATAGTCCATGGGGTCACAAAGAGTCAGACATGACTGAGCAACTAAGCAAAGCATAGCACAGAATATATTCTGATACAGTCAGATCTGTGTTGAGCATTAAAAAAAAAAAAAAGTTTAATGAAAATAAGACCCTGATGAGTGTAAGTGGTAACAACAGATTAATAATGTACTAGTCTTTGTGACAGAGAAGGCAATGGCATGCCACTCCAGTACTCTTGCCTGGATAATCCCATGGGCGGAGGATCCTGGTAGGCTGCAGTCCATGGGGTCACAAAGAGTCGGACACAACTGAACGACTTCACTTTCACTTTTCACTTTCATGCATTGGAGAAGGAAATGGCAACCTACTCCAGTATTCTTGCCTGGAGAACCCCAGGGACGGGGGAGCCTGGTGAGCTGCCGTCTATGGGGTCACATGGAGTCGGACACGACTGAAGCGACTTAGCAGCAGTAGCAGTCTTCGTGATTTTAACCCAAGTTTTCACATTCTTCAACTCGTATACTAAAATTGATCTCTCTTCTTAAGCAGAACCTGACTCTATCTGGTCAGAAGAAGAAGTTCAGAAGAGAAAAACTATCCAGTGAAAGGAAAGACCCCCCTCCTTCCACTCCATAGAACAATCTTTGGGGAAAGAAATAGGCCCCTATCTGATACCAAAACAGAACTCTCTGATACATGAAATTATATTTTGAGGTTTTTAGACCATAAAAATGAATAAAATATAGTTCCTTATAGGTTTAATTTTATAAACTTTTGTCTTTACAAATTGTCCAAAGCAAAAGATGATATTGCAAGTAATTCAGAAACATTTGTCCCTTTTTGGTTAAAGCCTGCCACCATGTGGCTACCTTGAAAAACAACATTGTTAGAAGTGATTTTCCTTTAGCATTTAGATCCAGAAGGGAAAACCCGCCTATACAGTGTGAGCTGTGTGTTAATCTAATCAACATAGAGCATCTGTTTGCGGTAATAGTGTAACTATGCAAAGCATTCCACACGAATTATTTATTTATTTCTCACTACCAGACTTTGGTAGTTCAGTACTAAAGAATCCTCCTCCAGTGCAGGAGACATAGGTTCTATCCCTGGGTTGGGAAGATCTTCTGGAGAAGAAAATGGCAACCCACTCCAGTATTCTTGTCTGGAGAATTCCATGGACAGAAGAGCCTGGCGGACTAGTGCATGGGGTCACAAAGAGTTGGAAACATCTTAGTGATTAAAAATAACAACAACAACAACCAAACTTTGAGGTAGACACATGACATTCTTGTAGTCTGCAAGTATTATTTCTTTCACCTCGCAGAGTCCTGACACAAGCCCAGGATAGGAATCTTCAGATTCTGTATTTGTCTCTAAAGTCAAAGAAGTGTATCTACAGTATCATCTGAATACTCTGTGGCAGTACCGAATTTTCATCCACTTCTGTTTGACACTGGAACTAGATATTACAGTGTGTGAAAGTGAAAGTTGCTCAGTAGTGTCCAGTTCTTTGCCACCCTATGGGCTATACAGTTCAAGGAATTCTCCAGGCCAGAATACTGGAGTGGGTAGCCTGTCTCTTCTCTAGCGGATCTTCCTGATCCAGGAATCAAACTGGGGTCTCCAGCATTGCAGGTGGATTCTTTACCAACTGAGCTATCAGGGAATTGGATGTACCAAGACCTAATTGATAGGGCCCACATGGGGTCTCATTGATAAGATGTCATTATGTCAATGTTCCAATGTCCCTTTATGTCATAGCTTGGACATTGGAAGGTCGACTGCCCAAATCCCCCTCTAGGAATCTGGACATCCCCTCCTGGTCCCGAGCAGGAGTCCTCTGACCCAGCTCAATCCCACCTCTTCTTCCCCCGCCCCATTGGTCTCCTAGTCCATAAACCCCATAGTCTGGGATACAGATAACCCATCTGTTGCCTCTCACCATGCTCGAATTCATATCCATCTCAAAGATCCCTCTAAATTCCCTGATCAACCACAATACTCCATCTCCCAAAAAACATCAACAAGGGTGAAAGCCTATTGTCTCTAAACTCCTACATTAGGGCCTCTTGTGCCCAACTCACTCTCCCTATGACACCCCTGTCCTACCTGTCAAAAAACCAAATGACTCCTATCACCTGGTCTAGGACCTGTGACTTATCAATGCGGTTGTTATCCCCATACACACAGTAGTTCCAAATCCCTATACTCTTCTCTCTCTCACTCCCTTCACAGTCCTAGACCTCAAAGATGCCTTCTTTACTATCCCTTTACACTCAGACTCTCAAGATCCCTTTGTCTTTACCTGGATTGATCCAAACAATCATCGCTCCCAACAGCTGACATGGATAGTCCTTCCACAAGGCTTTCATTATAGCCCTCATTTTTTTGGCCACGCTCTAGCATCAGACCTAACTTCTCTTGACCTTATTCCAAGTATTGCCTTCCAATATGTGGATGATCTCCTTTGTAGTCCTTCGCTTACACCTCTCAACAACACACTATACAACTCTTCAAAGAGTCACTTATCTCGGAGTCCTTTTAACACCAATGAAAAAATATATTACTACCATAGAAAGTCCCTTATATACACCCTACCACTCCCTACATCAAAAACAAAGATCCTGTCCTTCTTGGGGTTAGCTGGATACCTATGCCTCTGGATTCCTCTTGGCACAACCCCTATATCAAGCCACCTGAGGAGATCTTTCAGAACCCCTAGAGCTAAAATCAAATATCCATTCAGCCATTAATACCCTTAAGCAAGCCATTCCCCCAGCCCTCAAAATCTGCTCCTCCAGGATGCCTTCTCTGAAATCTAAAAGCCTTGGGCTTCCAAGGGGAGGTAAGACCAAAAAGACTTATTTACTATTCTAACACTGTGTGGCCACAATACAGACTTGATAATAGGTCCCAAGGGCCAGAAAATGAAACTCTGGATTTTAATACTCTACAGGACCTCCATAACTTCTGCCGTCACAACAGCAAATAGTTAGAAATCCCTTATGTTCAGGCTTTCTTCACTCTCTGCTCTAGACCCTCTCTCTGTGAATCCTGTTCTACTTCTCAAACACACTTAGCCCACTCTGGGCCACATCCTCCTAATACAATGTCTCCTGATCCCTGTTCAGACTTTTGTTCTTCTTCCTTGGACCACAGCCCACCCCCTATCACTCCCGATCCTATTGCAGCCACTCCAGGTCCAATTCCACAACCTCCACCTTATGACCCCTCCTCCCTCCTTTCTTCTCAACTGCAGCAGCTCCCAAGCCCCTTCCCCAGCCTGTGCCTGCGGCAAGCTCTGAGACCTCAGCCCTACCCTCTACCCTAATCCCAAGGCTTTACCCCGACCTCCCTAGATCCCCTCCCCATACCTGGTCTGAACAATCTTAAAACAGGAAACGTCACAGCAAGACCCCGATCCTTCTCCTGCTTCACTACTCCCTTTACAGGAAGTAGCTGGAGCAGAACACATTGTTCGGTTCATGTTCCATTCTCCCTCACTGATCTATCTCAGATTAAAAAGCATCTTGGCTCCTTCTCCTCAGACCCTGACAATTAGCTAAAAGAATGCAAGTATCTTACCAAGTCTTATGACTTAACCTGGCATGATATTTATATCATACTTTTCTCCACTCTTCTCCCAGAAGAAAAGGAATGAGTATGGCAAGCCTCTCAGGTGCATGCTGATGAGATACACAGGACTAAGGCCATAGGGGCAATGGCTGTCCCCAGAGATGATTCCAACTGGGATTATCAGGCAGGGAGACCTGGGTGAGCAACCTGTAATCATATGCTTGCTTGCCTCATTGTGAGCCTTCAAAAGGCAGGGCATAGAGCCTTCAACTTTGATAAGCTCCAGGAAATAACTCAAAGACTAGATGAAAACCTGGCACAATTTCCAGCCAGGTTAAAGGAAGCCCTACAAAAATATACAAAATTAGACTCCACTTCAGCAGAGGGCACCATAGTCCTTAACACCCATTTTATCTTCCAGTCGTCCCCAGATATCTGAAAGAAATTAAAAAGGCAGAAGAAAGCCCTCAAACCCCTCAATGAGACATTTTAAATTTATCCTTTAAGATTTTCAACAACCAGGAAGAACAGGCAAAGCTAGAGGAAGCCCAGTGAGATCAGGCCAAATATCACCTTTTTGCCACTGCCCTACATGGCTCCAAGCCTCCATCAACCAACAAAGAAAGGAAGCCACGAGGGCCTTGCTTCAAATGCAGCAAAGAAGGCCACTGGGCCTGCTCATGCCTAAAGCCAAGGCCCCCTCCAGGTCCATGTCCCAGATGTGGCATAAAGGGACACTGGAAGGTTGACTGCACAAATCCCCCTCTAGAGATCCGGTCATCCCCTCCTGGTCCTGAGCAGGAGTCCTCTGACCCAGCTCTGCCCAGCCTCCTCAGACTCACCGCTGAAGACTGACGGTGCCCAGGACCCCAGGCCCCAACTCTCATCACCTCTACAGAGCCCAAGGTAACTCTTACAGTGGAGGTAAGCCAATCTCCTATCTAATTGACACAGGGGCCACGTACTCTGCTATGCCTGCCTACTCTGGAAAAACCAAGGTCTCTCAGGTCTCTATTATGGGGTTGACAGTTTAATATCTACACCACAAATAACTGAGCCTCTACCTTGCACACTTCAAGATACCCCGTTCTCCTATTCTTTTCTCATACTCCAAAAATGCCCCACTCCTATTCTTGGGAGAGACCATAAGGCAAGTGCAGGGAAAAAGACAGAGAGCCGGGCAGTCAGGCAAGAAAGGGGAAATTTATTAGAGGGAAAAGAGAGTGACTGGCTTTTAAGGAGAACCAGCGTCCTCCCTTTCTGATGGGGTCCTTCTTATACCCCACCAATGAAAAATTCTCTGAAGGGATGGTTAATTTTTAGTCTCTAGTTGAGTCCTGTGGTCACATAGCCAGAGGTCTGGGATCTGGTGGTCTTGCAGCTTTGAGAAGATGGGAGCCAGTGAGAAAACAGAATGCCATTTGGGCAATTTGGTCAGTCTCATGGATCACTGTGATTTTATTCTTTGTTTGCAAGGTTGACATAATGAGCCCTCTTATCAATGAGACCCCGTGTGGGCCCTATCACTAATTTTTCCCCAAGTTTTGAAGTTTCTGGTTGTTTTTAGGAATATTAATTACATCTTTCAAATAAAAAAATACCTAAGCTTCACTTTGTACTAGGATGATAAAACAGTAGTAATAGTACAGTGTAACATTAATAATGAAAGGACAAAATTATCATCTTATTAAGAATTAGTACCAAGTATTTCAATTTTTCAATTATGTCAAACAAATCACAAGAGAAAAATAAAAATAATTATGATATATTAAATAAAAATAGTATCAATAAGTATACATAGACTCTTTTTTCATGATCTCACTGAAAAGGGATGAAAAACTATTATCTCTATGTAAAGAAATATAACTAATTTTACATAATAACAATCTACAACAATATACTTTGATTAAGGGTTCTTACTAATTGTTGATATTTATGTTTTAGACATAAAACAAATTTTGTACAGGTCAGGTCACCTATTTCTTATCCTCAATCATTCATACCACAATGGTGTCTCTCCTTTCATAGAATCACATGGGAAAAAAAGAATCTATTTATATAGGAACTAATTGTACATGCTTTACATTTCATTGTAAAGTTATTTTAATTGTTGTATAATTTAGGAAAGGATCAGTCAGGGAAAGACAATTTATTATTCCAAATGCTTTTTCTTTCTTCTTCTTTATAATATTATAGTAGAAAGGTATCCTGAATAGTTACCACTCATTTCCACTCTCTCCTTAAAAATTAAAGGTTGAGGGGAAGTCCAAAACATCTTACATAAGAGTATAGAAGTTTTTTTGGTAACCCTCTTTCCCTCAAAAAATCATTGACAAGAAGTGTGGACTCCAGAAAAAAAAAATGAATACATTTTTTCCCCCATAAGTCACAATGAAAAATCACCAAATCTGAGACTTACTGTTCTGATTTGATCTTTCTCTAGTTTTCTAAGTCTAAAATATACCCTAGAAAGTTTAGGGTACAATGTTGTTGGTGTTAAAATTTGCAATACTCAGGATTTGATTTGGCACTAAAGACATCAGTTGTCAAAGCAATCTTGAGGAGAAAGAATAAAGCTGGAGGCATAACCCACTCAGACTTCAGACAATACTACAAAGCTATAATAATGAAAACAGCATGGTATCAGCACAAAAACAGATATATGGATCAATGCAACAGAATAGAGTCCAGAAATAAACCCACAAACTTATGGTCAATTAATCTTTGACAAAAGGGGCAAGAATATACGATGAAGAAAAGACAGTCTCTTCAATAAGTAGTTTTGGGAAACCTGGACAACAATATGTAAATCAGTGAGGTTGGAGCACTCCCTCACATCATACACAAAAATAAACTCAAAATGGCCTAAGGACTTAAATATAAGACAGGACACTGTAAAACTTCTAGAAGACAGTATAGATAAAACATTCTCTGACATAAATCATACCAGTGTTTTCTTAGGTCAGTCTCCCAAGGCAATACAAATAAAAGCAAATATAAACACATATGGGACTTAATAAAAATTGTAAGCTTTTGCATAGACAAGGAAATCATAAGCAAAATGAAAGATAACCTATGAACTAGGAGAAAATATTTGCAAATGATGAGACTGACAAGAGACTAATTTCTAAAATATACAACAGCTCATACAACTCAACAACAACAAACAATGCAATAAAAATGGGCAGAAGACCTAAATAGATATTTATCCAAAGAACACATACAAAAGGTCAATAGGCACATGAAGAGACATGATCGACATTGCCAGTTATCAGAGAAATGGAAATCAAAACTACAATGAGGTATCACCTCACACCAGTCAGAGGAGCCATCATTAAAAAATCTACAAATAACAAATGCTAAAGAGGGAGTAGAGAAAAGGGGATCCTCCTATACCATTGGTGGGAATTTAACTTGGTGTAGCCACTATGGAAAACATTAAGGTTATTCCTTAAAAACTAACAACAGAGCTACCATATGATATGGTATTCCCACTTCTGGGCATGTACTTGGAGCAAACTATAATTTGAAAAGATATATGCACACCAGTGTTCATAGCAGCACTATTTACAATAGCCATGACATGGAAACAGCCTAAATGGCCATGGCCAGATGAACAGATAAAGAATATGTGGTCCATACACACCATGCAATAATACTCAACCATAAAAAAATGGAAATAATATCATTTGCATGGACAGACTTAGAGATTGCCATACTGAGACAGACAAATATCACATATCACTTATATGTGGAATCTAAAATTCAATGCAAATGAGCTTATTTATGAAACAGAAACATATTCACAAACTTATGGTTACCAAAGAGGAAATGGAGGTAGGGATAAACTAGGAGTTTGGGATTAGCAAATACAAACTACTAAAATAAACAACAAAGCCCTGTTCTGACAGTTTAGCACTATATTCAATATTTTGTAATAATCTAAAATGAAAAAGAATGTTAAAAAGAATATATATATATATATATATATATATATATATACACACACACATTCAGTCCAGTTCAGTTGAGTTCAGTCGCTCAGTCATGTCCGACTCTTTGTGACCCATGAATTGCAACACACCAGGCCTCCCTGTCCATCACCAGCTCCTGGAGTTCACTCAAACTCACATCCATCGAGTTGGTGATGCCATCTAGCCATCTCATCCTCTGTCGTCCCCTTCTCCTCCTGCCCCCAATCCCTCCCAGCATCAGAGTCTTTTCCAATGAGTCAACTCTTCGCATGAGGTGGCCAAAGTACTGGAGTTTCAGCTTTAGCATCATTCCTTCCAAAGAATATCCAGGACTGATCTCCTTTAGGATGGACTAGTTGGATCTCCTTGCAGTCCAAGGGACTCTCAAGTGTCTTCTCCAACACCACAGTTCAAAAGCATCAATTCTTTGGTGCTCAGCTTTCTTCACAGTCCAACTCTCACATCCATACAAATATATACAATTGAATCACTTTGTTGTACACTGGAAATTACCACTACATTGTTAATCAACTATACTTTGATGAAAAAATAATACTAATATTCTGTAAATGTTTAAGTATTAATTTTTTGAGGAGCTTCTATTCTGTTTTCCGTAGTGGCTATACCAATTAATATACCTCCCCAACAGTGAACATAGGTTCCCTCTTTTCCACACAGTTGACAACACTTATTTGTCTTTTTGATTGTAGTCATTCTGACAGGTATGAGGTGACACCTCATTGTGGTTTTGATTTGTATTTCCCTGATGAATAGTATTGTTTAGCATCTTTTCACATGTCTGTTGGCCATCTAAATGCATTCTTTAGAAAAATATCTATTCAGGTCTTCTGTCCATTTTTTAATAGAATTATTTGTGTTTTATGTTGAATTGTATGAATTCTTTGTATATTCTGAATATAGATATTTAGACTGTTATTACTTAAATGATTATTGATACAGTTGGGTTAATAGGTACCATACTCTGATGCTGGGAAAGATTGAGGGCAGGAGGAGAAGAGGGTGGCAGAGAATGAGATAGTTGGATGGCATCACTGATTCAATGGACATGGACTTGGACAAACTGTGGGAGATGGTGAAGGACAGGGAGCCCTGGCATGCTGCAGTCCATGGAGTCCCAAAGAGTCGGGCACAACTGGGCAACTGAACCAATAATATGTCTTTTTAATCTTCCTTGTATTTATTCTTTGCTTCCCTTTCCCCTTCTTTTTCTGCTTTCTATGGATATCATCGAGCACTTTATATAATTGGAACATTGTCTCCTCTCCTACTATATCAATTATTCAATTATACTACTTAAATTTTTTTAAATAGTTTTTTTAGAGTTTGAAATAAATAAATTAATCTAAGTCACCTTCAAGTAACTGTACCACTCCATGCGTAACACAGGTTTCTTATAAAGAGTATTTCTAATCCCTCTGTCCCTTTCTTATGATATTTCTGTCACTCATTTCACTTAACCATATGTTCTAATTATCCAATATATTGTCACTATTCTTGTTATATTTTATATTTATCAAAATAAAAATAAAATTATTTTTATTCATTTGTTTCTTCTCCAACTCTTCCTTATTTACGTAGATCTAAGTTTCTGACTTACATCAGTTCCATTCTCTTAAATGCACCTCTTTTAATATTTCCTTTACAGCATGACTTCTGGGGATGAATTCTCTAAGTTTCTGTGAGTTTGTGTGATGTGTGTATATGTGTGTGTGTGTATGCATCAGAAAAAGAGAGAGAGAAAGTTATAACATCCTTTTGAAGGACATTCTTTTGAAGAATAATTTCACTGGCTGTAGAATTCTCAGCTCTAGTTTTTTTCCTTTCAGTACTTTCATTCTACTCTTATTACTTGCATAACTTCTGATGTGAAGTCCGCTGTAATTCTTATTTTTCTTCCTCTGTAGGTAAAGTGTTTCCTCTCCCTCCCTCAGTTTCTTTCCAGATTTTTGTCTTTGTCTTTCTTTTCCGGTAGAGTGAATATGCTATGTCTAGGTGTAGTTTTTATGAGGTTTTGTTTTGTTTTGTTTTAGTTAGTTGTTTGTTTTGTGTTTAACCTGTGTTATTCTCTGGGCTTCCTGGATCTGTAGCTTGGTGTCTGCTATTAATTTAGGAAATATTTTGCCCTTTATTATTTCAAATATTTCTTCTGTTCTCATATTCTCTTTCTTCTCATTCTGGCATTCCTAATACACAAATGTTACTTTTAGAAATGTCCCAAGTTCATGGAGTTTCTACTTGTTTAATTCTTTTTATTCTATGCATTTCAGTTTGGGAAGTTTCTATCCGTCAATGAAACTCACCGAATCCTTCGTCAGTTGTGTCTATACTGATGAGACACTTAAAGCATTTCCATTTCTAGAATACTGTCTTTGATACTGAGCACTTCCTTTTGATACATTCTTACAGTCTTTGTCTGTCTGCTTACATTATTTGTCTACCCTTGGTTATTGTCCTTTTTCAATTGGAACACATATAATTCATAGTTATTTTAAGTTCTCTCTTTAGTAATTCTGATATTTGTGTTTTGTCTGAGTCTGGCATTGATGCTTGCTTTGCCTCTTCAGATCTTTTTATTGACTTTTGGTATACCTTGTAGTTTTTTGTTAAATGCCAGTGATGCTGTATTGGAGACTAGGTTTTAAAGTAAATAGGCCATTAGCATGAGGGTTTATGCTAATCTGAATAGGAGTTGCTTATTAATTAATGCCTGCAGTAGCTGTTGGGGCCAGTGGGTTTATATTCCTCTACTGTCCTAATCTGTGTCTCCCTTGCCCACTCTGGGCTTCCCTCAGTATGCTCTCCTCAGGGAACATCTGCAACTCACAGCTCTGTCAGCTGTATTGCACTATTTTACTGGAATCCAGTGTGGGGTGATATGTTGTGGGGCAGGAGATTCATACTGTCATCTTATGATTCAATCTCAGTCTTCCAGTGCACCTGCAGCTCTGGGCTAAGACCTCAGACCTCGACTGGTGTTTCCACAATCATTGCTTAGCTTCTCTCCACACTTTAGGTTAGACAGGGAGGCAAGAGTGACCTGGGTCAGGCAGAATTCCCTTCGGCTGCCTGGGATAAGGCTCTGGGTAAAATCTTTTCCCCCTGAAAAGTGGCTTTTGTTATGGAGGATCCTCTGGACTTCTCACACAATGATTACTCTTCCTCTCCTCCTGCCAGAATCACAAAGATAGAGAATTTGCATGTGCACTATGAAAGCCCAGTGGGGCTCCTGGAGATAAAACCTGGGGATGTACTGGGGTCAGTCCAAGACCACAGCCCCCATGGGTTTTTCCACTTTCATCCTAGTCCACACTCAGCCTCCAGCAATTCATCAAAATCATCATTTAAGTGTCCTTACCAGTTTATGACTCCAGCAGCTTCTGCCCTAGGTAAGTAGATCTCATCTGTGACTCTCTGAATTTACCTGTCTCTCCAGATTTGAGGGTAACAAATTTCCTTATAATCTCAGGTCTCTGATGAGTCCAAGAAAAGTCACTGATTTTCAGACTGTTCTTCCTTTCCTTGCAGGCACAGAAATGACAGTTTATAAGCCCTTTGCACATTGGAGTTTAAACACTGAAATTCTGTAACCTGAAGACTTTTATCATGGTGTTCATCAAGTTTCTTTTTATGAGATAGCATCTCTTCTAGGAGTTCATCACATACAGAAGGATTTCATGGAGAAAAACTAAATACATAGGATCTTCTAACTTATATTTATCAAACAAACACAAAGTGCATGCACTAAAACTGTCAAGCATCTTTCTTTCATAAAGCTAAATATCTTTTTATACAGTATTGCAGTCTTTGGTTTTAGAAGGGTTGCTTTTGCAACTCTCCATGGATACATAAATTTGTAACAACTATGTTTATGGTTCCACCTGCATTTTTCAAATGCTCTCTGAATATCCGGTTGACCTGAGTTGAGATCAACTAGTGAGTAAAAGACAGAAATATCAAACCTCATCATGGACAGTCATCACCTTGAGAATTATCAGTGATAACCCTATAGACTTAAGTGTGTCATCTTGATAAAGTTATTACCATATGAATGTTACTCTGAATCACATTAATGAAGAGTTATAAGGTGGCTACTCATACACACTGAGTAACTTCTGCTTCACAACCAGGAAGAGAATACTTCAAGTAGAGACTGTTCCAGAGAAAAAGGCCTATAAGAAGAATGGGTGCCGTCTGTTTACTTCTGGGGAAGGAGATACAGTCTTGAAAGTGAAAATGTTAGTCACCATGTCTAACTCTTTGCGACCCCATGGACTGTAGCCTGACAGGCTCCTCTGTCCATGGGGCTCTCCAGGCAACAATACTGCAATGGGTTGCCATTTCCACCTCCAGGGGATCTTCCCAACACTGGGATCGAACTGGGGTCTCCTGCCTTGTAGGCAGGTTCTTTATCACCAGAACTACCAAAGATGTCCTACAGACTTAGTTAAGAGCAAAGCAGCTTTGAGATTAGAAGAAAGTTGTATTTTCAAGCTGTACATGGAGTTCTGGTTTGTATGTCCTCTATGAAAATAGTCTCTTGATCACCAGATCTTTCACATACAGTGCTTGTGGACATGCTCTAGAAAATGGTTCATACCAAGTATTTCAAACAAAGAAATGAAATGATCTGTGTCACCAGTTTCATTCATGCTTGGTGTACCTACATTTCCCGGTTGACCTATGGCGCCTTTCATCTTGATGACCACAATAGTGTGCTCTCTACACTTGATTCTCCTGCCCCAACAGCTTATCTGGCTACAGTGAAAGCTGGCCACTGCCCACTCCCCTACGCATCACCCTATCCAATATGAATTATTTTTAACTAAGAAAGCTATTTTTAAAAATAGCCAGAATCAAGAGAGGCGCATATTGAACTCATCAACAGACACACAGCAGGATCCTATAATCAAGGCTTCACATGGAATCTAAACTCTGAGTTGTAATCTTGAAATTGATATCAGTTCTACTCTCCATTTTCTAGTCTGAAATAATAATATTTATAAATATTAGTACATTGTGAACTCTGAAGTTCCATGCAAACCCAAGATACTAATCTCCTTCCAATGCTATAGTGCTTAAAAAATTACAATATTGCTTTTTTTCTCAAGTGCTTTAATTAGAAAAAAAATGTCTTTTATTATGTAAGGGCAGCAAGCAAGAAGGAAATTAATGAATTTAAACAATGAAGTACAGACACCACTTTGTAATTTTTGTTCTTAGGGACTGTAGTCAGCAGACTTTTAAGGTAGTACCCATCATCATGCCCTCTGCTATTGATGCTTTGTCTGATACCCTCCCCTCCAGTGTAGGTAGGACTCATGAACTGTTTTTAACCAACAGAATATGCCAAAGGTGATATGATGTACTAGATTATGTGTATACACTCCAAAAGATTGTTGCTCATCTTGCTAAGAGACTCTGTCTTTCTTTGGCTGGGTTTGAAGACACAGGCTGCCATGTTTGTGAGCTGCTGTGTGGAGAAGAGCGCGTGACAAGGAGCTGAAGGTGGCCTCCAGCTCAGAGAAAGAAGAGAACGGAGGTCCTCAATCTGGCAAACTGAAGGGGACTGAATTCTGCCAATAACACTGTGAATGAAGAAGTTGATCCCTCCCCATTGAGCCTCAGATGAGATCACCACTTGGCCAAGACTCTGACTGCAACTTTGAAAGATCCTAAAGCAGAGGACTCAACTAAACTGCTCCCAGACTCCCGACCCAGAGAAGAAATAAATGTGTGTGGTTCTAAGTCACCAAGTTTGTAGTGTCATTGTTAAGCAGCAGCAGATAACTAATACACTGAGTTTTACTATGTTCTTTCTAAAGACTGAACATAACTTCTGTGATTGATTGTATTCATTTGTTCTAAATGAGCACTCCTACTGAATTCTGTCACATAAATAGGGAAAAATAGCTAACATTTATTGAACTCTTCCTTACACTAAGTAATTTACAAGCATTATCTCTACTTCTGTCTTCCAGCATGGAAGGTACAGCTCTCCACCATCATTCATTAAATCAGTCAATCAATCTGAAAATCACAATCTACCTTCAGGACAGATAGGAAAGAAAGCACTTTATTCTAAGAGATATCTGGTGGGCTGTAAGGATTAGAATTCTCTGAGCACAAAACTGTGCTATTAATAATACAGAACACTGCAAACAAGCAAAATTATTGCAAACTTTGCCAAAATTATTATAGACATAAACAACTGGCTATGAATCAGTATGGCAATTACATCATCTTATTCAATCTTCTTAATGGCATCAATTTACCATCTTGAGTTATGTAACTATTTGATAAATGCAATCATCAAAAAGGGATGAAAAACAGAGACAGATTTACCATTTGCAAGCAGGAGTCTACAATGAGGCAATCATCATAACGTACCCTTCAACAGAGAAAGATGAAACACAAGTTATCAAAGCAAAGATGCTTATTTCAAATCATAGTGCCTTTTTTTTTTTTTTTAAGTTCTTTAAAAACGAAAAAATAACATCTCAGCCCCGCTGGAGATCAGTTTGGACTATGACCTTAACATGATTGATGTAAACATCTTACTACCAGTTTCCTGAAATCAAAAGCAAAAAAATACTTTTATAAAATATTGTTCAAATTTAATATATTGACTCCCCAAAAAACTTAGTGATAGGACTATACAGTAGCATTTTGGTTGCAGTATAGCAATTCAGGGACATATATGGTTTCACTGAAAGTAGTAACATGACATTAGAATTTCTTTAAATGTGTTTTTTAAAATTTGAAGCCAACAAAACTTTTAGATTTTCTGAAATATTTCTCTATGTGTTACTTATATAGACTTTGCTTCAACTTTATACAGGCTATTTTTTTAATCAAGTTTTTTAACAGATTGTTCTGTCTGAATCGACTCCATTGAACTTACTCAGATTTATTTAAAAATAAATACACAATTAGTACTGTCTTTCACACAACCATACAATAATATTTGACCTTACCCATCAATATTCAAATACATTTATTTTATATATTTTTTATTTTTTGCTCCAAGGTTTTAGAAATTTACCATAATTCATGACACTCCATAAATCTAATCCAGTATTCTTGTCTGGAGAATTCCCTGGACAGAAGGAACTGGTAGTCTACAGTCCATGGGGTTGCAAAGAGTCGGACACAACTGAGCAACTAACACTTTCACACTTTCACTTTCAATGCTGTTTTTAAATGAATAAAATTGTTTCCTTTCCATGAAAATTGAAATTATGTTTTCAATATTTTGCCAGTATAGATATGATTAACAGTATTTAACTTTTATCTAGAACCTTTTCTAATTCAATTGACATATATCTCATATTCTGGCAGATGATAATCAACTTAGAGTTAACTCATGAGCTGATTTCTCTTATTTACAAATGAAGAAGTCCATCATGGAATGGTGAAATGACTTACACTTGACCCTGAAGAGAGAAGAAAGCAGAGTCAGTAGAATCCAATGATTGTCAGATTCTAAAACTGATCTTTCTTTGAGAGCAAAAATCAAGAGTCTTAACCACAATAGTATCCTATTTGTGATTGCTTGTGTTATTTTAGCTGAACACTGTTTTATAAATATTTAACTGTCATTTTTCTTTTGTTTGTTCCTTCAGAAACCTCTCCTCAGTTGTTGTTATTCAGTGGCTAAGTCATGTCTGACTCTTTGAGATCCCATGGACTGTAACCTGCCTGGCTTCCCTGTCCTTTACTATCTCCTGGAATTTGCTCAAACCCATGTCCATTGAGTCAGTGATGCCTTTCAACCATTTCATCCTCTGCCGGCGAAACCATACAAAGCATTTGAACTGAAAAGTAGTTCATTTTTCTATGCTTTGCTGGTTTATTTGTGTTTCCTGTTTCCTTTGTCTTGTTATGCATTCATGTGTAGGGTGGAAAGGAAGGGGTTAATATGTTCTGCCACTCTGAAATTACTACCCACAACTGAAATCACAGCTTAGTTTCTCTTAAAACACATGTTTGCCATTTTTAATCACAGACTCAGTGATTAAGAATGGAATGAAAAAGAGACATGACTAAGGAGCAATTCAAATAAACACAGAATTAAGATGTTGTGATATGTTTATAAAGACTAGAGACATCTGGAATATTCCAGCTAAATAGTACAGATAATGCACTCTTTCTTTTAATAAGGGCTTTGAGTACCATAAAATATCAAATGCTTAAGTACTACTGAGATCCTCTGTTATTTTTCCTTTGTCCTCTAGTATACGCCAAGTTCTAAAGGTTTTTTTTTTTTTTTTTTTTTCCAATTATATTGTGCTCATTACTTCTGACATTTTAGACTTTAATCTTCTTCATTAAGGAGAACCTATACTGTGTTCAAACAGTCTCATGTTAATCAAATCTCCATGAATTATGTTTGTCCTGTGTGTCTATTCACTTAGAACACTCTCTATTCAAAAGAAAGATATGTGATGTTAAATAGGAGGTAATAGTCTAATTCCAATCATAGAATTTCTCCTTCATTTTAAAGAGAAATGGAAGTGGAATAATTTTTATAATTTGTGATTGTGTCAGTCAATATTGAGTTACAGGGACTATTAGACAGTATAGCCGTTTCAGGAAGAATGTTTAGGGAATTGGGTGCTCTTGGATTTGTAGCAGGCATGGTGATAGAAACAGAAATGCCCCACCATGAGCACCATGAATTCTGCCACAATCAGCAAGGTGGAAAACAGGAGTCCACCACTAGAATAATTAACTTCACCAACACCAGCAAGTAACTGAGATCCAGCGGTTAGAAATTGTGGTAACTGCAAATGATGCAATTATTACTTCTCTATACATATGGGTTGGACACCGGCACACCAGTGTGGACCTTCATTCAAAGCTGTGCTGGCTGGCAGAAAACAGGCTCAAGTAGAATGAAGATGGCCTCTGCCCATGTTTACCTAACAGACTCCAAGTGGTTGCATTTAAACAGAGGACCATTGTATGAACAACCATGGCTGAGAGGGTGTCTGAAGAAAAGCCTCTAGAAGTTCACACTAGAGGTGGACTGAAAGGTTTGAATGGAAGATGAATGTCAAGCTACAGCATGCACCTTAGTGTTTTGATTTTTTTTTTTTTTCTGTTCAATATCCTCTTCTGAGCCTCCTGGAATTATCTGTGAGTACCACCCTTTACCACATTTTAGAAAACAATGTTTTAAACTGTACCATTCGAACCACTTATTACTGTTTTTTAAGATTATAAATGTATTTTTAATTTTAGGCATCCTATCGGGGATGAAATTGGGCAGACATTTGTTGAATGCTATCTGAATTTCAGACATCATGCTACCTTTAGAGAAAAGAAAATGTTTTATTGTCCCTGCTCTGGTGGCATTGTGCTATTTGATATAATTAGGATAAAGAAGTATCTAATAGAAGGAAGAGCAGAAAGAGGAAACTAGAATTAAAGTTTCATCAATAATTATTTTAGTCTCTGGATAAAGGACAGAATTACAAAGTTAAAACAAAGGTAGGTGTTTATACAGGAAAATAAATTGATTTAGTAACAATAGCAGCAACAATTGAAAAATAGATTTGAGACCCAAACTGATTAAATTGACAACAAATAATAATTTCTTAAAAAATGAAAACAAATAGCTAATTTATGAATATAATAGAAATATATGATAGAAGAAGACATCTTTTAACCCCCTGTAAATAAACCAGGATTTAAGACATATTATATTCAAATGTATTTCTTTGTTTTTCTGGGAGGACAACTCTGATATATTTTGGTTTCAATTACAAACTGATAGATTCTTTCTGGAAGGCAACTTGGCAATAAGTAAAAAGGGTCCTTAAAAGTTTAAATTTTTTAAAAAATTTCTGCAATTTGACTAACTATGACAGAAGCTATGTCTGTTTTATTCACCACTGTCTCACCTCTGTAGCTTTAAAAGTACCTGATACACAGTTTTCAATAAATTTTGTTTTGATAAGTGAGTAATAATTATCAAAGAATGAATTTAATATCAAATTAGCCTGAAAAAATCCTGAAGGTCAACATTGAAGGAAAAATTAATAACTTTTGGCCTATTCATATTATACATATTATTAATCCAATAAAAATGTATGTACAATTATTATAATGGCAAGGGAATATGCTCATTTGGTAATAACACAAAGGTGTCTTATAGTAGTCTGTATTTCATCATCTCAAATAAAGGTATAACACAGAATAAGATAACATGTTAGCTGTGAGTGAAGATTATTTGTTTCATTAGAATCAACACTTCTGGTAAGATTCTCTTAATTCTCCATACCATAGTATAGATGGAAGTTATAGCTTAAATTGTCCTGTATTTTCAGTGTTTTCATATGTTCAAAGTCTAGTAAAACTACACTGAATATCATACCATTTTATTTAACACTTCTCTAAGACATTTATCTATACATATTAGAGGTATCTATTTCCTTAATTCTCTTTATATTCCAGCATGAAATTCAACATCAGGTTCATTTTTATGTTAATGAAACCATTAACTATTACCCATATTTATATATTTTTAGTTTGAGATAAACAGTATACCTATACCTAATAAAAATTAAAATATAACCAATCCATGATATATTATACATTTCAGCAAAAAAGTAGATTGTCACAAACAGTTGTTTGAGCAGTTTCTCCAAATTATGGTATGTAATTACTAGTTTGTGGCAAATGCCACAATATTCAGAAACCTAGTCTCCCATTTAGTATAAGCAATTTCCATTCCAGTGGGTTTGCTCACATACTCACATGTACTATATTATGAAGGATTCTAAAGCTAACCCTTCATTTGGTTTCTCTCATAAGTGTGATGTTACAGAATATGATTTTGGTTTCCATCATGTAGTTTCAGATTTATTTACATACACTTGTGGTTCCATAATCTTTGGAAATTGAACACCGGCCAGAAAAAAAAAATGGGTAAACATATATATTATATAATTATATATATGTATATGTATATATATATTATAAAAAAGAGATATGGAAAATGGAAGGAAAAAGCTAAGTATCAAGTAATAAGGGCCAGAAAATTTTTATAAAGACTAGAAAGAATAAATGTTTAGGGAAAAAATAGCTTCTGCCTCTACCCTATGTTGCCTGGAGGCTATTATTGCCTGCTTCCCTGCAGAAATTGGTAGCAGTAGCCAAGACATCAGTGTTCTCATGAAATAAGTACACTCTGAAGAGTTGCCCTTAGGTATTGAATATCCTGTCTTACTCTCTAAAAATCTCTAAGACTGTAGATTACAATTTAGGGAGATTGTCACTTCCCAATCATACTATACCTCAAAGTTTTAAATTTAAGATCACAAAAGGTCAGAAGGTAAGAAAAGCAGTTTTTGCAAAACATACAGAAATCTTGAATCATATTCAAAATACTGACTTTATATACATGTACCTATATAGGTGAAAAAAAAAATTACAAATGGGAATGATCAGCAATGGTCATCTGATAGAGATTTCAGTACCAAGCTTATCTCCTATGCACTAAAATAGTGGTCAGCAAATGACAGCCTGAAGGCCAAATTGAGCCTAGTTCCTGTTTTTGTAAATAAATTTTTATTGGAACACAATCATCCCCAATAATTTCCACATTATCTATAGCTGCTGTCACATTATAGGGAAAGTTTAAATGGTGTGACAGAGACTGTCTGGCTTTCAAAACCTAAAGTATTTACAATTTTCTCTTTTATAGAAAAAAATTGCCAAACCCGACTTTAAACTCACAGACTGAGGTCTGGCCTTTGATCACTCCTCAGCACAAATAGGGGCTTCCTTGATGGCTCAGCAGTAAAGAATCGGCCCCTGGCTTGGGAAGATCCCTTAGAGAAGGAAATGGCAACCACTCCAGTATTCCATGGGGTTGCAAAGACTCAGACACAGCTTTGCAAGCAAGTAAAGAGCAGCACAGATAGACAATTAATGCACAGATATTGTCAATATAAAAGAATTAAAATTCACTTTAAAATGAATGAAGTATAATTATTTGGTTAGTATGAAAAAAATTGAGTAGAATACTAGAGAGGGTAGCCATTCCCTTCTCCAGGGTATCTTCATGACCCAAGGATCAAATCCAGGTTTCCCACACTGGCATTAATGTAAAGGCAGATTCTTTACCTTCTGAACCACCAGGAAAGCCCAATATAAAGAGTACAAAAGAGTAAACAGTGATGATATATTGAATATACCTGAATATCAAACTTGTTAAGTTGGAACATCAGATAGAGAAATTTTCTAGAAAACCTCAAGAAAAGCTAAAGAGACCTGACTTATGGGTAAGTATCAAATAATAAAATTTCCCAAAGGAAGAAAAACAAAAGGAAAAAGGAAACTATTTGAAGAAATAAGTTAAATAGACTTCCTATTCTGGTAATATGCTAGGCTATTATTTAACACTCAAAACCACTAAAATTACTAAATTTTACAATAGTTTCTTAAAAGATCAAAGAGCTAACATGATATGATAGTCAGGAATTACCATTCTAGTCTAGATGAGAACCCATAGAGGAAAATCCAACACTGAAGTAGCTTTGGCCCTAAGGATATTTGCCAAATTTAACTAATATGGTTTTGACTTTTAAGCTGTGGTACAGGATGAAAACCCACAGCCTTTTCAGAAGATGTGGGATTTAATAGGGAACTTTTCTTATTAAAGCTGGAGCGCCTAATTCCAATGTTAAGATAATTAGTTATCTTCATAACCAGATATACCTAGTCACCTTGCCTTCTCCAAAAAAACTGAAAATAAAATTGTCTTGGCAATTATTAGACTGAAGTATGGAGAAGTTGAAGGCATAAGGCAGCACTCAAAATCACATTACTGAAAGTCGCTCAGTTGTGTCTGACTCTTTGTGACCCCATGGACTATTCAGTCAATGGAATTCTCCAGGCCAGAATACTGAAGTGCGTAGCCTTTCCCTTCTCCAGGGGATCTTTCTAACCCAGGGGTCAAACCCAGTTCTCCCACATTGCAGGCAGATTCTTTACCAGCTGAGCCATAAGGGAAAGTGAAGTTGCTCAGTCGTGTCCAACTCTTTGCAGCCCCATGGAGTGTAGCTTACCAGGCTCCTCCATCCATGGGATTTTCCAGGCAAGAATACTGGAGTGTGTTGCCACTTCCTTCTCTAGGAGATCTTTCCGACTCAGGGTTTGAACCCGGATCTCCCTCATTATAGGCAGATGCTTTATTGTCTGAGCCACCAGGGAAGTCCCCAAGAATACTGGGGTGGGTGGTAGCCTATCCCTTCTCCAGTAGATCTTCCCAACCCAGTAATTGAACGAGGGGCTCCTGCATTGCAGGCAGATTCTTTACCAACTGAGCTATCAGGGAAGCCCCCACATTACTGAAGAGGTACAGGAAAAAAAAAAAACCAAAAAACCCTCAAGTTGTAAATTCACTATATTTAATTGTTCTAAGATTCTACTTTTTTTGGCCCTATTTTAACATTTAGTAGTTAGGATGTATATCATATCGGAAAAAAGCCTGGTAGCAATTGTGACTTAACTATTATTGACTACACATGAACATCAAACAAGCAGTTTTAGTATGTTAGAAAAAGTCAGAAGCAAAATGGAATACTTTTTCAATAAATGCTATACACCTTTGAGCTGGATTTTCAGTGTGAAAAGGATCTGAGAGTGCCTTGTTCAATTTATTTTGCTTATACTTTCCTTTTTATACATAGAGAAGAATGACATGACAACAAGCTAAATGAGTATATGCTGTCTTTACATAAAAGTCCAAAGTGATGAGAAAGTATTTTTTTTTATGGTTTACTTGGCAGCATTACTTAGTGATTCATAAAAAATGTTGCTCTTCTGTTGTTGGCATCTTAGCTTCAAAGAAAACAGTAGTTGTTGCAGACTAATAGTAACCCACAAGCACCTAATGGAAGTATAATCAGCTCTTCTTTATGGGAGCACACCAATCCTAAGCTTCAAGGAATAGCACAAAGAATTTACCAAGTAAAATGATCAGTTTATTTTCAAATGTAACTAATCACACGAGGAAACAATTTACTATGAGCTAAAACTAGCAATAAAAATGAAAAGCATAAACATGATTAAATATGTCTGATAATGGGAATCTTCAGATACCTATCTAAATAACACCAAAATCTATGTTTAACATGTTCAAAGGAAGGAAAAGCAAGCTTGAAAATATCTGACGGGGATAGTGGTGGTTTAGTCACTAAGTCGTATCTGACTCTTGTGACCCCACGGACTGTAGCCTGCCAGGCTCCTCTGTCCATGGGGATTCTTCAGGCAAGAATACTGAAGTGGGTTGCCATTTCCTTCTCCAGGTCTGCAGGGGATAGCTAACTTCAAAATACATCAAGATGTTAAGGTGTAAGAATTCTGTAATTAAACTGATAGTAAGTAGATGAGTTTAAAAGTAGGTTAGACATAGAGAAGATCCCCTTGAGAATGGCATGGCAACCCACTCCAGTATTGTTGCATGGAGAATCCCCATGGACAGGAGTCTGGTGGGTCACAGTCCATAGGGTCACACAGAGTCAGACACAACTGAAGCAACTTAGCAGACACAGCTAAAGACAGAATTAGTAACTAGAAAACAATTCAGAAAAAGATATTCAAAATTAAGCATGGAGAAAATAAAAGAGAAGATATTAAGTTGATATTGAGATTTACAAGATATCATGTGAAGTTCTAATGTGTCTCTAAGTATAGTTCCAGGAGCAAGAACAAGGAGAACAAAACCAAGAGTAAGACCTGCAAGTACAAATATAAAGGCTGACCACTTTTCAGAAATAATGAAAGTATGATTTGCATTATGAAGACTTCAATTTCCAACTATGATTAAAAAACATTTTACACCTACATATAAATAAAAATCAAAACTGCAAAACATAAAAAAGAGCCATTTCAAGAAGAATCAATGAAAAAAATAAAAAATTACCTTGAACAAAAAATTAAGAAAAATAGGAATTAGATTGACAGTAAAATGAGAGTCCAACTTCTGTATAATTAAATTGTGCTGATAAATTTAATGATGATTCTGAAAAAATTCATGTGAATTAAAATATCAATGTGTAATATTAGAAATACCCTAATTTATTTCTTTAAATATCTTTTTTCATATTTGCACTAGTATGGCATGTGACAAAAAATTTATGTCTAAATGACTCTAATTAATTTTGAATTTATAAATTTATCTTTTAAGAAAAAGTACTTCAAGAACAGGGGCACTATTAAGGGTTTCTACCAATAGCTTCCCATTCCAAAACGAAATTCTAAAAAACATACTGCAGACAAAATACAGGAGATCCAGGATAGGATGTTTGTGACAGAAGAAATATTGAAATGCAACAAACTGTGTTACATTATTGCTTTTTAAAAAATAAAAATGTTATGCAAGATTAAAATTTAAATAAAAGAATTAAAAAGCAATACCAAATTAAGATGTAAGTTAAGAAGTAATCCAATGTATATTTAAAATGTATTGTTGAAGAACTCTCCTTTTTTCATAAGGTATTGAATTATTTTAGACTTTGAGAAGAATAATTTTGTAATTTCTTGAAGTAAAATGAAAATAGCTAAAACAGAGCATATATCACCCCAAGTAGTAGCAGAAAGTGAAAAAAATACCTAATTAATTAAAAGCAGGTAAGAAGCATAGAGATAAACAAAAGATAAAACTAGAGGAAAATAGCAAAACACAAAGTTAGACAGCAGATTTAAACAGAATTTAAGCAGAAATATTAACTGTGAATAAATTTCTTAAAAAGTGAATGCATTTTCAAATTTAATTCTGTGTCCAAAAGACTTTTAAAACATTAGGGTACAGATAATAGAAGGTGAAAGGATGGGAAAAAAAATCTGTCATGATAGTAACAAAGAATGCTGGTAACCTGTACTTGTATCAGACTAAAGCGACTTTAAGGAAAAGCACATTATTTGGGATAAAGAAAATCAAATCTTAATTAGGAAATGTTTAATTCATGATGAATATATAAATTATATATATATGTGCACTTACAAATATAAAATGTACAACATGAAGAATAAATAAAATATAAAATATATATTAAAATGTCTTAACATGCAAAACAAGAATAGCTACATAACTACAAGGATATTTAAATTTGCAGTCACAAATGCAGATTTAACATGCCTCCATGCCACTTTTAGAGTCAATACATGAAGCTAACAGAAAGTCAATAATGATATATAAGATCTGAATAGCATAGTTAACAAACAATTTCATGGATGTGGACAGAACATTGAATCCAAGAACTGCAGAGTTCACATTCTTTTCTGAGTGTAATCAACTTATTTGAAGTCTTGATATAGGATGAGATCACCAAGAGACAGAGGTTAGAGAACAGATGGTGATGGTGACTATTTGTCCCATGAACCCTAGGGTGCTTGCTACACAGTAAAACATCTGAGACTGAAAAGATGAGGCAGGATGGCATTGAGGAAGGGAAATGAGTAAAGTTAATCAAGGAGAAGGACATGATCAACTGAGATTCTGATAAGAAAAATTTCATTGGATTGCTTTGGGTAAGATTGATTGGAGTGGGTTAACACAAGCTGGAATCAAGATTGCCAGGAGAAATATCAATCACCTCAGATATGCAGATGACACCACCCTTATGGCAGAAAGTGAAGAGGAACTCAAAAGCCTCTTGATGAAAGTGAAAGAGGAGAGTGAAAAAGTTGGCTTAAAGCTCAACATTCAGAAAACGAAGATCATGGCATCCGGTCCTATCACTTCATGGGAAGTAGATGAGGAAACAGTGGAAACAGTGTCAGACTTTATTTTTCTGGGCTCCCAAATCACTGCAGATAATGACTGCAGCCATGAAATTAAAAGACGCTTACTCCTTGGAAGGAAAGTTATGACCAACCTAGATAGCATATTCAAAAGCAGAGACATCACTTTGCCAACAAAGGTGAGTCTAGTCAAGGCTATGGTTTTTCCTGTGGTCATGTATGGATGTGAGAGTTGGACGGTGAAGAAGGCTGAGCGCCGAAGAATTGATGCTTTTGAACTGTGGTGTTGGAAAAGACTCTTGAGAGTCCCTTGGACTGCAAAGAGATCCAACCAGTCCATTCTGAAGGAGATCAGCCCTGGGATTTCTTGGGAAGGAAGGAATGATGCTAAAGCTGAAACTCCAGTACTTTGGCCACCTCATGCGAAGAGTTGACTCATTGGAAAAGACTCTGATGCTGGGAGGGATCGGGGGCAGGAAGGGAAGGGGACAACAGAGGATGAGATGGCTGGATGGCATCACTGACTCGATGGACGTGAGTCTGAGTGAACTCTGGGAGTTGGTGATGGACAGGGAAGCCTGGCGTGCTGCTATTCATGGGGTCGCAAAGAGTCGGAAAGGACTGAGCGACTGAACTGAACTGAACTGAAGATAAGAGAGGAAAGAAACCGTAGACTTCTTTTTATCACAGGTACTTTTGCTTTGTTTTGTTTTTTGAGACTTAACACTTTATATTGGAATTTGTCTAAAAACGATCGTGGGATACCCACATACTACATTCTTAGACATGCATAGTTACTGTTTCGTTTGGAATATGTTCAGCAAATTTGCAATTAAAAAATGGTTTACAGTCAACTTTTAAAAAGGAGGAGATGCAAAGAGTGGGAAGCAGAAGTAGATAGAAATCACTTGCAAATTAAAATTGAGCACTTTTCCTTGCTATCATATATTCCTTCACATGAGTATTCCTTGTCCTTTAAATGGTAGGATTCCTTGAAGATGGTAGGCACTTTTCCTTCCTATCACAGATAGTTTGAATATAACACAATAAATAAATACCAACAAAGGGATATAGATTTTGGGTACCAGGGAAGGTGGTGAAAGGCAGTAGGGTTGCTGAAGGAGAGGGCTCTTTATTACTCTATACATATTTATAAATATATATATTAATAAATCTTGTGCTACAGAGGAAACTATAAAATAAATTTACTAAAAATTTAAGTGCATAAAAATGAAATAATTGCATGTAGCATTTTATAATTAATATTTTGTGGAGTAAAGCTAGTACAGTACTTCGAGGGAAATTTATAGCAATATATTTATCAGGAAATAAGAAACTTTAAAATACTGAGTTAAACATTTAGCAGAAGAAGTTGGAAAGCAAAAAAGTCAGATATAAGAGTAAGAAAAATAAAATAAATAAGGACAAAAATCCTACCCCACTTGTGTCAATGATACCAAGAGACAATCTGCCACTCAGCAAAAAGTACAGTCTACTAACTTCAGATATCTAACACTTGCTATTGCTAAAAGTTTGCCATCTCTGAACTTCATGCTTCCCAATTCTAGGATCAATTCACATCTTGCTCCAAAACACTGTATCCTACAAACTTTATTCTCTCTTGTTTAACAATCAGCAATTCATTTCATATATGTGATAAAGGCGTCTTCCATTCCCCACTATACATCCCAAAATATTCACTGCCTTTTGGGGACAAATTGCAAGGATGTTCACTGCAGATTAATCTGTGATGTCAGGGGGTTGAAGGCAAACTGGATGTCTATAACCATGTAAGTAGACAGTTTAAGAGAAATGGATACATATGTTACTGTAAAACCGCAGAAGTCAGAAACAATCTAGCAGTACACTTACAACATGTATAAACCTTAAAATAGCACTTGGTGAAAAAGATAAAAAACAGGATGAGACACATACACCATATAACCAAAATGATTTATCTCAGTCAAAAATACAGCACAACTAAATAATACATATTTTGCAAAAACATAAAATCAAAAAGTACACATTCCACTTATTAGAATGTTTGCCTCTGGGAGTCCTGTAACAGAAGCGAAGAATGCTAAGGAGAGAAAAGAGTAAAGTAGAATAAGGTAAGATGAGCAAAATATAGTGAAGTGTAAAGTGAAGGATGGGAGGGGAGAGAAAGGAGGGGAATGGAGATAAGGGAAGAGAAGGGCAGGAATTGGAAAGGAAGAGAAAAGAGGAAAGGAGAGGAGGAGGAAGGAGAGGGAAAGGAAGTGGAAGAGAAAATAGGGAGAGAAGAGAGAGGAAAAGAAGAAGAGAGAAGGGAAGAAAGAAGGTATGGAAGAGGAGAAGAGAGGAAAGAAGAGGGCAGAAAAGGAAGGAGCAGAGGGAGAATCCTTTTCTGCGACAATGTTCCTAATGAATTATAACTATGATTAACCTAAGCTTCTTCACTAGGGTCTAAAACATGAAAAAAAGTGATTTCAGACCTTTAATAAAGTAATGATGGTAACTGTGTACACATTAGGATAATAGATTGTCACAAAATCTTTTTATTTTTTACTGTATGCTTTAAAATTCTAGCTCCTTTCAAGTCTGGACATAAAAAAGAAAATTTTTCCCCACAGTCTATTAAAACTGATGAATGTCTCTTTTAGAAGCATATAATTTCAAGTTTTTTGAAAGCTTTCAAAAAGTAATCCCTTTCTTAAAATAGATAAGCTTTCAATGGAAAAACAAAAATAAAATTTGCTTTTTTCACCCATACAGTTACAATACGTCTTTATTTCCTTTCATTTTGTTGTGGGCATCCTTACTTATATATATATAATGAGTAATGAAAAGTAAAGATGCCCACAACAAAATGAATATATATTTATATTTATATATATATATATATACACACACTACAATTTCTGAAATCCAAAGAAGAAAAACTAAATATAAGGAAAGCTTCATTGTTTGTCTTTTATTAAAACCATTCTTTGAACCATACATTAAATTACACACCTATGTGTAATAGATTGCAATTTTATGTGTAGGTTTTATCTATAAATGAAGGTGTTACTTTAGTTATCATGGAAGGTTTCCATTTATTTATACAAACATGTCATTGTCCAAATCATTTTTTATATTCTTTCAGAATTGTTCAAAAAAATGATTTTACATCTTGAATATATATACATTTTCTGTATTACTTAGCTTTGTCATATCTTGAATTTTTTAATTAAAAAATATATATTACACTTCCTCCTATTCCACAAAATGAATGTTAACCCATTACCGCCAAATTAAATTCACTCATAAATGATGCAGATTTAATATTAATGTTCTTGAGACTAAATATGAAGATTATCCCACAGGCTCTCCAAACAAACAGGAAAACAGAAAAAAGTATACCTGATATCCGAGAAGGAACTAAATGCTCTCTTTCTACTCTTTCCTACCCAAATGATTGAACTGTTACGCATTAGTAAACAATAACAAACAAAAACCCTAATATTCTCAAAATCACATATCATAGCCATGGTTTGTGAAAATTTCTGGTTTCACTCTGTAAATATACAAATATTTGTGGGTTAAATTACATCAAAATAAAACCCGAAATTTATTGGCAGAAACATGAGTTTTGAGAAAACACTTTTAAATATCTCTTTTAAAAGAATAACTTCCAATGCTTTTACAATTTTCATGGGCTGAAAATACAAAAATGATGAAATACTTTCTTGTCCTTTTCCAATTCACTCATCATATATACTGTGTATATATGTATATTGGTATATATGATATAGAAAACCGCGGAAGTAAATGTTCTAAACAAAGGAATTGTTGATATGTTTTTTACCATTCAGATTTATATATATCAATTTTGGGTTATAGGCTGTCTGGATCCGAGGACCTGGATTTGCTGTCTGCCTTATTGGTTAAAAAAATTTTTTTTTTACCAAGTAAAGAAAGGCACTAGGGGATCTTCAAAGATCTTTTTTCTCTGCAACTATCCCTAGGCAAGAAGGAGGAATTCGCCTTGTAACCAGATCCTTCTAGTCTCTGCCTTTAGTTTTAAACAAGAAACCAGACGACTAAAGATGTAAGACTGACAGAAAACAGCAGAGGGCAGTATTTACTCATGGCTAAATCATCTCCCAGCTTAGAAATTTTAAATTTGGAGGGGGTCACTGTGGATGAAATGTATGACTTACGCCCTATATTTGCATTACTTGGCTTAAATTCTTATTTTCTAAGCGGTTTTCCTTAAAGGGGAAATAATACTGACCTGAATCCTATTCACACCCCCCCTCCCCCGCTTTGAAATGCTGCGTGATACCGAAAAATCAGCCACAGTATATAGCAGGGGAGTTAATCTGAGTGCCTCGAGTGGCACGTGGGTAATTTTAAAATTTAAATTTCATTCTATTCATTTCAATTTTTCTCATATCTACCTTTCCCCCAGACAAAAACTAAACCAAAACAGAAAGAAACCATTTCGTCAGGATTCCTTTGGCTAGAAAATGGCTAGAGGGCAATACTCCCAACAAAGATCAAAATTCCAAACTTTGGGAAAGGAAACAAAACAGGAGTTCCTCCGGCTTTTCCTATAGGAAATCCAAAGTGCAGTTGGTGCCCAGGCCTTGGTGCCCCTACTCACCTGGAGGTAGGGGAGGGGCGAATGGAGACAGGTTTAGGGTTAGACCTGGACCGCAGTTGGCTCGCTCTGTAGACAGAGAAGGAATAGGGAAGGTTCGGTTTGGATGCTGTTGGATCTTATTGTACAGCAGCTCCCTTCCTTCCCTTCGAAAGAGAAAGGGCAGGAAACGGTTAAAGCAAATCTGCGCTTTGCATTCCCAGACAGGCTTTGCTTAATCCTTCCTCCCGCTCTAACAGACCCTCACCCCCTGCCTTTCTTTTATTTCTCTCGACCCCCTTACCCTTGAGTTATTACTAGCATAACAACCTAACGGTCTTCCCCTAGACCCGGTCCCTAAAGTTATTTATCTGCAAACCTGACCCCACCCCCATCTATTCGGCAGCAGCTTTTTGCTGTTATTGCTCAGATGCCGGCCAAGATTTGACCAAAAAGAAAAAAAGAAAGAAAAAAAGAAAAAGAGGGGAGGGAATCACCCCCTCCTAGCCCTCACCCTCCCTTTCTCAGCGCCTCCTACTCGCCGGGCTCCCACACCCGACCGCCTACCGTCCTCCGGGAGGCTGGAGTGATTAGCATCCGGAGAAGCCAGTCGTAGGCCGAAAAAGTCGGAGCGCGCTGGCGGTAGGAGTGCCAGGCGGGGCCGCTTCAGCTCGGGTCCAATGGGGCTGGGGCGAGGGAGGGGCGGTAGGTGACAGCACCGGGAGCCAGGGGGAGTCCGGCTGAACTAAAGTGCGGGGATCAATGAGTGGCGAGCAAAGTTTCTGAGTCCTGCTCAGCTCGCGGTCTTCCCTCCCCCTCTGTTTGTGTTTCGGCGGCGCGGTGTGTGTGTGTGTGTGTGTGTGTGTGTGTGTGTGTGTGTGCGCGCGCGCGCGTGTGCGGCGGGGAAGGGGCGGGGAGAGTGAGAGGGACCAGCCGGAGGTTGAGAGGGGCTCGCGGAGCTCCAGCTCCACAGCGGTGCTGCAACCTTCAGCCCCGGCAGGCGAGAGGGAGAGCGCTGACAGCCGCCGTCCGGAGCTGCTGGAGGCGCCGCCACAGTCCAGCGCCGACTTCCCCGCCTCCACCGTCAACAGTGCAGGAGAAAAGGGGGACCGATCGCCACCACCCTACCCCGCCCCAAACAAAAAGCCTTGTGGATTACAAAGTGAAACTGACACGGGACAATAAAACCAAAGGGCAAGAGGTCAGGGGCGAGGCGCACTAGAGTGGGCTTCTGACTGGGACTGCCGGAGGAGTCCCCTGGCATGGTGAGGGGAGGGGACGCGGGGACAGCGCGCTGCTCCTGCCCGACGCCGGCGAGGCCGAGAAGAAAGGGGGACCTGCGCTTGATCTGGATGTATAAATAATGGGTCGGCAGGCGTCCCGGCAGAGGTAAAAAAAAAAAAAAAAATGCTGAGGAGCGCTGGATTTTGCCTGTGCCCGCCTAAGGGCTGGAAGCGGCAGCAGGGGCGGCGGCAGCTCCTCCTGGAGGAGAAGGGACGGAGCTGAGCGCTCCAGAGCGCCCCGCGAGCGTTTGGAATGCAGTTTGCTGGCTGCCGGAGCTTAGACGCCGCCGCCTGGGCCTCCGCGCCACTTCTGCAGTCCTGCTGAAGGGCTTTGCAGCCTTGTTCTTGAGGAGAGGGGAACTCGAGGAAACTCCTTGTCTCCAGCTTTTGGAAAAGGAATTCGATAATCCTCGGTTCCCCATCGTCCCCTCCCCAGTGCGCAGTTGTTCTCTCCACACCGCTGCGGAATTTTGTTCTTTCTTCCTCAGTTTCTTCGCCTTGGGTAAGTTTTAAAGTTTCTGAAGATAATAGTTTGCGGTAATTCTTCCTATACCTTAAATACAGGCAACTTCTCCCAACTCCTATCCACCCCCGGCGAAAACGCTCAGACTCTCCGGATTCGAAAATAAAGTGAAGGGGGAAATATAGGAGACTGGAGAAACTGCTCTGGGAACTCGTCCACAAGCAGGAGTAAGTGCCCGAGGAATGCTCTGCCGCTTTTCCTCAAGGCATCTCTTCCCTCACTAAGCGTCCAAATGGCTACCTGGAGGCTTTTGCTCGTGCGAATTGCTTCTTCTGGACTGGAAGTTCTTTGAAATAGCAGAGCTCTCAGAGCCATCGGCTGCATGTCTGCTGGTGCTACTTGATCCCTGTCATTATCACTTTTTTTTTTTTTTTTTTTGGCCTCACCTCTTCCTTCTCTTTATCACTCCGTTCCAGGAGCCAAGACCATGGACTTGGCAGCAGAGAGGGCTCCTGGCCGCCCGTGGCTCCCGCTGCCCACTTTAACATTATTTCAGCTCCTTCGTGTCTTTTGGCTGCTGTCACTGCTCCCGGGGCCCGCCCGGGTCAGCGGGGCGGAGCAGCGCCAGGTGTTTCAGGTGCTGGAGGAGCAACCTCCCGGCACGCTGGTGGGTACCATCCAGACGCGCCCAGGCTTCACCTACAGGCTCAGCGAAAGCCACGCCCTGTTTGCTATAAACAGTAGCACCGGGGCCCTGTACACCACTGCGACCATCGACCGCGAGAGCCTGCCCAGCGACGTGATCAACCTGGTAGTTCTTTCCAGCTCACCCACCTACCCCACCGAAGTGCGGGTGTTGGTTCGGGACCTCAATGACAACGCCCCGGTCTTCCCAGAACCCTCGATTGTGGTCAGTTTCAAGGAGGACAGTAGCAGCGGGCGGCAAGTCATCTTGGATACCGCCACCGACTCGGACATCGGCTCCAATGGCGTTGACCACCGGTCCTATCGCATTATCCAGGGCAACGAGGCGGGTCGCTTCCGCCTGGATATCACCCTGAACCCGAGCGGCGAGGGCGCGTTCCTGCACCTGGTGTCCAAGGGCGGGCTGGACCGCGAGGTCACACCGCAGTACCAGCTGTTGGTGGAAGTGGAGGACAAGGGCGAGCCCAAGCGGCGGGGCTACCTTCAGGTAAACGTGACTGTGCAGGACATTAATGACAACCCCCCGGTTTTTGGCAGCTCCCACTACCAGGCGGGGGTGCCTGAGGACGCCGCGGTGGGCTCCAGCGTCCTCCAGGTGGCGGCGGCGGACGCGGACGAGGGCACCAACGCGGATATCCGCTATCGGCTTCAGGACGAGGGGACCCCCTTCCAAATGGACCCCGAAACGGGGCTCATCACGGTGCGGGAGCCCTTGGACTTCGAGGCCCGGCGCCAGTACTCGCTTACGGTGCAGGCTATGGACCGAGGCGTTCCTTCCCTCACGGGGCGTGCCGAGGCGCTGATTCAGCTGCTGGACGTCAACGACAATGACCCCGTGGTAAAATTCCGCTACTTCCCTGCCACCTCGCGCTACGCCTCGGTAGATGAGAATGCTCAAGTGGGCACGGTGGTGGCTCTGCTCACGGTGACGGACGCAGACTCCCCAGCGGCCAACGGGAACATCTCCGTGCAGATCCTTGGGGGAAACGAGCAGCGCCACTTTGAGGTGCAAAGCAGCAAAGTGCCGAACCTAAGTCTCATCAAAGTTGCCAGCGCCCTAGACCGGGAGCGCATCCCTTCTTACAACCTGACAGTTTCTGTCTCGGATAACTACGGGGCGCCCCCTAGCGCAGCGGTTCAGGCGCGCTCTTCCGTGGCGAGTTTGGTGATTTTCGTCAATGACATCAATGACCACCCTCCCGTGTTTGCACAGCAAGTGTACAGAGTGAACCTGAGCGAGGAGGCGCCCCCGGGAAGCTATGTGAGTGGAGTGTCCGCCACTGACGGCGATTCTGGTCTCAATGCTAACCTGCGTTACAGCATCGTCTCTGGTAATGGACTGGGTTGGTTCCACATCAGTGAACACAGTGGTCTAGTGACCACTGGGCTTGCTGGGGGCTTGGACCGTGAACTTGCTTCCCAGATTGTACTGAATATCAGTGCTCGGGACCAGGGGGTTCACCCCAAGGTTTCCTATGCCCAGCTTGTTGTGACTCTCTTGGATGTGAATGATGAGAAGCCAGTGTTTAGCCAGCCAGAAGGATATAATGTGTCTGTCGTTGAGAATGCACCTACCGGGACTGAACTACTGGTGCTTGGGGCAACCGATGGGGACCTGGGTGACAATGGGACGGTGCGATTCTCCCTACAGGAAGCTGAGACCGACCAGAGGTCCTTTCGCCTGGATCCTGTGTCTGGGAGGTTGAGTACTATCTCTTCCTTGGACAGGGAGGAACAAGCTTTCTACTCCCTGTTGGTTCTGGCCACAGATCTGGGGTCACCTCCCCAGTCATCAATGGTTCGCATAAATGTGAGCCTCCTGGATATTAACGACAACAGCCCTGTGTTTTACCCAGTCCAATACTTTGCTCATATTCAGGAGAATGAGCCTGGAGGTAGCTACATCACCACGGTGTCTGCCACTGACCCAGACTTGGGTCTCAATGGAACCATCAAATATAGTATATCAGCTGGGGACAGGTCTCGGTTTCAGGTCAATGCTCAGAGTGGGGTTATTTCTACAAGAATGGCCCTAGACAGAGAAGAAAAAACTGCTTACCAGTTGCAAATAGTGGCTACTGATGGTGGCAATTTGCAGTCTCCCAACCAGGCGATAGTAACCATCACTGTGTTGGACACTCAAGACAACCCGCCTGTATTCAGCCAGGCTGCCTACAGCTTCGTGGTCTTTGAGAATGTGGCCCTGGGATATCATGTGGGTAGTGTGTCCGCATCCACCATGGATCTCAATTCCAACATCAGTTATCTCATTACTACCGGGGATCAGAAAGGTATGTTTGCTATCAACCAGGTTACTGGGCAGCTTACCACAGCAAGTGTGATTGACAGAGAAGAGCAATCCTTTTATCAGCTGAAAGTAGTAGCCAGTGGGGGCACAGTGACTGGAGACTCTATGGTTAACATAACAGTTAAGGATTTGAATGACAACTCTCCCCATTTCCTTCAGGCAGTAGAGAGTGTGAATGTGGTGGAAAATTGGCAGGCAGGTCACAGCATTTTCCAAGCCAAAGCTGTGGACCCCGATGAAGGTGTCAATGGCATGGTACTCTATAGCCTGAAGCAAAACCCCAAGAATCTCTTTACTATCAATGAAAGGAATGGTAATATTAGTCTGCTAGGACCCCTGGATGTTCATGCTGGTTCCTACCAGATAGAGATCTTAGCATCTGATATGGGTGTTCCCCAGCTCTCCTCTAGTTTCATCTTAACAGTTTATGTCCATGATGTAAATGACAACCCACCAGTGTTTGACCAGCTTTCTTATGAGGTCACCCTTTCTGAGTCAGAACCTGTGAATTCTCGATTCTTTAAAGTGCAAGCTTTTGATAAGGATTCGGGAGCAAATGGTGAAATTGCGTACAGCATTGCTGAAGGCAATACCGGGGATGCTTTCGGCATTTTCCCAGATGGTCAATTGTATATAAAAAGTGAACTGGACCGTGAACTTCAAGACAGATATGTTTTACTAGTTGTTGCTTCTGACAGAGCGGTGGAACCCCTTAGTGCTACTGTGAATGTTACTGTAATTTTAGAAGATGTAAATGATAACAGACCTCTTTTTAACAGTACCAATTACACATTTTACTTTGAAGAAGAACAGAGACCTGGGTCATTTGTGGGCAAAGTAAGTGCTATAGATAAAGACTTTGGGCCAAATGGAGAAGTAAGGTATTCTTTTGAAATGGTGCAGCCAGATTTTGAGTTGCATGCAATTAGTGGGGAAATTACAAATACCCATCAGTTTGACAGGGAGTCTCTTATGAGGAGGAGGGGGACTGCGGTGTTTAGCTTTACAGTCATCGCAACAGATCAGGGGCTCCCTCAGCCTCTTAAGGATCAGGCCACAGTACATGTTTACATGAAGGATATAAATGATAATGCTCCCAAATTTTTAAAAGACTTTTACCAAGCTACAATATCAGAGTCAGCAGCCAACCTGACACAGGTTTTAAGAGTATCTGCCTCAGATGTTGATGAAGGTAGTAATGGACTTATTCACTATTCTGTAATAAAAGGAAATGAAGAAAGACAGTTTGCTATAGACAGCACCTCTGGTCAGGTGACACTGATTGGCAGGTTAGACTATGAAGCCACACCTGCCTATTCCCTTGTAATTCAAGCAGTGGATTCAGGAGCAGTCTCCCTCAATTCGACCTGTACCTTAAATATTGATATTTTAGATGAAAATGACAATACCCCTTCTTTCCCTAAATCAACACTATTCGTTGATGTTTTGGAAAACATGAGAATCGGTGAACTCGTGTCCTCTGTTACTGCAACTGATTCAGATTCAGGGGACAATGCTGACTTACATTACAGTATCACTGGGACTAACAACCATGGAACTTTCAGCATTAGCCCAAACACTGGGAGTATTTTTCTTGCCAAAAAATTGGACTTTGAAACACAGTCTTTGTACAAATTAAATATAACAGCAAAAGACCAAGGAAGGCCTCCACGTTCATCTACAATGTCGGTGGTTATACACGTGAGAGACTTCAATGACAATCCTCCTACCTTCCCTCCGGGGGATATTTTCAAGTCTATTGTTGAGAACATCCCCATTGGAACATCTGTCATTTCTGTGACTGCACATGACCCCGATGCAGACATTAATGGGCAACTCTCCTATACAATCATCCAGCAGATGCCACGGGGCAACCACTTTGGCATAGATGAAGTCAAAGGCACTATTTATACTAATGCTGAGATAGATCGGGAATTTGCTAATCTCTTTGAGTTAACCGTTAAAGCCAATGATCAAGCTGTGCCTATAGAAACTAGACGGTATGCTTTGAAAAACGTGACTATTTTGGTTACAGACCTCAATGACAATGTTCCAATGTTTATATCACAAAATGCCCTGGCAGCAGACCCTTCGGCTGTGATTGGTTCTGTTCTGACCACAATCATGGCTGCTGACCCAGATGAAGGGGCGAATGGAGAGGTGGAGTATGAGATCGTCAATGGTGACACAGACACCTTCATTGTGGATCGCTATAGTGGGGACCTGAGAGTGGCTTCAGCACTGGTGCCTTCTCAGCTGATCTATAATCTCATAGTTTCAGCAACAGACCTTGGCCCTGAAAGGAGGAAATCAACCACTGAATTGACCGTCATTCTGCAGGGCCTTGATGGACCTGTTTTTACACAACCCAAATATATAACCATTTTGAAGGAGGGAGAACCCATTGGCACCAATGTGATATCAATAGAAGCAGCTAGCCCTAGAGGATCTGAAGCCCCAGTGGAGTACTATATTGTCTCAGTCCGTTGCGAGGAAAAAACTGTTGGACGGCTCTTTACTATTGGACGACGGAGTGGCATCATTCAGACTGCGGCCATACTGGACCGGGAGCAAGGAGCATGTCTTTACCTGGTGGATGTCTATGCCATAGAAAAGTCAACTGCCTTTCCCAGAACACAGAGAGCAGAGGTAATGATTTTGTCATTCCTTATGAATTATTTGTTGATTTTTTTTTTTTGAAAGATCATTCTCTTTCTATTTGCTTTCTATAATGATTTACCTTTATTGTTGAATTGTTCATTTTACTGACAGGACCATATAAAAATGTTCTGTCTTACAGACTAACAAGAAATACTGACAGGTTAGCTTTCAACCTGATCCGAACCAGAGTATGCATTTTGTCTCATACTATCTTATGTGTAAAGCTAAGGAGAATTCTTTAGCGATTTCAGAAGTTCAGGAAAAAATCCATTTATTCAAGTTAAATTACACCTCACAGTTAAGGAAGTCTACCAGAGGATGAGGAATCTCAGACTTGAGAAATCTTTATTCCACAATGAAGAACTTTGGTAGGAATAGCAATGTAGCATGGCTTTCTAGGGGGAGTGGCAATGGACTGACAGTTTACATCAGGACAGTATTAACTTTCACCTCCTCAGCAGTCTTGGCAGTTTCTTTATAGACAGTGACTAATTTTAATGTACTGAGCCAAGTTTGGGGAGATTCCTGATTTCATCTGCCTTCACATTTAAGGCACTGTCTTCTGACTCAACATAATCCTTTCACTTCTCTCTTGAACTAAAGCATGTAATGTGCTGTGAATGATCAGAGATTAGAAGCTGTTTCTTGAGACAATACCATATTGTTCAAAGCCATGGTATAAGTACAAGTTGTTCTGTCTGCTGATAGGTTAGACATTAATGTTTCATAGCATAAGCCAAAAAATTTCAAGCTTGGCCTTTCCCGGGGTATATTTTTGACTATTACTACCTCAGTGTATCATTGATTTGCTTTTTTAATTGAACTGCTTCCAATGTTGTTTTGACCATCAACTAGAAATGATACAGCTATACCCTGGATGGCTCATTTGCTGGTTCCTAAGTTCTCTCTCCCCTTCAATATATCCCTTCAAAGATATTCTGGTGTCACTCAGCCAAAAACACAAAATATCAAATGTGGTTTGTGATACTTGGCAGGAACCCAGACACAACATGCTAGTGAATTTGAGGCTCATGTGTTTGTTTTCTTGCTTTCTTTTCTTTTTTATAGTGGTGAGGGGTTTTCTTCATTTAAAATGTTCATTTATTATTATTAACTTTTCGAATCCCACGTGATTTTTTTTTTCAAAATAGCTAGTTCTGGCTCTTCTATTGATGAAGCAGTATATTCATGGCCTAGAGGATATTGGATATATAATTAGAGATATAATTTCCATAGAGACATAATTCTTGGAGATATCATTCTAAGTGAAATTCACTTTTATCTTGTACACACAGCCCTGAAGAAACTTCTACCCATATGTCCTCTTTTACCTAATTAGGTTTTCAATGATCTGAGATAGGTCTTACATACTGAGTTATTTGGTTTAACTCAGGCTATGATTTACATGTAATTTTATTTTGATTTGGGGTTATTCCTCTGCTAAACCCACTTCCTGGCTCTATTTTCCTTCTCTGGAGTTATTTCTTAGATGAAGAGATTTAATTAGTTTAAAAATGGAAATACTTATTAAAGACAGGCAATTAAGTCATTCTAGGCTTTAGAAAAAAATTTTAAACTATAAAACAGATTATGTTATTGGTTGTTGTTTGGTTAAAGTGTTTACCTTTGCTTGGCAATAAGAATAAATGTCCATTGTTATCATTAGAAGATTTATTTAGTCTTACTATTTACCCATTAGATATGCAAAAATTGGGCTTAAACTTATTAAATAGTGCTGTCTCTTCATTAGACATGAGGAGTAAAAGTAATAATTATAAATCATTTTGTTAATAATAGGAGGTAATATGTCTGTTATATTTTAACCTCAAATAACACCAATATGAAAACTTATTCATATTTGCTATAACCTGTTTAAAGGTCTGGAGAGAATTCACCATGATGATTTTTTTTTATGAGAAAAAATTGTTTGTCAGGGTATCTTCTGTGAACTAAAGTGCTGAAATTGTAAACCAAGTTTCAGTTCCCAAGCTCCAACCACTCCTAAAATTAAAAGCAAATGTGTTTCTCCAAGAATATTGAAAGCAGTAGTTGGGAGCTAGAATTTCATATTATTATTGGTTGTATCTTTCAATTATATACAATAAAGTTCTTTTTTCCTTCTGCTCAAACAATTAATTTACCATGATTCTGCAAAAAGAAGCTATAAATTACCTAGGGTTGTCAGAGGTGATTTTTCAATTGTTCGTTTCCAAGTGCAGACTTTGCTCCAATGCATTTTTAAACAATTTATTCCTGTACATTGATAGGAGTCTGTGTTGCTTACTCAGGTTTCTGGCTAGAGTCATGGCTGATCACATTCCATGGACGGAGGGTCAGTGGTAAAAGAGAAATGATTTAATCTGCATTCTTTTTTAAGCTCTGACACTTGTGTGGAGTGGGAGGGGTCCTGGGGATTTGGCTCCAGTACTGCTCCTTTCGGAGATTGTCCAGTTGTACACCTTCACCTCCCCTACCTATCATAGCTAAAACTTTGGTATATATAAGAGTGTCTTTAAAGGATGGCTTTGTGTTGCAGATACAAGGTTTATTATCCTTTCATTTCGTCTTTGTATTCTCAGAAGAGTCTTGATTATGTTAGAATAGCTCATATACATTTTGTACCTCTTTTCTACCTTCAGCAACAAAAAATAGAGATGTAGCACATCCACAGGCATTTCTTTTTTAACATATGTTTTATGGGAACATGCAACTTAGGGACTGGGTTGGACTTTTGAAGGTCAGAGGCTTTGTCTCATTGGTCTTTATGATCTCCTAGTATAAAATTTCCTTGATAATAATAATATCTCCTAGAGTCTGGTATAAACTCTTTGCGACCCCATGGACTGTAGCCTATCAGGCTCCTCCGTCCATGGGATTTTCCAGACAAGAGTGCTGGAGTGGATTGCCATTTCCTTCTCTAGGGGATCTTCCCGACCCAGGAATCAAACCCGGGTCTCCTGCATTGCAGGCAGACGCTTTACCATCTGAGCCACCAGGGAAGCCCAGTATAATATTTCCTTGATAATATTGTCTAGAGTCTGGTATATTACCTGATGTATAGAAGGTGCTCACTACATGTTTGCTATATGAGATAGTAGAAGAGCTAAGGCTGGTACATGTGTTCTTGTGTCTCAGGAATATTCAACAGAGAGAAGCAGGGGGAATGGAGGAGGCTATTAGTAAGTTTGATCTTATCATTAATTGAACTAGGGACATAAAGACATACCAGTTATCTCTGTTCTACAAATGAACTGAGAATTGTGAGACAGCTCAAAGAGGAAAGAAGAATTTAGATGGGTGGTCTCACATGGAGCTTAGCGTTTAAATCAAAGAAAATCCTATATATGCTTCCAGGTTGCAGTTCTCAAACTGGTTGGCCTCAGGACCCCAAAGAGCTTTGGCTTGGGTGTGTTTTATCTATTGATATTTATGTTATGAACATTAAAATTGAGAAAATTTTAAAATATTTATTAATTTCTTGAAAAATTACAGTAACCATATAATATATATTTGTTATTAAAATAACTTAATTTTGTCAACCCTAAGAACTAACAAAAAAGACATATTATTTTATGTTTTCACAAATCCCTTTAATATTCGGATTAAGAGAAGACAGCTGGATTCTCAAATCTCATTTTGTCTATTATAATATGTTGTTCTGGTTAAAATATATGAAAATAATCTATCTTCCCTCAGACAAAGCTGAATAAGAGAGAGATATTTTGATATCCTTTTCATATAACAGTTTCTTTTGATACTATACCAAAATTTCACAAGTGGCTGTTTCTTAAAATTTACTTGCAATAAAGAATCTGAAACCCTACCATTGAATTTTTCATGCTTTGTTGCATGAAGATATTGATCTACTTGCTTTATGAATGGAAATTTTACCTATGTATGACTTAGAAACATCAGGCACTGGTCATTTGGAAAATATTGGTATAACTGATAAGGATCTATCAAAAGAGCCTTTATATATATTGACTCACAACCTCATGGTAATGGTTCAGAGTTTTCCAAATTTGAATTTTCACTTGAAAGCTCAAATTTTATCATTAATAACATACATTGTTAGTTGTTTCCTGAAGTATCAGGCTCCCTTTGTTCATTATCAAACAAACAAAAAATGTCTGCCATTTTTTTAAAAAAGCATGGTTTCTCTATGAGTTGTTTTTTTCAAGGAAAAATTGTATTCCAAAAATAAAGCACTAGTTCAGCTTACAACTCAATCCATCACACACATGCTTTTCTTTGAGACCAGTGTACATAGGAACAGATTAATGGCTCTTTGTTCATGCTTCACTGTTTGCGTCTTTTCAAATATTGAAAAGACATTGGGATTTAAGGGTTGAGATTTAATAAAATTAATAATTTACTGTTTCTTCAAGGAAAAGTCTTTAGTTTTTAAGTGAAACTGGCATTTTATTTTCACTGTGACTAGTAAGTGAATAATACAATTACACCTGGAACACTTTGGAGCCACTGCGTGGCTTTGTGCTAAGGTAGCAGCAGTTTTACCAGCTATCAGTTTTGCACGTCTAGTGTAAATGTCAACACAGTGAAATGGCAAACACTGCTTTGTATTATTATGAATACAGTTTTGATTTCCCAGGTGTCTCTAATGGTCTCTGGTATGCCTAGGGCACCATTTTCTGTGGTGAGAGAACCATCGGTCTAAGTACTGACATTTTTGCAATTCAGTAAAAATAGTAAGACAACTAGAAATAGTCTATTAAAAGTGTGCTTAGAATATTAAGTGAACAAATTATGGTTTTTTAAAGATTAGAAATGAATTTTAGCAACTGATAATAAACCAATTTACTTTCACAATGAAACCATCAAGATTTCCAAGAGAAATGGTGGGAACATTTGTAATTAATACTGAATATCAAACTTAGAAATACTTTTCTTCCAGACTGTTCAGAATAAAGGTGAGTTAGCCTTACATTAAATGCCTGTATATCTTGTGTATCGTTCCTCACAGGCAAAATATAAGCAAAGAATTGAATAATAATAATGGTAATAATTATTATAAAATGTATTGAGTATTACTGTGTCCAGTGATTGAGCTGAGTACTAAGTGTTTCTTCAGCAATTTTATCATTGTAGCCTCACAACATGTCATATCACTCCCTCTTTGTAGTTGTGGAAGCAGTCTCAGAAAAGTTAAGTGATTTGTTTAAATTCAGATAGATAGAAAGAAAACCACATCCAGACTTGTAGTCCATTATCTGAGTCCATAGTTACTCTCCTATAAAGCCAGGTCAGTCTGTGGCCTTAGTTAAGAGAGGGGCCTTTAATCTGATGGATACAACTGTATATGTAAGCTTTTGATAACCTTGTTTTTATACCCTTTTTTTGATGTTAAAAAGTCTTTGAAAAGTGGTATTATGTGTTGTCTGAACCAAGAGAAGTATGGCTTCTGCTGCCTCAGTCAAGACCTTCAGCAGATGCTGTTCATTCCTATGGGTCACTTAGATAGGAACAAGGACACCAGTTTGAGGACATGTGGAGGTGTTTCTGGAACAGGGAAGAGGGTGAGAACATGAGAGGGGCCTTGGAGACAAAGGGAGGGCATATTCGGTGACTTTCCTCACCCACAGTATTCTGCAGATTGGAAGCAGTCGCTATACATTATGAAGGTAGAGAATCCATTTTTGGATTTTCAGATGATAACTCTTACTCTCCTAAGAAATAAAGATGAAATTGTGTGGATGACTTGTGAAGATTATATGAAAAGGAGGAAAACATTTTCTTACTTTCTCAGCTTTTGACTTCCACGGTGTTTATTTTTTTAATAATCTATGGTTATTTTCTGATTTTGTTTTTTCCCTGTTGGTATGTTTTTGAATTTGTTAAACAAAACACTGTGATTTAAAGGGCTCTATAAATTTTCAAGTCATGTACACAGATAGGGAATACTGATGAATGATTAAGCTCGTGCTGCATAATTTCATATATGGCTTCAGGATACTCAATTTCCTCTCTCTCTTTTGGTTACAGATTTCCATAGATATAATTTATCTTCTGACAAAGTTATTGTTTCTTTCTTTTTTTTTGCCTTTATTAAAACCCAAATTATTTTTAATCCTTTTTTTTTGGTTTCACTATACTTTGAAGCAACTACCCTAAGAATAGTTTTGAAAAGATGCTTATGTACTCCATATTTTGTGGAATCAGTTTTTCATTGCATCATCTGTGTCTTGCACTTTGTCATCGTTACAGTGAAAAACTGCCGAAGAACCTCATTAGCTGTGAGGGATTGTTAAGTTAGTGACTATAAAGGATTCCACAGGCTCTGAAGTGTGTCGTCTCTTCTAAGAAGTAATAAATCTAAGATTCGGCTCTTTTTAATAACCATGATATTAGGTAGTATTCAGAATTAGGAGCTTGGGAGTGAAAATTGGGGAATAGTAACTGGCAAATCATATGGTCAAAATAAAGGGTTTGTTAAAGTGTCCTAGATATGGACTATGGTAAATATATTCTATTGCTTTCAGGCTTTAAGTAGTCTTTGACAACATATGGCTGATTTTAATACTACAATAAGGGAGGAGAGAGTATGAATAATGCAGAGAAAAGAAAATGAAAAAAATTCTATTAGGCAAATATTATTTATAAAATGTATACATGTAACATATTAAAATATACATAATGCCAGGTACTAACATGTGTGCAACCACTGTACAAAGTTGTATGCAACCATCACACAAAGGTTGATGGATTTTCCCTGGTATTAAAATCCTGAGACAGAATAGGACAATAAGGTCAGGAAGATGACACAATCTAATTGGAAGATACTTTATATGTGGACTTCCCTTGTGGCTCAGCTGGTAAACAATCCGCCTGCAATGCAGGATAACTGGGTTCGATCCCTGGGTTGGGAAGATCCCCTGGAGAAGGAAAAGGCTACCCACTCCAGTATTCTGGCCTGGAGAAGTCCATGAACTGTATAGTCCATGGGGTCGCAAACAGTCAGACACAACTGAGTGACTTTCACTTTCTTTCTTTTATATGTGGTACCCAGGAATTGACTATAGGGACACAGAGTCCGACATATATCAATATTTAGGAAACAATTGGGAGTTACAACCAAGTTTTAAGGTATTCAGAAAATGTTGAGAAGCATTTATAAACTCTGACAGCAGGCAGTTGGGAGCCAATGGCATTGTTATGGATTGTTTGTTTCAGGTTATTGACATTTTTTGCTAACATTTTATCATATATAGATTCTAATATATATAAAGTGCTTACATTATGTCAGACACAATAATCCGTGACATCTGACCATTTAACAAATGAGGATACTGAGGCTAATGAAAGTCAAGTTTATGGAGCTTGTTTATGGTGGAAGTGGATTTGAACCCAGCAGTCTGACTTGAGTATGTATGTTTAATCCCAGCACAGAATGTTATAACAATGGTTGATACTTTCAGTACTCTTATAGGCATTCAGGTTTTACTGTGTAAAAAAGTTGTTTTCACATTTTTATGTTCTTTCATACTAGTGACTGAAAAAATAAAGGGTAAAGTGAAATTTAAAGACCCAATAGCAGGATAACTTTGTTGTTGTTTAGTCGCTAACTCATTTCCAACTCTTTTCAACCCCATGGAATGTAGCCCATCAGGCTCATCTGTTCATGGCATTTCCCAGGCAAGAATACTGGAGTGGGTTGCCATTTCCTTCTCCAGGGTACCTTCCTCACCCAGGGATCAAACCCATGTCTCCTGCATTGACAGGCTGATTCTTTACCACTGCACCACCTGGGAAGCCCAGTAAGATTATATAGGTACTTCTTAATCTTTATCTAGGTTACACTTGAATAAATGGACCTGTAGTGTCAGTTCTTCATTTTATTTTCTTCAGCTTTCAGTGAAAATATATTTCCATTCTTCCAGTTACTGCCTCATTTACTTTCTTCCTTTTTCAGCAAAATTTTTGAAAGAGTTGCCTATACCTGTCTTCTTTCTTCTCTTTGTCTTAAAAATCCACCCACATCAGACTTAGCTTCTGCAACTCTAGTGAAATTGTTGTTACCAATGTCTCAATAATAGCCACATTTTTACATCATTGGGTGCACTCCAGGAGCTCCACCCATGACAATTGGGCAATTCCCAGTGTCCATTGTATATGTACTTCTAAGTCATCAGACTCTGGGGAGTTTTATTCTATTTCTTGGACCAGTGCCTTTTCAGCCTTCTTCAACAACTTCTCTCCATGCCTTCAAATTTCAAATGTTGGAATATCCCTGGAATCAGTTCTTAAAAAACTAGTGCTTTTTAATCTATACTTATCCCCTGGAAGATCTCAATCAACCTCATGATTTTAGATAACATATACATAGATGACTCCAAAATTTTATCTTTAACTTGTATAGCACTCCTGAATTCCATATTCATATAAAAATTTACATATTTGACTAGCTTCTCAATAGATGTTTGAAGTTAACATTTCCAAATCTGAGCTCCTGTATCTTCCCCAATAAAAACTGACTCAGCCCTTAACCATCTCCTCCTCCTTTGATCACAACCCCAATCTTCTAACTGCTCAGGTCAAAATCTGGAGTTATTCTTTGACTTCTCACTTTCCTCAACCTGTGTGTAATCTGTCAGTTAATCTTGGCCCTCTCTTAAAAATATATCTGGAAACTGATCTTTTCTCATCATTTACACTTTAACTCCCTTGGTCCAAGACACCGTCATCCTTCCCTTGGATTGTTGAAGACATCTTCTTACTGATCTCCAGCATTCTTTCCTACTCTTCTTTTTCCTTGAGTATTTGCTTTATTCATACTGGCTTCTTGCTGGGTCCCAGAACTTGCTAGGCACACACCTACCTCAAAACTGTTGCTCCTGGCTCCTCGATCTCCATAGAATGCCCTTTCCTCCAGATAGCTAGTTGGATCGTTTTCTCCTACACTTCAAATATTTGCCAGTATCTCCCATTCTAAGTGAGAATTATTATTTTTTGACTTATTCTTATAGTCCCACCCTCTCCTATTCTGCCTGATCTCCATTTCCCTACTGTGGTGTTTCATCTTCCTCCCCTATAGAATTGATCAGCCTCCTTCACTAGCTTTTTCTCGTCTCCCAAGATGCTCAGTGCTGGAATGCCCTGGAATCAGTTCTTGAAATTCTTCTCTTTCTAACCAACTCTGTTCTCCTGCGGTGAGGAGTCCAACCAATCTCATTGCTTTAAATAGCATACATACACTATATAGATAAGTGCATATATAAGTGCATGTGTGTGATATGATTTGCTGATCCATAATTTTGGTTATGTTTTATCCGTCTTCTTCCACAAGAGGAGGTATATGGAGGTATGCTATGTTCACTGATGTAGCTCAAGAGCACAGAACATTACTTGGAACATAGTAAGCACAAAGTAAATTTTTGTTGAATGAATGAATGAACAGATCAATTGACCTCTCTGCTTCTGTCTTTGATCTCTTTTATCTAGTCTAGCAGAAGTGATCCTTTAAAATATAGGTGAGAGCATTTCACTCACTTCTTCAAAACCCCAGGCTTTGCACTTCACTGGTTGTAAAGCCAGATCTTTAGAGTAAGCCCTAAGGCCCTATGAGACCCTCTTATCAGTGACTTTCTGACATCTCTTCCCCTGGATCTCCTTCCCTGAGCTTGCTCAGCAATCTCAGTGTGGGCTCTGTCCAGGCCTCGGGTGCTCCTATCTCATGCCTTGGGCTGGCTGCACTCTCAGCCTCAATTGCTTGCTGAGCACTTTTCTTACCTCTTTTCTCAAAGTCATCTTGCAGAGTTTTCCTTCCCTCCACCTTCCTTTTTCTCTTTCCTTCTTCTTGTTTCTTCTTAGTCTCTATCATCACCCAACAGAATACATATGTTACTTCTTTATTTTGTTTATTGTGTTTTCCTTCAAAAATATATGTTCCACCAGGGGAAAGGTTTTCTGCTCTTTATTATTGCTGTATTCCCAGCACCTTCAATATGTCTGGCTCAGGACAGACACTCAGTAAATCTTCAATAAACTAAGGAATTACTGTTGAACATGCTGCAAATATGCGGCCTAAGTGCCAGGAGCTCAGTCAGTGAAGCGTGCTGAAGGGAAGGAGTCATTTTTCATGTCTCAAGCCAAGCCGTGGAGCTTCTTCTGAAATTAGTGAAGCTAGCTAATTATCCAGGACTGATTTTCCTGGATTAAATGACCGTGGCTGTGAGATGTGAGTGGTTAAAAACCTGTAACTCAGTCTCCAGAAATCTGTATTGCCTAAAGTACAGCGAGATCACTAATGCTTATTTTATAGACATTTTTGGTCAAGTAGAACATTTTAGAATATATATATAAAACAATGTATGTATATATATATATATATATGTAACTATATACATGTCACTGTATTCCCATGGCTTCTCATTTCCTTAGAACTTATCAAATTTTGCTTTAGAGAGCAAATCTTAATTTATTATGAACCATGTTACTCTTTCTGCTAAAAAGCAGAATAGCAATATTCTACTTTGGATATTGATAAGTTTAAGTGCTATCATTCTTTTTTCAAATTTACCATCCTTGCTCAATATTTAACATCAACGATATCAGTCAACTTGACTAATAAAATACGGCAAAGAAAATATTATTTAGCATTTCATTTGGACTGAAGTTTAGGTGAAAGAGTGCAGGTTTTTGATTTGGAAGAAGCTTGATTCAAACATTGTCATGGTTACTCTCTGAATTTCATTTTCCTCATTTGTAAAATGAATATGATTACCTATTTCAAGACTTCTTGTATGAGTGGGGAAAAAAAAGGCGCTCACTAAAATTTGTTAGTTTCCATGCTCTTTCTTTCCAAAGTACAGAAGTATTAACATTTAAAAAAAAAAAAAAAAGCTTTCTATTTCTAAAGTGCTATAGAGTACTATTTTTCCTTTTTTCCCCTTGATTTCCCTAACAAGTCTGTGAGGAGGCAGATAAGGTGTTTTTTGCTTCATTTATAGGAAGAGACACAGAGAATATCATGACTTGTATGTGGTCACAAACTTAAACTAACATTCAGGTTTTCCTGACTTTGGTCCACATGCTTGGCACTAAATCACACTGCTCAGTCTGCAGTTATGTTGATGCTATTTATCCATTCATCATTTTATTATTGTTGACATAATTCAATAATAGTTATAGTCTCTTAAGGGAATTAATTTACTAATCCAGAAACTTTGTTGAGAGGCTTAGTTGCTTATAAAACAATCAAATTAAAATAGATTATTCAGTGTCTGTTTCATCTTAAAGCCTTCTCTTTTATTTAGAGGAGAAATGTTCATCTCTCAGTTGTCAAATATTGACTACCAGGAATCATGTGTGTTTACCTGAGAACCTATTTTGAAATTTTTTGGTCCATTACTTAATGTAGTTCTCTTCATTGAAGTCAAACTGACTGGTCCCATCAAATAAAGGTACAACTATCTTTTCTTCAAAAATACTTTGTTTTCTGTAATACATATACATTCTGGTAACTTCTTTGGTGTAAATTTTATAATTCATAAATAAAACATTTCCCTGAAATGAAAAATGCTTTATTACTTTCTGAAATTGTTCAAAATAAACAAATATCCATAGTAGATATGCTTCTCTTCTGCTTGGCATAGTGGTCTGTTGTATATAACTTTGTCTTTTAGTCAAAATATTTACTCTTTATGTTTATAGACACATCCATTTCATGCTACAGTGGGTTTGAAGCAGGTTACACAATATATATATATACAAAGAAAAGGATGATGGAGTAGTTAAATGAGTCTCTGGGAAGCAAAAATAAGTATAACTAAAAAAATAATCCTGGACTATATAACATTAGCATACAGAACATGTATGACTTAGATAGTCCACTAAATTATATTTGGTTTGCTAAAGGCCAGATTAAATAGAGATATAATATCAGGTAGGTAAGCCATGGTGTCCTCAATTAAACAAGCACATGCACACAAAAGGCAGTTAACAAAAGAAATACAGGTTTTCTAAACCTTAAGGACCTAAGAAGAATTTATCTCACAGATGCTCAAAAGAGATCTATGTTTAACTGATGGTTTTCTCAATGGTACTTTTACTAATACAATGACACATTTTCAATATCTCTTATTTTGATGTCTTTTAGAATGTACTTATGATAAATGGTAAAAGTGCGATTCTATCAAACTATTGGTGGATCAAAAGAGAAGCCCTATTGGTAATGTGCTCTTGTTTGGCTTTATTTCATGTAGTGAATTAATATTTTATAATCAGATGAAACATTCCTACTGGGGCTTTCACATTAGCATTTCTATAGCACATAAGAGGGATAACTTGACCATTGGGTTTCAGTAAGATTTTAGCTTAATCAATCCATGAGGGATCTTTACTTGTATTCTTTAAAGGTTCATTTAAGGCAATTGCTTAAAAGGCTTGGCCCAAATCTAGCAACCTGTGTCTTAGGTTGTGACCATTTCTTAAAAACATAATTGAATTACTAAAGTTTACTTGAATTAATTATATTGCTTTATCGTAGTATTTTTCCTCACTAGTAGCTATATGCCAGCCCTTTAATTGCTACAAAAAAGTTGACTCAGTCTCTTTTTTAAAGATGTAACTTCAATTCTCCACTGAAAAGATTAGAATACTAATTTATTTGTATGACTAAATGGGGCAGAACTGTCTGTGTTGCATCTACAGCTTAGTGTTTTATTACCTTGCATAATAAAACAGGCAAAGTTATTTATCCATTGAGGTTGTAGTTAATTACAAGTAAGTAATGAATCCTTAGGATTTCAAGTCCAGGGCCTGGCAGATTTAGAACACACTTGACCTCTGACTTGCTGGAAAATGTAGGATGTGGGAGTAAAAATTTTCTTTATAGGACAAGATGCTTTGTGATGGGAGGGACCACATAAGCTTGCCAAAACTTTGGGTCAAACTGAGCACAGATGGCCATAGCTGATAGAAGTGTCTATTACTATATTTTCTTCTAGGCACTTTTCTGCCTATGTGTCACTGTGTTTATACTAAAATGAAGAATTTTTGCTGCTCAGCAACCAAGAAAATATACATTTAGAGAATAAAGTTTTTGTTAAGGAAAAAAAATTGGTAGTTTTAGATGTTGGATAGCAAAAGATATAAGGAGGTGTTGCTTTGAGACGTATTAACATTAAGCAAAGGCAGTTGTCCAGGAGAAAGGTCTTTGTTATACATGTCTAAAATTAAATAAATCACATTATACATTCACTTCTTAGCTTGTCCCTACCTTCTGCCTCAAATACTACTTGAAACAAAAAGTGGCCTAAGGAAATACATTATGTTAGTTGATATAACTTCTTATAGTATACAGGGTAAACATTTGACAAAGGAAAAAATCTAAATTTTATTTTCTGACTTTAAGTGTTTCTAAAAATAATTATTTTAAATCCTTAATTAAAGGATTTAATATGTACTTCAATTTCTGAAGGAGTTCTATGTTATTCTTAATATTGAGTATTATTGAGTGCATTGCATGATTAAATACTGAAATAAGCATGAATTTGAAGGTCAGACTAATTTTGTTCAAATCCTGGCTGTACCTTTTCAAGCTTTGTGACCTTGAAGCAGAAGTTAAACTTCTCTGAGCTACAGAGCCTTCATCTGGTAAAAGGAGAGAATTCTAACTACTTACCTTAACCACTGTACAAAGCACCGCATATTTTCCTAAAGTCCACTTGGTTTACATTTGTTGCTGCTGCTGCTGCTGCGTCGCTTCAGTCGTGTCCAACTCTGTGCGACCCCATGGACTGCATCCTACCAGGCTACTCCGTCCATGGGATTCTCCAGGCAAGAACACTGGAGTGGGTTGCCATTTCCTTCTCCAATGCATGAAAGTGGAAAGTGAAAGGGAAGTCGCTCAGTTGTGTCCGACTCTTTGTGACCCCACGGACTGCAGCCTACCAGGCTCCTCCATCCATGGGATTTTCCAGGCAACAGTAGTGGAGTGGGGTGCCATTGCCTTCTCCCTTATTGGTGCTACATTCACTTATTTACTCCTTATTTACTTATTTACTCCTGTGTGGTCCACAAGGCAATGATTAAAAAGGAAAAAAGTGTAAACAGCTATGAGGCATGTAAATAGCTACTGTCCATGCAGAAATTACAATGACATTTCAAATGATGCCATGTGGATGGGGAACAAAACACAACTTACAAATTATATTTCTTAGTTTAAAGGAAATTACTAAGGAAGCACATTAGAAAATACCTCTCTGGTTATTTTCTCCATTATAATATATCTGGCAAAAAATAACTTTTTAAATGATGGTGACTAATAAGCTGAAAAACATACCTGAGCAAAGAAAGGTTATTACCTAAGTCAAGGAAATGGAGGTAGTTTTTACATTGTTTATTTGCCTATAATTTAAATAAATTTCAGGATTCTTCTTTTAATTTTAATATAATGTGAAACCAGATAAACATCATCCAATTTATGGACCATGTTCTGTTAAGAGTATCAAATATTACAGTCATTTTAAAACACAGGCAGGCTACCTGAGAAATGCAATAAAAATAAAAACTTTATTGAAAGACAGGCTGTTAGAAATTAAACATCAGAACATATTTAAGGTGTAAAATATCTTTATTTCATAATTGAAATATCTAGAAGAGACATAATTTTAAATATTCCCACAATGCATAGTAATCACTGCAATTTTACAAGTTTTATTTCTAATAAAAATTGTCTTAGAAACTGTTCCATTTTCTCTGTGCCTTTCTGAGTTAGTTGTCTTCTTTCTGTCCTAATGGAGGAAATAAAACATGGTACTGCTCTCTTTATGTGTCTGATCTGAGGTCAAGGCATTCACATTGCAATAGTTTTGAATGCACCATGACTATGAAGGCAAATAAATTTAAACAGAACTGGAGTGATAGGAAGATACCAGTTTTTGTTGATTTCCAACTTGTGTCAGACACTGTCCTATATGCTTTACAGATATTATCTCATCTACTCCTCTCAAAAATTCTTTGAAGTGCATCTCAGTATCTCCCTTTCACAGATGAAGAATCAAGGACCACAGCAATTTGAGTAAATTGTTCTGTAGTAAAGCTGGATTTGAATTCATTTGGTTTCAAAGCTTTTTTCTTTCTACCACATTCTACTATTGTTTAATTATTATAAATTATTATCTGCTAAGGTAATAGAAAGAATGAGATAAAAAGAAAAACACCATAAATATAACAGAAGGCATCTGAATCTTGACCTGTAGCATAGCCAGCCAGATCTTACTTTTTTGTTTGAAATATTTATATAATGAATATTCAATTTTTAAAAACTAAAAAATATAATCAAATGATTTTTTGAAGTGTTAATAATCTCCCTTCAAAGAATATTACTTGCTTCAAAGATTAACCATGAGTCACATTAAAAGGCAAGACATGCTGAGAAATCACAGAAAATTTCTATTTGCTAAGATTTGATTTTATGATTCATTGTTGTTGTTCAGTGGCTCAATCATGTCCAACTTGTTGTGACCCCGTGGACTGCAGCACACCAGACTTCCCTGTTCTTCACCATATCCTGGAGCTTGCTTAAACTCATGTCTATTGAGTCAGTGATGCCATCCAACCATCTGGCCCTCTGTTGTCCCCTTCTTCTCCTGCCTTCAGTCCTTCCCAGCATCAGGGTTTTTTCCAATGAGTTGGCTCTTCGCATCAGGTGGCCAATGTATTGGAGCTTCAGCTTCAGCATCAGTCCTTCTAATATTCAGGGTTGATTTCCTTTAGGATTGACTGATTCATCTCCTTGCAGTCCAAGGGATTTTATGTTTAACTGAATTAAATTAGATGTTAAACTAACTTTGAAAGGGACATTTCTTTCATTGATATACCCAAACAGATATCCTAATTAAACACTCAAAAACGAACGAATCAATTTCTGCTTTTAATAATGGGTTAGAAGAAAGAAAAAAAATAACATATTCAATGTCAATTTAGTAACTGATAATTAATATGGATGTAGTCATGCATGGAAGAAGGGGCAATATGGAGCCTATACTTATAAATACATTTAAACATCTATGTATGTATACATAACCAGGTATATTTATATGCAGATTGCGTTGAAGATTAGTGCTATTTCATGTGTAAAGTCTTCATTATCAAGCCAGGTGAACAAGAAGACTATTGAATTCAAATATAGCAAACAGTGGGAAGAGCAAGTACTTTTGGTACAGACACACTAGGGTACAATTCATGATCTTAGGGAAGCTGTCTAATATGTTAGTGTGTCAGTTACCTCTTTGTGAAGTCTATTTCACAGAGCAGTTTTGAGAAATTAAATAAATGTACCCAGAATGTTTATCCCAAATAAGTATATAGTTCATCTCTCTCTCACCTTTTTCATTTGCGTAGATGCTAACTTTGCCATAAACCAGGCATGATAGCAAGGTTACAGCATTGAGAGCTGCGTAAGAGACACCTCATGTTTTCACCTCTGCTTTTAAATGAGAGCAAAGTTGGGGGCTATCCTGCAGTATTTCTCGGAAGAGGATTCAAACTTAGGATTTCCAGTTTTCTTCTGAGATGCAAGATGGACACAGAAACAGAAGAGTTGTTGCTCTTTCTCCTGTCCATTTGCCCAGGTGTCCGTGTTCAACTTGGGGCTTCTCTGCTGGCTCTGATGATAAAGAATCTGCCTGCAATGCAGGAGACTGAGGTTTGCCTGGGTCAGGAAGATCCACTGGAGAAGAGAATGGCAACCCACTCCAGTATTCTTGCCTGGAGAATTCTATGGACAGAGGAGTCCATGGGGTTTCAAAGAGTGGGACATGATAGAGTGTCTAACACTTGCACTTTTTTTTTCCATATATTCACCTTGCTAAAATCTTTTTTTCTACAGTAATCAAGGACTTCTATGTAAGAAAGGACCTTGGTCTTATTGTGAATAATTTATTTGCCTCTGTATTGCCTTCCCATCCTTAACTTTTATCCCAGTGTTCAATATGCCAAACATGGTATTTAGTACTGGAGATTCAAATTTTCATTTTACAGATCTGTGCCTTCGAGAACAAACAGTCCAACAGGAACACAAACATCACACAAACCATTATCAGAACATGTGGAAGATTGCTGTGATTAAATAAAGTTTGACCAATTGATCATAGTGACTGGTTTCACACAATTGAGATTATTTATCTTACTTAAGAATTCAGTTTTTGTACTTCATAAGGGGTTGTCTGCAAACTTTAAATTATTAGAAGTGGAATCATTTTCTTGGTGTATCTTCTGAGAAGAAAGCTGTAAGACAAAACCTATCTTTAATATTTTTCTATTTTTAAAATATTTCATATGAGAACTCATTGTGTTACTAAACAGAGTTTGATTTAAAGTATATCCATCTTGAGCCTTATCCCAGAGATACTGTAGTATTAAGATGCTCTTGGATAGTCTAAGGCTCCCCCTCAGTCCTAATGAGCCTCCTGTCCTCCCTTCTCACTAGGACACTTGTCCATTCTGGGCTTATGCCTGCCCTTAGGAGCAACCTTTGCTCAAAGAAGCCTCTATGCATGCTTATATTTGATTCATCTATCTTCAACATTATTTCTGTCTCTGATAATGTTGTTAAACAATAACAGCATGGTTATAAACAGTGATCATTAAACAATAATAGAAACTATTCCTAAAATAATTGAAACCATTTATTAAGAAAAGATGATGATTTGTATTCTTTAATTCAAATCTCAAAATAATACTGTGAAATATATGATATAACTGTATTTTCTTAGTGGTTCCACAATAAAGAACCCATCTGCCAATGCAGGAGATGCAGGTTTGATCCCTGCGTTGGGAAGATCCTCTAGAAAAGGAAATGGCAACCCAATCCAGTATTCTTGCCTGGGAAATCCCACAGACTGAGGAGGCTGGTGGGCTACAATCCTTGGGGTTGCAATAGGGTCCATCATGACTTAGTGACTGAGCACACACTCACACACTACTCTTTTATAGATGAGAAAACTCAAGCCTAGGGAAAGATGAATTTGCACTCTTTGGGGACTTTGTTGGTGGTCCATTGACTCTGTGATCCCAGTGCAGGGGGTCCATGCAACTATGAATTCACACGTTACAACTGAAGACCCCACAACTAAGACTGGTACAGCCAAACCAATCAATAAATAAAAATAAATATTAAAACCAATTTACTCCTTTTGGGTCATACTACTAGCAAGGTGTAAAACCCGAACTGGAGCCCAGGCACTGTAAAACCTATCCCTATCAGTAGCATATGCTAATGAAGTTTCTGATAGACATTAGTATGGGAACTTTTAAATAAGAAATTAGTATTTTCACTATATGTGGTATATTGTTTGTATAATTTTGTGTGTTTATTGCATAGGTAGAATTTGAGATCACTTTAAGTCTTTTGGGGAATAAGTCATAAATTAAAAGATAGAATGAATGTAGAAGCAAAATTTTAATCAAATGAATCTGGAAAGACAGTCTTTGAAATATCACTAACTTGTGCAGAATATGAGAATGTATGAAAATATTTTCTTTGGCTTATTTTTCCAAGGGCTTTTATTGTTTCTGTTTTGTATATTCAATAAACAAAATTCAAACTTTTAAAAGTATTCCATTTTCATATAGTGATACATTTTACTTTGATTAGTTCTCAGAACATAATGCACATGATTCCTCATGTGGATGCTTATTTAAAATGAAAATTATGTTTTAGAAGATTCAAGCAGTATCTTTGGATCATGTCATTTCAACAAGCCCCTCAAGTGATTCTGATGCCAATTGCCTCTGATCTCTTTGTGAAAAGCCTTTCTTCTTTAATTGGTTAGGTTTTTTTTAAAGAGATTAATTATACTTTTGCCAATTTGGAAACTTCTCTGAAGTGATAGTAATAACAGTAAGATCAACACAGGCAGCCCCAGTGGAAAATTACCTTTTCCTCTTTGACACCCTCTCAAAAATACTAGACTCCTTTGGATTTAGTTGACAAGCTGTAACAAATGCCTCCAGAAACTAATGAAATACTAAAACATTAATTGAATAAGTAAAAATGCATACAGCTCTATTTATTAATCAATTAAACTCATGTAAATATATTATAAACAGTAAAATAGCATTCAGAATCCCCTCACTGCCTTCTCAAAAATTACCTGTCACAAGATAGCTTCTATTTATTTATTTATTTTATACATTTGTGGTACATTTAGAAAGGAGATAAAAGTGATAGATTTTTGTTGGTACAGCTAAACTTGCAGAGATTAAATTGTCTTATGAAAAGCAATAATTTCCAGAGAGATCCAGGAAAAAACCAATATGAAAGTACTAAATAATGTTCCAAGTACAAGGGAATGGCTCTGTGAGTCAACCCTAGAAGAGTATATTTAGAAGGACCTTAAGTAAGGACTTTTTACTTTGAACAGAATGGATAAATGGTGCTTTGAAAAATACATGAAGTGACCTGAGGCAGTAGGCATATAGCAGTTTATGCTAATATTAGAGATTTACATTTAATAACAACTAATATATTATGTACTTTACTGACTTATTTGAGAAAGACCTCTTAGTTTTCATATTATGGTTCTGTAACTGTGGAATTACTACCAGTATAGAGGCCCAAAGTATCACTAGTTCTGGTCTTCTGAGAAGTGAATGCAGGGTATAGTAATTTCCACTTATGAGAAAATAGATTAATAATTAATAAAACTTTAACAAGATTTTAGGATCCTTCCTTTGCTCAATTATTCTTTTTAACTTCTGACAATATGTTGCACAATGTCTTTTAATTCATGTATGTTTTCTTTTCCCTTATCCAAAAAGCATTTACATTTACAAATAAGAGTATTTTTACCTGCCCACTCAAGATACAATCAGTAACATTCTAGATGTAAAGAGTAACAGAACAAGTGGAAAAAATGCAATTTAGCGTAATTGAAACATGTGCCTAGCCATCTGGAGCACTTCTGCATAATATAAAGACATTTGGCATTTTAAATAAAGGATTTTGAATTAAACCAGAAATCTTTTGTGTCTTCCAAAGACATTGATTTATTGAGACTATGTGTGGCTTTCCTTCATATCCAAAAGATTAATGATTTCCTAAATGTTCTTTCATTCCTTCTTTTTATAAAAAGAATACATACAGTTAACCAAAATGACATCCTTGAGGTTATATGCACAAAGGTGACTGAAATATTGCAAAGTATTTTGTTTCAACAATTAATCAAATGATACAAAGTGTAAATTTTCCCAAACTGAAAAAAATGAGCTTGGTGTTATTAAATGTTGATTGAATAAATAAATGAGTAACTATGTGATTATCTTAATCTTGCATGTAGGTTATTTTTATGAAATGTATTAAAGAGTACGATAAAATAATTCTAACTTTTGATCTATAAATTTCTAAAATATCAGCATGGTGATTAGTGTTGATAAAAGTGAGAGATCAAACAAATCTGGTCTTATCAATATGAAATAGTTTACTGATATAATGGACTTTTTAAGAGTATAATATTTATCAAGCATAAATAATGCTAAATCTTATAGTTCGAGTGATTAAAAATACCTTTTATATTATGAAATTGTAAATGCTATTGTTTTATTACAATAGCTTGGTATTTCACTTTTTGAAAATTTAAATTTTTATTGAGATTATGTAACTGATGTTAAATGTATTATTTACAGTCAAAATTAGAACTGAGCTATTTCTTCTGTGGAATATATCAATGTAAAATGTTTATGCAGGGTAGTCACCAGCGAGATAGTTTTTTATTTATGTCTAGGACACATTCAAATCTCCATAGTTAAACAAATTGAATTGTTTTATATAATTGTATATATATGTATATATAAGGTTAGGCAAAAGGATTAAGCCAAGAAAAACAGGAAAAATGAAATTTAGGACTGCTAACAAAATCCTGAAAACTCACTTGAAAGTGAATGAATTTTATCAATTAGTTTTTTTCTTGGCTTCAGTTCCCTTTTATGGACTGACATTATATATTCTGAATAAAAAATAAAAAGACTATATTATTATATTAAATCAGGGTATTCAAACAGAGAAATACTTCATCTGTGTGCATTCTTTTAGTAAGTGTTCTGAAGTAAATAAATCACTGCTATATGATTTTGAAACTGCACAATGGGTTGTAATTAACTATATGGCCAGTAAGTTCTGCCAGACTTCAATAACTTAAGTAGAAGGGTGCTGTAAGCTTTAAAAGTGATCAATCATTTTGCAGTTTTAAATCCTAACCAGTGGCTTCTTGGTAAAGAAATGTGTGATTTTTATAATCAGGCCCCCATGTTTTCCTGTATAAGCTAACATATGTCTTCAAATTCTCTGTGTCTACTCTTGTGCATACTGAGAGCTTCTTTGTAAGTGAAGACGTTTTCAGAAACAAGTCAGTATTTTATCCCAGTTATGTTGAACTATCTCTACTAGTTTAAAGACAATGATTAATTAAGCAGCTTCAGTTCATGGGCCTGGTTACTTTCCAACTGCCAGGACTAGAGACCCCCCACTTCATCTCCAGGATGTGTTATTAACCACTTACTGTTCTATCTTGACCCCTAAACCAGTCAAGGATTTTCATCTCATTTACAATTCCATTTTGAAAAAAGGAAAAAAAAAATTGATGAGACTTTAATTGTATGTCTTGATATTGTTTTAATAGCATTTCATAATTTAATCTCAGACTTTGAAGTAATTTTTAAAAGTCTGTGTTTGAGTGTTGACTATCTAATATGTGAAAAATTTCACTGCTCAAGAAAATAAATTAAAAATAAATGTTGGCCTTGATGTGACAGAAAATTTGAAAAGCCAAAGCTACATATCTACAAAAAAATAATGTAACAAAAGTTGTGTAAAAATGGCCAAATAAATTAGCTAACCATATTATTAAGCATTTAATTTGAAAGGACTTCTTGAAGATAATTTTGATCTTGGACCTACATAGACTGAGGGAGGAAACACTACGCATTTTTCAAGGGTGAAGTGAACCTAGGCCTGTGTAAAATGAGGACCAAAAGCAGTTAATTGAGCTGATCACAGGACCATATGGTGTTGTAATGGAAGAATTGATACAGGTTTGGTTTGTGATATGAGTTAGGCAAATTGAGCAGGAGCCGCACATTAGACCTGAGAAATTTTCTTGTTAAACTGTACAATCTATATTTTTGAAGTTGGAGGAACTTCTGATAGTTGAATTACTACAGTGTAGAAAGTTTCTGATGAACCTTGAACAGTTCTGTAATTTTGCCAGAGTACATTCAAGACATATTGCATGTGGACTTTTAAAAAGAGTATTTGATTGATAAATTTATTATTTTGATGTATTTTACCCCTCTTGTGATGAATGACTTTCCCAATTACCTTGAAAAATTCAGAAATAAATTTATTAAGTAAATTATTTCATTTTTGTTGTAATTGAACACACAGCATGTGCATAGAAAGAGTAGGGAGGCCAGTATTTTCCTGTGAAGTTACTCAAGTGGGGATAGTTGATTGGAACCAAAGTTTTCATCCTCAAAACTTTGAGAGCACACCCCAAATACCAGTTTGCTGTGTGATGTGCTTAGTCACTGGAAGTACCTAATTCTGCTGTTGCTTTTTTGCATGCTCTAGCTGATGGACATTACTTACTTTTCCTGTTTGGAAGATTCCTTCTCATCATTTGCTGTTTAGGTCAAGAACTCCGCTATGAGAAAATCCTCAGTTGCTTCCCAGGTAGACTTAACTATTCCCTGCTCTTCAATTCCTTAGCATTTTATTCACATTATGCATGTAATGCTTACCACATTGAATTACAATTAATTAGCATTCCCAACTGCCTCCCTTCCCAGATTATGACATCTTTGTGCCTGGTCCATTTCTCATCCATCCTTGGATCTTCATGTCTGTAGTGGTGCCTGACACATGACCAGGATCAAAAAATGCTGAGAAAATTGAGTTAGCTGAATTAAATTGTGTGGGTTTGTTTTTCTTGGTACTGTTGTAGCTATTATTTCTCTTTTACCTTTGTAAATTTGTAATTTGGTCATATGTGAATTGCTTTATTTAAAGCCTTATAGTAGCTAACACTTTCTTTTACACAATATAAGTGATCCACAAGTGTTCATGAAATTGGTAACTTAGGTGAACATCCAGGAGCCTCCTGGAGGAAACAGTGAATGGAGCAGGTCATTGACCTGCTTACTCACCTCAGTGTATTTTTTACATCAGACTAGGATTCTGGGGAAAAAAAAAAAACAAAACTCTGTAAATAGAAATATGGGGCAGTGAAAGTGTTGCTAAATTTCCCCCTTCTTCACTTTTGATTTGGGGGCTCTTTGTTTGACATGACATAGTGCACTTCCAGTTTTTCCCTGTTAACCTTCTACTTAAGGCCAAAGAGTAATGTCTGAGAAGCTCCTAGGAACCATTGGAAAATAAAGGGAAAAGTGATGTAATGATACATATTGTTTTCCTTTAGACCCCCTGGAGAAGGGAACAGCTACCCACTCCAGTATTGTGGCCTGGAGAAGTCCATGAACTGTGTAGTTCATGGGGTTGCAAAGAGTCAGACATAGCTGAGACACTTTCACTTTCCTTTTACTAAGTTATTTTCCTTTAATATTTCTGCTCTTTGTGGATGTTGTTATTAATATTATAGCCATTTAAATATAGCTAATATTGAAGATAACCTTTGATGCTACATAAAGAAAATTTATATATCACTTGTGTGTTAATTTTCCTTCATTTCCCAAAAGTAGGAGAAAGCATAGCTTTAAGCAGAATGTTTTTCTCTCTCAAGTCTATAGCTAGGGTGTAGACTTTGGTAGTACTCCTGAATATTGCTCCAGCATGCATTATTAATAGATTTGCATTTGCATGTTGGACTTTCTTTTTGGCTTATAATTAAATTAGAATGCTTTTAGTGTTTCAAAGGGTAAACATGAAGCTATAAATGGAGCTACAGAATTATCTTTAAAGTGAAATCTTACTGATAGCTATATTTTAAGTAAACCTATACATAACAGTGCTTTAACAGTTAACCAGGCAGATTTTCCCAGCTGCCCAGCCAAAGAACTCTACTCAGTGTCACAGTTCAGCTGAGCTGTGGTTATCTGTATGAAATCAATCTTTTGAAGAAGGCAGTGAAGGTTTTTCTTATTTAATTTGCTTTCAACCAGACCTTCTCTCTCTCTCTCTTTTTTTTTTTTTCATTTTAAGAAATACTCTTAGTAGGTCATTAGACTTTGAGAGTTATTCACTTTGTTAGGCCAAACACTAAAACTTTCTGTCTTTTTACTCTGATTAGTGACACTTTAATAAAGTCATTTGAAGTTAGTGGACTGAATTTTCCAACTTTTCTGATGTTTCTATGGTCACGGAAAAGCAACCTGTATTGAAGCTTGTATACAATCTTTTAAATGCAAATCTTGGAAAACTGTGTGTAATCTTGTATATCTGACTTCAACACTGACTGACTGCAAAATGTGAAGGTTAAAATAAAAGTGGTTGTAGTATTTCCCTTCTTTTTCTGTTGTTCAAGTTGGAGTACAGTAAGTGGTGAGAAATAGAGAGGTTGTCACTTGATTAAACTTGAGTCTTTGAGGATAAAAAGTTTGTGGATAAAACTTTTATGGCTATACTTACCTTTTTGACAAACCAATAGGACAAAACCTTAGTTTTTCCCACATGATTAGATGATAAGGATAATGCAAAAGTATTGAATAAAGAATTACTTAGAGCTAGAGCCTTGAATTATTTATTTATTTTTTTAAGAAAAAGTAAAGGGAAAGTATGTCCAATTGGCTATAATTAAATCATGCATGGTGAACTCACTTTGGAGGAATTAATGCATTTTGTATTGGATTGTGGACTTGAGTGAACATTTACAACACGTGAGAATGGAAAGGATAAAAAATTATGGTTGTCTTTTGGTTCACAAGAAGCCAAGGAGGCAGGTCATTGACTTGATTTTCATGGGAAGACTGATTCTTGCCTGCTCGCATATTCAGGGGCTGAACAACCTGGTATTGACAGCCACAGTTTGGGAGGGGAACGTGCAGCAAGCATTGTGCCATGGTTTGTTGAGGAAAAACAAGGGAAGATTTAAAACAAAGCTGTGAATAGGAACAGTAGTCCTTGTGTCTTGAAGCTGACTGATTTTCCTCTGTAGAGCTTAATGAAAGTGTTACCCTTTTCTCTAAATAAGGTCTGTCCTGTGCTAAGAGAAATATTTAAGTTACAATTCAGTGACTCTCAACAGTGGAAGCACTTAAACTCTTTGAAGGAAATAGGTGGGAGCAATTAATTCCAAATGCTATAAAAACCATGAGCCTGAGAGGTAGGCTCAGGGCTGGTCAAGGACTATATAAAAATACCAATACTTAATGGTTCATTTTTCCAAACCAAAGGAATTCATAGCCTTGCATAATTTTATTTTAGATTTCTAAATCTTGACATTAATAAATGTGAATATTTGTATTATATATTCAATTTTATAGGAAAATGGCTCAGCATTTAATTTTGCCTTAGTGAATTTTAAAAGACATTTTTTTTCTTTTGCATCAGCTTGATCAATGGATATTTTCTATGAACTAATTTTTGGAAACTCAACAGAAATGTCATTATCTTGATGGAATCCAATACCAACAATTATCAATATATTCACTAGGGACTCAATCAATGTTTGTATTAGCAAATGAGAATAAATCAATAAATTATGACAAAGTAATGGAGATAATAGTGGCTAACTGTGAATAGAGATTTTAATGAGTATTAAAGTATATTGTGTAATGATTAAAATGAATATTTAGAATGAAGCAATTTTCTGAAAATTAATGAAAAAACAAAAGTATTCTTTGAATTGATATCTTGTGAAAATAACTAATAAGAAGTGCTTTATTTTTGGTTTCTGTAATTTTAATTAGTGAACATCAACCATAGATATATATTACCAACTTTCTATAATATACAGTTTATATCATATACACACATAATAATCTCTCTCTATATATATTTCAACTATATGAGCTATTTTATATGTAGAGATATAGACATGTAGATGGGTAGACCTACTAATTAATGGTACTAGTTAAAAATGATACAGCAAAAGGTAATAGAAGAAAGGAAAAACCAGTTAAGTAATGTTTGCACATTTACAATATCTGGGGTAAATGCTTCAGAAATGTGGGGGATCCTTACTGTCCTCTTTCCTCTCATCACTGTAGCCCCAGAGTAAAATGTCTGACAGCTAGAGTACAATCAATAATGATTTATTGAGGAAGTGCATAAAAAGCACAGGATTAGAGTGGGAAAAAAATTCATTAATGTGAAAATTATATTCTTAACATAGATTGAAGACTGGAGGGGCTGTATTTTTATTGTGTAGTTACATAAATTAATAATCCTGGAGAATATGTATAGATGATCTAAGTAAATATTCAAACTTGGAATCATATGATGCTGTCTACATAGATAATTTCAGCCAAAATGACATTGAGAGTACTATATTTAACTTGTGACTGGAGCAAGGCATTTTTTTCCTAAAAGAGTGTCCTAAGTTTATTTGAAAATTGGGGATAATTTATTTTAAAATGATCACATACAAGAGAAAACTACATTTGTATTTAATGAAGTTGAAGAATATGGAAGAATCTGGGAGCTTATATATATAGATAATACTCTGAAAATAGCAGTTATTTTTCCAAAATTTCAACCAAATTTAAGAAGAAGATTAGAGAGTATATATATATATCATCACATAAATAATGATGAATCTGTGCATTAGGAATATTATTATATATATTAATATTTTTTGTTGCTATAATTGAGAAAAATACAATGATACTGAAAAAGGGACACAAATTATCCAGAAGGGTTTAGAAATGTATAATGAAAATATAAAGATTAGGGCTTATAAGTCTAGAGAAGAAAATAAAAGACATTAAGAAAATAAAACTTTGTTGAAGTTTATAGTATGATGTGAAATATTGCTGAAACTGGCATTTGATGAGAATTGCCCAGTATATTAAAGATAATGGCTAGTACTTGTAGCTTGAAAGAAATATATATAGGACATATAACACAATACACAGTATTATATTACATATACTATATTAATATATATGTTATAGATTAAATTAAAATAATATCCTGAGATGATATATTAATACATAGGTTATAGATTGAATTACAATATCGTGAGATGAAATGGGCTGAAAGTAAAGAGGTTTAAATTAGTTTGGAATAGCCTTCATGCTTTTCCACAAATGGTCCTGTGCACTTCCATAGTGAGAGGTGCAATATTGGATCTAGTGCATTGAAGGTTTTGTATTCTAGGTTAACTTCATACCAAGAGAGGTTTACAGGAGCTTAAGCAGACAAATAAAACAAATAGAATTATATATGTAATATATGCAATGGATTGATTTGATATATATGCCCACTTTTAAACTTCTAAATACACTAGCAGTACATTTGGAATACAATGATGAATTCATTTAGAATATTATCATTTTGTTTGACATTCATATGTCACACAAGTTCAAAGCTAAGTTCAAGTGCACAAAAGCTCATTTCAGAAATAAAATCACAACATTAATTTTTACAAAGGTGAAGGACAGTAAAAACTGATTAAAATCTGCCTTAATTCAATTCAGAGTGCTTACACAGGACCCTAAACTCAATGTGAAATTTCAGACATGTGTATTGAATTTACAACTACTGATTACATTACATTTATTTGGCAACTATTTTCAGGTTTTCACATATGAATCCATTAATATCAATTCAGTTTAGATTTAGTAAATTTCTGATTGTTTAGTACTTCATAAAAATGCACATTTCACAGAGTAAGTGACTAATTTATATTGTGATTTCTTTTGGATAATACAGCTTTTTGAAAGAACACAAAGGAATTGTAAATTTGACTCCTGCAATTCACACACTTTAGAACCAGTTGAATGCCAAAGTAACTCGGTTGTGTTTATCTTTGGTCACACTCAGTGTTTTCTTTCTTTCTCCTCAACAAGATGAGATAATTGAAGCTTTTTCTCTACTTGGGCCATGTAAATTTTTTTTTTTTTTTAAATGAGAAAACTAGATTTTGAGTTGGCCCTATAATCGCTGAAATTTTATCTTTATTTTCCAAGTACAAAAATCAAAACTTCATCCTACTTTATTTAGATGTCTTCCAAAGTTCTGTTCCTTAATGTTGCTTTTAAAAAAAAGTCAGTTCAATGACTTACTTTCTTGTGTACAACAGAAAGAACCCAGTTTGGTCTTTGTAAGCAGTGAAAGACTAGGAAGGAAGTATGTGTTGTATAGCCAGTGTTTTGAGTTGGTAGTTTTTGCTTTTGTTTACTGTGTTTCTCATTCAGTCCAAATGTCCCTATCTGTAACAGCTTTGGAGAAGCACCTTTGTCTCCAGAGCTGGCCTCCAGGAAGGCTTGGATCCGTACAAGTTGGGAGAAATGGGTACTGGCTGTCATCCATAAGAAAACAGAACAAGTTTACAGAGCTCCTGCTGATTTCCTTGAAAGTTCTCTCTCATACACTGCAGTAAGCCATTTAATGTTCTAGGGACAGACCTAAGCAGAAAGATTTCCAAGGTGTCTATTCATTCTTCCCAGCTAGGCTGTCCATTAAACTTGGAGAAGAATGTCTGATCTTTAAAGCAGTGTGGTTCATCACGTTTCCCTCTCTGACAATTGGGACTGAATAGTTCCTTAAATGATTATTGGTATTAGAATTAGTATTACTGTTTTGGGATTAGAGGCATGGGAATGGTTCCTGAGGTTTCTCCGTGGAAGATTCCTTACTCCAGGCCCTGCATCACTTGGCATTCAACCCCAGCCAATGCTCAGTGGATTTCCATATGGTCATGTGATGTGGTTGAGTGGTCAGATTGGAGTAAATTCTGCTTTTAAATTCTGTTTTACATCATTTTTATTTAATGAACTTACACTCAAAGACAGTGAATTATGACTTTCTGATTTGAAGATTAAAATATTTATGAACGTAAACTTGGCATGATCAATTTGGAATTCATATATACAGATGAAATATATGATATGATATGAAATCACTGATAGCAGTGATTACTTAAAATACTAACTTTCATTTCTTGTTGATTTTGGTCAGTCTGCCTTTTTTTTTTAACACTTAGTCTGGCAACTTTTAGTTCCAGCAGTATTGGTCATAAATAAATGAGCAATACAGAATTTTACATTTTTGAGAAACCATGAATAATGTGATGTATTTTCTTTTGTTATCCTCTGTTGTTTTGTAAAGAAACTATTTTTTTCTAGTCATATTATTTGTATTAACTAGTCTGCAATTTGCTGAATTTTCACATTTCACTTTTTATCAGAATAACTTCAATTTTATTATAGTACGAGAGCTCTTGTTCATGCCACAGCATTTTAGCTGTTTCAGGTAATAAGTTGATTGTGCTAATATATAGACCTGAACTGCATATAAAGCTAACAAATAATGGAGTGAAAGGGAACAATTTTGTTAAGATTTTTCAACATTGATCAGTGAACATCAGAAATATTTGTTCAATTACCTTTCGATCCTGATCAGTAACTAAATTTTTATATTCACAATTCTTCATTCTGAGAAAGGTGAGTTCTTCAGAATTCTTTCAAATTCCTCCACTTCCTACAGAATTCTAGAGTCTTCCCAACCCTCAGGATAAACTTGGCTTGAAGGATCTTTCATTTTGGACTAGATTTAGTACAACAATTCAAATCATTTCAGAAAGATTGATTCTACCTGCTCAAACATTTTATATCAAAATTTCAACAAACAGTAATTATATTAAGATTTAACTTTCTTGTAGTGTAACTCTTACTTTCTCTAACAAAACTTTTTATTAACGGAATTTATATTCTTGCAGAAAGTTGTTACTTTACTTTTCAGGATTTGTGTAATATAAAATAGTTATGATAATGACTCATACCTTGATGTGCTGCCCTTAAAATAGTATAATTCTAAGTGATTATATGAAGGGAAATTAGAATACCCAGAAAGCATTTTTGATCACCTAATGCAGTGATTTCCAAACTGGAGCTGAAGAAGCCTCAAAGGCCAGGTGGAGCTTTGTCACCAGTATTTTTTTCACTCTACAATATTTCAACCAGAATAGCTCCAGTTTAACTATTTCAAGTGTTTTCTTCCTTCTAACATTTATTTTTAAAATAACAACTCACTTTTCATGACCAAAAAAAGTTTGAACAGAATAGGTAAGTGTTTTCTTTAAAAATGTGTTTTGTTTGAAGATGTACCAGCATGCAGGTTGCCAACAGGTTTGGGAAATATATCTCCTCTGCTTGACTATTCCCCTTAAATAAAGAATTCTTTTTCAACTGTTGCTTTTTACACCTATCTGTCAGTATTTTCAAGTCCTCCATTTGTCACAGTAAGGATATTCCTAAAGTGGGATTTTGAGGTCCCTGATTTCAGAGAGTGGTTTTTCAGATCAGCTCCCCATGTGGGTAACTAACGATAGGGGTGTTTTCCTCTGTCAGTACCACCAGTCTTCTCCTTTGCATGTTCAACATGTATAAGTTGTTCTCTTGTGAAATGAAACTGGGGCTTTCTTATGCATTTTCAATATCTTGCAACCTTGGCACTAAAGGGAAAAAAAAAATCTAGCACCAACTATATAGGCCATAAGACTAAAACAAGTTCTATTAGATCCAGTGTGTTGGCATTAGAAAATAATTTATTCCTGTACTTCCCTGTCCCCAGCAGAGTGTTTTACAAATAATTGTCCTTTGATGAATGTGTTTTTAATTCATCATTAGCCCTCTTCTGTTGGATAATGTTAGAATATGACTCCCCTCTAATTGGAAGAGGTTTCAGATCCTTCTGAAATTCTAAAAGGAAGTGAAATTTAGAAGGATGCAAGAGGTACATCCTTAATGACTAACAAAGGTTTTAGATGACCCAAACCAAATCTCATTTTTCAAGAAATGTTCAGTCCTATAGAAAGTTTGGCATTCAGTTAGAATGACTTTTTTATTCAAGCAGTTTTACAATAATTTGAAAATGAAAACCAGCCAGCATTTAGTGATGATAGTTTACAGAAGTTTCACCCAAACATTACATCATCACAAACAAAGGATCTATTCATTGCCTGTTAGGCATCATCTCAACATCTGTCCACTATTGACTTGTCCATTTATATTGTTTGAGAATATGATATAAATTTAAAAATTTATTGTTTTCTTTTTGGTTTAAAATTGTATTTTGTCCCATTGGAATTGGTCCAGGAGTGAGATAAATATGTTTCAAGGAATCTCCAAACTGTCTTCTGTAGTAGCTGTATCAATTTACATTCCCACCAACAGTGCAAAGGGTTCCCTTTTCTCCACATCCTCTCCAGCATTCATTGAAATATGTTTTAAAGTAATTCTTTTCATAGAATGTTTACTGTCTTTTGTTAATCTGTGAGTTAATTGAGGACTTGACACTATCTTTAAAGACAGAAAATTTTATGTGTCTTTAGAACAAAACATTGCTCTCATACAGCTTATGGTTACATAGATTTGGGAGGACCATGAGTCAAATTATACATATTATTACTAAATAGTAAGTCTCAGTGATGGTATTGGGTTATAAAGCAGTAATATGAGTTACACACATATTTAATTATAAATTAATATTTTGTGCATTTTATTCTTTAGAGCAAAATATTTAATGACTGAAAAGCTGCAAATGAAGACTATGCAATAACATGCTTTGGTTGGACTGGTGTCTTAGAATTTGCAAAGCCACCATATTCAAATTGATCCAAAGGTCTTAGAAACATTATAAAATCAATCATCCTTCCTTCGAACTGAATTCAATTTTAATGATCATAGGCAGATAGATATCTATGCTGTTATTCAACAAATCTTTCTAAGGTGTAATTTATAAGGTGAAAAAGTAAATACTGAAAATGTGCTATTTATAAAACTGATGTCCTTGTTTCAAAGACAAAGGTAAGTGACTATTTGCATCATAACAATATTTTAGAAAAACTCTCTCAGTCACTGTAACCAAACTGGATTTAAAATATTTTGCACCATATTTTCATGGTGTATTAAATGAGCAAGTAATTTATTTTCTGTCATTGGCTGGTGTTAAAATTAATGGAAAATTTTAATTTACAAGAGATTTTTTACTTAATGAACATTTCTATTTGTAACCCTCAACATGTATATTATTTGCTTCTGGATAAAGTTTTTGATACACTATCCAGGAGACAGTGGAGGACAGAGGAGCCTGGAAGGCTAGGGTCCGTGGAGTTGCAGAGAGTCAGACACAACTTAGCAGTTGAACAACAGCAACAGTTTTGATTCAAGTGCAGAAAGGATAACCAAGATACTTAGGGATTTAATGCAGATGGAATTAACTTTCAAATTTTATATGTAGATTCTTTTTATTGTGATTATCCATAAATTCGTTGTGATTCTTTCTTTTCTGATGGAATATTAAGCAAATTCCCGCTCCCTTTTCTCATCCAATGTGCAATAATAGTGTATGCCAAATAAGAAAAGAGTCTCAGGCTAACATAAATAGTGATGGAGTTCACCCTTCTTTGTCCTAAGAAGCCAGTTCAGAGAGAGAAATGAAATCATGGTCTGGAAGGTCACTGGCTATGCCTGGGAAATTAGTGTCAAGTCTCAAATCCAGCAGGAAAAAGGAGATAAGGAAGGAAAGTTTGGTAGATGGGAAAACAGTGAACAAGCCAATGGGGGTTTCATGAAAATAACTTATTGGAACAATTGGGTAAGAGGGTAAATAAATTTAGTTTTTAGGTTGGTCAGGGTCCTAAATCAAACATGATATCTTAAAGGAACTGTTCAAAGCATTATTCTTAGAATGGTTTCTGAGACTTCCTGAATTCTTGGATTCAAAAACTGGGGAGAAAATCATAGTAGTTTAGCTTCAAGGTATATTTATATCATGTCAGCCTTTCCTGACATGATCCACACGTTTTTCTGTTCAGATATGCATGAAAAGAAATTTGCCATATTCTCTAATTGTTAATAATTTTGATACTTGACTTTTTCCAAATGATTTTGTGCATATCATTAACAATTTATATTTTTATCCCATTTAGTTTTAGGGGACCTTCATATGATAAGAGTTAAGGAAATATTGATTTCCAAGCAAATAATTTAAAAATGTATCTATTAATTTCCTCTGTTCCTAAAACATAATTCTTTACAGTAAGTGAAATAGCTTCTCAAATATCTATTTGAGTTGGCTAGCTATAACAGAATATTGGAAGGTACTCTTAGTAAATTGAAAGCCTCTATATATTTTAATATAACAAGACACAGCAAAGTAAAAATTCCTTTGATCCATCTCATTGCAAGATACATTTCAAAGCTGATTCCAAATGCATTTGGGTAAATTAAAAGAAAAATTGATCCTGTTGTGGTGATGGAATTATGGGAAAATGATTATAGATGTGGTTTGAAACTCAGCTTTTTACCAGCTCTATGATCTTGGTCAAGTTTCTTAGTTTTTGTGAACTTCAGTTTTCTTATTTGTGAAATGAGGAAGACTCTTACGTTTAAGCTTTTGTAAAGATTAAAGGATTTAATGTATGTAGTGTGCATAGAACGATGCCTTTCAGATTTTTTGTGAACTATTTTACAGCTTTACCTCAATTGTATCTGATGATGTGGAGACAGTGGGTCTTTTTTTTTTTTTTTTTGCCCCTTCACTAATCAATGGACTCAAGTGCATTGGGATGTGTGGGGCTTTCCTTCATGGGAGAGAGAAAAATATATGATAATAATGGTGATGATGATGAAAGTGATTTCCAAGATTTTAAAAATACAGATTATCTGGCTACAGGGCCATTGACAATTTGCCTAGTCTGATATAGAGAAGCACAAAAAGTCTCTTCCTACCCTCAAATGTATTTGCCTTAGAGGATGTTCTCTATCACAGCTGCATCCTTTGATTGACATAATAATATCCTGTGAGTAGCAGCCCTGCTGTTTGGATCATGTTTTGTTTTCTGTCAGCAGTGTATCACAAGTATTTTCCTCAGTGGGCTAAGCAGACCCCGAGTGGGAGGCTGATAAAAGCAGACTTATTCCTCATGCATCACTTTGAATGATTTCAAAGCGAAAAGAAGCAGCTGTGACAGTGTTCACACGAGCCACTCAGGGTGGTCTTATCTTTGTAGTCCTAACAATAATAGTACACCCTGGCTTGCATTCCTCAGCTGGAGAAGAGCAAAGTTGCCTAAGAGACATACATTTTTATTCCTTGACATGTCTTAAAATTGGATCTGTGATAAACAGCCTGACATTTTTACCTCCTTGGGTAATTTGTCTTCAAAGTAAATGTAGAGAAATGCTGTTTATGAATTTATTGCACGTCTGAATCAATATTTATATTAAACAGATACTTGAACTAATATGTAACAGATTGCTATTTACATACACAATCTAAAGAGGTTTCTTTTACTTAACTCATTAAAGGGATATGAAAAGAAGTCTTCTACATGTGCAGAAGATCATCGTAGTAATATTATTCTGCTCTAAAATTGTAGATCTATTTTTCGCCATTTTGTAAACCATGAGCCATGTTTATGGTTTGGAAAGCTCTTATATGAGAATTAATTTTAAAAGTGATTGTATATTTGGAAAGGCCTTATGTGAGAATTATTTTAAAATATGACCGTATTATCTGGTCTTTCCACTGTATACAATTGAAAAGACCAGAGAATACAGTAAGTTACAGTTGAGTTAGAGAATATTTTATAAATTTAGCCCAATACACATATAAATGAAAATCATTCACCAAAGATAGATGGCAGGGCATTGCATTCAGTCTTTAATAGTTCCATGTTGAACGTTCAGGAATCTAAGAAAGTGGAAATTAAATCCCCTGAGGGTGTGACTATGTTTTTGCATTTCTTCTATTTTGTATTCTTATAGCAACCACTCACTGCAACGCCAGCATCCCCCATTACCTCCTGTTATACAAAGCACATGGCACTAATGATGAATGAATAAAATAAAAAGTGAATACACCATATGATGTATTCTATAAAAAGCAACATAAAGCAATATTCAAATAAATACAATAATTAACCATCAATGTGCTAAGTGTAAAAGTTGCTGTTTTTTAGCATTTGTAAATAAAAAGAAAAATTAGAACATCTCAGGGGTAACAAAAGATCATAGGAAAAAAGGCTAACTTTGCTTCAAGCAAATAAAAATTTCTGAATCAGATATTCTTGATTCCAGTTTTTATGAGTTTAGGCAGATATACAATCTCTTGCTCTATAATAAAAATAGTCAGTTGCTTACTTAAATTGATAGATTCCTACAGAGCTACAAGATCCAGGATAGATTTATACTTTTAATTTTGGACCCTTAAGTAATAATAACAAAGCAAAGGGATCAAATGGGATTTCAATAGAAATTATTTTACTAATATACCCACTGGTATTTAAGATATATTGAACATTCCAGCAATATTTACTAACATTAGGTTTTCACACAAAGACATAGAAGATGTTATTTTACTGCTCATTCTGGTGGATTTTACTCCTTTCACTGATGAAAAACAAGATATTTTATCTCCTCACTGCAGCTCCTATGTGAAGTGTAACAGCTAAGTGTAAATTGTTGAACACTGCTGGCATGTGCTTTGTGGGTATGTTTGAATCAAGGGAGTTTGTACAAAGGGCTCAGACCCTCCTTCTAGGGGGCTGTCATTTACCACAGATGCTCTTGTTCATTGTGGGGTATAGCCTCGACAACCTCTCGACATTGCTTGCCAAATCCTACAGATTAATGAACTGGGCCATATATCCCATCCCCTTCACTTATGAAAGGAATAGCTAACTGCTTCATAAAGCTCTAAGATTATTTCCTCTTGCCCTTTGGTATTAGTTTTTCTTTTGTAGTTATTTAATCTTTGAATACATAAATCCAACTAGAGTTATTTTAGGTAAGACAGCAAGGGGGGAAAAGCCCCACTATTATTGTGCATGCATAGTTAGGAAAAGAGTAAAAGGGACTTTGATTGACTGGCAGCCCCCCCTTTTTTTTCCTTTAAAATAATAGTGTTTAATTTTACATTTCTACTTTGAAATAATTCAGATTTGTTATTATAAAGAAATCACCTGTTATGTTATGAGATATATGATTTTCTGTTACATTTACATCCACATTTTCTGTCTTTTGTGAAGATTTGATGTGGGTTATGGATTTAGGCTTCCCTGATGGCTCAGTGAGTAAAGAATCTGCCTGCAATGCAGGAGACCAGGGTTTGATCCCTGGGTTGGGAAGATCCCCTGGAGAAGGAAATGGCAACCCACTCCAGTAGTCTTGCCTGAAATTCTTGCTATGGGCAATCCCATGGATAGAGGAGCCTGGCAGACTACAGTCCATGGGGTTGCAAAGAATTGGACACAACTAAGCACAAGTATGGACAGACAAATGGATGAATTTAGGAGCCAAAAATTATATCTCTTACAAGAAGGAAGGCAACTCAAAGTGGAAGTAAGGCCATGTACGTTGTCCTGTTTATAACTCACTTTCTAGGTGTTATAAATCATACAAACATATTCATTATATGAAATGATTATTTTACTATTGTTTTATTTAGAAGATAGTTAATTGTGCATGAAAAACAGTCACCATTGTTGATTGGTCTATATTACATTTATGATCAAACTTAGAAGTTAAATGTTCAACAAACATTTAACATGAAAGCAGCAGTACAAACATCTATATATACAGTAGTTTCTGCTCCCATGTGTTGACACATAAAAGCACATTTAATGCCCCCAATGGTCCTGTGAGGTTGGTACCACTATTCTCTCCATTTTCCTGATGGGAAAATCATCATAGACATGTGGAGGTTACTAACCTAAGATTGTTAAGGACAAATGAAAAATCTTTTTACTGTAGTAAATTAGGTTAATTGTTAAATATTATTGATTTTAGTAATATTAGTGTTTTTCTAATAAATGAGTTATCTGTATTAAAACACCTATACATATTGAAGGCCAATATATCCCCCAGATATACTGTGTTCATGCACGCATGTGTGCTCAGGCACTCAGTTGTGTCGGACTCTTTGTGACCCCATGGACTGTAGCCCACCAGGCTCCTCTGTCCATGGGATTTTCCAGGCAAGAACACTGTGTTCATACATCTTTGCTAAATGGTATATTTCAAGACAATACACTGTTTATTTTTTAATGCAAATAGTTTATTTCACTGTGGCTTGTCATATTTTTCCCTGGTAAATCAACTAATAAGTAAACTGTAAGATTTCTCAGTCCTGAAAAATAATTATTTATGAGATCATTATTTATAATTCCCTTGTTCTCTAATTTTCCTTTTAAATCAAAAACTGTGGCTTCTGGTTGGTATAAGTATACTAATGCAAAAGGAAATAGAGGCTGCAAAGCAAAAACTGAAATTGTGGAGAGTGATTGTCAGAAGAAAATAATACTTGGATATACGTTAATATTGAAACATGACTGTCATAGTAGCAGACAAGGAATGAATGCCCTTATGTTTTGCCTAGTTTCGTGTGTTGATTTATTGTTTTACTTTCTCATTTGTTTATCTTTCTTTTATGTATGGGCCCTAGCCTGGATCTCAGGGGAGAAATAATTCCAAAGTTTATGCTGCTTAACGTTACTCCTAAAAACACTCCGTATTGCCCCTCCACTGGAATCCTCTCACCCGCGTATTCCTAGATGAATTTTCACTTGAAACACAATAGCCTATATTTGAGTGTCCCAAAGTTCTACATTTTTCTCCCTCCTGGCTTCAGACCGTCTTTCCCTCACTTTCTTCACTTGAATTCATCTTATTTTTTATTCTTTTCTAGTCACCCCCTGACATTCACAAAGCTCTCATACGCCTTCACAAGTGTTCCTCCTTTATGCTTTACAAGCCCCAGCACTTCTGTCACCCTAGGAATTACCATCTCCTTCCCTCTCTCCTAAGCAGTTAAGAGATCTGGAGTCATAATGTCTGGTTTCATATCCCACTTTCACAATTTATTGGCTTTGTGACCTTAGCAAATTAACTAACTTCATTAAGCTTCTATCTCTTCATCTGGAAGACATGGATCACAACATTTCCCTCTGAGGCTTGTAAGGAGGGTAAAATTATGTAACAAATACAGGATTCCCATGTTAGCTATTATTATTATTATTGTTCCTGCAGAATAACCACTCAGTTAAGTCATTATTTCTGAAATAATTAACTAATTCAGGAACTAGTCATACCCCTGAATATACTTGCAAAACTCAACATACCTTTAGGGGAGGGGGAAGGATCAATGGCATATATAATGTGTGGGGCATAGCCATCTTTATTTCATTAAAACTTTAACTTACTAAAGATGATAAACATGTGAAATATGGTTTTGCATAAATCTGGGCTAAATATTTATGGATATAAATATAACAATATGTATTGTTTCAAGTATTTTTCATTAATTTCAGTGTCAAATTACTAGTTCCTGTGTGGCTAAATATGCATGTTTTTCCCCTATGGGGCCAAGTTCAAATCAATTAGGTGTAATGAATATGTATTAGATCTCAACTCTCTCACAGAGGGATTCTGATAGATGTTGGAGGGAATTCAGAGATAATAAAAAGGAGTGTCTCTGTTCTTTGGGATTTCAGTCAATTATTAGCTAGGCATATATAGCAGTTACACATATGAAGCAGGTCAGTATGGCATGTACGATGAATGAAATGTAACAAAGTGCAGGGGGAATAAAGGGAATGAGATCCATCAAATTGTAATCTGGAAGGTGCCATCAGGGAGATGGCATTTGACAGAGTAAACAAAGTATGATGCATTGTCAGGTGCTAGTGATGGAGTAGAGACCTGCTTACCCAAGACAGGTTTGGGAAATCTGGTCATTGTCTTTGTTTTTAACGTAGGATGGTGTGTAGGCAGTAATGCTGAGAAGTGATCTAACAAATATTCATTCAAAACCTGCTGCCTTGTTAGAGAGCATAAAAAGAGAGATTAACTTTGTCTTAATAGGGGGCACAGACAAATAAACAATTGATTTTAAAGTTGTGATAATTTCAAATTTTGGGAAATTGTAAGCCACAAAACCCTCACAGAGAAGGGGTTATTTACTTCATTGGCAGAATAGACTATGACAAGCACGGTGCTGCCTGCCCTGCATTTTGTGATACAGAATAGGGAAATACAGTAGGGAAGATATTGTAGGAAGAAAGAACATCAGTACAGACAAATGATCATTTTTGTCCCTGTAATTTTTGCTGATTGCCTATCCTTCTCCATCGGTCATGAGCTCCATTCAGTTATCCTCGGGTGCATGCCCCAGATTTACTGGTGTGAACTTCAGTCACACATGAAGCACAGGGACCCCCACAAGAAATGGGAGAAAAGGACTGTTGGGTTCAAACCAGACTTCAACTGCCAGGGTAGGATGTTTATTTTGAGTCTTATATTCTGTTTTATTCTTGATTAAGCATGGAGCCTCCCAGGTGGTTCAGCGGTTAAATAATCTGCCTGCAATGCAGGAGACACAGGGGATGCAGATTCGATCCCTGGTTTGGGAAGACCCTCTGGTGAAGGGCATGGCAACCCATTCCACTGTTCTTGCCTGGAGAATCCCATGGACAGAGGAGCCTGGTGGGCTGCAGTTGGGGTTGCAAAGAGTTGGACGTGACTGAAGTGACTGAGCACTCAAGCATGGGTGAACTTTGCAGTTTTCTGACATCCAGTAGAATGTCTCAGTGGAAGCTCTTGGTTGTTGCTCCACACTGGATTCATGACCCACTGATGATACCATTTACATTGCTTTCCATTGTTATTCCATAATATTACCCCCTCTATTACCAAGAGTACTGATTGAGAGTGTGTGTATGTGTGTGTTTGCGGGAGTGTGCACACGTGCAGTTTCCCCCTTTTTCAACTCTGTAGAGAAATACACGTCTACATTTTCTTTCAAGAAGATAGGAGTCAAACTCTTTGAGGGCAAGCATCAGATTCTTTTCAGTATAACATTCTGAGAAATGAGGCAGCCATCAGGTAGATATTGAAAGATATGAATTGAAAGAGTAAGTAGAGTTATCATTATGACCAAAGTAAGGAATACTGTATGAAGTTTAGTGAAGAGAAATGATTCTTCTGATAAGAAAGTGAAGAATCTGTAAGAGGAACACTTCAGTTTATGAGCATATTTGAAGATGAACAGGTTTACTATTTGAGCTTTATTACATGGCTGAATACAATATGAATTTATTAATATCCAAAACTACTATTTGATAGAAGATTATCTGTTAATTATGTATTCTTTGTCAAGTGAAAAAGAGAACTTGGTCAAGTAAAAAAGAATAAATACAGAAAAACCTCTATCAAATATATAATATTCAAAGTCTATTTGAATGGATCCAGTTATTGTGACCAAGTCAAAAAGAAGACATTAATAATTGTTTTTCTAGCTTAATATTAGTTGGATGGTTTATATAAAAGTTGTGAACCTCTTAGAGCACATTAGAAAAAATTCTTCAATTAAACAAAAATAAATTTTCCCATTAGTTAAAAATAAATAAGACAAATTATGAAGCTAAATTTCACAGTAATTGAAATGATGCACAATACCAACTATGTATATATCTATATATGTGGGCATTTAGGTAGATAGGAATAAATGCATACTTTTACTGAAGTATAATTTACATGTATTAGTTACATTTTAAACTGCAACAAAACAATATATTAATAAATTGAGCACTTATACTATAAATAATTTAGTTTTAAAAATAAACTAGCAGCACCTATGTAAATACTTTTGCAATATTCATATTTAATTGTAATGTATTCTAATTTGTTCCTTGTTTTAGAGTGTTGTGCCGGGATGAGCTCCTTCAGTTTTGGATCATCCTATTACTCTATTAAAGCATGCTTTTTCTTTGGTTACTTCTCTGAATGTTTGCATTTATAGCCTCTCTTTCTCCCATATCTCCCTCTTGCTACAAATGAAATGGAAGTTTTCTCAAATCCCTTTCCCTGGACTTCCCCTCCTCTCTCTCCACAGCGTCTCCTTAGCAGTCTCACAGTGTCAACTGTCACATTTATGCTGGTTACTCTTTACCTTCTCTCTTTATTTCAAGAGCATCACATTTTTTTGCTGGATTTCTATCTGGAAATTTAGCCATCAATATACTTCAAGTTCAGTGTGCTCATTGAGAAAAACAGTTTTTGATAAGATATTTCAATACATTATGATGAGTGTGTGATGGAAAAACCAGGCACTTGAAGAAAAGACTGGAAAGAAATTAAAACTAGAGTATGTATGGATCACGGAAAGAGTCACTATGGAAGTGATATTTACACTGTGGCTTGAAGGATCACTTGAAATTAATTAGACCAAGTTCAGTGGTTAGGAGGCAGTGTTCCAAGCAAAAGGAATACCATGCATAAATGCCTGGAGAGAGTACAATGCTGAGTAATAGAAAAAAGTGAGGTTTATTGAAGTGACAGAGCTGAAAGAAAAGAAGTGAGAGATAACTCTGGGGAATTAGCTTGGGTATGAGTGTAAAAAAACTCTAGACATCAGGTTAAATGTTTTTTATTTCTCATGCCCAAAGGAGAAGCTGTTGAAGAATTTTCATCCAGGTATTGATTTGATCATATTTGTGTTTCATTAAAAATCTTCTAACTGAATGGAACCATAAAAAGATGTAAAGAGACCAGTTAGAGGTCAGAGGCATTGTGGCCTTAGCAGTTCAGCCCAGAAAATAGAGCCATGGAGTAGGAAGAGGCAGAGAGATTAGAGATATTGGCGTTGATTTGATATGTGTCGACGAGGTGGTACTGGTGTTTCTTGGTGATGAATTGGATGTGGACATTGAGGATGATGGAAAGATGTTGGGAGTGGCAAGATGATGGCTAGGTTTCTGCCTTGAACAGGACACTGGAGGAGGGGCAACCCATGAAAGGTGACACATGTGAATGTGAAATTACTCTGAGACACCCAAAGTAAGTATCAGTCAGGTGGAAATTTGCTCTCTTTAACACGACAGAGAAGTCCAGGTTAAAATTTAGATCTGGATTTTGGTATTCATGAAAGTAACAAGAGCAGATGTGTTATCCAAATGAAAGTGGGCTCTCTTCTGATATTAAACATTATCACTGCAAGATTCAAACCTCTACTTTATCCTGTAACTCATCTTCCTCTTTCTTTCTTACTTCCTATATGGAATCAATTGTCTAGTCTTACCAGTTTAACTTCCATTTTCCTTCCTGTTTATAACACAATTTCTATTCCCAATAGTCTAGTTAGGTTAATATTTCTCACCAGAGCTATTACATTTTTTGAGGACAGCAAGACTGGTTGTCAGATTAATAGAATTGTGCATTAAACTGGGAGAGTTGTGACCATCATTTGAACAAGAAAATATTAGCTGTGAGGAAGGAGGGTAAAGGTTAAGAAGGTAAAAAGGTTAAGAGGGTAAAAGTTAAGAAATGCAGAATATGGAAAGGAGGAATAGAAAATGAGTAGCTGATTAAAACTAATAGGGGAGACATTTGGAATGCCTCAGCATATATGTATACTACAATGTGTTCCCCTTCATTTTTAACATTGCAAATATGCATCAAGTGTTGTCAATTTATTTTGATACACTGCTCTACGCAAGCCTCATCTAGCAATAACAATTCTTTCAAGTAAGATTGACTTGAAGCAATTTTTGATAGAGGTAAGAGTAAGTATTTTCCAGACATTTTTCTAAACTTTTCACATGTATTAAAGCATTTAATATTTGTACACATTCTACGAGACATTTACTTACACTACACATTGAACAGATGAGGAAATTAAGGAACAGGAAGTTATGGTATGTCTATCCAAAGGTCATACAATTTGTAACTGCCAGAAATAGATTTAAACCGAAATGTTCTGGGTTCAAAGTCTGTATGTACCCTTACCCAGCAAAATAAAAGATTGCAGATGGTTTATCTGCTAAGAAATAATGGGGTATATGAAAAATGCATAACTTAATATTAAACACACATAGATATCTAATAGACATTTAAATATCTATTGAAATACACATAATGTTGAAAAACTCAGAAAGTAGAAAAGTGATTTCCAGGGCATAAGAAGGTAAGAATAAGGAGACGTTGGTAAAATGCTACATATTCTCAGCTTTAAGATGAATAAGGTTGGAGGATCTATTATGAAATATTGAGACTATAGTTGATAACAGTGTATCATATAATTGAATTTTGCTAAGAGAATAAAACTTAAATGTTCTTATCAAAACCAAAAAGATAAACATGTGAGGTGATAAATGTGTTAATTACCTAGATGGGGGAATCCTTTCACAATGCATACATATCTCAAATGACCACAATTTATCCTTTAAATAGCTTACAATTTTATAAGTTAATTATGCCTCAATAGTGCTAAAATTTTTAAAAAAGTCTAAGCTTAAGTACTAGGTTGGGGAAAAAAGGAGCATACTCTATAACTAGTTTTAAAACCATATAGCCTAGAAAATGAAGAAATTGTTTAGTTTTTCAAAGTTAATACAATTCAGTAAAAGATGGTTGAAACAAAAAAGTTTTCCTGCAGGGAAATTCAATGGTGACCGTTACCATTTATACTCAGACATCTACAGCATTTACATTCTCTTAAGCAGCACATAAGAAACAGCTGCAAACTAGTCTATACAAAATTGAGTTTGGAGACTTCTGCCAACAAATCTACCATAGTTTTAAACAGGAGAAAGGGTATCTGTGTGTGGAAATTCCACCCTGTCTCAGGTAGGTAGATATTATGAACAAAAGAGGAAAAGGCAATTTCCTACCTGATGGTGTAGAACTCTCTAAATCTGCCAGTCCAGTTTTTTTTCCCCCTTCTGTTTTAGATTTTATAGGGCTTTCTAAATAGTCAATTTAGTATTTGTCACTAGTTTGGAAATTATTTTTCTGGAGTCAGTATGAAGTGTTAAGTATTTATAGACAGAAATTTTGGCAAAGACTATAGAGAATCTTGAAATGGCCTTTCACTGTGGCAGAAGAGCTTGAACAGATTCAAGTGCAAATCCTGATTTGTAGAGTTAAGTGTAGGTTTGTGGAAGTAACGTGTAAGATTGAGAAAGTCAATTTTTCCAGTACGACTGAGTGATTGTTAAGGAGCTGTGTTTTTTATCTGAATTGCTTGGAGGGAAGCGCCATAGCATTTGTAGTAAACAGTTTACGCAGTTAAAATATGAAAAAGACAAAGAAAAGCAAACCTAAAAGACGTTTTAGAGTAGAATGGGAATTGAGCCAATGAGCCTGACTGGTAGAGTCATTGGAAGGAAGCCAGGGAGTCTGTGATATTTCTCTAGTTAGGATATATATATGTGGTATTGGATGAAAAACGTTAACTCTTTCCATTGAATCTGAGACTTTCTTGATCCTGAAACTGAACACTGAATGCAAATTAAGATGCTTTTAAATGTATGATTAAAAAAATATCACATGCATACATGACATTTGGCAATGCCTGAGATCTCTCTAAAATGTCAAGATAGGAAAATATCCAAAAGCTTTTTTTTTTTTTTTTTGGAGAAAAAGAGAAACTTGGATTCCAGCCAAGTGCCTGCTGAGGAATTCTTATGAGAATTTCTGGAAACTGTACTTTTTAAGGTAATCATGTTCTCCATGCTTGCATAGCCCCTAATGTTCCTGGAGTGAATTTAAAGTCTCATCTATTTGTGCCTTTTTGTTGTACATCTTTCAGACTTCAGTGGTCAAGTTTCACTTTGGCAAAGGGATTAAAAAAAAAATATTGTATTTGGCACTACACAACCTTAGAATACTTTGAGAATAAATATGCCAAGAGAGAATCTTATTATGTAGCTTGAGTTCTATTTTTCGTGTATGATATGTGTGTCCCCTTATGTTAGATAAATCGATATCAGCCTTTTGCTTTTCTATTAAAATAAATATACATCAGATATCTGATATACATAAACTGTGGTTGGAGGGCATAAGTGAGATATGATTTCAGGTAAATAACATAAAATCAGCAGAGCTCTTATCTAAATGTAATGTTTTAAATCTTATTGACATAGTTTTTAAGGGATCAAGAACAACTGTCTACAATCAAAAATGGCCAAGAAAAATGCTTACCTTTCCTGGAACAACTTGGGAGATTATTATCATCTGTATTAATTAATTTATTCTGTTGTTTAGTATAAATGGTGAAGCTGTGGCTATACCATTGAGGGTTGTTTTTTTTTAATTCTGATAAAATATATATGACATAAAATTTATCTTTAACTGTTTTTAAGTGTACAGGTCTGTCACCATCATCCACCTCCAGAACTTGTTTGCCTTCCCAAACTAAAGCTCTGTATTTGTTAAATCCTCATTCTCCCTTTCTCCCAAATCCTAATAACTCCAGGCAACCACCTTTTAGTTTCCTGTCTCCATGAATCTGACCACTTGAGGTAATTTATCAGTAGATCATACAATATATTTCTTTCTGTGATTGACATATTTCACTGAATGTAATGGTTTCAAGTTTCATCCATATTATAGCATATGTTAGAATGTACTTCCTTTGTTAAGGCTGAGTGATATTCTATTGTATGTATATATTACATTTTATTTATTCATTCAGCTGTTGATAGGTACTTGGATTGCTTTTATTTATTTTTTTTTGTTTTTTGTTTTGTTTTGTTTTGGATTGCTTTTACCTTTTGTTGTTATATGCATTGAGTTTTAATATTATATGATCCTTAAAGAGGGCAGCTATGGGGCGATAAGATCCATAGTAGATTTGGAAACAGAAAAGCTAGACTTAGTTATGTCACAACTAGATAAATTAGGTCGTTTCTCTCTTAGTTTTCTAATCTGTAAAGTAGGGATACAATTGTTTTTATAGTATTATTGTTATAGCTAATTATTATTAAACTTTCATGTTTTTCAATTGTATTCTGACAGAAACCCTATAAAGTAGGGAGAGTTCCATTTCCCAGAGTTGCTGTGAAATTGTGACACATGTGAGAAACTTCCTATTATACTACAAAGCACTAACAATGTAATAAGTTATTCTTACTCTCTTCACAATGCCTGGCATACGTAAAGATTCAAGATATACTATTGGAAAATAAAAGCAGTTCTGTTTCACAGCTGTAGGCAGCACACTAGGCAGGCATTTGAAGATAAGTTGTTGATAAGAGATGCAATTCAATTAATAATCATTATAACTAAAGAGTAAACTCTACTGCTGCCGCTCCTGCTAAGTCACTTCAGTCGTGTCCAACTCTGTGCCACCACATAGACAGCAGCCCATCAGGCTCCCCCGTCCCTGGGATTCTCCAGGCAAGAACACTGGAGTGGGTTGCCATTTCCTTCTCCAATGCATGAAAGTGGAAAGTGAAAGTGAAGTCGCTCAGTTGTGTCCGACTCTTCGCGACCCCATGAACTGCAGCCTTCCAGGCTCCTCCATCCATGGGATTTTCCAGGCAAGAGTACTGGAGTGGGGTGCCATTGCCTTCTCCACGTAAACTGTACAGTAGAAATTAATTCAACATTGTAAACCAACTATATGCCAATAAAATTAATTAAAAAAAAAGAATAAATGAAAGCAAAAGCTCTAAACCTTATATGCAGACATTATTCAAGATGTTAATAATATTAAAATTGTGTAAGTTAAATCTTATTTCCCAATAGAACCAAAGTTTTAATGATGATGGCATGACTGAAGGTGGGGGAAGGGAGGGTAGATATCGTCTAGTGTCAGATTTTATAGAAATCATTACAGATCTCTTTATTAATCAGCAGTTGAAACATCAACTGATATGTTTCTGAGTGATTTTATAGTGATCACTACAATATGAAATATATAACAATATATTTTATTGTTTTTTCTACAATATCAAATATATAACACAAATATTGATTCATTGATATGTATTAATGAGTCTTTAAAAAGTAACTGCATGTGCCTTTCAAAAAACTTCCTTCCAAAAACCAACAGTGGAGAGTATGGAGAACCATGAAATCTCCCAGGATAGCTGTTGTGAAGGGCAGCAGGTAACTGAGGGTTAGAGCCTGGTGGGTGGGATGGGATGTACCAGAATATATCCAACTGAGAAATCAACTTGATTTCCTGCTATCTGCTATGAGTATCATAAGTAATGATATAGAAATAGTTGGCTTACGATTTCATTTATTCAGTGAGTAATGAAAGAGTCTGTAGTATTTTGCTAGATTTTGTCCAAGGAGCTGGAAACATAAAAATGAAGAAGATGAAAAATATCTGTTTTGTGGGCGGAGGAGGGGATCAATTCTGAGAGAGTTGGAGGATAATTATACAAACATATAAATTGGATAATTATGAGCTATTTTATGAATAAATACTAAACATAGTGATATACTGGAGAATGATGGAGGTATGTGGAGAATACCCTTTATATTAGGTCAATTAGAGAACTGAAAGTGAGATTGCTCAGTTGTGTCTGACTCTTTGCAGCCCCATGGACTGTAGCCTGCCAGGCTTCTCCGGCCATGGCCTTTTCCCAGCAAGACTACTGGAGTGGGTTGCCATTTCCTTCTCCAGAGGATCTTCCCAACCCAAGGATAGAACCTGGGTCTCCAGCATTGCAGGCAGACTCTTTACTGTCTGAGTCACCAGGGAACTACCCTCTGAGAAAGCGGCATCATTAATGTAAATCATCCAACTATTCTGCTCCATCAGGCTGCGAATCATGTTTTCCTCATTGGTTAGTATATCCAAGCATAGTACAGAACCTGGTCCTTGGTAGCATAGTATGAAAATGCTTTATAAGTGTAAATGTCTTTCTAAAACTATTTTAATAGATATCATGTTATTTAATCTTTAGAATGACCTGAGGTAGTATGCCAAGAATTGTTAACTGCCTTTGGTGAGTTTGAGATACTTAGATCACACAATGAGGAAATGGCAGAGTTGGCAAGAAAAGGTACAGGGGGAGCTTTCAAACAGTCCTCTCCTTATATATGAACACATTGAAATCCATGATTAACTGTGCTGTTAGTATTGAATGGGAAATTTTTATAGCTGCAAATCACATTTATTTGCATAATAGTAGGGAACTGATTTCAAATCAGTTTTGGTGTGCTTGTATTCTCAAAAATCTTCTTGTGCAATGAGAAAGACAATATTATCATATTCATGCTTATGGGCATAGCATTTGTAGTTGAGAAAAGTTGTCACGATAGATATCACATACGGTAGCAACTGGAAAACTGATGCTTTTAATCTAAAATCTCATAATAGCAATCTGTGCTTTTGTGGATTTCTTTATATAGTTAAAATATTTTTATTTTAAATTCTAAATCCAGCACTTTTACTTTTTAAATAGTATTTATTGATTTTTTTTCTCTTTTCACAAAATGTTAATGTTTTATTGCATCAAATTTAGAAAATATGGTAAATAACAAAACAGAAATAACCATAATAATAGAAATAACATAAAAACAGAAATAACCATAATAACCGTAATCTGGCATGAATAATTAAATTGCTTCTTTCCCTAAAAGATTACAAATGTGAAATGGGGTGTTTTAAAATTTGTATAAATGTTAAGTATTATTTGATTTAAATCTATTAAAGTTTATTTTAGTGAAGTAGTAATAATTTAATAAATTGTTCAAGTCAGAGTTGTAGTGATGTAGCTTCACATACATGAAGTAAGTTAACATGAAGGATATTTTGCCTATAGTTTCCATTTTTATCTTGATTTTTCCTAATTGCTCTAACAAAGGCATGTTTTATCTAAAAAGAGATTCTGAATAATGGTCAGATCTGTATAAAAGGTTGACATTTGTTACTGTGAATCTAGAATATGTTCCTTCTAATAATTGAAGCTTTATTTCTATTACTAGAATCTATATTTCTATGTGTGTATTGAATGTCTTCCATTGCCTACAAATGACACTTCAGCTGTGTACTATTCAATACTAGTACTGACACCATCTCTTTTTGTTGTTGTTCAGTCACTAAGTCATGTCTAACTCTTTGCAACCCTATGGACTCCAGCAGGCCAGGCTTCCCTGTCCTTCTCAGTCTCCCAGAGTTTGCACAAATTCATGTCCATTGAGTCAGTGATGTTATCTAACCATCTTATCCTCTGACACCCTCTTCTTCTTTGCCTTCAATCTTTCCCAGCATCAGGGTCTTTTCCGAGGAGTCAGTTGTTCGCATCAGGTGGCCAAAGTATTGGAGCTTAAGCTTCAACATCAGTCCTTCCAGTGAACACTCAGAACTGATCTCCTTTAGGATGGACTGGTTGTATCTCCTTGCAGCCCAACAGACTCTCAAAAGTCTTCTCCAACACCACAGTTCAAAAGCATTAATTCTTTGGTGCTCTTATGGTCCAACTCTCATATCTGTACATGACTACTGGCAAAACCATAGTTTGTACTATATGGACCTTTGTTGGCAAAGTGATGTCTTTGCTTTTTAATATGCTATCTACGTTTGTCATAACTTTTCTTCCAGGGATCAAGCATCTTTTAATTTCATGGCTGCAGTCACTGTCTGCAGTGATTTTATGAGCACTAAATGTGTGCCATACACTATTCTATGTGCTCTAAACTCTATCTCATTTCATCATCACAGCAACCCACTGAATGTGGTGCTTTTATTATCTCAAAATTACTGGTGAAGAAACAAGGGCACATACAGGTTAAATAACTTTGTAGGTTCATATAGATCATATAGATCAAAATGACAAATCTGGGATTTAAACTCATTAATAGCATTCATATTTATCTTTAGAAATAAGTAGAGGGCAAGGAACAACTCTAATTTAATATCTGTTTTTAATTATTAATAGCATCTACATTAAGATATAGAAAAGGGGATGGCAACCCACTCCAGTATTCTTGCCTGGAGAATCCAATGGACAGAGCAGCCTGAAAGGCTACAGTCCATAGGGTTGCAAAGAATCAGACACAACTGAAGCAACTTAGCACATGAAGATAATAAATGTATTAGAAAATAATGGGAAATATATGCATTCTATTTCAGGCTATTTTTCCTTTATTAAACTTTAAATAAATTAGAATAAATGATATATTTGTTAAAAGCATAAAATGTTAGGAAAAAAAAATATCAGTTCTAGTCACAGATCTCAAAAACCCTGAAAGTAGAGATCCACTTTAACTCTTTGGCTTGGAATTCTTTATCAAAGGAATCAAAGGAGATGATCTCTAAAGTCTATACCAATTCTAAAACTCTATTAAATCACCGTCTGTGTAATCATTTGATTGTACGTCAGTGATTGCAGTCATGGCTTCAACCTTCTCCATGCGTTTCTCTTGTATCCTTACTTTTAAAGTGAAGCTGAATATAATGAAAGAATGATAAGCTTATAGTAATACAAGTCCCTGTTTTGAAGTTACGAAGCATCAGTGCAATTTGATAAGCTTGACAGTATTCCACAACACATTACTAAAAATACTGTTTAGAAAAACTCAGAAAGGAAGGTACTATTTTTAAAGAACCATCTTGGTTGGCTTCAGTATAAATAAATTATATGAAATAAGCATCACTTCCTTATTCTATGGATACATTGATTTCAAAGCCCTCTTAGGTATTTTTTAAGAACTGTAGCAAGATGTCAGGGCTTCTCTGGTGGCAAGATGTAATTCACTTATCACAAAGGTCACTCTTTTAAATTCACTAGTTTTTCATATATTCACAGAACTGTGGAGATTGACCCTTATTTTCTTTCTTTGCTTGTTAAAGAGTGTCTCTCCTAATGAGGTGCTTAGTAGTGGTATTCTACCAGTATTTGCCAAATAAACCACTTCATGACTATAAGGGTATAGCAGAGGGAGTCAGATAATCCTAGCTAAATGCAGATGAAATGGCTTGTAAAAACACAAGGAATAATTAAGTATTCAGATATAGATTCCCAGAAGCATGCAAATAGGTGATTAAAATAACACATTTATTGTGATTTTTAGCGCCTAGAGAAACAATGTAGGCTTGTTAGCATCGGATAAGTTGCCAAGTATGACATTTGTCTCATATTTGGAAGAACTTTATGTGGGACAAATTCATAGACACATCTTAGTATCTTCAGAGCAAAATGAATTAACACTCAAGAGTTATTTGTATTTTTTAAAAAAATAGATTATCACTTGAGAAAGGGCGACATCATAACATTTATTGGCAAAGGTTGAAATTTTTCTATGGCAACTCATAAAACTAACAAAGAGAAAGTTTGATCCTTATTTAGGTTCCTTGTTGATTCTAAATTCAAAATATAGCAACAACATTTTCACAGGCAGTCTCCTTTATCTGAAATTTTAATGGCACAACACATTTGGCAAAAACAGCTTAGTTATTTCTCATGTGTATATTTGGTTGAGGCAGTTTTTACTATAGAAAAGACCAAAAAAAAAAAGATCAAGGTTTTATTCCCTATCTTATTATACCCCTAGCTCTAATGAACATTTGCCTGAGTATTCCTCTTTATTCTAGTGAATGATTATTTTTTATGTTTATTCAGGCCTTGGCAGCCTGCTTGGGTACCCTAATGAGTGGGCTCCCTTGGGTTTAGGCCTGGAAGTGTGTATTCTGAAAATTCCGTCATGATTATAAGTCTATTCACCATGTTGAAAGTAAATGAACTCTTGTATCTCTGCCCTGGGTTCAGTAATTTTCATTATCCAGTAGATGTCTTTGTGTGTGCGTGCTAAGTTGCTTCAGTTGTACCTGACTCTTTGCGACCCTATGGACTGTAGCCTGCCAGACTCTCTGTCCATGGGGATTCTCCAGGCAAGAATACTGGAGTGAGTTGCCATGCCCTCATCCAGGGGATCTTCTCGACCTAGGGATTGAACTCATGTCTCCTGTGACTCGTGCATTGCAGGCGGATTCTTTACCATTGAGCCACTGGGGAAGCCCTAACATGTCTTTGTAATTTGACATAAGGGTTTTCCTGACTTTTGGTGCTATTCACAAAAGTTTTTTAAGGACTATTTAATCACTATTTTTAGCTGATTGTAAGATTTTATGAGCAAATATTTTCTGTGTGATAATTACTAGTAAGCTTTTCATTTTAATAAGAAATTAGATTTATAGTCACTAATACTGCAGGGTGAGTATGTGTATAGTCACCATTACTGTCTAATGACTTTTATTTGTCTGATATTATGCAAAACATCATTCTTTTTACATTTGGAAGCTTCTTCCTATGAAGAAGCTGAGGCTTAAAAAGGTGACAGCTGCCTGGATAATGGCATCAAGATTAAAACCCAACTCTGCTTCCCAGGTGGCTCAGTGATGTAAAATCCGCCTGCTGATGCAGGAGATGAGAGTTCAATACCGGGTTGGGAAAATTCCCTAGAGGAGGAAGTGACAACCCACTCCAGTATTCTTGCTGGGAAAATCCCATGGACAGAGGAGCCTGGCGAGCTACAGTCCATGGGGTCACTAAAGAATTGGACATGACTTAGTGACTAAACAACAACAACAAAATGTAGAGGTACCTTTGCTAAATCTAACCCTGCTAACGATTAGAGATCTTATTTTCAGTAAAACAACATCTGTTGTATACCAGTTATGGCTATTATTTTTATTTTATTGAGCAAACATTTAATTTGCAAATTTTTAAAGATTTCTCATTTGTGTAAGCAATCCATTTACAAAGTTTTACTAAGTTTATGTTCTTACGTATTTAAGTGTGTACTGTCTCCACTCTAGATTATGCTGCTCTCCCTACCCTTATGTTTACTTGCCTTACAATTAATATTATCTCTGAAACTAGGCCCCAAACAAGACAATTGTGGTTTTGCTAAGATTTGCTTAAGTATAAACTACTAGGAGTCTTAAGTATACTATTTTATGACCGTTAACAAATATTATACATAACTGAATGGTTATTTATTCTTTTGTTACGTATGTTCTAAGCAATCGTGCAGTTCTTAAAAGACAAGTTATTAATCAAATTAAACTTTAAAATTTTATGTTTTTATAGTAAATTTTGCTTTCCTAGAACACTGAAATTCTAAGAATTAAAATCTGTTCTAATCATGAATAAACAAATCTTAAAATGTTGGAAAAACCTCAAAAAACAAAGCAAAATTGGGACATTGTAGTTGATTTTAATATTGCCGTAACAAATAGAAATAAGATGTTTTAAAAACATTTATTTAAAGTAGAAAAAACATCTCATTTATTCAGACAACTATTCTCTCTAGTAGGCAGTTGAGTATAAATTATATATTGTGGGTTCTTTTAATAAACAGTTTGGTCAAGCAGAAAACCTGAAAGCATATTGCAGGTACAGAAAGGACTGTGAAGCTTATTGACACCTAGAGCCTAAGATAAAGCACTCCTCTCTCAAACACAATTTAAAAAAATTCATAGATGTGAGAATAGCTATTGCCAGATAAAAAATGTATGTACTCTGTTCCAAATTTACACATATATTACTGGTTACATATATTGTATTGAATTGGACATAAAGACCAATGAATTTAGGAATATAGTCTTTCAAAAACCTAGACTGTTTGCAGCAGTAAGAACCTAAGATAAAGGATAACTTTAAGAATGTCATTGGGTCTGTGAGGTCAGAAAAGATGGTTTTTATCATTGCTACACATCTATGCTGGGAGGGATTGGGGGCAGGAGGGGAAGAGGGTGAGATGGCTGGATGGTATCACTGACGCAATGGATGTGAACTTTGGGAGTTGGTGATGGACAGGGAGGCCTGGCGTGCTGTAATTTATGGGGTCACAAAGAGTCAGACATGACTGAGCCACTGAACTGAACTGACTGACTGACACATCTATCACTTGAACAGCACATAGTAGACCCTAGATAAATATTTATTGGATAAATTAACTAAATACAACTACAAAAGTATACTTTTTATATAGTTGTATAGTATAGCTGTTTCTCAGATAACAATATATGACACATCAGTCATTTTTAGTATAAAAATAAGCTGTAATTTAATATTATTTCTCAAAATGGGTACTGGGTGAGAAATTTTTTTCCTTATCACAGGTGAATCATAAAACTATCAAGTTAGGTCCCCAAATGCATAATGATTAACTGTATTTTCTTTTAAGGGGGTAATATTTGTGTTACAGATTTCTTGGTTCCAAGAATTTTATACATATCTCCTAATCTTTGGTTTGTAAATTTATTTTTCCTGTGACAAAATAAATATTTATCATTATTCTTGCTCACCAAATGTTGCAATGCAATTTTCCAAATAGATGTGAGTGTATGCTCTAAATTAAACAACATTCAAAATGCTATGCAATAAAATGTTAAAATTTTCATGCTAAATATTCACCATTGTAATATAACAGATTTCTTTCTTGATTGCAACTATGAAAAAAATTAAATATAGAAACTAGGCTACACTAAGATTGAGTTTTTCTAAAGGGTGGTTTCATTGGCAATGGAAAAACTGGGAGTTTTGTCATCTATTATAAAATGTTTATAAAAATTGCTCAATTTGCAGTTTCAATGGCTTCATTGAAAGTTCATGATGTACAACAATATTAATGCTGTGCTTTGTGAATAAGAAATGTATCTACAGAAGGATCAACAGAAAAGCCTTGATTAAACAAAGTATGGTAAATGGTTAAAGGTCATTCTATTTTCTTTGAGTTTGCAGTTATTTGGAAGCATAAAACTTGTCTTGCCTTAGTTTGACAAAGAATATACTTTTTTTTTTTGAAGTGAGAACAAATTTTATTTTATTGACATGGTTAAAAGCATGTTGTCAAAGAGAATGGAATATACTAACATGTTAAACAACTTTTGAAAAGGGAATTAATAGATCGTAAAACTCTGAGCTTTACAGATAGTTGAAGAGAGAATAAAAGCAAAAAGCAAGGGAGAAAGGGAAAGGTACACCCAACTAAACACAGAGTTCCAGAGAATAGCAAGGAGAGTCAAGGAGGCCTTCTTTAATGAACAAGGCAAAGAGATAGAGGAAAACAACTGAAGGGGAAAGACTAAAGATCTCTTCAAGAAAATTGGAATTATCTAAGGAACATTCTATCCAATAATGGGCACAATAAAGGACAGAAACAGTGAAGACCTATTAGAAGCAGAAGAGGTCAAGAAGAGATGGAAACAATACACAAAAGAACTATACAAAAATGATCCTAATGACCCAGATAACCAAGATGTTGCGGTCACTCACCCAGAGGCAGACATTCTGGAGCGTGAAGTCAAGTGGGACTCAGGAAGAACTGCTGTCAATAAAGCTAGTAGAGGTGATGGAATTCCAGCAGAGTTATTTAAAATCCTGAAAGATGATGCTATCAAAGTGTTCCACTCAATATGTCAGCAAATTTGGAAAACCAGCAGTGGCCACAGAACTGGAAAAGGTCAATCCTCATCCTAATTCCCAAGAAGGGAAGTAAGAAAGAATGTTCAAGTCACCAGACTTGAACTCATCTCCCAAACCAGTAAGGTTATGCTCAAAATCCTGCATACTAGGTTCAGCATTATGTGAACTGAGAACTTCCAAATGTCCAAGCTGAGCTTAGAAAGGCAGAGGAACCAGAAGTCAAATTGCCAACATTCACTGGATCATAGAGAAGGCAAGGACATTCCAGAAAAAAGCATCTACATTTGTTTCATTGACTATGCTAAAGCCTTTGTCTGTGTGGATCATAAAAATCTGTGGAAAACTCTTAAATAGTTGGGAATACCAAACCATCTTACCTGTTTCCTGAGAAATCTATATGCTGGTCAAGAAGCAACAGTTATAACCTTGTATGGAACAACTGACTGGTTCAGGATTGAGAAAGGAGTATAGCAAGGCTGTTTATTGTCATCTTGTTTATTTAACGTATACACAGAAAGCATCATGAGAAATGCTGGGTTGGATGAGTTACAAGCTGGAATCAAGATTGCCAGGAGAAATATCAACAACCTCAGATATATGGATAATACCACTCTAATGGCAGAAAGGAAGAGGAACTGAAGAGTCTCTTGATGAGGGTGAAGGAGGAGAGTAATAGAGTTGGCTTAAAGCTCAATATTAAAGAAACTAAGATCATGGCATCTAGCCCCATCACTTCATGGCAAATAGGAGGGGAAAAGGTGGAAGCAGTGACAGATCTCCTCTTCTTGGGCTCTAAAATCACTGCGAATGGTGACTGCAGCTGTGAAATTAGAAAACGCTTGCTTCTTGGCATGAAAGTTTTGACAAAACTAGACAGTGTGTTAAAAAGCAAAGACACCACTTTGCTGACAAAGGTCTGCATAGTCAAGGCTATGGTCTTTCCAGTAGTCATGTACGGTTATGAGAGCTGAATCATAAAGAAGGCAAAGCACTGAAGAATTGATGCCTCAAACTGTGGTGCTGGAGAAGACTCTTGAGAGTCCCTTGGACAGCAAGGAGGTCAAACCAGTCAATCTTAGAGGAAATCAACCTTGAATATTCATTGGAGGGACTGATGCTGAGGCTCCAATACTTTGGCCACCTGATGTAAACAGCCGATTCATTGGAAAAGACCCTGATGCCGGGCAGAATTGAAGGCAGGAGGAGAAGGGGACAACAGAGGATGAGATGGTTAGATGGCTTCCCTGATGCAATGGACATGAACTTGGGCAAACTCTAGGAGATGGTGACGGACAGGGATGCCTGGTGTGCTGCAGTCCATGAGGTCATGAAGAGTTGGACACGACTTGATGATTGAACAACGACAAAAACAGAGCTCTAAGGGCTTCCCTAGTGGCTCAGTGGGTAAAGAATCCACCTTCAATGCAGGAGACGCAGGAGATGCGGGTTTGAACTCTGGGTTGGGAAGATCCCCTGGAGGAGGAATTGGCACCCCAATCTAGTAAGTAAATTGTATATATTTAATCTTTCTCCTCACTGAATTTTGAATTTAATTCATATTTGTTATATTTTAAGGAATGAAATTTCTAACTTGTATTTTCTATGCTTTTATGGAGTTTATCCTTAGGTAAACTAGATGGGTGAAGATGGTTATTTACTAAAAAGACATAAAGTCAAAGAGGTTACTTAGCTATTATAAATATTATTAATGCATTAATAACATTAATGCGAATAACAACATTAACTTACAAAGGTCGTTTTTGTCACAATCAATAGTCTGTTTTAAGTTTTTAAACATTTTTAGGAAATACTTTTAAAGGAAAGACTATACAGTGTAATGTAAAAATGTTTATGGTGAAAAGAAGAATTTTATATGAAAAATTGTGTGATGATTTTTCATAATACACATAGAATATTAAAAATTATCAATAATAACAGGTTAGACAATTCTTAATCACACTTTAGCAATAGGAAAACAGTTAATAATGATTAGTAGTTTATTCTCTTAACAACCATTCTCTGATTAACTGAAAAAATACTCCCAGGCTTTAAAATCTAAATACAATCACTAGAGGAAAGGGATAGATTTCCTATAAAATTTATTAACATAAGCAGACTGTGAGAATTCTATTAGTCTAGACAGGAGAACTGCACTGTGTCTTTTGTTTCTCTTATTAATTCTGACAGATTTAAAGTATTTGCAATTCTACACTGCCAGATTTAAATAAAGTCCCATTCTCTTATATAGTTTAATTTTTGAATATTTACCATAGGCATAAAAATGCTTTAAAATGGGTTTTTTAAATGTTTCTCAAATATAAATGCAGAAAAAAAAAACTAGTAATGGAAGATTATCTGAAACTTTTTTCTTTTGTTTTTGTTTTAATGAAGAGAATATCCCTTTATTTGCAAAATAAAATCAAAGCTTCTATTGATGTCATCCTACTTAGTATCCTACATAGTATACAGTCATAAAATCACAAACAGTGAGAGTATATTTGGACAAAATAATCAAACCATGTCACTTCATGGAGATGATTACTTGTGGTCAGTAGGTATTTATAATTGGCATATCTTTTTCATTACTATGAGTCTAATCTCTTATCTTACAAAGTATACTATTTTTTACTGTATTTTGCCCAATTTTTTCTCTTTATGGAGAGAGTACACTTCTGTAGCAGTTCAGTTATTTTAAGATGAAATACTTAAAAAAAATGACACATTAAAATTTTTGATACTGTTACTACACTGAAAAACTTGGTACTTTGGTTTTGACAGTGAAAAATAAAACACAGCCTTCCAAACGGAACTATTTTTTTAAAGCAAATGTACTTTCCATTTTTTTTAATTGATCTTTTACATTTAAAAGTATCCTTTCCTATTAGTTAGCTTTTACTTCAGTAAACATCAGAGAATCATTACACAATGTATTGATAATTGTAATATTTGATGGTTCATCCCCACTAGTGTTCTCTGCTCTTAATTTTGCATATAAAATACCCTTCTCTTCATTTTTATGTATGTAACAACAAAATATGCTACCAGAATAAGTATATTGACTTTAAAAACAGTGAATAAACATATTAAGTGCTTACTATATGCTAGACACTATGGCAGAAACTAAATGTTCCATTGACGTTTAGAAGAAAACCACTCTGAATTCATGGAAATAGGCTTTTAAAATAAAGCATAATGCACTGCAAAAATTTTTACATTGACAGTGATTTCAAAATTTTCAGATGTATTCTACATTTTAAATTAGATAAACGTTATATTCATTCTTGATTATTGATGAGCTAATGCTGTTTCATATGTTTAAAAATTGTTACCATTTTGAAGTTAAAAAAAAAAACCTCTAAATGGGACTTTAATTTTAACATTGTGAAATAGTTATTTAAGTATATATAAACAAATATAAGCAATATAAACCATAAACTAACTAAAATGGAATAGAAGAGCCATAAGTCAAAACATGTCTTTTGCATAGAGTAGCAGAAATTTCTTTAAGGGTAAAAAGTAATGTGCAAAGGTGAAATGGAGCTGAAGGATCATTTTGGCATTGCCACAGCTCCATAAGAAAAGTTTAGCCAGGCCTCAGGTGGGCGCTAGAAAACCACTAAAGGTGGGACCAAGCATTCATAGAAATTACATTGTCTCGTTGTAGTTGTGCCATTGCTTTCTTATAGAGTTGCCCATTGTTTTTTTTTTCATAAATTTCTACCCTTTTAAGAAAGACAATTTCATTGACTCAACCCAGCCATGATTTGTTTTTGAGTCAAGTATTCCCACCCTGTTCCTCTAATTTGGGGATTACGGGAGGGACAGGAGAGCTTGGGGATCATGTCTTGTTTTGCTTTGCCCTTCGAAAAGGGCATGGGTGTTAAGTAAGAGTGAGAAGTTAACAGGGTAGGAAGATTTGTTCATAAGTTCATAACATTAAAAATTACCCTATAATACTGAGCAGAATTCTCTGTGCTGTACAGTAGTAACCTTGTTGGTTACTCATTTTAAATATACCAGTGTGTGCATGTCAATCCCAAACCTATTCCTTCCCCTCCACCCTTCCCCCTTGGTAACCATAAGTTCATTCTCTTAGTTTATGTGTCTATTGGGAAAAGAATTTGAAAAAGAATAGATGCATGTGTATATGTATAATTGGAAAAGAAAATGTCTTACAATCCTAGGGGGAAGAAATCATTGAATTGTACACTTAAAAATGGGGGAATTTTATGATATATAAATTGCATCTCAATAAAGCTGTTACTTTAAAAAGAAAAAAAAAAATTACCTAATAGTACAAACTATATGACAGTTATCAGTATACATTAACGTTTTTCTTCTTTTTGCTCCCCGTGTTAAACAGAATAGTAATCCATTATTTAAAACATTAAAATTAAGTAACATTTTCACTAAATGAATCCACTTTTTGGTATCTGTATCTGTTAGCTATTGTCACAGTAACGTTGCATAACAAAGAGCCACACAACCGCAAAGGTCTACTGCGTGCATGCGTGCTCAGTCACATCCAACTCTGTGCATCCCTTGGACTGTAGCCCACAAGGCTCCTCTGTCCGTGGGATTCTCCAAGAAAGAATACTGGAGTGGGTTGCCATGTCCCTCTCCAGGGGATCTTCCCAACCCAGGGATTGAACCCTCATCTCTTATGTCTCCTGCATTGGCAGGCAGGTTCTTTACCATCAGCACCACCTGGGAAGGACAGAGGACTAGCGCAATACACATGGATTCTCATGCATCTCTGGGTGGGGGCTTCCTTGGTGGCTCAGAGGTCAAGAACTCGCTTGCCAATGCAGGAGACATGGGTTTGATCCTTGAGTCAGGAAGATCCCCTAAAGAAGGAAATGGCAACCCATTCCAGTATTCTTGCCTGTAAAATCCAATGGACAGAGGAGCCTAGAGGGCTACAGTCTATGGGTTAACAAAGAGTCGGGCACAACTGAGCAGCTGAGCACACACACGTCTCTGAGTAAGCAGTTAGGTTGATCTAGGCTTGAGCTCAACTGGAAAGCCTGCTTCAGTCTGTACATCTCTCAATGTCAATGCCTCCTCTATTCAACGTCTGTTATCCCCTTTCTGGTACTAGTAAACTTGCATGGGTATGGTATTCTAGTAACTATGGCAGAGGTACAAGAAGACAAATACCTTTCAAGTCTTTACCTGGGTCGTATTTGTAAATATCCCACTAACTGAAATAATTATGGATGAACCCAAAGTCAAGAGGTAGAGAGAGAAACGCCCCCTAAAGTTGGGAGGGACTGTGGAGTCACTTATAGGAAGGGGTGAAGAACTGGGATCAATAATTCGAACTACTGCAGCTAGTATCTTTAATATAAATCAAACTATGTTTCTATTTTGCAGCAGTCTTAATAGAAGAAGCCCTTTCTATTAAAAAAAATTTACAGGATCTATTACGTCAAAAAAAAGTGAGGAAAAATTTGGTGGAATATTTTTATTTGTTTTTCTTATACTAGCTTTTCCTTCTGAGGTATGTTTACCACGTTCAGATGAACAACTGTTGAAAAGTATACTCTGGGATGCTTTTCAGGGTGTTTGTTTTGAAGAATGGTATAAAAATTTCCATAAGTTTCATATGCAACCACAGATATTTTAACTTGATCCTTTATCCTGCATTTACTTTTAGGCGTCCTTAAGAATCTGTTAAAATGCAGAAATTATGCAGTATTGATTTCAGGAAAAGTTGAAGTGGTTACACATGATTGCCTTTGCCTTAAAAGAAATCCTTATTTGGTTCTAATTTGAACAATATTGAAAGCACAACAAAACTAGCTTTTTATTATGTCACCACACATTTGGTGAGTTATGGAAAGCATTTTATTTCAGGAATGGAGTTAACTATGCCTTGTCCGCACTTCAAGCCATTCTTGTCATTTCTGGCTACTGTCCAAGCCCGCTTGTGACTCATACATATTTCTTTTCTGGTAAGAAATGCACTGAAATCCCAGGAACATATGCTGCTGACTGCTAGATGAGTTTTGGTGGTGAGAGATTAATGTAATTGCTTTTGTTTGACAAGTATAATTGGTCACAGTTACATACATGTAGCTTATATGTAAAATATGTTCTGTTTTAAAACTCATTAAAGTAATTTTTACTTTGCTTTTAAAAGATAATGTTTTAAAAATCTAAAATGTATATGCTTCCTTCTTTCCTCTTATTCCAGAATACTTGGAATAGAAAAAAGTACAAACTTATATGAAATAAATGTAGATATCTAAATATACACAAAACTTAATTTAAATTTCAGGTATTAAGTTTGAAATGACAAAGTATTTGTTAGCCTAAAATTTAAAAAAGGGGTATTCTAATTAATTCCCAAATTAAATATTGCTTCCTCAAATATTATCAATGTTTCTTTTCCTAAGCTGTTTTCTATTTAAAAATATAGTAAAAATAATGTTTGCGTGCCAAGTTGCTTCAGTCATGTCCAACTTTTTGCCACACTATGGACTGTAGCCCTCTAGGCTCCTCTATCCCCGGGATTCTCCAAGCAAGAATATTGGAATGGGTTGGATGCCCTCCTCCAGGGGATCTTCCTGACCCAGGGATCGAACTTGTGTCTCAGGCCTCCTGCATTGACAGGCGGGTTCGTTACCACTAGTTCCACCTGGGAAGCCCAAATAACATTTAGTATATAACATTTTACTGCTCAGCTTCTGTGAAATACATATTTTCTATTCTTTCTTGTCATTCTGAAGAAAAACCTATACCTAAATACAAAGATTCACTTTCTGATGATCCCCAAAACTTCAGTAAAGTTGGGTCCTGCAACAGACCTGTATTCTCAAGAATTTCTGGCTCATGTTGATGTGTAGTAGTGGCTCGAGTGATTTTTTTCTACTCGGTTACATCTAGCCCCTGCTGGTCTTTCATAATATAAAATCATAGGTCATTTTTCCAAAGCTTTATTTTCTCCATTTTCTTTAAGATTTCAGTTTCAAAAGTACAGAAATACCACCAAGATGAGACAGTACACTATTATTATAGCTACCACAGACTCTTGTGAAAAAGTTTGGTTATACATCATAAATAAATAAATACCTCAAAGCATTGTTTGCAGAGTATGACCGGACCTTGAATACCTATGCAGTCCAAACATTACATTCCTGACATTTAGGACTTTTAGATGTAAACTGTTCTTTGCTAGGGCTCTCTCATAACTAAAATATGAGTCACTTGCAAACCATAATAGATTTTGGCTCTGCAACATGATGAAGTGTTCTGGATGTAGTGACACATTTTGCCGAGACTCATGGCAGCAGAATTCCCAGTGGTCACCCAAAATAGGGAAAGAAACGAAGAACAAAATTAAAGGAAATATGCAGACCCTGGCATCATCCTTTCATGGCAATACAGCTCTATTCTTGTTGTTAAGAGGTGGAAGTGCTTGGAGATTAAACTCATAAATGATAGTGCAAGTAGGTGTTGAATTTTCTTGTTCTTAAAGACTGAACTTAACCTCATACTTGAAATCTTAAAAAGAAGTGAGATATAGGCCCTTCCAAATGAAATTATGTGATTAGTTCTCCTACCAAAAAGCTAATGTAGAGTGCAAGCTTTCTGCTGAGATGTAATTAGTCAGACCTTTTGCTATATTAGTTGCTCATGCGTCTCCAACTCTATATGCAATCCCATAGGCTGTAGCCTGCCAGGCTCCTCTGTCCATGGAACTCTAGGCAAGATTACTGAAGTGGGTTGCCGTTCTCTTCTCCAGGGGATCTTCCTGACTCAGAGATTGAAACCTGGTCTCCTGCGTTGCAGGCAGATACTTTACCATAGGAGTCACCAAGGAAGCCCTTCTATCTCATCTCAGTGAATATACAGGACTTAACATAAATTTACTAAATAAAGCCTTGTCATTGGAAGCCAATATAACATGCAAAATATGTCAGTCCCACTAACTTGAGTGAATCACATAGTATTTGGCTTTATTTGAAGTGAGTGAATGGGAAGTTATTGCCAAACATTTAAAATTTAAGTTTGATTATTTGCTTGAGCCATGGCTTTCATATTTCTAGCCTGATGTCTTTTTTAACGAATGTTGCTTTTGATTCCCAAGTTTAAAGTCAAGTCATAGAAGGTTTCTTTGCACACACAACCCAGACATCCCCCAGAACAGAGCCTTTCACTGCAATGCAGGCAGACTCATGTTCACACACAGCCTCCTCTCAGACAGGAAAGGTGGAGTTTTCCTTTTCAGAGCCAAAGGAAGTGACAGCTCCGGGGTAATGGTTGTACTGATCTTGGTGTGGATTTCAAATTGGTTAATTTACTTTCAATTTCAACTCTTCACTTGAGCCTCCATACAGAAAAATTAAATGCTAGATTTCAGCATTTTGTTTCACTCTGATGAAATAAAAATTGTTTTGAGTGTAACATTAGACTTTGTCCTCAATTGCAGTAGCACCAACACAGTATAAACTAAGGCATCATTTAGCAAAGTGTTATTGGAGTGACATTGTAATAACCTATTAAGGGTAATGTACATTTGAATGACCGCAATTATTTTTGTAGGTTTATTCATGACTTTGTGGTGTTTAGTGCAGTTGTTTCTGAAACAGTGATGGGCATTTCATAGGATCCTATATTCCAGTCCTCCAGATGGGAGACTTCCTGAATTGTTATTGTATATGTTTTTACAACAGATGGTTTTTCTGAAGTTGTTTTAAATCATCTGAGTATAAAGTTATTGAATTATCATCAAATATGATTTTATGTCATAAATTATAGATGATAACATTATGGGGACACAAGAACTAAGAAATCAATGAGATTGGATTGATCCTAAATATTATTGTAATGTAGGTCAATGTTGATGAATACATTTTTCATATACCAGTGTTTGTGTGTGTGTGTTAGTTGCTTAGTCCTGTCCGACTCTGTGACCCCATGGACCATACCCCACCAGGCCCCCCTGTCCATGGAATTCTCCAGGCAAGAATACTGGAGTGGATAGCCATTCCTTTCTCCAGAGGACCTTCCCAACCCAGGGAAAGAACCCAGGTCCTGCTTTACTGTCTGAGACACAAGGGAAGCCCACACCAGTAACATACTTAATTTTTTAAAATTTGCTGAACTTGTGACTCTAATAAAATGTCAAATAACAGGTTTGCTTTGAAAACGAATATTTCTGAAGAAAAAGTTACATGCAAGAGATGAATAAGTTGTGAGAATGCAAAAGTAAAGAAGACAATTTTTGACCTCAAAATTCTGAAATTCACAAATTTGAACAGTATAAATGATCTGTTAGCCCGAGAAGTTTTGCAAATGACCAATTTCTGTAATTTGTAAATGTATTAAAGAAATCAAAGCAAAAATACTTCTGGTGAAATAAATAATTATTGGCAGACTTGTTAATTAAAAGATTGTTTAAATACAATTTGGTGGCATTATCATAGTGTCTTTGGAGGTAATACATGTGAAGTCTAAGCATTATTTTTGGTGCAATGCGTTGTCACAATTCATATGGTAATAGTAATATTTGAGAAATTTGTAGTGTCAGTTTCATGAAAATAAAAAGGCAGTAGTGTAAATAATTATATTGGGCACTAACAAAAAGCAACTGATCAAGTGCTATTTGCTGTGATACGTCTTCTTTTACTATTTTATAGTATATGTATTTTATGTCTGTCTCAAAAACCATTTAAACTTTTGTCATTTTTGAAAATGATTCTTATTGCATCTTTTGAGAAAAATAACTTCTTTTTTAATTTACTATTTTATTGGAGCATGATTGCTTTACAATTTTGTGTTGGTTTCTGCTGTATAACAAAATGAATCAGCTGTTATATATCACCTCACACTGGTCAGAATGCCCATCATCAAAAAATCTACACACAGTATATGCGGGAGAGAAAGTGGAGAAAAGGGAACCTTCTTGCACTGCTGATAGGAATGCAATTTGATAAAACCTCTATGGAGAATAGTATGCAGGTTCCTTAAAAAAGAAAAATAGAATTAGCATATGATAGTTGTATTGCTGGATAGCCCAGCAATCCCACTACTGGGCATTTACCCTGAGAAAACCATATTTCAAAAAGACACAAGTATCCCAGTGTTCATCGCAGCACTATTTACAATGGCCAGGACATGGAAGAAATAGCTTCTTTGTAGACATGTTCAAAGCAATAACTTTTACTTCTATCTATGGAGAAAGTCTGAGTGCAGGATAAGAAGGGGGTGTCAGAGGATGAGATGGTTTGGATGGCATCACCAACTCAATGCACATGAGTTTGAGCAAACTCCAGGAGAGAGTGAAGTGCTGCAGTCCATGGGGTCACAAAAAGTCAGACACAACTGAGTGACTGAACAACAACAACGAGATTATTTAGCTATAGTTTCTTTACTTGAAGTGTATCTGATGATTGTTTAATAGTCTTGCAGTGGCATCACTAAGGCAAACCTTCACAGATTATTTTCCATTAATACAAATATGCTGCTAAGTCACTTCAGTCGTGTCCGACTCTGTGCGACCCCATAGAAGGCAGCCCACCAGGCTCCCCCGTCCCTGGGATTCTCCAGGCAAGAACACTGGAGTGGGTTGCCATTTCCTTCTCCAATGCATGAAAGGGAAAAGTGAAAGTGAAGTCGCTCAGTCGTGTCCGACTCTTAGCGATCCCATGGACTGCAGCCTATCAGGCTCCTCCATCCATGGGATTTTCCAGGCAAGAGTACTGGAGTGGGGTGCCATCGCCTTCTCCGAATATAAATATAAAGGAACTTAAAATTAGCAAGGATGTGGAAAAATGGTACTTGTAGGGTAGATAATCAACATTAATTTTTTTTAATTAATTTTCTGTACACATCAATTGCATATTTTTTTTGAACACTCATTGTCTTTGACAAAGATTAGAGGGAGTGGTCTAAGGCATATTATGCTGCTTCCTCCCCAGACCTGTCCACAGATCTCTGCAAAAATCAGTGGGCTAGAGTTAAGAGTCTGACTGCTGCTCCTAGATAAATGACCTGACAGTTCAATGCCTTGCTTTTGACTGGGAGATGAACTTGATGATATCTGGGATTCTAAGAACTTTGATATTACTTCTTGCAAATGCATAGATTTCTATTTCTATTTTCTAAATCTATTCCAGTCTATTTTGTCTCATCACAGCAAGGATTTGAAACAACAGACCAGTGTTACAGCTCACACAGGCGGGATTTTATTAGGCAGACAGCAGAAAGTACACACCCAAAACATGAGAGCTAGTGGACCCCGTAGGAGTGGCCTCAACACTGCTTGAGTTCCCTTTTTATACTTTTTGTTTCCCCCCCTGGAGCCTGGTTCTGTCCTATACAGAATTGGTTCTGTCCTATACAAAATAGGGCTTGTGTCCACCATCTATCAGGAAGGGGGCATGTTTGGGTGTGTTTTTTCCCACCCAAGGTTCCCATTCCAGTCCTTGGATTTTCTTCCTTTGTCTCTTTTCCTGGGCTTTTTCTAACTGACATTTTTGGACTCCTTTTTTCCTACTTAGACTACCTAACATAATCTTTTGTTGTATTATAAATTCTACAATCTTTGGGAACACATGTATACCTGTGGCGGATTCATTTTGATATTTGGCAAAACTAATACAATTTTGTAAAGTTTAAAAATAAAATAAAATTTAAAAAAAAGGAAAAAAATGATTGCTTTTCATCCTTGTTCGTTAAGAACACTTTATGTAGGTTGCAGGAAGATTGTGAGTTAAAAATATGTTTGGGGGCATTTTTCATCCTAATACATTAAGAACCAATTCATTTAGCTTGCAGAAAGAGTATGAATTTAAGAATATGTTTTTAATTGTGGTTGAGATAGTGACCACAATGCAATTGTCAGTTTACTAACTGAGGAATGAGCTCATAATGGACCTTAATATTTTAGTCGATTCCTTAGCCTTGAATATAAAGTATTACTTTCATAATATCAACTTATATTAGTGAAATACAATGGTTTATATTTAGACATATGTAATGATTTGATAATTCCTATTGCTAATTAGCAACTTGCTCATTTATGATGTAGTTGAATTCTGATTTTTTTTACTTAAAAATTAAAAGTAAATTCCCAAACTATAACATCATTCCTGATGCAGAGCAGAATAAAATGATAAATTGCATATAATAGGGAAACATTTTTAAGGAGTAAAGCATTGTACCCATTTCATAGCAACAATTGACACAGTAAACTTTTTATTTTTTAAAGACCTATTTGCCTATTCAACTAAAAGTTTGGTGACATTATTTAAAGCCATATTTTTAAATAAACTTTTACCTTTACAAAACTACCACAAGACAGACACTTTTTAATTAATTGATTGTTAGCTCCTTTAATTTAGGTCATGTATTTTTCTTTAAACATCATTATTTACGAAGACAATGGCACCCCACTCCAGTACTCTTGCCTGGAAAATCCCATGGACCGAGGAGCCTGGTAGGCTGCAGTCCATAGGGTCGCAAAGAGTTGGACAAAACTGAGCAACTTCACTTTCAGTTTTCACTTTCATGCATTGGAGAAGGAAATGGCAACCCACTCCACTGTTCTTGCCTGGAGAATCCCAGGGATGGGGGAGCCTGGTGGGCTGCCATCTATGGGGTCACACAGAGTCGGACACGACTGAAGCGACTTGGCCCTGACTAGGGATGAGGTGTCTTAGCCAAGAAAGTTATTATTCTGAAGGGATCTGAATGGTAATGCAGTGATGGTCACAGACAATACCTGTCATTAGATGTAGCTGATATTTTGTTATAAACAAGTCAACCACGAAGCTACCAACTGCCCTTGTAATGGTAGGTGAAACCATATATGTCTGCTAACGGCCTACTATCTAAGCACAAAGGTCAACATCTGATAGGCAGGCATAAAATATGCAAGTACCTTATCTTCATAGTGTAATGTTTCTTTCATCTTTGAGGGTCAGTTTTCACAAACTTATAGAATTGATACCTTGACGATGTCCCCTGGACTTAAATTATGTAACCTATTGGCAGTCTTTATTTGTTTTGCTTTCATTTAAAATACAGCCACTTGTGAAGGGAAGCTTCTGGGTTCAAAATGTGATTATTTTTTGCAAAATAATATTTAATAGTACAATTATTTTGCTTATTTCATGTCCAAACAAATGTAAAAAAAAAAAAAGTAAAACAGTAGAGGGGCAATGCTATTACTAAAAGCTATGCAGTAGTTTGGGGTATGTATTTTAAAAGAATGAAATGCATTTATCAACATTCTTTAGTTTAGGAATTATATTTTAGACAATTTTTAAAATCAGATAATTTATAAATAAACCACTAATAGCCATTATCTGCATTATTTAAAGTTATCTGATTTGTACAGAAAAGACTCTTTGAAATTATAGTGTCTTAATTAATACCTCTAGATAACAATATTATATTTAATAAACTATATTTTCTTTCTAGATATCTTCTCTAAATTGTTAATGTTTGATTCTTGTGTTTTATATGACAGTATTTCAAAAAACCATACCAAATCTTAGTCCAAAGTGAGGGTAATAATGAAATAAGACTCTTAGGTTGATGGGAGATCCAAGACAGTGAGCCAAGTGCGTGTTAGAATCTGGACTCATCAGGAAAAATGGTAACTTCCAAGGGCAAGATACAGGACTGCTTGAAGAATTACCCATAGTGTAGGGGACTAACTGCTTGGAATCAAGATGTCAACTGTGTATTTTCCAAACAGATGTTTATATTTGTACATATTTCCATGGTCAGACTTCATTTATTCCCCACAAGAGATGGTGGCCTGTCTTATTTTCTTATATATTTACTATATAGTGACTAACATATACCTTTTATGTAATAGAGACTAAAATATTAAGTAAATAAATATGGGAATCAGTGACCACTTCATAGGCAAACAGTGTTCATGATCTTGGAACTCTTGGTAGAAACCGAAGAACTTACACACTGATTCAGAAGTGAAGGGATTGCCAGATGAAATCTACTACACCAGTGAGTTCAGATCTCCTCCTCTTGGTTATTCATACTCTAGGTTAGTGAGGGAATCTAGAGAGGTCATGCTGAAAGTTTTTGAGGAATACTTGAGGAATTGTGACGTGGAGCAGAGAGACTGGAAAATTAGAGAGAATATCTAGATTTTTCTTTGAAGAAGAATACAAAGTTACAGTTTTTTGATTGGCAAGCTGATACTGATTTTGGAAAAGCATAGCCTGACCTATTAAATGGATGACCTCTGGTGTCCTTAATCAAAATATAACCTTTATGTATATCAACATCCAATGATGAAATGTCCTAGATCTGTGCCTATAACTGGTAGATTATAGATGCATTCAGAAATGTTTAGTTTTGAGTCTATTAATATTTAACTAAATTTATTCTTGCTAATAAAGACACAAACAATTTTTTGTACCTGAAATGATGAAGTTGGCCAAAATCTCATAGAACATACATGGTCACAGATTCCTAGAGCTAAATCTCGGGATCACCTAGCTGACAAAGATTTATAGACTGACCCAAGATTGTATGGCTAGTTAGTTCATATGTAAGTGATCCAAATTGCAGATAGGAATAATATGCAAATTTATAAAAATATATTTATAAAGCTGTGACATACTTTTCAAATATGATTCACTATGTTTATTGAAAACACATGCCTAAAGAGAGAGAGGGGTGTGCTTATATATAGAGAGAGATAGACAGGTTTCCGGAGAAGGCAATGGCAACCCACTCCAGTACTCTTGCCTGGCAAATCCCATGGACAGAGGAGCCTGGTAGGCTGCAGTCCATGGGGTCCCTAGGAGTCGGACACGACTGAACGACTTCACGTTCACTTTTCACTTTCATGCATTGGAGAAGGGAATGGCAACCCACTCCAGTGTTCTTGCCTGGAGAATCCCAGGGACTGGGGAGCCTGGTGGGCTGCATTCTCTGGGGTTGCACAGAGTCGGACATGACTGAAGCAACTTAGCAGCAGCAGCAGCAGCAGCAGTCAGGTTTGCATTGTGGTAAAGGAAACTTACTACTGACTTACTAGCTCTCTGGCATTGGATAATTACTTAACCTGTGTACATTGGTTAACTCATTTCTCTAATGGGAAGGTAATAGTACTTTCCTCATAGGGCTCTTTTAAGGATTTTTTTATGCATTTATGTGTGTGTGTGTGTATGTATATGAATGTGCACATACATACAACTTACAACAGGGTTTGGCATGTTTGTGTTAGTTATAACTATTAAAATATAGAAGGGTCTTGTTCAATTCATGCACTCATCATCCATAATGAAGAAACTACTATACATAACATGTTTCTACTATAGAATCTACTGTACCTAACAAACTGGATTTAGAAAAGGCAGAGGAACCAGTGATCAAATTGCCAACATCCATTGGATCATAGGTAAAGCAAGGGAGTTCCATAAATATAGCTATTTCTACTTCATTGACCATGATAAAGCCTTTGACTGTATGGATCACAACAAACTGTGGAAAATTCTTAAAGAGATAGGAGTACCCGGCTATCTTAATTGCCTTTTGAGAAACCTGTATACAGGTCAAGAAACAATGATTAGAACAGGACATGGAACAACGGACAGATTCCAAATTGGGAAAGGAGTACATCAAGAGTGTGTACTGTCACCCTGCTTTTTTAACTTATATGCAGAGTACATCATGTAAAATGCCAGCTGGATGAAGCATAAGCTAGAATCAAGATTAGCAGGAGAAATATCAATAACCTCAGATATGCAGATGACACCACTCTTATGGTAGAAAGTGAAGAGGAACTAAAGAGCCTCTTGTTGAGGTGTAACAGGAGAGTGAATAAGCTGGCTTAAACCTCAACATTAAAAAAACTAAGATCATGGCATCTAGTCCCATCACTTCATGGCAAATAGATGGGGAAACAATGGTAACAGTAACAGACTTTATTTTGGGGGACTCCAAAATCACTGAAGATGGTGACTGCAGCCATGAAATTAAAAAACACTTGCTCCTTGGAAGAAAAGCTATGACCAACCTGGACAGCATATTAAAAAGCAGAGACATAACTTTGCCAACAAAGGTTCATATAGTTAAATGTATGGTTTTTCCAGTGGTCATGTATGGATGTGAGAGTTGGACCATAAAGAAAGCTGAGTGCTGAAGAATTGATGCTTTTGAACTGTGGTGTTGGAGAAGACTCTTGAGAGTCCCTTGGACTGCAAGGAGATCAAACCAGTCAATCCTAAAGGAAAGCAATCCTGAATATTCATTGGAAGGGCAATGGCTGAAACTGAAGCTCCAATAGTTTGACCACCTGATGTGAAGAGCTGACTCATTAGAAAAGACCCTGATGCTAGGAAAGATTGGACGCTACTGAGCGACTGAACAACAGATGCATATATGAGTGTGTGTGTATGTAAGTATATGTGAATGTGTGTGTGTGTAAAGAAGAAGGCTAAATTGAGGGTAAAGAGAATCCAGAATGGCACCAATTAAACATGACATCAAAGATATATCAGGACCTGTACCACGCACTAGAAGTACATTGTTGTTCAGCCTCCCAGTTGTGTCTGACTCTTTGTGACCCCATGGACTGCAGCACACCAGGCCCTCACTGTCCTTCATCATCTCCCGGAGCTTGCTGAAACACATGTCCATTAAGTCAGTGATGCCATACAACCATCTCATCTTCTGTTGTCCCCTTCTCTTCCTGCCTTTAACCTTTCCGGGCATCAGGGTCTTTTCTGAGTCAGTTTTTTGCATCAGGTGGTCAAAGATTTGGAGCTTCAGCCTCAGCATTAGTCAGTCCCTCCAATGATATTCAGAATTTATTTCCTCTAGGGTTGACTGGTTTGATCTCCTTGCAGTCCAAGGGACTCTCAGGAGTCATATTCTATCACAAATACAGTCTCTCCCTGGCTCTAAGGAATGCCTTGTTCTGTTCTGATAATTTAAAAACCAAGATCTACTTTTCATTGAAAGTTTCCCCCTGTGATAAGCATTTTGCTAGCATCATCAGGGGTTAGTCTTCATAAAATGCTCTAAGATACATTATTATCCCAATTTTAAGATAAGGAAAGTGAGGCTCAAAGAAATTAAGTGCTCAAATTTCCCCAGTTAATAAGTGCAGAGACAGAATCTGAACTCTGGTTGTTCTAATTCAAAAACTCTTGTTATTTACAACTTTGCAAGGAAATTGGAAATGCTCCTTACAAGCTGCAGTTTTAATGATCTCGATCTCTTTTAAAGGCAGTGGTGTAGAGAATGGTGTTAGCCAAAAGCAAAATAGCAGATTTCTAACTACTAAGGTTGCCCTAATCATTTCCTAGACCAATTTGAGACATTAATTATGATCAAAACTGTCCTGTTAAGTGGTGGAACTACAATAATGACTTAGTACTGAATTCTGTATATTGTTTTCTGGGTTTCTCTTTTTATCAATTGCTCATCCATTTATTTGTCTAGCTCTCTGTATTTCCCACTCATTCTTTGCCAGAGAATACTGACAATCCTATTTACTACCTCTCCTTCCACCCTTTCCTCTTCCTGGAAAAGAAAAAACTAGAATTATTTTGCTGTCTCCTAATATCCACTCTCATCACTCTTGATCTGATGGAGTATTTACAGTATAACTATAAAAGATGACATTTCATCCTAGAAGAAAAATGTCCTGATTACATCCGAGCTAAATGGGTGGATGGACTTTCCTCCATGACTTAATTTTGTGATCCAACTGGGGAAATTTTCAGTTTTATTAGCAGCTGTCTCCCTTTTTCTTATCAGATATTCAGCTTTTAGCACCTAACTCAAAAGAGAAAACACATGGTTTGAAGTTATTATTTAATATTCACAGATTGTTCTTTCTAAACAATTTTTCTTAAGGTTTTTTTTTTTTTTTTTTTTTTGAAAGTCACTCAGTCGTGTCCGACTTTGCAACCCCATGAATTCTCCAGGCAAGAATACTAGAGTGGGTAGCCTTTCCCTTCTCCAGGGAATCTTCCCAACCCAGGGACTGAACCCAGGTCTCCCACATTACAGGCAGATTCTTTACCAGCTGAGCCACAAGGGAAGCCCAAAAATACCAGAGTGGGTAGCCTATCCCATCTCCAGCAGATCTTCCTGACCCGGGAATCAAACCAGGGTCTCTTGCATTACAGGAGGATTCTTTACCAACTGAGCTAGCAGGGAAGCCCTTTCTTAGGTAGGGAAACAAATAACTCTGACTTCTGATGAGGATCTTTCAAGGAAAGTTAATATTTGCAACCTATCTTAATACCACATATGAACAGGATGATTGTTTAGCTTTAGTCACACTAAGAAATGTTGATGGGAGTGAAGATAGAAAGAAAAGGTATGTATAGTTTTCTTCCCCAAAAAATTGAGAGTTGACTTTAAAGGGAAAAATGCTGAGTGTTTCTTAAAATGTGAACTTCTTTATTTTCCCTGGACATTGGTTGCCAATATCTAAACCTTTCAGGAAGAAATTTTATACCATGTCATCCGTGTGTCAGGCAGTACTTAATGGATGAAAGACAAACAGTGCTAATCTGAACAATTCTTCACTGGTGCACAAATCTGGGGATTTAAATGACAGTTGATCTGTGGACCTATTCTATTCTAAACTCCTAGGTGATCATTTAAAATCAGTTACTATCAATACGTCAAATGATCTTTCTTGGCTATTCTTTTCCTATAAATAATTCACAACTTTCTCTAGGGTATTTTCTGGGATGTTATATATAAAGGTTCTGATTCTTTTGGGAAGGCTTAGTTGAGCGGATTCTTGATATACAATTTAACTGGTATTTTGCAGACATACGCAGCATTCATATATTATTTCTTTTCTTTCTTGTAGGTAGAAATAACACTTCAAGATATCAATGACAATCCACCAGTGTTCCCAACAGACATGCTGGATCTCACAGTGGAGGAGAATATCGGAGATGGTTCTAAGATTATGCAGCTGACAGCCATGGATGCTGATGAGGTAGCTCAGACCTTGTCTCTGACTTTTTGAAACATAATTTTCCAGTGATCTATCAAATTTCTACTGTATGTTGACAACATTTATTAACTAATAATTAAGGCTAAGCATTGAGTGCTCTTTTCCAAAGGACATTAACTCTTGAAATGTGACATAGGAATGCTAAGATAGAGACTGTCTAGAGGTAACTTTCCTTTGATCAGCAATTTCAACTCAGTTAATTGCTGGTGCATCTTAGATTCATTAGCCAAATTATTTTAATTTCTCAAAGGATAAAAAATATTTACAGAAATGTCTTATTTTTAATGCCCTATCACTCCCATTTGCTATCTTATAGCATATATAGCTAAGAATTTATTTTTATTTGTATTTGAAAAAAGCAAATTATTGAAAATTAAAATATAAGACAACTTTGAAACTTTTCATTTAACTTGCATATATGCACGTGTGCATGCTAAGTCTCTTCAGTCATGTCTAACTCTGTGTGACCCTATGGACTGTAGCCTGCCAGTCTCTTCTGTCCATGGGGATTCTCTAGGCGAGAATACTGGAATAGGTTGCCATGCCCCACTCCAGGGGATTGTCTCTTATGTCTCCTGCATTGGCAGGTGGCTTCTTTACCACTAGCACCACCTGGAAAGCCCCACATATATACATATCAGTTCAGTTCAGTTCAGTTCAGTCGCTCAGTCGTGTCCGACTCTTTGCGACCCCATGATCGCAGCATGCCAGGCCTCCCTGTCCATCACCAACTCCCAGAGTTCACCCAGACTTACGTCCATCGAGTCAGTGATGCCATCCAGCCATCTCATCCTCTGTCGTCCCCTTCTCCTCCTGCCCCCAATCCCTCCCAGCATCAGAGTCTTTTCCAATGAGTTAATTCTTCGCATGAGGTGGCCGAGGTACTGGAGTTTCAGCTTTAGCATCATTCCTTCCAAAGAAATCCCAGGGCTGATCTCCTTCAGAATGGACTGGTTGGATCTCCTTGCAGTCCAAGGGACTCTCAAGAGTCTTCTCCAACACCACAGTTCAAAAGCATCAATTCTTCGGCACTCAGCCTTCTTCACAGTCCAACTCTCACATCCACACATGACCACAGGAAAAACCATAGCCTTGACTAGATGAACCTTTGTTGGCAAAGTAATGTCTCTGCTTTTGAATATGCTGTCTAGGTTGGTCATAACTTTCCTTCCAAGGAGTAAGCGTCTTTTAATTTCATGGATATGCAAACATTAAGTGTATAACTTAGTAATAGCCTTATATATTTTAAGGAAATTATCTAGGAAGCCAATGAATTTGAATTCCATTAATACGTTTCCTAGCAGTAAACTGATTTTGGGGGGCACAATTTAGATTTCTGTCTTCCATGTTTATGTTTTAAGTTTAACTAAAGCAATCATCATGCTCCAAACAGCATGACAACTTATATAATTTGTAATTTATATTTTTCCCATTAAAAATATAACATCACTTGTTTTCTCTTCCTTGCTAGGTAAAGGTTTCAGTTAATTTCTAGAATTTTGGAAAGAGGAATAATGTTCCCATACACTAGTAGCCCATTTCCCTTTTTGCTAAGCCCCAAATAGATAATTTAATTTCCTTACCTCATTTAAGCTCCAGAAGGATATGATAACTTGATTTTTGGCTTATTTAACTTAAAAAAGGTGAATAATTCAATAATAGACTAATTTTAACAGCCAGTACAGAATGTAACAACTTAGTCATTTGTCAGTGAGTTTAGTTCAATCACTCAGTTGTGTCCGACTCTTTGCCACCCTATGGACTGCAGCATGCCAGGCCTCCCTGTCTACCACCAACTCCCGGAGTTTACTCAAACTCATGTCCATTGAGTCAGTGATGCCATCCAACCATCTCATCCTCTGTTGTCCCCTTCTCCTTGCACCTTCGATCTTTCCCAGCATCAGGGTCTTTTCAAATGAGTCAGCTCTTCGCATCACATGGCCAAAGTATTGGAGTTTCAGCTTCAACATCAGTCCTTCCAATGAACACCCAGGATTGCTCTCCTTTAGGATGGACTGGTTGGATCTCCTTGCGGTCCAAGGGACTCTCAAGAGTCTTCTCCAACACCACAGTTCAAAAGCATCAATTCATCAGTGCTCAGCTTTATTTATAGTCCAACTCTCATATCTATACATGATCCCTGGAAAAACCATAGCCTTGACTAGACGGACCTTTTTTGGCAAAGTAATGTCTCTGGTTTTCAATATGCTATCTAGGTTGGTCATAACTTTCCTTCCAAGGAGTAAGTGTCTTTTAATTTCATAGAGGCAATCACCATCTGACGTGATTTTGGAGCCCGAAAAAATAAAGTCTGACACTCTTTCCACTGTTTCCTCATCTATTTGCCATGAAGTGATGGGACCTGATGCCTTGTTCTTCATTTTCTGAATGTTGAGCTTTAAGCCAACTTTTTCACTCTCCTCTTTCACTTTCATCAAGAGGCTTTTTAGTTCCTCTTCACTCTCTGCCATAAGGGTGGTGTCATCTGCATATCTGAGATTATGGATATTTCTCCCAGCAATATTGATTCCAGCTTGTGCTTCCTCCAGCCCAGCATTTCTCATGATGTACTCTGCATATAAGTTAAATAAGCAGGGTGACAATATACAGCCTTGACGTACTCCTTTTCGTATTTGGAACAGGTCTGTTCCATGTCGTTCTAACTGTTGCTTCCTGACCTGCATATAGGTTTCTCAAGAGGCAGGTCAGGTGGTCTGGTATTCCCATCTCTTTCAGAATTCTCCACAGTTTATTGTGATCCACACAATCAAAGGCTTTGGTATAGTCAATAAAGCAGAAATAGATGTTTTTCTGGGAACTCTCTTGCTTTTTCGATGATCCAGTGGGTGTTGGCAGTTTGATCTCTGGTTCCTCTGCCTTTTCTAAAACCAGCTTGAACATCTGGAAGTTCACGATTCACATACTGCTGAAGGTTGGCTTGGAGAATTTTGAGCACTACTCTTAAGAATTATTCGATGCTCAGCTTTATTATTATATTATATTTAATAATTACATATATATGTTTTATAATATATAATCATATAGTATAATATCATATGTATCATAAATGCATTATGTATTATATAATTATATTATATTTCATAATTATGTATTATATAATATAAATTATATCTATATTATAATATATAATTATAAGTTAGATATAATATTATAATATTATATATGCATTATATTATATATCATATATTATACATAATATTTTATATTATATAAATATATAATGTAATATATACATATTATATTAATAATATAATACACAACATTATATAATTATAATATTTATATACTAATTATGATATTATAGAAATATAATATTATATTTATATAACACTATAATTTATATAATATACATTATATATTACAAATTATATATAAATATAATATACAATATATTATGATTATAAATATATAATATATATAATAATTATATATCTAATTACATTATATAATTTATTATTCAGTGATTATTTGAAAGAAATGCCAACATTCAACCCTTATAATAATATTATGCAAATTCTGTTATAATTTTACTTTCCTCCCTACTTTTTTCTTTTTAAAATGTGATAGAAGGGTTAAATCAAATGCAATGCTGCCCGTATGTTTATTTTTCTCTCCGTGACTTTTCTGTGCATGTGTGTGTGTACGTGTGCACCTGCATACACTTGCATTGTCTTCAAGTTGATGTTTTGAGATGTGTTTATATTTAGTATGAGATTTGAAGAAGGCTGGGAAGGTCATTACGTCTCTAGGTATTTACATTAACACAATTTTAGTGTACTTTGTTTTATTTCTATTGAGTTTCCCTTTTCAAGTTAAAAAACTGTATCTATGCCAGTGTTATCACTTAGACATTCTAGGTGTTTTTTTTTAAGTACTAAATGCAAGGTAATGATATCTAGGATATGCAAGAAGTGCATTTGAGGTGAGACAGTGGGAAGTTAAAGAGGCACAAAGGAGCAAAACTATAAAACAGGAACAGTCTAGGGAAAAGGAAGGAAGACTGTTTGCAATTCAAGGAAAGCGTGGTAGAAATCACCACCAAGTATTTTGTAATAGGACCAGTATGTAGGGGCAGGGAGAGTGGAGGTGGAAGGGGAAAAAGACAGTAGAGGCTGGAAGGAAGGAACTAGTTTCACCTGGAACTTTAAAGAAAAGAAGGACATTTTTGTAGAAGTGCTTTGGCACTATTATTTTTAAAAAGATTAAGCTCATGAGATCCTTTTCCTTCTTGGAATATTTTTTTTTTTAACTTTTTAGTGATGTTTTAATGACTACAGACTATGTCCACTCCTGACATGAGGAACCAACATTTCTTTGGCTGTATGCCAAATGGAATGGCTACCTAGGCTTCCTAGGACATTCAGAATTATTGGCTGTTTCCTTTTTTGAGTGGTTTACAATAAATTATTATTAATGTTTTTAGATAAACCTTTTATCTTCTATTCTGTTCTCAGCTCCTTACCTCTAGGTTAAATTTGAAAATATATATGTACACGTTTGAAATGATTTCTCTCTTACCAAATCATGGTCTGTCTTCTTTCTTCATCTAGTTTTGAGTAGGAATCAATATTGAAATGCAAGGAGTTTCTTTTACTTTGTGGCCAGCATTAAATTTTCACCCAGCTATCTTGCAGGTTGATTTTGAAACATTAATAGAATTCTTTAAAACACTAAGATTACATAGGCCATCAGAAAATTATGTCCACATATTATGTAGTTTATATACTTTTCCTTAATTACTAAATTAAACATAAAATATTAGTATGTTAGAAAGCCTGTAGTAGGTCACTGAAGAATAATGCCCGGTAAAGGAATCTGAAAGCAATATGTACATATTGAGCATAATTTGAATATCATTTGAAACATATGTTGGATCAAGATAGACATCTCTCAGAAGCACGTGATTGTCTGTGTCTTGTTTCCTTTGATAAACGAATTATTATGCTTGTAATGGGCCAGGACACTAAAGCTTTATTCCATGGTACCATACTTGCTTTTGAAACTACTACTTAAGATTATAAAATGCATTTACAATTTATAGCTATTTACTTTTAGAATTCCTTCCACGTACTTTTGTCTCTGTGGTTCCTCAGGAGAGTAGAATGTTTTTAAACAGCATTATTTCCACTGTGCTACAGCTGAAATATGATATTTGTTTCTTGTAGCATTGCTGATACTGCATATTTGGGATACTAAATAAATAAATAGACTTTTCAAAAGACCTCATTAAATCATTACTCTTGGCCATGCATTTTCAGACATTCACTGGAACTTCTAATGCAGCACATCAGCTGATTTTGAAAGTGAAAAATTATGGTTTATCAACAGTCTGATGGCTTTGGTTTTCTGTTCAGAAGAATTATCATAAGTTCAGGAGTATTAATTATTATAGTCATTTTGTAGATGGGACATTTCTAAATTTTGAACCATTTATATAATAGCTTGAAATATGGTTTTTGCATCTTGGCTTTCCCCTAATTTCCAAATTCCATTTTAATAGTTCAGAATTGAGTGTAGCTGTTTTTCTCTGGACTGTTTCACCAGAATAGTGGAATTCCTTGTGAAACAGAACAAAAAGTACAGAATGTGGTTAGATTAAAAGTCTAAAATTCTTATTGAATGTTTTTGTTAAACCATACAATTACAATAAATACATTAGATGGTCTATGTACACCTGAATATACAAGATAAATGTGCATAGTATGTCAAATCCAGCTGTCATTACTAAATTAAAATGTGCTTTGAGGATTTCACATTACTAAATTTTAAGATTAGTTTAGGGAATGCAGTACAAATATAGCAAATACCTCTAAACATGAATTTTGAGAGTATTTTTGCCTTCGACTGTTAGCAGTCATGCCCTTATATATTTGATCTTGAGAATGAAGCATATTTAATCTATGATGGAAAAGATGTATGGAAACTGCAGATTCTGTGATTTCCCAGCATGTCAGCTTTAGAGTTTAAATGTCCTGAATTTATGTTCTTCCTAATAGCTTCTTGAGAGTTCTAAGCCTGGATACTTTAATATACATTTCTAGAGCTGATATGGTAATAAATATATATATATATATATACACATCTACATATATACACATATTTGTTTTATATGAGTATATTGAAATCAAAAAGTAATTTTTGAAGTTGACAATTCCAATACTACATATACCTCAGTGTCAGGAAGTAATACTATATATAATAGAAAATCAGACAATATTTTTCCTGGGATATTAGCAACTCTAATCAAATTTTGATTTAAATTATTCATTTGCAAGCATCTCTGTCATCAAATGCATCTAACTTGTTATATTCCTTTTATAAAAAATAATTAAAATAGGAATAAAAACAGCACAGTCATACGCTTAAAGCTTTTCATGCATTGTTGTAGGTCCTTTACATGTGTGAACTCCTTTAATCCTCAGATTCAATACAGATTAAATACTGCTACAGTCCCATGTATCAGATATTATTACCAGCCAGATTGTCTCGATAAGGAAACATAGGCTCATAGAAGTTAAGGAGTAGCCCAATGATACATGATTAATAGGTAGTGGAGCAGAGATTCAAAACCAAAACTATGGCCCCAGAGCATGCAGTCTCAACCAGTACAATGTATAATGTGCAACTCGGAATTCCAACTATAATATACATGTGATTGCTGCTGCTGCTAAGTCACTTCAGTCGTGTCTGACTCTGTGCGACCCCACAGATGGCAGCCCACCAGGCTTCCCCGTCCCTGGGATTCTCCAGGCAAGAACACTGGAGTGGGTTGCCATTGTCTTCTCCAATGCATGAAAGTGAAAAGTGAACGTGAAGTTGCTCAGTCGTGTCTGACCCTCAGTGACCCCATGGACTGCCGCCTACCAGGCTCCTCCATCCATGGGATTTTCCAGGCAAGAGTACTGGAGTGGGGTGCTATTGCCTTCTCCATACATGTGATTTAGCATATCTAAATCAAACTGTTCATTATTTCAATAATATACAAATAAGTTTATAAGAGATTTTTTGAATACTATAGTTACCATCCCTTATTATCAAATCTAGATGGTGATTTTAATTTGCCTTAGTTTTTTTTATTTTTGACTCTGCTAAAATCTACTCTTTCTGAAACCTTCCCTTTAACCTCTGTGGCAAGCTGTCCTCTAGGTCTCCAAGGTTCCTTCTCCTCTTCTTCCCTCAGTCGCTCCCCTTATTTCCCATTCTTTCAATATGATATTCATTCTTTATGCTGCTGTATCTTTTACTGTCTATTCTCATGTAAGTCATCAACAAATCTTCTGGCTTCAATTGTGAGCCACATATATTGACCTTCAGATAGTTTATCAAACTGCTTTTCAAATCTCTGACCACACATCCATTCCTATGGTTATAACCATTGCCACAAAACCATTTCTATGAAGCTATCCTTCACTATCTTAACATACCATACATAAAATTAAAAAATTTCAATGCATAATGTCTCCTGCATCCAAGCAGAACTTATCCTGAGATGTCTTCAGCAAGAACATTCTCCTAATTCCCAGCCAAAGTAATTTGAAATTTTTTTTTCTCTTTCACTTTTATGCCCATTGCATACAGTTGATAAAGAAACGAGAATATAAGAGAATGTTGAACAACTGAGAGCTATCATTAGTTACTTCTGTATCCAATAAACCTTCAGATCTTACTAATTTGTTCTGTGTATATTATGTTTGGTACACAATGACTGAGAGCCTCACTTCTGGGGCAAGATAACCAGGGTTCAGATTTCTTTGTCTCAGTTTCTTTATCTTCAAAATGGAGATAATAATAGTGCTTACCCAACTGGATTACTTTTAAGTATCAAATCAATTAGTGCCCATGAAGTGATACGCTCAGAGCAGTGCTTAGCACTCAATAAACACTTAATAAATGTTCTATTTTTCTTTTCCATTCCTTCAGCCAAATTCCTAGTTTATACTTCAGATGTTGAGTGCTACAGTTCAAAGATCTGAGTGAACACAAGAATGCATCCCTGCTTTCATTTTACAGAACAGGGACTTGGAACCAGAAAATAATGCAGATTATATAGAGTTTCCTCTTGAGGAATTGAAGTCCCAGTCTCCTGGGGCCAAAATCTACTCTCTCACCCCTTCTCTGGCCTCTCTTCTTTCTAGTTCATCTTATACCATCAAGAGCCTTAAAAGATTGTTTCCAATTAAAACAAGATCAGTGGTTTCTTGGTCATACAGTTTGATGTGTGTTGTAACTGAGATTCTCCAGTGTATGTGCTGTGCTGTGCTTAGTCGCTCAGTCGTGTCCAGCTCTTTGGTACTCCATGGAGTGTAGCCTGCTAGGTTCCTCTGTCCATGGGGATTCTCCAGGCAAGAATACTGGAGTGGATTGCCACGCCTTCCTCCAGGGGATCTTTCCAGCCCAGGTCTTCGCATTGCAGGCAAATTCTTTACCATCTGAGCCACCAGGGAAGCCCAAAAGTACTGCAGTGGGTTCCCATGCCCTTCTCCAGGGGAACTCCCTGACACGGGATCAAACCGGGGTCTCTTGGATTTCAGGTGGATTCTCTTTACCAGCTAAGCCCCTATCCAATCTATACCCATAATCTAATATTTTAGCTCATTTTTTCTTCTTTTGTTCTACGTTAAAACTCTCCACACTGGACTTCCCAGGTGGTACAGTGGATAAGAATCTACCTGCCAATGCAGGCAACATGGGTTCGATCCCTGGTCCAGGAGGATTCCACATGCCATGGAGCAAGTAAGCCCGTGCACCACAGCTACTGAGCCCAAGCCCTAGAGCCCGCAAACCACAACTACTGAGCCCATGTTCTGCAACTCCTGAAGCCCGTGGGCCTAGAAGCTGTGCTCCACAACAGGAGAAGCCACCGCAATGAGAAGCCTGCGCACTGCAACCAAGAGTGGCCCCACCTGCTGCAGCTAGAGAAAGGCTGCATAAAGCAAGGAGACCCAGTGCAACCAAAAGTGTATAAAATACATAAATTAGTTAATTAATTAAGCAAGCAAATCTCTTCACACTAGCAAACTGGTCAAAGTAATCCCTCTCTCGGTTTTTATAGTGCACATTGTAAGCTTCCATTTGTGCTGTATTGTGCTTACTCGTTCAGTTTTGTCTGACTCTTTGCAACCCCATGGACTGTAGCCGATCAGGCTCCTCTGGTGTGAGAATTCTCAAAGCAAGAATGCTGGAGTGGGTTGTCATGCCCTCCTCCAGGGATCTTTCCAACCCAGGGGTCGAACCCAGGTCTCCCTCATTGCAGGCGGATTCTTTACTGTCTGAGCCACCAGGGAAGTTCAAGCTTCCATTTAGAGCTTGCTTAATTTAATTACCTTCTCATGCTGAACCAGAGGAACGTGAGCTCAGAGTCAGACAAACTAGGGTTTGAAATCCACTCACCCCCAGTATGACTCTAGATAAGTTAAGTACCATCTCCAAACTTTGCATCTTCTTTTGAGAAATAGTATCTCACAGTGAGAAAAAGTGAAAATGAAGTGGCTCAGTCGTGTCCGACTCTTTTCGACCCCATGGACTATAGCCTACCAGGCTCCTCCGTCAGTCCATGGCATTTTCCAGGCAAGAATTCTGGAGTGGGTTGTCATTTCCTTCTCCAGGGGGATCTTCCCGATCCAGGGATTGAACCCAGGTCTCCCGCATTGTAGGCAGACGCTTTTACCGTCTGAGCCACCAGGGAAGCATGAACTAAAGCAAGACAAATGCATACACAGTGTTGTCCCTGGGCCTGGCAAACCTCTGGATATGTAGTTAATAGTATTATCATCTTTTGTATTTTCCACAGTGACAGTTTGACCCCTTTCTATGAAATATTTTAAGAATTTATATATGTGTGTGTGTGCTGTGCTTAGTTGCTTAATCATGTCCAATACTTTGTGACCCTATAGGCCATAACCAGCCAGCCTCCTCTGTCCATGGGATTTTCCAGCTAGAATACTGGAGTGGGTTACCATTCCCTCACATACACACATATATATGGGCTTCCCAAGTCTTAAAGAATCCACCTGCCAATGCAGGAGACACAGGAGACGCTGGTTCGATCCCTGAGCCAGGAAGATTCCCTAGAGGAGGAAATGGCAACCCACTCCAGTATTCTTGCCTGAAAAATCCCATGCACAGAGGACCCTGGAAGGTTGCAGTCCACAGTGTTGCAGAGTCAGACACGACTGAGCATGCATAGAGCATGCACACGCGTGCACACACACACACACACACATTTTGAAGGTTGAGATTTGCTGTGTTATTTAATGAAATGAATAGTGAAAGACTATTTAGTTAACTACACTGGACTGTTACTATTTGAAATATTACAGTATCATATGAAATTAAGCCCCAGAGCCTCACTTTGTCAAGTATACATTCAGCACAAGGAGCAGCACTTTTACTGTTCTACTTCTAGCAGTTCAGATTCTGCTCTCTTTTCCCTAGGGTGCAAATGCTCTTGTCACATATACGATCATCAGTGGAGCCGATGACAGTTTCCGAATTGATCCTGAATCTGGAGATCTGATAGCTACCAAGAGACTGGACAGAGAACGTCGTTCCAAATATTCCTTGCTGGTTCGTGCGGATGATGGTCTTCAGTCCTCGGATATGAGAATAAATATTACTGTCAGTGATGTGAATGACCACACACCCAAGTTCTCGAGGCCTGTGTACTCTTTTGACATCCCAGAAGACACAACCCCAGGTAGGTGGCACACTTTTAAGTATATTTTGCAAGGGTCACCTTTGACTACAGTTACACAGACTAGGTTTTGGCTGCTCTTGAATTGGGACTAGTATGTGCTACTGGGTATAAACGTTGGATTTTTTTTTTTTTTTCTAAATTCCATATATGCGTTAGTATACTGTATTGGTGTTTTTCTTTCTGGCTTACTTCACTCTGTATAATAGGCTCCAGTTTCATCCACCTCATTAGAACTGATTCAAATGTATTCTTTTAATGGCTGAGTAATACTCCATTGTGTATATGTACCACTGCTTTCTTATCCATTCATCTGCTGATGGACATCTAGGTTGCTTCCATGTCCTGGCTATTATAAACCATGCTGCGATGAACATTGGGGTACACGTGTCTCTTTCCCTTCTGGTTTCCTCAGTGTGTATGCCCAGCAGTGGGATTGCTGGATCATAAGGCAGGTCTATTTCCAGTTTTTTAAGGAATCTCCACACTGTTCTCCATAGTGGCTGTACTAGTTTGCATTCCCACCAACAGTGGAAGAGGGTTCCCTTTTCTCCACACCCTCTCCAGCATTTATTACTTGTAGACTTTTGGATCGTAGCCATTCTGACTGGCGTGAAATGGATTTTTAAATATTTTAATTAACCGTATTTGCTACAGTTCCCAAACAAATTTCTAGACTTTTGAGAGCAAATGAGAAAAGCTAATCATCTGATTTCTTAATTACAGATATTTGTTTCTGAAAGTATCTGTGACATGCATTGTTAAGTTTCCTGGCAACCATAGTTTTGATACTGCTTTTCCACTGTAAGGATGTCTGATGTGATTATGTTCCTGAGCATAGAAAGCAAAAAAAGCACAGGAAAACCTGTGAATACCTGTTATAATACTTACTAGCTGTGTAAACCAGGGCAATTAATTAATTTTTCTTAGCTTCAATTCGTTCTTCTGTATATGGAAACAATGATTCTTGTTAGAATTAGGATAAAACATGTATGAGTTTGCTAACATGGGGCTTGAGGATTAGCAGATGCTGAATAAATGTTAGTAGAATAGGAATCCTGAATTCTCACCTTGCTTCTTTGAATATATTATGTTGTAACTGTTGCATGTGAGTAGTCAATATCCCTGTTTCTGGTGTGGGTTGGCTTCATTTCCACTATTAGAAATTCTTATCTAAAACTGAAATTGTATTTTGAATTATATTTGAATGAGTTTGTAAAATAAGGAATATGTTTTAGAAACTCATTTGACAAAGGAATGAAACATTTATAGAGGACTAAAATCTCACTGCAGTCAGTTCACCAAGATGAATTGTTCATGTCCTTCACGAAATTCCCATCACATTTCTTTCTCACCTCATTTCTAGCAATGGTCATATAAGCTGTTAAGTGGTATCCCCTTAGCATAATTCTGTATTATTGCTTGGAATTGCCAGTTCCTGACACTAGCATTGGGCCCCAATATATGTTCACTGAATTCATCAATATGTTCATGAATAGGTAGGTAGAAAAATAATGTCAGAAGTTGTGTTCATTTACCAGAACATTTACATTGCAACATAAGATCTACTGGCTTCCAAGGTGGAACAGTGATAAAGGATATGCCTGTCAATGCAGGAGACTCCAGAGACGTAGGTTAAATCCCTGGGTTAGGAAGATCTCCTGGATTAGGAAATGGAAACCCACTCCAGTATTCTCACCAGGAAAATTCCATGGATAGAGGAGCCTGGTGGGCTACAGTCCATGAGGTCGCAAAGAGTCAGACATGACTGAGTGACTGAGCGTGTGCACACACACATAAGATCTACTGGAGATTTGGGAATGTTGGCATCCATGTTAATGTAGAAATCTACAGAGTCTTGTTTTCATTATATTTTCATAGTGATTTTCTAGTTAAAATATTTTTCTATACAAATAAATGTTTTGGTATCCTATATAGTCTCTTAGCAATACACTGTCCCATTAATTTTAGATTCTCAATTTATTCTAGGTTCTTTGGTAGCAGCTATTTTAGCTACAGATGATGACTCTGGTGTGAATGGAGAAATTACATATATTGTGAATGAAGATGATGAAGATGGCATATTTTTCCTGAATCCAGTTACTGGAGTCTTTAATTTGACTCGAATGTTGGATTATGAAGCACAGCAATATTATATCCTCACTGTTCGGGCTGAAGATGGTGGGGGACAATTTACTACCATCAGGGTTTACTTCAACATACTAGACGTAAATGATAACCCACCCATGTTCAGCTTGAATTCATACAGCACATCTTTAATGGAGAATCTACCTCTAGGATCTACTGTTCTTGTGTTTAATGTTACCGATGCAGATGATGGTATGTACTTTATTTTGCATACTTAAAGTTTATTAAACATTAATCATTAGATTTATATCATATTTATTTACTGTGTGCAGCTGTCACAAAATTGCATTTTTTTATTAAACATTTGAAAATATATTCAATTTATTTATTATTTGTTTTTTGGCAGAAATGTAAATTTTATTTTATTTTTAAACTTTACAATATTGTATTGATTTTGCCGAATATCGAAATGAATCCGCCACAGGTATACCTGTGTAAATATAGATCCAAAGTTGAGAAATAGATTTATAATTTAACTATAGAGGATTAAAAAACTAAGGATTTTATTAGTTAAGTTCTTTTTTATAACACACAGCATACATTGTGTGCATCTGATAAGCTTTATAAATTTATCTTCCTTTATTCTCTGTAAATGTGTGATACCACTGGAGTTTAGCAATGTAGAAGTCATAAAGCAGCTTTTTGGTAGGTTTTCTTCAGATAACTATTTGCTTACATATATTCTTTTAACATAAAAAGGATAAAATGTGGATGCTAAAGGAAAACCAAGTCTCAAAAAATACTTCAAAATGCATGATTAGTTTTATATTTCTGACCGAAAATGGCTCAGAGTATCTCAGCAAGCTTTCATACTTTGACTCAAAGGACAGTCTCAGATCTCTTTAATTTTTATGCTATATAATCTAGTTGAGATTTTCAATTAAATCTAGACTTTACAATGTTTGATATTTGTTTGATTTTTATTTATTTGAAAACTTTAAAGTATGACTCCCTTGGTCTTTTTTTAAGACTAATTTTGTAAATATACATACTAGATAAAATAGCCTTTAGAGATAACATTGTACAGATTGTCAATCTTTGTTCAGAAAGTTAATACCTTGTTTTTCCTTCCATTGGATGCAGCTAAATGTTCATTTAGTTAAGAAAACAAGGGACAGTATTTTAAGAGGAAACCGGTCTCTAGCCCAAGGATATGCCTCGTGGCATAGGCATATCAACCTTAATTTAGAATTTCCTGGTTCTTGCTGACTTAAATGATTTATGTGATCTCAGAGCACCATTCATCCCACTCTGCTCTATACTTAGTTTCCTTTCAAGAGTGTCTAGAATCGCCACTTACAAAGATATGAGAGGCAGAGCACAGTATTTTTATATATCTTTCAATTCATGAACTAGGAAATGCTTTCTTTAGAATTCATTAAGTGCATTTTGAAGTTTTCTTCTCTTATTTAAGCATAGTTAATAATGAAAACATAAATATTCCTAAAATAAAAGTGCCTGTAATGTTAGTACCACAAATTGCTAATAATATTAAAAACAACAACTGACAGTTGTCAAATACAGTCATCCCTTGTACCAGCAGGGGATTGGTTCCAGGACCTCTGCAAAGTTAGTGAAGTGAAAGTGTTAGTCGCTCAGTAGTGTCCGACTCTTCGCGACCCCAAGGACTGTAGCCGCCAGACTCCTCCGTCCATGAGATTCTCTAGGCAAGAATACTGGAATTGGTAGCCGTTCCCTTCTCCAGGGGATTTTCCTGACTCAGGGATCAAACCCCGGTCTCCTGCATTGCAGGGAGATTCTGTATCTCTGAACCTCTAGGGAAGCCTCATTGATACCAAAATCCAAGATGCTCAAGTCCTTTATATAAAATAGTGTAATATTTGCATACAACCCATGCACATTCACCCATATACTTTGAATCATCTCTAGATTACTTACAATACCTACTACAATATAAATGCTATATAAGTAGTTTCCAGAGCACAGAAGATTTAAGTTTTGCTTGAAATTTGGAACTTTCTGGAATTTTTTTCCCTCAAAATATTTTCGGTCTATGTTGGTTGAATCCTTGGATGTGGGACCAGCAAATGTGACGGACCACTCGTCCCTAGTATGTAGCCAGTCCTGGCCTAAGAATGTTGCACAGTCTATTTCATGTACATCAGCCTAGTTCTGTACATGTAAGTGTCTCCCATTAGACTTTATGCACAGTTGAGGTTAATCTTTATTTTGAATGTTGCCTTATCTATTATTATAAACTTAATTAATTTACCTGATCTCTGGATATGAACATTTTTTAATTGTCCTAACTTTTCTGCAGTGAAGAATTATCTGCCAAGTTTCTTTGTGACTTTAAGCATTAGAGAGAGCCTATTGTATCATAAGATTGTGTGCAGGTCTAGAGTAAATTCCATTTATCCTCAAAACAAAACTGTAGAGAACTGAGAAAATAGCAAATAAGAAACTTCCTTTGTGAAACCCGCTGGAATATTCCATGCAAGCGTACTCACAGAAATGTATTAACCATTGACTTCAAGTTGCTTTTTATGGATTTTTTTTTCCTTTAATTGTGTTAGATAAAAGTTTCAAGCTACGTTTTTCCATTGTTTCAGTATTGAATACTTTTATCAGTGTAATTTCCTGCACCTTGACCTAAAATATAGGACACAGTTTCTATTCTCTCTGAATTTCAAGGATCATGATAAGACTGTACAAGGGTAACCTTCTTTGTTTAAAACTGCCAACTCAGTTATACTAAAGAGCTCCCAATGTGTTTCACAATGGTATTTAGACTTTTCTAATTAACATTTTAGTTTTAATCTCAGACCAAGAGCTTTCAGAGGAGATAATATTGTCATCTTAAATGAAGACATTTTATATGAAAATAAATTTAACATTTTCTGCTACTTATATCTAAATTCTCTAAGTTTAACCTAAAATTATAGATTGCATAACCATTTAATAAGAATAAAGCAAATATTTTACTGTGTTCACAAGATAAGTAGCACATGTGTTAATCTCAAGGCTTTCATTCATACAGCTAAGAAAGTATTACATTGAGGCAAAGTATGGTGGGTGCTAGGGGTACAGAACCTGTCTGCCAATGCAGGAGATACAAGAGACATGGGATAGAGCCCTGGGTTGGGAAGATCCCTTGGAGAAGGAAATGGGAACCCACTCCAGTATTGCAAGGAAAATTCCATGGATGGAAAGAGGAGCCTGGCAAGCTACAGTCCATGGAGTTGCAAAGAGTCAGATAGGACTGAGCAACTGAGCACACACATTATAAATTGAAGTTTCATAGAAATAGTCTAGCTTTGATAATTATTATATTCCTAGAAATAAATTCATATACTCTTAAAAATATTGGGGAGTCATAGAGTACTTTGAGAATAAAGTAATTATTGTTGAATAAATTTACTGATATACGCTTGGTACACAATGCAGATCAACTGACCTGTAAATGAGTTTCATATTCCAGTGACTTGATGACCTTGTTGGAACTGCTTCATAAAAGTGAATGCTGTTTGCAAGAGTTCCATGTGTTGCAGCTATACAATAAGTTGACAAATACTAGTTCATTATAGAAATAATTAGGCATTTATGGACTGTGAATAAATATGCACATTTTGTAACAGAGCCACATACCTACAGTTATGTGCTGTATTTCCTGGAACTAAATTATTCTGAAGACTGAAATAAAAACCAACCAAAAAAAAAAAAAAAAACTAACACAGCCACACACACAATAAAACTGCCAGAAAGAATCATGTAACTAAACCACTTTCAGAACACTGAACATAAATGGTTAGAAATATGGACTGTTCTTAGCTTAAAGATCTGGGGGCTGCAAACGCCCACTAAATTCAAGTTCTAGCACATATGAATAAATTATAGAATATTAAAATAATATGTTTACTGATTCATGATTGGGATATTTGATGCAAGGAGTAGAGAGAGAAGAATGGCCTGAGCTCTCTGTTTTTTAGGATAGTATGAAGGTTCAGGGAGAATTTTGAGTCTCAATATGTATACATGTATTTTCTAGATGTAGAGCACATGCCCAAAGTCACTTAGACATGACAGGAGTGAAAAGTCCTTTTCTTGACAGTAAAGTCCATAGAGATGGTTTCCATGACCTGTAATTGCAGCAGTACAGTTTCAGTTCCTGAGATGAAAGCTATTTCTTAGATTGTGCTGCAATATTTTGTGCAAAACCAGTTGTATTTCTATGTTTATGTTCTCAAAGATAGTGACTGTTATCATTACCAGTTCATTTTTAATGTCATCATTTGATATATTCATTACTATGAATTTAAATATAAAATCATTTTTATCTTTTTCATAATTCTAGTTAATATTTATTACTTCCACCACCCACCTACCCAGCAAACTTTCTCCCTAAAAAAGAGGCTGTCCTGCTGTTTACAACAAGGCTATAAAATCTTGGGATCATGTTCTCTCTTTGCCTCTGCAGGTTAATTGTTTACTCCAGGAAGTAGCATAAAAAGTGGACCAGGGGTGTTCCGATCCTAGATTTAACTGCTTGCCTTCCAGTTGATTTATGTAGAAATGTGAGGCCATCACTTTGTAGCCATGCGTAGTTTTGTCAGTATTTTAAATTTCTTTTGATCTTGGGCATGAAAGGTTTATATGCTTACATAGAAATATATCTCTGCTCATTGGTATTATTTTTATCCAGGTGTCTTCATAACTTTTTCTAAATAAGAATTGTGTCTGAATTTGTACCTCAAAGAATAGGAACTAAATATTTACTGACAGAGTTAGCCATAGGAAATGCAAAAAAAAATTCCTAAGAGAGTAATTCTATTTAAAAATATATTAAATATATATCACTATAATATATATGTGTGTATATATATATATTTAAAATCAAGTTACTTTCTCAATCAAAATACTTTCTCAGTAATATATCCATATTTGATACCAGTTGATGAAACCTTTTTCTTTTTTTTTTTTGCATCAGTTGATAGAACTTTTCTTCCCCCAAACCTGTGGAATTTTAAGTCAGAGAGTTGAAGTAGGCTGTTGACCTTGTTCTATCCAGATCTTAAAATTCTCTTTATCTCCTGCTGGCGAATTGACCTGTAGCCTCCATTAGCTTTATTTATTCATATTTTTCCTGATCCTCAGTGTCCTAAGTATTTTGAACTTTATAACCTCTGCTTTGTTCTCTTGTGAATGGTCTTAAATAAACTGCAAAGATTAAAAGCCACAACTCTTAATGAGGAGAAAACCTCTACCTTTTCAAAGATCTACTCAATCCTTGTTTATCCTAGAAATTTTTGTGAATAAGCCAGTGCCTGAAAGTTATCTCCATAAATAGTTTCCTCTGCATCAACATATAGACAAAGGATATTAGATAAGAGACTATCAAAGCATGGGAAAATAATAATTCTAGCATTAAAAAAAAATAAGCAGGTACTACCTGGTAGGAAAAAAAAAAAAAAAAAACTGTTACTCAACTAAAACTTGCCTTTACAAGGACTTAATGGGTTTCAAGAAAAGGCAGAAGCTAACTGCAGTATCTACAGAATCCTAAGAAAGAGTATTTTTCAAGAAAAGGGTGATCAACTTGTTTTAGAAGACTTTTGGAAAAGGGTGGACATCATTTTTGACACTTGAATAGTTAAAGTTCATAAATATAGGAGCCATTTGTAAGTAGTTTATATAACTCAATGGATTTTCCATAGCATAAGATCCCAGAGTAGAGCATCTTTATTAAGGATAGATTATCTAGATATAAAATATGTTTCTTAGAAATTCTTAGGCCATCCTATAATTGCCCAACATGTTTACGATAAAATATAAAAGTACACATGACATTATGGACCAGTGAAGAAAATGCTATTCTGGGGCAGGAAATATAATTTTTTCTTTGTGTTTGCACTGCTTATCTGTAATTTAGCTTTAAATTATTTACTAAACCAGTAAGTAGGCTGAGCGATTCTCCACATCATCTCTAGAATTCTACAATCATTTTCTGAAATGATTTATATATGCCTTTTTAAATTAAAATGTGACATATGTTCCTGGGAAAAACTGATAAAACATTATCTAAAAATAGCCCAATAATAGTGTGAATCTTTATATTTGGAGTCTTTTATGCATACATTTACTGCTAACATTTTCTTCAAAAATACTTTTAAACCACAGTAAATAAACATAATAAACTTTGAAAGAGAATTATTTTCTCAGAGGTATTAGCCAGACACTTAATAGGAATTAAAAAGTATTTATTGGTTCTGCCAAGAAATGTAAAAGTAGACTTAAAGCATCCATGACTAATGCCATATATCAGAAAATTTTATTATCATTCTCTGAAAATTGGTGTTGGCCTCAATAAATTACTAATGTGATAAATGTTTGGCTAGTAGTAGAGTGTGGCACTGTTAATGTTGAACTCTCAGGAATTATGTGACAGAAATAAAGAAATGTATAGAAAAATATCCGCTCTCTAGTATATTTTTTTCCTCTTCACTCTCGTAATTTAGCGTTTCAACACCTTGGTAAATAGCCAGCAGTATATAGATCATTTGTTCACCAGATTGTAAACATCTTTTCAAATCAAATGATACCAAGAAAAAAGTTATGGGTTATGTATTCCTTAGAAAGAAAATTAACTGTGGCTAAATCATTCATAAGGTGTGTTTGGAGGTCATGTGTATCAAATACACAGGTTCATATCATGAAATTTTTGGTGCAGTTTAGTTTGCGATCAGCGTTTAGTTCAGAAAATTTAATTTTTTCCCCCTTCCATTTCAGGCATCAACTCTCAGTTGGCTTACAGTATTGCTTCTGGCGATAGCCTTGGGCAGTTTACAGTCGACAAGAATGGGGTATTGAAAGTTCTAAAACCTTTGGATCGGGAGAGTCAGTCCTTCTACAATCTGGTCGTTCAAGTGCATGACCTGCCACAGCTTCCAGCCTCCAGATTCACAAGCACTGCTCAAATCTCCATTATTTTGTTGGATGTCAATGATAACCCCCCAACCTTTCTTTCCCCTAAATTGACCTACATTCCAGAAAACACACCTATTGATACAATTGTTTTCAAAGCACAAGCAACTGACCCAGACAGCGGCCCAAACAGCTACATTGAGTACACCCTACTGAACCCTTCGGGAAGTAAGTTCACTATCGGGACCATCGATGGAGAAGTAAGGCTCACTGGAGAGCTAGATAGAGAGGAGGTTTCCAATTATACCCTCACGGTGGTGGCTACGGACAAAGGTCACCCATCTCTGTCTTCATCTACAGAGGTGGTAGTTATGGTACTTGACATCAATGATAATAACCCCGTTTTTGCACAGGCTATGTATAAAGTGGAGATTAATGAAAATACACTTACCGGAACGGATATAATACAAGTATTTGCAGCAGATGGAGATGAAGGTACAAATGGACAGGTCCGCTATGGCATTGTCGATGGTAATGCCAATCAGGAATTTCGGATCGACTCAGTCACAGGGGCAATCACCGTGGCTAAGCCTTTGGATCGAGAGAAGACCCCTACTTACTCTTTAACTGTTCAGGCAACAGATCGGGGCAGCACTCCCAGAACTGATACCTCTACCGTCAGCATTGTTCTACTGGATATTAATGATTTTGTCCCCATATTTGAGCTATCTCCATATTCTGTAAATGTCCCTGAGAATCTGGGAACATTACCCAGAACAGTTCTTCAGGTAAGTATATTTAAATCAAACAAATATTGTGCTCTTTGTAAGACAATTCATTTAATTACAGTGGTCATGCTGCCCCACTCTCTTCCTCATTCTCATCCAAAAATGCTTACCTGCTGATACAGCAGGTCTCGAAAAGGACAGGTTTATGAAAATTACTCCTAGGGACCTGTTGATTTCCTTGTAGATGAAATATTGTATTTCAGTTATATCCTTTTGTGTTTACCTCTGCTGCACACATTTATGATTGTGCATTTTTGAATTTTGTTTCACTATAACAGTTATTCTATACATAGTAAGAAAATAAAATGATGTTAAAGTTTGAAAACTTTTACAAACGTTGCTCTTCATTCCCTCTTTACAAATCCAACTACCTGGATGAATCTGCTGTTAAAAATTTTTTTGTGAAGTCTTTCAAAAATGCAATGTGTTATTTTATACCTGGTTTTATACAAATTATATATTGTACTCTGTGGCATTTTAATATTTTACCTAAAACTTACAAACATGTCTCTGAAACCTTTTAATATTGGTCTGTATGGTTCTACCCTATTATTTTTTATAATACACTCATTTTTAATAATACACTTATTTTTAATAATACACTTTATTTCATGATATACATTTTGTGAGTATTACTCACATTCATGGCCTGTATTATTTTCTCCTGTAGGTGGTGGCAAGAGATGATGATCAAGGTTCCAACAGCAAACTCTCGTATGTTCTATTTGGTGGTAATGAAGACAATGCTTTCACTCTCTCAGCTAGTGGAGAACTTCGAGTAACACAGAGTTTGGACCGTGAAACAAAGGAACATTTTGTCTTGCTGATCACAGCTACAGATTCAGGTAAATCTGTAATAACCTTGTTCGACAGTGAAAAATTTCTTCATAATATATGTAAATGGAAGTATGTTTACCACTAAACTAAATGTTCTTTGAAATTTACTAATGCTTGGAACTTCGGTTGTATCCACATCATTTTATAGAACATATATCACTTTATGAAATTTATATGTAAATGGTAAGTGTTTAAGCACATTACAAACAAAGCTCTACTCCTATAAGACACAATATATCCTTGCCCGGTAGGCTGACCCAGTATCTCTGGGGGTGACTCTATGCTCTCCCCCTTGACTGTGGATACTTCAAGTACCTTAGCTTTGAAAACATTCAGATGGTTCTAACTGGTCATGGAGATAAGAGAGTGGGTCCAGAGTTCTACTTCATTAGTCCTGTAGGTTCTGCAAAATCATAAGTAGATATAATAAGCATCTGATGAAGCCCCACAGAACTCCAAAAAGGGTGCCAGTGAGAGCCTGGCTTCTCACTGAGTAGCAGTGTAATGAACTACGATAGGGAGAAAGAAAAGCAGTATACATTAGCTCTCACTGTTTAGAAACAGTAATTGCATAAAATTGTAGAGCAAGTAGCATAAAATACAGTCTATTCAAAAAGTAACATTACTGTTAACCACTGTTTTGTTACACTTCTAATTCAAAGCTGAAACAACTAAAATTTGTTAAAGAACCTCTGTGCCTTGAAGAAAGTAGATGTGCTTAAATATGTGTTGAATAAACAAATGAATAAATCATTCATCTTCAAAAGTCTCAGGGAATTATGAAGCATTGTCCTTATGTAACACTCATTTATAAAAATTGTTCAAACTTACTGTTTTAATTATTGAAGAAGTTCGTAATGTTGACATCTCTTTATTAATTTGTTGAAATTGTTTTAAGAACGGGCAGATTTGTTGGAACTTCAAAGGACTGACATTTTTGGTATATGGATATTTATGTAGATGTGTGGCTACTGCTATAGGAGAATTATTCTGAATTTCCAAATGAGCTGTTTTTGCTGTGGTTGAAATGTTTTTGATGAATATAATTTATTGATATTTTTGTTATTTGTGACCAATTTCGGAGTATACAATTTCATGTCACCACTTCATAAAAAAAGGAGATTTGAAGATTAAGAGTAATTATAAATTTATGTTAAGTATGCTAATGATAGTGCCACTGCTTATTTATCAAGATGGCTCTGTATTATTTGCCGTTTACTTCATCTTAGACTATTGCTTTGTGAAAGAAAGCACTAGTCTCTTTCTTTTTTTTTTTTTTAATCTGTGTGAATGACTGTGTTACATTTCATGTAAACTATAAAATCCCAGGCAATGATGAGCAGAATGTAGTGTGGTAACCATATAAAACTTAAACCAAGTTGGTCTGAAACATGTTTCATTATATGTGTAGGCAGTACTTCTCGGTCAGTAGATAAACATTTTCATGTGGCAAATGCAGTCACTGCCACATGGCTCAGGTCAATCCATATTTCAAGAGTCGTCTGGAGAAAAGAAAGGATAAAGAGGTGTACAAACCAGTAAACGGTCAGATATTTAGAGGTGAGATTTTATTATGAAAACACCGCAGACTCAGCTCTCCTCCGCAGTTGCTGGATATGTGCAGTCAATTCTAGGCACTCCCAGAAACAGAGTCTTTGTGGAGATCATTTGGGGGAGGAGAAACCAGACCCAGGAATCTGGCTGCTAAGGCATCCGTCACTATAAAACTTGCTGCACAAGATGGTGTGTCACACAAAGGTCATCCCAGGGCGAGGAGCAGATTGTGATTGTGAGAATCAGAGATGCAGTGTAGGGTGACCCTGGATGGACAGGGCACAACTCATAGAAGTTCTCCATCAGGGGATTTGTGATTTGGAACATTCTAAGTCAAAAGCCATGTCAGAGAAAGAATGTAGACATCTAGACAAAAGTGCATGTTTTCAATCAAATCATTCTGAGAATTTAAAAATCTTTTTGTGCGCCTGTGAAGCCAAGAGGGAGATATTGTGCAGGGGAAGGGAATGGTTGTGTTCTGACATTTGGCAATCTGAGTCATGCAGTTTGCCAGATTTTACAGATATTAACCCATTTCTACATATTACTTTATTATCTCAGAGACTATGATGTGTTTATTTCCACTCTAGTTTCAGTAAACTCCTCAGAGTAATTAAGTAATTGCTCAGGAGGTGGCGCAGTGGTAAAGAATCCACCTGCCAATGCAGGAGACTCAAGAGACGTGGACTCAGTCCCTGGGTTGGGAAGATCCCCTGGAGTAGAAAATGGCTAAACTACTCCAGTATTCTTGCCTGGAAAGTCGCATGGACAGAAGAGCCTGGAGAGCTACAGTCTATAGGGTTGCAAAGAGTCAGACATGACTGAGCACTCATACACACACACACACACACACACACACACACACACACACAGAGCCAAGAAGTGGCAGAGTAGGATTCAGATCCTAGTATATCTGACTTCCAAGTTTAGTGTATGTGAAGGTTTTAGTGCTGAGGTAAAGTAAAATTTTAAAAATATATATTAATTTCCAAAATAATTTTATTTGCAAAATAAACCCAATAATTGTCTATATAATATACTGATTAAAAGCTTTAAATTTGAACTGATGGTGATTTAAATTCTGTTTCTCTCAAATTTTTTTTTTGTGATTCAGACAAAATCTATCATCTCTTTCAATCTCAGTATTTTCTCAGTAAAATGGGGATAATAGTAATTACAAAGTAGTTTATTACAATGTTTAACTGATACAATATTTGTTAAATATGCCTAAAACATTGTATATATAATGATTTTAATGAATTGTGATCCATGCACTTTAAACATTCAAAAATTCTTATGAATGTCTGCCCTGTTTCTTACTACCTAGTCTTATTAAAAAATGTATCAATTGTTTAAAAAACATTTTTTAAAAATTACAATGCATAGTTTTTTCATTTTATGCATTACTACATTAAGAATTTTTATTGTGATATCAGTTTTTTCAGATTTCCAAAGAATATATTGCATGGTAAGTGCTTAACCATTTAAAAACTGTAGGTCAGCCAAATTATGGTTAGGGAGGACTTTATGGGCTAGTCAGCAAACTTAACCACCACTTGTAATGATGCTTCTCCATCAATATGACAGCATAAAATTGACATTTAATTAGGAAAAAAAGAATGAAAGAAACAGAAAAGTAAGAAGGAAGGAAGCAAAAGAAAGAGGGGGAGGAAGAAAGAAGGAAGGGACCAAGGAAGGAAGAGAGGGAAAGAAAACTGGAAATAATAGAGTTAAAAGTGTTCTCTTCTAGTACACTTGGGTGAGTCAGCCTGTTGAGAGGAATTTTCACAACGAGGAGATTCATTAGAGTATTGGTCTAAATGTGCAGACTTCGCAAGAACCAAGTCCTGGTTTCAGGGAGCTGGACAGTGTGCATTCATGATGCCATCAGCCATGATCCTGGGGAAAATTGGGGATCTAAAAGTGTTAATATAAGGACAAATAATGCAAGTGCGACTCTAATTTCTATGAAGGACTGTTGCCATTAAATGAAAAATGTGAAGACCAAGTGTGTTTATATTCTATCCAATAATGAGATAGGAGAGTTATGAGTTATTAAAAACTTACAGTTCAGATTATCAGTAAAATGAAATTATGTGGATGTCTGTCATTCAGGGCCTTAAACATAATGTTAAGAATCATGGTGGGAGCATGAATGAGATTCAGGGACATTGGTCCCTTGGTCAGAGTATTTTGGCAGTCTTAGAAATTAGATAATTACTTGAAAATTTCTCCAAAGTACAGATTTTTATGAGTGCTTTTTTGCGGGGTTGTCTTGAGATGGACTGGTGGCTTGTAGGGATGCAGAAGTAGAAGAATTCAAGTAGGTGTATGGAGATCCTTTAATATGAATCATATAAAGCAATCAGAAATTGTGAGGTATGTTGGAGTAGATGTTTTTAAAATTATTAAAACTCATGTGCAACCATAATTTTATACCCATTTCCTTTCTATACTTCCAGTGTAATCAATATCCACAGTGAGAGCTTCAGATATCAGGCTTCAGAATTTACAGTTTTATATTCCAGAAATGAAGTCTCTGACACAGGATTTAAAATACTTATTCACTGCTATGATTTAAAAGTCAAATTAGTAGATGACATGAGAAAATTCAGAAAAATATGGCAGCTTTTAAGTCCCAGATGCCAGGTTATTCTCAAATTGGCAGTGTTCTGAGAACCAGGAAAATATCAAAGTGTTCTAAACAAGAAAAAAAAAAATTGACAGTTTTATTCCTTAGCTCACAAATCATTTTTCCTTTGCTCCTTTGAAATTCTTACCTAATGGCAACCCAAAGATGGGTCAACTTTGGCAATATGGCAGCAATTGAAGCAGCAGCTTATTTTTATCAGCAGACCTCTAAATCTTTGAATATTTGTGGAGACGATATTAGCATTCCACTTTCATCGTATTTTTATTTACTGACTGCATGGCTGTAGAGTAGCACATCTGGAAGCTCTCTAAGGACTCCCGTCCACTGCTTAAAATGAATACAAGCACACTATCCTATATGTGTGGAACCAAGTGTTGCATTGTTAAATAACAAAACCAAGGCAGAGGGTAACAATTCTACCTCACTTTTTTTTTTTTTTCCTCCCTTAGGATTTACTTACTAAAGATTAATTTAAAGAGGTGAGGCTAAAACTCAATTAAAGATAATATTTGTTCAACTGATATAATAAAAAGTATGGATGTTCTGCCCTCAGTCCAAATTACTCGTTGTTATTTCTTCTAGAAATATGTACCAAATAGACACTCCCAGGAGGCTAAGGCTTCACCCAGGTGTAGTCATGAAGGTACTGCAGAGAACCCAGCACATGTGGTTCATCCTAAGGGGAGAGCTGTCCCTAAAGCAGTTACTGTCCTTCTCATATTTTGACACTCTGTTCCCAAGGATCCTTCCTGCCAAAAGTTTTCCTTACCATTTTCTCATAAGTGCAATAAATTAAGTAATATGTTTTAAGTACTATAAGTAGCAGGGAATTGTCAGGGAACTCAGAGCTTTATACTTCCAAAAAATTAATCCTAAGAATTAATTTACAAAATGGAAGTATATTATAAAGGTAAACACATAGCTTTGTGGTTAAAAAGAGGTTCAAATTCCATCTCTGACAATTTTTAGGTATGTGACCTTGAACAAGTTACCTTTGTGTGTGTGTGCTCCATCGCTCAGTTGTGTCTGACTCTTTGTGACCCTTTGAACTATTGCCCACCAGACTCCTCTGTCCATGGGATTTTCTGGGCAAGAATACTGGAGTGGGTTGCCATTTCCTTCTCCAGGTGATCTTCCTGACTTAGGGATCGAATCCACATCTCCTACATTGGAGGGTGGTTACCTTTATATTGTTATATATTTGATGGAAACACTAATTCCTACATGAAAAATGTATTAGCAGGAATAAATGTGGAAATGACTCATTTTAGCTATTAATATTAGTTAGCACATTTGTTGGACATCTTAAGCTTAGTAAGGCCAAATAAAATTTCTGACTTTTATGCTTCCTAACCTCCATAAGTTGTTCTCTGTCCCCGGTTTCACAATTGCTCAAGGCAAACTTTGTTCAACAAGTCCATTGAGAACTAGACTCTGACTCACAAAATGTCCTGATTAATCCAATTTTCATCATCTCCATTACCACCACCTTAGTCTGTGTGCATGTGTGCTTGCTAAATCATTTCGGTCATGTCTGACTCTTTGTGACCCTATGGACCGTAGCCCACCAGGCTCCTTGGTCCATGGGATTCTCCAGGCAAGAACACCGGAGTGTGTTGCCAATGCTCTCCTCCATGGGATCTTCCCAACACAGGGATTGAACCTGCATCTCTTATGCCTCCTGCATTGGTAGGCAGGTTCTTTACTAGTGCCAACTGGGAAGCCCCCCACTTTAGTCCAAGCCAGGGCAAATATGATAGCTTTCTAACTGCCTTTCTCCCCCACAGTATGCTCTCCAACAAACAGCTCATGAACCTTAAAGCCATAAATTAAATGATTATGCCCTGTTGCTTAATTAAAACCATTTGGTGATTTCCAAGAATAAAAACTAAATTTCTTACCATTGACCACGTGGCATTAAATGACCTTGCCTCTGTCCACTATCTGACCCCTCTGTCATCATCTGCTGCTGCCTTTCTTTATTATGTTCCACCATTGGTCATTATCACTTCTCAACTCTGTTCAATATCTCCATGTTGGTTTTGTTGAAATCAGCTGCTGCTGCTGTGGCCGCTAAGTCGCTTCAGTCGTGTCCAACTCTGTGTGACCCCATAGACGGCAGCCCACCACGCTCCCCCGTCCCTGGGATTCTCCAGGCAAGAACACTGGAGTGGGTTGCCATTTCCTTCTCCAATGCATGAAAGTGAAATGTGAAAGTGAAGTCGCTCAGTTGTGTCCAACTCTTAGAGACCCCATGGACTGCAGCCTACCAGCCTCCTCCGTCCATGGGATTTTCCAGGCAAGAATACTGGAGTGGGGTGCCATCGCCTTCTCCATGAAATCAGCTAGTGTAGGAGTATTTACACTACAGAAATCAGCAAGCTTACAGATCAGGTGACTTATCTGGAGAGTAGTTGCTAAACACTGACATCAAATTGCTAGTGCCAGTTAATCTGGCCCCTTTAAAAATGCCAACCTTTTTCTCATCCTTGGCCCTTTGCATTTGTACCTGTAGTTCTCACTGTCTGGAGTGTTCTACTTTGTAGCTGGCTGTTTTGTTTTGTTTTTTCCATTTTTTAATAGGGGGGTGGGGGCAGGTGACATCTGTATCGTGGTCATTTTGTCATTGCATCTATGTCAACTTCTCAGAGAGGATTTATCTGACTGCCAGTCTATAGGTCCCAATTCCCATCTCTCCAATGTTTCTGTCACATTACTCTGTTGTGAATTTTTTATTAAACATTAATTGCCATTTAAAGTTATATGCTCATATAGAATATAATGCTTTCCTGGTGACTCAGCAATAAAGAATCTGCCTGCCAGTTCAGGAGATGTGGATTCCATCCATGGGTTGGGAAGATCCCCTGGAAAAGGAAATGACAACCCACTCCAGTATTCTTGTCTGGGAAATCCTATGGACAGAGGGGCCTGGCAGGCTACAGTTTGGTTACCTCATCAATAGCTGTCATACTTCCAGTATCATGTAAGCTTTCTAAGTGAAAGTGAAAGTTGCTTAGTAGTGTCCGACTCTTTGTGACTCCATGGACTATATAGTCCATGGAATTCTCCAGGCCAGAATACTGGAGTGGTAGCCTTTCCCCCTCCAGGGGATCTTCCCAACCCAGGGATCAAACCCAGGTCTCCCACAATGCAGGCAGATTCTTTATCAGCTCAGCCACTAGGGGAGCCCAAGAATACTGGTGTGGGTAGCCTATCCCTTCTTCAGGGGATCTTCCCGACCCAGAATTGGACCCAGGTCTCCCACATTGTAGGCAGATTCTTTACCAGCTGAGTTACCAGAAAAGCTCCTGTCTTGTTCAAAACTGAATTCCCAGAAACACTCAGAACAGAATGTGTAATATAACATTTGCTGAATAAATATTTGTTGAATGAATGAATGATTTACTGAGTGAAAAATGATGATAATTATTTATCAAACCATCCTGTTATTATGCAACTATTATTTCATATTTATTTACCATACTTAAATACAGTTTATTATCATGTATTTATCACTTGCAGATTTTTCAAAGGACCTACCGAAAAAGGAAAAGTGCCAATCTTTTTCAACTGATGGCTGAAATTCCAGAAGTTTTTGCTGCATTGATTGTGGTCATTCAAATTGACCCCTGCTTTGAAAAGCAGCATAAGCATTTAAGGCTCTGTGGTGTTTAGTGTGATGTGATAAATTGCAGTCATATGTAAAGACCCACTGAAGCGTTTTATGGCTTTAATTCAGTTTCAAATGCTTAAAAATACTGCTTGAGCTATATTCTCATGACTCTCCCCTGAACTTTCTGGCTCTTATTCAATTCTGTTATCTAGTAGATGTTTCCAGGTAGGTCTTATCTCTACTTTGTGATGTCCTGCCTACCTTTTCTTGGTCTGGCTCACTAACTCAGAATCTGCATAAACAGACACTGTGCTTTTGAAAAGTTTTGGCATTTGGCAATACTTTTATATCTGGACTTCCCATAGCAAAAAAAGTGAGCCTCCCATATCTCCCAAAACACCCAACATCTTTTTAGCTACCCCCCCAAAAAGTATATGTATATATATATACACACTGTATGTATATATATATATATATATGTGTGTGTGTGTGTGGGTGTGTGTGTGTATATATATCCCACATGTGGTATTTGACTTCACACAGCTTAATAATAAAGGCTTATTATTCTTCACATAAATGTAATGTGAAAAATTTTACTTATTTTGTTATGAGGATTTTGGTGTTTAGATAAGCACTTCCAATAGATATATATCCATGGAATTTTCCAAGTCTCTTAGAATTTTTTTAACCTTTGGTGATTTTCTACCCTCACCAGTAAATTCATAGTCTTTGACCTATTAAAATCTACTACTATTCTTAAAGGAAGGAATTAGTATATGAGAAAGCAGTAAAACAAGATGTGACTATAAGGGGTTATTGAAGTTATAACCTAGTGTGTAATATGGAAGGATTTTAAAAGAAAGCTATATATGAAAAATTCTAAGTGAGAAAAATCTGACTTAAAATGCTAATTTTATAGCCAGAAGTCTTCTTGGAAATGAGCCAGTCCATTTCCTTTATTTTTGAGATAAGAAAATTGAGGCCTGGAATAATTAGGCAGTTTGCCAGAGCTTACAGACTCAGAGAATATCAGAGTCAAGAACAATATCCAGGATTTCTGCCTTCCAACTGAGCCCTTGCTCACTCATGGTATATCTGAAAAAAAATCAGAATCTGATTACCCTCTGCAAAACATAAATTTCCAAAAACACAATTTTAAGAAAGCTTTTCTTATATGTGATCCATTGTACTCTAATGAATAAAACATTCTGTTATTTTTCTTTTTCCAAATAAATAAATAAATGTTTCAAAATATTTTAAGTGGCATCAAATCAACTGGAATCAGTAATTTCAATACTGATTGTTTGAGAACAAGCTTCAATTTAGACATTGTTCAAATTAAATTGCTAAGTAGGAGAAGATATAAAAAATTCACTAGGCTTTACAGGTACAAGATGATAATATTGCCAATTATTCCACCCAATTGTCACTTTGCATTTGAATTTATTAAAACCAAACTATAATGGTAATTTAATAGATCTTATAAGTGAATTATTATTAGAGTCAATGAGACTCATATGCTTCTATGGGCTGTCAATGTGTAACAAGCATCTGGACAATGTTTTGTCAGGAAGCATTTGTGGAGCAGTCTCTACCAGGGATTCTTCTAGGAATTGGAGATATAGTGGTGAAAAAATGATAGTCTCTGTCCTCACAGAAGTTACATTCTAGTCAGAAAGCTAGACAAAATGTAATATATAGGTCGGGAGTTATACGAGGTGCTATGTAATTAAATAAAGCAGGTTAAGTGGCTAGAGAGGAAGGAATTGGAGGTATTATTTTTAATAGCAGAGGTCAGGACAGTGAAATGTGAAAATCTGGATAAATTTGCAGATGAAACGGTTCCTAGACAGGGATCACGTTGCCTTTATTCAAAGGACAACTGGAAGGCCTGGATGGCTCCACCAGAGTAAAAGAAAGGAGAAATCTTGATTAATGAATTAAGCAGAGGCTGGATCATCTCAGTGTTTTAGGCCAGGGAAAGAAGTTTTAATTTTATTCAAGGAGAAAGGCAAAGTCTTGTTAAAGCTTTGGACAGGGGAGCAACAAGGAATTTTGGAGTGGCCTGTTTTTGTGGAAAAGAGATCTGGTTTTGTGGCAGTGGTGAAAACTACAGTGGAAATAGAGATGGTGATTAAAAGGCCGTGGCAGCAACCCTTGAGAATGTTTGAAATTAGGCCACAGCATGGAGGAGGTGTGAAAGAGCTAAACATTTTATCCATTTTGAAGGTTAAGCCGTAGGACTTGATGATGGAATTGGAGGTAAAGAAAATTAGTAAAAGAGACAAATCAAGCATGAGTCCCAGAGTACTGGCCTGAGAAATTTGGGGATAGGAAAAATTTTTTTAGGTTGAATTTTCCTTACATTAGTTTTTTGATGTACTGTATTTTAGATATTATGAAATCTCCAGTGGAGATGGCGGGTAGATATAAAAGTTTAGTTCTCAGGAAACACGTTTGAGTAGAGATACAACTTACGTAGACAAACTTTAGACGATGTTTGTTCATTCTGTGCATGCTGAGTGCTTGTTTGTAACAGATTTAATCTCACAACAGCCTTGTAAATTGGATTCCAATATTATGAATTAAAAGAAAAACAAAAACAAAGCTGAGTATTAGAGAAGTAAACAACTTGACTCAGACCTGCAGCTGTTAATCAATAGAAACAGAATCTGAAGCCACTAAACCTGATCAAGGAGACCGTTTCTTAGCTATGACTCACTCTTTCCCATAGATTAGCTCATCTAACATATTTTGTTTCATGTAAACCATGTTTATGAGTTTTTTCTCTTTAGATTAAATATTATTTTATATTAAAAACAGAAATGGTTTTTGCAGCAAAAAAAGAGAAACAACATTCAGTTCTCTGCCATTGAAACAGCGAGTAAAACGAAAATATTCATGAATTCAAAATCAAAGGATTACTGTTCTCAGATCAAGAAATGCATATCCAAGAGTTTCACGGAGTTTTACGGAATGCAAAGCAAATGTTTAATACTATACTTAGAATATACAATATGTACAATACACACATGCATGCACATACAGTAAGTCAATTGGGCTGTGTTATTTGCATTTAATTGGGGTGTGGGAGATTAAATTGTGCACAAATTAAATATATTACCTTTATTTATCTGTTCTCAGTCTAATATGCTAACAAGCTAAAGAGATATTCTGGCTATAGATTTGGCTAAAAAGTCTAGTAGTGAACTATGTGTCAGCATAATTAATAGGTCTGAGGGGAAAATTTCAGTTATTAGCATCCCTAATTAAGGGCATTTATCATCTGATTGAAACAGGGGATAAACTTCATTCTTATGCAGGGATTGGAAATTACTTTTTAATGAAGGGGAAACATGATGCTTTTGCAAAAGTTAATCCTAAATCTAAAAGGGCTAATCACTATGCTTATTTTCTTGGTGAGGCAATGATGACATTTTGAATGAAAACTGTTTGTCACATTGTTTAGCTGAGAGGGTCACTGCATTGCAAATGTCTCTATAATCAAAAGAGAGGTCAGAAATGTGGAATATGACATTTTACATCTGAGGAGAGTTGCTTTTTAGATGTTCCAGAAAGACTGCATCCTGTCAGTATTATTTGTGGGAAGATGTCGAAGAACTTGCCTTGTCTGTTATGATGAATATTCTTAGTAATGAAAAATGCTTGAAAACTTTCCATAAGACATCAATGATTCCATAAATCAAACAGTGCTAGGGTAATCTTCAGTTACCAGGAATCACTTGCATTTAACTTAATTATATATTTGAGTCAAAGGAAGTTTTGTTATCTCCATTGGAGTATTTGTCTTAGATGAGAATTTTGCTTCCAAGGTTCATAACTGGTTATTGTTTTACTTCCTCTTATTTGCAATAAGTTTAGTACAAAACCCATTAGTGACTACGTGTTATCATAAATCATTTATTTACATAATATTCTTTAAATCAGCTACACTTTAGTAGAAACTTTTCCTACATAGTATTTCATTTTTATAGTCATAAGATAAAAATACAAAAAGAAAGATGATCAAGCTTCCAAAATTCCAATAAATAATAGCTAGAATTGCTATTATGTTGCATAGAATTAAAATTTGATGAAGTAATTTCAGTCTATTTCTCATTTACTTAATTTAAGCTATAAATATGAGTAGATGAAGGAAACCCAACTTTGAAATGGAAACAAATGATTTGAAATATTAAAGAGATGATTCTACTACCTAAAGGATAAATATTGAATATAATAGAAAATAATGTAAGCTTAGTATGAGGAATTTTTCTTCTAATTTTATCATGTTAAAACTTAATCTTACTTTGTAGCCTATTTTGATAATTATTCCAAAGATATATAATTTGATAATTTCACTAAATAGGCAGGACTCCGGCTATATTTTGAATTTGGTGGTTGCCGCTAGTATTTCAGAGTTTCAACATGTGTTGCTAGGGTTCTGTTTTTTTAATGTTCTCCAAAATTAAGTCTGGGAGAAGGCAATGGCACCCCACTCCAGTACTCTTGCCTGGAAAATCCCATGGACGGAGGAGCCTGGTAGGCTGCAGTCCATGGGGTCGCTAAGAGTCGGACACGACTGAGCGACTTCACTTTCACTTTTCACTTTTCCTGCATTGAAGGAGGAAATGGCAACCCACTCCAGTGTTCTTGCCTGGAGAATCCCAGGGACAGGGGAGCCTGGTGGGCTGCCGTCTATGGGGTCGCACAGAGTTGGACACGACTGAAGCAACTTAGCAGCAGCAGCAGCAGCCAAATTAAGTCTTTATCATATACTTTATGTGGGGGATAAAATATTTAGTTTACATCATATTTTATAGTATAAACTCTTAAAAATGATGTATCCATATAACATAAAATTTACCACTTTAATGATTTTTAAGTGTACATTTCAATGACATTAACAACGTTCACACTATGAGCAATTTTCAGTCTTATTTACATAACATTGCTAAGTTCTTTCTTTAGTTTTGTCACCTCTATTCAGTCTGATAGTTGCTCAGTCATGTACAATTCTTTGTGACCCTATGGACTGTAGCCCACCAGGCTTCTCTGTCCATAAAATTTCTCCAGGCAAGAATATTGAAGTGGGTAGCAATTCCCTTCTCCAGGGGATCTTCCTGACCCAGGGATAGAACTTGGGTCTCCTGCATTACAGGCAGATTCTTTAGTATAAGAATTTATAAAAAGGAAATAGTGTTTTTGATAAAGATTCCTGAGAAATGATTAAAAATAAAATGTTAACTTAGTGTGTACCTACCTAATTTATGTAAACATATTTGTAGAACTAATTAATGGTAATACATTATAAAATGAAAATTTTAAGATAAATGCTATTGGTCATATTTAAATACGACTACATATTTACTTGCTTCACATATTTTCTGGATTCAAATTTAAGCCAAATCACATAATTAAAAGTCAATACGGAATGGTTTGGTTTCAATACCTTCTCAGGGGATGGCTTACTTACTGTAAGAAATATGTGTTTACTCCAAGTATAAAAAAGAAGGTAATTCTTTATTACAACAAACACACCCAGTCAGGGGACTGCTCCACCAAATGTTTGATGTTAAGAATGAAATCAGTTTTGTGGCAAAGCAACAGATTTCAGTTAAGCAAAATTCTAATGCGGCTGAGTAGTTTCTCATGTTTCAGGAAAAGATGTTTAATTTATGGGGGCTAACATTAAATATGTAAAATGCCCGCAGTTAGACCTTTAATTAGATCTTTAGATTCATTCATTACACTTATTGAAGATGAATTTTCTGATAGAGCAGTTGCCTGAAACATTTTTCTTTTTAAAATCTTATTTTAGGTTTCCTTGAACTTTATTCATATGTTTGATCTTTTTAAGCCACCCATGTTCAAAGGCAATACCAGTTTAATTATTTCCCAAGTTTAAGAGTATAAAATATGACTCAAGACAAAGTTTGGAACTATGCAAGTGTAATGGACTATCAGAAGATTAAACTGAATAAGCTTTGTGTGTGTGTGTGTGTGTGTGTGATGTGTTTTTACACATTAAAAAAATGCTTTTCAGAATCATATGTATTTTTTTGCTGTTGCTCTAAAAATTTAAGAAGTTTAATATCTATTTACCCATGTTTATTGTATATATGTTGGAGAAGGAAACGGCAACCCATTCCAGTATTCTTGCTTGGAGAATCCCATAAACAGAGGAGCCTGGCAGGCTATATAGTCCATGGGTTCGCAAGACTCGGACACGATTTGGCAACTGAACCACCATTGTATATATGTATACATATATATACTTTATAAAATATATATACAGGCTTCCCTGGTGGCTTAGATGGTAAAGATTCCACCTGAAATGCAGGGGACCCAGGTTTGATCCCTGGGTTAGGAAGGTTCCCTGGGGAAGGGAATGGCCACCCACTGCATTATTCTTGCCTGGAGAATTCCACGGGTGGAGGAGCCTGGCAGCCTATAATCCATAGGGTCACAAAGAGTCAAACACGACTGAGAGACTAACGCTTTCACTTTTACTCTCATATATATACACATGCAGATGTATGATATATAAAATACAAAATATTTTTACAAAATGTATTTGAGCTTCCTTTTATCATCTGACTTCTGATTGTATTTCACATGTCTCCTGTATGCTCCTTGCCTCTATACTTAAAAATTTCTGAGATTTTGTCCTTTCATTTCACTTCTATCTTCAGCTCCATTCATTGGCTCACTGTCTTCTATCAGGAGTCTGTATCCTTACATCCTACTTCTTTCTGATTGCATCTGGTTCTCATAAATCAATTCCAGATGAAACTGAGTAATCTTGCCCTATTACGCCACTACCTATATAATTCATCATTATCAGATCTGTCCAAGCAAAATATTGGCCCCTAGTATTCTGATTCCTCTCATGGGATTCAGGATTAATTGGGACCCTCTGTTATAAGTAGTAGACTATCTCCAAAATGTTGACCTTTGTCAGAAGTTTTGTTCTCTGACCCCAGCCTTAGGCTAAAACCTATATTTATTCCCAGAAGTGATCAGCTTTTTGAACTTTCAGCCATGTAGTCACTAGATCAGATTTCCATATATAGAGTCAAAGGAGAACTTAATAAACATTGAAGACAACCTATGCATTATTGGTTTAGATAATGATGAATTAAACAATAATTTCTGCTCTCAATTATTTTATAACTTAATAGAGAATATGGTAGAAGTACATCAGTAATTATAATAATGAGTAAAACATCTGCAATAAGAGTGGCATACTTTTATCTGAGCCTAATGAACAGGGAGAATATATTTTTTCTAGAGTTCAGAGTTGACTTTCCTTCTGTCCACTATTGTTGTTCCGTCGCTACGACATCTCTGACTCTTGGTGACCCCACTTCTCAGTCCATGTGGTTTTCGGGCAAGAATACTGGAGTGTGTTACCATTTCCTACTCCAGAGGATCTTCCCAACCCAAGAATCAACCCCACATCTCCCAAGTCTCCTGCATTAGCAGGCAGATTCTTTACCACTTAGTGACCAGAGAAGGCTCTGTCCACTATCAGTTCAATTCAGTTCAGTTCAGTCACTCAGTCATGTTCGACTCTTTGTTACCCCACGAATCCAAGCACACCAGGCCTCCCTGTCCATCACCAACTCCTGGAGTTCACTCAGACTCATGTCCATCGAGTCAGTGATGCCATCCAGCCATCTCATCCTCTGTCGCCCCCTTCTCCTCCTGCCCCCAATCCCTCCCAGCATCAGAGTCTTTTCCAATGAGTCAACTCTGCATGAGATGGCCAAAGTACTGGAGTTTCAGCTTCAGCATCATTCCTTCCAAAGAAATCCCAGGGCTGATCTCCTTCAGAATGGACTGGTTGGATCTCCTTGCAGTCCAAGGGACTCTCAAGAGTCTTCTCCAACACCACATTCAAAAACATCAAATCTTCGGTGCTCAGCCTTCTTCACAGTCCAACTCTCACATCCATACGTGACCACAGGAAAAACCATAGCCTTGACTAGACAAATCTTTGTTGGCAAAGTAATGTCTCTGCTTTTGAATATGCCATCTAGGTTGGTAATAACTTTCCTTCCAAGGAGTAAGCGTCTTTTAATTTCGTGGCTGCAGTCACCATCTGCAGTGATTTTGGAGCCCAGAAAAACAAAGTCTGACGCTGTTTCCACTGTTTCCCCATCTATTTCCCATGAAGTGATGGGACTGGATGCCATGATCTTCGTTTCCTGAATGTTGAGCTTTAAGCCAACTTTTTCACTCTCCTCTTTCACTTTCATCAAGAGGCTTTTGAGTTCCTCTTCACTTTCTGCCTTTAGGGTGGTGTCATCTGCATATCTGAGGTTATTGATATTTCTCCCAGCAATCTTGATTCCAGCTTGTGCTTCTTTCAGTCCAGCGTTTTTCATGATGTACTCTGCATAGAAGTTAAATAAGCAGGGTGACAATATACAGCCTTGACGTACTCCTTTTCCTATTTGGAACCAGTCTGTTGTTCCATGTCCAGTTCTAACTGTTGCTTCTTGACCTGCATACAGATTTCTCAAGAGACAGATCAGGTGGTCTGGTATTCCCATCTCTTTCAGAATTTTCCACAGTTTATTGTGATCCACACAGTATGGCTAAATGTAAATAAATTGTTTAAATTCTTTGAATTGAAAGTTCTTTATTAAAAAAAACTTAAATAGTAATACTTGCTTCATGAATCTGTATATTAAGAGTAATACATATAAAAGATACTCATGCATATGCATGCCTGCTAAGTTACCTCAGCATGTAAAGAGTCGACTCTTTACAACCCTATGGACTGTAGCCCCCAGGCTACTCTGTCCATGGGATTCTCCAGGCAGGAATACTGGAGTGGGTTGCTGTGCCTTCCTCCAGGGGATCTTCCCAACCGAGGGATCAAACCCAAGTCTCTTGGGTCTCCTGCATTGCCAGTAAGGTTCTTTAACACTAGTGCCACCTGGGAAGCACCACTCAAATACTATTATCAAAAAGTGTTCAATAATATGTATCTATAAATATATATGTGGCTCAGACAGTAAAGCGTCTATCTGCAATGCAGGAGACCTGGGTTCGATCCCTGGGTCAGGAAGATCCCCTGGAGAAGGAAATGGAAGTCCACTCCAGTATTCTTGCCTGGAAAGTCCCATGGATGGCGGAGCCTCGTAGGCTACAGTCCATGGGGTCACAAAGAGTTGGACATGACTGAACGACTTCACTTCACATGTATACGCACATACGCTTTTCAATTTATATACAAATATACAGGCTAAGTTTACATGGACTAATTAAGACTAGAGTTTTTAGCATACTAATACTGAGGCTCTCTAGTAATTTGCAAGAGGAGAGAACAAAGAGTCAGTTGGGAGTATCAGCCTGGAAAGTTCTGAACTGAAGGTAAAGTTACAGTGAACATCATGTAGCACTTCACATGGACTATAACCCAGAAGATGTTGGGAAATAGGAACATAAGCACCAGAACCACTTCTTCACTAGGTTAAGAGGAAGGGTTCAAAAGGAAGCAAACAAACACATAAAAGCAAAAAAACATAGCTTCATCATTCCATAAGGAGATGAGGAAGTGACAAAATCTGTGTGTACCAAGGACGAGGTAACTTGTGTCCTTCATCTGAGAAGTCTGTTGTAGACATAAGTCTTTGTTGTGTTGTTGTGCCCAGACAAGTCCGACTCTTTGTAACCCTTTGGACCATAGCCCATCAAGCTCCTCTGTCTGTGGGATTTTTCGAGGCAAGAATATTTGGAGTGGGTTGCCATTTCCTCCTCCAGAGGATCTTCCTAACCCAGGGATCAAACTTGCCTTTCCTTCACTGGCAGGTAGGTTCTTTATCATAAAGCCACCTGGGATATGAGGCTTATTCTCTCAAAATCAGGGGGCATTCCTGCTTTCTGTCCCTTGATTTCATCTTCCTGCCCAAAGCTGAGAGGCAGGGCCTTGTGGAGGACCAGTCTGAGGCTAGAGTGAGCTGAGCGGTGGAAGGCCCTATCCTGAGAATAAAAGAGAAATATTGGAGGCAGAGTTCAGATTTAGTTAAATCCCAGTAAGAGACTTAGAAATGTAGAATTATGTCTTTGTACAATTTCCTTGTAAAACTTTAAAAGTAAATAAGACCTGCATGCCCATCCCCTGGGGCAACAAGAAATTGAGGCCATTGTAGAAATTGGGTCACTCTATCAATTCTTGAAGAAAAGAGGAAGAGAAGAACCCCAAGTGCTGTTAAAGTGGGCTGTGGCTGCTAACTAGTGGAGGAAAGGGGACTCGTGATGGTTCTTGGCTTGAGCAGATGCCCCATGTGGATATGGGATTACTGTGGAGCCACTTCTCAGGCCAGGATCATATGGTGTTGCTGGTGTGCTTTCAAGAGCTTGTGGAAAAATTAGTTGTTCTCTGGTATGGAAACCATGAGATTGAATTTGTTGAATATTTTCCTAGGTAAACAATGTTTTGTGTGTGTGTTTTGTTTTTTTTTTTCATTTTGCTTACTAATTCAGAAAACACATCAGCAACTACATTTATGTAGTTTATAGACAAGGAAAGAAATCACATGTTCCTAACCAAATGAGTTAGTCATCATTTTATGGGGTTTTTCATGTGTGTGTCATCAGACACTTTAGAATACCAAAGATAAAACCATTTGGCAGTTACTGAGTTATTTCTTAACAAGTTTAAGCATTGTTGATTAGAGAGCATATCAGACATTTTCAGATCTTCTCTCACTTGAAATTTGTAAATTTTGCATTTTTAAATTTTCAGTTCAACACATCTTATACAAAGCTGTGAAACTTTTGAAAGCTGAGTCTCATACACTTAAAACTACCCCCCCAAAAAAAATCATCAAAAGAAAAGAATGATTCAAAACCTTTTCCCGAATAATGTTGTCTTAGGACTGACTTGAAAGTTTTGTCAGGGGACAAAAATCCTGAGAATTATGACACAGTAATCTGTAAGATTAAAAACTGACCTTTTAAATGTCAATTTTCCTTTTTACCTCCTGATTTCTAAAACAAGTACAACAACGAAGAATAATATAGAATACATTCTAACTATGCACCAGGCACTATCCTAAACATGTTATATTCCCCTCCACACCCCTATTGGGGTAGGTTTGTTCTCATTATTCCCATTTTGCGTATAAGGAGACAGATTTAATGAGTGGAATACAATGTCAGTAATAGAGATAAAAGAGCCTTTCATGATATCTGGGACCTTGACTTAGTTATCCACCCTCATGATTCATCAGATATAGCCCCTCCTTCCCGTGACATCCGCTTTTGTCCACACAAATGTACAAACAAGCTCTAGTTATTGTTTTCAAGCAGACAATGGGAGAGATACTAACATCATTCACACAATTAACTTCCATTCCATTAAACTGTGTATAATTAAACGCACATTTCAGAGCTTAGGGCTAAACACTGGTTATCCATATTAACTCAGAAGATATTGATTTGGGCTTTAACATGTGCTGTGAAAAATTAAAAATTTATGGCCAGACAGATGTCCCCAAATGCTACACAAGCTTAACCTGGACAATAACTAAGGTCTGCCACAGATGGGCCTTTTCCTCTGGCTTGGGGCTCGTGTTGTTCCCTGAGACGGGCTTGTCCAGAGTCCCAGAGCATCTCACTGAGCAGCATGTGTCCTGCTGCCAACACCTTTTGGCTTTTCTATCAGTGGTCAAGAGCTCCCCATTCAAGTCAAAACCTAGTTCCATTCCTCACCAGGTCAATGGCCCTAAAAAAGTTGCTCAACTTTTCTATCCCTTTCTTTCATGTTATTTATATATAAAATGGAGGTAACAGCCAGACAAACTTATGAAAAGTAGACAATTCAGGTAAACTTCTTAAACCAGTACATGAATGCCTAAAGATTCAATAAACATTTATGTTGAGTGAGATTTTAAAAGTATTATTTTGATGTGCTTCTTCCATGTTTATAATACTTCTAAATCTGTTCTGAATGTGAATTACGTATGATATTACCCTACCATTGTTTAAGTGACTAGTGAAAAGGCAAGTACAATATTTTAATATTTGTAGTTCATTGACTGTGGCTTAGATCATGAACTCCTTATTGCCAAATTAAGACTTAAATTGAAAGTAGGGAAAACCACTAGACCATTCAGGTATGACCTAAATCAAATTCCTTATGCTTATACAGTGGAAGTGAGAAATAGATTTAAGGGACTAGATCTGATAGATAGATTGCCTGATGAACTATGGACAGAGGTTCGTGACATTGTACAGGAGACAGGGATCAAGACCATCCCCATGGAAAAGAAAGGCAAAAAAGCAAAATGACTGTCTGGGGAGGCCTTACAAATAGCTGTGAAAAGAAGAGAAATGAAAAGAAAAGGAGAAAAGGAAAGATATAAGCATCTGAATGCAAAGTTCCAAAGAATAGCAAGGAGAGATAAGAAAGCCTTCCTCTGTGATCAATGCAAAGAAATAGAGGAAAACAACAGAATGGGAAAGACTAGAGATCTCTTCAAGAAAATTAGAGATACCAAGGGGACGTTTCATTCTAAGATGGGCTCGATAAAGGACAGAAATGGTATGGACCTAACAGAAGCAGAAGATATTAAGAAGAGGTGACAAGAATACACAGAAGAACTGTACAAAAAAGATCTTCACGACGCAGATAATCATGATGGTGTGATGACTCACTTAGAGCCAGACATCCTGGAATGTGAAGTCAAGTGGGCCTTAGAAAGCATCACTATGAACAAAGCTAGTGGAGGTGATGGAATTCCAGTGGAGCTATTTCAAATCTTGAAAGATGATGCTGTGAAAGTGCTGCACTCAATATGCCAGTAAATTTGGAAAACTCAGCAGTGGCCACAGGACTGGAAAAGGTCAGTTTTCATTCCAATCCCAAAGAAAGGCAACGCCAAAGAATGCTCAAACTACCGCACAATTGCACTCATCTCACAGGCTAGTAAAGTAATGCTCAAAATTCTCCAAGCCAGGCTTCAGCAATATGTGAACTGTGAACTTCCAGATGTTCAAGCTGGTTTTAGAAAAGGCAGAGGAACCAGAGATCAAATTGCCAACATCCACTGGATCATGGAAAAAGCAAGAGAGTTCCAGCAAAACATCTATTTCTGCTTTATTGACTATGCCAAAACCTTTGACTGTGTGGATCACAATAAACTGTGGAAAATTCTGAAAGAGATGGGAATACCAGACCACCTGACCTACCTCTTGAGACACCTACATGCAGGTCAGGAAACAGTTAGAACTGGACATGGAACAACAGACTGGTTCCAAATAGGAAAAGGAGTATGTCAAGGCTGTATATTGTCACCCTGCTTATTTAACTTATATGCAGAGTACATCATGAGAAACACTGGGCTGGAAGAAACACAAGCTGGAATCAAGATAGCTGGGAGAAATATCAATAACCTCAGATATGCAGATGACACCACCCTAAAGGCAGAAAGTGAAGAGGAACTCAAAAGCCTCTTGATGAAAGTGAAAGTGGAGAGTGAAAAAGTTGGCTTAAAACTCAACAGTCAGAAAACTAAGATCATGGGATCCTGTCCCATCACTTCATGGGAAATAGATGGAGTAACGGTGGAAACAGTGTCAGACTTTATTTTTGGGGGCTCCAAAATCACTGCAGATGGTGATTGTAGCCATGAAATTAAAAGACGCTTACTCCTTGGAAGGAAAGTTATGACCAACCTAGATAGCATATTGAAAAGCAGAGACATTACTTTGCCAACAAAGGTCCATCTAGTCAAGGCTATGGTTTTTCCTGTGGTCATGTATGGATGTGAGAGTTGGACTGTGAAGAAGGCTGAGTGCTGAAGAATTGATGCTTTTGAACTGTGGTGTTGGAGAAGACTCTCTTGAGAGTCCCTTGGACTGCAAGGAGATCCAACCAGTCCATTCTAAAGGAGATCAGTCCTGGGTGTTCATTGGAAGGACTGATGCTAAAGCTGAAACTCCAATACTTTGGCCACCTCATGCAAAGATTTGACTCATTGGAAAAGACTCTGATGTTGGGAGGGATTGGGGGCAGGAGGAGAAGGGGACAACAGAGGATGAGATGGCTGGATAGCATCACTGATCGGATGAACATGAGTCTGGGTGAACTCCGGGAATTGGTGATGGACAGGGAGGCCTGGCGTGCTGCAGTTCATGGGGTCGGAAAGAGTTGGACATGACTGAGCAACTGAACTGAACTGAACTGAACTGATGCAGAAAAGGCAAAGAGTGAGAACTAGTTTTCTTCAATATAAAATCCAACAACTAAAAGGCAAGATATCTGCAGAAATTAATTTTAAAATATGTTAATATAAATGGAATTCTTGACATAAATTGTCCCACAGAGAAGGCAACAGAGATCAGCTTGAGGCGTAAATTTAATTGAATAGATTTCCGGGAGATACCATGCCTTGTCATAGTGCCCAGTTCAAGTGGTCATACAAATTTTTCATCTAACGTAGAATTTGAACTTCCTTGCATAGAGCACAAAAACCACTGCATTCCATAATTTTCTAGTCTATTGATTTTTGGTTCCCATACATTGGAACATAAAATTGACCCTGGTGGCTCAGACGGTAAAGCATCTGTCTACAATGCGGGAGACCTGGGTTCAATCCATGGGTCAGGAAGTTCCCCTGGAGAAGGAAATGGCAATCCACTCCAGTACTATTGCCTGGAAAATCCCATGGACAGAGGAGCCTGATAGGCTGCAGTCCATGGGGTCGCAAAGAGTCGGACATGACTGAGCAACTTCACTTTCATTTTCACTTTCATGCCATCAGTAATGACAATCTAAGAACACAGGAAAAAGTCTGAATAGCAATAAGGACATATTAGCAAATCATAAGAATATTATTACAAAAAATAATATTGGAAGATCATGAATCTCAACACCATTCCAATATATTAGGGAAATATTCATAAACATTTTACAGAGAAGTGAAAGAATGGCTTTATTTACAAATATATGATACCAAAAGTGAGTAGAATTAAAGCTTCATTTAATGGGAAATAATTTTATGGGAAGAAAAGTTGTATCTTAAAGTTGAGCGTATCCAGGGCCTTATTTTATTTTAGATAAATATAGGTAAGCAGACCTTCATTATTTCTATTTTGGTATATTAAAGTTTGAAAAATGATTCTGAAAAACAATTAAAAGCAGATGGTTTGCCATTTACCTTTGAGATAACCCACAGAATCAACTAAATATGACATCTGACCTTCACGACACAAGAGTCTTCTAACCCTGTGTAGTATAGACAGTGTACTCCAGGGTTCTGTTAAATGCTGCATTTTCACTATATCCTGATAATGGCACTGGAACAGGGAATACAAATGGATTGTTTCATATTTACCTTAAACATTAAATAAATGCAACAGAAATGATTTCAAGTCATCTCATTGACATACTATTTCCAGCAAATGAAAGGTCAGAGTGCTTTCTTTTTTAAAATTTTCTGCAAAGAAATATAAGTTGGTACAGAAAAGGGGATTTAAAGTCCTCAAAACGCAGTTAATTTTTTTTTTTTTTAAGGATAGAATTGATAGTCACATCTAGGAATACAGTTTTTAATTCTGCTTTGTCAGCTGGCCAGCTATTCCAGATCCAGAGGGATGCTCCAAATCGGGCTTGAGTTATTTTACTATAATTTTAGAGAAACCAGTAGTGCCTCTTTTGTGGCATTTAAATGATATTGTTGTGTTCTACATTGCTGAGTGAGTACCTTTAAAATAGACTAGGAGGTTGACATATTCTTTTGTGCAGTATCACTAGAAAAGAGTTGAAATACTAGTCCGTAAATAAAAATATTTTTCTTATAACAAAACTAAAAAATACTCAACCACCTGTCTATGTATTCACAAATATTACCTTGGGGTGTTTTCTATATTCTCTTTAGTAGTTCTGTCTACAACCCATTGTTAATCTTGCTATATTATTTTTGTGATTTATGAACATTAAGACTTGGTTTTCTTTTCCCTCTAGGATTCCCTGCCCTGACTGGAACTGGAACAATCAATGTCATAGTGGATGACGTCAATGACAATGTCCCCACTTTTGCCAGTAAAATGTATTTCACGACAATTCCTGAAGACGCACCAACTGGGACAGATGTTATATTGGTAAATGCCTCAGATATTGATGCTTCAACCAATGCGGTTATCAGGTCAGTGCCTTTTCCTTTGTAACTTTTGATTACTTTTCTCATTAAACATTAGTCTTTGAATGAAATGCATATAATGCTTCATTTCATTGGAAATGTCATATATTAACACCTAACCCTACTGTGATTGAAAGTAAGTGAAAGTTTTAGTTGCTCAGTCATCTTCAACTCTTTGTGATCCCATAGACTGTAGCCCACCAGGCTCCTCTGTCCACGGAATTCTTCCAGCAAGAATACTGGAGAGAGTAGCCATTCTCTTCTCCAGGGGATCTTCTTGACCCAGGGATTGAACCCAGGTCTCCTACATTGCAGGCAGATTCTTTACTGTCTAAGCCACCAGGAATTATTGCTAAATAACCAACTGTGCCTAAAATGAGGATTAAAACAATAATGATCTTATTGTTCTAAAATTTTATCTTACTGATTTTATTTATATTCTTATTGCATTTCATCCTTTTGGTAATTTAGGAATTAGGACGCAGCTCAGGGGGAGGAGACTTTCATGCTCCATGTGGTTGACTAGTATTACTTAGTGATATTTGCCTGGTGACTGTCTGGAGGACCCAAGATGGCTTCACTCACATGCATGGTGCCTTGGCAGGGATGGCTGGAACATCAGGCTCCATTGAGCCCCTTCTCTGCTCTTGTGGTCTCAGGGCTTTTAAATGTGATTCTTCAGCAGAGTAGTTGGACTTCTTTATATGGTAGAAAACCCTCTGGGTTCCAAGGACCTCAGGTGAAAGCTGCTAACGTTCTTAAAAGCCAGGCCTTGAAGTGGCAGTGCATCACTTCTGGAATACTTTGCTTGTCATCAGCCATGCCCAGCCCAGAGTCCCTGGGCTAAAACCTATGTGTGAAAACTCTTCAAATAACTATTGCTTCATATAGTCAGATATAATACAAAAGGATGCTATTTTTATTTTGCAAAAATTATCATATTCACTCTTAAATTAGGACAGTTCAGTTCAGTTCAGTCGCTCAGTCATGTCCAACTGTTTGCAACCCCATGGACTGCAGCACGCCATTCCTCCCTGTCCATCACCAACACCCGGAGTTTACTCAACCTCATATCCATTGAGTCAGTGATGTCATCCAACCATCTCATCCTCTGTCGTCCCTTTCTCCTCCCACCTTCAATCTTTCCCAGCATAAGGGGCTTTCCAAATGAGTCAGTTCTTTGCATCAGGTGGCCAAAGTATTGGAGTTTCAGCTTTAGCACAACATATCAGAAGCTCCTAACCCTTTCTGTTCCTTATCTTGGCATTCTGCTTCCTTTTACTGATACTGTCTCACTTTCTTTGTCTTCCTGTCCTGATGGCTAACAGTCATCTTTTCCACCTCTATATTCCTTTTCTGTGTATTGCTCCTGCCAAGATCCTCATTCAGTCCATAATTATATCATGCCCAGATTAACGTAATAAAAATCAGCTTACTTTTCTGACTCTGATTTATAATCCTTCCAATCTATATACCATACTTTTCTGTATAAGGGCTTCCTATGTGGTGCTAGTGTTGAAGAACTGCTTGCCAATGCAGGAAATTTATGAGACTCGGGTTCGATTCCCTGGAGATTCCCTGGAGGAGGAAATGGCAACCCACTCCAGTATTCTTCCCTGGAGAATCCCATGGAGAGAGGAGTCTGGTGGGCTATGGTCCATAGGGTCGCAAAGAGTCAGAACGGACTGAAGCGACTTAGCACGCATGCATCCTGTATGATTTTGAAGCCCTTATGACATCCCAGGTACTTTGTTAAGTTCTGAGGAGTTAAGCACTTCAGTTCTCATAAGGAGAAATCTTTAATATAGAAGGTAATTTTGCTGTATTACAATTATAGTACCTTGTAACAAGCATAGTTTAAACACAGCATGTGTGGAATCAATAGTCAGTGAAACCTGAGGAAATAAGTAGAAGCGATGATTTTTGGAAAGACAGAGGAATAGTTTATGAACAAATAAAGGATGAAAGACATTCTAGGCAAAGACAGAAACAGGTACAAAGGTAAAGCTATACAAAAACATAGCATCAGAAAAATAAAGCTATTCAGTATGGTTGGTGTGGGTTAGGAATGAGCCGTGTATACCCAATGAGAAGATTCACATTTTTTTTTTTTTTTTGCATCTAGTTGGAGAAACCACTGAAATGTGTTAAGGTGGCCAGTAACATCACTAGTTTACATTTTATGATAATTCCTCTCAACTTTGTAGGAAGCAGTTTGGATGAAGCAGAGTCAGTCAGTGAATGAAAGAACAACGGCAATAATATGAACCCCTTTGCTCTGTATTTCAGCTTTAACAGTGAAACTCCCCCATCCTCAAAAGCTTTGAACTTCCAGTTTGCCTAGGGCATAAGGCCTAGTCTGCATATTCCAGCCACTCCTTGAATGGCCCCAGCATCTCTCCAAGCTTATTCTGCACAAATCTTCAACGTATAGCCAGACTTTCAGCCTCACTGGATCACTTTCTGCTTCTGGGGAAAGGATTTGTGCTTTCCCAAGCATTCTGGCTTTGTTCAAGTCCTTCTCTATCCTAGAGCAGGGTTCTCCAAACACAACCTGCAGGCCAGATTCCAGCCAGAGACTGCTTTTGTAAACAAAGTGTTACTGGAACATAGCCACGCCTATTCATGTGTGCATTGTCTATGACTAATTTTGCATTACAAGGGCAAGCTGAATGCTGCAAGAGATCTGATGGTGTAAAGAGCTGAAAATATTTACTTATATTACTAATATTTACTAAAATATTTACTAATTTAAAATAGTTACTGATCTTTTATAGCAAGTTGTTGACTCCTAGCCTAGAATACCTTCCTTCTCCCTTTTCATTACTATTGTAAGATGTGTGTGTGTTCAGTCACCACCAACTCTTTGTGACCCGATGGGCTGTAGCCCGCCAGGCTTCTCTGTCCATGGGATTTCCCAGGCAAGAATACTGGAATGGGTTGCTATTTCCTACTCCAGGGGATCTTCCTTGACCCAGGGAGTCTCTTGCATCTCCTGCCCTGGCAGGCAGATTCATCACCACTGCACTACCTGAGGAAGCCCTATTGTAAGATGAGTAACCCTTTTAAATGAGTAACCCCTTTAAATCTTAACCTAAATTTACTGTTCTCCAGGAAAGGCTTTTCTAGTCAAAAGCAATCTCTTTGTCTTCTGAATTCCTGAAACAATGCTTCTGAGCAGTTTCAGAGCACATAGCACTTAAATATATGGCCTGGTTTTGCATTTACTTTTTCATGTATCTTTCTTCTATCTAGGATATAAGCTTGAGTTCAGAATTTTTTTACCTACTTAATCCATGTTTCTATCTGTTAGTTCATCTTACCCAAATATAAGGGCTTCCCAGGTGGTGAGAATCTAAAGAACCCGCCTGCCAATGCAGGAGACATAAGAAACGTGGGTTTGATTCCTGGATCAGGAATATCCCCTGGAGGAGGAAATGGCAACCCTCTCCAGTATTCTTGCTTGAAGAATCCCCATGGACAGAGAGCCAGGTGGGCTACAGTCCATAGGGTTGCCAAGAGTTGGACATGACTAAATTAACTTAGCATGCATGCATGCACCCAAATATAAAGATGGATTATAATAGATTAAAAATGATAGTTTATTATAGCTATGTGTGTATACTGTTATAAACATAAACCTAAATTTTGAATTTGTGTCACATACTAATTACAATGCCAGGTGCTTTTCAAAAGAAATTACATTTGACACTCAAAAACTACCAAATGAAAGGAATACATACATGCATAATACTTTATAGATAGAGAAGATTTAGAAAGTTTAAGAAATTTTATGAATTTAAGTACTTGAGTGAGATCAAAACAGAGTTCAGTTTCTAAACTATTACTAGATCATCATATTCTAGCAGCCCACAACACAGTTCCTTATGATCGTAGTAAATCTCAGGAAGAGGTTAAAAAAAAGATTCACAAAATCAAATGGGGATAATTCAGCTTTACAAATGCAACAATTGATTGAGATTTTAGATAATCATGATCTGTTTATACCAGTAATTTGAAACAGTAAATTTCTTGAGTCAGAAAATAAATGAAGATCTTTGTGGATTGACATTGAACTCTGTGTGTGTGCTCATTCTCTTCAGTCGTGTCCAACTCTTTGAGACCTCGTATACCGTAGCCCGCCAGGTTTCTCTGTCCACGGGATTTCCCAGGCAAGAATACTGGAGTGGGTTCCCATTTCCTTCTCCAGGGGACCTTCCTGACCCAGGGATCAAAACTGTGTCTCTTACGTTTCCTGCATTGGCAGGCAGGTTCTTTAACACTAGTGCCACACGATAAAGAACTAAATCATTGTAAACCAATCCTACATCAGCACACCTTCACAAGAGTTGCTTTTGGGCTTAGCATGAGCTACAGCATTTCTTGTCTCCCCTGAAGGCTCCCAGGCTGTGTCTCATCTTCCTTCTACTGTAGGATAATGGGAAAAGTGCATGTTGAGGTCATAAAGACAGAAGTTCAAAGTCTTCATCTGCCACTTATAGACTTTATGCATCTTTGTGCAACTATATTAGCCTCCCTTGGACTCAAATTCCTTATCAAGTAAAAATCTAATACAAAACCACACTATTAGGACGGTTCCGAGGCTTAAATGAGGAAATAAATGAAATCCTTGTTGTCTGCTGAGTACACACTAAGAACACAATAAGATGCTACAAAACTGTAAAGAACAGCATGAAAGAAAGAATGAAAGTGTTAGTCATTCAGTAGCCTGCCAGGCTCCTCTGTTCGTGGGGATTCTCCAGGCAAGAATACTGGAGTGGGTAGCCATTCCCTTCTCCAGGGGATCTTCCTGACCTAGGGATCAAACGTGGATCTCTTGTGTTGCAGGCGGTTTCTTTACCATCTGAGCCATTAGAGAAGCATAGGTGTTTAGATTTTAGAAGGTAGCACAAGACTTGATCTAATAAAGTTCATAACCATACAGAAAACTAATTTGGATCAGAGAAACAGTACAGAGATTCATGAAAGATGAGAAGTGAACCAAAACTAAAAAAAAAAAAAAAAAAGAATTAAGTGGGGGAAACCCAGGCATATGATCTTGGCAGTCTGTTCATTTTATATTGTCACATATGCTTCTTTTCTCTCTCTGTCTTGTTTTTTTAACTTACGAGTATAAATTTGATTAAAACTGGTATTATAGATATTGTGAGATAGTAAAGGATATCTAATATTTAGGATGCACTTTTCATACATTTCAGAAACAAAGAAAGTCTAGAAAAAACTAACCACATGTTAACATGGCAATTTAGTCTTTACTTTTTGAAAATAGTAAATATATTAGCTACTTTTAAACAGTCTTATGTGCAATAGCATAAAATAAAGACTAAAGGCTTTATAGTTCAAAGTTCTTTTATGGATTATTGAGTTCAGCATGGGCCAGAACTCTCATCATTTGCCTTTCAACACATTGCTCAATCTAATATAGCATGACGTTCTCATATGCAAGACATCCAAATCAAATTTGCATGCTTTTTGTATCCTTCTTATTTTTATATGTGAATGCTTAAGGGAACAAATATTTGATTGAACCCTGACCTTTGCTGTCATAAAAAAAAGCTTGTGGCATTATGAAGCACTTTTTCTCTCCCTATTAAGTTATCCCAAAATAAACTCACATACTTCTCATAACCCAGGTTTCTACAGACTTTCTCTAAAAGGTAAGACAATGTGATTATTTCATGACTCCTGAATTTCTAACTTCCAAACCTATGATATTTTTATTTTGATATCAGAAATAGGTATTGTCTACTGTGTAAGGGTGTTAATAATCAGCAATAGTACTTTTATGAGAAGTCACTTCTGGTCCAGGAAATACAGTCTTTGTTGTTCTTACTCCGGATCTTGCATGTGAAGTTGCCATAAGATGTTCGAATCTGAGTGATATAAAGTATTTTATCAATTTTGAAATCAGTTCTCAACCAAACTCCCTCTCTATGCTCCATCTATTTAGCTCTCATTTTATAGAACTCTTTTGTTCAACAAAAAAAGAACACATAGCTCCTTAACAGTTCCTGATGTCTCTAAAGAAGGATGAAGGTGCCAAAATGTTTGTTTTAAACAATGAACTTAATAGGAAGAATGTGCACTGGCTGCGATGTAAAGTTTTTCCTGCTGTTTCTATTAGACACTTGCTGTTGCTATGTTTTTATGGACACAAAGCAAACAATAGAAACACCCGTTGGTTCCAACAAGGGCATTTGCTTGTTGGCATGAAGGAGAAGACTTGAAAGATATCCATTTCCTCATTTCCTCACTACCCTCCAACAGAAAACATTCTGGACCACAGCCAACTTCTGAACCTTCAAGCTTAGCTACTTCTTTCCTAGCTGAGCTCTCAGAAATACACACAGATAGCCTTTTCTTTAGAAAGAAGAGAGAAGCTATTCTCAGTGGAAACTCCTGCCCACTAACCAATCTGGTTAGCATCAAAATATCCATGAAGGTGTCATACCACTCCTTACAACAGGAAAGCAAAGCAGCGTGGCCATATGAGGAATAGCAAATGAGAGAATTAGTAACTAGGAATCTGTCTGTATGAATAATCAGTTCTTGAGCTGTTCTGGATAGTCAGTTCAGTTCAGTTCAGTTCAGTCGCTCAGTTGTGTCCAACTCTCTGCAACCCCATGAACCGTAGCACACCAGGCCTTCCTGTCCATCACCAACTCCCGGAGTTCACTCACACTCACGTCCATCGAGTCGGTGATGCCATCCAGCCATCTCATCCTCTGTTGTCCCCTTCTCCTCCTGCCCCTAATCCCTCCCAGCATCAGAGTCTTTTCCAATGAGTCAATTTGTCACATGAGGTAGCCAAAGTATTGGAGTTTCGGCTTTAGCATCAGTCCTTCCAAAGAACACCCAGGACTGATCTCCTTTAGAATGGACTGGTTGGATCTCCTTGCTGTCCAAGGGACTCTCAAGAGTCTTCTCCAAAACCACAGTTCAAAAGCATCAATTCTTCAGCGCTCAGCTTTCTTCACAGTGCAACTCTCAATATGTGTCATATACAGTGTTTGGTCTTTAGAGAACAAGACCTTCCACTGATCTTTTCTGGTATATTACAGCACACAGCAGATACATACTTTTTAGATGTATTTAACAGATGTTCATCTGTGATCCTGGCCACTGACCACAATATTAGAGCAAGAGCCTGATTTATGCTTTCAGGCTAGTTTATTTAAAATATGATAGTCTTCTGGGTATTTTCTAGGGACCTGCATGATTTAGGAAGCTCACAAACCTTGTGAAGACCTGCTTGAGGTCATAGGACATCTTGCCATAAAGACTGTTAATGTGATGCTCACATAAAATGTGAACTAGCATATTCTTTCACTGTTCTGTGATCTTACTTGTAATGTTTTCCCTGACTTTTCTGCCTTGCTCATTAAAATTCTAGTAAATAGATGTTGCAGCATTAAAACTGGAAGAAATATGCCCATGTCTGTTCTCTGCTTTAGTTATAGGATCATTGGTGGAAATTCTCAGTTCACCATCAACCCATCCACAGGACAAATCATCACCAGTGCATTGCTAGACAGGGAAACAAAAGAGAATTATACTTTAGTGGTTGTTGCTAGCGATGCTGGGTCCCCAGAACCTCTTTCCAGTTCTACCAGTGTGCTCGTCACGGTGACTGATGTCAATGACAACCCACCAAGATTTCAGCATCACCCATATGTCACACACATCCCGTCTCCTACTCTGCCAGGTAACCAAACCGCCTCTGATGTCTCACAGATAAATAAAAACTATGCACTGGGCACTTGCTATAATTACATTTCTGTTTTTTCTGCAGGTATATTTCTGACGTAGCCAAAGTTTGCAAATCCTCTAAAATTAAACTCTTGTTTAAAGCAATTGAAGGAACATTGACTCTTGCAAACTAATTTTTTTTTCTCAGACCAATTGTATTTAAGATTTCATAATTGCCACAGCTTTCCTCTGCTGTTTCTTAATTTTAATTGAATATTGGTAAATATGAAAATAGATTTCACTTTGTAGTCAAGTAGGTTTCTTCCTGAGATGTAATTTGTGTGTGCCCCGATAGGAAGGGCATTATCTATTTTTCATGGCATGTCCTTACATTATACCTGAAACATTATCTTGGAGGTACTAGGCTCTCAACTGTATTCATTCATACAAAATTAATATTTTATCCAATGCTTCATAGACAAATTTTCAAAAGGTTTATTGAAAGAATCCTTCTAGTTAATTACTGCTATAAATATTTTTAACTTAGTTTTAATGGATGAAGTTTTTTCTATTAATATGTGTATGGAGCCAATAATGAACCATGCTGGCATTGACAATATGTATTTATCTTTCAAACCCTCTTTTAAGTTTAGTTTGGGTTTATTTGCTTCGTTGGGAAGAATGTCCTACTCTCCTAGGAACTACACAAATCATCTGCCATTGGTAATTTTTGAAATGGATTTTGAAACTGGAAAATAAATAAATGAAGTTATAATTAATTTAATTTTCTCTCCTTTAAGATATTTTTAATGAGAGGGGAAAAAAAAAACAAAACAGATCCACAATTTCGCCTCTAGTGAATTTTGATCTTCTACTCACTTGAGAGGGTCTAGTTGCTACCAGTTGAAAGTATAAAATCCATAAATTTTTGTGCCAACTTTTTATTAAAAGAAAAAGCCAGTATCAAAGTCATGAATCCCTGGAGTGGGCCTTCAGCTGAAATGATGCTAGCAGGCATGGTTCTAGTTATACCCAATGTGTAATGATGCAATATAACATCTCCTATACAAAGTGAATAAGACTTAGGCATTTTCCCCCCTCATTAAACATACTGTAATTTAGCAGAATCACTGGCCTTCTTAAAATTAGACTACTTTTCACTTGTGTCACAAACTCTTCTGCAGGGCTAGGAGTGCAGGTTTGGGAAAGTTTTCTGAATAAGTCTATCAAAAGCATATCCTTATGGCAGCTTTTCAGCGTTATCTCCTCTACAGTCTGTTCCTCTTTGGCCTTCATCCCAAGCACTAACTTTTGGAATCCAAATTGAGTCCATTCTTCAATTCTTATTTCTTACTACACTATAATTGTTCATATATATGTATTGTGTATACATAATACACAATTGTTGTAGTATAATTGTTGTAGTACACACACATGTATATAAACACACATTCATATGTATACTTTATCTCCATATGAGAATAGCTCACAGATTAAAAAACTTTTCCCATAGAACAGTGGGCACAAGGAATTGACAATTATTTTTTAAGCATATTATTTTTGTTTATATGATTACATAAAATGTAATTCAAAGTATTTTAAGACATAATAGAGCAATTATGTGTTTTTTCTGTTGGGCAAAAACATAGTTCTTTGCAGAACTCATGTATTATTGTGTTTGTTGAAAGGTATGTACAGATTTTTCTCCTAAGAACTATAATTTGGAATGATTAGCCATTGCTCTTCCCTGTGCTTCTCTCAAAGGTACACTGAAAAATATTAAATTCCATAGATCGTCTGGCTTTTAGGTAGATAATGGCAGGTCAGTCCCTGAAGACTACTGTTAAGTAGATTTGACTGGGGAAATTTCGAGACAATATAAGATATACTGTTCTCCTCTAGTAATCGTCAGAAAATAAAGTTGTATCAGGTAGCAATAGAGTGCTTTATATATAGTTTTAGTATACTGTATTAACTTACTATCAGACGTTTTATTGGGGTCCCATGTGATTTATAACTGCACACTCCCTCTTTTATAGGTTCCTTCGTCTTTGCAGTTACTGTCACGGATGCTGATATTGGACCGAATTCTGAACTCCATTATTCTCTTTCGGGTAGAAACTCTGAAAAATTCCACATTGACACACTGAGAGGAGCTATTATGGCAGCCGGAGCACTAAATGGCACTTCAGAAGTGACATTTTCTGTCCACGTAAAAGACGGTGGCTCAGTCCCCAAAACAGATTCTACCACAGTGACTGTTCGATTTGTGAACAAAGCAGATTTCCCTAAAGTCAAAGCCAAAGAACAGACTTTCATGTTTCCTGAAAACCAACCAGTAGGCACTCTTGTCACTACTGTAACAGGGTCCTCCTTGAGAGGAGAACCTTTGTCCTATTATATTGCAAGTGGCAATCTTGGCAACACACTCCAGATTGATCAGTTAACAGGACAGGTTTCCATAAGTCAGCCTCTAGATTTTGAAAAGATACAAAAATATGTTGTATGGATAGAAGCCAGAGATGGAGGTTTTCCTCCTTTCTCCTCCTATGAGAAACTTGACATAACCGTGTTAGATGTCAATGATAATCCTCCTGTCTTTAAGGACGATCCATTCGTATCTGAAATATTAGAAAACCTTTCTCCTCGAAAAATACTCACTGTTTCTGCAGTGGACAAGGACAGTGGGCCCAATGGACAGTTAGATTATGAAATCATTAATGGCAACAAAGAACACAGTTTCAGTATCAATCATGCCACTGGTGAAATTAGAAGCATTCGACCTTTGGACAGGGAAAAAATATCTCAGTATGTGCTTATTGTAAAGTCCTCAGACAGAGGCTCCCCTTCTCAGAGTACCTCAGTAAAAGTCATCATTAACATTTTAGATGAAAATGATAATGCCCCGAGGTTTTCGCAAATATTCAGTGCCCATGTTCCTGAAAATTCCCCATTGGGGTACACAGTTACACGTGTCACAACTTCTGATGAAGACATTGGTGTAAATGCAATTAGTAGATACTCTATAATGGACACAAGCCTTCCATTTACCATTAATCCCAGCACTGGGGATATTGTAATTAGTAGACCTTTAAATAGAGAAGACACAGACCGTTACAGAATCCGAGTTTCTGCACATGACTCTGGATGGACTGTAAGTACGGACGTCACAATATTTGTGACAGATGTCAATGACAATGCTCCAAGGTTTAGCAGACCCTCCTATTATTTAGATTGCCCTGAACTTACTGAAATTGGCTCCAAAGTGACTCAGGTATCTGCGACAGACCCCGATGAGGGATCAAATGGACAAGTGTTTTACTTTATAAAATCTCAGTCAGAGTACTTCAGGATTAATGCCTCCACAGGAGAGATTTTCAATAAACAGGTCTTAAAATATCAAAATGTCAGTGGCTTCAGCAACGTGAACATCAACAGACATAGTTTTATAGTGACCTCTTCAGACCGAGGTAATCCTGCGTTACTTAGTGAGACAACAGTTACCATAAACACGGTGGACAGTAATGATAATGCACCACAATTTCTTAAAACTAAATATTTTACTCCAGTCACCAAACATGTGAAAGTTGGGACGAAGTTAATCAAAGTTACTGCAGTCGATGATAAAGATTTTGGCTTGAATTCTGAAGTGGAGTATTTCATTTTGAATGAAAATCATTTGGGAAAATTTAAGTTAGACAATCATACAGGGTGGATTTCAGTAGCAGCTCCCCTGACATCTGACCTGAATCAAAACTTTTTGATCACTGTCACCGCAAAAGATAAGGGAAACCCTCCACTTTCATCCCAAGCAACTGTTCAAATAATTGTAACGGAGGAAAACTACCACACACCTGAATTCTCTCAAGGTCACATGAGTGCAACCATCCCTGAAAGCCACAGTGTTGGAGCCATTGTTAGAACTGTTTCTGCGAGAGATAGAGACACAGCTATGAATGGCTTAATTAGGTACAGTATTTCCTCAGGGAATGAAGAAGGCATCTTTGCAATCAACTCCTCCACAGGTGTATTAACACTCGCCAAAGCCCTTGATTATGAGCTCTGCCAGAAACATGAGATGACTGTTAGTGCTACAGACGGAGGATGGGTCTCAAGGACTGGTTACTGCAGTGTGACTGTAAATGTGATTGATGTGAACGATAATTCTCCAGTATTTCTCCCTGATGAATATTTCCCCACTGTTTTGGAAAATGCCCCCAGTGGGACAACAGTTATCCACCTAAATGCAACAGATGCTGACTCTGGCACCAATGCTGTGATCGCCTACACTATACAGTCATCTGATAGTGACCTCTTCGTCATTGACCCCAACACTGGAGTCGTCACCACTCAAGGCTTCTTGGATTTTGAAACCAAGCAGAGCTACCACCTTACTGTGAAAGCTTTCAATGTCCCCGATGAGGAGAGGTGCAGTTTTGCCACTGTTAATATCCAATTAAAAGGGACAAATGAATACGTGCCTCGTTTTGTTTCCAAACTTTACTATTTTGAAATCTCAGAAGCAGCTCCTACAGGTACTATTGTTGGAGAAGTATTTGCCAGTGACCGTGACTTGGGCAGTGATGGGGAGGTTCATTATTTGATTTTTGGTAACAGTAGAAAGAAGGGTTTCCAGATCAACAAGAAGACGGGACAGATTTATGTGTCTGGACTTCTTGATAGAGAAAAAGAAGAAAGGGTATCTTTGAAGGTACTGGCCAAGAATTTTGGCAGCATTCGGGGTGCAGACATAGATGAAGTCACTGTGAATGTCACTGTGCTTGATGCCAATGACCCCCCCGTTTTTAGTCTAAACATCTACAGCGTTCAGATCAGTGAAGGGGTGCCCACGGGGACTCACGTGACCTTTGTCAGTGCCTTTGACTCAGACTCTGTTCCCAGCTGGAGTCGGTTTTCTTACTTCATTGGATCAGGGAATGAAAATGGTGCCTTTTCCATTAATCCACAGACAGGACAGATCACCGTTACTGCAGAGTTAGATCGAGAAACCCTACCCATCTATAATCTCACGGTTTTGGCTGTGGATTCCGGGACCCCCTCCGCTACTGGAAGTGCCTCCTTATTAGTCACCCTGGAAGATATAAATGATAACGGGCCTGTGTTGACCATCAGCGAGGGGGAAGTGATGGAAAACAAACGCCCAGGAACTCTGGTGATGACCCTTCAGTCCACAGATCCGGATCTCCCTCCCAATCAAGGCCCCTTTACCTACTATCTGCTGAGCACAGGTCCTGCCACCAATTATTTCAGTCTGAACACTGCGGGAGTTCTGAGCACCACCCGAGAGATCGACAGAGAGCAGATCTCCGACTTCTATCTGTCTGTGGTCACCAGGGATTCTGGCGTGCCTCAGATGTCTTCCACAGGGACCGTGCATATCACAGTCATAGACCAAAATGACAACCCATCACAGTCTCGGATGGTGGAGATATTTGTTAATTATTATGGTAACTTGTTTCCTGGTGGGGTTTTAGGCTCCGTGAAGCCACAGGATCCCGATGTGTTAGACACCTTCCACTGCTCCCTGACCTCAGGAGTGACCAGCCTCTTCAGTATTCCAAGGGGCACCTGTGATCTGAGCTCCCAGCCGAGGTCCACAGATGGCACGTTTGATCTGACCGTCCTTAGTAACGATGGTGTCCACAGCACGGTCACCAGCAACATCCGAGTTTTCTTCACGGGATTTTCCAACGCGACAGTGGATAACAGCATCCTACTGCGTCTTGGTGTACCGACCGTGAAGGATTTCTTGACCAACCACTACCTTCATTTCTTGCGCATTGCCAGTTCACAGCTAACGGGCCTCGGGACTGCTGTGCAGCTGTATGGGGCTTATGAAGGGCACAACAGAACGTTTCTTTTGGCAGCTGTGAAGCGAAACCACAATCAGTATGTGAATCCCAGTGGTGTAGCCACCTTCTTTGAAAGCATCAAGGAGATCCTCCTGAGGCAGAGCGGAGTGAAGGTGGAGTCTGTGGATCATGACTCCTGTGCCCCTGGCCCATGTCAGAACGGAGGGAGCTGTGTCAGGAGGCTAGCCGTGAGCACTGAATTGAAGAGCCATGAGAGCCTTCCAGTCATCATCGTGGCAAACGAACCTCTGCAGCCTTTCTTATGCAAGTGTCTGCCAGGCTACACAGGCAGCTGGTGTGAAATTGACATAGATGAATGCCTTCCATCCCCTTGCCACAATGGTGGGACTTGTCACAATTTAGTGGGAGGGTTTTCGTGCAGCTGCCCGGATGGCTTCACCGGCCGGGCCTGTGAGCGAGACATCAACGAGTGCCTGCCCAGTCCCTGCAAGAACGGTGCCATTTGCCAAAACTTTCCAGGAGGCTTCAACTGTGTTTGCAAAACTGGATACACAGGTATGATGGTGTTAAGTTCTTTTTTTGCCCACCAAGATTCTAGTCATATCAAGTATGATAGAAAGCTATGAACTTTGTCATCTTCAAATGATTTTCTGTAAAGAATAGGCAGAATCATAGCAAATGCTTTAAGTGATTACTATTGGCCAGACACTGTTCTAGGAACTTGATCTATATTAATTTCACTTCTCAGGAGGAACCTGACAAGTGATAGGGATAATGATTTTACAAGCTTTAAGAAAAGGAAACTTTTCTTAAGAAAAGTAGAGAGCAATTGAGTTGATTGTCTAAGGTGACTTGGTTGATTTGTTGTAGAGTTGGGATGTGAGCTTACACAGTTCATTCGGAGTTTAAATTCTTAGTCCACCTACTGAGTGTCTTGTACAAGAGCAAAAACAGCATCTTATCTTCAAAAAAGTGTTCTAAAGTTAAAGGACATGGTGCATTTAAGGTATAAAATCTGGACTATTTTGTGTTCGAAAGAACTGCCACTGTTGTAAATTATTTTATCATCATCAATTTTATGATTTTCACCATAATTATCACTATGATTATTGAAATTTGACCCACACTGTGAAGAAATGAAGCAACAGCTGTAATTTAGATTGAGATCTAAATGCCTTGTTATTTCTAGTAGTTGGGTAGAAAGTATCATTGGCTGATTTCTCAGGTTAGTGAGAGCAAAACTGAGTCACAATATACCTTAATATTTTGGGAGCAGAACTAAATATATAGGGAAATTATTTGACTACTCTTTGTCATTCTAATAGAACATGATATATGCTTATAAACAGATCTTTGTTTCTAGCCCTACTTATCTATCTATCCATCATCTATTTATTAACTGATCTGTGGTTAGTGTACCTTCAAATGTGTATACATTTATGCTGTAGATAAGTTTGAGGAAGACAATTTCTTTTCTGTAATTTGTACACTATACCTTTTTATTACATATATGTTACATTGGGTTGCCCTGTGGTGTTTATTAACTCAGTGTAAAGTACAGTGAAATAGATAAAACCAGGATATACTTTTTAAAATTTTGTAAGTATATTGCAGAATACTTTTTAAAAATAAGTTTTTAAGATAATTGTATTTGTATATAATATTTTTAAATGAAGCCTATCGTGTGTAAACTTCATGGTTTTATATTTGGAGAACTGAATCACTTGATGATTATTTACAGCAAGTTTGAATAAGCCAAAGCAGATCATATAAGCTTTACCTTTTGACAAAATAATGTCCTTAAAATATAAATGAAGAAAAGGGGCAGCAAACATATGTATGGAAAGAATCAGGGGATTTGACAAAACTTGATTTATCTATAGCTTTTGGGAAGTCCCCTAATCTTGCTTGCTTTCAACTCCCCCATATATAAAATGAGAATAGTCACAGTTACTTATCTTTTAGGGTTGTTGTAATGAGTACAAATAATGTTTGTAAAACATCTAGCACAGATCCCAACTTTCAATATATAGCAATGCTAATTAGTAGCTTTAGTAGTAGTGTTAATATAATGGTCAATACAGAGGTATGCTATAGAATTTCTATAAAGGCAAGCCTCAGAGGCAGAAGGTAGGCATAAGACATACCAGAGTTGTACTCTTACGATTATGAATAACAGGGTTACATACATGTTATGAGTTCAGGATTTCCAGAAAACCTTTCTCACTCTATCGTCCACCTCTCCCACCCCCAGACTCTCCAAATGACTTCCTCTGTTGTGAATTCAACAATAAAGATTATTTATTAGTTCCATTTTAGTATGATACACTATTTCACACCTAGAGTGAGTTAACACTTAGTCCTAGAATGAAGAAAGGGTGACTGCATTAGGTAGTACATGGGGAAGACGGAAAATGACATGAGTGTGAGCGAGGCACGTATGCTGATCTCAGCAGAAATGTTGCTTAAGGCATGGGGCATAGAACTAGCCTTTTCGCTTTACTCCTCTCTAGTTTGTTTCTTTAATTGTTTCATTATATTTAAACATACACTGCATCCTTTTCTAAATGTAGTTGTTGAAACTTTTAAGCATACCCGGCCTTCATTATGAAATATTAATAGCATTTATCAAATGGCTACTTGCAATACTGCTTAAAGTTCCTTGCATCACAGACATTTTTATTCATTTAGTTATTTAGTTCTTACAAATCTATTAAATGAATATTATTATCCTTCTGATTGAAAGACAACAAATTAGATCTTAGAGAGAATACAGTTAAATGACTTGCCTCCAGCACGGCACAAGAAAGTGAGCTGAGTTTTGATGATAAGCTTTACTCCACATCCTCTGCTCTTTAAACGCCTGTCACACCTCATCATACTTTGATCTGCACTTGCTAGAGAGTATTATGGTGAGCCTGTGATATGAGCCTTCTTAGAATTTTTTGTCCATTATTCTACTTAAACTGCACAGCATCTCTCTGAGACATGTATTAGAAGCTTCACACTGGCTAAGTATGGAAGTCAGGAAAATTCACCAATAACCTCAGCCATAACGACATCGCAGTATTTCCAGAAAGCACTCCTGGTCACCTTTGCAGGGCTGTAGTGGGTGATTCCCAGAACAGTGACTGCTTTCTTTTTACCCTTCAGATTATCATTCAACTCTCACCCATTGGCACAAACTGAACCTCAGTCCTTCTGGAAGGGAGTCTGGAAAGATGATAGTTTTCTAACTTCCAGCCCCGACAGTATGGAAAGATACAAGTGAATCTGAGTGTCAACAGAGAATGTTTGACAGAAAGATCCTATTATTGCTCCTACTTTACATTGTAGGAAGCTGAGCCTATGCTCTGGTGACTCTAGGGACAGAGCTGCCAAAGCTGGATCACAACCATCATAACCTCTTTTTGTAAGGAAGTCATTTGAAGTAATGTATTAATTTTACATACTGTCCCTCCTCATAGCTCACTTCAGTTTCCATTTGCATAACTGGATAATCCAATTGATCAGGGGTGATATAAACAAGCATGCAGTTGAATACTTCATATAAATCTTGAATTTTTTAATTAATATAATTCTTTGTTTCCAAATTCTATGTATATAGGTCATCCAGCAAAACAGGCAGTTAAGTAAAGTCTGATAGTTTTATTTCTTTGTTTTGTTTTGCATTTCTTTGTACTATTTTGATATACAAACAGTATATCAAAAATCATGGTGACAAATTGTTAATCTACACACTAAATTAGAAAGCATTGTTTAAATGTATTAATACATATTTATAATATATATTGAATGTTGTTTGGAGAGATAATCCCTCAAGTATCATTTTGAGTTCCTTTTCTTCCAGCTAGTTTTTACCAGGTAACCTGACTTAGAAATGTAGAGCTAATGCACTAAAATGTCTTAAAGAACCAATCAAAGATAATAAGCTGTAAGACAAAATTTATACTGAAGCACAAGTGTACCTCACAGAATGAATTTTTAAATATTCATTCTGGTTAAATTTTACTTCTGTTAACATTAAGTACTATAGTGAAGCCGTCTTCAAAGTCTGTATGTATTCAGATATTTTTTGATCATCAGAATTCTTTCAAAGCACCTATATTTTCCTACTCTCTCTATTTTTGTGGACTTTCACTGCTGTTTTTTTCAGTGATTCTTAAAGTCTGTGGTATTGCAAATTGGAGCTGTGAGAGTTTATGAACTTCCTGCTTAAAATAATTCCCAACCACTGCCCCATCTCTGTCTCAAACACACACACACACACACACACACACACACACACAACTGAATATTTCATGTGAAGTTAGAAGTTGTGCTAAAGATTAGAAAAGTAAGTGTTTATGAATTGAGGGAAGCTGAGAGACTTACCCTAAGCATCCCTCACAGGGAGTGGTTAAATGTTAGCTCAACAGGGAATTTTTGTGTAGAACATCCTGTAAAGATGCAAGTATAAAAATGAAAATTGTGGAATGATTACAACAAAAAGATATGAAGAGATATAGTTATTATTCCTATTGCCATAATATTCCTGATATATTTATTTTTTTATTTTCAGGTTTGTGATGATAGGGTCACATCATATACATGGAATAAGAATACTTTTATTTAATGAATTTAGAGAACTTTAGAGAAAACAAATTTGTTTGTATACCTTGTTTCTCAGATCAGTTTTTCTTTGTTACTAGAAAAAGAACCAAAAAAGAAACTGAAAAAAGAAATAGTGAGACTTCATCTTCCATTACAATCACTTCATTTCATTGTTAAGAGCATTTTCTTATAATTTAATTTTATATCACTCAATGGGGCTTTGATTAGCTAGACATAAAGTATGTTAGACAAGATGAATACATTATAGCATAGTATAGAACATCTGAAAAATTAAGGTCTAGATTTTCACAAAGCTTAATAGTATAAGAAATTGAATCAACTGTCAATATGCCCCAGTAAATCAAAAGAAAATATCTTTCATTTTATTTATGCCTCAGAAGTTCAGGGAATCCTGGAGGAAAACATCAGTCTAACAACTACAAACCTAGTATTTCATTTCCTGTACAAATGAAAGTTTCTTGTGTTTACTAGAACACTAATTAGAAAGTACAATTATAGCCAGTAGCCACATAGCATTTGTCTTCCTGCTCCCAGGTTTTCTGTTTTCAGCACACCCTGCATTCAATCCTTCATAGTAATGAATGACATTAGAGAAGGCAGCATGGATATGGAACTTATTTCCAAATCTGGGTCTCTCTTAACAGAATTAGTTCAGAGCCCCTTTACCCTTTCCTCTTCACTTTCACACATCTGGATGCATTTTAGGTGTGTTATTTGGAGTAAGTCCAGGAGTGTATTCCCAGAGGGGGAGGTTTTTCTATGCTCTCTAGTAAGTCCTGATATTTCAGGGGAGGATGAGATTTGTCCATTCATCACTTTTATGTCACTTGACAGTATAAAAAGGAATTTTTTTCCAGGCCTGTAAAGTTATTTACAGGTCGCGCATAGTAATTTTACCAAGAAACTTGGCAAACATTTGCTTTCACGAAAATGGGAGTTGTAACTGAGTCATTCTTTCAGAAATCACAGCAGTCATATATTAACGTTGTCAATGATCATGTGACCTGGAAACCAAAGAATATAAACAAACTTTACTGGATGGATATGAAATGAAAATTTCTATGAAATACCGAAGAGTTGTTCATAGAAGACTGGTAAAGAGCTCAGTTCTTATTTTGATTTTATTTCCAAGAATGGAATTACACAATTTACCTCAAATGATACATTAACTCTATTAAAACATTAATAACAGGGTCTATTAGTCTAGAAACTTCTAATTTCTATGGAAAGTAAGTTTGTATTTGTAAACATCATAGATATTATGTGTATCACTATATAATTATTTGTAGTCACATTTAGATCATATTTGTATATGTTTTAAAATACAAAGGAGGACAGTTTTTTTTCCTTTTTGCTTTTAATACTAGCAACCCTTATTTAAGCATAATATTTTGCTTTGTTTCCACGTGAAAAACCATAATGCTAATTGATCAGGATATTTAGATGAGCTCTTTTCATAGTGCCTTTCATAATAATAGGAAACATTTACATCTCATGCAAAAAAACAACTACTTTCTACCAAAATAATAAAAAAGCTTATAAGCAAAAACATTCAGAATAAATAGCATGTATATATTACGGAATTATATTTATTAATAAAATAGTTTAAATAAAAATGGATTTTGTTAGTTCCACATGGTTTTCCTTCTTCTCTATCTATAAATATGAGAGATGGAAAAATATTATTTGTGGTATCTGTTAATAACATATGGTCTTCCCTGGTGGCTCAGTGGTAAAATTCCTAAATGCCAATGCAGGAGATCAGGTCTCCTGGTTTGATTCCTGGGTCAGTAAAATCCCCTGGAGGAGGAAATGGTAACACACTCCAGTGTTCTTGCCTGGGAAATCTCATAGACAGAGGGGTCTAGCGGGCTATAGTCGATGGGGTCACAAGAGAGTCAGACATGATTTAGCAGCTAAACATCTAACATATATGACCTAAGCTATTAAATTGAAGCCTACACAAACTATGGGATATCAGAAATCTTAGCTCCATTGGGTGGCTAAATTTAACAAGTTAGAATAAATTTAGGTCAACTTTCTCTAAGTGTTAGTCACTCAGTCGTGCCCAACTCTTTTGTGACCCCATGAACTGTAGCCCTACCAGGGTCTTCTGTCCATGGGATTTCCTAGGCAAGAAATGGAGTGGGTTGCCATTTCCTCCTCCAAGGGATCTTCCCGACCCAGGGATTGAACCTGTGTCTCCTGAAGGAGATCCTGCATTGGCAGGCAGGTTCTTTACCACTGAGCCACTTGGGAAGCCCTAAACTTTCTCTAATGTAACATTAAAATATGCTATTGGAACAAGTGAAACTTGAATACATATCCTGGTGGAAAAGATCATAGATGATCACGTCATATTTGATTTATGTTCAACATTTCATCACACCTGCCCCAGAACATGAAGACACATGCTAAATTTCTCCTGTAAGTTTAAACTGTAATCTTGGTAAGTTTGAATATACCTTTGCTTCCGATTATGCGTTCATTTTCATCTTTAGCCATTCCTCTTCTCCATGTGCTAGGAGCTTACATCTCCTGAAGCTATCTATAATAAATAATGTATATCAACACCATTAATTGATGAATATCAAAGCAATGAGATCAGTTTATTCCTCTAAACAGCTGCTCTGACAGTTAACATGTCTTAATAGAAAAAGACTCCGTAGTTCAAGAGACATAAATGCCTCTCTTTGTGCAAGCCCCATCAGCATATTTCAAGCCTCAAGGCAATGACAAATATTGTTAATTGACTTGCAGCACTAAGTTAATGATGCAAGATTTTGTTTCACAGTGCACAACACAGCAGATTGTTTGCACAAGAAGCATGTTAGAGTAATTCAAGCTGCAGCATTCTCTGATACTCATTATGCCATCAACACTAACATTTAAGTAGGTAAATGTGTGCAGAACAATACAGAATTTGTTGCTGACTTTGAATTGGGTAATAGAGCATAAACTTTCCAAGCCCTTGAATAATGCATTTAAAGGCTTTATGTTGATTCAAAGTAAAATTAGGACCTCTCTCTGTCACATAAACAAAAAAAGTTTTTTAACAATAACTTAAATTGCAACATTGAGTTTCAAACTGTATCTTTAAATCTAGTATGGCAAGCTCTTTGATAATAATTGTAAAATAAAAATACTATTCATTAAATAGAGTACTCAAACTGGATTTTAATGGTAAATAATTTACCATTATTTTGGTAAATACATACTCTAACACCATGCTCTAATACCAACAAATAAGGCTATTTTACCCAAACTCAACAATAAATTCATTTGTACAACCTGTAGAAAAGTTATTTCTTAAATTTTTGACAAATAAGAAAATAAAACTCTGGCTTAAAGTAAACTGTCAAATAAAAGATTGAATTTTTTTTCTCTAGCCAGTGTGTATTTATATTGTTTACTTAAAGAATCAAATTCTACTGATAGTTTAGTTTAGCTTTTAAAAGAAATTCATTCTCGAACTAGTATTTTCTGTTTGTATCTGCTTCTATTTAGGTAGTCAGTGTATGTTTTAATACATTAGTAAGTCTTTATTTTGAGGTTTCTTTCCACATCTCACTTTGGACTAACAGAAATAATTTATAGTTTGAATTAAACTCAGATGTCTTTGTTAAAATCTTATTTTGTAAGGGGTAAATAAGATAACTAATTTATATACTTTTAAAAAATTTCTTTATTTTTTTTTAAAACCAAAATTTAAGGTGGTCTTTTCCAACAGGATTCAAACAAGTATATAGTTGAGATTTGTAGCATCAATGATTGGGTTTTAATACTCATACATTTTTCTTGGAGAGAACATATGTCAAAATATTTGAGTAAGTGAACATGGCTAACCACCCTAAATTGATTAGCCTTTGTTCCCCATTTCCAGTCTTCAAGAAGTAAAGTTTGTGATTTTTGTAACCTATATATATCTGTTTACAATATGAATGTTTACTAACCATACCTACAAAGAATATTAATCTATAGCTTTATTACTTGCTACTTTTAACACAGCTCTAAAATAAAGTTTCCAAAAAAATGAAAGGAAAAGAAGAAAAATTCTTAATGAGTGTCATAGCATATGTGAGAAAAAAAAATGGATGGAGTGGGATGTGACTTTCTTAATACTAACTAGATAATGAATAGTATAGTCAATAGATCTTATTTTATTTTCTATTGAGTGACACAGATACTGTATTAGGGGAAAAAATACACTTCTCTAGAACAATCTGTGACAAATCCACTTAGAAAACACTAGAGAAAAGAGTTCTCCCATGACAGAGCAGCTCTCTGATGCGATAGTTTGTATGAGTTTAGAATAAATTTGTCCTCCCTGTTTTTCCAGTATGACCCATTACAAAAATACTTAAAACTTCATTTCTGTGCTTCTAGATTGGTAACTTGCTTATTTTTCATTATTTCCCTTTAAAATAGGAAGGTATTCTGAAATTGTACTGTTTTGTCTTGCAAGATGAGGTTCCCAAATTTATTTATAAAGGAAAAATGTTGTTTATGACCCTGTGATACAGAGAATTGTGTTCAGTTAGCAGTGTCAAAAAACCTGACTCACTTAAAATTTCAAACAAACCAGACCAAGTGTGGCTACATAATCAAGACACAATATCAGAACTAAATTAAATAAAAACTTGTGTTCCAAGCATATTTATTAATTTATTATGATGAAATGGATTATCTATGCACAACATTGTCTAGTTGTGTAGATAAAACTACGTGCTTTCATGAGACATTTAAGAAAGGCATTAGTGCAGTCATGCTGGGAAGTAGGAAATAGCTTTACAGAAATAAACTCTCCCTCCTATCAATGAATGGAAATTAAGAACTCTAAGAAATATTTTTATTTCTTGGGAAATAAAGAAACATCTGATTTCATTTTTTAAGATTGGAAAACTAAAAACTATTCTAACAGATATGATATTATAATAATTTACAGTTACAGAATAGTGGTATTATAATAAATTTATATTTGCATTAAAAAACCCACACAACATCACAAGAATAACAAAACACAGATGGGACTAGCCTTATACCTTAAATTTTGCCTACTAAGTGATTAATTATTCGATCATAGCTGTCTGAAACCTAGATTTTGGAGCAGACCTACAATGGTCTATATCATAGTTTTATAATTTTTTAGGCAAGGGATTACCCTCCAAAGACCTCTTCTCCTCCACCTGTGAAATATAAATGTTTCCTGTTGTATGGATCAATTTTCCCCACTAAATGGAGATACCATGGAAAGACATTGTCTACTTTTTGACTGTTACACCTTCATCTTTTAGCATGCCTGGCCCATAATAGACATCCAGTCAATATTAACTGATTCAATGAACAAAACGATGCATGAAAAGTCTTTATACACTGAAATATATGCTGATTAGGGGTTATTATTTTAGAAAAAAAGACAAAGCATACATACATAATCTATAGTTAATAAATCTTCCTAAGCATTTGAAAATGTGTTTGATGGGTTTTTATTACTTCTGATTCTGCTTTACAACATGTGTGTCAAAGTTAAGGAATATTTCTCGAGAATGAAAGAATTGTAATTTGGCAAATAAGCTAAATGAGATTCATTCCTACCTTTGAAAAATCTGTGTTAAGGAAGTCTCTATGGTGAAAATTATAATGTAAAAGTTTCAGCTTTCTAGTTATACTACATAAAAAATGAAGTGGCATCGACAAGAGAAAATAAATTCAGTGAAAACATTTAAATATGTTCACCATTTGTGATTTCCCTGAAAACAGTAGTTCTTTCCAAGATAATTATGCAAATTACTTCCTAAGTATTACAATGCACATCTTTACAACAGGGCAACTAAATAAGACTGAACTCTAATACAGTATTCCAATGTCCTCATGACAAGTATACTGTTCTTGTATTTCTTTTCTCCAAGGATAGGAGCTCTCAGGATACATTATTACATATGGTTATGCAGAAATGGTGTTAATGTATTTATGTAAATTTTTTAAAATGAATTTGATACTTTTCAGGGAAAATGTGTGAATCTTCAGTCAATTACTGTGAATGTAACCCCTGCTTTAATGGTGGTTCCTGTCAAAGTGGTGTGGAGTCCTACTTTTGTCATTGTCCATTTGGTAAGTATAATTTAGTGGTTGATACAAAATATCAACCTATTTTGGCAGAGTTTAGTAGTTTTGTTTCATTGTGTCATGGGATGACTAAGAAAACATTAATAGTTTCACACAAGAGGTTTTATTAAAGGAAAATCTCAAAGGTTTAATATTTTCTAAGTTAATTATGGAAATACCATTGAATATATTGTTTTGATCCTTACTAGAAAAATAATCTGTCCAAGATAATTAAATCTGAGGTTGTTTCTTCAGGACATTTCCTCACAAAACCTCATGAATGTCTGCTCTTTAGCCTAGAGCCTATCAAATGAAACATCCTTTAAGTGCAATTTAACATCACTCTCTACTAAAATCTTTGAGAATAGTTGAAACATTTTGTTTTGCCTTTTTTTTTTTACATTTGTTTTTTGCATTAATTCAGCCTTTTCTGTTAGAAGAAGTTGGTAACTTGACATACAGTTTTTATATAGGCTTTGTAGATAATATCATGTAACTAATCAAAATTCAGAATAATTATTCTGTTAAGGAAGAAAATTGCTAAAGAGAATTTTTTTTGTATACATACATATTTATTCATCATAGCAGAATGAATTAAAAGATTCCTTCCAGGCCTCACCCAAATGTTATCCAGCCCTGGGACAGCCAAGAACTATGAGAACAGCTTTGCAGGAAGCTTTTAACTTGGTTTGTTTCTTAGGTTGGTGATTATTCCATTTATTTAAAGAGTGCTTTACTCCACAATATAGTATTCATCTCTAGAGGTCCTGCAGGTAGTTAGAGATCCTATCTATTTTCCATAAGAAAGAGAGGAAATGATTTTTTCTATTTTTTTATTGAATATATTTATTATAGCGTTATATCGACCTGAAAAATGAATTTCAATGTATAGTAGAGAAGAGAACTTAAAAAGAATCTGAGGTTTCTGTGCTGTGCTTAGTCATTCAGTCGTGTCCGACTCTTTGCAACCCCATAAACTGTAGCCTGCCAGGCTCCTCCGTACATGGAATTCTGAAGGCAAGAATACTGGAGTGGGTTTCCATTCCCTTCTCCAGGATATCTTCCCAACCCAGGGATTGAACCCAGGTCTCCCCATCTGAGCTACCAGGGAAGCCCATAAATACTGGAGTGGGTAGCATGTCCTGGAGAAGCCAGGGGATCTTCCCAACCCCAGCCCAGGAAATGAACCAGATTACTGACAGATTACTTGCAGACAGATTACTTACCAGCTGAGCTATCAGATCAGATCAGTTGCTCAGTCATGTCTGACTCTTTGTGTCCCCATGAATTGCAGCACGCCAGGCCTCCCTGTCCATCACCAACTCCTGGAGTTCACTCAGACTCATGTCCATCGAGTCAGTGATGCCATCCAGCCATCTCATCCTCTGTCGTCCCCTTCTCCTCCTGCCCCCAATCCCTTCCAGCATCAGAGTCTTTTCCAATGAGTCAACTCTTCGCGTGAGGTGGCCAAAGTACTGGAGTTTCAGCTTTAGCATCATTCCTTCCAAAGAAATCCCAGGGCTTCTTTATAGTCCAACTCTCACATCCATACATGACCACAGGAAAAACCATAGCCTTGACTAGATGAACCTTTGTTGGCAAAGTAATGTCTCTGCTTTTGAATATGCTATCTAGGTTGGTCATAACTTTCCTTCCAAGGAGTAAGCGTCTTTTAATTTCATGGCTGCAGTAACCATCTGCAGTAATTTTGGTAGTAATCAGTAAATGTAACAATAATTCATTTTCAAGTAATTCCATGACTATCCAGTTTTGCTTTTCTAGAACGCAATATCAAAAGAATGATAAAGGGAAATAGAATATGAAAATATCTAATTGTAAGCCTTGTATTTTAGCAATGGTTCTGAGGCCTAGAAATTGAGGGCTTTGTCTATAGTCAAACAAAGAAAATTAAAAAAAAAAGCTATCAAAAAATGATATAGTGACCATAACACAATTTTATTTTCAGTCCAGGATGATGTTCACAGTACCTCTTTAAAAATATATATATATATATCCTTGAGATTCTCACCAATAATGCACTTGAAGCATTAAAAGGCAGATCATGTTCAAAATAACCACAATGTTACATCTCCTAAAATTTATTTCTTTTAATGATCTCTTTAAAAACAAAAACAAAAACAAAAACAAAAACTTTTATTTTATGTTGGAATATATTTGATGTTGTGTTAGTTTCAGGTGAACAGCAAAGTGATTCAGTTATGCACGTACATGTTATCTATTCTTTTTTAACTTCTTTTCCTTTTCTATTAGGTTGTTACATAATATTGAGCAGAGTTCCCTGTGCTATACAGTAGGTCCTTGTTGGTTATCCATTTTAAGTAAATTTAAATTTTAAATTTCTTCAGATAACCACAATCAAATTTCATGGTTTAACTTGTGTTTTGGAAGGAAAGATAAAGGGATTGGAGTGGAAAAATTATTTTTAAGTGACTGAATAAAGGTTTTTACATTTAAAAAAATTCCTTTGTACTTCATGTGTACATATGAGGATATAATATAGTTGATAATAAATGAGAACAAATTGTTGCTGCAGTACAGCTGATACAACAGTCATTGCCTTTTGGGTAGAAGGGTTTTGGGGTCCCAGGTAAACCTTCTTCTCACCATATGAGAGATCCTCAGGGGCAAAGAACTAGCAAAATAATATAAATTAAAATAGAGACAGATCACATGTACTGGCAGTGTGCATTTATGTCCCTATTCCTTCCAGTGGAAAAGGCAAAAGAAACATTATTTAAACTTGCATATTGTCAGCTGGAAACCGAAGCCTTACAAGAGAAAGCAAAGCAAAACAAAAAACCTTGAAACAATACAGATTTGAGAAAAAAGAAATCGAATTAAAAGAAAAAAGTAGTATAAATTGAATATAGGTGAAACATACAAATAAAAATGGCAAATGGAACACTTCAAACAAATAGCTGGAAGTAGTTACATGTGAATCCTATAAAACAACATCTTAACTATAATTTTGAAGTTGGAAAAACTTTTGCACTGTTTACCTTCTCATAAGCAAAAGAGCTGTTGCTTAGACTTAATTTTTTTATAAGCTTATGTTTTAGAAAGAAAACATAAGTACTTAAGACTTTGTAAGAGAGCCTATATAGTTATGTTTAAATATGTGTATAGCTTTGTATACACTTGATATTTCTTATTAAAGTAATTTGAATAAATTCTTTTGATCTTTATGTAGCATCTTTAAATAGCATTCCATTTGTAAAGCCACTTTTGAATCCTCATTAAGATGATTTCAAAGACAAAAATTTACATTTCTCTAGAAATGATAATAAAAGTCCTTAAGAAGATAATATATTCTATAAAAAATACTATCATGTTTGAAAGTACAGTATCAATTTAAATAAAATATAGAACATCTTCCCTGTAACCTATATTCAAATTTTAAGTATATTTTCATAGATTTATTAGAACTTAATCATAAGAGACCTAAGGGAACAACTGAAAACTTCTCTTTAACAATCTACTTCATTTTGTATGCCTTATTTTTCCTTTGTATTTAACTTTGATTACACTTTCTGCACATTTAAATAATCTGTATATAATTAAATATATATTTAATATGAACTTGAAATTGTATTCTATATAAAATTTATATGATAGATATATTTATGACATACACAAATAAACATATGCCATATATAATATCAGTTCAGTTCAGTTCAGTCACTCAGTTGTGTCTGACTCTTTGCAACCCCATGGACTACAGCATGCCAGTCTTCCCCGTCCATCACCAACTCTCAAAGCTTACTCAAACACATGTCCATTGAGTCAGTGATGCCATACAGCCATCTCATCCTCTGTCGTCCCCTTCTTCTCCCAGCTTCAATCTTTCCCAGTATCAGGGTCTTTTCCAATGAGTCAGTTCTTCGCATCAGGTGGCCAAAGTATTGGAGTTTCAGCTTCAGCCTCAGTCCTTCCAATGAATATTTATGACCGATTTCCTTTAGGATTGACTAGTTGGATCTCCTTGTACTATATATAGTATATATGATTTATATAATACATATAATTCTGATAATTTTTTGTGTTAATGATTAAAAATAAATTATATAGATTTCCTACTCATTTAAAATAAATATTATCTCAGCCTTTACAGAAAAAAGATAAATGACACAAGGAAATTCTAGGCCATTTTAATATAAAGAACATTTGGATATAAAATGTAGCATAGTCAAAACAACCAGATGATCAGTAGATCTGGCCTCAAATTTTGGCTCTGTTTCTCATGGTTCCATGACCTTGGACAAGTTTTAAGTATTCTATAAAATGATGACATTGATTTCTTCTAGCAGAACAATTCCCTGAATCTAAATTTAATGCATTTACATGAGATGTACAGCCAAAATGAAGGAATGAAATCTTTGCAAGTTAATATGAATTATGATGTATTGGCATGGGTTAATTTTCCGATCATTTGCTACAGTCTACTAATATTTGTGGGAAAAGAATTTTGGCTTAGCATTGTAACATCAATAAAACTCATTTTTCAAGTTTGAAAAAGAACCAGCACAAACAAGTGGGAATGCTGAATTTCAGAAAAACAGAAAGCTATTTCAAAGTAGCTGCTGTAAATCATACCCAAAGAGGGTATAAAACAAAAAAAAAGAGAGAGAGAGAGAGATAAAAAACTTATTTTCATCTGTGAAAGCAATGATTCCTTTTCTTAATTTTTTGACTCAAAAATACCACAAGTGCAGGAACTAATTTTGTTTTTAGTAAAAAACAAATTTACAATCCTTAGTTGAATTAAAAATGTTTTCAAGAATTGTGTATTATGAAGGAAGTAACTGGGTTGAAAATGACAGCATATTGAACTTTAAAAAGATTGACAAAATCACTTTGAATGTTTTCCAGGAAAGAAACCTCTTCAGACATATTCCATTCCACTAATTCTAGTTTTAAAAAATAAGGCATAGTTAGATCAATTAGGATGTGTTTCCTAATTGGCCAAAGAAAAACAATTTTACCAGTTTATCATTTCTTATATGCTTTTGAAATCTTTTTTATTTCTATTTCAATTAAATTTAGACAGTATTCTTTGGAGAGTAATAAAAATTTGTTAAAAGTATGACCTATTATTGTAACTTTAAAACATTTTAGTAAAAGTCATATAATAAAACTTTATTTGAATGTGATGTGTCAAAATGTTAATTTTCCCATCTACAGGTGTCTTTGGAAAACACTGCGAGTTGAATAGTTATGGATTCGAGGAGTTATCATACATGGAATTCCCCAGCTTGGATCCCAATAACAACTATATTTATGTCAAATTTGCAACTATTAAAAGTCATGCTTTATTGCTTTACAACTATGACAACCAGACAGGGGATCGGGCTGAGTTTCTGGCCCTTGAAATTGCTGAAGAAAGGTTAAGATTCTCTTTTAATTTAGGCAGTGGTACCTATAAACTCACCACCATGAAAAAGGTGTCAGATGGACATTTTCACACTGTGATTGCCCGGAGAGCAGGAATGGTAAGATATTCACTCCGCATTAAAATTTGCTTTATTGTTGTGTATCCAGTCAACCAGGCTGGAAACTTGAAATGTTAAAGCATGAATTGTGGTTCAAATTAAGTTTAATTGTACATATTCGCTTAGAGAAAAATCTCCTGGAGAGCAGGGATTTAGAAAATTGCAGTGTCCCTGATTGTTGATGTACCCAGTCATATTGAATCTGACAGAATTAGAACAAACATGGATTCTGGTGATATACATAGATTGGTGCTTATATTAGCCATAGTGATTTTCTAACACTGAGAGTTGAAGCTAATGGAGTTTAGTAGATCACAACCCTCCAAGCTATATAAGGTATCCATATTGCTAAGATGTTATCCATGGGCTCTTGTGTAGAATAGAGGATTTTACCTGATGACCTCCAAGGTCCCCTTAAACTTCGTGAGCATTCTTTGATTTTATCAAAGAAGGACTTGAGAGCAAGAGGGAGGACAAAGAAAGAGGCACCATGAGATATACCCAACAGGAAAGAGAAAAAAGCTATTTCAGTTCATTTGTAATGGATCACCACACTAATCAGGTTTTAGTGGGGGGGGGGAAACCCCTTGTCATTATTTCTTCAGTCAGAGGAAAAAATTCCCATTTCGGAATACATCCAAAGTAAGGCCCCTACTGGATTTTGAATCTGTTGCTCTCTACGTTTCAAAAGGATTTTGTTGGAAACTGGCAAAATCATTAACTTTTCAGATCTGAATCATTGCAAAGACAGGATAAAAACATCTCAATTTACAGCAGTACTGGTAGAAAAATTCAACAGTAAAAGAGAAGGTGCATTTAACTCTGAAGATGAAATTGAATGAGCTTTTATTCAAATAAAACTTTCCCTCAAGTATTTTTCCTTTGAGTTGTGTCACCAAGCTTTTAGAAAATAAGAAAAATATGTTAAGTATTAACATTGCTGAAAATATGATGTCATATGGACGTTTTCCTAATTAAAGCATTCATAAATGTCCACGTGACTCTCTAGCTTATGATAGGTTTAGGAATCTCTAGAATGGATGGGTAGTTTACATAGCATACATAGAGATGTGTTACCATTTTGTCTTGGAAATAAACTGAAAGGAAAGGTGCTTAAATTAATAGTCAAAATAAGCATATATTGTATTATGAAGACCTAATACCTCTTCTGATATTGAATGTCACTCAGTTTTATAGATCACTGGAAGAATTAACATTTAAAATAGTTAACTAAAAAAGGCATGAAAGTCTTGACATATAATTGAGAATGTAAATGTTTCCTAAAATTGATAGTATTGATGATAATTTCTTTGAGAAGGTGGCAAGAAAGAAATTTACACAGTTTATGAGAGTTTACTCTATGAAGTTTATAATCAGTTACAGTAATTAACTTATAGGAAAATTTTTCAATAGTTTAGCCAGTAATATTTGATGCACAGTAAGTATAAATCAGCCCTATTTATTATTTCTGAAATGTGAAGTATTTAAGATCTACTTTTACAAATCCCAGCTAAATATATATTTTTATGGTCAGTCTCACAAAATCATCTGCGATATTGATAAAAATGTGATACTCAAGAAACAAATCATTTCCATACATAATGAAAGACAAGAAACCTAATTCTTTTGCATTTAAGTCAAAGGTAATGTTAGTTAACTTGCTTAACCACCCTGTTTCATGTTTCCTCCCTTTGCTTTGCTTTAGTTAAAATTTACCTCAAATGACAATCATTCTTATAAATGCTTTCATAGTATTTATTTTCCTTCTCTAGAAGTGGAGAAAGTTGGATTAGTCTTGTCCTATGGTATTCAAGTAAATTTAGGTAGAGTCTTTGGTTTTCTGCATTAGGAGAAACCATCAGTCCTTCTGTGTTTCTGGATTTGGGATCAGGCCTCTTATTATTTACTAGCCATGCTGTGAAATACCACACTCTGAATATCAACTTTATAATTTCACCAGTGAAAATATGCGAAGTTTTGCAGAATTTCACTGCTGTTTGGAAAACAAAGAAGGGGCATCACAACAGCCTTGCAGAGCACAGAGTAGCACGAATATGCAACAATCTTGGTCTTAAAGTGGATCACTGTCATCCCCAGTGGCCACTGCCCAATATGAAGAGCCCTGAATTCCATCATATTCTTGAGCCTGATGACCATGACTTGATGACTTTATTCTTGATCAAATAGAGTATTAATATGTCATACTAAACAGAAGGTTTTTTCCTCAGGTGAATGTGCATCTCTTAAGATACAAAAATGATTACTGTAGGTTGTGATTTAAATGATATTGGTGAGTTACTACTGTATAATAATATATAATAATGCATTCACACTATAGATAAATATGCTGTAATATGCCATTTGTAAAGAATGGTTCTTAAAAATGAAAAGAGAATCTATATGACTTGTTTAAATCATCTCAAACTTTATTATAAATATTACAATCTTCATAGGTTGCAGTAGTAATATTTATATTATACTTCCAAAATCTTTTTGTGAATATGACTGAAATATTATTGGATATAACTTTTTTAAAATTGGACATCTATTTTTTTGTTTGTTTTTTGGAATAGCTAGATAGTAGGATAGGCATTTTTCTTAAGATTGTAATCCCAGGAAGCTGTCTCACACCTAACGTATCATATCCTAAGAGATATTAATGACATTTTTATTCTTTCATCTGTAAAACAAGGGTGCTGGAGAAGATTTTTTAAAGTACTTTCCCACTTCTTACATGTAATAGTTTCACAGTTTTAACTTTAGGTATATAAAGGAAACGTGTACCCCTAATTGGATCATGTATTATAATTGTGGATTTTCCTGGTGGCTCAGACGGTAAAGAATCTGCAATACTGGAGACTTGGGTTCGATCCCTGGGTTGGGAAGATTCCCTGGAGAAGGGGATGGAAATCCACTCCAGTATTCTGTCCTGGAGAATTCCATAGACTGAAGAGCCTGGCAGGCCACAGTCCATATTGCCAATGCTTCATCTGAATTATAATTGTATTATACTATTGGGTGGCTCAGAAAGCTTGCTTGAATTTTTCCGTAAGTTGTTATAGAAAAAATAAGTGAACTTTCTGGCCAACTCAATGCATCAAAATTTTAATTCAATTTAAAAATCATGTCCAGGTAGAAACAAACTCTATTATAGTATACTATTGGGTTACTCAGAAAGTTCATTTGGATTTTTCCATAAGACCATAAGATGTTATGGAAAAATCCAAATGAAATTTCTGGCCACCCAATATATCAAAATTTTATTTCAGTTTAAAGATCATGTCCATGCAGAAACAAGTCCTGGGTAGTGTTAGCTGAAAAGAACAACAGGGACAATAGAGTTCATACTAAACATTTCTTTCTCTTGCTTTATAGGCAGCTTCTTTAACTGTGGACTCTTGTTCTGAGAACCAAGAAGCAGGATACTGCACTGTTAGTAATGTGGCAGTTTCAGATGACTGGTAAGTAAAATTATTAGTTTGATCTTTATTATTAATTAAAATTCAAAGTGAAATTATATTTTAAAGTAATTTTGTTATGCTAAGTATTATATAAAAGTTGAAGATATTTTGTCCTCTCTAAAGGGATTTTCATATTAAAAAACAAGAAGTTAATAGTCTACAAAATGTGTAAAAACGGTGTAAAAATGAAGTGGTACAGATGAGGATAAAGCTAGAAAAGGAAAGCTTATCCTCTTTCAGAAGCTCCATGAAATAGTTGCACATGACCGGGGTCCTGCAAGAAGGTTAGGATAAGGATCCCATCCTCTTTTAAATGTATTTTTGAAAGTTGTATGTGACAATGATTGACAGATATTTTTCACTAGTGCCTGAAGGTGAAATACAATCTTACCTAAAACATAAGTGATTTTTATAGAAATAGTTACAGAGAGAGAAAAGGAAATAGTGATACATCATCCATTTGCCTTAATTGACTTACTCGATTCCTTGTTATCTCTGTGGTGAAGGAAAAATGTAATCTGACATTAATATTAATGTTGTTACTTCTACTGCATTCTATTTTCTGATAGTATGCACCTTCTTAAAAACTTAACATTGTTATATGCATCTCATTTGACTAACTGAAAATATTATTTCCACTAGTTTTGTAATTTTCTGAACCCTGAAAAATCTAACAATCCTGTAGGTATCTGTTTAGAAAACATGCATCTGTAAGTAACGTTTTCCATTGATATGTACTATGTCTTAATATATGCCAGGAAAAGTTACAGTCATCCTTTCTTAAACTAAATATTGTACGGGAATCTACTGCATTGATACTAATATACATGTCTTTCCCTTCTTATTTTCAATTGAAGTATAATTAAGTTACAATGTTGTGCCAACCACATATCTTTCCTTTCTTATGTAGGACTCTGGACGTTCAGCCTAATCGAGTCACAGTTGGTGGTATTAGAGCACTGGAGCCAATCCTTCAGAGGAGAGGACACGTAGAAAGTCATGACTTTGTTGGGTGTATAATGGAGTTTGCAGTCAATGGAAGGCCTCTGGAACCCAGCCAAGCTTTGGCAGCACAAGGGATCCTAGATCAGTATGGCAACCTCATTTCTTACTATTGTAAAGAAAACTGTAAATACCAAGTGTGTGATAATTGAGCATCAAAAGATGAAATTATTGTGCTCAAAGCTCCAAAAATACTAAGTGTTTTATGCGGTTTTGAATTTTAAGTATTTCCTTATAGCTGTGAGATTATGGGAAAATATATGGATGTGTGCATGTATGCATGTATGTACTTTACATAGTTGTGAGAAGTATATGAGTTAAGTAAGTAAATCACATAAAAAGGAACCTGGCACATAGTACTATATAAGGGTTAGCAATAATGTGTACAAAATCGATTAGAGAGTAAATAGTTTTACATTTAAATATACTATTCCCTTGATCTGGCTCTAGACTCAAATAAAGGGACAAGGCAGATCCCTGCTCTTGAGGAGTTCTTACTCTCTTTAAATTCCTGATTACTAGACTCTAGTGCAGCCAATGGCACCCCACTCCAGTACTCTTGCCTGGAAAATCCCATGGACGGAGGAGCCTGGTAGACTGCAGTCCATGGGGTCGCGAAGAGTCAGACACAACTGAGCAACTTCACTTTCACTTTTCACTTTCCTGCATTGGAGAAGGAAGTGGCAACCCACTCCAGTGTTCTTGCCTGGAGAATCCCAGGGACGGGGGAGCCTGGTGGGCTGCCGTCTATGGGGTCGTACAGAGTCGGACGCGACTGAAGCGACTTAGCAGCAGCAGCAGCAGCAGCAGTGCAGCCATAATTAATGCCTGACAATATATTATATTCCCCTAATTTAGTTACTTTCCCCTTCTTCAGTAGCTCTATCATGCCTCTTCTTTACACAAACTTCAGACATCATCTCTTGCATCATTTTCCCAGCTAATGAATTTGCTTCCTAACTTGCTTAGAAAATTGAGGTGGATAAAAGCAAAACTTCCCAAAGCTCATTTCTCCACAGCTGCCCATGCAGCCTGTAGTCCACCCTGTAGCCTATCACTGAATGAATTGCTCCTAATTCTGAAAAGACCAACCCCCCTTCTACACCTAGACTTCATCTCCCCAAACTTTCTTAAAATAGCAATCCAGCTTTCTAAACAATGTTTTTCTTATTTCAATTTAGGCTACTATTTCTTCCACTTCGTAGTTTTAAAAAACTTTGTTATCTTATTTTCCATTTTTCTATCTTTGTCAAAGTGACCCATAACCACTGTGTTGCTAAAATCAGTGGTCAAGTCTCCTCTTATTTGAACTTCAGCAACACTGAGAACAAAGCTATTAGTTTGTCCACCAGCACATGATACAAAGTTGGTTTTCTACTCTCATTTTTCTCATCTTAACTTCTTCCGTTTTGTATCGGTATTCATTAAGTCATTAAAATTTTTTTTGTCATTTTGTATAGTGCTTTGGCTCAGACGCTAAAGCATCTGTCTGCAATGCAGGAGACCTGGGTTCGATCCCAGGGTTGGGAAGATCCCCTGGAGAAGGAAATGGCAGCCCACTCCAGTATTCTTGCCTAGAAAATCTCATGGACTGCGGAGCCTGGTAGATTACCGTCCATGAGGTCGCAAAGAGTCGGACAGGACTGAGTGACCTCACTTTGGTTTTAAGTACTGTCTCTAAAGCTGGTAACTCTGAAATATTTATCTTAAACCTGACCTCTCCTCTGAACTTTACCCTCCTATCTGACAGCATACACAATATCCAAGGTATATTTCTAACAAGTCTTTCAAACTTAATTTTAAGACTGAACTTCTGACCTTCCTTCCCGACTCCTCCCAAACCCACTCCTTGTATTTTGTCTCATCTCAGATAATAATAACTCAGTCCATGCACTTGGTCAACCACAATTTCTATACCACCTTTGACTCCTCTCTTTCTGACAAAATGTGGTATGTCAATCCACCAGCAAACAGCTGCTGCTGCTGCTAAGTCGCTTCAGTCGTATCTGACTCTGTGCGACCCCATAGACGGCAGCCCACCAGGCTCCCCCATCCCTGGGATTCTCCAGGCAAGAACACTGGAGTGGGTTGCCATTTCCTTCTCCAATGCATGAAAGGGGAAAGTGAAACTGAAGTCGCTCAGTCATGTCCGACTCTGTGCGACCCCATAGACGGCAGCCCACCAGGCTCCCCTGTCCCTGGGATTCTCCAGGCAAGAACACTGGAGTGGGTTGCCATTTCCTTCTCCAATGCATGAAAGGGAAAAGTGAAAGTGAAGTCGCTCAGTCGTGTCCGACTCTTAGCGACCCCATGGACTGCAGCCTACCAGGCTCCTCCATCCATGGGATTTTCCAGGCAAGAGTACTGGAGTGGGGTGCCATTGCCTTCTTCAACCAGCAAACAAAATGAGGCTTAAAAAACAGAAGTCATGTCAATCCACTATATTTAAAATAGATAACCAACAAGGACCTACTGGATAGCATGGGAAATTCTGCTCAACACTCTATGATAACCTAAATGGGAAAAAAAAATTTGAAAAAGAGTAGAAATATGTATATCACTGAATCAGTTTGCTGTATACCTGAAACTAACACAACATTGTCAATCAACTCTACTCCAATATAAAACAAACAAAAAAAATTAAAGAAAATAAAAACAGAAATCAGTTCTTACCCTGATTTATAAGACTGACTTCCCCTTGGTTGACTGACCTCTACCAAAAGAGCCTGGAATGTAAAGAGGCATAAAGGCAGTTTATTTGGGATCTTCAGATTGCAATTTAAGGGTCACAGACTCCAGAGGAGCCCAAAGTAATGTCCCATTGGAAAGAAAATGAACAAGCATTTTGTTTGTTTATTTGGTAGGAGAAAGAGTGAAATTAATGCAGGCTTACACAAGTTGCTTATCAAAACTTTGAACTGGAGGGTAAAATTATTCTACACTTATGACTGGCTTCTGGAGCACACCTCATTTGTTATTAGGGGAAAGTGTGTTTTCTTTAATCCAGGGAAAGTTTGGTTCTCAGCATTATTCTTTCCTTTTTGCAACTCAGCAACTATTCAGCAGTTTAAATGTAGTGTTCAGCAAAGGTCCAGCATGGACAGCAAACATGGAAGTACTCAGGTCATGTCCCAGCCATGTCTGACATAGTTCTTTTCACATCTTTACCTTCCTTACCATTATCTACCTCTTCTCCTTGTTCACATCACTGTTGTGACTATATTCAGCCATTTGGTGTTCCTCAAACATGCCAAGGACACTTCACTTCAGGACTCTCTCACTTGTCTCTTTCCTCTGCCTGGAAAGATCTTTGACCAGATATACTTTGCTCTCTCACTTTATTTATGAAGTGAAATCTTTCATAATTATTCATGAAGACAAATCCTTCCTTCACTGTCTAACCTCTAACCTAGAGATCCAGGAACATCCCCCAAATATTCCCAGTCCTTCTTCTCTGCCTTAATTTTCCCACAGAACTTTCTTCTTTCTAAACATACTACACATCTATCTAAAGTTTTTTGTTTGCCTCCCCTACAAGGAAACAAAAAAAGTATTCCATGAACACATGGATTTTTTTCATCATTTTATCTCCATGCTTAGTACCACGTTTGACATGTAGCAGCCATTCAGTAAAGATAAGTTGCATGAGTCATTTAATGGAGGAGCTGGGTACTCAAATAAACATGTAGCCCTGAGAGCACATGAACCAAAGTGTTTATTTGACCAAGAAGTTTTGCTCAATTAAGAATTACTTTAAAAAAGAAATTACCACCTCTTTCTTTGCTGTTTAAGATGTTTTGCTTGATCTTGTCTTTTATGAATGAGGCAGGGCGTATGTTACAAGGCAACTTAGAGTTTGACAAAAAATTGAGTTCATGAAAACTGAACAGGTTAATAAAAGTTTATATGTAATGTTATCAAATTTCTCCCCCTGCCGGCTTTGCGCTCTGTGTCTTTATTCTGATTTTATTTTAGGTGCCCCAGACTAGAAGGCGCTTGTACTCACAGTCCCTGCCAACATGGTGGCACGTGTACAGATTACTGGTCGTGGCAACAGTGTCATTGCACCGAAGGACTGACTGGGAAATACTGTGAAAAATGTATGCAAGCTATTTTATCTTCCGCTGGAAATTCCAATGACCATACAAAGTATAACTATATGTACCTAAATATGTACTTGAATTAAAAGTATTATGTTTTGATGCTATTGAAAATATTAAATGGGGAATAATTGGTAAATACGGTGACATGTTCTCAACCCAATTCATGTTCTCAACCCAAAGGAGCATGAAATCTTTTTAGAAATACTTCCTAAATATGTCCTTAGTTTTCATTTTATATCAGTTAGTTATTTTTGTTTTACCTATATAGGAATGCTTGGAAATGTACAAGACCAGAGCTATATTCAGGATTTGGTTTAATATTATCTACCTTTATGGGATATTTCTCTGGTGAACATGTTGTGTTTGGTTGAAAAGTAAAAGTACTGAATTGCTGAACGCTGAGTTCAAAACATGCAATGGCAATAAAATCTATTATAGTTAAAGGTGATAGTTAAATTTTAAATTGGAATTACTGAAATTGGTTTCAAATATTTTTTTCAAATTCTTTTGTTAGTTATTTGTTTCTAAATCATAATATTATTAATAAGATATTAATGACATTCACGAGTTCATTAGAGAATACTTAGTCGCTTCAGTTGTGTCTGACTCTCTGCGACCCCGAGGACCATGGCCAGCCAGGCTCCTCTGTCCATGGGGTTCTCCAGGCAAGAATACTAGAGTGGGTTGCCATTTCCTTCTCCATTGATGAAGTATGAAGTGACTGAAGTGAAGTCACTCAGTCGTGTCCGACTCTTTGCGACACCATGGACTGTAGCCCACCAGGCTCCTCCATCCATGGGATTCTCCAGGCAAGAGTACTGGAGTGGGTTGCCTTTTCCTTCTCCATCATTAGAGAATGGTGTTCTCTAATTTGGGGCTGTATATGACTAACTCTAATGGAATCTTTTTAATAGAATTGCTTTGTTGTCAGATAAGTGGTTACTACCTAAATCATTGCACCTATCTGACCACTTTTTAAGTAGTCATTTGATTCTGCTATGAGAATGAATAAAAATTTATGATTAAGTATATACTATAATCAAAAAGATCTGGGTAGCAGAGGTATGTTTGTGTTTATTTAGGATAAAATCAAAACACAGAAAAAGTGCATTTTCACATGATATTTTTTTAAAGTAATGAGTATTTAGTAAGTAGGAATCTAATTATATTTGGAAAATAAAATGCCACTCACATGAGAAAAGCCTGTGGTTATTTTTAAAAAATTGAGGTATGATTCATACTACATAGTTTACCTTCTTAAAGTGTACCGTTCACTGCTGAAACCTTTTTGAGCTCATTTTCTTCATGTTCTTTCTTCAGATCTGTTAGCTATAACACACTTAAGTACTTCAGAAGTGTAAAGATTTATTAGATTATGAAAATATAATATATATGATAATTATACATGGTCACAAATTAAATCTATGTACTTATTAGTACTAATAAAGTTAGTTGCAAATATGAATGTTTGTTACCTTTCTTTGTTCAAATTTTCCATGTTAGAGACTTTAAAGATTATTCATTTTAGAAACACAGTGAAACTTATCATTAAATTTTTCAACTGTATATTTTTAAAGTGTAAGCTATCTCTCCAGGTATTCATAGTGTATATAGCATATATCAAATATTTTAATGAATATTTTCTAAATGAATAATTGTAACAATATGTTTTACATTTCATGGTTCTGACATAGATTTAAGCATTTGAAATCAACTCACACATTAATTCTCAAGTGGCAATTATTTTCTCAGAGGAGGATTAGGGGACACTGATTCCAAGTTCTTAATAATTTCATTGTTCGGTTTTATAAATTTTTGTCACCAAAGAAACTCTAAGAAATGCCTGTTGGATGCATTCATGTTTATCTTTCTTTGTTGTCTTTCAGCTATTACCCCGGACACAGCCTTATCATTAGAAGGCAAAGGGCGCTTGGACTACCACATGAGTCAGAATGAGAAGCGGGAATATTTGTTGAGACAGAGCATCCGAGGTGCCATGTTGGAGCCTTTTGGTGTGAACAGTCTGGAAGTAAAATTCAGGACAAGAAGCGAGAATGGCATTTTAATCCATATCCAAGAAAGCAGCAATTACACTACTGTGAAGGTAAGATAAAAGCTAATGGTGACTTCATTTGATTAGACCGCCTGCTGTGTCATGGTTTAAATCACTTCTCCCATAATTTCTATCCTTTTCTTTACAACCCATTAGAGTTCCGACTAATGCTGGGCACTATTCCAATATCATCTATCTTAACTATTCCTCAGGCATTGGCCAGAGTAACAAAGATCTGAATGGTTTGGTTTCTAAACACTTTTGTTTAGAATAGAGACCACTGCTGGGTAGGCCAGCAAAGAAAGAATTTGTTGCAATCTATTTTGCCAGACAAAAAATTTATATTGTTTTTAACCCTACTTTAAAACAAAGTAAAACCAAAAGATGTCTTTGAAATGGAAAAAATACTTTTTTTCCAAAAATTATTCCTAACACTTATATGTATATGTTAATTGGCAGGACAAGAATAATTTTTTTTTAAACTTTCTGCCTTTATTCTGGAACATATTTATATTTGATCCACTATCCATGTAAAGCCTGTGAAATTAAATATCTTTGGAATTTATTGTAAGTAAAATTTCAGTTAGCTTCTCCAAATAATTTCTAAATAAATCTCTAAATAAATATTTCTGCAACATTATATTTCATGGTTGATTTATCATTAGGCTTTTTACACATCTTTTTTTTTTCTCAGCTGTAAATGAGTTATATATATATATCTATAAATATATAGTATATTATAATTCTGCTCATAATTTTTATATTACCAGAAGAATTATTAGAATTTATATTAATAAATTCTTAAGAAAACAAACCCATATTTCCTGAATTATTTCTACTTATATATCAATATTTTGAAAATTACTAAAAGCTTAGTTTATAAAGAAAGAAGCAATATACTTAGAAAATTAGTAGGTTCAATTCACATACAATGCTAAAAATAAAAACAGACATTCACCTCTAAACTTCAGCCTCTTTATTCTAAAAATTTCTCTCCATCCAGGAGAACTCTGGTTGGTACATGGCCTCTTATTTTGTCGCTAAGTCATGTCTGACTATTTTGCAACCCCATGGACTGTAGCCCACCAGGCTCCTCTGTCCATGGGATTTTCCAGGCAAGAATGCTGGAGTGGGTTGTCATTTCCTTCTCCAGGGGATCTTCCCAACCTAGGGATCGAACCCGTGTGTCCTGCATTGTCAGACACATTTTTTTTACTGCCACCAGGGAAAAATGTATATACCTTTAAATATTTAGTACAAAAAGAAATGTTTCTAAGATTCTCATAATCTCCCTGGTCTAGCCATTCCCAACTGGGGGTGATTTTGATTTGGCAAAGCTTGGAAACATTTTTCATTGTCATGGTTGTTGGGGGCAGGGGAGAGGGGCAGTACTACAGGCTTCTAGTGGTTGGGAGTCAAATATGCTGCTAAATATCCTTCAGCACACAACACAATACCCTGGGAGAAAGAACCATCCAGTCTGAATGTCAGTGCTGCTGAGACTGAGAAACTCTGCCCAAATCCAGTTGGAGAATAACTTCAAATTATAATTTTACCTCCATTATTGAAACAAAGCGCCCAGTTCCAGAAGTAATAGAGTAACTGCAAAACAAAACACCTAAGTCACTGTTTAATGGTATTTGGTGCTTATAGTTTTCATTGAAAAGTGTATTGGAAGTAAAGAAAGCAGTAGACCTGAATATTCTTACAAGAAACATTTTTTATACGCACTGAGAGGCTTTGACATTGAGGTCTGTGCATTATCTGTTCGGTTTCTTCCAAGTCCTCGTGCCATTTAAATGACATATGAAATATTTCTGTATGTTATCTCTTTAAGCCAAGAGATACAAAAACAATGTGCTTGGAGAAATCAGAGACAGAATATTTTTCTTCCTCAAGGAAGAAGCTGAATGTCAGGATCCATTTTTACCACCATAAAAATCTTGCTTTTCCAACAGGACAGCAGCATGCAACTTCTCCAGATTTTGTTACATTGGTAGCAAGCACTTGGAGATTTCTTTTCTTCCTGAAGAGAAATTGAATCAAAATAATGACTAATGCAGGCCATTCACATTTCCTTTGTATGAAAATTTTGAAAGGTAGCTTTTCAGAGATTAAGGGGTTTGGCAGGTAGAGTAAATAGACTAGGAAATAAAAACAACAACAACAGTGATTAAGGAGAACTGAACAGTCAGGAAGAGAGTGACTGTTGTAAGCAGGCAAGTTACTTGGATGACAGGAATACGATCTGCTTATCCGGGCGAGGAAGCTAGTTAGAATGTACTGCTACTTATCAATTAGTTTATCAGTGACCACCGGTCCTGGTTTTCTTCTTTCCTTTTTGGCTCAGTTTCTGACAGTTGCTTTCTCTCTCTCTTTCTTTCTTTATTCAGATTTAAAAAAAAAAAAAAAAAAAGAGGAAAGAAAGAAACTAAGGAGAGAAAAATTCAGAGAGAAAAACAAAAGAAAAACATTCTTATGTATCATAGGTTTTACACTGTATTTAAAGTGTTTCACATATCTCTCTTCTTTCCCCTCACTTGGTTTATTTCCTTATTTGGAAATGTAATAATGCTAGGCGATGGACTTTGTATCTACTCCAAATCATTCTGGTTTGGGTATGTAGTTTGCTTGTTTTTGTTTTGAAGTAAGGCCGGGTATGCTGTACAGACTTGGGATGATTCCAAGCCCTATAGAGTCAAAAATAAGTAAATAAATGAGCAAATGAATCAATGAATAAATAAAACCAAGCAAAAAATGCACATGATATTTTGACTGCTAGGGTGGATGGAAGAGTTAGGTAGAGTGTTATTGGGGAGAGGTAGAACATGAAGAATGTTGTAATGGAAACATAGATTCTTATTCATCCTACTCCACACATGGTGTGTTCCATGGACCTTTTCACCAGAAATTGGTCAAATGAAATAATGACAGGTTGTGATCAATTAGGAGAGAAACATGAAGCTTAGAGAAGTCTTTTCGGAAGGCTTCTTTCCAAAAAGGACCCTGGCTAGAACCTAAGATGAATTGCTATACTTCCAGTGTGTTTCATGAGACTTTGTCCATTTGATGATATTACTGTCATTTAACCACAATTTTCTTTTTTTTTTTTTTTTTGTTCTGGGTTCAGTATTGGGATATATTATTATCTGGAGAAACAGCTTTAATAAAATATTTCATTATGAATAATGTATGTAAATGTGTTAGGCATATTTTCCACAAAGTAAAAATGAACTCATTTTTAGTTCTACCAGATGTGTTTGTTGCATATAGAAATAACATTTGATCTGAGTGACAAAATAAACGGATCCATCCTTTCATTCCCGTCATTTGATGCTCAGTGCCACTTTATCCTCTGGCAGTAGTGACGGGATTATGCTCTTTTCATCCTGCTTATAAATTATTCCATTTTCTAAGTGTCTACTTAGAAAACTGGAAACATGGGAGCTGGAAACTGGAGTAAGAGCCTCATGTTATCCAATGTTCTAGTGGGCAAAGTAAAAGAAACCAAATATCCCTTAGATAAATATTAAAAGACAGCCAAAATAAAGACTTGCCCAGACACCTCATTATTAAGAGCTCACCCTTTATTCATCACACTTGTCATCTCAATAAATGATATAAATAATAAGCATGATTTTTTAAAAAAAATAAAATTCCAGTGTGTAATAGATGACAGGTAAAACAATGTATTTATGTTTTTACTTTTCCAACTATGCTTCATTTTTAGTTAAGCACTGATTTCTCTTTTTGGATATAGTTTTAGTATTTTTTGATAGCTGTGGGCCATTTACTAAACAATTTTTTTAACTTGCAATTGCCATTAAAAAAGAAGTAATCATAAAAAGGTGTGATTTACCTATCCTAAGAGGAGTATTCACCCTATTATTATCTCACTTGTGTTCTGGAAAATGAATACATACATCTTGAAAAACTAGTTATAAATATAAGAATACCTTGAAAATTATCAAATGTGAACCTATTAAAGGTGAAGGTATATGTTACTTAAAATTGTAAAGTCAATATAAGTAAATATACTCTCATACAGCCAGACTCAAGTATTCTCTCTGCTTTAAGTTGATCAGTGTCTTAGTTTCTTTATACTTCTGCTTTTATTTAAGCATATCATAGTTTAATTCTAATTATTTTTAATATGTTTTACAGATTAAGAATGGCAAAGTACATTTTACATCAGATGCTGGAATTGCGGGCAAAGTGGAGAGAAATATTCCTGAGGTCTATGTTGCTGATGGCCACTGGCATACTTTCCTAATTGGGAAAAATGGAACAGCCACAGTGTTGTCCGTTGACAGAATTCATAACAGAGACATCATTCACCCTACTCAGGATTTTGGTGGCCTGGACGTGCTCACTATATCTCTTGGAGGAATTCCTCCCAATCAAGCTCATCGAGATGCTCAAACAGGTAAATGCTTGTGCTGAGTGGAGGCCCAAAGAAAGGTAAAATTGTTCATATAAAAGTAGCTAGATGCCTGATAACATCCTTTAGGAATACTCCCTGGAGAAGGGAATGAAAACCCACTCCAGCATTCTCACCTGGAGAATTCCATGGACAGAGGAACCTGGCGGGCTACAGTCCATGGGGTCGCAAAGAGTCGGATACGACTGAGCAATTGACACGTCCACTTTTACTTTTCAAGACCATCATAAATATCTTTAGAAGGTTAGTAATAAATTATTGGCCATCACTTTCTTTAGCCATTTTCTACCAAGTTCATAATTCAGTCCAGGATGTTTTGATCCTTTCCTTGTGCACTGAACATTTATTTATACATTCATTCATTTACTCATTCATTTGTGCATTCACACAACAGATATTTACAGAGCCCTGTAGGTACTTGGCGTGAACTACAATGGTGGACTCTTTCCATAGAATGCATGCTCCTGTAAGGAAGACACACATCAATCAAGTCGTTACACAAGGAAATATATTATTTTAACCTATGATAAATGATGTGAGGAAGAACATAGAATTCTAAGAGATTGCCAAAAAGGGAGAAAGGGAGACTTCTCTGGAAACTGACATGAAAATGAGGATGGGAGGGAATGAAAAATTAATTTATATTGATGAGAACAAAAGGGGAAAAATAGATTGTCAGGATCACAGAACCCACAACACTGAGGACTGATGTCACCAATAAAGATGAAGTTGGAGAACAACAGGTCTTCTAGAGCATGTGCAATCTTGATCTCATTCTTGGAACAGTAAGAAGTTAATCACAGGAGTATCAAAATAACTGAAAAATACCTGAAAAATTAATCATAGAAGTGTCAAAATGGGATATTCAGTGATATTAAAGATCTTTTGGGTTACACTCTGGAAAGTGCATGGGAGAAGGACAAGAGGGGACTTGCATAAATTAGCTGGAAGATACTGCAGTGATCTAGCCAATGTATTTTGTGAGGATTGACTATGTGGTGGCAGGAGATTTACAAGAAGGAGATAGGGAATAATATCAGGAATGAAAGTCAAATAAAATGTTAATGATTTTGATAAAATTCAGAGAGGTTTCTGACCTTCCAACTAGAAGAAGGGTAGTGCCACTATGAGAGAAAACTGCAGAATGGTACAAAAATAAGCAGATCTATGAGGAACATGAAGATTTTGGTTTGGGGTTCTTTGAGTTTGGAGCACCTTTGAGAAAGGCCTTTGGGTAGATGGGCTAGAAATCCAGAGTAGACCAGTTGGAGATACATCTTTAGGAATTACTAGTGTCAAGCAGCCGGAGAAGGCAATGGCACCCCACTCCAGTACTCTTGCCTGGAAAATCCCACAGATGGAGGAGCCTGGTGGGCTGTAGTCCATGGGGTCGCTAAGAGTCGGACACGACTGAGCGACCTCACTTTCACTTTTCACTTTCCTGCAATGGAGAAGGAAATGGCAACCCACTCCAGTGTTCTTGCCTGGAGAATCCCAGGGACGGGGGAGCCTGGTGGGCTGCCGTCTATGGGGTCGCACAGAGTCGGACATGACTGAAGCGCCTTAGCAGCAGCAGCAGTGTCAAGCAGGTAACTGAAGTACTGGGCGTGGATGTGATAAGCAAATGTGAGGGTGTAGACTGAAAAGAAAGCCTAAGGCCTTACCTTGAGTAACTCTAAGAGTCAGTGGTTGTTTAGTAGAAAATGAGACAGAAAGGGGACTAATTCATAGAAAACCAGGAGAGTAGGAACAAAAGCAGATGTCCCAGGAGCTTATGGAAATGGGATGGATGTGCCACTAGGTTGGAATGATGCATCAAATAAAAGGAAAATTGACAAATGCATGACCGAGTAACGCAGTCAAAGCATGAAAGTTAAAGCGCACATCATGATTAGTTCTTAACATATTTAACTTATTTTAGAATATGGTCGCTAATTCATTTGGATGTTGTAAGAAAATAAGCCAATGTAAATCACGCCCTTTTGTTAGTGGCAAGACATATTCTTGAACGCTGTGACTGGAGTATTAGCAGTATTAGCACACAAATATTTGTCTAATAAAGTCTTTCTCAAACATTTTTTTTTTTTTAAATCACCATCCCCTAAAGAGCTGTTTTAGACCTTGTTTCCGAATCCCTGCCATCACTACAGAATGAAACGTTAATGCTACAGGTATATTCTATATCTGCCCTTTGGAAGCCCACAAGCCATGGTGATGGCTAAGATTTTTCTTTTGTTCCTCAGGAACTTATGTTCAGCTCCTTGGGAGCAATATCACCTCCATTAAAACCGCAAGAGCTAATGATTGAAGTTATTGGCCTATTTTGGTTCTTTTAAAGTATTTTTAAATTAAAATTTATTTGTATGTAATTCTTTGTATATAAACTATAAAAATAAAATCAATAGATGACTGAATGAAAGGAGAGATAAATGAAAACTCAGCCTGTTCAAGCCCTTCCTAAATCTTCAGAAAGAGCAGGATCCCATCTATCTGCTCCACCTTTTGGTCATGGCAGTCTTACGCATCTTGCTAACTTACATCCTAACAGGCACAGATTTATTGCCTTACAACTGGAGGATGGCTGTGAGGTTGTGGTTTCTTAACTCTCATGATGTGATTGCAGAGCTTCCCTTTGCCAGATGAGTGGAGCCTTTTAAGCGTTTGGTTTTCCCTGAAACACCTTACAGCTCCTTCTTGGCCCTGCAGGGTTTGATGGCTGCATCGCTTCCATGCTGTACGGTGGAGAGAGTCTTCCTTTCAGTGGGAAACACAGCCTGGCCTCCATTTCTAAGACGGATCCCTCTGTGAAGATTGGCTGCCGTGGCCCGAACATCTGTGCCAGCAACCCGTGCTGGGGAGACCTGCTGTGCATCAACCAGTGGTACGCGTACAAGTGCGTGCCCCCCGGGGACTGCGCCTCCCACCCGTGCCAGAACGGGGGCAGCTGTGAGCCAGGCCTGCACTCCGGCTTCACCTGTAGCTGCCCAGAGTCACACACGGGGAGGACATGTGAGATGGTGGTGGCCTGTCTGGGCGTCTCCTGTCCTCTGGGGAGGGTGTGCAAGGCTGGAAGCCCCGGAGGCCACATCTGTGTCCTGAGTCCGGGGCCCGAGGAGATCTCCCTGCCCCTGTGGGCCGTGCCCGCCATCGTGGGCAGCTGTGCCACCGTCCTGGCCCTCCTGGTCTTGAGCCTGATCCTGTGTAATCAGTGCAGGGGCAAGAAGGCCAACAATCCCAAAGAGGAGAAGAAGCCGAAGGAGAAGAAGAAAAAGGGAAGTGAGAACGTTGCTTTCGATGACCCAGACAACATCCCTCCCTATGGGGAGGACATGACCGTGAGAAAACAGCCCGAAGGGAACCCGAAGCCAGACATCATTGAGAGGGAAAACCCGTATCTCATCTACGATGAGACTGATCTTCCCCACAACTCAGAAACCATCCCCAGTGCCCCTCTGGCTTCACCTGAGCAGGAAATAGAGCATTACGACATCGACAATGCCAGCAGCATCGCCCCTTCGGACGCCGACATCATTCAACACTACAAGCAGTTCCGCAGCCACACCCCGAAATTTTCCATCCAGAGGCATAGCCCCCTGGGCTTTGCCAGGCAGTCCCCCATGCCCTTGGGAGCCAGCAGCTTGACGTACCAGCCTTCCTACAGTCAAGGTCTGAGATCCGGTTCCCTTAGTCACTCAGCTTGCCCAACTCCCAACCCTCTGTCTCGACACAGTCCAGCCCCTTTCTCCAAGTCCTCCACTTTCTACAGGAACAGCCCGGCCAGGGAACTGCATCTCCCTATGAGGGATGGAAATACTTTGGAGATGCATGGTGATGCGTGCCAGCCTGGCATTTTCAACTATGCCACAAGGTTGGGAAGGAGAAGCAAGAGTCCTCAAGCCATGGCATCGCATGGCTCTAGACCAGGGAGTCGCCTGAAGCAGCCCACTGGGCAGATCCCTCTGGAATCTTCTCCACCAGTAGGGCTCTCCATTGAAGAGGTGGAGAGGCTCAACACGCCTCGCCCCAGAAACCCAAGTATCTGCAGTGCAGATCACGGGAGGTCTTCTTCAGAAGAGGACTGCAGAAGACCCCTGTCCAGAACACGGAATCCAGCCGATGGCATCCCGGCTCCAGAATCTTCTTCTGATAGTGACTCGCACGAGTCTTTCACTTGCTCAGAAATGGAGTATGACAGGGAAAAGCCCATGGTATATACTTCCAGGATGCCCAAATTATCTCAAGTCAATGAATCAGATGCAGATGATGAAGATAATTACGGAGCCAGACTGAAGCCTAGAAGGTACCACGGCCGCAGGGCTGAGGGGGGACCTGTGGGCACACAGGCAGCAACGCAGGGGGTTGCTGACAACACACTGCCCTTGAAGCTTGGGCAGCAAGCAGGGAATTTCAACTGGGACAACCTTTTGAACTGGGGCCCTGGCTTCGGCCATTATGTAGATGTTTTTAAAGATTTGGCATCTCTTCCAGAAAAAGCAGCAGCTAATGAAGAAGGCAAAGGTGGGACAACTAAGCCAGCCCCCAAAGATGGGGAGGCAGAACAGTATGTGTGAACTCTGTGTACTGGCATTATAAAAATATAAAAAAACAAGAAACAGACCATGGTAAGGTTGCCCACTAGGGTGGGTCACGTTTGCAAAAGAGGCCAGTAGGGACTGGTTGTTGGAGGGCAAGTAAAAAATAATAACCACAATGCTGCTGAAACAGACTCAAAACAACTCTTTTAATTTAAATATGCTTGGTTAAATTTCTTTGCCTGCATGCATTGTATTTTGTAACTAGTTATGTGGCATGCAGCATTTGGAAAGTTTTTTTCCCCTTATTTACCAGTGTTTGATTTGTGACTTTTGAAATGAATACTGTTGCTGAAATGAACTCGTGCTTTCACCGTGGGGTATGTGTATTGTTTCCATTGTATTATTATTGTCATGTTTTGCATTGCAAGATCCTCGAGGTTTAACCCATCTTTGTAAAGTGTAGAAAGAGCCCTCCTATCCTTAAATGAAAGACTAAGTATTAACACTTTTCAGAACTATAGATTCTGTATTCAATGTTGCTCTGAAATGTCTGAATAATTGAATGTTTTTCATGACAGTGGGTACTAAAATTAAGTCATTTTGTTCAGCACTTTAGGACTTTATTTTTTACAAAGTTTTGTTAAAAATTCTGAAACGTTTTTGTAAACAGTTTTGGTCTTCAGACTTTCATGAGGCTTCCACTTGGAACAAAAGGATCGCCTGTTGTCACCAGGACACTGCCGCTCTCCTGTAAGGAATGAGGTCCTAGCAGCACTTCTCAGAGACATTTTTTAAAGTTATTTATTGAAAAATATTCTATGCTTTTAAAATTTTAAAGAATTGACCTAAAGAAAGCCCATAATTGGACTTAGTTTTCAACCATTTAACATTTACCCCAAGTACCCAGTTTTTATAATTTATATAAAGTCAAATTTCAACATGTCTTACTTTCTGTCATTTTGTAGATCCTTTTTTTTTTTTTTAATACCATGTAAAAACTTTTCTTTTTTTACACCGAAGCTGTGTTTTTGATACTGATATTTTCCTATGCTGAATATTTTTCTTACTTTCAGGGAAGGTAAGAAAATACTTTTTTTACATTGTTACTTATGTAACATTCATATTTTTCACAGTTTGATATTTGTAACATACTATATGCTTTCTACTTTTAAATGCCAACAATAGAATTAAAATATTTATTTAAAATACTTTGCATTCATAGAGTAATTTTAATTTTTCATTTTCCCAGACTCTTTCCATGCCCAATTGAGAAAAGTCTTCACTTGTCAATAGGGTATGGCACGTTGAATGATATATGGGCAACATCATTTTCTTTTTAAAAACATGAATATGGATGATTGCCAGAACAGATATTTTAAGGTTGCTTTAGTGCATTCCTACCTGTCAGAGTTCTTGGACTTCCCTAGAGCCTAATGAGTCTAGACTAAGTTGGGTCTTAGGAGACTGTCTTTGTTATGAACCTGGTTTAAGCATTCTGGCAATAAATGCTTGGAAGTTCCCAGTAGAGCATGTTCACTAAAGGCCAGCTTTCAACCAGGCTTATAATAATAGAAGAGGCAATGAATTAAAGCTAATTATGGAAAAATGTCTGGGTCTCATTTTCTCCAAGGATTCAACTCCAAATTTTCTATACCCAGTGGTGGTTAGGAAGAATGACAGTGAAAACTCTGCTTATGCATACCTGTCTTTAATTTATTGATCACTCTGCTGCATAAATTCTAAACAAATTTTACATGCTATCTTAGCCAAGACAAACCCCTATTTTCATATAGTCACCCAAGAGTGAAACAATCCAGGTGAAGAGACGAGCCTAGAACAAACCCACGGATGTATAAATAGCTGTATCTGAAATAACAGGACTTCTGCAAATTATGTCACAACCTCAGAACTTTTTGTAATTAAATACCTGTCCCATACCTAATATTTGCTGAGAATATTATCCTCTCCCACTGGCTGTCTCTTACTGAATAGAAATTTTAACAATCTGTAAAAGGTTTTAGTATATAAAATATGGACAAGACTTTAGTAAATAAAATATTTTAATAATAACAGATTGAGATATGTACCAGAATTATTTTGTTATTTAATAATGTTGAGATGATTATTTTTGCTTCAGGTAGAAAATAAAATGTGAATATAACCTAAATTATAATATTCATATAACATGATTTTGGGACTGAGTGTAAGATGTTAATCTAATATGGGGCAATTTTTTGTCACCTGGGATGAGCCAACATGTTTTAGTATTTCCCTATGAATTTTAGTATTATGAATTTATGCACCAAATATGGGAACATGTTGATTGTTTTGCATAACTCAAAACAGGATACATCTTTTTTTTCCAAGAAACTCTGAAGCATCTCAATGTCCTCAAGGATATAAACTCTATAATTGAGAACAGAGCTAAAAGTAAAATGATAAACATGATTATAGCTGAGAGTTAAGGGTGAGGAATCTTTTGCCAAGATTCTCTATTCTAATTCTCTAAGAATTCTTTGTGAGATAGAGAATTACTATTCCCTTGATTAATCAATCCCAGTCTCTGCGTAAAACAGGATTTTTATTGGAAAATTTCTAGTCTTTCATCCTTCTTTAAATGTTTTCCATTGAAGCAAGAACAATACTTACGCTGTATTACAAAACAAATCAGAAATGTATGGAATGAAATTTTGACTCAAATGAATACTTACTGAAATAATGAAGTGGCATAACATTATTCTAGTGAAATGGGATTGAAAACAAATTGACAGGGTAACATGCATGCATGCTAAGTTGCTTCAGTTATGTCTGACTCTTTGCAATCCCGTGGACTGCAGCCCACCAGCCTCCTCTCTCCATGGGATTCTCCAGGCAAGAATACTAGAGTGGGTTGCCATGCCCTCTTCCAGAGGATCTTCCTGAGCCAGGGACTGAACTCGCATCTCTTATTGTCTCCTGCTTTGGCAGGTAGGTTCTTTACCGCTAGTGCCACCTGGAAAGCCCTGTCAAGGTAACAGTCCTCACAAATTAATCGTTAGTAGTGACCTGCTTCACAATAAATCCACGCCTTCAGAATGTTAATCCAGCCCTGCAAGGGTACATTGGATTGCCTGGAATATAGTCACTCTCTGGGGCTCTTGCTGCATGTCTGTTGTAGAGAAAACATTGCTTTCTTTCAGGTGCAAACAGAAAATACCTTAGTGGGCTTGTTGCAAGGAAAGGCAGCTTGGGGTTACTCAGCCACAAGATCTGTAGGCTTAGACTGGTGACACTGTGCAGGACTCTAGTCACTCAGCTCTTAAGGAGGACATTGCTATTACTGTCAAGGCCATTTCTGAAATTCCCTAAGTTAGCTGATTTCATTGATCACTTGTTCAGATACGTTCAAGACATTTGAGGAAAACAGCATCAGAAGGGACTGGAACACAGTTTCTGCCTCCCATGTTGCTCTTAAAATCTTTACCCACATGAAGGATGATGAGATTAACTGACTTAAACTATTGAAAACTATGATCTTTATAAATATTTTATTTATAAGAAAAAACAAACTATATCACCCTGTGACTTTATTACTTCCAGAAAACCCATCTAAGAAATCACTATGTTCATGCAAATGCTTTTTTATTTACTTGAATTCAGCATTATGATAAAACTAATGTGTAAAATGTGAAAATGATTGCTAAATTTGGAATCAATAATTCAGCAATGCACTTTTCCTTTTTCCATTATTTTATGTCATAGATTCAATTTAAAAAGGACTAACATTCCAAGATGACTAAATTTACATTCCCCTTAGGAAAAATAAGCCTAGAAATGAAATGTCTTTTGGCATACATTTATTAGAGCTTTCAGTGTGAAATAAAATATTAAAGTCTATGATTAATCTAGTATGTATTCCTTAAAGATATTTTGGGTGTAATGTCACATCATTAGTAATTTATATGGTTACCACTACTGAGCCATCCAGCAGTTTTAATAGTTTATCAGTCCAAGAGTTATAGATCAGTATTATACATTAATTCAGTATTTTCGTTTATTATTAATAAGGCAAAAGGCACTAGTTTCTGATAAATTTTGGTGCTTACAATTTTCATGCATACAAATGAATATCAGTGATTCAATTCTAACATGACCTATGCATCTATGATAATAACTGCAAACAAATGTACTTTAGACCAAAGACCATGAAGTACAGCATTCTCTGTCAACAAAGAAATAGAGATATAAAGAAGTTCAATGTCCTGGGTGAATCCATTTAATCACAAACAATATTAAGTTTTCTCCACATGTCAGGCAGTCTTCTATCTAGATCATGGGGTGAAACAAGAAAGAAACTAGACAAAGAACATAATGATGGAACATAACGTTTTATTAGATGGAGCTAGAAACCCATCAATAAATGACAAATACAGCAATCATTAGGTAGCGTCATGTGTAGAGGAGACAAATGCTTGCATGCCAACTAAAGCAGCATAAGGGCTAGATGTTGACATGGGAGTGTGCATGCTATTTCATTTTACTTGGCCCTGCTGTGAGGCTTGTGGAATCTTAGTTCCCTGACCAGGGATCGAACCCCAGGCCCTCAGCAGTTAAAGCGTGGAGTCTTAACCCCTGGACCACCAAGGGATTCTGGCATGCTATTTTAAATGGGTTGGTCAGGGAGGGCCTTTCTCGGGAGGTTACATTTGAGCAGAGGGCTCAATGAAGCAGAAAAACAAGCTACGGACACGTGTGGGTGATGCTGCTGCAGGCAGAGGCAGTGGTATGGGGAATCCCCCAGTAGGAGATCATTCCATGTTCAAGGAACAGCCAGAGAGTCACTGAGGCCAGACCATTGTCAACACATCAACAAAGACTGCACCACAGAAACCTTCGGGTCAAATGGATGTGAGGGTAAAGAGTAAGAATGATAATTCAGAACAGGCCCAGAGACAGAATGGTTGGTGAAGCAAGCCTTCATTTGTGTATATTCTATCACCAAATAAGTGCATCTCTAAATGCGAAGCAAGCCCTGCGAATGTGGGTATGTGCTCACCCTGCATTGATATCTAAGATGCAAAAGACAAAAGGAGAGATGTTTTTAATTGAGATGAATGTCTGTGCTAACACTGATTGATTCATCCGATCCTCCATGACCAATCCAAACCAGTAGGCGTATTAATAGGAAGCATATACAATAGTAAAGTAACCTATTTCTTTCCTGCTGAGTCATTGATATATCTGAAGTATGTAATATTTACTGATTAGAAGGCTGTATAAGTTTTAATTTAAAAAAATTGACTTCTATTTTTACAAAGGGAATAATTTATGAGGAAAATATTTCAAGTGGGAGGAGATAGATTTATATCGGTGGGAAATAATGGCAAAAGAGATATCTGTAAGACAGGACAATAAATCTATGCCTAAATTTTAGGCAACTAAAGCTTGTCCAAATATCTTACAATGAGTCTTTGATCATACTGAGTGCAGTTAACCTCCATCTTCACATTATTAATAAACTTTTTTTTCAAAGTTTGTTAGAATTTCAATAAGGATCCAAGTTGAATGTAGTGAACCAGGATTAAGATATAAAGATGTACTCTTGGCATTTACCAGAAAAACTCTTGGAAGTTTTTTTATGTACATATAACATATGTACAATGTACACATGTTATACTCATCATTATGTTAGAATTCACATAGACAATTGTGACAAATGTGTGACTGGCATCATACAGGTAACTTAAGGACTCTTCGTATCTCTTAAAAGAATATGCCGAACGGATGGACAGATTCGTCAAATCCTCATATGTCATGTGATATATTCAAGGTAGAAATACTTGTGAGAGAATCTCCATATCTGAAGATATATAATGAAAATGAAAAAACCCGCAGAATATTTAAAACCACACTGTATTAAGGGACACAATTTCCATGTGATCCACTTGGATACTTACAATTTTATTAGTTTATGAATCATGTTGCCCAAGTCCCAAATCAGTTTGCAAAGTACAAAGTGCAGTCATCATGGTCTTCTGGCAGAAAGTTGGAATCTTAATCTGTGTACCATTCTAGCCCAAATAAAATAACCACCAATGTACAAAGTTCTTTGGCAATGTCAATGAGTTCCCTGTTTCAAATTGAAACCATATTGTGTGTGGTACAGATGTTGATCAAAATAAGGCTCTGTTTTGCCACAGCCGTCTGCTCACTGAAGTCATCCTTTCCTTACTCTATTTGCAGTCTTAGACGAGAATGCTATGGAGAGCAGAGCTATTAGTGCTTGATTTCAATGTTGAAAAGTAAGACACCTAGGGAAATATCCCTTTGAAAGTGAAAGTGATGTTGCTCAGTCGTGTCCGACTCTTTGCGGACCCATGGACTGTAGCTTACCAGGGTCCTCAGTCCAAGGGATTTTCTAGGCAAGAATACTGGAGTGGGTTGCCATTTCCTTCTCCAGGGGATCTTCCTGGCCCAGGGATCGAACCCGGGTCTCTGGCATTGTAGGCAGACGCTTTACCGTCTGAGCTAGCAGGGAGATATCCCTTTAGGAAACAGTATAAGGCAATAAGTACAGCATAGCCTACTCCAAAAAATGTGTTAATTCTTTTAGAGCTATGAATCTGAAGATGTCATGTACTGAATCTGGGGTAATGCTCATCACAAAGTCAGAAGATAAGATGGACTCTCTATGGAACATGGCTTTGGATAAACAGAGAATGAAAAAATGGCTGCCCTCTTTGGCTTTGGGAGAACTGTCATGAAGCTTGATTTGATGATCTCTACTAACAGGAAACCATTCATGTCTTGAGCGTATTTCTTCCAACTGATGCAAAAGGCTTATGATTGCACGTGCTGCACACACTGATAACTGGATCTGGAGAGTGAATCAAAACCAGGATCATTTTTTTTTTCTTTTAAGTTTTATAGATAGCAATTATAGAATAGTGTTTCATGCAAGAGAGTGGTTTGGACTGTCAGTATTATAAGACAGGAAAAGTACGTTCACATTTAAAGTTGTCTTAATTTATGCAGCTTCAGATCAAGAACAGAATGAGTCCAAAAAATGTTCAAGAAATTTTGAAGTGGCAAAGTCAATTATCCATAATTTATAGGCAGCTTTTTATCCAAATTAAAGCACAGTTCTTGGCCACTCTGCATTTAATGGGCCCTTCTAAATAGATATTTGTGGGTCATCAAATTAAAGTATAACTTCTCCCTATAAATTAGTCAGTAAGTGGGTCTTAGTAATGCATATTTTCAAAAATTTGTTCAGTATTGTATGCCAAGCGCTGGGAAGAAATTGGTGAATAACGATGACTTTTGCCTTCAAGAGGCTTGAGATTTTTTGGTGACTCTACTCTCCTTTCCCAAAATACTTTAAAATTTGCATAGTTCTGTTTTCAAAGTATTATTTCAATATTTCCAAAACCATTTCTGTTTGTACTCAGGTGTGCTTTACATACTTTTTTTTGGACAATTGATATCGTCGATAACCTTCTAGGGACTTCCCTGTCGGTCCAGTGATTAAGACTTTTGCCCTCCAATTAGGGTACACAGGTTAGAGATCCCTAGTCAGGGAACGAAGATCCCAGACAGCCTCCCAGCCAAAACAAGCAACAAAATAAACAGAACTAAAACAGAAACAATACTGTAACATATTCAATAAAGAGTTTACAAATGATCCATATCAAAAAAAAATCATAAAATTGTTTTAAAAATAACCTAAGAGTTTATGGCAAATAAGGCTGAAGTATAATTTGGGTAAAATGACTGAATAATAACCTCTGATAAGTTGTCTAGCTATCTCAAACTTCCATTTGCCTTCCAATTCCAATGCTTTTAATTTTTCATTTTAATTTCTCTGGACCATATTCAAATTGTCATACGATCCATTTTTGGCTGTATTCTGTGGAAAGGAAACATTCAAAACTGTGAAGAAAAAAAGAATAACCAAATGGTTCATGGTGTTTTTTTTTTTCTGACATTTTTTATTTTACAACCATATATTTTTTCTAATTATTCTTAAGAAACTGAATAAAATACCTCTATGTGTCTTTGTTTTATCTGTAAATTTCCTCTGGAGTATTCAATATAATTTTAAATTATATTTACATTTTAAAACTTTCATTTTAGCAAATTGCATATCTCCTAAAAGGTATTGCATGAAATAACTTGCAAAAATATGTTTATAGGGTCATTCATCATTATGTTGCTGCTGCTGCTGCTGCTGCTGCTAAGTCGCTTCAGTCGTGTCCCACTCTGTGAGACTGCATAGACGGCAGCCCACTGGGCTCCCCCTTCCCTGGGGTTCTCCAGGCAAGAACACTGGAGTGTTCTTCTCCAATGCATGGAAGTGAAAAGTGAAAGTGAAGTCACTCAGTCGTGTCCGATTCTTCGTGACCCCATGGACTGCAGCCTACCAGGCTTCTCTATCCATGGGATTTTCCAGGCAAGGGTACTGAGTGGGGTGCCATTGCCTTTTCTGTCATCATCATGAGATAACTTGAAAAACAGAATCTAATGTTGTCAGAGATAAATAATATCATCAGCATTAATATCATAAAACAAAAAATATATCATTATACACTGAATTACACTCTGAATGCATTTTAGATAACCCGTTGCTGCATTTTTATAGTATTAGTCAGAAAACTTCATTTTATTTTATAATCCTATCAACATCAGTTACACTTCATTTAATAAGTACTAGTAAAGGCCACGGAGAAGGCAATGGCACCCCACTCCAGTACTCTTGCCTGGAAAATCCCATTGACAGAGGAGCCTGGTAGGCTGCAGTCCATGGGGTTGCTAAGAGTCGGACACGACTGAGCGACTTCACTTTCACTTTTCCCTTTCATGCATTGGAGAAGGAAATGGCAACCCACTCCAGTGTTCTTGCCTGGAGAGTCCCATGGACGGGGGAGCCTGGTGGGCTGCCGTCTATGGGGTCGCAGAGAGTAGGACACGACTGAAGTGACTTAGCAGCAGCAGCAGCAGCAGTAAAGGCCAATGGAGAAGGCAATGGCACCCCACTCCAGTACTCTTGCCTGGAGAGTCCCATGGACGGAGGAGCCTTGTGGGCTGCAGTCCATGGGGTCACGAAGAGTCGGACATGACTGAGCAACTTTACTTTCACTGAAGTGACTTAGCACAGAACAAAGGCCGATAACAAAATAAAATATATGTTGTAATAGTTTAACGGTAGTACTCTGTAACAAAGACAACATGCAGAATAATGAATGGGGCAACCTGATGAAAAAAAAAATTGTCTAAAGTATCAAACATTGAAAAATGTTTTGAAGTGTTTAAAATAATGGCTTTCATAATGTGCTCTGCGTGCATGCTGAGTCACTTTAGTCATGTCTGACTCTGTGCAACCCGAAGGACCATAACCTGCCAGCCTCCTCTGTCCATGGAATTCTTCAGGAAAGAATACTGGACTGGGTTGCCATGCCCTCCTGCAGGGGATCTTCTCGACCTAGGGATCCAACAAGTGTATCTTACGTCTCTTGCCTTGGCAGGCAGGTTCTTTTCCACTAGCGCCACCTCAGAAGCCTGATCTGTTTTAGTAAAGTCCTTTAACTTTGAGGATAATGGGGAATTTTGGAGCAATTTCAGATGTAAGTACAAGAATATTAATTTTGGGTTTCATTAAGCTAAGATGACTTCTTTAATATTTCCCCTAATATTAAAATTGGTTTTAAAATATCAGCATACAGATAAGATTGGTTAATAAAGAAAGTGAAAGATAGCAGTAAATCTAACAGTTGAGATATAATATCTTGTGAATGCACACTGATACAGACATGTGTTCACACACACCTTAATAAAGTCACTTGTTACTGTTTTTTTTTTTTTATAAGAAAATGGTTTTATTCCTAATTTTTAGTTCCAGTTTACAATACACTTTTACTCTGATAATGCAGCTTTGCGACTAGCAAAGCAGTTAAAACTAACACCCATAAATACAGGTGGGGAGACAATTAACAGCCACTAACGTTCCTCTACATAAACTATTCTTTTAATGTCATTTTTTAAACCAATTGCAAATAGACTACATAGTATACGTGGGCAAAAAGGCAATTAACTGAATCTCTTGAAACACTAAATGTATAATAAACAGTGCATATTATCAACATTTACATGATTCACATCAAAATGATGACATCCTAAAACGTATTCCTTTTAAAGGATAGATTTATCAATAAAATATTACATATCTTTTAATACTCTGGTACAATACTTCATATACTGCAGGAAAATTAACTGTAGGTCTAGTCATCAACTTAATAAAGGATCCTTTTCCATTAGCTTTTATTAATAAAAGAATCACAATTAGGTTATAAATAAACAGGCAAATTATTAATTACATGATTTGAGGTTTAGGATGAAAACTTGTAAAAATTAGTTTGATATACAGTAAAGTTATGCAACATACTAAAACCAACTGTTTAATATTTTTGCCTTGTGTGAACTGCCCGTAATGAAAAAGGAACAAACTTTTTAAGGATGGAAGATACAATAAACTATATTTTGGAACTTACTTTTCAAGAGGAAGAGGAAAAAAGATTTTAAAGAAATTAAGGGCTAATAGATCCTAATAAAGGCATATTGAAATCAGGGAGGCCATGTGCTTGCCATATAAAACTTTATTCCCCCAACAACATACAGAAAACAAAAACTGCACTGGGTTTGTACTTATGTCTACAGCCTAAGTTTCCCTTGCGGATTAATAAGCTACAACAAAGCACTTCACAACTGCATACCTTTTTCCACATTCCGCAGCACTAGAAAAAACCCAGGACATTATATTAGTTCTTAAAAACCCCAGTAAACCCTTAATAACCCCTTAATAACACCTAAAAATAATCTTGATGACTTTCTTGGGTGTTCCAAAGCAACTGGGCAAATCGAAGCTTCTTGAGTAGTTTTGCCAATTTGATACTGTTGAGACTTGAGGAAATAATCTCATCTTCTCAAATAAGGATTTAAAAACCATGAATTTTCAGTAAATATACCAAACATTCTCTTAATTCTAAAAGGCTGTGATGTTATTAAAAAACCTACAAATAGGGGTGGTTAGGGAAGGCCCCTGCGCAGAAACTACTGAAGCTAAGGTTCAGAACAGATGCTTACCAGGCGAAGACAGATCATCTCACACAGAGTGTGGGCAATGAACAAAGTTATTCCAGGGGTGAGGGGATGCTCCATCCAGGGGTAAGGAGAAACAGCCTTCAAATCACACAAAGCCTGGGCTGATAATTTGCTTCTTATTCTAAACTCTCTTAAACATTCTTGATAAAACAGTCCAGTTACTCTCAATTATATTTTTAGTTGCTCAAAGTCACATTTTTTAAATTGGAATATAATTGTTTTAGGGCTTCCCTGGTGGCTCAGATGGTAAAGAATCTGCCTGCAATGCAGGAGACCCAGGTTCAATCCCTGGGTCAGGAAGATCCCCTGGAGAAGGAAATGGCAACCCACTCCAGTATTCTTGCATGAAAACCCCATGGACAGAGGAGTCTGATGGGCTACAATCTATGGGATCGCAAAGAGTTGGATGAAACTGAGCAACTGACATGAATGAATAATTGTTTTACAATGTTGTGTTAGTTTCCGCTGTACAACCGAGCCGGCTCTATGTCTACATATATCTCCCCTCCCTCTTGGACCTCCCTTCCCCCAACCCCTATCCCACGCCTCTAGGTCATCATAGAGCATCGAGCTGACCATCCCTGTGTTATATAGCGGCTAGTGTTATATAACAGCTAGTGTATATATGTCAATCCTACTCTTCCAATTCGTCCCCTCCTCCCCTTCCCAGCCCCTGTGTCCACGAGTCTGTTCCCTTCATCTGAGTCTTAGAAGCTACACATATGATTTTGATAACAGAGCCTTCTGGCATTAGGTTTACAAAAAAATGTGACACACAGGCAGTACATGAATCTGAGTTATTTATGCCTATCATTTTTGAAGAATGAGCATGAAGAATTCTTATTGCAAGTGTCTTTCCTCCACACCGCTCACTGAACATTCACTGATCCTTCATTTGTGTAAGCCACAGCATCATCCGTCTACATCAAGACTGATTATCCAGCACTTGATTCCTATTACAAAATCTTTAAGATCCATGAAATTAAAATGTTTCTCTAAATTACAGTTAATTCTTAATTGGCTTTTGTAGTTCAGTGCTGTCACTAGTTGGAATAAATTTCTTCTCAGTAACTGCGATAGGTGCACGGATGTGGTAGTGTAAACAATAAGCAACTTTCACACACAATGTACCTTAAGATGTCTCTTTGATATGCAATTGTGAGCCACAGCTCTTCAAGCTTGTCATATTACTGTCACGATCATCATCCTCTGCAACCCTGCCTTTTGCGTTCAGCATCATGAGGGATTCTTCATTTTCAAATGGTAAACTAATGCCTTCCTGCTTCAAAGCAGGCTGGCTTGTCAACTCTTTTTGTTTGGCTAAGCCAGTGTTTGATGCTTGCCCTCACTGCCGGCAGCCAACCCATTTCATCCGTTTTATGACAGCTGTCTAGGCCTTGCTGAAAGCCATTCTCGACACCATTCGAATGCAATGAAATCACGTCATGGTAAACAAATTTCACTCTTTATAGTTGTGCTGCATAATTAAACCGTCATGGACTACAAAAGAATCCCCCTTTCATTTTTATTTAAGACTCCAGTGAATTTCCTTCCTTTGGAATCAGGAACCTATTAAATAGGGGTAGGCTCTGGCCCACACTTTGGAGAATAATCATCTCTTAGCCTATCAGGGGTTTTTCTTTTGCTTGTTATTTTTGTTTTGCATTTGCTGTATGTTGTCTCGTGCTGATCGTAGGGGAGCACGTATGAATGGTACACATCAATGTCTAAGTCTGAGGGAAAATGTGATAAGACATACTTATCTCAAAAATTTAAAACCCCTACAATATTTGGCAATAAGATATTCCTTTGAAAGTAGAGATTATTATTCCCAGTAATATTTATAAATACTGAGGATCAAAGAGTGTAGGTGACTTCTAATCCCCACAAAGTTAATATGGGTCAGAGCTAGAATTTTAACTGGATTTGAACTAGATTTCAAAGTTACTTCTTTTTCCACTATTACCAAACACTCACATATATCTTTTCAGATTTTAAAGGGTTTTCAAATGAGTTATTGAATGTAAGCATCATATCACACCTGTGGGGCTGACCAGACAAAAATAATTATCACAATTAACTGAGAAGAAAACAAAGACTTAAAGAGACTTGCTCAGATCACACTTAATAACTGACAAAGTTAACACTTATTTCCAAATAGACATATTAGCCCCATTTGAGCATTTTCACCAGTATATTATAAAGTATAGACAGAATAAAACAGTGGCATGATATGTTTGACATTAAACTTCAACTATTTAAGAAACACTGAGCCAGCAATTATCATATTAAAATAACAGTGTTGGTGTATGAATCTGGCAATAGTGAATGTTATTGGAAATTAGGAACCTTTATTAAAGAATCTATAAACAAAATATGACATTAAGAAGTTAAAAATACAGAGCAATATATAGACGTCATCATAACATGCTAAGCACTTTATGCACATTATTCTATTTAATTTAATTGATTTTATTTATTTTATTTCTCACAACTACCATATGAAGCAGTGATTTCATTCTCTGATTGAAATACAAGGATATTGAGGATTAGGGCTTTATTCAAAGTCATATAACTGACTAGAGTAGAATTGCAATTTAAATTCACAGAAGCAAAAGGCTAAGGAGAGAGGGAGAGATATAGCCAATAGAATACAGATCTCCAGAGAATAGCAAGGAGAGATAGAAGACCTTCTTCAATTAACATTACAAAGAAATAGAGGAAAACAACAGAATAGGAAAGAAAAGAAAATTGGACACATCAAGGGAACATTTCATGCAAGGATGGGCAAAAACTAAAAGGACCTAACAGATTCTGAAGGGATAAGGAAGCGGCAAGGATCCACAGAAGAACTGTTCAAAAAATGTCTTAGTGACCCAGATAACCATGATGGTGTGGTCACTCACCTATAGCCAGACTATGAAATCAAGTGGGCCTTAGGAAGCATTACTATAAACAAAGCTAGTGGAGGTGATGAAATTCCAGCTGAGCTATTCAAATCCTAAAAGATGCTGTTGAAGTGTTGCACTCAATATGTCATCAAATTTGGAAAACTCAGCAGAAGCCACAGGACTGGAAAAGGCCAGTTTTCATTCCAATCCCAAAGAAGGGCAATGCCAAAGAATGTTCAAACTACTGTACAATTGCCCTCATTTCCCATGATCACAAGTTTATGCTCAAAATCCTTCAAGCTAAGCTTCAACAGTAAATGAACTGAGGAATAACACATGTACAAGATGTATTTGGAAAAGGCAGAGGAACCAGAGATCACATTGCCAATATTTGTTGGATCATAGAGAAAGCAAAGGAATTCCAGAAAAACATCTATTTCTGCTTCACTTACTATGTGAAAGCCTTTGTGTGGATTGCAACGAATTGTGAAAAATTCTTAAAGAGATAGGAGCATCAGACCACCTTACCTGTCTCCTGAGAAATCTTATGTGGGTGAAGAAGCAACAGTTAGAACTGGACATGGAACAATGGACTGGTTCAATTGGAAAAGAGTACAACAAGGGTGTTTATCTTCACCCTGCTTATTTAACTTAAATGCAGAGTACATCAAGTGAAATGTCAGGCTAGATGAATCACAAGCTGGAATCAAGATTGCCAAGAGATATATCAACAACCTCAGATATGTAGATGACACCAACCTAATGGCAGAAAGTGAAGAGAAACTAAAGGCCCTCTTGAAGGTGAAAGAAGAGAGTGAAATAACTGGCTTAAAAATCAACATTCAAAAAACTAAGATCACAGCATCTTGTCACATCCCTTCATGGCAAATAGAATGAAGAAAAGTGGAAGCAATGACAGATTTTCTTTTCTTGGGTTACAAAAATCACTGGGCATGGTGACTGTAGCCACAAAATTAAAAGATGCTTGATCCTTGGAAGGAAAGCTATGAGAAACCTACTTTGCCAACAAAGGTCCATATAGTGAAAGGTATGGTTTTTGAAATCTCAAAAATGACAGCATGATCTCTGTTTGTTTCCAAGGCAAACCATTTAATAACACAGTAATCCAAGTTTATGCCCTGACCAGTAACACTGTATAAGCTGAAGTTGAACAGTTCTATGAAGACCTACAAGACCTTCTAGAACTAACACCCAAAAAAGATGTCCTTTTCATCATAGGGGACTAGAATGCAAAAGTAGGAAGTCAAGAGATGACTGGAGTAACAGACAAATTTGGCCTTGGAGTAAAAAATGAAGCAGGGCAAAGGCTAATAGAGTTTTGCCAAGAGGATGCACTGGTCACAGAAAACACCTTTTTCCAAAAACACAAGAGAAGACTTTACTTATGGACATCAGCAGATGGATTTCAGCAGATACTGAAATCAGATTGATTATATTCTTTGCTGTTGAAGATGGAGAAGCTCTATACAGTCACCAAAACAAGACCAGGAGCTGACTGTGGCTCAGATCATGAACTCCTTATTACAAAATTCAGACTTAAGTTGAAGAAAGTGGGGAAAATCACCAGACCATTCAGATATGACCTAAATCAAATCCCGTATGATTATACAGTGGAAATGACAAACAGATTCAAGGGATTAAATCTGATAGAGTGCCTGAAGAACTGTGACAGAGGTTTGTGACACTGTACAGGAGGCAGGGATCAAGACCATCACCAAGAGAAAGAAATGGAAAAGGCAAAATGGTTGTCTAAGGAGGCCTTACAAATAGCGTGAGAAGAGAAGCAAGAGGCAAAGGAGAAAAGGAAAGATATCCCCATTTGAAAGAAGAGTTCCAAAGAAAAGCAAGGAGAGATAAGAAAGCCTTCCTCAGTGATTAGTGCAAGAAATAGAGGAAAACAACAGAATGGGAAGGACTAGAGATCTCTTCAAGAAAATTAGAGATACTAAGGGAACATTTCATGCAAAGATGGGCTCAGTAAAGGACAGAAATGGTATAGACCTAACAGAAGCAGAAGATATTAAGAAGAGGTGGCAACAATACACAGAAGAACTGTACAAAAAAGATCTTCATGACCTAGATAACCACAATGGTGTGATCACTCACCTTGAGCCAGACATCCTGGAATTAGAAGTCAAATGGGCTTCAGGAAGTATCACTATAAAACAAAGCTAGTGGAGGTGATGGAATTCCAGTTGAACTATTTCAAATCCTGAAAGATGATGCTGTGAAAGTGCTGCACTCAATATGCCAGCAGAGTTGGAAAACTCAGCAGTGGTGACAGGACTGGAAAAGGTCATTTTTCATTCCAATCCCAAAGAAAGGCAATGGCCAAGGATGTTCAAACTACTGTACAATTGTACTCATCTCACATGCTAGCTAAGTAATGCTCAATATTCTCCAAGCCAGCCTTCAAGAGTACATGAACCATGAACTTCCAGGTGTTCAAGCTGGATTTAGAAAAGGCAGAGGAACAAGATATCAAATTACCAACATCTGTTGGCTCAGAGAAAAAGCAAGAGCATTATAGAAAACAACCTACTTCTGCTTTATTGATTATGCCAAAGCCTTTGTCTGTGTAATCACAACAAACTGTCTAAAATTCTTCAAGACATGCAAATACCAGACTACCTTATCTGCCTCCTGAGAAATCTGTATGCAGGTCAAGAAGCAACAGTTAGAACTGGTCATGGAACAACAGCCTGATTGCAAATTGGGAAAGGAGTATTTCAAAGCTGTATATTGTCACCCTGCTTATTTAGCTTCTATGCAGAGTACATCAGGAGAAACGCTGGGCTGGAGGAAGCAAAAGCTAGAATGAAGATTGCTGGAAGAAATATCAATAACCTCAGATACGCAGATGACACCACCCTTATGGCAAAAAGCAAAGAGGAACTAAAGAGGCTCTTGATGAAAGTGAAAGAGGAGAGTGAAAAAGTTGGCTTAAAACTCAACAATCAGAAAACAAAGATCATAGCATCTGGTCCCATCACTTCATGGCAAACAGATGGAGAAACAATGGAAATAGTAAGGGACTTTATTTTCTTGGGCTCCCAAATCACTGCAGATAGTAACTGCAGCCATGAAATTAAAAGACACTTGCTACTTGGAAGAAAAGCAATGATAAACCTCGACAGCTTATTAAAAAGCAGAGACATTAGTTTGCCGACAAAGGCTATCTAGTCAAACTATGGTTTTTCCAGTTGTCATGTAGGGATGTGAGAGTTGGACTATAAAGAAAGCTGAGCCCCTAAGTATTGATGCTTTTGAACTGTGGTGTTGGAGAAGACTCTTGAAAGCCCCTTGGACTACAAGGAGATCAATCTAGTCAATCCTGAAAGAAATCAGTCCTGAATATTCATTGGAAGGCCTGATGCTGAAGCTGACACTTCCATACTTTGGCCACCTGATGCAAAGAACTGACTCAGTGGAAAAGACCCTGATGCTGGGAAAGATTGAAGGCAGGAAGAGAAGAGGACAACAGAGGATGAGATGGTTGGATGGCATCACGACTAAATGGACATGAGTTTGAGCATGCTCCAGGAGCTGGTGATGGGCAGGAAAGCCTGATGTGTTCCTGTCCATGGGGTTGCAAAGAGTTGGATGCGACCTAGCAACTGAACTGATGGTTTTTCTAGTAGTCGTGTACGGATGTGAGAGCTGGATCATAAAGAAGGCTGAGCACTGAAAAAGTGATGCTTTCCTATTGTAGTGCTGGAGAAGATCAGCTTCTCTGTCCATGAAATTCTCCAGGCAAGAATACTGGAGTGGGTAGTCATTCCCTTCTCTAGGAGATAGTCCTGACCCAAGGTCTCCTGCATGTATTGAAGGTAGATTCTTTACCAGCTGAGCAGCACCTTGTCAAAAACATATTCTTTTCAGGAAGCTACTGTCGATGCTTTGTTTTACATTGCTAAATCTAAGGTTTCTCTTATACTGAGATGAAATTGTTTGCCCTTACAGTGTGCAACCCGAAAAGTCACACTCCAGGAATAAATAGCAAGCTCGTTTAGTTAATATAACAATTTCTAGAGCAGCCAAATTGCTATCTTTCTCAAATACTAAAGTTAAAAATCATCACATGATCCCTGGAAGAATCATTGCTCTTGTGAAGGGGAGCCATGTGTATATAATATTATTGCTCTTCAATTTTTATTGTGAAATAATAGAATACTTTAAAAAGCTTCAAATGAAATAAGTCAGACAGAGAAAGACAAATACTGTATGATCTCACATATGTGGAATCTAAGAAAAAGTGAACTCATGGAAACAAAGAACAGATTGGTGGTGGCCAGAGACAAGGGGTATGGGGGTGAGGAAATGAGTGAATGCGGTCAAAAGGTACACATTTCCAGTTTTAAGACAGATAAGTTCTGGAAAGAAAATGGGCAGCATGGTGACTATAGTTGACAATACTGCCTTACATATTTGAAAGCTGCTAAAAGAGTAAATCATAAAAGTTCTTATCACAATAAAAAATGTGTTATTATGTAAGATGGTAAGTATTAACTAAACATTTTTGTGGTAATCATGTCACTCTATATACAGTTTTATTTATACATATTTTTAGAAAGCATTATTTTGTACACTTTAAAACAATGCTATATGTCAATTATATTTAAATACAACTGAGAAAAAAATAATATAAAGTCTACAAAACCTCTATGGGGTTGCAAAGAGTTGGACATGACTGAGAGACTCAACAACAACAAAACCTACAAATTTAAAGCCCCAGATGGTTTCTTAGGCCTTTTTCTAGATATAAAAACTATAAAAGAATCAATTATTCATAAAGGTATAAATGTTTCACCTTTTCCTTAAGATATTTTATGTGGACACAGCCATCACTCAAAAATTTACTTTTTAATTTAAACTTTAACATCTAAGAATGCTGACTTTTTAAAAAACTTTTGCTATAAGAATACATTAAATAAGGTAGTGGCACTCTCAAGACTGTAAAACTTCTTTGAAGTTATCTACAATAATTAGATAAATAACAAGGCCTTAGGAAAGTTAACTTACATTTTCCCTAATGGTTTGCCTCTTACAACATTTCAGATTTTACAAATAAGTTCTAAATAATAAAAATGTGGTGAACAAAGGAGCATTTTCAAGCAAATCACAAAAAGAAAAGTTAATAACGATTAACCATTTTTCACACATTGTTCAAAAGTTCTTGCTTGAGTTTTGTTCTTACTTAAGTAATGCCAAATTATAGTATGAAGCCCACCTTAGTAACTACTCTTCAAAAGCTACATTATCCATAATTACTGGAATTAAATACTAAATTAGCATTAGCTGACTGCTATTGTACATAAATTAATTTTTTTCCTGTTTCTCTGAGTTCTATGATCTGTCTTCTTTCTCTTAGGGGTCAAAAGATGTTACAGTGAAAATAACTGTGGCCTAGAAAGAAAAAAAAAAAAAAGCTTTAATTTATTACAGAGAACAGTTACTTAGGGAACTCTATTGCTATAAAATCTTGAGTTTCCTTGTGCCCAATGTCTGCACATTGGAAATGTCATTGAACACTAACTTCAGTAGAAACTGGGGTTTGTGAATACAAAGCAGCATTTACCTTCCATGGATTTTTAAATGCTATTTCTCATTTCTCTCTCATTATCTGATTACCTGTGTACTCTCTTGGTAATTTATTTTGTTCTTATTTTCTCCTGGGAAAAGTTTAGTCAATTGATGTTTCACAATAATTACAACTATATCTCTTGCTGAAGCTTCTGTCTTGGGTGTAGGTGACAGTACAAGGGGATTTGGGAAGCTAGAGGATTAGGGGTGTGCTCCCTTGACGCTGCCCATTGGACTCCTTTTTCACCCATCACAACCTCTGGGGGTTCAGGTTGTAGAGCAACCCCTCAGCTTGATGTCTGCTCTCATCTCATTATCTTCCTTTAAAAATCCCTTTGCCACTCTATCAGTTACTCAAGGTTTCTGAATGATAGTGTCTTTAACCCTCCCTTTTAAGTGATTGAAAAACTTAAAGAGGATATGTAAATGAATATGTTAGTCACTCAGTCGTGTCTGACTCTTTCCAAGTCCATGGACTTTAGCCCACAGGCTCTTCTGCCCATGGAATTCTCCAGGCAAAAATACTGAAGTGGGTTGCCATTCCCTTCTCCAGAGGGTCTTCCTGAACCAGAGATTGAACCTGGGTCTCCCACATTGGAGGCAGGCAGATTCTTTATCATCTGAATCACCAGGGAAATACCACCCCTGCAAACAGAATATATGAAAAGACAAATGTACACTGTAAAGCAAAATACAAATATATTTAGAATTGCCTCACAGATGGGGCTTCTCTGGTGGCTCACACAGTAAAGAATCTGCCTGCAATGCCGGAGATCTGGATTCAATACCTGGGTCCTGAAGGTCCCCTGGAGAAGGAAATGGCAACCCACTCCAGTATTCTTGCCTGGAGAATTCCATGGACAGAGGAGCCTGCAGGGCTACAGTCCATGGGGTCACAAAGAGTCGGACACAACTGAGTGACTAACACATTCACTTTTCACAAATATCTTATTTTCAACTCTTGAATGTGTGGATACTTTCTTTTAAATTTTTCTAAAGACTAGATAAATCATTTTTCAATAGAAAAGAGAATGGTTTAAAACATCTAATTAGAATTCACTTCAAAATAATACATTACACTTCCCTATTTTGAATTACTTATAAGGACACAGTCTACTATAGAAAATATACAGCATAATTCTTATTGAATTCTTCATTTCATGATATAATATGTGGTCCCTCAGTAAAAGAGAAAGAAGATATTTTGAGATGTAATTACTGTATTTTTTTTTTCTTTTTGACTAAAGAATATAGATGATTAGGGTATAGTGTCTGTCCTTGGACAAGAGATGAAGTAGGTGGAGAAAGGACACAAGATATTCTGGGGTTTTAAAGTAACTTTATTGTATACGATAGGATATTAATTAAAACACTAATAAATGTTATTCTTCTTTTGAGTTTAAAGACAGAAAACATTGCTTTCAGGCATTGGGAGTGAGCTCCTGGGGTCATGTTCTGACTTTAGCAACAGCCAATTGCGATCCCATTTCTTTGGCTTAAAGCTAGTCTTGATTGCTTTGGGTGATGAATTGGTAGACTCTATGGATGACTTCATAGTTGGAGCAGTATCTTTCTGCTCTGACACTGTTTTGGTATTTAGTAAACTGTGAGCTGTTCTTAAAATATTGCCAATGATTCTAAAGAAGCCTAGTGCTAAGATTAAAATGTGGGTTTAATATAAACATTTTTATCACAATTTCTTTATTTACATTAACAAGACAGCCATTTCATTGACCCTATTTCCAAAACTTTTTATCCCACTGGTACAAGATACAGAAATTTATTTGTGTTTTTATCCATGTATTAATCCATGTTACTGATTAAATTTCAGTATAGGAAGTGAACTGACTCTCATTAAAACCTTTTGATATAGGCATATAAATCTTAGACTAAAAAAAGAACTACAACCAGAAGAGTCTAATAAAAATATCTATCCTTTTATGGAAGATACTTATATGATAATATCAGGTTCATCTACATGGAAGCCAGACCAGGAAACATGTAAATCCATGGCAGTGTATTTTTGTAATCAGCTGTAATATTTCCTCATTTCTGTCATGTCTACTCAAAGTTTTTCTGTCAGCCTTAAGAACTTAGTTTCAGGACAGGTGAAAAGTTATATAAATTTATTTTGGAAAAAAATAATCACGAGACTGATTGTGTGATCTCAAATTGTGGTTGGATCTTCTTGCAAGGACGATCTCTGCAGGAAACTTTTCTCATCTTACTGACATCACGTTTGGCCATGGGAATTACTTTTGCCAATTAAATGTGAATGGAAACAATGACACTTCTGAGCAAATGTTTCAAAGGCATCTCCTAGATCCACCATCATTCTTCTTTCTGTCTTATTCAAGACAGAAGCTGAGCCTTCCCCTGGGTAGCAGAATGGTGAACACATGGAGCAGAGCTGCAATGAGTGTTAATGAGAAAGAGAAAAAACCTTTCTTTGTTGTAGCCATTGAGATGTTGGGGTGATTTGTTATTGTAGTGTAGCATATTGAAAGCAAATGGATACAGATAAGCTCATGAAACGAAGATGTGAATAGTTCTGAACTTCAAGTTTAATAAGGTAAGATATTATTAGAACTAATTGCAATGAGGATATTATGTGATATAGAAATTGCAGAATAACCCTTTATACTCTTTCATCACTGAGATTATTTCATTGAAATATCTTGGCATATAGGTAATGTAAAAGTATTAAGACAGAAAGTCATAATTCTACTTTTACCTCCCAATAGATGAGAGCAAGTGAGAAGTAATTTGTTTGCATTTTTCAGAGGTACACTTAGCATCTGTTGATTGAATTATTAACATGCCTACTGAATCAGCGTGTTGCTGCTTCTTTTCCTTTGGTGACAATTAAGAAGCACCAGTTTGTAGATTCTCTTTCCTCCTGTAACAGAAGTTTAATTTATTCTCTATCATTAAAAACTGCATTGCAGAGCAACACATTAAAATATTCAGCAGAGGATAATTAGGCTTCTCTGTTGTATATGCAATAATAATGCTTGAAACCACTTCAAAATTAGGTAGGTAAACTCAGTCTAGAGGAAAACAAACTTCTTTGTCTTAACAGCTAATTCAGACAACCAAGAGATGCACAGCCCCCTGTAGATACTTTTGTTTTCTCCTAACTCTATTTCTCAGTCTTCTAATTAATAACAGAATCCAAACTACATAATTTTCTTTGTCTGAGATAGAAATTTCCCCAGTGGCTCTTAGTGAAGGGGCAGAAAAATCAGCAATGATCCAGAAAATCTAATAGCAGATTTTGCCATTTAAAAAAAACAGAATTTCAATTCAGTAATTAATGTTGTTACTTAAAAGCCAGGGACATTAAGGCATCAAAACTAAGAGGCCCAGAACAAAGTTTCTCCAATGACTTCAAAATATTTTGATTAACTAGTCTCTGCCTGGTTTTTAAAAAAAGACAGTACTTGGAACAAAAGACAAAATTTAATCCTGTTGCCAGCTAATCTTTTTTCCCCCTCATTTAGTGGTAAATTAACCTCCTGACTATTTTATTTCCAAGGCACAAATATAATTTGACTCAGCTGAAGTTTTATAGTTTGGTAGCAAACTAGATAAATTTTAAATGCGTACTTGTACAAATGTTATGCTCTTTGAAGGTTTTGGATCCTAGTACCTTACACTTAGCTGGACTTCCTGTAGAGAGAGGAAATTTTTTCTCCCTCCAAACAATTTACAAAGGCCAAAGGTTTCCAGGGAAAAATAAAAGAAAACTGAAGAAAAGCTGATCTTTTGCACAACCCTAATGGAGTACAGAAAAAAAAAAGTTTAGAACAGAACTGAAAATCCATGAAATGTTCTGTGTCCCAGAGGATAACAATGGCTAGTCTTGAATGCTCAACAGATTTTCCATTACAATTTTTTAGGGATGAGTATTTTATCTTAATAGTAAAATAGTTCTTTGTGTTCCTGTGACTCTCATTAAGATACTCAGAGAAAACACTTATTCATTGTCTTTATCCTCCTTAGGTAGAAAAGTCTGGATTTAAGTGTTTTTTGTTTGTTTGTTTGTTTCATAGTCATTTTCCATAGTCAAGAAGTCATCATAAATCCCCATGAACCCTTACTAGAATTTTTAAAAAGATTATAATGTCTTGCTTTAGATGGAGAATTTCTGGGAAAATATTATTTCAGTAAGACTAGATCAAGCAAAAAGAGGATCTCAGATTTTATGACAGTTTTCATAAATAATCCCGAAGAACATAATTCTTAACTTCTAGTTCATTAATAAGAAATCGTATGTTTTCAACGAATGTAAAAGATTTTAAAACTAGACAAAACTGAATAGTATTTTTTGTAAAATTTTAATAAAAAACATTGCCTTCAAAAGAAGAAATAGTTTTCATACATCATTGTGAAAGGAAAAAGCCCAACACTTTTAAACATAAGCATACTCATCATGTAAAATAGTGTGGCTTCACACTATATTCATGCATAGCTTGAAACATAGCTAACTATGAAAGTTGTCTCTTTGAGCAAAAAGTATAGTTCCCATTTTCAAAATAGCCAAATGACTCTCTAAAACCATCATTTAAAAAGTAACAGCAAATTAATATTCTATGTCAAGATATTTAATGTGTTATAGTCAAGATCCAAATCTAATATCCTTCCTAATGTATTGCATAAAAAAGAATAGTATACACATTTTCATATAGGTACTCATATGTAGATATGTTAAATTATAATTTGTTAAGTAAGAAAAGCCCAAACTCACCTTTTCATAAATAGTATATGCCAGTAATGCTTCTTAAAAGAGTTTCATGTAAACAATAATAGAGGACAATATGTTGCCTGATGAAACTAACTGAACATTGGAAAGTTATTTTATCAGATAAAATAAGATTGTAGGGGGAGGTGTGGTGTTCCCTGGTGACTCATTGGTAAAGAATCCACCTGCCAATGCAGGAGACTCAGGTTCTATCCCTGGTCCAGGAAGATCCCCTACTCCAGTATTCTTTCCAAGAGAACCCCATGGAGCCTGGCTGACCACAGTCCATGAGGTCACAGAGAGTTGGACACAACTTAGAGACTGAAAAACAACCACCACCACAACAGGAGGAGGAGGTGTAAGAGAAGATCCTTAGCACAAGTTGGTCAGTTGGTCTTGAAGCAATTAGGATTAATTTGCAACATTTCTGAAAACATGAAGTAATTTCCCCTTGTGATATTTTCCTTCATTAAGGGATATTGTATAGAATAATGACCTACCAAATCCTCTGAGAATTCAGCAGTTAGGGATATCAGGGTTTGGAGGAAGCGTGGGTTGCTTGTGTTTGTAGCCATCAGGAGTTTAGTTGTCACTTTTGAAGAAAGATGAGTAATTCATATCCCATTGCTTTCATCATTCCCTTTCTATATACTTTCAACAATGGGCATTCTGTATGGACTGAGTGAAGGGAATCAAAACTGAGAAGTTTCCAGGGAATTACATGCGCTGGGTTCTTAGCAGTTTCCTGCTACTTTCCTAGGATCCTGTGTGGAATAAGATAAATCACACTCCTGAATCAGTTTCCAAATGTATATGTTTACCTTCTGACATTCTTTTTTAAAAATAGTTGATTGTTTCAAGTCTTGGATGCAGCACGTGGCATTTTCATTGCATCTTGTGGGATCTTTGTGGTACATGGATTCTCTAGTGGTGCTGCACAGGCTTAGCTGCTCTGCAACACATGGGATCTTAGTTTCCTGCCCACAGACTGGAACCGGGTCCCTTGCATTGCAAGGTGAATTCTTAACCATTGGACCATTAGGGAAGTCCCACCTTCATTCTATTTCATTCATTCATTTATTTAACACACTTCTATTCAGCACCTTGTTTATGAAGGAGACAAAGATGAATAAGAAAGAGATTCTCCTCTGTACATCTTAGAGTCTAGAGACGCTGCACATCTCTGAGTCAAGGAAGAGTTTTGGGCATGTGAAAAAATGAAAGAGGACACTGCATTTGTTTCCTGTTGCTGCTATAATAAATAGGTCCTGTGCCAGCATTATTTCCTATTGCTGCTGCAACAAATAACCATAAAAATAGGAGTCTAACATAAGTTTATTATCATACATTTAATGGACGTCAGAAATCCATAATCAGTTTCCTTTGGCTGAAATCAAGATGGCAGCTGGCCTGTGTTACTGTTTTAAGTTTTGAAGGAGAATCCATTTCCTTGTTTTTTGCAGTCCCTAGAGGCCTCAGAATCCTTGGCTTGTAGCCCTTTCTGCCATCTGTATATCTGGCATCATGGCATCTTCTCTCCTCTCTGGCCCCTGTGTCCAACTTTACATCTTTTCCCTCTGACTTGATTCTCCCACCTCCTTCCTATAAGGACATATGTGATTACATTGGGACCAACTGGATAATGTAAAATAAACTCCTATCTTGGGCTTCCTAGGTGACACAAATGTAAAGAACCTGCCTGCCAATGCTAGAGATGCAAGACTCGGGTTCTATCCTTGAGTTGGGAAGGAGGGCATGGCAACCCACTCCAGTATTCTTGCATGGAGAATTCCATGGACAGAGGAGCCTGGTGGGCTGCAGTCTATGGGGTTGTGAAGAGTCAGACATGACTGAAGTGACTTAACACACACACACATTCTCCTATCTCTGGATCCTTAACTTGACCATGTTTGTAAAATTTCATTTGTATGTAAGGTAATGTACTCCCAGTTTCCCGGGATAGAATGTAGACATCTTTGGGGACCACTCTTCAGTGACCAATGACCTGAGATTGAGGAGAGAACAGTGCAAATAGAGGTTGGTGACTGAGGCAAGGATCAGTTCTTCTAAACTGGACTCCTGTATAAAGTCTGGATTTATTATTAACAACATGAGGAGTCCTTGAAGTTTTTCTTTTTAGTCAAGAAATTTATGTTGCCTAATGTATGTCACCTGTTCTGCGGACAATGGATGGGAATGAAGCAAGAATAAACATAAAGGCTTACTTGTTTTCTCTATTTTCATATATCCCTTTGGAAAATCAAATAAGTAGCAATTAGACTGGTGTTTGTGAGGTAAAATATTTTACAAACTTAGTTCACTGTAAAAAGGGGCATTGACTTTTAGCCTCTATACTAGAAAAGTTATTAACTGTGAAATTTGGGAAATAAGGGCATACTACACATTAGATTTTACGTGAGCTTAGAGTTTAGTGATAAACTCACAGAAAATGCATGGGTTGCTGCACACAGTTAATTGAAAAAAAAAAAGTTCCAACATTATGTAACTCAAAGCAATTACTCTAAGATATCATAGTCACAGCAGTAGTTCTTCACCATCATTAAAATTACCTCTTTAATTTGAATATTGTTCCACTCTCATTACTTACTTGAATGCTTATAAAGTTTTGAAATGCCCTCTTAATACTTCACTTGGTTTTGTGATGAAATATAGTCATACCACAGGTTGACAATCCCAAATATCTAGGTCATGTAATTTCTTCCTGGGATATCGTTGGAAGGTACTTTGCCTGAAATTCAGACATCCTATGAATCCTTGATATTGTTCTCAATGATCATCACATCCAGATCCTGAGAAATAGCCCTGCTAGGCAGATCTTGTGTTACAAACTTGATGTGGCTCCTGTTATTTCAAACCAGCATCTCTGCACACCTGCAACAATTCTGGCAACAAAGGAACACGACAAAAAATTCTTCTGCGAGTCTTGATGTATCTAAAGCAGTATATACTTCGTTATGTACTGCACGTGACCTGGTTAATGTGGGCACTCATTCCTCAATGAATGTGCATCCACATAGTACATCTATGTCCATAAGTAAATACCTGCAAATCTAAATGGTATTTAGAAATAACATAAAGAAGAATAACACTGAAGAATTGATGTGCCTAAACTCTGGTGCTACAGAAGACTTTTGAGAGTCCCTTGGACAGCAAGGAGATCAAACCAGTCAATCTTCAAAGAAATCAACCCTGAATATTCATTGGAAAGACTGATGCTGAAGTTGAAGCTACAATACTGTGGCCACCTGATGGGATGAGCCGATTCATTGGGAAAGACCCTGATGCTGGGAAAGATTGAGAGCAGGAGGAGAAGCAGATTACAGAGGATGACATGGTTGGATGGCATCACTGACTCATGAACATGAGTTTGAGCAAACTGCACGAGATAGTGAAGGACAGGGAAGCCTGGTGTACTGCAGTCTATGGGGTTACAAAGAGTCAGACATGACTGAGAGACTGAACAACAACACAATTACAAAAAGAAATCTAGGTATGAACGTGAGCAATCTGAGTGTGTTAGGACAACCTTTCTTTCATCAACTGTTAAGAAAATCACAACAGTTAGTTAAGAGGCCAACTAGGACTCATTTTTTGACACTTTTAAAATTTCACAAATATTAAACCTATTAATATAATTTATTTTTACTTCTCAACAAAGTTTAAGGAGCTCACGCAGGAAGAGGGGTGGTGAGAATTACTCAGCTTCTCTTGGTCACCAGTCTTTACCTAGTGATTAAATAGTCTGGCTCCAACCACCCAGCTCATTGTTTTTCTTACCCACAGTGTGAAAGAAAAATCATCTCTGTGCCAACCCCACATCATATAAAACCCTAACAATGTGTTGAGTGTGACTTAAGAGCCCATAATGTATTTTTCATGAAGGTAAGGAAAATCCATTAAAGAGATTAATTTGTGTTTGGAGAACCTACCTCTCTTCAGTCAAAAGTATTTGTTCTGTTCACTGTGGTTTTCTGATATGCTGTGATAGTTCAGAATCCAGTGATGACATTGCATCATTGCGTCTTCCACAGATGGATATTTTATAGTATTTAAACAGCTATTTCTCAAAGGGGATTATTGACTTGTTGCTAAACTTTCTTTTTTTGGTAATTATTATACTCTAAGGTTTTTAAAAAGGGCTATTTTTTCAGGAACATTCATGTCGTAAGAAGCTGCTGTTTTACACTCGAGTAATGTTTATTTGCTGCCACTCTAATAGAATTTTCTACAGAGAAAATTGTAATGTTTATAATGCATTTTAATTGATTAGTAACAACATAGATTTAGCCATTTTGATACAAAATGCAAATCATAGGTTGAGTTGAATTCTGTAGTTAAGAAATTTGAAGTAATAAAAAGCAGCCTTCATGTTATAAATAAAGTCACACAAACTCATTACAAGGAGGTGTGATCTGAAGAAAGGGAGCAGAGGGCATGGTTTTTATCCTTACACCACCTCAAGCTCAGTGATTTATATCTGCAGTGATTCTCAACTTAGCTCCCTGGAACTGCCTGAAGCACTTAGAAAATATACATGTCTAGGTCCTACCCTTACAGTGTTTCATCTAACTGGTTTGAAGTCTGAGGATCAATTGTTGTCCAAGTTATTCAGGTGATCCTAATATCCAGCCAAAGTTAAGAACCATTAGGCTAATGGAAGAATGGTGTTTTGTTGCTTAGTTGCCAATGTCGTGTCCAGCTCTTTGAGATCTTGTGGATTGGAGCCCACCCAGTTCCTCTGTCCACGGGTTCTTCCCAAGCAAGAATACTGGCGTGGGTTGCCATTTCCTTCTCCAGGGGATCTTCCTAGTTCAGGGATCAAACCTGGGTCTCCTGCATTAGCAGGCAGATTCTTTACCACTGAGCTAGCTGGGAAGCCCCTAAAGGAAGAATAAAAGATCTAAAAGTGGAATGCCCTTGTGAGAAATGGGCAGAAAGAATAGAAGGAAGCAAATTTTATTTTTTTCTTCAAATACGTCCATCGAGCAGCCTGGGTTTATGTTTTCTTTCCACCTGGGACTCTTCTAATTATAAAGCATTTCCATTGAATTGCAAACCAGGAATGAAAGTCTCTGAGACATGAGGTCTTCATTAGGTGTAGGTGCTTTTGTCTGCAGCTGTAGCTGCTATATGTTGCACAAGAGGATTTCTGCACAAGGACACATTCCTGGTGATGAAACCTAGCCTGTGCTCCCTTCTTCAAGGAGTCCTACCCAATGTGGGAAGAATGAGCTTTTCCTAATGAATACAAAGGTGCTGCCCGGGATAGTGGCAGTGCTGGAAGAGATGAAAGATTCATGTTGGATATTAGATGATTGGGTTAGCTGGGAGACCGTGCCCTTCACCAATCTATAGGCAGCCTCAAGAGAGGAAGGAGCAGCCTCAAAGAAAATAGCAGATCCAGCCTGACACTGGACACCCATTCAGCAGCCATATTCCACTGGACCCAGAAGCCATAGTAGGCAGAGCAAGAACTGTGCAGTCAAAGCAAGAAAAGAAAGACACTCAAATTCAGTGCTCTGTGACAACCTAGAGGTGTGGGATGGGCTGGAAGGTGGGAGGGAGCTTCAGGAGGGATAGGACATATGTATATCTATGGCTGATTCATGTTGATATATGGTGGAAACCAAGCCAATACTGTAAAGCAATTATCCTCCGATTAAAAATAAATAAATTAAAAGAGAAAACAAATGCACTCAAGGAAACTCTCATCTTCAGAGACAGCATAAGCCAAGACTTGATGCCATCAGGAGGGATACAGCTGTAATAATTATCCTTTGATATATGAGTAATAAATTTCATGTTTAAGAGACAGATGTTGGGGAGAGTTAATTTTGCTCTGGGTAAACTCATACAGTAGAAAAGTGATCCTACAGGGTTCTGACAGAAAAGATTAGGTTAGATACATAGAAGACTGCAGGAAGTAAAGAAACACACACACAATGACAATGAAACACACGCCACACCTTCAACATCTCACAGAATAAGTACATATTTATTTTATTAGACTTCTGGGATGTTCCAAACAAGCCATGTTTGAAACATAGGGAGGAAGAATGACAAGACAGCAGAATAATTGAGGATATGGGGCCTAGAGTCAGACTAAAGAGGATTTTAATTCTGCATGCCCTTTAGGAAATTACTTAACTTCTTACACCCTAGTTTCCTCGATCCAGGAAAAAAAGGTTGGTTGCTGTGAGGGTTAAATGAGATGATCCATGTAAAAAGCTAAGCTCAGAGCTTTGAACATGTTTAATACTTAATAACAGTTATCATGTTTTTAATTAATCAGTTCACAATCTTAGCTCAGCAAATGAGTAAACACCTTGACATTAATTCTTTGCCAACATATTATGAAATGTTTTAGAATTGTCCTCATTACAAAGTAGTGTTCTCCACTAAGGGAGTTCTTCCTTTAAAAAATTTTGCAGTTAAGTAAAATCATAAGCTTGGAGAGAGACAGGTTTCTGAAATATTGGCAGGGGGCCTGGAATTTTTAAAAAATAATAATTCTTATCACCTTTTCAATCATCTGAGCCACTACAATCACCACCAAAACACTTCTTTGTTACCATAGAGACCCATAGAGATATTCATATATTAAATAACAAACAATAATAGAATTCTTCTATTCTGCTCCACAAGAATAGAAGTTAGAATGAGACATTCCTATTTAAATTTCTGAATTAGATTTCTTTTTGCCAGAAAATGGCCATGAAGGAGATTTGATTTGAATGTATGGAGGATTCTGCAAGTTTAATTATAAAGCAAATTTTGGTATTTGAAATATAGTAAAGTCAGTACGCTGAATAAGTTGGTCTCATTGAATAAGCTGGTCTCATTGGGTGTAACCAGAAATTATACCTTTTTCTATAATGATCCTCTACCTAGCTATTCTGTAAGGGGGTGATACTTGCCCACCTTTTGAAACACAATTAAGAAATTTTTCTGAACTTTCCAGTAAGATTCTTCCTAAAATGTATATTTATGTATACTAACAGAGAAGGCAATGGCACCCCACTCCAGTATTCTTGCCTGGAAAATCCCATGGATGGAGGAGCCTGGAAGGCTTCAGTCTATGGGGTTGCTGAGGGTCGGATACGATTGAATGTCTTCCCTTTCACGTTTCACTTTCCTGCATTGGAGAAGGAAATGGCAACCCACTCCAGTGTTCTTGCCTGGAGAATCCCAGGGACGGGGGAGCCTGGTGGGCTGCCGTCTGTGGGGTTACACAGAGTCGGACACGACTGAAGTGACTCAGCAGCAGCATGTATACTAAAACAATAAAAGACCCTTCAAAGACATAATCTAAAAATTAAACTAACAAAAGCAGGATAAATATTCTTGGCTTATATTTATGTACTTGTCAATTTTGTTGGCACTATGAAATCTAATTAAGCTTTTGAACTTTTTTTTCCCTCAGTCACATTTTTTATTGTTATTATAAACTTCTGCCTCTATCTTGGGCTTCTGTAGTTCTGTGGAGTTTTCCTTTTTTCCTTTCTTCTTCCTTTTTTTTTTTCTTTCTTCTTTTTTCTTTTTCTAATTTTAACTTTTAATTATTTTAAAACTATTATTTTTTTTTACATTTATTCCTTTGCTTTTCCTACTGTTCTTTCCCCCTTGCAGCCAATCTTTAATGTATATAAATCTTCTTTATCTACCTCTATTTAACTTTGCATATCTATTCTTTCTTTCTTTTCTTTCTTTCCTTTCCTCTCAACATATTTGTTAGTTTTGTTTTCATTGCTTTATTACCCACTTGGCACCTTGCTTTAGCTTTGTTTTCATTTGTGTTTTAGTTATTTTTATTCTTAACTGGTAAATATAAATTTTTTATTTCTTTTGTTCACTATGTCAATCTACTGTACTTTAATTTTGTTGGACTGTTTTGATTTTGCTATGTGTGTATATGTATATGTGTATATTCTATTATTTTAATTATTATTTGCCTGATTTTGTAACTGCCATTTGTTCTGGGGTTCATCTTTGTTTTCTCATTTTTGGGTATTTGTTTTAATCTCACTTCATGCCATACCAAACCACTTGCAAAATCTTCATTCCTGACCAGAGATAAAGCCCTGAGCCTTTGGAGTGGGAGCACTGACTCCAAGACCCTAGAGTACCAGAGAACTAACCCTAGGGAGCATCAAATAATGAGAACTCACACAAAGGAAACCACTTGAATACAAGACCCAGCATCACCCAACCACCAGTAGCACCCTATTCCGAACACCTCATCTAAACAGCAAACAAAACAAAAATATACTTATTTAATCAGTTTCATTGAACCTGTCTCTAATGTATCAATGGTATAATTTCTAAAAAATATATTTTTTCTTCAAATTGTCTTAGTTTTCTCATAGAATCAAGTTGCATTTAAGGCTAATAAATTTTAAATTGTTGATACTATAAAAAAATAAAATTTTCTGGATATTCTCAGACAATAAATACATTTTGTTGACTTTAATCCTCCAACCAGTCTCACTTCATAATATACTTTTTTCATGTTAATATGTTTAGTGCTATAAATTTGTCAAAATTATGTAGTCTTTTCAAAGGAAAATCTGGTCTCTACTAGCTTTATCTCCTGGACTCTACTGCAGTCAATGGGATCACAAAGAGTCAGACACAACTGAGAAACTGAACTGAACTACTAGCTTTGGGTGTATTTACAGGTTGGAGTGAGTATCTGAGACACACAATCATTTTACTCTAAAGAAATCCTCCTAATTCGCAGCCCTCCTGTCCTTTTCATTGTATCCTCCTTTATATTCTAGAAAGGTGATGATTAAGAGCCAAGTACCAGTGAAAGAGGAGTGAAAAAGTTGGCTTAAAGCTCAACATTCAGAAAACGAAGATCATGGCATCCCATCATTTCATGGCAAATAGATGGGGAAACAGTGGAAACAGTGTCAGACTTTATTTTTTGGGGCTCCAAAATCACTGCAGTTGGTGATTGCAGCCGTGAAATTAAAAGACACTTACTCCTTGGAAGGAAAGTTATGACCAACCTAGATAGCATATTCAAAAGCAGAGACATTACTTTGCCAACAAAGGTCCATCTAGTCAAGGTTATGGTTTTTCCAGTGGTCATGTATGGATGTGAGAGTTGGACTGTGAAGAAAGCTGAGCGCCAAAGAATTGATGCTTTTGAACTGTGGTGTTGGAGTAGACTCTTGAGAGTCCCTTGGACTGCAAGGAGATCCAACCAGTCCATTCAAAGGAGATCGGTCCTGGGTGTTCTTTGGAAGGAATGATGGTAAAGCTGAAACTCCAGTACTTTGGCCACCTCATGCGAAGAGTTGACTCATTGAAAAAGACCCGGATGCTGGGAGGGATTGGGGGCAGGAGGAAAAGGGGACGACAGAGGATGAGATGGCTGGATGGCATCACTGAGTCGATGGACGTAAGTCTGAGTGAACTCCGGGAGTTGGTGATGGACAGGGAGGCGTGGCGTGCTGCGATTCATGGGGTCGCAAAGAGTCAGACATGACTGACAATTGAACTGAACTGAACTGCACCATAAAGGCATTCACTCCCTTTCTTAGAGCGTCCACCACAGGTGTTCTTAAATCTCTTTATGGACTTTAGAACAAGTTAGTGTTTAATGTTTGAAGGCCTTGGTTGAAATTCTTTCCTTTTGAATACTCTTGTATAAACTGATATTCTAGAAGGTAGATCTTAGCTACGACAAGGACTAGATATTTTACGCCAATTTTTCCCCAGTTCTTAAACTACTGTTCCCTTTAGCCAAACTAACTCAATTTGTATGTTTCTAATTGGTGACATGTTAGTTGGTCAGTCATGTCCGACTCTTTGCTATGTCATGGACTATAGCCTGCCAGGTTCCTTTGTCCATGGAATTCTCCAAGCAAGAATAATGGAGTAGGTAACCATTCTCATCTCTAGGGGATCTTCCTGACACAGGGATTGAACCTGGGTCTCCTGCATTGCAGGCAGATTCTTTACCATCTGAGCCACCAGGGAAGTGTCATTTAATATAATGCAGTTGTTCTTCACTCAGTGATGTTAGCAGAAAACGTGAGGTATAACCAGGAAAATTAATACAGCTTCCCTAAATCACTAAGTACTGAACTGTAGGTATTTTAAACCTTCTACTTCCTCCCTCTCTCCTCCTCTTTCTCCTTCTTTAACAAAAATAACAACTACTAGTAACTTAAGACTTTCTGTGTCTCAGGCAAAGTATCCAGATGCAGATAGTGTTCCTTGAAATTTGGCTAAGCATAATACTCAGCAACATGAAAAAATCCCCTTATAATGTATATCCAGAGACTGAAACCCCAAAATCAATCATTAAACATTTTAGCCAATACTTCAGGAAATTAGTTCCTCTGAAACCATTCCATCAGCAGTAGTATTTATCAGCTTCAGTTTTCTGAAAGAACTCTGGGCCAGTTTTGCAAGGTTGCCATGGGTAATTCTTATTATTTTTAAAAGAGTGGAAATGCATTTTGTTCTTGTAAGAATCCGTAAAATGTTTTTGTTCAATTGAACATATCCCGTTCTTTCTTTACAAACTGCGGCGTCAACACCTCCCACCTGTCAGAGTTACATATACACCAAGAGGATTTAATCATTTTCCCAAGCTTGTGTGGTAGGCTCAGGCCCCTCCTTATCCCGGGTACAATGTAGAGGGAAGTCCATATGCATAAGGAAGAGACTCATTAACTCTATGGCAAGTCTGTGGTTCAAAGTATCTATTTAATGGAGGGTCAAAAAGGGTTATGTAACTCTCATTTTCATCAACATTTCTAAAATGTTAAAGTAGGCTTGTTTTCTTTTTAAAAGAACAGGAAGGAGAAAAAAAGTGGAGATAATTCCTCTAATAGTATCAAATACACTTACAGGCAGACATGTGGGAATAAAAAAAATGTTATTTGCAGATTTTCAAGGGCTTAAAGCTTTTCAAATAAATGTATGCACCATTAGCATTCACTCAGCTATAAAGGCTTTGATCTTCCTTTAAAAGAAGCTAGGGGAAAAAAGAAGGGAGGGAAAGAAAGGAGTGAGAAAGTGAAGCTGTCAGCAATTTGAATGCTGCCAATTATTACACCACTTATAAAGAGCTAATTAAACACCATTGCTTCCAAAAAGAATCATCTTTACTCATTTTGTGTTCTTTTTTTTATTTATACTGTAAAGAAACTTGATTATTGATAAGATCCACATTGCAAGCTGAATGGGAATGTCATTGTACAACAATGAAACCATTTCTTTAGCTTACTCCAAGCTAGTCTATATGGGTATTTTGGGTTTAGGAATTCTATTCTCATGACTTCAGCTTTAAGTTCAGTTTCAACAGTTTGCAAATAAAATGTAAGATAATTGAATTTCTATCTGCATCTCTAGTTCTCTCTCTGTATTCATATCAGGACATAAATATAATCTATTACTACTTCCAGCAATTAATAATCACTGTCCTTGCTTACACTGAAGACCTACCCATCACTCTAAATAAGTCTTTTCCTCTGACTCATCTTCCCCCTTTCAGTTAGTCATCAAGGCATATTTACAACTCCTTCCTAACTACCTCCATGACGATTTCCTTCTTCTCAGTGTCTGCTTCCACTGTCTTTGCTATGTTCTCATTCCCTCTCTTGGGCATTCATGAAATTTGTTCTCCATTGCTAGTTTCCTTTTCATTTTTGAAGACACTCTTCATTGCTTATTTTCACACTGGAACCTGAATAATCTTGCTTTTAAAACATTTCCAATGAATACATGAAATGGAACAATACAGTAGAATGTTCAAGACAATTACACAGCTTCATGAATGATATCACAAGGCCAACGTCTGTGGGGCCACCACTCAGGTCAAGAAATAAAAAATGGCCAGAACCCAGAATTTTCCTCATGACTCTAACCTCATAAACCCAGTTACTGTTCAGGTATTTTTCTCACTGTCTTTGGACTTGGTTTTCTTTTTGTTTCTTCTAGAAGTTCTTTCTGTATTATGCACATAGGCCCCTTGTCCATCCATGTAACACATGATTCTTTCCTCTCCTTGACTTGCCTTTTTATTCTCTTTGTACTCTCTTTTAATGAACAGAAATTTAAAATTTTGATTTCAGTTTATAGGTCTATTTCTTTAAGATGACTGCTTTTTGGGTCCTGTTTGAGATATCCTCCCTTACTAATAGTGTGAAGAGATTCTTGTATAGTACAGAAACTTTCTTGTACAGAAACTGTATTGTTTTTTAAATCACATTGACCGATACTTTACCTCAAATTGATTTCTGTGCTTGGTGCGAAGTAGTGGTCAGGTTTCTTCCACATGAATTTCCAGTTGTTCCATCATCATTTATTGAAAACTTCATCTTTTCCCTACTGCTGTGTAGTGACAAATTTATTTTATGTCCTGCCCTTATATCTGTTTAATCTATGCCTGAACTTCCTCTTTTATATATTGTTGTATTATTTGTCTATTCTTACAGTACAATAGATTTAAGGGACTAGATCTGATAGATAGAGTGCCTGATGAACTATGGACAGAGGTTTGTGACATTGTACAGGAGGCAGGGATCAAGACCATCCCCCTGGAAAAGAAATGCAAAAAAGCAAAATGGTTGTCTGAGGAGGCCTTACAAATAGCTGTGAAAAGAAGAGAAGCGAAAAGCAAAGCAGAAAAGGAAAGATATAAACATCTGAATGCAGAGTTCCAAAGAATAGCAAGGAGCGATAAGAAAGCCTTCCTCAGTGATCAATGCAAAGAAATAGAGGAAAACAACAGAATGGGAAAGACTAGAGATCTCTTCAAGAAAATTAGAGATACCAAGGGAACATTTCATGCAAAGATGGGCTCAATAAAGGACAGAAATGGTATGGACCTAACAGAAGCAGAAGATATTAAGAAGAGGTGGCAAGAATACACAGAAAAACTGTACAAAAAAGATCTTCACGACCCAGATAATCACGATGGTGTGATCACTGACCTAGAGCCAGACATCGTGGAATGTGAAGTCAAGTGGGCCTTAGAAAGCATCACTATGAACAAAGCTAGTGGAGGTGATGGAATTCCAGTTGAGCTCTTTCAAATCCTGAAAGATGATGCTGTGAAAGTGCTGCACTCAATATGCCAGCAAATTTGGAAAACTCAGCAGTGGCCACAGGACTGGAAAAGGTCAGTTTTCATTCCAATCCCATAGAAAGGCAATGACAAAGAATTCTCAAACTACCACACAATTGCACTCATCTCACACGCTAGTAAAGTAATGGTCAAAATTCTTCAAGCCAGGCTTCAGCAATATGTGAACCGTGAACTTCCAGATGTTCAAGCTGGTTTTAGAAAAGGCAGAGGAAGCAGAGATCAAATTGCCAACATCAGCTGGATCATCAAAAAATCAAGAGAGTTCCAGAAAAACATCTATTTCTGCTTTATTGACTATGTCAAAGCCTTTGACTATGTGGATCACAATAAACTGTGGAAAATTCTGAAAGAGATGGGAATACCAGACTACCTGACCTGCCTCTTGAGAAACCTGTATGCAGGTCAGGAAGCAACAGTTAGAACTGGACATGGAACAACAGACTGGTTCCAAATAGAAAAGGAGAACGTCAAGGCTGTATATTGTCACCCTGGTTATTTAACTTATATGCAGAGTACATCATGAGAAATGCTGGGCTGGAAGAAGCACAAGCTGGAATCAAGATTGCCGGGAGAAATATCAATAACCTCAGATGTGCAGATGACACCACCCTTATGGCAGAAAGTGAAGAGGAACTAAAAAGCCTCTTGATGAAAGTGAAAGTGGAGAGTGAAAAAGTTGGCTTAAAGCTCAACAGAAAACTTAGTTCAGAAAACTAAGATCATGGCATCTGGTCCCATCACCTCATGGCAAATAGATGGGGAAACAGTGGAAACAGTGTCAGACTTTATTTTTTTGGGCTCCAAAATCACTGCAGATGGTGATTGCCTCCATGAAATTAAAAGACGCTTACTCCTTGGAAGGAAAGTTATGACCAACCTAGATAGCATATTGAAAAGCAGAGACATTACTTTGCCAACAAAGGTCCGTCTAGTCAAGGCTATGGTTTTTCCAGTGGTCATGTATGGATGTGAGAGTTAGACTGTGAAGAAAGCTGAGTGCCGAAGAATTGATGCTTTTGAACTGTGGTGTTGGAAAAGACTCTTGAGAGTCTCTTGGACTGCAAGGAAATCCAACCAGTCCATTCTAAAGGTGATCAGTCCTGGGTGTTCTTTGGAAGGAATGATGGTAAAGCTGAAACTCCAGTACTTTGGCCACCTCATGTGAAGAGTTGACTCATTGGAAAAGACTCTGATGCTGGGAGGGATTGGGGGCAGGAGGAGAAGGGGACGACAGAGGATGAGATGGCTGGATGGCATCACTGACTAGATGGATGTGAGTCTGGGTGAACTCTGGGAGTTGGTGATGGACAGGGAGGCTTGGCGTGCTGTGATTCATGGGGTCGCCAAGAGTCGGACACAACTGAGCAACTGAACTGTTCTGAACTGAACTGATAGTACAATGTCTTAATTACTATAAATTCATAAAATTGACTGGAGTACTTCCAATTTAAAAAAAGTGTTTCCCTGGTGCTTTGCTATATATCATTTTAGATCAACTTATTAAGTATGATACTTGTAATATGTTGTTATAGTCTTTATCATAATAAGCAATTTCTTATGTATAATTTTTGTAATATTTTTCATTATCATAAGCTGTTCTTGAATTTATCAAATGCTTTTCTCTATCCTTTGTTGAATACACAATTTTCTCTTCTGTTAGGTTAACATGATGAATTTTCCAAATTTTTCAAATATTAAAATAAGCTTATAATTATAAACTAAAGTCCAAATAGTAAAACAGTATTATTCTTTAAAATTTTGCTGGGTTTAGTTTAATATATTTGTTTAAAATGTTTGCATCCAATTGATGAAGAGATTGCTGTGTGAACTTTTTTTTATATTTTTCATGTTTTGACATCAAAGCCTGACTTCATAAAAACAATGTGGCAAGTGTTCTTTCTTCTATTTTTGGGAAAAATGGTGTTATTTATCTTTAAGATTTTAGAAGTAAATGTGGGTGAAATCATCTAGGCACAGTGTTTCCTTTGTGAAATTTAATGTTTACAATTATTTTTATTTTAATGAAAACATCAGATTTTCATTTTTTACTTTGTCAATAATGTTAGTTTTGTTTTTGAATTGTTCAATTTCATCTAAATTTGCAAATTAACTTGCATAAGATTATCTATATTATTATTATACATTATGTCTAATGTATATATCTTTTTAATATAAATCTATTTATTTTAATTGGAGGCTAATTACTTTACAATATTGTATTGGTTTTGCCATACATCAACATGATAATTAAAATAATACATTAATTATTTTCATGTGAATGATTTGTAGTGTTCTTTCCCATTCATCACTGATATTTATCATTGTGTCTTTTGCTTTGTATTCTTATTATCCCCTTTATTTTCATCACCAGTACAAAACACATGTCACTTTACATGGCTCCAAAATTCAATTGTTTCATGAATATGAATTTATGCATATAAATATACATATACATATTTGTATTTCTCTTTCTTAATTTTATGCCCCAAATAGGCATATCTATTAGTTCATATGTTCTGTACTATTCTATATCAGAAATGGGTTGAAGGGACTTCTATTTTGGAGAGGAGAGGAAATGAAATTTTTTACAACATAAAAAGTCAATAAAAATTAGAACTGTATGAATATATAGCAATAAGAAAATAAGAATAGCTATAAAAGATATTTGAAACAAGCTAACAAATTGGATAAATAAAATAAGATTATGTCATGGACCTCCTGACATAATTTGACACACATATAGACACACACACATATAAATATATATAACTATAAAGAAAGTTAAGGTGTTTTATATCAATACTCAATATTTGGTCTTTTCTTACAAATAATAAGAGCTTTTTTTATTAGAACAAGCAAAATTAAAATGCAACCTCAGGAAATATTTTTGGATATGTGCTTTGCTTGGTCGCACAGTTGTGTCTGACTCTTCATGACCCCATGGACTGCAGCCCTCCAGGCTCCTCTGTTCATAGGATTCTCCAGGCAAGAATACTGAAATGGGTTGCAATGCCCTCCTCCAGGGGATATTCCCAACCCAGGGATTGAACCCAGGTCTCCTGCATTGCAGGTGGATTCTTTACCATCTGAGCCACCAGGGAAGCCCATTTTTGGACATAGATATAACTAAATACATGGAAAAGAAAATATTTATTTGTGCATTTTCATTTTATTTACATTATGTAGTAAAAAAAGGCCAGTGTGGTGTGGGAAATGAGAAATAGTTGAAAGAGTGTCTAATTAGGATGCAAACTGGAGGGGGGATCTCCATTACTTTTTTTCAAGATAAGCCTCTGCTGAACAAATGGGACTATAGATTTTCTTTAAATAACAAAACCAAGAAATAAAAATAATCTCATCAGCAACAATTACTGAGTGCTTGTTATTTGCCAAGCGCTGTTTAAGTTCTTTAGGAGCATAAACTCACTGTTCCTCTCAATGGCTCCTAAGGTAAGTTATTAGTATTATCTTCAATTATAAATTACAAAATAAGTATGAGCTAACTTCAAGTTACAAAGTTCACAAAGCCAGTAGATATCAGAGCTGGGATTAGACTGAAGGTAAATCTAAGCTGTTAAAGATTATTCTATACTGTTGCAAACAATAAAAACGGTTTGTATTTGTATAATTCAGTGGTTCCTAAATTGAAGTCCTGGAGGCAGGGAACCTCAGTGGAAGTAACAGATATCTCTGAAAAATTTTCATGTTTCTAAATAGTGTGATAATTATTCATACTATTATATTCTCCTGTGATAAAGTTTATCTGTTTAAATATTTCTATGTATGGAACTCTCTTCTAGGCCCTGGTGATATAGCAGTGAAGAAAAAATTCTTCCTCTCAATGAGCTTACATTTTAGTAGAATAAGGAAGATAAAAAAATAAGTAAATAAACATGATGAACAGTATGGTGGATATATGATCAATAACCAAATGAACATGGTAGACAGTACTGGCTCCATCATTTTCTAGATGTGGTTTTCTTGGGAAAATTACTCAAATTCTCTCACTTATTTTATCTTTTCTGAAAAGGGCAGAGAATCATAGTATATACCTCACTGAGATGTTATGAAAATTAAATGAATGAATATTTGTAAAGATCTTAGAACTGAGCCTGGTGCCAAAATAAGCACTACCAAAGTGTATGTTAAATATTTTTTTTAATGTTATTAAATGCTTTAAAATAAGTGAGAGTAAAGAAATTAGGTATTAGGGTAATTAGGGAGTGGGGAACTTGGTATTTTAGGAAAAAATGATGAGGAAAGGTGTCTCTAATAAAGGTTTAATGTGAGTAGAGACATAACAAAAAATTAATGAATTGAGTCTTGAGGTATTGGTGAAGAACATTCCAGGCAATGGAAACAGCAGACCCAAAGGCCCTGGATATGTGGTTGAAGAGTGGCCTAAGCAAGTTGGATTCAGAATATCCAGAGCCCAGTACAAAGAGAGAGAATGGTAGAGAGGAGACTAGAGAGGATGTTACAGGCCAAATAAAAGAGACCATAGGAAGGTTTTGAGCAGTAGGCGTGACATGATTTGACTCACTCTATAATTTTCCCATTAGTTGCCACCAAGAGCTGACAGAATTTATTGTAGGAGGCAAGTACAGAAGGAAAACATTAGTCAGGAGTTATTGCAGTAGTCCAGAGAGGTGAGGTTGGCCAGAACTAGTTATTACTGTAGGAGGGCATGGGAAGTGACTGGATTCTAGCAGACTTTTCTGCTTTAAGCTTCAATGCCTCGAGCTGAACTCCTCATATGTCTCCCACTGGCCTGTCCTCCTAATTACTCCTTTACTAATCTTTTCTATCTCAGTTAATGAGGACTCCATTCTTTCAGTTGTTTTCTTCAAATACCCTTCAATCATCCTTGATTTTTGTCTTTCTCTAACAGCTTATACTCATCAATGACTCTCATCAGTCTACCTTTATTTCATTCTCTTCTATCCAACTCTCCTGCCACCTTTTGGGTCTATGCTCCTCTTATGTTTTTACCTATATCATTAAAATGACATTTCGATGGTTCTCCCTTCTTTATTCCTTCCCCCTTAAATATTTTCTCAGTAGAACAGGCAGAGAGAGACAGAGAGCCTGTTTAGACACATCAGATTTTATTAGTCCAAACCCTACATCAGCTTCCCACCTCACTGCTCATCTCCTGTACCTGGTCTCCCCTTTTCTCATTTTCACTACTCTTACTGCCTCTTGAATATTCTAGGCATACGCTACCATCATCTTTAGGATTTTTTTCTCTTTGCTTAAAATATTCTATCCAAAGAAAGTCATATTTCACATCCTTTCATTCCTTACTCATAATCATCTCCATAATGTCTACATTACTTCAGGAAAAATGTGGCCACAGGTATCAAGAGTCTTAAAACTGTGGAACATATATATAAGGATCAGATAAAGTCTAAGAACGGAGAATTTGTTGAGAAAAAATTTTCAAAATATATTTTGTAACATAAACTAATTGGAGGAGTAGTTTTCATTGTGACTAAGAGCTATGGTTTGATCTGCTAGCTAATAGTTATTGTAATTTTTTTACAGGTTTTTTCTCACAGGACAATGTATTAAAAAATACATCTGTATTAGAAAAAAAGCACACTAAATGAACAAAGAACTTATTAAGAATTTATAGCAACTGTCCAAGTATTTAGTAAAATGATATTGAGCTAGGAATAATGAAAATGTTTGAAAGTGAAAAATTTGAAAAATATTATAAAATAAGAATTAACAAAAATTATTTATTTATTTTTTACTTTCTAAATTTCAGTATCACTGAGCTTAAAACATTAAGCATCCTTAACTTTTTCCTCTTTACAGAAACTTTGAGTCACCTTTAACTAGAAGGGATTGCAAAGCTCAACATTTTCTTAATAAGGGGATATAATAAAAAGCCTAAGAACAACAAAAATCCTGTAGGTCTTTCAGAAATCTTCATTAATTCAATGTACATTTTAAAAGTAAAAAATAACTTCAAAATTTATGTTTTATGAAGTATTCAATTGAATCCAACCCATTAGTTTGATTTTGAGAAACTAAATTGAATTATTGAGTTGACTAATTTAATCCAGAAATGGTTTCCCTGTCATAAAGAAAGTATTCTCCTTTTTTAATAGCCATAAATATTTAATATAAATAAGCATCTCTTTTGTGTGTAAACATTTTATAATGTTCAAAATATTGTAAAATTTTACTTTTAATTACTGTTTATTGCCAGTAGCAAGGAAATAATTGTAAAATGCACTTTTGTTTCAGATACTGGTGATTTCTTTATTATAAATGGAAAAATTTAACAGAAACTTACTCTCATAAGTTTCTTCACTCTAGTTTTTCAGTTTAATCAAACACAGATGATTTGTACAAAGCTAAAATGTTTATCTTTTTTTTTTTTTGGTGTTTTTTAGAATCTAAAACAATTGCTTATCAGTTGAGAATCTTCCTTTACAGTATGTATTTGAATAATAAACTATTATAACATAATAGGGACAGATGGATGTTTACACCTAAACTGGATGATATATAATTTCCATGGTCATCGTTTTCCTTTTCAAAAGTCTATTTTGGCTTTTTTCCAGTTTCCATCCACTTCATTAATCCTTCATGAATTGTCCAACATGACAGTTATTTGATTTAACCAATTCAAAGACATCCTACTGAGTGAGTAATCAAGGCCTGCTGATTCAAGACTATACTGTGGGGAATAACTGTTTCAAACTATATTATTTCTCAGTGTATAATAAAGAACACTTGGATTTTAAGTTGAATAAAACTTGACAATTTTTTTAGGAGTCAAATAAATATCCTGTGTTCATTTTATACTTTTAAGTCTTGCATAATTTGATTGTTTACAGAAACAAAAAGCATTCTAGATGCTCAGTCAAACTGCTCTTGAACTCTGAAATAATATTTAACAACTGTCTTCAAAAATAAATCGGTTCTTCTTTGCTTTTTGTTTTGTTCTGGTTTTGTTTTGTTTTGCTTGAGGTTCTGGGAACCGTTCCACAGTTCTATACAGTTCTAGCAAGATGTGAAAAGATGTGAAGGTTGAGATATTTCCAAAGCAACAACTGTTTGCATATTAACCTTTCTGTTAGAAGCCAAAGATGATGGAAATGATCTACATATGAATGCACCATCTTTCTATTCAAACCACATTTCTTAAAAACATTTAAAGAACACCATAGAAAAGTTCCTCTTTTGTATCAGTTGGTATCTAGCACATGATATATAATTTCAGCCTTGAGTTCACTGCATTTATGATTCTTCTTGCATTTCAAGCTGTCATTAAAATCATTGTCCGTTTGCTTAATTATCTTCATCAGGAGTACGGAAATTTAAGAGTATTATGGAAGAAGCAGCAATTCTTCCTTACAGGATCTGACTCAGTCTGGAAACTTCTCTTCCAATAAAAAGAAATACTATATTAGGCCCCTTACCAACACTTTAATGGGCTCAGAAAATAGAAAAAAAAAAAAAGGTGTCACCAATAAGAATAATACTTCTAGATAATAATCAAAACAAGCCTGGCATTTTGAGCACAAAGCTGTAATGAAATGCAATTAGTATTGAAATCTTAACACAAGAAATGACTATTTCTGATCTATATGAGACAAGAGTATCCTAAATAGAAGTTTCAACAGGATATGACCAAGGAAATAAATGAATTAGAAGTTAATATGGACAGAGAAAACAATTTGTAGAAAATTAAATTTAATTATCATTCCAGAAACTGTACTTTGTAATTCTCATTCTATCTGCTATTTTATAAAAGCAAAATTTAAAAGAATCTTTTCATTATTCTTTAAAAAATACAACAGTGGAACATGAAATACAATTATAATCAAACTCATGTGGTCAGAAAAGACAGCCATATAATTATAATTCTTTACTGAAGAATTTTAACCTGATATTATGTATTAAGTTTGATTTCTCTAAAGATTGTTTCTTCTTATCTATCTGCAGTGGAATGAAATTTTCTTAGCATTAATTACTTAAAAATTTAAGAGGATAGTACCAATTAATATTCTCACCAACACTTTTGGAGGGTTCTCTTTTCTCCACACCTTCTCCAACATTAACTGGTCATAGACTTTTTGATGATAGGCATTCTGAGTGGTGTGGGGTGGTACCTCATTGTAGTTTTGATTTTCATTTCTCTAATGATTAGCAATGTTCAGTATCTTCTCATATGCATTTTGGTCATCTGTATGTCTTCTTTGAAGAAATATCTATTTAGATCTTCTGCCCATTTTTTTTTTAATTCAGCTGTTTTTTTGATAATGAGTTGTATGAGCTCTTTGTATATTTTGGAGATTAATCCCCTGTCAGTCACTTCATTTACAAATATTTTCTCCCATTTTTTCCAACCACTGTTGAGAACAGAGTGAAGGTTCCTTAAAAAACCAGAAATAGAACTACCATATGGTTCAGTAATCCCATTCCTCAAATATATCCAAAGAATACCATAATTTGATAAACTGCATCCCAGTGTTCACTGCAGCAGTTTATAATAGCCATGACATAGAAGCAACCTAAATGAGCATCAATAGAAGAATGGATAAAGGATACGTGGTATAAATATATGTATATAATGGAGTATTACTCAGCCACAAAATAGAATGAAATAATACTATGTGAGACAACTTGGATAGACTCAGAGATTATCATACAAAGTGAAGTAAGTCAGACAGAGAAAGACAAATACCACATAATATCACTTTTATATGAAGAAAATGGACAGAAATGAACTTATGTACAAAATAGAAACAGATTCACAGATTTCAAGAAAAACGACTTACAGTTACCAAAGGGGAGAGGTGGAAGAGAGAGGGACAAATTAGGAGCTTGGGATATGTTTATTAAACATATAAATAACAAGGACTGACTGTATACCACAGAGAAATCTACTCAATACTATATAATTACCTCCATGGGAAAAGAATGGAAATATGTATGCTTATAACTAAATGCCTTTGCTGTAAACCTCCAGTCAGGGAACAATGGACTGGTTCCAAATTGGGAGAAGAGTACATCAAGGCTGTATATTGTCACCTTGCTTATTTAAATTATATGCAGAGTACATCATGAGAAATGCTGAGCTGGAGGAAGCACAAGCTGGAATCAAGATTGCAGGGAGAAATATCAATAATCTCAGACAAGCATATGAAACCACCCTTATGGCAGAAATTGAAGAGGAACTAAAGAGCCTCTTGAGTGTGAAAGAGGAGAGTGAAAAAGTTGGCTTAAAACTCAACATTCAGAAAACTAACGACATCTGGTCCCATTCAGTTCAGTTCAGATCAGTCGCTCAGTAGTGTCCGACTCTTTGTGACCCCATGAATCGCAGCACGCCAGGCCTCCCTGTCCATCTCCAACTCCTGGAGTTCACTCAGACTCACGTCCATCGAGTCAGTGATGCCATCCAGCCTCTGTCGTCCCCTTCTCCTCCTGCCCCCAATCCCTCCCAGCATCAGAGTTTTTTCCAATGAGTCAACTCTTCACATGAGGTGGCCAAAGTGCTGGAGTTTCAGCTTTAACATCATTCCTTCCAAAGAAATCCCAGGGCTGATCTCCTTCAGAATGGACTGATTGGATCTCCTTGCAGTCCAAGGGACTCATGGCAAATAGATGGGGAAACAGTGGAAACAGGACAGACTCTATTATCTTGGGCTCCAAAATCACTGCAGATGGTGACTGCAGCCATGAAATTAAAAGACGCTTGCTCCTTGAAAGAAAAGCTATGATAAACCTAGATAGCATATTAAAAAACAGAGACATTACTTTACTGACAAAGGTCCATCTAGTCAAAGCTATGGTTTTCCCAGTAGTCATGTGTGGATGTGAGAGTTGGACCATAAAGAAAGCTGAGTACTCAAGAATTGATGCTTTTGAACTGTGGTGTTGGAGAAGACTCTTGAGAGTCCCTTGGACTGCAAGGAGATCCAACCAGTCCATCCTAAAGGAGATCAGTCCTGTATATTCCTGGAAGAACTGATGCTGAAGCTGAAACTCCAACACTTTGGCCATCTGATGCGAAGAACTGACTCATTGGAAAAGACCTTGATGCTGGGAAAGACTGAAGGCACAAGGAGAAGGGCACAACAGAGAATGAGATGGTTGGATGGCATACCGACTTGATGGACATGAGTCTGAGTAATCTCCAGGAGCTGATGATGGACAGGGAAGCCTGGCATGCTCCAGTCCATCAGGTCACAAAGAGTGGGACACGACTGAGTGACTGAACTGAACTGAGCTGAATGTATCTTATAAGCCATAGGAGAAGCATAACTTTTTAATTCCCAAATAAGTGAAAGTAAATGTGTATCTAATACATATATAAAAATATTGGGTATTGAATTACATGTTAAGAACACTTTAAGACTTGAGAAGAAAAGAAAGAAAAATAGGCTTCCTAGAATAAAGTACAAGGAAATGAGTTTAGAGTTTTAGCTCTGTATATAAACAATACCAAACTAGACTCTCATAGGAAGGAGAGAATTTCAAAGTAGAATTAGTTATATCTACCTAAAATTTCTAAAAATTGGAACTATGAAAGGGTCAGCTCTATCTCTCAGCACATTACTATTTAATCACTTCATGGGTCAAAGCATCTTTCATATCCTAGTTGAAAAATAATTAGGTATATATTCACATATACTTCTGTATTTCATAACTCTTAATACATACTTATTTTAATATTATCTGTTTAAGAAAATATTGCTTTGCTGGCAGTCAAAAGAGTAATACTTTATCCTTAAAAGGTCAGAGTTTAATACTGTTTTCCTCAAATATAAAATTGTTGGAATGTAAAGAACTTCTAAAGCTTTGGAAAAAGAAAATGCAGATAACTTTTTGAAACTGTTTTATCTCATTCAAATTCAAGCTCATGGTGCTGACAGGATCTTCCTTCCTAGCTTTGATTCCAAGAGTTAATTTGAAATGATACAGGATAACCATCCAAATGGAAAGGTCTGAAACTCTATCAGTCTACTTTCCTGCAAAATAATGATAATCTGTGTCCACATTCCAAGGTACAGTCAAATAGTAAAGCATTATACTAAAGAGACTAAACAATTTTTGTCTCTCATATGAACTTATTATCCTAACAATACTGAGTTTTCTCCATACCTATGCTAATTACATATGGCTTTCAGGAAGATACATTTTGAAATAGTATGTGTTTTCTTTCACAGAAACTTTAAGTACATATCCTGATGAATATTACTGTACAATAATTATAAAATACATAATTTCCTTCAATCTTCAAATTGTCTTTCTCTGTTTTCTATCTAAAAATATACTGATTGTTCTCAAAGTATATGAAAGAGAAGACATAATTAGCTTTAAAGAAGTGAAATTTATTCAGCCAAAGTTATAATAATAAAATGGATATACTGTTTGCTGACAGTGTTAAAACCTTATTTTTTTAAAAAAAATTCAAAACTCATAGTATTATGACTGAAATATAAAAATGAATTGATATATAATAATTTATCTAGTTTCTTGGTATGGTCTTAATTGTTTTGCAATTTGAAGAAAATATGGGGGGAGATAATTAAAGTGAATTTATTTTCAAGTAAATTTCTCAATACTTTTTTCATGTCTTTCACTGAATCTATTCAAAACTATAATGCATAAATTTGTTCCAGACCTCAATTTATAAAGAAAACACCCAAGCTTTCTTTATAAAATGTAAAGTAGAAGTTTTTACTTATTTGAGTAACAAAAGATAAAATATAGTATCTAAAACTTGGCTTTTTTAATTTAATAGATTCTAAGGAGTCTAAATGAAAACTGTAGCTAATTAATGTATTCTTCTATTCAACATAAAATCTTCAGGATGTATTTGGGATTGGTAAGCACTAGAGATTTAGTTTTTTGATGTTACCAGATTTGCTAGATCTGAATGTTTGTGTCCCCCACCCAAATTCATACTGAACTCTTAATCTCCAAAGGCAATGGTATTAGTAGGTTGGGTCTTTGAGAGGCTCCATCCTCAGGAATGGGATAAGTGCTCTTATAAAAGAGATACGATGGGGCTCCCAAACCCCTTTTGCGATGTGAATATATGAGCTGGGGCCTTCATCTATATCCATGTTGGTCTTCCAGCCTCCAGAGCTGTGAGAAATAACTTTCTGTTGTTTATAGGACACCCAGTTGGTGGTACTTTGTTGCTGTAGCCTGAGCAGAATAAAACCATTATAAATGAGGAAAAGTCATGCAATTATTTTTATGAGGTAAATAAAAATAATGATTTTAAAGTGTGTCGGGAACACAGAGAAGAAGTACTGATTCCTATAGATAGAAGAGATGATAAGAGTCTGCATGTGTGGGAGAATGGGTCTTCTAGAAGGGGGTGAGATTTTGTTGTTGTTGTTCAGTCACTAAGTCATGTCCAACTCTTTGTGACTCCATGGACTACAGCCCACCAGGCTCCTCTGTCCATGAAATTTCCTAGACAAAAATACTGGACTGGGTTGTCATTTCTTTCTCCAGGGAATCTCGCAGACCCAGGGATCAAACTTTTGTCTCCTGCACTGGCAGACAAATACTTTACTGCTGAGCCACCTGAGATGTCAAACGATACTAAGAAATGAATGTTTTGTGGGGGGAAAACAAAAAAAATGACATTGAGCTATTTCAGGCAAGAATTAAATTTAGAATAGAGACAGTATGGATCGAGTAGGTAATGTGCTTCTGCTCACACTCAGATAGTCAAAATAATCTCATGGACTGCAGAACCAAAAAAAAAAAAAAAAAATCTGCAAAATATAGCTCATGGCTACATAGCTGTTTCCAGCAAAAATGACATAGTTTTGCAGAAACTATGGAAATTGCTGGACAGCAACAGAATAAGATCGTCCCTTTTTCTATTTGTTTGCTGCTGTGTAACATACCTCATAAAACACAGTGCCTTATAACTAGAAGTTGTAAGTATTGCTCATGGTACTGAGGTTTGACTTGGAGCAGATTGGGTGGGTCTTGTCAGAGTCTCTCAGGGGATTACAGTCAGTCAGTGACTGGGGAAGAAATCATCTGAAGGCTCAGCTGGGCTGAATATCTACTCACTCACAGAGCTGAAGTTAATTCTTATTGCTATTTAGGAACTGAGTCCTGTCTACCGGGGTGCCTTTATTCAGCATTTCTATGTGGCTTCAGCTTCTCAGAGCATGCTATCTAGGATCTAAAAGCAAATCTTTCATGGGATAGGCAGTATATACTGCCCGTGTCATAAGGCCTGAGACAAAACTCTAGCACAGTCTCATTTCTGTCTTACTTTGTTGGTTAAAGTACTCAGAGATTTCTCCAGTAGTCAAAGGAATGGGAAGCAAGCCATGTCTCTTGATGAGAGAAATCTCAAAGAATGCTTGGCCATCTTTAAATCACCATAGTTCTGTCTCTAGTCATATATTATTTACATTCTGGCCTCCTTCCCCTAAAAATATACATTCACTCCATCCCAAGATCCTTAAAGTTTCATTCCAATACAGCATTATTAGCTCAAAGTTCTGGATCTTATCACCTAAGTTAGATCCAGATGTTATGATGCTCCTTAGGTATCTTTTTCTTGAGTATAGTTCTTCTCACTCTAAAATTGTGTGAACTCAATTGATATGTTTTCCACACCCTTTCTTCTCTTCTCAACAAAAACCCTATTCTATACTGATAAGAATGAGACAGGAAAACTACAATTGACATTCCTATTAAAAAAAAACCCTTAGCACATGGCAGTCACTGCTTGATAGAAACTCTGAGATTCCACCTGGAAAATATTACCCAATCCTCAATTAGTTCTGAATACTTCTTCCTGAAAATTTTCTGCGGTTCTTGGTTCTATCCCATGGACTCATGGTTTTGCCCTCTGAATTATCCTTCTTGGCATATGTTTGCAACCATATGGCCTTCTATGGCTGTTTGGAAAATTAAGGGGGCATAAGATCTCTTTTCATTTTGTACTTTCTCCATTCCTTTTAGTCTAAGCTATTGTTGCTTCTGATGATATAATTCTCTTTAAAAACATTACAGGTTTTCAATGACTATTCTTAGGTCACTAGATTATATAACAGACCCTTTCAATCTTGTGAAAGACTGCATGTAAGGCATCTGTGAAATGATGTCTTTAGGATTCTTAGAAGCTTTCTGCTCTTAGAGGATTAATCAACTAATCCCTTTGGCTTTTGACTAGCTGGAAGCGTGTTGCACTGCCACAGATCTTTCTGTGGTTGTTCAGTCACTAAGTCGTGTCCAACTCTTTGCAACCCCATGGCCTACAACATACCAGGCCCCTCTGTCCTTCACTATTTCCTGGAGTTTGCTTAAATTCATGTGCATTGACTTGGTGATGCCATCCAACCTTCTCATCCTCTGTCACCCTTTTCTCCTCCTCTTTAGATCTCCCTGAGGTCTTAACAAAGAACTTTACAGTTCCATGCTGGATGTGATATTTATCCTGATGCCATTAATTTTTTTAAACTTAAAATTGTTTTGCTAGAAGAGAACATGGATAAGAAACAGATGACTTGTTTTCCAACCCAGAAAGAATTTGCTCCTTTATATTTCCTGTATACTATGCTCAAAAGCTGAGCAGGTCCTTCTCTAGTTCCTATCTGCCTTTCATATTTTCTCACAAGAACCAAGAGAAGTGAATTGGCACATTTTACCTTCTGCTTAAAAATCAGAGAGATCCATAAGTTAATTAGGTACCCTTTTTACTTTCCACATTAATGCCAGATTTTCTGCTACACATTATGAGGATATCATTTTCTCTAACCACCAGCTACAAATTCCTCTCTGTCCTTTCAGCCCTCACCAATAATCTCACTGAGATACTTCCAGATTGTATTAAGAATCTCCTCTAGGCCCATCCAACTGGGCTTACCACCTAGTCCAAAAGTCAGTGCTATTTCCAAATTCCATCTTTTGTTGCTCAACAAATTACCTCCAAAATTAGAGGCTTAAAACTATAAGAATTTTATTTTATCTCATGATTTTGTGGGGCAGAAATTCAAGTTGGGATCATCTGGCCAAATCTCCTGCTCCATGTGGTATTAATTGAGGCCACTCAATAGTAACCAGCTGGTGGATGGGCCAGTCTAGGGGGGACCAGAGCAGTTTCACTCACATGTCTGACACTTTGTCCAGGAGGACAGGAAAGATAGACTCAGCTTGGACTATTAACGACAGTAACTGCGCATGGACCCCAAGCATGGTTGTCAAGATAATCAGACTTCTTATGTCGTAGATCAGGGCTCCTGGAGGGAAAATTTCCAGAGGGAGACATGGAAGCTGCCAGTCTGTAAAGACCTGAGCCTGGACACTGGTATAGTGTTATTTCATCATTTTTCACTGGTGAGAACCATCATAGAGCCTATCTAGATTAAAGGGGTTTGTGTGTGTGTGTGTGTGCACATGTGTGTGTTGGGGTGGGAGGTTTGTAAAGGAATTAACACCCCTATTTAATCCATTATATACATATTTAGCAAATGATGCAGGAGAGATTTATACATGATATTAGGCTTTAAGGGAAGGAGCCTATATGGGAGGAGAGATTGACACTTAAGAATAAGAGGATAATGGATGGGACAAGATTGGAGTTGAAACCAGAGGAAATTTGATCACTAGTACAAGTATTAGGATTATTTTTGAAAGAAGAGGTCTTGTTCTTGGAGTCCAAAAGGATGTGGTAACTATTTTAATAATAAAATATTACATGATATTGATATTAATAAGTTTGAATTGGAGTATATGATGACTGAAAAATTATATATTCATTTTCTAATTCTTGGATCTTGTGAATGTTACTTTATGTGGCAAAAGAGTCTTGAAAGATGTGATTAAATTAAGGATTTTTGAGATGAGATTACCCTCAATCATCCAGGTGGGCCCTAAATGCAATCAAATGTATCCTTATAAAAGGGAGACACAGTGTGACTTTACTACACCCAGAAGAGTAGACAATATGAAGATGGAACAGAGACAGATTTAATATGCTGGCCTTGAACACTGGATGGATAAAGCTACAAGTCAAGGAATGCAAATGGCCACCAGAAGCTGGAAGAGGCAAGGCGAGGCTTCTCTCACATAGCCTTTACGGGAAATGCAGCCCTGCCAACACCTTGATGTTGATTCCCTGGTTCAGAACCCTGATAGGACAAATTTCTTTTGTCTTAAGACTCAAAGTTTTTGGTAATTTGTTACATCAGCCACAAGTAACTGAGAGAATGGATTAGAATTATACAATTATATTTCAGCCCTCTGGTTCATGAAATCCCTTAGGTAAAGTCCTGCAGAGATCTTCATTTTAAACAATTCAGAGACAGCCTTAGAGTTTGCTTAAGAATGAAACAGTGGCATCAAGTTAAAAAACCAAGCTTTGGAGTCAGAAGGTGCTTTTCAGATCCTGATTCAGCTATTTACTCACCTATGATTCTAGACAAATTAATTGACCCTTCTAAATCCTGCGGCTATTTACCTTTTTTTTTTTTTTTTTTTTTGGCTTTGGACCCCCTACACCAGTTTCCCCTACCAGGCCCCCTTCCCATATTACATTTCTGGCAATCACAAATCTGTTCTCTGTATCTATGAGCTTGTTTTTGGTTTTGTTTTTAGATTCCACATATAAGAGAGATCATATGGTATTTGTCTTTCTCTGTTTGACTATTTCAATTATCATAATGAACTTGAGGTTCATCCATATTGTCTCAAATGGCAAGATTTCATTATTTATTCTGGCTGAATAAAATTCCATTGTTTTACATATACATATATATATATATAATATATATATATACACACACACACATATATATCCCCACTGTATACAATTGGCTCCTTTATCATAAATTAATTGACTATATATTATGCATGGGTTTATTTCTGGGCTCTCTATTCTGTGATTCTAGACAAATTAATTAACCTTTACAAATTTTAGGTTTTTTAATTGTAAAATGGGAAGAAAATAATACTCATTTTACAGTGTTACTGGGAAGGTAAAAATACAATATATAATATAGCAGCAAGCATAGTGGCAAACATTTTAAAAAACAACTAAATATGTTGTGTGTGTGTGAGAGAGAAAGAGAAAGACAGAGAGCGAGAGAGGGATGTGTGTGTATTTTGGAAGAAGGGAAACATACAAATTAGAGGCAGTGTGCAGAACACCATGGCTGATTAGGGGCTTTGGAATCAAATCCTCTGTGTTCAATTTCTGAGATTACTGCTTTATGCATTAATAACATTGGACAAATTATTTTGCTTCTCCATTCTTTAGTTTTATTCTTTGAAAAATGGTGATAATTATAAAACCTATTTCATGGAATTGTTTTGTTGATAAATCAGTATATAATTATAACCCATTTATAAAGTGCTTGGAACTTTGTACAGACTTATATTATATATCAACAATTTACTTCAGCATAAAGAAGTTCTAAATGTTGCTTATGCTCAGTCGCTCAGTCATGTCCAACTCTTTGCAACTTCATGGACTATAACTGGCCAGGCTCCTCTGTCCATGGGATTTCCCAGGCAAGAATAGTGGAGTGGGTTGCCATTTCCTTCTCTGAAACATTGTTTAATAATTTTGAGGATTCTCTTTCTCCATTCCAGAATTTTTAATTTTAATGTTCTAATATATATGTTAATTTAATTATTCTGGATCACATGCTACTTTAGGAATATTACCCAAGCCTGGGAATATGAGGAGTCTTATAATTTTATGAGCTGACTAAAGCAATTGACGGAGAAAGAAATGGCAACCCACTCCAGTGTTCTTGTCTGGAGAATCCCAGGGACGGGGGAGCCTGGGGGGCTGCCGTCTATGGGGTTGCACAGAGTTGGACACGACTGAAGCGACTTTAGCAGCAGCAGCAGAAAGTAATCGATAGTACTAATGTGGAATATTAATTCACTATTTTCACATTTGTACAGTGGGAAAAGGTCTTCATCAAAATTTAAATTACCTTTATGGATATGTGAGCTGAGAGATAAGGAATTTTTACAAGGGTTAGGATTTGTGGTGAATTCTTCTGAAACCTATAGAATTAAATATAAAATTATCCTCACCACTAAGGGTAATCATTCTTTTTTTTATCTTCAGTCATACTCATTATGATTGAATGATCAGGAAATCTTGAAATAATATATGGCTTTTCTTGTATATTTTTTCTTTTAAATACCTAACCTATAATTGGATATAGTGTGATAATTTTATCACAACTATTAGCACATAATTTAAAATACCTGTATTACATACGATACATGTATTTCTCCTTAATGAAAACAATGAAACTTCAGATGTTGAAAGAGCCATGAATTAAAACAAACAAAAAGTGCTACATCTACATCTGCAAAATACTAGCCTATAGTTTCCATACTTTCCTGCTCTCTATGATCACTTTTTTTTTCCTTTTTTTTTAAATTTTTTTATTTTTTAAATTTTATTTTATTTTTAAACTTTACATAACTGTATTAGTTTCGCCAAATTGCACTGGGACGATCTATGATCACTTTTATTTATTTTTTTATTGAATTATAGTTGATTTACAATGTTACATTAGTTACAGGTGTACAACATGGTGAGCACTTTTATTCTGAGCACAGGGTTACTCCACTCTACTGCAGAAGAAACTCGGAGAAAATTATCTACATCACACAGGAAATTTATATCTCTCATTTTAGGAAAAGGACGAGGAATGAGGGAAAATAATCTTATAGAATAGGGAGAAAGAAGAGTTAGATTTGAAATTTTGGTGGTAACATAGATAAAAATAATTTAATAAGACAAAGAGGGCAAAATCCTTGGAGTAGACTTGGTTATTATAAATACTGCAGTTTTTTGATGGTGAAAGGCACAGGGCAGTCTTCTAAGCTATGGGGCCTCCCACTGCCAGGGGGAGATGGAAGAAGTTTGTCTAAGAACGAAACTGGGCTGCGAGAGCCACACAGGAAGCCAGGGCAGTGTGGGTGGGTTGGGGTATAACACAGCTTCCCTTTCAAATATCTTGATAAAAGGAAGGATTAAATAAAAGATTTGTAAGCTTCAGGGATCCGATGATGAAGAGCAAGGGTAAAAAGCCCAGAAATGCATGCCTTGCATCCCTTAACTCCTTTGAGTTATAGTGAAGATATGATTTGTTAAATAAACATGAAATTGCATAGAGCAAAGTAAGCTTTAGTGTTCACTGTGAAGTGTAACAATCATTTAAGCACAATTCTCTGAAGAGGAGGGAACAAATGGAACAGTACACAGTAAACCACCAAAAGCTGGTCCCTTAATTTGCCCACTTCCTCGGCTAGAAGACCAAAAAAGCACAGAGGGGTGCTTGGTCCCAACATTCTACACTGATAAATGCAAAATGCTGGAAGCATTTTTACAGAACAAGATTATGGGAGTGTGAAAAATCCCACTCTCGATTGAAAATGGAAATGAATTAGTGTCACCAGCTTTGAAAAATTAAGACTTCCTCCCCTAGTTTCCCACTCTATAACCAGTGCGCTGTTTGCATGCATCATCTTTTCCAAGCAAAAGAAAGCCTCACAAGTCGTATGCGTGTGACCAGAAGAGATTAACCTGGCAGTTTATCAAGAGCTCATAATACCACTCAGTACTTTTTTCTTTTTTAGTTTATTTTTTCCTTTATGAAGTGGCAAGTTTGCTTTTACAGTTATAAGTTAACGCCAAGTTTGATACTTTTGAGATAAACAGATATTCAATTTCAAGAACTTTATAATTCCAATTATTTCCATTTTTTTTTACATTGTGAGCAGCAGCTGATTATTTTTCAGAGCACAAATTTTATTTTACATGCTTATGTACATATTCAGAGACATTATTCAGTCAATAAAAGATAATTTATAAGCACATGCTAGATGCTAAATGGACTTCCTAGGTGGCACAGCGGAAGAATCTGCCTGCTAATGCAGGAGACCCAAGAGATGCAGGTTTGATCCCTGGGTCAGGAAGATCACCTGAAGAACGAAATGGCAACCCACTGCAGTATTCTTGCCTGGAGAATCCCATGGACAGAGGGGCTGGGCAGGCTACATAATCCATAGGGTTGCAAAGAGTCAGGCATGACTGAGCAGGCATGCAGAGAAAGATGCTATATACTCAGCTAGGCTTGAGAGTTACTTTGAGATATACATATTTCCCTGTCTTACAGGTTCTATATTCCAGTGGGAGAGAGAGACAAAGAAGTAAATGGATATATCAGTGAAATAATCAAAATTGTGATTACTTTGATGAAAGAAAGAAGGAAGTTGTGATGAGAAAATAAAGTTTGAGTTTGGGTAGTTACTTAGATAATGTGATCAAGAAACATGTCTCTGAAGAAGTGATGTTTATACTGGGACTTGAAGGAAGAGAAAGAAACAAATGTGATAAAAGCTTGGTAAGAGCTCAATGAGATGGGACAAATAGACAAAGGAGACCTAAGGAAAAGGTTTTCTTTAACAAGCTTGTGGTGGCAAAATCAGAAGACAAAATCCCTGTCCCCTGTTTATACAACTGAGCACTAATCTAGGTACCCCTGGGGCTCCCCAGGTGGTGCTAGTGGTAAAGAACCCACCTGCCAATGCGGAAGACATAAGAGATGTGGGTTTGATCCTTGAATCAGAAAAATCCCCTGGAGGAGGGCATGGCAACCCACTCCAGTATCCTTGCCTGGAGAATCTCATGGACAGAGGAGCCTAGAGGGCTACAGTCCATAGGGTCGCACAGAGTCAGACACAACTGAAGCAACAGCATGAGCACTGGGTACTGCTGGGAATGGAATTTTCAGATGTAATGAAAGTTCCAAGTCATTTAATCTTTTTTTTTTTTAATAGGAGTATAGTTGCTTTACAATGTTGTGTTAGTTTCTGCTCTACAACAAAGTGAATCAGCTATATGTGTACATATATCCCCTCTCTCTCGAGCCTTGCTCCCCACCCCCATCCCTCTAGGTCATTACAGAGCACCAAACTGAGCTTAAAATATGGACACAGTCTAGGAGAGCCCTATCAAAACTGAAGGTTTTCTCTGGTTGGTGGCAGAAGTCAGAGGGATGAGACTGCTGGTCTTGAGAAAAGAAGCACAAAAGTAAGTTCTGAACTGCTGGTGAAGAAGGGAGGGCTCTAGAATTGCAAGCAAACTTTCATCCATAGCAAGCAAGGATACAGGGTGGCTCCTCCCTAAAATCACTAGGGAGTGAATTCAGCCAGCCATAAGTGAGCCTGGGAAAGGACCAATAGCCTCAGGTGAGGATCGCAGTCCTGGTGGCCACCTTGATGTCAGCCTATGAGACCTGAGGAGAGCATCCAGCTAAACTGTATCTGGACTCCTGACCAAAGGAAAATGTGAGATAAATGCATCTGCTCTAAGCCACTCAGTTGCGGTCATTTATCACATTTCGGTATATTTATTTCAGTCATTTATCAGATTTCAGTATAGTCAACACTTTAGAACTAACTACCAGTGTACACGGAATACATGGAATGGGAAATAACAACAGGTTAAACACCAGGGGGACACATTCAGCCAAATGCAGAATGTTGAAAATCTCCAGATCAAATGATGCAGTTACAAAACCAAAACTTATCATCAAAACTGGTTTCAGAGATACACCAAACAATGAAAAAATGGACTTTGCTACATACTAAGTCGCTTCAGTCATGTCCAACTCTGCGATCCTATGGACTGTAGCCTGCCAAGCTCCTCTGTCCATGGGATTCTCCAGGCAAGAATACTGGAGTGGGTTGCCATGCCCTCCTCCAGGGGATCTTCCAAACCCAGAGCTAAACCTGTTTCTCTTTCATCTCCTGCATTGGCAGGCAGGTTCTTTAACACTAGCACCACCTGAAAAACCCCAAACTGAAATTCTAATTAAAAAATTATTACTCTAGAAAGATATTTTTGACATGGTTGTGAAAAAAATAAAAACAGAATATCCATATGATAATATTGAGGACCAATCTTAATTTTGATGGTTAATATCTGCAGCCATTGAATCAGAAGACAATTGCTTCTTGTTAGGAAAGTGATGACAAAGCCAGACAGTGTGTTGAAAAACAGAGACATTCCTCTACTAACAAAGATCCATTCAGTCAAGACTATGGTCTTCCAATGGTCACGTGTGGCTGTGAGAGCTGGACTGTAAAGAAGGCAGAATGCCAAAGAATTGATGCCTTCAAACTGTGGTGCTGGAGAAGACTCCTGAAAGTCCCTTGGACAGCAAGGAGATCAAACCAGTCAATCTAAAGGGAGATCAACCCTGAATATTCACTGGAAGGACTGATGCTGAAGCTGAAGTTACAGTATTTTGGGCATCTGACACAAACAGATGACTCATTGGAAAAGTCCCTCATGCTGAGAAAGATTGAGGGCAGAAGAGGGTGTCAGAGGCTGGTTGGCATCACTGATGCAATGAACATGAACTTGGGCAAACTCCAGGAGATAGTGAGGGACAGGGAGGCCTGGTGTGCTGCAGTCCATGGGGTTGCAAAGAGCCAGGCACAACTGGGTGACTGAACAATAACAACATAATCTTAAAAATATCATATCCATTAAGGATTCTTGTTGATGTTTTTACAACTAAAATGGTATCATACCAGATCTACTCACTTTATAAAGTTCATTAAACAACACATCGAGGAAAGGTATTTCACAGATTATTGATAGACAATTTTAGGAAATTTACAGTAGTCATGCTTGTGTAATACTTGAGAATGGTTGTAGATTAGTATGGATGTTCATTTTAAGTCTGCGTCAGTTCAGTTCAGTTCAGTCGCTCAGTCGTGTCTCACTCTTTGTGACCCCATGAATCACAGCACTCCAGGCCTCCCTGTCCATCACCAACTCCTGGAGTTCACTCAAACTCATGTCCATTGAGTCGGTGATGCCATCCAGCCAGCTCATCCTCTGTTGTCCCCTTCTCCTCCTGCCCCCAATCCCTCCCAGCATCAGGGTCTTTTCCAATGAGTCAACTCTTCACATGAGGTGGCCAAAGTACTGAAGTTTCAGCTTCAACATCAGTCCTTCCAATGAACACCCAGGACTGATCTCCTTTAGGATGGACTGGTTGGATCTCCTTGCAGTCCAAGGGACTCTCAAGAGTCTTCTCCAACACCACAGTTCAAAAGCATCAATTCTTCGGCACTCAGCCTTCTTCATAGTCCAACTCTCACATCCCTACATGACCACTGGAAAAACCATAGCCTTGACTAGATGAACCTTTGTTGGCAAAGTAATGTCTGTGCTTTTGAATATGCTATCTAGGTTGGTCATAACTTTCCTTCCAAGGAGTAAGCATCTTTTAATTTCATGGCTGCAATCACCATCTGCAGTGATTTTGGAGCCCCAAAAAATAAAGTCTGACACTGTTTCCACTGTTTCCCCATAATGAAGTTCTAAATATTGAAGAAGTTTGGATTTCAGAGCATATAGGAAATTCTGAATGTTTGGGAAATGCCAATTATTATTTCTATTGCCTTATAAGGACTTCTCCCTCTGGCAAATGAACTGGCTCTTTCAGTAGTTAAAAAAAAAAAAACAATTTTAGCTGAATTCTTCTAAAAGTTCATCTGCTCTCCATAACATTTGGCTTTTGTTTCTGTCTTATATCCTGAAGGTAGGCATTGGTCAAGTTTTTATCTTTCCTTTTTTGCTATCTAAATTAGCTCCCTCAGAACCATGCAATGCCAAAAGTTTTAGTTTACAAAAGTGAATTGCAGAACCAATACAATATTGTAAAGTAATTAGCCTCCAATTAAAATGAATAAATTTAAATTTTAAAAAAGTGAATTTAAAAGAATTATGTTTCCTCCAAAATCTGCTCTACTCTAACTCCATCTTTCCCACATCTCAGGCAAGAAAACTCAGAGAAGTGAAAGAATCCTGTCTTTGCTTACATGTTCCCACATGTAATTTACTATCAGATATTACAGATATTAATTCTAGTGTTTCTCACATATATTACATCTGTGTTATTGTGCCTGTCAACAACCTCTTTTAGATAGATGATTATTTACTGCAAAAAATGACTAACTGGTCGCTCTTCTACTTTCTCCCAATTTTAATTTATGTTATTCAAATCTTACAGATTAATCTTTTTTTAAGGAAATTTTATAGCTCTCTGTTCGAAACAACCTAACAGCTGGCCAATTTTATTGATTTAAACACAAACCCACTAACTCTGACATTTAAGGAGTGTACAATTATTTTCCTGTTATAATATAAGGACTATATAGACATTTACATAAACTTTTAAATTATATAATACTAATAATAAAAGTAGTAATAGTAGTAGCAATTAACAGTAGCAACTCACTATACTCACCTTCATTTCTAGTATTTTGAGTTCAAACAATCCAGCTATAATATTCCAAAACTGCCTTCTACTTTTAATCAACCATCAAAGTATCCCATCAGTTTTCAGTTAACTGCCTTGTCCTTTGGGGTAAAGTATGGTAGTGTCCTTAGAGCATCCTCTCCTTTCTTTCAGATCTTCCTACTTTTGCCAATAATAGCCCCTGAGGCACTTTCTCTGAAGTCTTAAAAGCCCTGATCGCAGTTTTAAAACTACTTGTAACATTATGATCCTGTCTCTTCTAGTGATATTACCTATCTAGACTACATACTTCTTCAGGGTAAAGATTGTGTCTCATTTTTTGTATTATCTTATTATAACATAGAGTAGTATGTTGCACATAACAGTTGATAAATATTATTCAATAATTATTTTAAAATAATATTTAATAAATATATGCCAACAAAGATCCATATAGTCAAAGCTATGGTCTTTCCAGTAGTTATGTACGGATGTGAGAGTTGGACCATAAAGAAAGCTGAGTGCTGAAGAATTGATGATTTCAAACTGTGGTGCTGGAGAAGACCCTTGAGAAGCCCTTGGACAGCAAGGAGATCAAACCAGTTGATCTGAAAGGAAATCAACCTTGCATATTCATTGGAAGGAGTGATGCTGAAGCTTCAATAATTTGGCCACCTGATGTGAAGAGCCAACTCATTGGAAAAGACCCTGATGCTAGGAAAGATTGAAGACAGAAGGGAAAGAGGGCATCAGAGAATGAGATAGTTTGATGGCATCCCCGATTCAATGGACATGAACTTGGGCAAACTCCGGGATATCCTGGGATATCTGGGACAGGGAGACCTGGCGGGCTGAAGTCCATGGGATCACAAAGAGTTGGACACAACTTAGCAACTGAACAACAACAACTATGTATGCATAATTTGTCATACCACCATCTTATTTTATAGCAACTTTGCTTGGTTGAAACATGCATTGACAAGTGAAAGGGCAGAGCATAGCTACAGAAATCACTCCTTTGATGAAACTCCGTAATTTCTTCACATTGATATGCATTTAAAAGGTCTGGAAATGCACCTTCTACAGATGTATAGATTTTATGGCAGCCTCTTTCTTCCAGATTACTTATATAAATCTCTTATAAAATCAGATTCAGTATCCAATGTAGGAGACATTTGAGGACTATACACTAAAACATGTTCTTGTTTATTTCTATTCTTTGTTTTCTTACAGTTTAGATAATTTCCCATCCATGAAAAAGACCTTTTTACTCATAGTTTCACAGAACTTGATTATATGTTAGGCTTATAAAAATCTAGGTTTAATAAGCTTATGACTAAGATTTAACATTCTATTTTTATCCCCCACACTTTAAATCTTTTCCTTTGCCTTAGTGTATGACCAAGTCTCTAGCTTTTTTATAAGATTAGAAACTAAAAGTAAAACTTCATGAGCAAAGTGGTATTGTTTACCTTATATTTACCACATGTATGCTTCATTTATCATTTGTGATTATTAATTAATCTTTCAATGTTTGTTCTTTTTGTTGATATTAACAATGCATTGTTAAAACAAAATACTGTCTTTTAAAGAGCAATTATTTATATTGTTATGCCTTCACAATTAATGCATGTCTCATAAGCAAAATATTTACACATAATGTATAAAACCAAGAACTTTCATTTTTAGTATCATCCACATTATAGAAGCCTGTTATACAACATGACACAGTAAATGTATGTTTGCAAAGTGAAGATCTGCCAAATATTTATGTCACATTATACAGGGTTATCTCATTGTGTAATGGAAAAACCCTGTCACAGTGCATAACACCAGAGCTAGTTTCAAGTTGCTCTGAGAACCTAACTTCTGAATCTTCTGATTTATGAAGGCTTCAACATCTCAGCTTAACGCTGATATTTAGACTTACATGCATGTGATCTGTTAATGGCAGTATGTGCATATGAATACATAGGTGTGTGCTCACATCTACAGGAGCCCTCAAATACACACACAGTCCTGCACAGCCATGGAAATCCATGTGTGGATTATCACAAGCAATTGCAGGGGAGGTAGTCTGGTAAGAGTCCTTGGGTCCTAAGGTGGGTATTAAAGCTAAAATAACATGAGTCAAACAGAAGAATAGTCTCGTAGGCTGTTTTTACATATGGAACAGATTAATTTTAGTAAGCTGGCAACAAATGTATTCTTGCAATCAACTGTCAATCTACTAAATTTTTATTAGCTTCATTAGAATTTGGCTTCAATTAGGACCCTCTGAGGGGAAGACAGCCATAGGCCCCCAAAACTCAATTTTCTATCAAATATTTCAATATGTTCTGAAATTTAAACTAAAAACTGTATTTCGTTGGTTGAATATGTCCCTGAATTAGAAACGTCTAACTTGTGAATCAGAGCCACATGCCGCGTTCTCCATCCAGTCATCAGCAAAGGAGCAATAGAGCCTTACAAACTTATTTAAGTTTTCTTTGGGCAAATTTGTCATCGTTTAAATTCCTATTCCTATATGCCAATATGAACATGGCCTAGTATGGAAAAGAACTATAGTAGTATTTGGATTTTTATTTTTAATTGATTTGCTTATAGGTTTGATTTTAAATGATTTGCTTATAGAACAAAATCAGGGTTGTTACTCTGAAAAAAGTAATAACATTTGACTAATTTCTAAAGGAAATGAAATTTGAGTTAGAATGAAGCAGACCAAAGACCAGATTTTTCATAAGGCCTTTGTTTATACAATTTATTTCAACAAACATTTCCTGAGATTCTACTGTGGGTTAGACTGCCCAAATGGTGTCAGATCCAGGAGAGTCCTATAGAAGAGAAGGGAAGAAAGGAGAGCCAGTTCTGAGGTAGGAATGGCCACAAAAATGACATACGCTGGAGACTATGAAGTTCTGATCCTAAAAATCACTAGAACAATGATTCTTAAATTTTGATGTATTACAGAACTATGTGAGAGACTTAAGCAGGCTCAGAAGTCTGTGCCTCTTGAAGAAGCCTGTGCCTCTGTGTTCTTAATTGGCTCTCCGAACAATTCATTACACAACTTTGAAGAGCCAGTGCCTCTGAATGTCTGAGCTAGACAGGGAGAGGAGAAACACCAACACAATTCCAAGAAGCAACTGGACTTTGAGCCAGTAGCAATATAGACAGCTCTTTTGACATGGAGGTTAGTGAAAATTCAGAGGGAGTAACGTCTGGAAAGCCAGTCCTAACTAATGGGGAATGATTAGAATGGAGCCATGACCAAAAAGTTCATCAAAGATGGGCAATATGAGGGAGAAGTATTCAAGAAAGAGAGGGATACAAATGCTGAAGATAAAGGGGATACTAGTGTGTCATTGTTTAAGAGACAACACAAAGAAAGAAGGTTGGTTTTTACAAGAGCTGGTTAGTGATGCAGCGAGAAGACTTACAACAGATAAAAGTTTGAAGGATCCTATCCTATCAAGTTAGTGAGAATAGTTTACTACGCATGTTAAACCACATCCAAAATTTACTGAAAGGAAAAGCAGTCTAAATAAATATTAGTTTATATCCTAAATTGCAAAGGATTGAAATTCATACTTTTTATCCCAACTGTATTTTTGCAGTCATCATCTGAGATGGTTCTTCAGATCATTAATTTATATGGATGTCAGGCGTGTAAACTTCATAAAATAAGTAAGGGAAGGGAGTATTGGTTAGAATTTTTACTCTTCTATTAAATACATATAATGAGGGGAAAAATACACTTCCTCTTCTTCATGATGGATATCCTTTCATAGCCTTTGATTATCAAGTCTGATCTAAGCATTTTATTTGCTGAGAAAAGTAGAATGGTCTCACACGGGAAGGCGGGGTGGTCAATGATCAGCTTGTCATCCCAAAATGACTTTCTAGAGCCTACAAAATGAAAATAGTTTCCAGGTTTCATCGAAAAGATAATAGATTTAAAAAAAATATTACTTGCGTTCTATTTAACATATCAAAAGCTGGGGAAGAAGCCTACTGTATGAGAGAGAAATCAGCTTTTGATATGAAGGAATATGAAAATCCCAAATGTCCAGTCGAAGGGAATTATAGGGAAGGAAAGGGGACCACAAATGGAAGCAGGGGCAGAGAGAGGACACGTACATGAACCATGAAACTGGACTCCTATGTGTCTCATTTGCTGTCTAGAATCCTAGAGTTGGACCTGGGAAAGGTCAAGGGGTGAGTCAAAAGCAAGTTTTCCCATTTGGAACTCTGGGGGGGAATCTGCCTTGCAGGATTCTGTGTTTATTAACTGGTATAGGAAAATCTGAGTAAAATTAATATTTGACATGGTTGAACAGATGGAGAACATATGATTATTTCCTAACTTCCCCCTCCAATCCCTGTATGTACACACACTCTTGAGTGGCATGGAAATGTCAGAAAGTCCATACATGTCTTGGAGAAATAGCTGACAGGGCTGGGCTGATAAGCCTACAAGGAGGACAGAGCATCTGGAGTGAAATGATCCTGCAGTGAAGCAGAAGTAGAGAAGAATCACGCCCAAACCTCAGGAATAGGAGGTAATTCCACCCAGATCAAGATGCAGCAAATTCAATATGGATAACTACTGAGTTCTAGCAATCTGGGAATGGAGATAAATTCATTCATTAAATATTTATTGGCTACCCACTATATGGGCTTCCCTGGTGGCTCCGATAGTAAAGAATCCACCTGCGATAAGGGAGATCTGGGTTCAATCCCTGGGTTGGAAAGATCCCCTGGAGGAGGGCAAGGCAACCCACTCCAGTATTCTTACCTGGTGAATCCCATTGGACAGAGGAGCCTGTGGGCTACAGTCCATAGGGTCGCAAAGAGTCGGCTATGACTAAGCAACTAAGCATAGCACAGCTGACCCACTATATAGCACTTGTGTCTGAAAAATTAGGGCTAGACAGTAAACTAATCAATCTTCCCATAACTGGAGCTTATATTCTGGTGGTAGGAAACAGATAATTTTTAAAATAAATTAATTTATTTATTTTAATTGGAGGCTAATTACTTTACAGCTTTATAGTGGTTTTTGCCGTACATTGACATGAATCAGCCATGGGTGTACATGTATCCCCCATCCTGAACCTAACTCCCTCCCCATCCCTTCCCTCAGCATTGTCCCAGTGCTCTGGCTTTGAGTGCCCTGTTTCATGCATTGAACTTGGACTGGTGATCTATTTCATATAGGGTAATATACATGTTTAAATGCTATTTGCTCAAATCATCCCACACCCTCGCCTTCTCCCACAGAGTCCAAAAGTCTGTTCTTTACATCTGTGTCTCTTTTGCTGTCTCACATATAGGGTCATCATTACCGTTTTTCTAAATTCCATATATATGTGTTAATATACTGTATTGGTGGCTTTATTTTTTTTTTCTGACTTACTTCACTCTGTATGATAGGCTCCAGTTTCATTTACCTCATTAGAACTGATTCAAATGTGTTCTTTTAATAGCTGAGTAATATTCCATTGTGTGTATGTACCACAGCTTTCTTATCCATTCGTCTGCCAATGGACATCTAGGTTGCTTCCATGTCCTGGCTATTGTAAACAGTGCTGTGATGAACATTGGGGTACACGTGTCTCTTTCAATTCTGGGGTATAGATAATTTTTGACATAGTATCTTGGAGAGATTATGATGTGAATGTTTTTCTGTAAAAGACTGGGTACAAGTAGGGAAGTAAGAGTCTCACTGCTGCCTAGTCGCTTCAGTCATGTCCGACTCTGTGCGACTCCATGGACTGCAGCCTACCAGGCTTCTCCGTCCATGGGATTCTCCAGGCAAGAACACTGGAGTGGGTTGCCATTTCCTTCTCCAAGAGTCTCACTATATGTTTACTATTTTCTATCAATAGTTATATATCCTTATACCAATAAGAAGCAAGCTAACAGGTACATGGGGATTTTTCTTTAAAGTTCAAAGGAGCCAGAATATATATAAAAACATACTGTCAAAGATCTGAGGGCCTAATTCTTCATACGACAGACAAAGTAAAGTAGACCTGTCCCCCAATCCATTCAGTTACCATTTGAAAAAAAGCACAGAGGAGAGGCAATTTAAGACTGAATGTATTGTGCATACTCAGTCACTCAGTCATGTCCAACTGTTTGCAACCCTATGTACTGTAGCCCACCAGGCTCCTCTGTCCATGTGGATTCTCCACTCCAGGCAAGAATACTGGAGTGGGTTGCCATGCTCTCCTCCAGGGGATATTCTGAATCAGGGATCGAACCTGTGTCTCCTGCACTGCAAACAGACTCTTTACCACTGAGCCACTGGGGAAGCCCAAAATATTGCATACATATCCCCCAAACCCAAACTATTTTAGGATCTGAATAATTTGTTGGAGTAGTCTGAATTTACCTTCCGTGTCTCAATAGGAGTTTGCATTACAGCCTATATTACATTGTGCAAAAGAAAATTCAGCTTCTATATTTTCTATATCAAATTCCATATTTCTTTCACACTTCCACTTCCATGAATAGTGGGTAAAAAAAAAAAACAAAAACTGACTTTCTCCCTACTTATCAAATGTTCTTATGTTATTTTAACCACTTTGTGTTAATGAGTTAAAGTTCACATTTTTACTTTTATCATATAAAAAATAATGACAGTAAGATCTAATAATACTTTCCTTGTTGTCAGTGCATGAATTTACACTGATCATAATGACAAGAAGGAGAATGAATAGAGGAGGAAAAATAGGAATAAAAAATAAAATAGGATGGTAGTTTTCTTGGAATAAACTATTTTCATTTTTAACTCATATAATTTGCTTATTGATTAACACTTACTGAGAATGAAACGTTTACCACTATAGTTCCAGGGGATTAAATATGGTGACGGATAACTTAGAGAAATTTTCTGCTTTCAGGGCATTTAATATTTTGTCAGTGAGACAGATTATAAGTAACTAACTAAATAAATAAGGATGCAAATAAAACATTATAATGTCAGTGATAATTGCTATGAGAATAGAGTTTAGTAAGAGGATAGAAACTGTAAGGCAGGATGCAAATTCTTTCTATTTTATTTTTTGAAATTTTATTTCATTTATTTTTTCATTAACTTTTGAAAATTCTTTTTCAAATTCTTTCCCATTTAGGTCATTATAGAAGATTAAGTAGAGTTCCCTGAAAATTCTTTTAAATAAGAGAGAAAAGGCTTTTCTGAGATAGTGGCATCTGTGAACAAATATCAAATACTAGACTTTACTTCTATTATAGGTCCATGGCTTTATTTTTGTTACAAATTTATGGATAGATAGAGATGGGTAGATAGAGATATAAAAAATCTAGATGAAGAAATGTGTTAGCCACACCTGTTTTTGTCTTTCAAAGTATTAGGCCATAAAAATGTATGTCCTCAAAATTGTGACATTTTTATTTTATGACATACTTTCAGTTTCTAGTTCTACTAGTAAAGAGCCTGGAAGGTACCACACAGTCCTAACAACTAGTAAAAAGGTGAAATTACTCAATTATATATGCATGTGTATATATCATATATACAGCTATGCTTCTGTATATGAGTGAAGCTTCCCAGGTGGCGCTAGTGGTAAAGAGCCTGCCTGCCAGTACAGGAAAGAACAGAAAAATAATCAATAAAATCATATTTCTACAAAAAAGTAAGTGGATGCAGGAGAATATACCATGCTCAGTTCAGTTCAGTCGCTCAGTTGTGTCTGACTCTGCGACCCCATGAATTGCAGCACGCCAGGCCTCCCTGTTCATCACCAACTCCTGGAGTTTACTCAAATTCATGTCCATCGAGTCAGTGATGCCATCCAGCCAGCTCATCCTCTGTCGTCCCCTTCTCCTCCTGTCCTCAATCCCTCCCAGCATCAGGGTCTTTTCCAGTGAGTCAACTCTTCACATGAGGTGGCCAAAGTACTGGAGTTTCAGCTTCAGCATCAGTCCTTCCAATGAACACTCAGGACTGATCTCCTTTAGGATTGACTGGTTGGATCTCCTTGCAGTCCAAGGGACTCTCAAGAGTCTTTTCCAACACCACAGTTCAAAAGCATCAATTCTTCAGCACTCAGCCTTCTTCACAGTCCAGCTCTAACATTCATACATGACCACTGGAAAAACCATAGCCTTGACTAGACGGACCTTTGTTGGCAAAGTAATGTCTCTGCTTTTGAATATGCTATTTAGGTTGGTCATAACTTTCCTTCCAAAAAATAAGCGTCTTTTAATTTCATGGCTGGAATCACCATCTGTAGTGATTTTGGAGCCCCCCAAAATAAAGTCTGACACTGTTTTCACTGTTTCCCCATCTATTTCCCATGAAGTTATGGGACCAGATGCCATGATCTTACTTTTCTGAATGTTGAGATTTAAGCCAACTTTTTCACTCTCCTCTTTCACTTTCATCAAGAGGCTTTTTAGTTCCTCTTCACTTTCTCCCATAAGGGTGGTGTCATCTGCATATCTGAGGTTATTGATATTTCTCCTGGCAATCTTGATTCCATCTTGTGCTTCTTCCAGCCCAGCGTTTCTCATGATGTACTCTGCATAGAAGTTAAATACACCATGCTAACACTAATAAAAAGAAACCAAGAAGAGCAAAATTAGCTGCAGACAGAGCTGACTTCAAACTAAGGAAAATTATAAGGGATTAAAAAAAAAGAGCATTGCATAATGATAAAGGGTGTGATTCACCACCTATTAAGAAGGTGTAATAACTCTTAATGTGTATGTAATTAACAAGAGAGCCTCAAACTACCTGTGGCAAAAAAACTGATAGACCTTAGAGGAGAAATAGATGAATTTGCTATCATAGTTAGAGACTTCAGCACCAGTTTCTCAGAAATGGATATAACCAGCAAGCAGAAAATTAGGAAGGATGTAGCAATGGCACCCCACTCCAGTACTCTTGCCTGGAAAATCCCATGGACGGAGGAGCCTGGTAGGCTGCAGTCCATGGGGTCGCTGAGAGTCAGACACGACTGAGCGACTTCACTTTCACTTTTCACTTTCATGCATTGGAGAAGGAAATGGCAACCCACTCCAGTGTTCTGGCCTGGAGAATCCCAGGGACAGGGGAGCCTGATGGGCTGCCGTCTATGGGGTTGCACAGAGTCGGACACGACTGAAGTGACTCAGCAGCAGCAGCAGCTGGACATAACAACTCTATCAATCAGCTGTAGAATTAACATCTATGGAATACTTCATCCAACAGCAAATTACAGATTTTTCTCAAGAGGCCATGAAATATTGCCTTAGATAGACCACATTTGGGGACAGAAAACACACTCTAACAGGTTGAAAACAATAGAAATTAGACAATTTCTGCTCTGAGATCACAATGTAATTAAACTAGAAATCAATGACAGACAGATAACTGGGAAATCCCAAAATATGTGGAAAATAAGCAACACACTTTTAAGAAGAAATTTCAAGAAAAATGTAAATATATTTTGAACTAAATAAAAACACAACATCAAAATTTGTGGAATTCAATGATAGCAGTGCTTAGGGGGAAATCTGTGCCACTGAATGCATCCCCCCTTAGTGAGTGATGTGTTCCTCCTGGATCCCCTGGCAGATGCCTGATACTGAGTATAGTAGCAACTACATGCTATATCTTTTATACACATGCATACCTATGACAAAAATTAATTTAGAATTTGGGTACAATAAAAGATTAACAACTAATAATAACATAGAACAATGATAATAACATACTCTGACAAAAGTTATGTGAATATGGCCTCTCTCTCTTTCTCTGTTAAAATATCTTAGTGAATGGAAACACAGCTATAGCAAATGGACTTGTGGACACAGTGTGGGAAGGAGGGGAGAGGATGAACTGAGAAAGTAGCATTGACATATATACAGTACAATGTGTAAAACAGACGGCTAGTGGGAAGCTGCCATGTAACACAAGGAGGCCAGCTTGGTATCTGTGAAGACCTGGAGGGATGGGGTTGGGGAGAGGAGGCTCAGGAAGAAGGGGACTTCGTCTGTATAATTATGGCTGATTTGTTCTGCTTAAGAGCAGAAACCAACACCACATTGTTAAGCAATTATCCGACAATTTAAAAAATTCTTATTGTACAAATTTAATACTTCTTCCATTTTAACTAAGCATTTACCATACGCTGTTTGTAACTTTTGCAGTTTGAGGTATAACATCAAAACCAGCACACATTTTTTTTTCCTTATTCACAACTTCATGGTCAGAAGATAAAGACTCTCAGTAAAATAGGAATTGGGGAAATATTTCTCAGCTTGATAAAGACTGCTGCTGCTGCTACTGCTGCTAAGTCGCTTCAGTCGGGTCCAACTTTGTGCGACCCCATAGACAGCAGCCCATTAGTCTCCTCTGTCCCTGGGATTCTCCAGGCAAGAATACTGGAGTGGGTTGCCATTTCCTTCTCCAATGCATGAAAGTAAAAAGACTACTAAATACAAAAACCCTACAGCTAACATCATATTTAGTGGTGAGAAACTTGAAACTTTCACATTAAGTTCAGGGGCAAGGCAAGCATGTATATTTTCACCACTCATTTTCAACACAGTACTGATGGATATATGTCATTATATATTTCTCCAAACCCACAGAATTTACTGAAAATAAATCCTAAAGTAAACTAAAGACTTTGGGTGACTATTATGTATCAATGTAGGTTCATCTTTGACAACAAATGTACCGTTCTGGTGAGTGATGTTGATCATGGGGGAGGCTATGAATGTGCAAGACAGGGGACATATGGGAAATCTCTGTACCTTCCTCTAAATGTTGTTGCTCTATAAAAACCAAGCATTTTAAAACAACAACAACAACAACAAATTCTTCAATGGTCATAACTGGAATAAAATTGTTGTATTGGTGGTTTTTATTTTTCCAGAATCAGTTTTTTTTTCCCCTTTGGTCATTGAAAGATTGACTTGTTCAGAAATAGGACAAATGTCAGATGTTTGAATTCCAAAAAATAGATGTCATAAATTAATATAGATATATTTTCATTTAAAATAACTGGATTATTACTCATTAATTTAATTTGAAACACTGAAATTATTGAATTTATAAAAACTAAGTTTTATTCATGACCTTTTTGTTTATATTTAGTTTATCTGTCCATGTTTGGGAAACACAATGATGTTTCTTCCATTGAAGACTTTTTATTTTTCTCCAAGAGTACATCATGCAAAATGCCAGGCTGGATGACTCACAAGCTGGAATTAAGATTGCTGGGAGAAATATAAATAACCTCAGATATGCAAATGATATCACTTTAATGGAAGAAAGCAAAGAGGAACTAAAGAGCCTCTTGATGAAGGTGAAAGAGGAGAATGAAAAAGCTGGCTTAAAACTCAGCATTCAGAAAATGAAGATCATGGTATCTGGTCCCATCATTTCATGCAAATAGATCTGGGAAAAAAGGGAAACAGTGACAGATTAAATTTTCTTGGGCTCCAAAATCACTGCAGACAGTGACACTGCAGCCACAAATTAAAAGGCACTTGCTTCTTGGAAGAAAACCTATGACTAACCTAGACAGCATATTACAAACCAAAGACATCACTTGGCTGATCAAGGTCCGTATACCAAAATCTATGGTTTTTGCAGTGAAAGTGAAAGTGAACTCGCTCAGTCATATCCTACTCTTGTACAGACCCCATGGACTGTAGCCTACCAGGCTCCTCTGTCCATGGGATTTTCCAGGCAGTAGTACTGGAGTGGATTTCCATTTCCTTCTCCAGGGGATCTTCCCGACCCAGGGATCTAACCTGGGTCTCCCACACTGTAGACAGACACTTACTGTCTGAGCCACCAGGGTAGGTCATGTATTAATGCAAGAGCTGGACCATAATTGATGCTTTCAAACTCTGGGGCTGAAAAAGACTCTTGAGAGTCCCTTGGGCTGCAAGGGTATAAAACCAGTCGATCCTAAAGGAAAACAACCTTGAATATTCACTGGAAGGACCGGTGCTGAAGCTGAAGCCCCAATACTTTGGTCACCTGATGTGAAGAGCTGACTCATTAGAAAAGACCCTGATGCTGGGAAAGATTAAAGGCAGGAGAAGGGGACGACAGAGGATGAGATGGTTGGATGGTATCACCAATTCATTGAACATGAGTTTGAGTAAACTTAGGGAGACAGTAAAGGACAGGGGAGCCTGGAGTGCTACAGTTCATGAGATTCCAAAAAGTCAGACACGACTTAGTGACTGAACAGCAACGAACAACAATGTGATTATATGGTTTTGTTATAACTGTGATTCCACAGATTCTCAAACAAAGCACTAATATCACACCGAGAGAACAAGCGGTAATCAGGATGCTCATGCAATTCACAGCATGGTCAACCTAGCTATAACGGTTTGAGTGTTCAGACTGAATAGATTAAAAGATCTGTGGTTGAACTGCACACATACTTTATGTGATGTATTGTTACTGTATTCAATACTGTATTGGATACTCTATTGGTATTGGATCTTCCCTGTAGCTCAGACAGTAAAGAATCTTCCTACAATGCAGGAGACCCAGGTTTACTCCTTGGGTCAGGAAGATCCTCTGGAAAAGGGAATGGCAAACCACTCCAGTATTCTTGCCTGGAGAATCCCATGGAAAGAGGAGCCTGGAGGGCTACAATTCATGGGGTTGCAAAGAGTTGGGCATGACTGAGTGACTAAGACTACATTGTTACTGTAATGCAAATCTTTCTCATTCTAAATATATATATATATATATATATGAAATTCTTTAGAAAAATATAAATTCTTGTGAATTGCCTATTATGTTTCAGAATTATCACTGAGTTCTGAAAAACACACTTCTAATTCTAAATCTCTATAATTGTATTTATATTATGTAGAAAACTTTTTTTGGAAGAGACATCTCAAAGTGTTTCAGCCTCTTTCACACCTCTAAATGGCAAGATAGAGAGTCAACAGATCTGCTAGAACATAGCTTTCATGGTATGATCAGCCATCCTGTGTTTCTGGCTTATTAGAAAAATAAGGGTGTTACAGATGGAATAACAACATTTCTTTATAAAACCAGATTGGGGAAAATGAAATTTGGCTGATGATCAGAACTAGTGAAAGAATAATTTTTATTAGTTAGACCAGATGGAGACCATTAATAGCAATAATATGGAAAAAAGTTAAATTGATAGCTATTAATTAGCATTAACGAAATGCTTCTGAGATTAGAAACTTCTAAAATGTTTACTTCTTGAAATTAAATTCTTCCTTGACTTTGTTCTTAGATTTTTTTTCCTTTAGTATAGTGATACAAGCCATCAGAATTTGCCTAAAGTAGATGGTAGCTATGATGAAGTGATCCCTTCATTTAAAAAATAAAATACTCATTAAGAATGTATATTGGGTGCTAGGTAACTACTAGGAACAATGTTAAATTAAATATTTTACAGGAGGCGAGGAACTTAGGTCACAGCAAAATTTCAGAAGCCAGAGAATTCAGGATATTAAGAAGAAAATAAATAGCATAACTATAAATGGCAAAACCATAAATATATAGAATACACATATCATATATTAATTTGCCCAAGATATGGCTTAGGATACATAGCAAAAGTACTTGTGAAGTCTAATTGGTTGTTCAGTAAGTTTTAAATCCCTTCCTTCCTTTTTTTCCTTACTTCCTTTTCTCTTTCTCTCTTTCTAATCTGCTTTTTTCCTAAAGAAACTGAGTGTCTGCAAAACGAAGGAAAATTTTCTTGAAGATATTACACTTACAGCCAGGGTTTCTTGAGAAACATAAGACAGCAAGTCTGGCAGGCAGGTTTTATTTGCCTAAAAGCCACGGGTCACATGGGAGGAATTCAGATGATAATTTTGGAAAGAATAAATCTAGTCCTCTGCTATCAGGAATAAGTTCTTTAAGCCAAAGAGAAGAACTGATGGCCATCATTCTGGTCCTGAGAAGATGTACCTGGAGGTGAGAGAAGGTTGAAAGAAATGCACTGCTCTTCAAGGCAGGCTTGGAGTAGCATCTGATACTCATAACATCTGATAAATCTGCACATATATATTGATGCCAACTAGCAGAGGGAGCTGTAGAATAAAATAAGTAAAATTATTTGGAGGTCAGGCTATCCAAGCTCAGCTGGAAATCTTGGCTTTAAAAAAAATGTTGCTGGATTTCCCTAGTGGCATAGTGGATAAGAATCCACCTGCTAATGCAGGAGACAGATTCAATCTCTGATCCAGGATGATCCCACATGCCACAGAGCAAATTAGGCTGGGCACCACAACTATTGAGGCTGTGCTCTGGAGCCCGGGAACCACAACCACAGAGCCTCTGTTCTGCAACTACTGAAGCCCATGTGCCCAGGAGCCTGTGCTCCACCACAAGAGAGGCCACTGCAATGAGAGGCCCGCACAGCTCAATGAAGAGTACCACCTGCTCACTGCAACTAGAGAAAGCCTGAATGCAACAACAAAGACCCAATGCAACCAAAAATAAATAAATAAATAAGATTTTTTAAAAAAATGTTACTGTCATTGGTGAAACCAACTATAGAAGATTTTGACTTCAGTAGTCAAGCAGAGAGAAAATTTGTAGGGGGTGTCATGATGATTTTGTCCAGACTTACAACAGAAAAATTAGTTTTTGTTTAATAAACACACAGAGTTAAATACATAATTAACAAATTAAAATATTTTTGCTACTCAGGAACAATACATGAAAAAGATTATCAATTAGGCCACATCTACAATTAAGTGGGGCAAATACACAAGTACAACAAACAAGGATAATGAAAAAAAACGGGAAAAAATATAACATGAAAGACAAATTTCCTTCATTAAAAGGTTTTAACAAATCCTTAGAGAAACATTTATAACCTATTCAAAAAATAGACAAAAACATTAACAGCTGTTCAGAAAGTTGTCTACCCTCCTTCATGAAAAATTTTCAATTTAAAATAATGAAACAGAAGACTGACTTCTACCAAGAGAGCATGGAAAGCACCACTGAAACTGGGGAAAATGATTTTTAAAATTCAACCATTTAAAGCCTATGGAAATGGTACTAAAGAGAAACAACAAATGAAAAAAAAAATCTATCGGAGGAAAGCTAGGGAAAATTCAGTACACAAGGCAAGAGACAGTGATAGTTGAACCCAAGTGACTCTCTGCTTCCCCACTCCCAGCCTAGCAAGGCAGGCACTCCACTCCTGATTGCTGCAGCTAAAAACACCAGGCTCCCCCTCCCTTGAGCTCCCAGTCAAAGGGCTATCTTTCTGGGAGGAGCAGGACTTCAGAATTTTTCCTCAGTCCCCAGATGAGCAGTGGGTCCTGAGCAAGTGGTCCAGAGGAGAATGGCACCCTTCTTTTGTTCACATCCTACTCATGAAATGGCACCTCGATGAATACTGAGGTCTATTTGACTGTTGCTCTGGCCCAATCCAATTTATTCTTCCCCAAGACCTATCATGGCTTCCCAGGAGGCTCAGTGGTAAAAGAATCCCCCTGCCGATGCAGGAGACACAGGTTTGATCCCTGGGTCAGGAAGATCCCCTGGAAAAGGAAATGGCAATCCATTTCAGTATTCTTGCCTGGGAAATCCCATGGACAGAGGAGCCTGGTGAGCTACAGACCATGGGGTCGCAAAGAGTTGGACATGACTTAGGGACTAAACAATGACAACAAAGACCAATCAGAGGGTCCCACACATAGCAGATGCTCAATAAATATTTGGCAGAAAGAAAGGAGTTAGAGAAGAAGGAAAAATAGAGACATAAGAGAAGGGGCAAACAGTGAACATTCGAATAGCAACCAGAAAGTTTATAAGCCAAATGTCAACATCAGTAGAATATTATATATAGATGATGCTTGAATCCAACTTAAAATTTGTTCTGAAAGAAAGGGCCAATTGGATAGTAAACTACAGCTTATTTTTTCAACATTATGACAGAATTGATGGTCTAGTGAGCCTTTAAAACACCATTTCAAAATAAAACTAGTTCCTGGCTTTTCTTTCATTGTATACAATTTTGATTTACTGAGCTGAATTCTCTGAGCTAAATTACAAACTTTACGAACAGAACTATTCTTTCTGGCATTTACATTCTCTTCCGGTAACAGGTGTTTTGTTTCATTTCAAAAGAATAGAGTTTTCCCTGTAAATCAATGTATCATTGTTTTTTCTTCATTACAATGTCAGCTTCTAGTTTTATTACATTCTGTTGGATTACACTCAGTATGGGTGCCAGACATATTTTACAGTATTGATGGATCAGTTCACAGCGTTTATTTTTTTCCCTTAATGAGACAAGCACAGTGCATATTCTTTTTTAGAGCTGACAGGAAAAGTAATTTTAAGTGGTTTATCAAATGGCCTGCATCTTCAACAAGTTTTCAATTTTATCCAAGAGAAGTAGATTCTTCTAATATGCAACTTCTGCATTTACTTAACTCACTACATATCTTTATAAAACTAATTTGCCATCCTTGTGGAAAATGAAAGAGAAAGACTGGGTATGACATAGCTGGTTTAATTGCTTCAGAGACGGTCTATTCAAGATTAATTAAATCATGCTTAACATGTTCCAGCTATAACTGTGGAGTTCTTGAAAAACACCCTTACTCTTTGAAACATTAATACTGTGAGGTTTAATCAGAAGAAACATTAATACTGAATGATAGAACTGGGAAATAAAATATTCAACCTCATAAATTCGATAGTGGTGCTCTTTTCTCTCATAAGAATGAAAATCTGATATTTATAGATGGTAATATGATGTATGTAGGCCTTTGGTCTTTGACGGGCACAGAGATACTTCTCATAAACTTAATTACAAAGTATTGTTTTAATTTATCATTTCTAAATATTCTGTTTGGAAAATTCACTTACTAAAAAGGAAAGCCCAAATTTGATAAAAATCACGTTGTTGTGATAGCTATAAAGAGTGAACTAAAGAAGACGTATGCGGGACTTCCCTGGTAGACTAATGCATAAGAATCCGCCTGCCAATGCAGGGGACACGGGTTCCATCCCTGGTCTGGGAAGATCCCACATGGATCAAGGCAACCAAGCTGAGCCCTTGCTCTAGAGCCCACATGCTGCGACTACTGAAGCCCCAGCACCCTAGAGCCCCAGCTCCACAACAAGAGAATCCATGGCAATGAGAAGCTCAAGCACGCAGCTAGAGAGAGCCTGTGCACAGCAACAAGGAGCTTGTGTGTTGCAGCAAAGATGCAGCACAACCCAAAATTAAAATTAGTTAATTACATCTTTTAAAACAGTAAACATTTGTCATACAACACATGCTGTCTTCAGCACTCTGTCTGGTGCCTCTCAATCTTCTTCACTCTCCACCTAGAAAATGATGGTAGTACTTGCAGAGCACATGTGGTAAACTGACAAATCTGCTTCTGGAAAGAAGCTGCTGTTTGCTGAGAGGAATCCTAGGATTTTCTAGGAATCCTAGAAAATATAAATATTTTCTCCCAAAATATTTATAAGCAAAGAATACTTGTTATGTATGTGAAAGCAATATATGATAAGCATACATAATTGTCACAAGTCATTTGACTTCATCTAGGATTACTTCCCGGAGAAGGCAATGGCACCCCACTCCAGTACTTTTGCCTGGAAAATCCCATGGATGGAGGAGCCTGGTAGGCTGCAGTCCATGGGGTCACAAAGAGTCGGACATGACTGAAAGACTTCACCTTCATGCATTGGAGTAGGAAATGGCAACCCACTCCAGTGTTCTTGCCTTGAGAATCCCAGGGATGGGGGAGCCTGGTGGGCTGCTGTCTCTGGGGTCACACAGAGTCAGACTCGACTGAAGCAACTTTAGCAGCAGCAGCAGCAGGATTACTTCCATTATGATATCATTTCCTTATTCTAGAAATCACAGTCATTATCAAGTTTTCATAGTCATTGCTATCCTTCCTTTTTATAATCTCTAGTATTCCTATGTTCTTTGAACTTAGGTTTTTGCAGGACTTCCCTGGTAGTCTAACGGATAAGAAACCGCCTGCCAACGCAGGGGACACAGGTTACATCCCTGGTCTGGGAAGATCCCACATGGAATTTTTATTTCTACTTATGTAAACCTTTGAAAAATCTACTATATATCTTTTATCAGTATTTTAAAATAACTCCCTGAAGCTGGCTTGATATAGTTTTTGGGATAATGGAAAAGTAGGTAAAGGTTGTTTTCTTCCTCATGGTGTCATGATCAGAATCGGTACAGCATTGAGATCTAGGTAGAGAGTACCAGCACTCTAGTTCTTAATTAAGGAAAATTTAATTAAGAAACTTGATTTAGCATCATCTAAATAGGAGAGTACAGATTATATAAGTTCAGGCAAAGAAACACAGGATGATGATGCACAAACATGGGCCTCTTCTCTTTCAACTGGAGTTTGAGATCTTATTATCAAAATGGGGAATGAATAGTAAAGAGTTAAGGCAGCCAAAATCAACAATCAATTTAAGAATAAAGTAGGCTTTAAGGTCAGTCTAAATCTGAATAGTATGGACCTGACCCTCAAGATAAGGATAAGTGAGTGAGTGATTTCCCCAAATCAAAGCAGCACCAGCATTAAGGATGGCCTGATTTTGATATGGAAGGCTAATGAATGACATTCCATACGCTCTGTGTGATAGGCCCAAAGTTTGGTGACAGCATCAAGTGAATTACTGGGTGAGTAAAAACCTTATTTGAAAATGTCAGGCAGATAGAGACCAGATATTTATCTTAGGAACTACCCAGTTGGTGATTTAGAACCGTATAAGGGAGGCACATTGACCCGGTTTGACCTTTGAAACTCCACTGAAAAAAAGAGAGGATTAAGATTGTTTGTTTATCACTGCACTCAAACAACTTCCTGGGTATTGAATACAGAATATTTTGCATATTTAAGCATGAGAAATCAATATCCCAAATTTTAACTTAAAATATTTAGAAAAAGAAAACCAGAAGCTTTTCTTCCTTCCATTTATGAAGTATAAATAATGTATTAAACATTAGCAGATACAAAATTACAAAGGAGAGTAAGTAGTCTTTTAAGTTCATGACCTATGACATGTATCTGTTTCTTTTTTTTTTTTTTTTTTTACTTTAGCTTTTAAAATTTATTTTCATTGAGGGAACCCTGGTTTTCTAGGTGGCACAGTGGTAAAGAATCTACCTGCCAGTGCAGAAGACAAGACTTGGGTTGAATCCCTGGGTCAGGAAGATCCCCTGGAGTAGGAAATGGCAACGCACTCCAATATTCTTGTCAGAAAATGCCATGCACAGAGAAGCCTGGCAGGTTACAGTCCATGGAGTCACAGAGTCAGACACAACTGAGCACATGCAACACACACACACACACACACGCACACACACACACAGCATTGGTTATATCATGTGTACAACATTTGATTATCCACCTACCCACGAGTCAGCACTTATCATTCCTAAAGAATTTCCAGTCAGTAGAATCTTTATCCACCATTAAAATTTACATGTTTCAACAGACTAAACAAAAGTAGAGGAACAAGAAAAACAAACTTATTAAGATTTTAAAGTATTTCGAAAACTATTTGAAAAAAAGACATGATCACTTTTAGACAATCAAATCATCATGCATATAAAACATACTAAAAAAATCCTCAATCTTTCATAGAAGGCACTTTTTTTATTTAAAAAATAACTCTATATTAGTTAATTATATAAATCTTAGTATGTGAAAAATTCAGTCTCAAGAGAAATCACCCCCAAATTTTCTAAGTATTAAAAAATTACCTCTCATATTTAGTCCTAATGACAAGATTATGTCTTAATAAGCTTTCATATTCTTCTGTCCAGTTTCTTTTCCCTCTCTCTGTGTTTGTCTCTGTCTCTCTGTCTTTCTTCATGTATATTTATATATATGTATATCCACGTGCAATATGTGTGTGCTCGAACACACACACACACACACACACACATATATATATCTCCTCACACTGAAATTTTTTATAATCTGGAGCTATAAATTAAATAAAAATACAATGATTTGTTACCATAGTCAGTATATTTACAATATTACAGATTTCTGAGAAATGATATGCAATTTAAAAGATATATTCTTAGAATAAAAATGATGGAAACTTAGCAGATATATAATTGCTTTTCTGTTGTTTCAAACATTCATCTTAAATAAAGCACACTTTATAATTTTTATTCAAATAATAGTTTCATAATGAAATGACCACCATAGTGTGAATATTTCTGTAAATAAGTATTTTTTTTTAAATAATCAATTCACTCACATACATGTAGGGGTTTTGTTTGAGCATTTTGTAAAACCTAGAACCTGCAGGTAATTTACAATAGAATTTAATTTTTCCCTCAAACCATCTTTTGCTTATTTTCAGTTTAAATAATTTTCTTTAGGAAAAGATGCAGCATGGCAACATGGTGTAAAAGGGATATTCGTTGCTTCTGACCAGACTTGATAGAGTGGTGGTCTGAGAATAGATCAAAAATGCAATGGATGGCCAAGGAGATTTAAGTGAAAGTCACTCAGTTGTGTTCAATTCTTTGTGACCCCATAGACTGTACAGTCCATGGGATTTTCCAGGCCAGAATACTGGAGTGGGTAGCTGTTCCTTTCTCCAAGGGATCTTCCCAATCCAGTGATCAAATCCAGATCTCCCTCACTGTAGGCAGATTCTTTACCAACTTGAGCTACCAGGGAAGCCCAAGAATACTGGAATGGGTAGCCTATTCCTTCTCCAGGGGATCTTCCTGACCCAGGAATCGAACCAGGGTCTCATGCATAGTAGGCGGATTCTTTTACCAGCTTATATACAAAACGCAGTCACTGAAGACTGGAAAGATGTCAGGATCATTCATTTGTTGTAACAGATTCTCCTTCTGCTTTCCCCACACTTATGTATACCTCCCGAAAAGGAGTATTGACAGTAATAACTTTTGAATAAGCAATCCTGTGTCTATGTCACTTAGATTTACAACAAGTAGATCTTGGTGGATTCTTGATATTTAGGACAAATTGAGAAAAAACAGAAAAAGATGGAAGTGAAGAGGCAAAATCTACTGCAGATGTTGGCTTCTGGAAGGGAGGTAGCTGTGGTTTTGGGCAAGTAGAGAATTATATCCCACAACCAGGTAACTCGTGTAGGGACTCAGAAACAGCCAAGGAAAAGGAGGTGGAAGAACCAGGCACTTTAGAGTTGGAAGTTCCTATTGAAAACACAAGTCAAACACAGGCTGGGCCAAACAGCAAGCCCAGTCTAAAGGAAGAGTAGGGGTGGGGTTGGGGGGTTGCCGGTATGTCTCAGATACACTGTCTGCCACTTACACATTTCTTGCTTTTCTAGACTGGACTGGGAAATCAGACATGCAGGGCCACTCCCATTCCTCTCCAACTGTCCTAAACTCCTAGCCTCCAAAATGTTGGGGATCTGAAAAAATTGAAACCTGATGTTCTACTCTAGCTGAGTTCTGATTTCCAAGATTTAGGGTGACAGTAAAATGTTACTGATGATGGTGATGACAATGATTATCAACAAAAGAACAAACAAAACAAAATCTTAGTATTACAAGACTACTTGAAGCTAAAAGTGTACAATTTCTCACTGTATGTATTACATCCTTAGTGACAAGATTTGGCAGAACGAGGGTGAGAGACTGTTAACTATGCAGTATTCTACGGGAATAATGTACTGTGGGAAGAAGCTTAGTTTCTGAAGATTTCAACCAGGATGTGGCTTCTATTTCAGTTAGAATTTACTGCTATAGATATCACTCTAGAACATCCTAAAAGGATTATGTGGTTTTTTGATATAAAGCAGAGATCACATATACAACAATCCTAAAGAGATTATTATCAAGAGTCTGCTAAAATCTAACTCATTCCACTTTAGCACAGATGAATTTTTTTATTTGGTTGAGGACAAGTCCATTCATGTATAGCCCCTATCTACCACTTCTAGGTCTTTCTTCTGTAGTTAGACAGAATAAGTTCAACTGATAGTCTTTTAAATATTTTAAACTTTCTTTTTATCAAGTCTACTCTGGGATACTTTAATCCCTAATCTGACGCTCATAACTGCCTACACACACACACACACACACAGAGTTTTCTTCAAACTACATAAAGCAGACTCTCCAAACTTTTCATCACCTTCTTCAATTACCTTTAAATGTTCTCAAAGCCCTCAATAGTTCACTAAACATACTTTTATGCGACCCAGAATGGAACACAATATAATCAGTAGACTATCACATCTCTGAGCTTTACACGGTAATGTTCCTCTTGTCATATCAAGTTTATGGTCAACTGATCCTTTGCTTCTGTCCTCCATACTCTCCTCTACGTTAAAGGTTTTTCTTTACCATATACAACATCTCTTTAGGGACTTGCCTGAATAACTTAGTGTAAACTTTACTTTGTATCTCCTTATGACATTCTCAGTTCTTTTTAACTATTTAGCTTGTGGTTCAATCTCCTTCTGTGACATCTGAAAATAGAAACTAGTTATAGTTTTTGTGTTTTCCTTTAAACTTGATTCTGTGTTTCTTTCCTGGCATAAGTGACTTGACCAAAAAACAAAAAAACACCTAAAGATAAACTGGGCCTCTGGACTGTTTAAGCTTGACTGTTGTGCTCCCAAGTCATGGTAGAAGATTCCTGTTGGTAAGGACAGAATCCAGATTATTTCAATTAAAATATTTCTGTGCTATACTGGTACAGTTAATGCTCTAACATGCCTCTAGATTTAAGAACTCAATATCACCCAATCACCCTGAAGTAGCCTTATGAGGAAAAAAAAAAAAAGCAAGAAACTTACTCTGATTAAGCCAATACACACAAAAACGAATGTAAAAGTAATAAAATAAGAAGAGATGCTATATTAAACAGCAAAATCCAGATAGTAAGAAACTCTAATTGACAAATACATTTCAAATAGAGATATGGGTAGGGAATCTATACATTAAAAACTGAAAACATTTTCTTCCTATATTTTTTAAATTGAAAACTTGAACACTATGTAACATTTGATGATGTCAAGAAATTGTTGGTTTTTAATCATGGTCATGGCAATGATGGTTACATTTTTAAAAACAGATCTTGCCTTTTAGAAACCATAATGATATATTTATAGATAAAAATTATAACTTCTGAGAGTGGCTTCAAAATAATCCATGAAGGGAGAACTGTGTGGATAGAAGTGAATCAAGATTGGAAGTGAACTGACAATTGTTCAAGCTGATGGCTATTTGGGAGTTCATTGTATTATTTTATGTATTTTTTCTATATGTTGATATTTCCCCCAAAACTGTTTATATACGTGAGATTATTTTAAAGCATCTTATTGGCTAAATGCTGATGGAAAAGCATACACACAAACTTTGCTGTTGCTGTTTTTCAGTTGCTAAGTTGTGTCCAACTCTGCCACCCCATGGACTATAGCCTGCCAGGCTTCCCGGTCCTTCACTGTCTCCTGAAGTTTGCTCAAATTCATGTTCATTGAGTTGGTAATGCTATCTAACTATCTCATCTTCTGCCGCCTTCTTCTCCTTTTGCCTTCAATCTTTCCCAACATCAGGGTCTTCTCCAATGAGTCAGCTGTTTGTATTAGGTAGCTAAAGTATTAGAGCTGCAGCTTCAGCATCAGTCCTTCCAATGAATATTCAAGGTTGATTTCCTTTAGGATTGACTGGTTAGATCTCTTTGCTGTCCAAGGGTCTCTGAAGAATCTTCTCTAGCACCACAATTTGAAAGCATAAATTCTTTGGTGCTCAGCCTATGTCATAATTCAACTCTCAAACGTATACACGACTACTGGAAAAACCATAGCTTTGGCTATACAGAACTTTGTCTGAAAAGTGATGTCTCTGCTGTTTAACACACTGTCTATGTCTGTCATAGGTTTCCTTCCAAAGAGCAAGCATCTTTTAATTTCATGGCTTCAGTCACCATCTGCAGTGATTTTGGAGCCCAAGAAAATAAAGTCTGTCACTGCTTCTACTTTTTCCCCTGCTATCTGCCATAAAATGATGAGACCAGATACCATGATCTTAGCTTTTGAATGCTGAGTTTTGAACTATCTTTTTCACTTTCTTCTTTCACCCTCATCAAAAAGCTCTTTAGTTCCTCTTCACTTTTTGTCATTAAACTGGTATCATCTTCATATCTGAGGTTGTTGATATTTCTCCTGACAATCTTGATTCCAGCTTGTGATTCACCACACCTGGCATTTCCTATGATGTGCTCTGCATATAAGTTAAATAAACAGGCTGACAATATACAGCCTTGTTGTATTCCTTTCCCAATTTTGAACCAGTCTGTTGTTCCATATAAGGTTCTAACTGTTGCTTCTTGACCCACATACAGGTTTCTCAGGAGACAGGTAAGGTGGTCGGGTAATTCCCATCTCTTTAAGAATGTTCCACAGTTTGCTCTGATCCACACAATCAAAGGCTTCAGTGTAGTCAGTGAGGCAGAAGTAGATGTTTTCTGGAATTTCCTTGCTTTCTCTGTGCTTCAATGAATATTGCCAGTTTGATCTCTGGTTCCTCTGCCTTTTCTAAACCCAATTTGTACATATGGAAGTTCTCAGTTCACAAACTACTGAAACTTAGCTTGAAGGATTTTGAGCATAACTTTACTAGCATGTGAAATGAGCACAGCTGTCTGTTAGTTTGAACAGTCTTTGGCATTGCCCTTCTTTGGGATTGTAATGAAAATTGACCTTTTCCAGTCCTGTGGCCACTGCTGAGCTTTCCAAATTTGCTGACATACTGAGTGCAGCACTTCAACAACATCACCTTTTAGGATTTTAACTAGCTCAACTGGAATTTCATCATCTCCACTAGCTTTGTTTGTAGTAATACTTCCTAAGGCCCACTTGACTTCACATGGCAGGATGTCTGGCTCTAGGTGAGTGACCACACCATTGCAATTATCCAGGTCATTAAGGCCTTTTTTAATATAGTTCTTCTGTATATTCTTGCCACCTCTTCTTCATCTCTCCCACCTCTGTTAGGTCTTCACCATTTTGGTCCTTTATCGTGCCCATCCTTGCATATAAGAATCTTCTCTTTTTATGTAGGGTTCTGAAACACTCCATTTCTACCTCTAGTGGTTTCGGGCAATACTGAAAAACACAAAACTTTGAAATTAAAATGCAGTATTAGAGCACTGAAATAAATGCTGGAGAGCATAAAGTGTGAAATAATGAGGTGCTAGTCTTTGACAAACTAGTGGTATAATGAAGGAGATAAGCAAGTCACCAAAGGGCGACATGTTTAATGTTCTAATATACACAAATCAACTGTGCTGTGAAAACAAAGGAAAATGGTGGCTAATTCAGCCTACTCTGATAAAATGAGAGATACTTGGAAGAAAAGATGACCAAGAGAACAAAAAAGGAGGTTGATAATTGATTGCAAAAATTGCTGAATACTTTGGTGAAAAATTTGAAGTTAATCATTCAGGGGAATCTTAGAGTTTATGTATTATGGCAAATTGTCTTAAAACATAAAGAGAGTAGTTAAAATATTCTGCTGATTTTTATGTAGTATGACTATGAAAGGGAAAGATGAAGACAAGAGACTTGATTGAAAGGCTATTCTGAATAAACACAGGCATGCACGCACACACACATAATGTATATGTATTACTGGACACCTCTCTTTTATTTTGGCTACGGTATAGTGCTCCACATAATAGTAGCTGCATAATGTATGTCTATCAAAAATTGTAAGGTAAAGATAAACATTATCCTATTGAAACTTCCCTGTAGAATAATGTATTTCAATTGAGAATCTTTCTACTTACATGTTACTTTAATCATAACCACTCAGACTTGACTAATATGTGTTTTAGTCTGCTAAAAACATGTGTGTGTGTATATATATATATATATCCTATTTTGAAAGATTATACTTAATAATTTTACCAAGTGAATCTATATATTTGTTTTAAAACTAATAACTAGTTTCATCTTCCTAGGAAAAATTATCTTAAAGAAGAATTATTAATAACTCATAGCATTGTTTGCAGTCCCCCCAGGAAAGATATTCCAAATTTCAGTGGGTTATGCAAGGTGGAGGGTTTTCCCAGGTGGCACAGTGGTAAAGAATCTGTCTGCCAACGCAGGAGATACAGGATATGCAGGCTCCACCCCTGAGCTGGGGAGATCCCCTGCAGTAGGAAATGGCAACCCACTCCAGTATACCTGCCTGGAAATTTCCATGGACAGAGGAGCCTGGTAGGCTACCGTCTATGGGGTTGCAAAGAGTCAAGCATGACTGAGCACACACACACACTCACACACACACACACACACGCAAGATGGAAGTTTATTCATTCATACAATTATTCAATGGTAGGCAGGCACAGAGAGCTGCTAAGTGGCTATGCCAACATTTTTAGATGACTAATATGGGTGCCCAACATGGCTGTTCCAGTCCTGGCATCTCCAGCTTAGGGGAAAGAAGGTGAGAAACTTGGGGAGTGATGTCTATCTGTTTTAGAGCAAGACTGGAAATAGTGAATTTTTTTAAAAAAAATCTTGCGTTCTCCCTCTTCCTAAAATATAAATTGTACTTATCATGTACTGGATACCATTTTAAGCCTTTACAAGTGTTGAAAGCTGAGAACATATCATGACTAGTCATAAAGAAAGCTGGAAAATATAGCCTTTTCTTTGGCAACCACCAAAGGAGGAGGAAGGGGAGAACAAACACTAAGGAATCTCTAAAAGTTTGCTGTATAAACTAAAAAAAAGGAAAGAAATTATATTTTAAAAAAATACTGAAGTTGAAGAAATGCCTTAGTTAATCAAAGAAAGCAAACAGAGCACCCAATACATGTAGTGAAAGTTTATCAAAGTTCCTCCTGTTGCTTTTTAAATTTACTTTTGCAGTGTATTATTTCACAAATAGAATATTGTTTGGCTGACCAAGAAAAGAAAAAGAAATGAGAGACAGATAATTATATTTTTTATAATGTTTAGTTTTTCTTCTTTAACACAGAGAAAAATTCAAGATAGTTAATTCATTCCATTAAAAATAAATACATATTAATTGTTTAATTTCTTCTTCCTATATTGATAGGACTAGAGTATAAATAAAGAACATATTTTACTTATTCCAGGATTAGGTCAAATTCAGTGTCATGAATTACTGTGAAAAAAAGATCCTCAAGAAAATTGTCCAAATGATCTTGTTAAATTGTATAAAAGAAAATTACCTTGACCAAAGTGAATATCAGTTCAATTCAGTTCAGTTGCTCAGTCGTCTCCGACTCTGCGACCCCATGAATCGCAGCACACCAGGCCTCCCTGTCCATCACCAACTCCTGGAGTTCACTCAGACTCACGTCCATCGAGTCGGTGATGCCATTCAGCTATCTCATCCTCTGTCATCCTCTTTTCCTCCTGCCCCCAATCCCTCCCAGCATCAGAGTCTTTTCCAATGAGTCAACTCTTCGCATGAGGTGGCCAAAGAATTGGGGTTTCAGCTTCAACATCAGTCCTTCCAAAGAAATCCCAGGGTTGATCTCCTTCAGAATGGACTGGTTGGATCTCCTTGCAGTCCAAGGGACTCTCAAGAGTCTTCTCCAAAACCACAGTTCAAAAGCATCAATTCTTCAGCACCGAGCTTTCTTCACAGTCCAACTCTCACATCCATACATGACCACTGGAAAAACCATAGCCTTGACTAGACAGGCCTTTGTTGGCAAAGTAATGTCTCTGCTTTTCAATATGCTATCTAGGTTGGTCATAACTTTCCTTCCAAGAGTAAGCGTCTTTCAATTTCATGGCTGCAGTCACCATCTGCAGTGATTTTGGAGCCCAGAAAAATAAAGTCTGACACTGTTTCCACTGTTTCCCCATCTATTTTTCATGAAGTGATGGGACCAGATGCCATGATCTTCATTTTCTGAATGTTGAGCTTTAAGCCAACTTTTTCACTCTCCACTTTCACTTTCATCAAAAGGCTTTTTAGTTCCTTTTCACTTTCTGCCATAAGGGTGGTGTTATCTGCATATCTGAGGTTATTGATATTTCTCCTGGCAATCTTGATTCCAACTTGTGCTTCATCTAGCCCAGCGTTTCTCATGATGTACTCTGCATATAAGTTAAATAAGCAGGGTGACAATATACAGCCTTGACGTACTCCTTTTCCTATTTGGAACCAGTCTGTTGTTCCATGTCCAGTTCTAACTGTTGCTTCCTGACCTGCATATAGGTTTCTCAAGAGGCAGGTCAGGTGGTCTGGTATTCCCATCTCTTTCAGAATTTTCCAAAGTTAATCATGATCCACACAGTCAAAGGCTTTGGCATAGTCAATAAAGCAGAAATAGATATGTTTCTGGAACTCTCTTGCTTTTTCGACATAAAGGTGCATAAACTTTAAAAGTAAAAAAATATTATGGTATTTGCCTTATAGCATACAGCATTTGAGACTAAGCATAAAACTCCTTTGATTGACTGTGCTTGTGGCTAGAAGCAGACAGACCAAGAGGAAGGAAAAGAAAGTTGTCAATCTGCAAATAACTGCCAACTTTATGGCAACATTTAGTGAGAAGTTCTTTCTTAATCATCACCCCCTACCCTGACAATGAGTGTACAAGTTACTCAAAATATTCAACTACTTCTGCTTTTCAGTTAAATAGATATGAAACACATAGGAATGGAAATAAGACCGATTTTGAACTTTTGATACTTCATGTGAACCTCCATTTTAAATATACATTTCTCAGCTATTAGTTCTCACTTCAGTTTTAGAACAATATTTTTGACCGAACCTCCCTACCAGTTCATTATATGAAGCGAGTAAGTGTATTCTCCCCAGGGATTCTGGAAAAATGACTTAATTTGACAAAGAAATAATCTCTCTCTTTCCTTCTCTCCTGCTCTCTTTTTTTCCCCCTTTTCTTTCTTTCTTTTTTTTTTTTTAATTGACCATAAGCCAATGTTAAACCTGAAAAGTGATACCCTACTCTTATATCAGACTTCCCAAAGCCAAATGTCTAGAAAAGGCTTGCCAAATAAATTATTTCAGGACACTTTAAGATTTCTTTATAGCAATTCTAGCTGTCTAATTAGGCAGGTACAGTAATTCCTTCTGTACAATAACAAGTAGCTAGAATAATAATGATGTCTATTGTTTGGCTCATAAAATTCAGAAAAAAAAGGCTCTACATTGTTTTTAAAGTGCACCAAAAGCTGAATTTTGAACTTTATATAAATCTCAAATCAGTCTGACATGGCATGAGTAAAACACTAGTTTTCGGCTTTAATATTTGCTTGCCTATAAAAGGAAACAAAAGCAAAAATAAAAGATATGTTTGGTGTCCTCTTCCTTTACTTTTATCTGTTATCAATAATTAAATGACAGACACTTATTCATTCTTAAATTAAAAGTGTAAAGAATAAATGCTTTAAAAACTTCATTGTCATGAGTCTACAAATTCAGAGACCTCTTGAAGTTTTGTCAGTTCAAGTGTTTCTACCTGTGAACAAAATTAACTTACTTGTTTTAGTTTATCTTTCTTCTCTTCTGCTTTCTAGTCTATGAGAATATAATTGTCCAGTTGCAGAAAATAGATCTGTATATAATAGATACTAGTAAAATTTCTAAATTTAGGATTAAGGAATTTTTACTTTCTATATTTAAATCTTTTATTGGTTTCTCTTGTAAGAAGCATGGCAAACAATTGTTTTATTCTTAATTGACATTATCTCTTTTTTTCTGAGAGATCAAATTGGGTGTAGCAAATGATAGAGGGAAAATGTTTAACAGTTAATCTGTTTTCTGTTTATGCATTATGACATCTGTTCTAATCTCTTCTTATATTATTTATAAACACCTCACCTTTCATTATTTTCCAATAGGATTTGAAAGCATCAATATGGGCAGGAGGGTAAGTCATAAGAACCTCAAACTCTAATCCAGTGATTTTTTTTTTTTAATTGAATGCCACAACTCTTTAGAGGTAATAAACTAAATTTAATAGGCTGTGAGTGATTTTTTTTAATGAAACAAAATCAAAAAGTAAAACGAAAAATATATCACATATGGTAAAAATAAACAGTTTAAAACATTTTGTTTCAGTTTGTGTACATATATGTACTGAGTAAATTATATTTCTTTCTTTAAGGCATCGTCAAAAGTTCTGACAGAACTAAAGTAGGGGAAGTTCAGAGGCCTTTCAGGAACATTCAAGTTGACTTCTGACCCTATCCAGTTCCTTTCCTGTCCACCAAGGGAAGTTGAAAACCTCATACCTAAATCACTGCTTCTGGCAACTGGGCAAGAATAAAGACCACAATTTCTTTTTAAGAGAATAACAGACCTGAACTCTAAACAGTCTGTTGCTGTAACTGTTGCAAGATTTTATAACTAAATTAAAAAAAAACAAACAAACATAATAGATAATGAACAGGCTTTTATGATTTAAAACAGCAGTTTCTACCAACTTTCCTTCAAAATACCTATGAATGAAATGGAAAATTCAAAAACAACAACAATATCAAAAATTGAGTGTATTTACTCAAGTAGCCCTGGAATCCGGGAGAGCTTTCCATTAACTACAAAGCAGACAGAATTAGGCATTTCAGAAAAAAATGTATTAGGTTTCATCCTAAAAGAAGGTAGACATTCTTTTTATAATTTGCCCCATTTTTAAAGGAACTTCAATCATAACCAGAAAATTTGGCATCCATTTTGGTACTTCTTTTTTACTGAGTCCTGACATTTTTAGAAAGCTAGAATAATTAACAATATGTGTAGTGGCATGTTTTTTATACAAATCAGTATCATCTGCATTTTGTCAAAGAGGAAACCGGGAAAGAATTAAGTAACATGTTTAAAGTTACATTGCTGTGATGTAATGGAAGCCAATTTGACCCCAGCATTCTGATCCCCAGACTGCATGTCAAACCATCACAGTATACTGCCACTGAAGATTACTCTAAAAATCATTTATTTGAGAACCTAAGAAAAATTTCAAGAAAATATTTAATATTTTCAATAGACTTTGAGACTCCTATGAGACATAATTTGTTGACTAAAACCAGTCTTTGAGTATTTGGAAGAACAAGGGTTTTATATAAAATATCTTCACTAAACTAATAATTATGGCATTTCAAAAGTTCTAAGTGGAGAATACCTGAGACAAAACAGTCAATAGGATGAGATGGAAAGGGAAATAAGTAAGCAAAAGAGTTATTCAAAAAAACCTAAAACAAAGAAAGCAGAAAAAAGTTATATACTGATGGATAGAAAGGCAAGACCTGTTGAGAAACCTGAAACACAGAAAGCATGTAGTGTAAACAATAAGGTAGGATTTGATAGATTTGGAGCAAAAAGAATGGAGATAGCTGGTGTTCTTGAAAATATAGAACCAAGGCAGCCTGAAACAATAGAAGAAAATCTTTGCTGCTGCTGCTGTTAAGTCACTTCAGTCGTGTCTGACTCTGTGCGACCCCATAGATGGCAGCCCACCAGGCTCCCCCATCCCTGGGATTCTCCAGGCAAGAACACTGGAGTGGGTTACCTTTTCCTTCTCCAATGCATGAAAGTGAAAGTGAGTTCGCTCAGTCATGTCCGACTCTTAGCGACCCCATGGACTGCAGCCTACCACGCTCCTCCATCCATGGGATTCTCCAGGCAAGAACACTGGAGTGGGTTGCCATTTCCTTCTCCAGTGCATGAAAGTGAAAAGTAAAAGCGAAGTCGTTCAGTCCTGTCCGACTCTTCGCGACCCCATGGACTGCAGCCTACCAGGCTCCTCCATCCATGGGATTTTCCAGGCAAGAGTACTGGAGTGGGGTGCCATTGTCTTCTCTGAAATCTTTGCTGACAACACACAAAGTGTCAACAAAAATAATGTATGCCATAATTCCAGAAAAGCTAAAATGTAAAGACCCTTAACGAGATAAATACTGGCAAGATATATTTTGGCAAAAGGAATAAAGAATATTATTCAGGTATATAAGCAGAAAAGAATTCCACTGCAAAGGAACAAGCTTTTAATATGTATTTTTATTGTGCAACTTTAAATAATAAAGAGAAACCAATACATCCACTTCTAGATAATATTATAGGGGTTCCCTCGTGGCTCAGATGGTGAAGAACCCACCCGCAGTGCAGGAGGTGGTGGTGGTGGTTTAGTCACTAAGTCGTGTCCAACTCTTGCGACCGCATGGACTGTAGCCCGCCAACTTCCTCTGACCATGGGATTCTCCAGGCAAGAATACTGGAGGTATTCTTCTCCAGGTAATCTTCCTAACCTAGGAATCAAACCTAGGTCTTCTGCTTTGCAGGCAGATTCTTTACCAACTGAGCTACAATGGAAGCCCTTATAATCCCTGGGTCAGGAAAATCCCCTTGAGAAGAAAATGGCAACCCACTCCAGTATTTTTGCCTGGTAAATTCCATGAACAGAGGAAGATAATGTTATGCGAAAAAAATGTCTGTGCTTAAAATTTCATATCATTCATTTAATGAATATATGAATATAAATACATGAACCCTTAGTTACACAAACTGACAAAAATGTCACATATGTATCTTTAAATTTTTTAAATTTACTATTTCTTAAGAAGTATTGCATCATGTCTTTAATCAGAAAAAATGATATATAGAGATAGATATGAATACAAATATAAGCTATATCTACTATATTTCATGAAATGACATGAAATATATTCATGTTTTAAATCAGCCTTTAATAATATGGATACATGAGCAAATTAAATTTGTATAAAGTTTAAATTAGTATTCATTTAAATTATATTATATAAACTAACTACACTTTAAAAGAATATGGAAAGAAGTGTCCTAAAATACCAAGAGCTTTTGTCTGTTGGGTGTCTGTGTGTGTGTGTGTTAAAGTCCGATTCTTTGTGACCCCACAGACTGTAACCTGTCAGGCTCCTCTGCCCATGAAATTCTCCAGGCAAGAATACTGGAGTGGGTTGCCATTTCCTACTCGAGGTGATCTTCCCAACCCAGGGATCAAACCCAGATCTCCTTCCACTGCAGGCAGATTCTTTACCAACTGAGCCGCCAGGAAAGCCCAAGAATACTGGAATGGATAGCCTATCCCTTCTCCAGGAGATCTTCCTGACCCAGGAGTGCAACCAGGATCTCTCCTGCATTGCAGATGGATTCTTTACCAGCTGAGCTATTGTAATTTTATGTATAGTTTTTTTCTTTTTTCTTCTTTTGGGTATTTTAAATACTCTGTTGGGAATCATTTACCATTTCCTAGCATGAAGAATTAAAGCATGTCTATAAGTGACAGTTGCTCAGTCGTGTCCGACTCTTTGTGAACCCATAGACTATACCGTCCATAGAATGCTCCAGACCAGAATACTGAGGTGGGTAGCCTTTCCCTTCTCCAGAGGATCTTCCCAACCCAGGGATCGAACCCAAAGTAGTTAGACAGAAAGCCCTCCTTGTTCCACCTGCCCTCTGGAACAAGCAATGTGAAATAGGTGAACAACAAACAGTCTTAGGTACCTGCTAACAGTCTAAGGCACTGGCACCCCACTCCGGTACTTTTGCCTGGAAACTCCCATGAATGGAGGAGCCTGGTAGGCTGCAGTCCATGGGGTCGCTAAGAGTCGGACACGACTGAGTAACTTCCCTTTCACTTTCCACTTTCATGCATTGGAGAAGGAAATGGCAACCCACTTCAGTGTTCTTGCCCGGAGAATCCCAGGGACGCCGGAGCCTGGTGGGCTGCCATCTCTGGGGTCGCACAGAATCGGACACAACTGAAGCGACTTAGCAGCAGCAGCAGCAACAGTCTAAGAAGGTCAAAGATCTGAATCCTCAGTACCTTGCTTTTAACCTGTTAACAATTAGTTACCATATTAAACATTTAGTCCTTAATTTCCCTGAAAGGTTTCTTGGAAGAGAATATAAAGATCATAAAGAAGATGCAGTGATCCTTTTTCTGTATTTTTGTTTCTGTTTTTATTTTTGTTATATTGTACTCGTTTAGCTAGTTTTATATTCCTTAGGTTGCCTGGTCCAGAAATCTTCCAACAACTAAGAACTTTTAAGTTAAACTATTCCGCTCAAGTGAGTTATCTAGTCCTGATGGAATTAGAAAACAGGCAACTTTAAAATCATGTAACCTCAAGTTACAAAGGTTGAATGTACTTTCATTGACCTGTAAGTTTATTGTGACACACACTCATGGTGCCTGAAAAATCCTTCTCTGGCATGAGGCAGAAAGAGATTTAAAAGGCCTTTTTTAGGCTAATGTTTCTCCTGGGCTTTGTTTACAAGAATCTGAGTTTTAATAGAAAACAAATTACCTCACATCCAAGGCATTTGGCACAATTTTTGATCCAGCCTCATAATACATAACTTTAATAGATAAAAGGTGAGCAAGCCACAGTGATATCCAAAGAAATGAGAAACTTCTGATATACCAAACTCATAACTATGTGTTAACAGTGAGATTTGATCTGAATGGAATTGTCATTCCTGAAAAGACAACCATTTTTCATAAAATGCACCTAGAACCATAAATTGGAAGGTCTACTTAACAGCTTTTTAAGTGTTATGTAATCACTTATTAGCAAGTAATGTATGGGAGCTTGAATGATTGAATGCTCTATTGACAAAAGATATACCTAAATATAATGAGAAATAATTGGCTATACCAATTTATATTCAAAATTACACTATTAAATTTCACTTTTAGGTAAATATGAGATGTAGGGAAGAGCCTGGTAGGCTGCAGTCCATGGGGTTGCTAGGAGTCAGACATGACTGAGTGACTTCACTTTCACTTTTCACTTGCATGCATTGGAGAAGGAAATGGCAACCCACTCCAGTGTTCTTGCCTGGAGAATCCCAGGGACGGGGCAGCCTGGTGGGCTGCCGTCTGTGCAGTCACACAGAGTTGGACACGACTGAACGACTTAGCGGCAGCAGCAGTAGGGCTTCCCTGGTGGCTCAGATAGTAAAGAATCTGCCTGCAATGCAAGAGACCCAGGTTCGATCCGGGGGTCTGGAAGATCCCCTGAAAAAAGGCATGGCAACCCACTCCATTATTCTTGCCTGGAGAATTTCATGGACCAGGGAGCCTGGTGGGCTACAGTCCATGGGGTCACAAAGAGTCGGACATGACTGAGCAACTAACACAACACAACAAAGTTACAATTATTAACAATTGAAGAGCATGCATTGTTAAGTATTTAATAAAAAGTTATAATTTTCATATTTAAAATTTCAGGTTATGTGTCTTAAACTTCATTAAAAGCAATTTTTCCCTTTCCACTTTGTTCTGCCAATATGTCTACCTGTAAGTTTTGCTTAAAAATACAAGTCAAGAAGAAACATTGAAAGCCTTTGTGTCTTTTGATAAAAGGAGTGCTCCTTAGGGTGAGTCTGGGTAGTAGATGACCAATTTCTTACAACAGGAATAAGAATGTTTGTCTTGTTTCCACTTTTCTTTGTTGTTGTTGCTCTTTGGACACAGGTTGATAACAGTTCAATGGAAAAACTGGTAAAAAGTGTGAGATATATATTGGTAGAAAGAAATAATAATATAGTAGGAAGGGAGCCCTGAAGACTCAAGACAGTAAAGAATCCACCTGCAATGTGGGGGACCTGGGTTCAATGCCTAGGTTGGAAAGATTTCCCTGGAGGAGGGCATGGCAACCCACTCCAGTATTATTGCCTGGAGAATCTCCATGGGCAGAGAAGCCTGGCAGGCTACAGTCCACAGGGTTGCTAAGAGTCAGACACAACTGAACGGCTAAGCAAAGGACACAAGGAAGGGAGCTGAGAAAAGTGCTTCCTTGATGGAATCTTCCTCCCTGTTAGGCATTCTTGAATGATAGTGACTAATTTGTGAGAAGTGTCTTCATATATACATAATTGAGGACTTGCTGGTTTGGCGTCCTAGATATCTTGAGTAGGAATAATGCTAAAGTTCTCTGGGAAAGTGAATGTGAGTGAGGTTAATCAATGTTTTAAACACATACTTACAACAAGTGATCCCTGATCTCCATTGATAAACCTAGTACATACTTATATGTCACTCATATATTTAGTGAATTATATCTTAAAATAGTCATCTTTGCACTTTTCTTTCCACACTCACCAGTCTTCCACATTGAATCAAGAACAATTAAGATTTATATAGCTGAAAAGCTATAAGAAAGACTCAAATGTTTTTAATATCAAAATAGTATCTTGAGAATTGAAAAGAAAGCCTTGAAAACACTAATATTTAGTATTTGAATATTGTTAGTAACAAATTATTTTGTTTTAACTATTTAGCACATTGTGCTTCCATGAAAGAATAGATAGAAAGTCAGATTACCATGTTATGCCCTTTATAGAAGGGGGCTTCCCTTGTGGCTCAGACAGTAAAGAATCCACCTGTAATGTGGGAGACCTGGGTTTGATCCCTGGCTTGGGAAGATCCCCTGAAGAAGGGAATGGCTACCCACTCCATTATCCTAGCCTGGAGAATTCCATGGACAGAGGAGCCTGACAGGCTATGAGTCTGACATGACTGAGGGACTTTCACTTTCAAATAATAGAAGAGTAGTGTTTAGTTGCTTAGTTGTGTCCAACTCCACTAGATAAATCTGTGCATGAAATCAGACAAATAGATGTGGTGGATCATGTGGAGAGGAGGGAAATGAGTATTCAGAGATGTTCAAGCTCCTTGTGTAGTCAGTACCGGAAAGTCTCATGGGAAAGTATTTCAAGTATCTATTGCTTTATAATAAATCATCCCGTAATTTAATGGATTAAAATAAGAAAAATGATTTGTTACCTCTCATTGTTTCTGCTGGTCATCAAGTTGAATAGGGTATCTCTGCTCTGGGGTCTTAATTACAAGACTTGAAGGCTGGAGGGTGTCATCTTCCAAAGACTTTCATTTATATCTTGTGGTCAGGGCTTGATATCAGCTCAGACTATAGTTGGGGCTATTAACAGAAACACATACGCATCATCACTCTATGTCATCTGGTGATCCTTATAATAGGGTACCTAGGCTCCATAGGTAAGTATCTTAATTGAGAAAAAAGAGAATTAAAGCACCAGGCAAAAGCTTCTTTATTTATTCAAAAGTACTGAAACAAGAATTTTGAAGAGATATTTGCACTCCCATGTTCATTGCAGCACTACTTACAATAGCCAGGATGTGGAGACACCTAAATATTTATCAGTGGTTGAATGGCTAAAGAAAATGTGGTGTGTACATACAACAGAATACTGTACAGCAGTGAAAGAGAAGGAAATTCTACAATATGGGATAACATGGATAAACCTTGAGGTCATCATACCAAGTGAAATAAACCGGCCACAGAAAAATAAATTCTACTTATACAAGGTATGTAAAATAGTCAAATCCGTACAATCAAAAGAGTGGAGTGGTGGTTTCCAGACGTTAAGGGAAAGTGGAAATGGGTGGTTACTAATCAAAGGACATGAAGTTTCAATTAAGCAAGATAAGGAAGTTCTAGAGATCTGTTGTACATCATTGTAACTGTAGTCACCAATACTGCATTTTACACTTAAGAATTTGTTAAGAGGGTAGATCTCATGTCAAGTATTCTTACCACAATAAAATAATTCTTTTAAAGAAAAAAAAAAAAAAGAAAGTCACCTAGCATCCCTGACGCTGTACCCCAATGTTCAGGGCAATTATAAGTCCCTGCCCAGGTTCAAGAGAGAGAACAGGTCCCATCAATTCACATATATATTGGTATTTTTGGAAAATACAATCTGTCTAACCAAGGTGACAGCAAACTACCCTGATCACCCAACTACGTAGATCACAATATCTGTGGGGAAAAGCCACAATAGGTGTTCTCTTGGTCTCAGTTTGAATGAGAACTTTTCTTGATAGTGGCTATGTGGAATGTTCCGAGGAAGGTGAAAGCTTATACCTCAGGACTTCAGTGAGCCCTACGCAAAAGCCCCATGTGGCACTGGATACCTTTAGCCCATGAAACTTCAGGTCAAGTCTTAGTTACCAGTGGATTGTTTAGAGTTTGGAAGGAAACACCTGAGCTCCAGTAATTGACCTATTATACAGTAAAGAAAACTGTGTCAAGGATGCTGCTGCTAGAAAATGCTTCCACATTTTACCTCAAGTCACTAGATTTGTGCTGATATTTTACAACTCATTGTTATCAAATTCCACACAGCTCTCCTTATATCCAGAATTCCACAGCTGTTCTTAAATGAAACCATCAACATCATTTAAAAAAAAAAAAAATCTCTCTCTTCACAGAGACTGCAAAAAGAATTCAGAAGACTTGCTATGGGAAAGATGCCACTTTGTTCCGCTATTGTGTCTCCTTCTCATCAAACACCTCATAAAATCTGGTTCTTTTTCAATTACAAAATAATGCTACTAAATAAATAGAGATATATGTTCATGAGTTAGAAAATCTATTACTGTTAAAATGCCAATTTTATAATTTATCAGAAAAATTTAACACAATCCTAATCAAAATCACAGTGTATTTTTGTTGTTAGAAATCAACAAGTTAGGGCTTCCCTGGTGGCTCATTTGTAAAGAATCCATCTGTCAATGCAAGAAATCAACAAGTTGATTTAAATGCAAAAAACCAGGGATTGCCAAAATTGCTTCGAAAAGGAAGGTTGAAGTTGAAGGATATACATGACTTAATTACAAGACTAAATACAATGTTATAGTAACTGAACCAACATGATACTGAGTAAAACATAAAGTTGTACATCAAAGGAAAAAAAACTGAGCATTTAGAAGTAGACTCACACATACTTAGTAAGTGGATTTTCCACAAAGATGTCAAGGAATTTGATTATGAAAAGTTCTTTTCAACGTGATGCTGGAAAAATTAAATATCAAACAATTAAATATAAAATCTAATCATAAAGACAATTAAATTTGTATGAGGATACAAAATTAAACCAGTTAAACCTTGGCTCTTACTTCACACCATATATACACTTGATCATAGACCAGAAGGTTAGATCCAAAATTAGAAAACTTCTAAGAAGAAAATATAGTAGAAAAATTATTGTGATCTTAGGTTCTGGATATATTTCTTAGAAAGCACACAAAAAGCAGAAATCCTAAAAAAAATATTTTTTAACAAATTGAACTTGATATATATTAAAATATTTTACCCCTCCAAAGATATTGTTTAAAAAATGAAAGACAAGCCAGTCTGGGAAAAGAATGTTTACAAAATGTATCTAAGTAGTTGTACTCAGATTGTATAAGGGATTCTTACAACTTAAGAAGACATGAAACAGTTGAGAAAAAGATAGTATAATATTGACATCAAAGGGGTTAGAGAAACATTTTAGGGTGATGACTTGTCTGATATCACAGTTATGGAAATGGTTACAAAACTCTATGCATTAGTCAAAAGCAATCAAGTTTTAAATTGCTAAATATTATTAGATGTATATTATAAATTAATTGATTTAATTGTTAAGAAAAAACATTAAACATGGGTTGTTATTATTGAAGCTGGTGGTGGTGAATGCATAGGAATTCATTATACTATTCTCTTTGCAAGTTTCTATATTAAAATTTTGAGTATTATATATGGTTAAATGCTTGAGTTGGACTATAAAGAAGGCTGAACAACCAAAGAATTGATGCTTTAAATTGTGGTGCTGGAAACTCTTGAGAGTCCCTTGGACTGCAAGGAAATCAATCAGTCAGTCCTTAAGGAAATCATGCTTGAATATTCATAGACAGGACTGATGCTGAAGCTGAAGCTTCAATACTTTGGCCACTTGATGTAAAGAAACAACTCACTGGAAAAGATCCTGATGCTGGGAAAGATTGAAAGCAAAAGGAGAAAGGGACAGCAGAGGATGAGATGGTTGGATGGCATCACCTGCTCACTGGACATGAATTTGAGCAAACTCCAGGAGACAGTGGAGGACAGGGAAGTCTGGTGTGCTGCAGTCCATGGGGTCACAGAGTTGGACACAACATAACAGCTGAACAACAACAAAATGCTAGTCAGGAAAGTTACATGGATCTCTCCAAATATGTGACAAAACAAATCAAATCTAACCTAAAGAGGATGGTGATGTTTAAGGAAAGCTTGACGTGAAGGGTGGACTTGGAGTTAACTAGGCATGCTGGGATTTAGGAGGAGAAATTCTCTCAGCACAGAAACAGCTACTTTGTACCAGGGTTGAGAACAACACAACTGAGAGACAAAAAAGGAGACTGGGATGGCTAAAGTTCTGAAAATAGATTTTATTACAAAGTTCCAAATGCAACAGATTTGATCATTAAAATAGTCAACGCATAAATTTCAGTTGGCGTTTCATGATGCCAAGAGCAGAGATGAAGCCAGTCTCTCCAGTCTGAAGAGAACATAAAATTGATGACTTCAATCTTGCCTCATTTAAATTTGATTATAAAGTTTTTCTAAACTTTCAAATAAGATATTAGATGAGTTCTAAGACAATCTGAAGATAATTCTAGATCTGTCAATGTTCCAGTTCTAAATTACAAATGGTTATTAAATTACAAGGATTAATATCTTTAGCTTGTACTTAGATTGTGTGAAGTTGAAGCTAATTTTTAAGGAGGGCAACAGAAGCAAAATTCTTCAGATAGAACTTTATCAAAGAGAGTGTAAACAATCTCCAACTTTCTCATATTAGAGTTTTGATAAAATTTCCTTTCAGGCAAGTATCAAGCCATCAGCTAACAGCAGAGGTTTTGGTGAAGAAAGAAAAGACACCTATCCCTGACTTCGCACTTCGGGCTTTTAAAGGTTTTGCTCTGCACACCAAGGAAGAAGATGAAAACAGACCTTTCTTAACTGGTTGTTGCCAATTCCTCACCAGGAAATGGGCAACAACAGAGAAGAGGGCCAAGCCAGTTTCTCCACGTTCCTCACGTGTTCATTAACGCACCACTGTGCTAAGTGCAGTCAGGGATCTCTACTTTCTTTTAGGTCCTAGTCTCATCATAGTAGGTCAGACACTGAGGGAAATGATCCAGTATTATCTCCCTCTTTTTTTCTGGGGGGGGGGGGGCGGGTCTATTTTCCCCTCTTGTATCTCTAATGCCTAATGAAGTACCTGACACATATTGCTGCTGCTGCTGCTGCTAAGTCACTTCAGTCATGTCCGACTCTGTGCGACCTCATAGACGGCAGCCCACCAGGCTCCCCTGTCCCTGGGATTCTCCAGGCAAGAACACTGGAGTGGGTTGCCATTGCCTTCTCCAATGCATGAAAGTGAAAAGTGAAAGTGAAGTCGCTCAGTTGTGTCCGACTCTTCGCGAACCCATGGACTGCAGCCTACCAGACTCCTCTGTTCATGGAATTTTCCAGGCAAGAGTACTGGAGTGGGTTGGCATTGCCTTCTCCGTGACACATACTAGGCTCCAACAAATATTTATTGAAGAAGAGAACAAAATCCATAACCTGAACTAATTATTGCATTTAACTGAGTGTAAAGAAGAGTCTTGGCCACCTGGAATTTTTTTTTTCTCCCTTTCATTATATTGTTGTCTTAAACCCCTCATCCTTTGTTCTTAAATTGAATTACTATTGCTATGGATCACTACTAAATAAAGTTCTATTTGAATTATTTTATACATTCTTAGAGGAAAGTGGCTCAGATCTCAATTTTCCATGCACGGCTTCAATTTGCTCAAGTGAATGTTTCTACAACATTGCATTCTGTTTTTTTCTTTTTTTTAAAAAAAGAAAAAGTTAATGTATTTCAGCTAAAAAAAATTCCAGCCAATACATTTCAATTAGTAGCTATCTGCTTCAGTATAGCAAATGCAGTTTCTGGAATCATGAAAATTACTCAGCTAATAAATTATAAAATACATAAAAATGTTAAAGTTTTCCTTTATTTTGAATGTTCACATATGCTTTAGTATGGTTTTTGTATGACTGGACTGATAAAAAATGTTGGAGGATAAAATAGCCTTGAGCACTGTATAAAGCTATCAGGCTGAGAGGAAAATATTACAAGATAGATTCTTTGCAAATCAAAATGGATGGTGATTTAGGGACATTTCTTGTTCTTATAATTTTTTGGCATCAGGAGCTTCTGTAATAACTGTTACAAACTACAGAGAGACCAGACATGGCTTGACATCTGAGCCAGCTGTCATTATTCTACTGTATCAAGTCAACTAAATCTTTGGGACTAGGAAATCCTGGGGTGTTTTTCCTATTGTTTAGGGAAGTCTGTGTGGGGTCTGGAAATTGGCCACTTTTCTGTAAACTTTCCTCCTCCTCTCTTTCCCCCCTCCAGGAAACCCTCAGGCTTTCTTCTTAACTTTATGTTCTCCTGTCCTGAGCCTCACTCCCCACACCACTGTCTTCCCTCTTGTCATACAGGCACAAAGTGGAACATTCACAAACTTATTGTCTGCAAAAGATAAAACACAAGTGATCCGGATAATAAACAAAGTCATTTCTGAGTGACCTTTTAATTCACTTATACTCATTTCACTTGATAAAAGAAACTCCCACCCTTTGCTTCTGGAACAAGTCTTTCATCCTTTATCTCTGAATTCTCAAAGGCTAGATAAACTATTCATATCATGGCAGCCCATTTCATTTCCTTGCTTTAATTTCCTCATCATTAATTTCTTTAAAAGTTTGACATTGGTCACTACTATAAAAAAGAATTAAAAAACAGCATTATAATTATGAATCTACCCACAGAACATCTCTGTGACATGATTTCCTACTACTCTGTTTTCCATGAAAGGACTAATATGAAATTTACCCTCTGGGTCATTTTAACAGCAGCTGTTGCTTCTGAGAGCTGCTTCTCAGGCTGTATGTGAGACCAACAGATGCAAAACGCTGGGTGGCACTATGGGAGGGAGGTCATGCAACTGAATCCCAGCCCCACAGAAATCATTCCATAAATCCAATGATTCAAAATTTCTAAACATAAAACATGACTTTTACTAAGTTAGAAATCTGGAACGCCCAGGATTCATAAAAAATGTCATATGTGACTGGGTATTCTCTGCTCAAGAATTAAAAATAAATTCCCCTGTAGCAGAAAGATGGGAAGTTTAAAAATGGCTCTCCAGTGCTAAAGATACAGGATCAGTGATATATTGCTAAACATTTAACAGCAATTCTCAGGGGAGGAGGAAGCCCTGCTTATACCATTTGTTGCTTTCTATGGGCTTCCCAGATGGCACTAGTGGTAAAGAACTCACCGGCCAATGCAGGAGACAGGAGACACGGATTGATCCCTGGGTCTGGAAGATCCCCTGGAGGACAGCACAGCAACCCACTCCAGTCTTCTTGCCTGGAGAATCCCATGGACAGAGGAGCCTGGTGGGCTACAGTCCATAGGGTCACAAAGAGTTTGACATGACTGAGAGACAGCATAGCACATGGTCTAAATATTCCCATTATGGCCAGTTTAGAGCTACTTGGATGATATCAGTAAACATGGAGTAAACACCAGTAAACACTGGAAAAAATGTATGTAATTGATTCTTAGGAGCAAGTCTGAGTAGGCTTCTAACATCCCACTGTGAGATGAACAAAAGACTGCATTTGAATCTGGCCTTAGATATTATTTTAAAATCAGTGCCTTAGAAAACATACATACCAAGTATTATATGTTTTTGCTACTAAAAGAAAAATGCTGAATGTTTTAGGGTGAAATGTTTCAAATCATGTAAGTAAACAAACTTGAAAGGAGAGTTTGAATTAAGGAAAGCATTGCTTCTGGAGCAGATTAAAATTCAGTTCCTGTAACTAAACTTTGTAGTTTCTTTCACTCCGTTTCTTTTTCTGCCCTCCATTCCTTTGTGAGGCTGGAAACAAATTTCAATCAATTTGTGATCAAGTCTTTATCATAAGAGGCACACAATATTAAGGAGGCTTCTGACATAGTAAGTCTTTCCCTGGTGGCTCAATGGTAAAGAATCTACCTGCAAATGCAGGAGACCCTGATTGAATCCCTGGGTTGGGAAGATCACCTGGATTAGGAAATTGTAACCCACTCTAGTATTCTTGCCTAGGAAATCCCATGGACTGAGGAGCCTGGTGGGCCACAGTCCATGGGATCGCAAAGAATCAGACATGACTTAGTGACAGAAAGCAAGCGCATGACATAATAAGGCATTAGTAATGAGACATTACCATCAGTTTTGCCTTCCTTGGCATCTGCTGAGATACCCATAGAAGATTCTGGAATTCAGTCCTTGATCCATGCTGTAGAAATGTACCAGTTTCTAGTAGCATGGCTTCTAGGTTTGCCCACTTCTACTCATTATATTTCTTGGCCTTGTGGAAACCTAGAAGTGGATCTGTTTTTCCAACATCTGTCTGTTGTGATGTCTTCTAAGGCTGGATCTATCTAGAGACAACATTTAAACGCCTCTATTTGAGAACAATTCATGATCCCCTCTACTCTCAGTTCCCAGGAAGTATGCATTTTGCTCTTTCCTAAGGGCTTCATTTAAGCAATCAGGCACAGGGTCGCTCCCTCCTTGCAATCCACCTCTGTCCACATAATTAAAATTTCTCTTCCAACTATTCCCATCCACTACCAGCTCCAGCTTTGGGCACCTGTCCTCTGTTCTGGATTGTGTGGTGGAACAGGGAAGCTTTGGTCAAATTCATGATGCTTTCTTTCCGGTGTTCTCTGTCTTCCCTTTAATGGTTCTACCACTGTTTGGAGCTCTAGAAATGGAGAGAGTCCCCCTTTTCTCTTTAACAGTGTTATTTTCCTCTTTAAGAGTGCTAAATGCTCTAGCATTTCAATTTGTAAGAAGAGAGAGGAGTGGTGAAAGAAAATAGATGGAGGAAAAAAAAAACCTTTCTTAATATAACAGCAATATCATACCGCACTGCATTATTGGAGCAGTGATTCTTACATTTTTTCTGTTTCTGCTCCAAGCATAGACGTGCTAGTGGCCTATTTTCAAAGAAATACTTTCTTTAATATTAGACTCTAAGAAACACTAAAATCACAAACAAGAACTAAAATTTGAAGAACCCATGGGAAGAAGACTTAAATGACTGATGAAATTCAAGGGAATTTAATACCACAACAGCCAACAGCATAACAGATTGAGCTAATATAAAGGGCTGTGCACACATACCTAGAAAGTTTGCATTTTTAACAAACACAAAATCTCAGAAGTCCCAAGAAGCCAAAAATGAAGAGGAAAATTAAAATTAGAGCCATAAACTTGAAATACCCTGCAGTATGCTTTTAAACTCATACCTTGGTGGTTGTAATGGTACCAGGGCAGAGATGTGACCTAAGTGCTGGAGGTGATGGCCTGAGATGGTAACAGTCATTCTAGAACACGAAACATTGCCTCAGGAGTGAAAGCCTGACTGAGATAACTACATAAAGCTGGGGCCTGCCACCACCTAGGAGAATTAAAAAAAAAAAAAAAGAGTCAATTTCTGGAAGAAGAAAGAAACAAATGTGTGTGTGTGTGTGTGTGTGTTTATACATAAATATGGGGCTTCCCAGGTGGTACAGTGCTAAAGAACCCATCTGCCAATTCAGGAGACATAGGTTTAATCCTTGGGTGGGGAAGATCCCCTGGAGGAGAAAATGGCACCCCACTTCAGTATTCTTGCCTGGCAGGGGGGGTGGAAAAAATATATATATATATGTGTGTGTGTGTGTGTCTGTGTATGTTTGCCTGTGTGCATGTGTGCTCAGTCACTTGCTCAGTCATGTCTAACTCTCTGTGATCCCACGGACTGTAGCCCACCAGACTCCTCTTCCATGAAATTTTCCAGATAAGAACACTGCTCTGGGTTGCCATTTCCTACTCCAGGGGATCATTTCGACCCTGGATAGAACCTGCATCTATTGCATCTCCTGTATTGGCAGGTGAATTCTTTACAACTGTGCCACATTTGCATAATCTCTATTAATGTATTATATATGTATGCTTTTTATATACATATACATATATAATTTATCTGCAATATATATATTACATGGCAAATGGAGAAACAGTGGAAACAGTGACAGACTTTATTTTGGGGGACTCCCTGCAGATGGTGACTGCAGCCACGAAATAAAAAGACACTTACTCCTTGGAAGAAAAGTTATGACCAACCTAGACAGCATATTAAAAAGCAGAGACATTACTTTGCCAACAAAGGTCCGTCTATTCAAGGCTATGGTTTTTCCAGTAGTCATGTATGGACATAAGAGTTGGACTATAAAGAAAGCTGAGCGCAGCAGAATTGATGTTTTTGAACTGTGGTGTTGGAGAAGACTCTTGAGAGTCCCTTGGACTGCAAGGAGATCCAAACAGTCCATCCTAAAGGAGATTAGTCCTAAATGTACATTGGAAGGACTGATGGCTGAAGCTGAAACTCCAATATTTTGGCCACCTGATGCAAAGAGCTGACTCCTTGGAAAAGCCTCTGATCCTGGGAAAGATTGTAGGCAGGAGGAGAAGGGGACAACAGAGGATAAGACAGTTGGATGGTATCACCGACTCAATGGACAAGAGTTTGAGTAGGCTCCGGGAGTTGGTGATGGACAGGGAGGCCTGGCGTGCTGCAATTCATGGGGTCACAAAGAGTCAGACATGACTGAGCAACTGAACTGAACTGAATACATACACACACACACACACACACACAGTTTTATATAAATATCTTTCATGAAAATTCTGGAACCCCAATGTTACTGTGCCACATGAAATCTGAAATAGCATTATTTGTACACATGCCATGAAAATTGCTAAGCTATGGACTTACCACAAATTTGAGACTAGTTAGAAGATACTCCAGAGAAGGCAATGGCACCCCACTCCAGTACTCTTGCCTGGAAAATTCCATGGATGGAGGAGCCTGGTAGGCTGCAGTCCATGGGGTCGCAAAGAGTCGGACATGACTGAGCGACTTCATTTTCACTTTTCACTTTCATGCATTGGAGAAGGAAATGGCAACCCACTCCAGTGTTCTTGCCTGGAGAATCCCAGGGACGGGGGAGCCTGGTGGGCTGCCGTCTATGGGGTTGCACAGAGTCGGACACGACTGAAGTGACTTAGCAGCAGCAGCAGCAGCAGAAGCTACTCCTTTTAAGTAACACTTTTGTTCTTCTTGTATTGTACTATTTAACCCACACTATTTTTTCCCTAAATAATACTATTTAATACATTTGAGACATCATACAAAGTTAGCTTTATTTATCTATTTTTATTAATGTAAATAATAAAAGTAAAATGTAAGTAATTTTTGGCCCCACCATGTAGCATGCAGGATCTTAGCTCACCAATGAGGGATCGAACCTGTGCCCCCTGCAGTGGAAGTGCAGAGTCCTAACCACTGGACTGCTAGCATAGTCCCAGCTTCACTTAAAAAAAATTAGGACCATAAATATAAACCAGTAAAAACAGGTCTGACAGCCTCAGGTCATCCCTGGGAACAGTTCCCTTGTGGTGGCCCTGGCCTGACCCAAATTAGAGTGAGGCCGGGAATGGTGAAGGCCCTGAAAGAGCCAGGCTCATGAATCAGAACACTGACTCCAAGGGAAGGCCACTGGGGGCTTGGAGGTTGTAGTCTCTGCTAAGAACAAGCAAAGGTTCTTGCCTTCCTGGTCTAGCTGCATCTCCTGGCTCCTTCTCTGCCCCAGGTCATGGACAAAGCCTCTCTCATTATGTGAGGTCTGGGAGTGTTGCAGGCAGGCTCATCAGGTCACTGATATATGCAGGAAATGGGCTCAAAGGGCAGACAGAGGAGGAAAATTAGGAAGGGGGCTGTGGTGAGGAACAGGTAAGGAGCTAACAGGAATCCCCTGGCTGTGTCCTCAGTAAGGGATGCTCACAATACTGAGGTATCGTCAACTGACACATGGTCTGATTTTATGTTTATGATTTTCTATCCCCTCTAGTACATGTAACTTCTTGGGAGTCCGAAGTTTGTTCTATCTTCACCTCTTAGAGAAAAGACCCTGATGCTGGGAAAGATTGAAGGCAGGAGCAAAAGGGGATCACAGAGGACGAGATGGTTGGATGGCATCACCAACTCAATGGACATAAGTTTGAGCAAACTCTGGGAGATGGTGAAGGACAGGAAAGCTTGGCATGCTGCAGTCCATGGGGTCACAAAGAGTCAGAACTGAAAACAACCTAGAGAAAAGGACCTGGAACTGGGCAAAAATATGACCAGTAAGCTATTGGTCCCTTGGTGTAGCAGCCGTTGTTGAGACAGTCCATCAAGAGAACAGTTAGAAAACTACATAGGAGTATTATTCAGAAAAACTGAGATAGTAAAGAGATTTTAAATTAGATTTGTAAAAAGAGTCATTTAGAAGGCTCAGTTATTAATAAGTAAAAGTAGATGTAAAAATACTTTAGATAAAAGTTCTAAAAGTGACTTGCACAGACACACACAAGCTTATGTGTGTTTACACTAAAAGAACTGCATAACATGAAAGCAAAAAACCCACACTCTATCTCTGTGAAGTCATAGATGAGAAGAAACGGAAATCCTGAGGCAGTTATGTATTAATGGCTAAGAAGATAGGCTTCGAATCACATTCCAGAGGTTTAAGTGAGCAAGTGTTTTGCTTTTCAACACATGCTATGAGAGAGATGTAAGCCAGGCAAGTAGAAGGAGAGATAAGGAGGGAAGAAGGAAGGGACAGAGGAAGAGAGGGAGACAAGGATAGGAAAAAAGAAGGGACAAGGGACAGCAGTGGATTTCAGAGTTCCCAACAGTGGAAAACAGGATATGATTTGACCAGCATACTTTGTTTTCAGACATTTTTTACACTCCCAGTTCTAACTTATGCTCTTCTTTCCAAAGACTTCTGCCTGTCTAGTCTCTAATACTCTATTCTTTAGGACACTGTGCAGCCTTTCCATTGTGGAGCTCTTATTGAAATGTTCCTTCATTTTAAAGGTGGCTGTTAGTGGGCATGTGTGAGTGAGCATGTGCATGTGAGTCTGCCGATTCCCTAAAGACAAGGAAAGAAGAAAACTGAATAACAGACCTCTTTTTCTTTTCCTTAACTTTTAAACTACACTGCACATAACTTCATATAATCTCCCAGCCACTTACTTGGAAAGAGGCCATAACTATTCACTGTTCATGTACATATATTTCAAAATACCTTTTAGATTATTGTCTAACTTAAGAGATTTTGATTACTCATAGGATGTTGTGCCTTTATCAAAATGAGGATGAAGAGTGTGGTTTGTATCTTCAGCAGAAAAACATATGTATTAAATTCATTAATTTAAGTCTTCTCTGTGTATTTAATTGGGGCTTCCCCGGTGGTTCAGACAGTAGAGGATCTGCCTACTTGCAGGAGACCTGGGTTCGATCCCTGGGTCAGGAAGATCCCCTGGAGAAGGAAATGTCTAACTACTTTGATATTCTTGCCTGGAAGATCCCATGGACAGAGGAGCCTAATGGGCTACAGTCCATAGGGTCATAAAGAGTCACAACTGAGCAACTATCACACACATACATGTATTTAATCAAAAGATAATTTATTTGGTTAGGTATGTAATCTCCATGTGTTAGGTAGTTGAAATAGGAAAAAGAAGTCCAAAATGGTGGTGACTTAAAGAAAGGAAAAAGCCCATGAAAATGGAACAAAAGAAAATCTGAGGACTGGAGTGAGAACTTCAGATGGAACAAACAGCCCTCCTGGCTAGCCCAATTTATGTAGGGCAGGCTCAGGGGGGCAGGAGACAAATGTATAAAAGGAGGAAGCCAAGACAGATTGAGTCCTCTCCTTTGGGGTCAGCCCACCCTCACACCACAAGGATGTTCCCTTCCACTGTGCTGGGTTCTCTTTGCGTTCAGCTTCCACCACATGAGCTTTTGCTGAGTTGGGCTACTGTTGTGCTTGGCCTCAGCCTTACGGGGGCTGAGCTGAGGTTGTTTCAGCCAGGTTGAATCTGAGTCACGGCACCAGAGATGTCAGGGGAGTGTGTAATTTCCTCAGTTCTGTCTTGCTGCAACAAAAATTTGAAGCAATGGACAGACCAGTGTTACAGCTCAGTTTTATTTGGCAAGGAAAAAAAATACATCCTTGAGGTGTGAGGGCGGGCCGGCCCAAAAGAAGTGAAGAGAAGAGAAGCCAGAGGCTCAATCTTGGCTCCTCTTTTTTATGTTTTTTCTCCTCCCTCTGAGCCTGCCCTATGTAAATTGAGCTAGCCAAGGGGGCTGTTTGTTTCACCTGAGGTTCTCACTCTGGTCTTCCAACCTTCCTTTGTTCTATTTTCATGGGCTTTTCCCTTCTTTGTCTTTTAGTCATTGCCATTCTGGACTCCTTTTTCTTATTCTAACTACCTAATACATGGGTTTGAAACTTGAAAATAGAAAAGGTTTTGTGAGCTTTAACTCTGGCACACAGTTTAAAATATTTAAACTCCAAACAAAATTGTGAATGGAGTCAATTTCCATCACATAGATCCTCTTAATAAGGAGTGAGGTAATATTTAAAGTAGTATTTTAGACTACAACATAGAAATGTAAGTAATAGACCAATGTGTGATATTATACAGTGTTTAGTTTGGGACTGCTGTGTGCTCTGTGTGTGTGTGTGCTGTCACATCTGACTCTTGCCACTCTTTAGACTGTAGCTTGCCAGGCTCCTCAGTCCATGGAACTCTCCAGACAAGAATAGTGGAGTGGGTTGTCATGCCCTTCTCCACGGGATCTTCCCAACCCAGGGATTGAATCCAGGTCTCCTGCATTGCAGGTGGATTCTTCACCATCCGAGCCATTGTCCATGAGATTTTTCAGGCAAGAATACTGGAGTGGGAGGCCATTTCCTCCTCCAGGGGATCTTCACTACCCAGGGATCAAATCCATGTCTCCTGTACTGCAGGCAGATTCATTACAGCTGAGCCATCAAGGAAGCTCCCAAATGTATATGTGTATATTTGATAGTATCATTAGTTAAACTTATACGTTAAGACATTTGTATAAATACTTAAAATTAGAAGGAACAATTGAAATATAAATGATGAATAAGAAAAAAAAATGCTTTCACAATTTTCAAAATACTTTTTCGTTAGTGAAACCAAATGGGGCCCTGTAGGGCTCCCAGGCACAGTGGTCATTCCCCCCCCTCCCACCCCCCATTTCTTGTAGGCAAGACTCCAGCCTCCAACACCTTCCTAGAGTTTTAAAGGGCAGACTCAAACCATTGCTAGTCAAGGGAGGAGTAGTCAAGAAACACCTGAGGCAAGATTAAAGGGACCAGATAAGCTCATTAAGATTAGGAGAGCAATCACCTAAGGTGCTGCTAAGTCATTTCAGTTGTGTCTGACTCTGTGCAACCCCGTAGATGGCAGACAACCAGGCTCCCTCGTCTCTGGGATTCTCCAGGCAAGAACACTGGAGTGTGTTTCCATTGCCTTCTCCAACCACCTAAGGTGAGAGGATGGCAATGCAAGCCCTGTGCACACCCTATTCATGTCAGAGACCCCACATTTGACCCACTGTTCTAAGAATCCTTGTCAACTTAAAAAATGATGCGCAATGTAAGAGTTGTGAGTTAAGTTTTATTTGGGACAAAATGGAGAATGGCAGCTTGGAAGATAGCACCTCAGCCAGCTCTGAGAAATTGCTCCAAAGAGGCAGTGGGGGAAGGTCAATATATGTGATTTTGGTGAAGGGGGAGTTCAGGTAATCAGGCACTCATCTTACAAAAGGTTTTTCTGCTAGTCACGAGGAGCTGAAGTAACCATGAAGGGATTTTAGTGCTTTTTAAAGATATTTTAGAATTTAATTCAGAGGACCATTATATCTACCACTGTGAGTAAGAACCCCTCGAGGAAATGGAGTAGCCCTTATAGTCAACAAGAGTCCAAAATACTTAAAATTAGAAGGAACAATTGAAATATACATGATGAATAAGAAAAAATAATGCTTTCACAATTTCCAAAATAGTTTTTAGTTAGTGAAACAAAGTAGAGCCCTGTAGGGGTGTGTCGACTAAAAAAGATGTACAACTTGAGAGTTAAGTTTTATTTGAGGCAAAATGAAGACTGTAGTCTGGGAGGCAGCACCTCAGTTTGCTCTGAGAGACAGCTCCAAAGAGGTAGGGTGGATGGTCATTATATACGGTTTTAGTGAAGAGAGAGTTCAGTGCAATCAGGTGCTTGCTTTACAAGAGGTTTTCTCATAGTCAGGAAGATCTGATGTCACCATGAATGGATTTAGTGCTTTTCTGGATACAATCAGATGCAGGGCTTGGGATCATTATATCTGTTCCTAAAGATATCCAACTATCTAAAGACCTGTTCCACCAGATTCCCTGGAGCACAGAAGGCATCACTCCACCCTGAACTCCTTCATAGGGTGTTGAAAGTCAACAACTGAAGCAGCACAGGGTTCAATCTCTGGAGAGGCAGATGGCAAATACCCTCGTTGTTGTTTGAAGTGAAGTGAAGTGAAGTCGCTCAGTTGTGTCCAACTCTTTGAGACCCCATAGACTGTAGCCCACTGTAGGCTCCTCTGCCCATGGGATTCTCCAGGCAAGAATACTGGAGTGGGTTGCCATTTCCTTCTCCAGGAGATCTTCCTGACACAGGTATTGAACCTGGTTCTCCTGCATTGTAGGCAGATGCTTTACTTAGTGACTGGCAAATACTGTTAGCAAGTGTCAGTTTGTCATTGACAGGCAAGTGCCAATTTGTAGCTGACAGGTGCAATCTCAAAAAAGACAGCATGGTCTCCGTTTGTTTCCAAAGCAAACCATTCAATATCACAGTAATCCAAGTCTATGCCCCCACCAGTAATGCTGAAGAAGCTGAAGTTGGAAGACTCTATGAAGATCTACATGACCTTCTAGAACTAACACCAAAAAAAAAAAAAAAAAAGATGTCCTTTTCATCATAGGAGACTAGAATACAAAAGTAGGAAGTCAAGAGATACCTGGAATAACAGGCAAGTCTGGCCTTGGAGTACAAAATGAAGCAGGGCAAAGGCTAATAGAGTCTTCCCAAGATAACACATTGGACATTGCAAACATACTCTTACAACAATACAAGAGAAGACTCTACACATGGACATCACCAGATGGTCAAAACCAAAATCAGATTGATTATATTCTTTGCAGTTGAAGATGGAGAAGCTCTAAACAGACAGCAAAACAAGACTGGTAACTGTCTGTGATTCAGAACATGAACTCCTTATTGCAAAATTCAGACTTAAATTGAAGAAAGTAGAGAAAACCACTAGGTCATTCAGGTATGACCTAATACAAATACCTATGATTACACGGTAAAAGTGATGAATAGACTCAAGGGATTAGATCTGAAAGACAGAGTGCCTGAAAAAATATGGATAGAGGTTCATAGCATTGTACAGGGGGTGGTGATCAGTACCATCCCTAAGAAAAAGAAATGCAAAAGGCAAAATGGTTGTCTGAGGAGGCCTTACAAACAGCTGAGAAAAGAAGAAAAATAAAAGACAAAGGAGAAAAGGAAAGATATGCCCATTTGAATGCAGAGTTCCAAAGAATAGGAAGGAGTGATAAGAAAGTCTTCCTCAGTGATCAATGTAAAGAAATAAGGAAAACAATAGAATGGGAAAGACTAGAGATCTCTTCAGGAAAATTAGAGATACTAAGGGAACATTTCATGCAAAGATGGACACTATAAAGGACAGAAATGGCATGGACCTAACAGAAGCAGAAGATATTAAGAAAAGGTGGCAGGAATACACAGAAGAACTGTACAAAAAAGATCTTCATGACCCAGATAATCACAATGGTATGATCACTCACTTAGAGCCAGACATCCTGGACTGTGAAGTCAAGTGGGCCTTAGGAAGCATCACTAGGAACAAAGCTAGTGGAGGTGATGGAATTCCAGTTGAGCTATTTCAAATCTTAAAATATGATTCTGTGAAAGTGCTGCACTCAATATACCAGCAAATATGGAAAACCCAGCAGTGGCCACAGGACTGGAAAAGGTCAGTTTTCTTCCAATCCAAATGAAGGGCAATGCCAAAGAATGTTCAAACTGCTATACAATTGCACTCATTTCACATGCTAGAAAAGTAATGCCCCAAATTCTCCAAGCTAGGGTTCAACAGTACATGAACTGAGAAATCCCAATGGTCAAGCTGGATTTAGAAAAGGCAGAGGAACAAGAGATCAAATTACCAACATCTATTGGTCATAGAAAAAGCAAGAGAATTTCAGAAGAACATCTACTTCTGCTTCATTGACTATGCTAAAGCCTTTGTGTGGATCACAACAAACTGTGGAAAATTCTTAAAGAGATGGGAATACCAGACCACCTGACCTGCCTCTTGAGAAATCTGTATGCAGGTCAAGAAGCAACAGTTATAACTGGACATGGAACAATAGACTGGTTTCAAATTGGGAAGAGAGTATGTCAAGGGTGTATATTGTTACCCTGCTTATTTAACTTATATGCAGAGTATATCATGAGAAATGCCAGACTGGGTGAAGCACAAGCTGGAATCAAGATTGCTGGGAGAAATATCAATAACCTCAGATAGGCAGATGACACCACTCTTATGGCAGAAAGTGAAGAGGAACTAAAGAGCCTCCTGATGATGGTGAAAGTGGAGAGTGAAAAACTGGCTTAAAACTCAACATTCAGAAAACTAAGATCATGGCATCTGGTCCCATCACTTCATGGCAAATAGATAGGGAAACAATGGAAACCATGACAGACTTTATTTTCTTGGGTTCCAAAACCACTGCAAATGGTGACTGCAACCATGAAATTAAAAGACGCTAGCTCCTTAGAAGAAAACTTATAACCAACATAGACAGCATATTAAAAAGCAAGGACATTACTTTAGTGACAAATGTTTGTATAGTCAAAGTTTTGTTTTTTCCAGTAGTCATGTATGGATGTGAAAGTTGGCCATAAAGAAGGCTGATCACCAAAGAATTGATGCTTTTTAACTGTGGTGTTGGAGAAGACTCTTGAGAGTCCCTTGGACTGCAAGGAGATCAAACCAGTCAATCCTAAAAGATATCAGTCCTGAATATTCATTGGAAGGACTGATGCTGACACTGAAGCTCCAATACTTTGGCCACCTGATGCAAAGAGCCAGCTCATTAGCAAAGACCCTGAATCTGGGAAAGATTGAAGGCGGGATGAGAAGGGGACAACAGAGGATGAGATGGTTGGATGGCTTCACTGACTCAATGGACATGAGTTTGAACAAGCTCTGGTAGATGGTGAAGGACAGGGATGTCTGCAATGCTGCAATCCATGGGGTCACAAAGAGCCAGACACTACTGAGCAACTGACTAACAGAAAGATTGGGATCGTGAAATCAGTTCCTGAAAATACCCGACCATCTTAGGACCTGTTCCACCAGTTACCCTGAAGCACACAGTGCCTCACTCTCCACCTTTAATTCCCTTCAGGTCGTATTGAAGGTCAACAACTGCAGGAACACAGGATTCAGTCTCCAGAGGCAGATGGCCAATTCTCTTGGTAAGCACCAATTTGTAGTTGACACCCTCATCAAGTTCTCGGGGGTTGAGACAGTTTGTCAAGGCAGAAGCCTAGTGTGGCTCCCTTTGTCCGGCAAAGCAATAAAAGTATCCTTTTTCTATTTCACCCAAATCTCTGTCTCAGGATTTGATTTGCACCTGTGTATGGTGAGACCAAGCTTTCAGTAATATTATCAAGCGATGAATAAATACTTTAAAATATAAATACATATTTGAAATATTAATAGTTAAGGACTATCCTGAAATATATTTCCATAATAGTTTGAAAACAAGCAGATACCTCCTTCCTAACATGATGAGTTTTCTTAGCCTTTAGAAGTAGTTATTTACACTTCTCTAATCTGAACTATAGTTACTCTTTAGCTTTATCAGTAACATTCCTTTGTTTTAATATTTCACCCTATAAATGCTGTTAACTATTAATTAATAGTCAAAGAAATAGTCAAAGGATGTGTTTAAATCATTTAAAAAAAACATGATTGTTACCATGTGTCCAGATGGTTCACATATATTGAAGAACTTTCTATAAATGATCCATGAACTTATAATTCATGGACTGTAACCTACAGCAGGATAAGATGCAAAACTTCTGGCTTAGGCATCTGTTAATTAGGAAGGTCCAGGAATGGCACAATGTATTGAGGGCACCACTAGTTCACTGGGCATGTTTTCCAAAAATTGAACTATTTTAACATAGACCTTGAAGATAGAGGGTTATAGTAGTTTCCTAGATGTGAATTTAAAAGAAAGAATATTTAAAACTACTGTAAAATAAGTGTCCCTGTTTAGTACTTTCTCTAATGTTTAGAAAGGCTATTTTCTTATTGTTTTCCAAAATTTAATACTTCAGTTAATTAGTATGAGCAGACACATTAGGTTAAATGGAGGATAAATTCTTTGTTTTTCAGTGAATCTTCTCAAAGGAAGGTTTTTTTTTTTTTTTTTTTAATTGAAAATGGGGAACTTGCCTCAGGACACTCATTCATTCATTCAATTACTTAATGAGTTCTTTATGACACATAATGTTATCTGCCAGATCTAGGGCTAATATTTAAGGATGTAGTGATAGCCAGGAGAGGATTCCTAACTCTGAGAAAGTCTCCTGATACCCAAACATGTGATCAGCTATTTTGTTCTTTTGGGTTTTAATGTAGATGCATTGGACACTGGAATACTTAAGCTAAGTTTTTCCTACCATAAATCACAAACAGGAACTATAATCACTAATGTCAGCGTATTTTAGAAGATATTTCACAGAAAACAAGAAGAAGAAATTCAGAGGAACAAATTAGAATATTACCCAAAGTACACATGAAGAAAGAAGACAGCTTCAGAAACGCGTGATTAATGACAGCCATTGCCAAAATAAAAGCTAAGTAAGATGAGAAATTGGAGGCAGAACACAAAGGAATAAAGTAACCAAAAAAGAATTTCTTAATTATTGATGCAAATAAAACAGGAAATTGTCCTCAGACCTTTTAGCCAGGAAGGGAAACTTGGACTATCTAAGGGGCTGAAACTTTTACTTTTCAGATGGAAAGTACAGATAAGAGAGCTGAAAATTTAAGCAGTTCTTAAAAAATGGCAGGCCTGTCTAAAGAATAATCCGTTTAAATTTTCTGAATTTAATCCCCTGGATTTGAATTGTTGAGTCAAATGAAAGTTGACCTGCCAGAGCTGGTGAGGACAGACTTCTCTGTCAGGTCTTGAGAGGAGGTCCCTTCCGTTTTCTTCGCAGATAAGTCTCCTAGGGTTTTCATGGGACAACAGGGAGGATGGAGACCTTGAACCTCGCTGTGAGAGTCACATTGCTCTGCGGCTACACTTGACACTGACAAGTGCTGGCCTTGAGAAACTGAAACTGTAGCTCCTTTCAAATGGGTCTAATGTCTCCAGCTGTATCCCAAGCATCCAGCCATTCCTTCTCATCCAGGGCACTGCATGCAGGAGGTACCTTTTCCATGGTCACCTCACAAATACCTGCCTCTGCTCTGTCTCTTGAGATGCTTTCTGAAACAGACCTAGCAGCTGCTTCTCATGAAGCTCCAGCCCAGCCTCCTCTCCCCAAACCTAGTTCTTTGTCAAAAGCCTAGGTCTTGGAAAACAAAAGCTTCAACTCTCCCACAGGAAGAATATCCTCAGGCCTCCTGGAGCTAAGCCCTGCTGGCCCTCTTTACAGGGGAAAGAGGAAAATGTATCTCATTCATTCTTATTTGGAAAACACAATTAAGTTCTCCTCCCAAAGGGTTGTGTGACAGACATTCTTACTTAACCTAATTGCTCCCTCTCAGGTAACATGATTTTTTTTGCAATAAAAGCTAAAAATAAATATCAAATTTTCAATACTGGAAGGGAAATTAAAGCTGTGTTATGACTTTTGGATATTAAAGTTACACAAAACAGCAAACAAAAACAAGTAAACAGTAATAAAAACAAGTAGTAAAAATGTCTTTGGAATGTTTTCATTCAGATACATATAATCATGGAATTCAGTTTCCAAGGAAGGTTTTCTGGGTAGAAGTTTTACACAGAGTATAATTCTTACAGTCTCTTTTTTGTTTGATTTCAATCAATTTCCATGTCAAAGTGTTGTTGCTGTTTCATTCCAACACCACGTGATTGTGCTGAGAAAAGCATGCATCAAGTCACTGAGTGAGTGACCAGGGGCTCACGTGTTGACCATTTTGCATTAGATTAGAATTTTCACTCTTCATTTTAAAAGGAAAAAAAGAAAAACCTGTTGAAATCCAAAGAGGTCACAGTCAAAAGACCAGATTATTCATTATTATTGTTCCTTCAGGAAACTGTAAGGAATAATTCTGCTGACAGTATTGTTTGGCACAAATGAGATGTTTTGGTTTTTTGAACAGAAAAGTGTCGAGTTGAAAATGTTCTTTTTCTTTCCTTTATCGCTTTGAAAGGATCATTGAACCAAATCAAGCAACTGAAAAAAATGGCACTTTATATATGAACCAAAACTTCTTCACATACCCAGAAACAAATGCTAAATTCCACTTTAATCAGGCCATATCAGTTACACAGAATGGATTACTATCACAATGATCTCTGAGAGTCCTAATAATTTGATTCTGTTACAAACTTTGTAAGACTGTTGCCCTGTATCCTGTTTCTAAATTTCACACACTATGATCTGAATTAGCACAATCACAGCTTAAAAGAGGAAACCAATAAATAAACAAAAATAAGTGATACTTCATCTATTGTGTGTACATTTTTATTTTTTGGTACTTAAACCACAAGGAGTCCAGGAAAAAATGGCTCCCAGAGGATGCTCATTGGCCAACATGTTTTGAATTTTGAGGTACAGATCTTGTCTAGATAAGTGTAGTCTTGGCTTCAAGGATACAATATCTATTTTTGTCTTTGCCTCTGTTGGTTTTTGCAACACTTCATTCCTAGTCCATTACATTTAATGATTCCCACTTCTATGACCAGAATTCATGATTGAAGGTAGAGATAAAGAAACTATTTTCCTTATCCACATTTCATTTTCCCATATAAAAATTTACTTCCTAGCAATATGCTGATGTAGTAAAATATTTTAATGGACAGTTTCTACATATTTGTACTAAAAGTTTAGAATATGTTTTATAATATGACTTTCCCTGGATAATCTACATATATGTATAGTCTGGAATTTAATCATCCATTTGTAAGCATTTTAAAAATCTATTCATTATAAATAGATGCCTCTTAAAGTCTGCAGTATTAGAGATGGTGAAGGGAATGAGTTCTATGTAACTCCAGGGTCCAAACTCCTAATTACTGTGATAAAATTCATTAGATTCAACAAAAGCCAATAGCTGGTTAGAGAAGTTGGTCTGAGAGAATTTGGGAACTCTGTATACAAGAGGGCTGCTTAACAGCCCAGGGAAGCTGTGGCATGACATTACACAGAAATCTCTCTCTTCTACTTCGGAGAAGGCAGTGGCACCCCACTCCAGTACTCGTGCCTGGAAAATCCCATGGTCGGAGGAGCCTGGTGGGCTACAGTCCATGGGGTCGCGAAGAGTCGGACACGACTGAGCGACTTGACTTTCCCTTTTCACTTTCATGCATTGGAGAAGGAAATAGTAACCCACTCCAGTGTTCTTGCCTGGAGAATCCCAGGGATGGGGGAGCCTGGTGAGCTACCGTCTATGGGGTTGCACAGAGTCGGACACGACTGATGCGACTTAGCAGCAGCAGCAGCCCTCTTCTACTGCCCAACCCCCAACATCTATATGGAGCTTATATCTCCTCTAGAACTTTGACGAATTGCCAATAATAGTTCTGGGCATCTGGAGACAATAAACTGACACAGATGCTGATGTTCTCTTCAGAGACACTGGTAGCAATATCACTGTGGAAGTTTGTTTTGGGGGCATAGTTGTGAAATTAGTATGAGAGAGGGAAAACATAATGAGTGCTCTGGGGAGACTGTGGCTAAGTAGGGAGTCTTTATATGGAGCTCCTATAGATGAAGACACCATAAGTACTCTATCAAGATCAATTGGATCCAGTGATATAAAAAGGTTATTTATATTAATATAAATTTATTTGTTCCACATGTTAAGAAGATCCAGTAGACACATACAACCTACTTCTATGTGATTATGATATGATCTCCCGTATGTAACTAATTTTTCAGTGAACTAACAATTATATTATTTTTGCCAACTGCATATGTATAACCTATGTAATACGAATCTCTTTTCAGTTTATCTAGGACCCTGCCAGAGAGTTCAGTATTGAATCGGATACATATCAGTTTCTATCATAAGCTTGATTGATTCAATTTTCAGAAAGAGCTTAAGTCAAACTCCATTCTAGGCTAATCTTCTACTAGAATGTCACCCCCATGGGAGTAGTATCTGGTCAGCACTATTCACCACTTCCATATCCTTACTATATAGAACAAAACTAGGCATAAACATTAATGAAATATTTTTGTATTAATGTATTTTCTTTGACCTTAGATGGCCCATGCTTTATTGCAGTACAAAGGAAGATAAGTCTTGTGTCTAAATATTTTTTTCACCTCACTCACAGGAGGTTGTCCTCCTTCCTTATCTATCCATCCACTCCCATCATCATACTCTAATCTACATCTCCTCCAAAACCTCAGTTTCCAGTGTCTGCTCCCCATTGACTACCTCTTAATTTTCAAATTTACTTCTTCCAGTAATTGGTTGACTTGGGAAAGACTTCCCAATTCATTTTCCCACCACCTCTCCCCATTCTTCATGACCCTCGTGTTTTTACTCTCCTTTCCCAACTGTTCAATAGCATCTGTCCTCTGCTCTCTTGCCCCTCTCTCCCTCTGCAAAACTCCAACCCTCCTTAAATCCACAATTTGATTCAAGATTTTGAACATTCTGGGAATAAAAAGACATATAACAAGGCTGATTGGATATCTTTATATTTTCTACTATTCTTGGAAGCAATATGTTTTTCCTATTCCTGATGTTTCTTTCCAAATGAGTATAATTCAGTTAGCCTAATTCCAGATCTCACTGATTGCATTATAAGAATTCAAGGAAAACAAAATGATATTATTTCAAATTAGATCCTACGAGAAGAAAGAGGAGGGGAGGAAAAAGAAGTTACAAGCTAATTTCACTATTTATCATAAATTAAAAAATGAAAAAATAAAGTCAATATCCCTCCAAAAAGGGGATGCCTAAGGATATCATATAAAGGCATAAGAATAATTGTAATTCTGTTATATTGCAAAGATAACCTCCCATTCTTCATTCCTCTTGTCTTCCACTATGATTCTGGGATTTGTCATAGTATTTCCTTTGACCTGTGTGATGTTAACAAGTATAATTCAACCAGAGGTTTGAAAAAGTGCTTGCCTGTTGCTTCTTAGGCTCTTGCCATTCTGCCTTTGCCATAAGAAATCTGGTCTTGTCTGCTGGAGAAATGTAGAGGAATGTAAGATACAGAGCTAAATTGCCCCAGCCAATAGCCAGCATAGCCCCAGAAGTAAGTCTAGTTTAAACCCAAGGAACAATGCAGCTGAACTCACTAATCCATATACTAACAAAAAAGGTTGATGCTTATTGTTTTAAACATTGATTTCAAGGTGATTTTTTTTTATCCAGCTTAATGGTGGAAATACAACCAATATAGTAACCATGAAAAAATGCAAACCTTTATAAATGCCAAAAGGTATACTGATACACACACACACACACACAGAAAGAGAATATTTAAAACTAGCTACATAATGAAAATCAATGAAAGTGTGTATAACATACAATAATATGAAAAAACAGAGACCAAAGTTACTATTCATAATGACAGTTGTGTAACAGCTTAAATTACCTATTGATAGATAAAAAGAATTTCAAATTCCTAACAAAGCAAAATTCAATACTCTGTGCTACATTCACCAGACAGATTGGAAATAAATATTCTGAGTGGGTAAAAAAATAAAAGAACAAGCAATATTATACCAGGCAAACACAGATAAAAAGAAAGCAAGTAGACATCTGACAGCTAGAATTTAGACCAAGAAAGATTAAAAGGAGAACACAAAAGGACACTTTATCATGACTTAGATAAAAATTGAAAATGAAGATACAAAATATATTAACATTTATGCACAAAATCAGCAATATTTTCATACAAGCCAAATTAATTTGTGATAAAAGAACAATAAATAAATAAATCCTAATCATAATCCTTTGGAAAAAAAATTTTCAGAAAGAATACTATTGAAAACCAGCTGCTGCTGCTAAGTCTCTTCAGTCGTGTCCGACTCTGTGTGACCCCATAGATGGCAGCCCACCAGGCTTCCCCGTCCCTGGGATTCTCCAAGCAAGAACACTGGAGTGGGTTGCCATTTCCTTCTCCAATGCATGAAAGTGAGAAGTGAAAGTGAAGTCACTCAGTTGTGTCTGACTCTTTGCGATCCCATGGACTGCAGCCTACTAGGCTCCTCCATCCATGGAATTTTCCAGGCAAGAGTACTGGAGTGGGGTGCCATCACCTTCTCCAGAAAACCAGCTAGTTAACTCAATTAAAAAGTAGTGGTGGTAGGGGAATTAGGTTGAGTCTTGGGGAGAAAGCATAGAGCACAAAGTCAGAAATAAAGAGGGTAAAATTATCATCAAGACAGAGGAAATTAAAAAAAATAATGATTAAGAACATTACTTTGAATAATAATGCAAAATAATTTAAAGAAATGAAAACCTGGATAATTTTCTCTCTCTACCAAAGGACTGTGGGGGGAAAGGAGAAGATGGGCTACACGGGCCAATTGCCATTGAAGAAATAAAGGAAATACTTGAAGAGTGGGTGTTGTTTATTTTAGTTGTTGACTAAAGTATTCTTTGTAGGTCAATGAGCTTAAATTAGTTAGCAGTTGTTCAAATCTGCAAGTTTTAAGATCTTCACATAAGAGTTTTTGAATTTCCTTCTCCTTTAAATCTGTCATATGTACTATTTGTATTTCAAAGCTCTATTATTGCATATGAAATATACTGATTTTGGATTCTTGTATCTTTCTGTAGAATTAATTCTTTTATCATTTTGAAATGTCTTTTTTTATAGTGGAACCCCAAAATTCTCCAAGCCAGGCTTCAATAGTACGTGAACCGTGAATTTCCAGATGTTCAAGCTGGATTTAGAAAAGGCAGAGGAACAAGATCAAATTGCCAACATCCGCTGGATCATCAAAAAAGCAAGAGAGTTCCAGAAAAACATCTACTTCTGCTTTATTGACAACACAAAAGCCTTTGACTGTGTGGATCCCAACAAACTGTGGTAAATTCTGAAAGTGATGGGAATACCAGACCACCTGACTTGCCTCTTGAGAAACCTATATGCGGGTCAGAAAGCAGCAGTTAGAACTGGACATGGAACAACAGACTGGTTCCAAATAGGAAAAGGAGTATGTCAAGGCTATATATTGTCACCCTGCTTATTTAACTTATATGCAGAGTACATCATGAGAAATGCTGGACTGGATGAAGCACAAGTTGGAATCAAGATTATTGGGAGAAATATCAATAATCTCAGGTATGCAGATGATACCACCCTTATGGCAGAAAGTGAAGAGGAACTAAAAAGACTCTTGATGAAAGTGAAAGAGGAGAGTGAAAAAGTTGGCTTAAAACTCAACATTCAGAAAACTAAGATATGGCATCTGGTCCCATCACTTCATGGCAAATAGATAGGGAAACAATAGAAACAGAGAGACTTTATTTTTGGGGGTTCCAAAATCCCTGCAGATGGTGACTGCAGCCATGAAATTAAAACATACTTGCTCCTTGGAAGAAAAGTTATGACCAACCTAGATAACATATTAAAAAGCAGAGACATTACTTTGCCAACAAAGGTCTGTCTAGTCAAAGCTATTGTTTTTCCAGTGGTCATGTATGGATGTCAGAGTTGGAATATAAAGAAAACTGAGTGCCAAAGAATTGATGTTTTTCTCTTTTTTTTTAAGTTTAAATTTATTTATTTTAATTGGAGGCTAATTACTTTACAATATTGTATTGGTTTTGCCATACATCAATATGAATCCACCACAGGTATACACGTGTTCCCCATCCTGAACCCCCCTCCCACTTCCCTCCCTGTACCATCCCTCTGGGTCATACCAGTGCACCAGCCCCAAGCATCCTGTATCATGCATCGAACCTGGACTGGCTATTCATTTCTTATATGATATTATACATGTTTCAATGCCATTCTCCCAAATCATCCCACCCTCTCCCTCTCCCACAGAGTCCAAAAGACTGTTCTATACATCTATGTCTCTTTTGCTGTCTCACATACAGGGTTATTGTTACCATCTTTCTAAATTCCATATATATGTGTGTTAGTATACTGTATTGGTGTTTTTCTTTCTGGCTTACTTCACTCTGTATAATAGGCTCCAGTTTCATGTTTTTCAACTGTGGTGTTGGAGAAGACTACTGAGAGTCCCTTGGACTGCAAGGAGATCCCACCAGTCCATCCTAAAGGAAATCAGTCCTGAATATTCATTGGAAGGATTGACACTGAAGCTGAAACTCCAATACTTTGGCCTCCTGATGTGAAGAACTGACTCACTAGAAAAGACCCTGATGCTGGGAAAGATTGAAGGTGGGAGGAAAAGGGGATGGCCAAGGATGAGATGGTTGGATGGCATTACCGACTCAATGGACATGAGTTTGAGTAAATTCTGGGAGTTGGTGAAGGACAGGGAAGCCTGGGGTGCTGCAGTCCATGGGGTCACAAGGAGTAGGACATGACTGAGCGACTGAATTGAACTGAATTGAACCCCTTGTTTTAAGTCTTCTTTGCTGAATATTAATAAACATGTAGCAGCTACCTTTTGGGTTGTGTATGGATAGGGTAGGCTTACCAGGTGGCGCTAGTGGTAAAGAACCTGCCTACAAATGCACAAGACATAAGAGATGCAGGTTCAATCTCTGGGTCAGGAAGATCGCCTGAAGGAGGACATGGCAACCCACTCCAGTATTTTTGCCTGGAGAATCCCATGGACAGAGGAGCCTGGCGGGCTACAGTCTATAGGGTTACAAAGAGTCAGACATGACTGAAGCAACTTAGCATGCATGCATTATATAATATATATATTTTTTAAATTAATAAATAAATAAAGTTTTTTTTTCCTCTTTCTCTAACTAGCTAAGAAGAAGTCAGCCTTTAGTTAAAAAAAAAAAAAAGAAAGTCTGAATCTTGTGATGTTGAAACAATGGGATTGGAGCATTGAGCACATCCAGAAGCTATTTGACTGATTTAAGAACTAAAAATCAAAGCTTACTGGTGGTAAAGTTTGGAAAGGGTGAGAGAGAAGAGTAGGAAAAAAAAAATAGAGCCAGCAGCAACCAGTGGATTTGAGGTGGAGAATTATAGATTCTGGGAGAGAAGACAGGAACTGGGGCCAACCAGCCTGCTGGGCTTCATGAGAGGCACTGGGGAAAATGTTTCTAAAAAAGTATTGTCCTGTGTCATGAATGAAACATCTCTTGAGTTTTGTTTTGCCCTGTGATGGATTTTAAAATTTGCTTTAGAGAAAGTAAAAAAGAAGTGTTGTCAGTACACAATAAACATTTCTTTACATTTCCATGCAAGCATATTAAAGTCTCTGAGAGGTTCTGGTAGAAAACAACACTCCAATTTTTTAAATCCAGGATTATTTGGCCACCCCTCCCTGTACACACACACTCACGTTTTGGCCCTGATGATCATCTTCTAAGTCTAGCGCTTGGAACACTGTTTGGAAGTGTTTCCTCAGATTTACTATCCAATTCATGCGCGCTTTGGTTCAAACCTCCCTCCGCTTGTTGCCAGGACTCTGCCTGATCGACCTTCTCCTAATCTGCATCTCAGCTTGGGACTATCCAAGTTCTGCTCATAAAACAATCTCTTCTCTGACATTTTTAAGTCATATATTCAAATATCCTATTTTTCTTCCTTATTTTTATTTTGTATCAGAACAATAAATTCCAATAAAATTACCTTCCTGGTGAGTCCCAACTCTGAAATCCTACGATTTTTTTATTTTGTTAAATAAAAATGATGGCGGAGGAGAATGCTTGTTGGGAATAATGTTTCTAAGGGAGAATTAAAAGTCTTCTTTCCTTTTATAGAATTAAAAAATAGGCTACTACAATATATTTTTAACTCAAGTATTTGTGGGTGTGCCTTTCTCTAGAGCACCTTAAGAAATTATTTTTAAAATGCCACCAAGAAAGCTGGTACTCTGTTATTCAAAACACTGAAATAGTACTTTGCGTTCTTAATGGCCGCTGCTCAAATACACAAATGCTTTGATCACAAACAATATTTGGTGGCAAAGATCCATAGTCACAGGAATCATGCTAATCCTTTCATAGTTTCAGGATGATCGCTTCTCTATAAGCACAATTTACCTGGATATTTCAGTTGGGTCCTTTTTACAAGACTCCATGGAAAGATTTAATAACAGGAAAAATGTAGAGAGTGAACATCTTTACTAAACTGCAAAAGGCCACCAAATTGCCTCTCAAAGTTTCCTTAATACAAAAAAAAAAAAAAAAAAAGGAAAGACAAATATATAATATTGCTTATATATGGAATCTAAAAAAATAATACAAATGAACTTATTTACAAAATAGAGAGTCACAGATGTAGAAAACAAACTTACGGTTACCCAGAAGAAAGTGGGAGGAAGAGATAAATTGGGAAATTGAAATGAACATATACACACTTCTATGTATAAAAACCAGATAACCTTATAAGGACCTACTGTATAACACAGGGAACTCTACTCAATATTCTGTAATGGCCTATATGGGAAAAGAATCTAAAAAAGATTGGATATATATCTATGTATAACTAATTCACTTTGCTGTACACCTGAAACTAACACATCATAAATCAACTATATACCAATAAAATATTTTTGAAGGAGAAAAGCACTTTAATCCACAAATCAATCCATTCACTGAGACTTTATTTGTTGCCTTATATTAGTATTTATATTTTCTTACATGGTTTTTCACTTTCATGACTAAACTGTAATAAACTGAGAACCAGAACTGTATTTGATATGGCTTTGCACCCATTGACTTGCCCAAAGAAGGGTATAGTAAATTGAAGCACAGTTCATGACTGGAAGAATATGATGAGTTTCAAAAATCAGGACAAATCAACTGTGTACCTAATGTCCATGGAATTATAAGACAGATATCAGGCAAAAGGTGCACTAGGAATAGCATGATGAAGAGCCTAAAACATAAGAAAGTGATTGTAAAGCATTAAAAAAGAGACTTTGGGTTTCAACAAAAGAGGAACAATGTAATGGCTTCAATAAAAAAGTAGTTAAACTGGAATGGGGAAATAAAAAATATATGCTCATGTTTGAGATCAGGATAATGTGACAGTGACAGAAAACAGATGATTAGTCAGGAATTTGTATTGGAAAAAAGAGAAAAATACGATAAACATATCAATAACATTAGATTATTGAATAGGATATTGAGCAGTTAAGTATGTCAGAACCTGAAGAGTTGATGCTATTAAGAATAAAAAAGGAAGAAATTGATGAGAAAAATCTAAAGTTATTAAAAGAACAATTTTGATCATTGTGTGTGTGTGTAAATTAGTTGCTTAGTTGTGCCCAACTCTTTGCAACCCCATTGACTGTATCCCACTAGGGGTCCTCTGCCCATGGAATTCTCCAGGCAAGAATACTGGAGTGGGTTGCCATTCCCTTCTCCAGGAGAACTTCCTAACCAGGGATCAAACCCAGGTCTCCTGCATTGCAGGCAGATTCTTTACTATCTGAGCCACCAGGGAAGCCCTTTTGGTCATTGGAGATTACAAATAAAATTCAGAATCCTTTGAAATTTAAATTCAGCAGCACATAGTCTATCTTTCTGAGACTTGAAAAAGTGAACGGTATAATTATCATTTGGAGTAGAAATCTGAGTTTCTTGGTCTTTTAATAAACTTCAATCTAAAAACATCATTGATATTTACATTGCATTTTGAGGCAATTAAAACCAGCCATTCCCAGAAAATTCCTTCTCTTTTATCTGATTATATAATTGACTTTTTCCTTAACTTAGCTTGAAATTCTTAACATTAGAGTCATTTCTTCAAATTAAACAAGAAAATAAGAGAAAATTTTTTTGAAAGCATCATTTACAAAGCACATAATTTACAAGGGCACAATGCTATTTCTGAATTTCCTTCAAATGTATTTATTCAAAATATTCTTTATTTTATTTGCTAATCTTGAGATCAAACATCCTTGAAGGAAATCAGTCCTGAATATTCATTGGAAGGACTTAGACTGAAGCTGAAGCTCCAATACTTAGGCCACCTGATGTGAAGAATTGACTCATTGGAAAAAAACCTGATGCTGGGAAAGATAGAAGGCAAGAAGAGAAGGGGATGACAGAGGATGGGGTGGTTGCATGGCATCATTGACTTGATGGACATGAGTTTGAGCATGCTCTGGGAGTTGCTAATGTACAGGGAAACCTGGTGTGCTGCAGACCATGGGGTCACCAAGAGTCAGACACAACTGAGGGACTGAACTGAACTGAATCTTGAGATATTAAATATAGTCTTCGTTTTCCAAAAATAATTTCTTTTGACTAAAGTTGATGTTGAAGTCTAAAAAGAAAGTAGAATGACAAAAGGTGGCGAGATATTTGAGTTATTGATTAATTAATATTGGTTGCAGCAGCAGCTCCTGCCTGGTAAGCCACTTCAAACAGGTCCAACTCTTTGCAACCCCATGGACTGTAGCATGCTAGGCTCCTCTGTCCATGGATTGTCTGGGTAAGAATACCAAAGCGGATTGCCATGCCGTCCACCAGGGATCTTCTTGACCCAGAGATGGAACCCTTGTCTCATTAAATCTCCAGCATTTGTAGGAGGGTTCTTTTACCATTGAAGGGTCATTACATATGATAATGAGTGGGAGGATCATTCCGACAATTGGGGAACCACCCGTTCCTTAGTCTTTGTATAGTGCCTTGCTTCCCTTGTGGCTCAGCTAGTAAAGAATTCACCTGCAATGTGGGAGGGAGAAGGCAATGGCACCCCACTCCAGTACTCTTGCCTGGAAAGTCCCATGGATGAAGGAGCCTGGTAGGCTGCAGTCCATGGGATCGCTAAGAGTCAGACATGACTGAGCAACTTCACTTTCACTTTTCACTTTCATGCATTGGAGAAGGAAATGGCAACCCACTCCAGTGTTCTTGCCTAGAGAATCCCAGGGGCGGGGGAGTCTGGTGGGCTGCCGTCTATGGGGTCCCACAGAGTCCAACACGACTGAAGTGACTTAGCAGCAGCAGCAATGTGGGAGACCTGGGTTCAATCCCAGGGAAGGTCCCCTGGAGAAGCTACCCACTTCAGTATTCTGGCCTTGAGAATTCCATGGACTCTACAGTCCATGGGGTCCCAAAGAGTTGGACACGACTGAGCAACTTTCACTTGTACACTCTACCACTAGCACCACCTGGGAAGCATCTGGTTGAACTAGAGATAGCATTATAATTGAATATAAGGCTTAGAGAAGGGAGGTGATCTGCAAGAAAAACAAAAATAATTGAGCATAGGATTATGACATGAAAGTAAGAAATCCATATTGGATTCAGAAAAAAAAAAACCCACAACATATTGACATCATTATATTTATCAACAGTTTATATTACACTGATTTAGTACAGTCTACTTCCTGAAAATGATGCCAGGAAACTACCTTCTTTTCCATCAAACAATAGGACATTGGTGACACTACCATGCTTCTTTACTCAGTCTGAAGGAAGTATATGATCCTTCCTCTCTCTTCTAGAATATCTGTGCTTAGACAGAGCTAGAAATTCCATAAGGATTTTAGGAATGGATGTGAAAGGAAGGAAAAAGGAAACAAAACCATGATTTTAGAAAAAATAACACAGCATTCCATATTCTAGTATCATTTGAATTTTTTATATTTATATTAGAAAATTATTATATAGTATTTCATCATTCTAATATAATTATCTTATAATGTTCATTTATTAAGTTACCTAGCTATTTTTTTTACCTTTTTATTTTGTAATCGGGTATAGCCAAAATGACTGCTGCCATGAAATTAAAAGACACTTACTCCTTGGAAGGAAGGTTATGACCAACCTAGATAGCATATTCAAAAGCAGAGACATTACTTTGCCAACAAAAGTTCGTCTAGTCAAGGTTATGGTTTTTCCTGTGGTCATGTATGGATGTGAGAGTTGGACTGTGAAGAAGGCTGAGCGCCTAAGAATTGATGCTTTGGAACTGTGGTGTTGGAGAAGACTCTTGAGAGTCCCTTGGACTGCAAGGAGATCCAACCAGTCCATTCTGAAGAAGATCAGCCCTGGGATTTCTTTGGAAGGAATGATGCTGAAGCTGAAACTCCAGTACTTTGGCCACCTCATGCGAAGAGTTGACTCGTTGGAAAAGACTCTGATGCTGGGAGGGATTGGGGGCAGGAGGCGAAGGGAACGACAGAGGATGAGATGGCTGAATGGCATCACTGACTCGATGAATGTGAGTCTCAGTGAACTCCGGGAGTTGGTGATGGACAGGGAGGCTTGGTGTGCTGCGATTCATGGGGTCGCAAAGAGTCCGACACGACTGAGTGACTGATCTGATCTGATCTGATAGCCAAAATGAGAAACACCAGGCTGGAAGAAGCACAAGCTGGAATCAAGATTGCTGGAGAAATATCAATAACCTCAGATATGCAGATGACACCACCCTTATGACAGAAAGTGAAGAGGAACTAAAAAGCCTCTTGATGAAAGTGAAAGAGGAGAGTGAAAAAGTTGGCTTAAAGCTCAACATTCAGAAAACGAAGATCATGGCATCCGGTCCAGTCACTTCATGGCAGATAGATGGGGAAACAGTGGAAACAGTTTCAGACATAATTTTTTGGGCTCCAAAATCACTGCAGATGGTGATTGCAGCCATGAAATTAAAAGAGGCTTACTTCTTGGAAGAAAAGTTATGACCAACCTACATAGTATATTGAAAAGCAGAGACATTACATTACCTACAAAGGTCCCTCTAGTCAAGGCTATGGTTTTTCCTGTGGTCATGTATGGATGTGAGAGTTGGACCGTGAAGAAAGCTGAGCACCAAATAATGAGAGCAATTGCACTCATTTCACACACTAGTAAAGTAATGCTTAAAATTCTCCAAGCCAGGCTTCAGCAATACGTGAACTGTGAACTTCCAGATGTTCAAGCTGGTTTTAGAAAAGGCAGAGGAACCAGAGATTAAATTGCCAACATCCACTGGATCATTGAAAATGCAAAAGAGTTCCAGAAAAACATCTATTTCTGCTTTATTGACTATGCCAAAGCCTTTGACTGTGTGGATCACAATAAACTGGAAAATTCTGAAAGAGATGGGAATACCAGACTACCTGACCTGCTTCTTGAGAAACCTATATGTAGGTCAGGAAGTAACAGTTAGAACTGGACATGGAACAACAGACTGGTTCCAAATAGGAAAAGGAGTATGTCAAGGCTGTATACTGTCACCCTGCTTATTTAACTTATATGCCGAGTAAATCATGAGAAATGCTGGGCTGGAAGAAGCACAAGTTGGAATCAAGATTGCTTGAGAAATCTCAATAACCTCAGATATGCAGATGACACCACCCTTATGGCAGAAAGTGAAGAGGAACTAAAAAGCCTCTTGATGAAAGTGAAAGAGGAGAGTGAAAAAGTTAGCTTAAAGCTCAGCATTCAGAAAACTAAGATCATGGGATCCCGTCCCATCACTTCATGGGAAATAGATGGGGAAACAGTGGAGACAGTGTCGGACTTTATTTTTTGGGGCTCCAAAATCTCTACAGATGGTGATTGCAGCCATGAAATTAAAAGGCACTTACTCCTTGGAAGGAAAGTTCTGACCAACCTAGATAGCATATTCAAAAGCAGAGACAGTACTTTGCCAACAAAGGTCAGTCAAGTCAAGGTTATGGTTTTTCCTGTGGTCATGTATGGATGTGAGAGTTGGACTGTGAAGAAAGCTGAGCGCCGAAGAACTGATGCTTTTGAACTGTGGTGTTGGAGTAGACTCTTGAGAGTCTGTTGGACTGCAACGAGATCCAACCAGTCCATTCTGAAGGAGATCAGCCCTGGGTGTTCTTTGGAAGGACTGATGCTAAAGCTAAAACTCCAATCCTTTGGCCACCTCATGCGAAGTGTTGACTCATTGGAAAAGACTCTGATGCTGGGAGAGATTCAGGACAGGGGGAGAAGGGGACGACAGAGGATGAGATGGCTGGATGGTATCACCGAGTCAATGGACATGAGTTTGAGTAATCTCCAGGAGTTGGTGATGGACAGGGAGGCCTGGTGTGCTGAGATTCATGGGGTCGCAAAGAGTTGGACACGACTAAGCGACTGAACTGAAGTGAACCGAATATCCAGTTAAAAATGTTGTGATAGCTTCAGGTGAACAGTGAAGGGACTCAGCCATACATATACATGTATCCATTCTACCCCTACCTCACCTCCCATCCAGACTTGTCACATAACATTGAGCAGAATTTCATGTTCTATATAGTAGGTGCTTGTTGTTTTTCCATTTTAAATATAGTAGTGTGTACCCATCTATTGCACACTCTCTAACTATCCCTTCCCCCTGTCCTTTTCCTGGGTAACCATAATACCTTATATATTAAACTATGACTTTGATTAGTTATTTCTCTATTGTAAATTCATGAAATCATTATTATTTCTGATTAAAATGCAACATTTTGGAGTATAAATTTGCTGTTTTAATTGAGTGGTCTTTGGATAGTTGTATAGAATTAATCTTTCGATATTTAACAGCAGTCATAACAAAACAATTTAGTTACCTAGGAATGTGTTTCTTATAGTTAGATACAGCACACTCAATAAAGTCTAATAAATGTTCACAATTTTGAATTATTTTCTTTTAATTGCCAATATTTCAAACCTCTATTCTGGAAACAAGTTATTAGTGCTGGATATTAATTAAAATAACCCTTAGAATATTACGAAAACTGTTATCAGTAAAATGCTCATTTGAAATAATTGTGAACAAATTAAGTATTTTGCTTTAAGGTGGTGCTTGCCAAAATTTAAATTATAATATAGTCACATGCCTGTTAAAAATTCTAGTATGTAGCACTTGCATTTGAAATGTATCACTTGGTCCAAAGAACAGTTCATCCAAATTAAGTGAAAGACTTAAAAAAGAGAGAGATGAATGTAACAGTTCAGTCCAGTTCAGTTCAGTCACTCAGTTGTGTTCGACTCTTTGAGACCCCATGAACTGCAGCACGCCAAGCCTCCCTGTCCATCCCCAACTTCCGGAATTTACCCAAACTCATGTCCATTGAGTTGGTGATGCCATCCAGCCATCTCATCCTCTGTCGTCCCCTTCTCCTCCTGCTCCTCCTGCAGGTTTCTTATTTTCCTAAGCTCTGCCCTCTAGGCTTCTCACTGTGGCCACTGGCTCAGGCCCAACACCTCTGCCATCAACCTCCGTAGCTACACCTCTTCACACAGGCCTGATATAATGGTTCAACATCATTATCGTAAGTCCTACATGTGGTGTGCTGTCCTGGATGTTTAACTAAGCAACGGACACTTTAATTTTAAAAATGACTATAAATAAAACGTCTAAAATTCAACTGACTACCTCTCTCCCCACAACACAAATAGTTCTTGCCATTGTTAGATTTATTTTGAAAAAATTCCAATAAATATTAATAGACTTGCTACTTTGGTACAAGCTGTAGTACTTCATGTGCAAAGAAGGGCACATAACTATGGCCTGAGGGGTCAGGAAGGAAACGAAGGCCTCCTGCCTAGGAAGCTGAGGTTGCTTTGGATGGCCTATTCAGGGAGAATGAAGGACACAAAAGCTTTCAGGTAAGTATTACAACTACAACTTTATTTTTATTTAAAAGAATAGCAATAGAGCTATAAAAAAGTTGCTAAAGGTACTGTTTCTATGGTAAGAAAAAATATATATAAATAACTTCTCCTTGGAAGGAGATTTTAAAATATGCAGCCAAAACATTAACAAAACACTATATTTCTATTTTCAAAGTATTTCATGTCAGGAAAGTCCCAAACTGTCGCTCTTAAGGATTATCTACTTTTTAAATTGTCATTTAATAGCAAAGAAATGCCTTTTGTGGGTTCTTGGTTTTAGAAAGATATCTTATAACCAATCCTTTTCCAGAAACACACTTAGTTCCAGAGCCATGTAAATGTTCTAACAGAGAATCCTTTTGAAACAGAGATACAAATAGTTATAGCTTTTATATATAGCTTTTTATATAACACACAGATAACAAACATAACTAGACCTTTTTTATCTGATTTGAGAAAGTATTTTTCTCCCAAGAAAAAAGAAACCTTAAAATAATTTATTTTCTAGAATTAAAAGTTCGCAGTTGATATTACAATTAGACACAAATTCTGCTACCTCATTTCCTAAGTTTTCCTTGTCAGTCTCATTGTGAAAACGCCCAAGGATTTATTGTTTGTTAGCTTCAATAATCAGGTAGGACTGATGCACCACTAGGTCCCTGTGGAGATGTGCGAACTGGAAGAAATGCGGATCATCGTCACCCTCATATTTTTATTATGTTCATTCTGACCCTTGTCCTGCAGCCTCCACTCTGATGAATATACACAATTCCTCTAAAAGATAAATTTTTATTATTGTCCTTTGTTAATATGTTTTTCTTGGAGAAGGAAATGGCAACCCACTCCAGTATTCTTGCCTGGAGAATCTTATGGACAGAGGAAGCTTGCGGGCTGCAGTCCATGGGGTCACAAGAGTCGGACACAACTGAGTGACTTTGACTACTACTGACTAATACGTTTTTCTAGTTAAAGAAGTTGAGTTATATATTCAAGGGTAGCAGAACAAATAAATGTTCACTTAAAAGCCTTTTCTAGGCTCAAATCCAAAGCACTGCAATGTATTGTAATGTAATGTAATGTCCCACTCTGATCAATTCTGTGTAATCCCACAAAAACAACTGCTTTCTCAGCTTTGGCTACCCTGACTTTAAAATCTCCTTCAACCTCTTGCCAGCTCTAAACTGGAATAGGTTTGAGTGTGAGTGACATGAGTGAGAGGTGACTCATCTCTGCCACGCATCATTTTGAAGGATGCAAAATTAACTCACTTTCTCTCCATCCGTGTAGATGGAAAAAAATGAAAGTCACAAAAATATGTCATTATTTCACCATACAGTTTGTTAATTATGCTCGCCTCTCTTTTCTATTTGTAAAGATACTTCATAGCCGTCTCTGTAAAGAGCAGTCCCAGTTTTCATTAGTGGGTTCTGCAGCTGCTAGGAGTTGCTGGCAAGCAGCACCATTTAAGGCTGCATAAGTTTAAAATGTTTTCCCTAACGTTTCAGTTCATATTGAAAACAGACACACACTCTTGAATGTTTAAAGCAGAATCATTTCTGGCCAAATTTTTGTGTCAACACAAAAACTGCAGAAGAGATTACATTTTAGTTTTCTATTTTTTTCCCAATGATTTCAAAAATCAAGAGAATAAAGGAAGAAGAAAAGAAAATCCACTACACATTTTAATCCAAGTTTACATAGATTGATTTTACGGAAATGATAAAAATCTATTAAGTCTTTCCAAGGAGGTTCATAGAAATTGAACACTTAAAGAGACTTGCTTCTAAGAATGTGAAACAAAACTTTTATAGAGACAAGTTATTCCTTAAATATCATAATTCACTTTCTAGTGTCTGAGTGATTGATCAAAGAATATCATTTCAATGATATTCCTCACAGGATAATTGGAGTGGACTGACTACCAAGAGCAGCAGAAGAAACCAATCCTAAAACTACCTCACTATTGCTAGTATCATACTACAATTGACGCTAAAACAAGACAGCTAAATAAGAGAGAGATGCCATTTCTCTGTGTAGTGGAAAATCCAAGTATCTTACAGTTGGATCTCCATATTCATGGTTCATTCACAACAGGATTTCACATCTTTGTAGTCAACCATGATGATGGATCACATCAGATCAGAGCAGATCAGTTGCTCAGTCATGTCCGACTCTTTGCGACCCCATGAATTGCAGCACGCCAGGCCTCCCTGTCCATCACCAACTCCCTGAGTTCACTGAGACTCACGTCCATCGAGTCAGTGATGGCATCCAGCCATCTCATCCTCTGTCATCCCCTTCTCTTCCTGCCCCCAATCCCTCCCAGCATCAGAGTCTTTTCCAACGAGTCAACTCTTCACATGAGGTGGCCAAAGTACTGGAGTTTCAGCTTCAGCATCATTCCTTCCCAAGAAATCCCAGGGCTGATCTCCTTCAGAATGGACTGGTTGGATCTCCTTGCAGTCCAAGGGACTCTCAAGAGTCTTCTCCAACACCACAGTTCGAAAGCATCAATTCTTCGGCTCTCAGCCTTCTTCACAGTCCAACTCTCACATCCATAGATGACCACAGGAAAAACCATAGCCTTGACTAGATGAACCTTTGTTGGCAAAGTAATGTCTCTGCTTTTGAATATGCTATCTAGGTTGGTCAGAACTTTCCTTCCAAGGAGTAAGCGTCTTTTAATTTCGTGGCTGCAGTCACCATATGTAGTGATTTTGGAGCCCAGAAAAATAAAGTCTGACACTGTCTGCACTGTTTCCCCATCTATTTCCCATGAAGTGATGGGACCGGATGCCATGATCTTCATTTTCTGAATGTTGAGCTTTAAGCCAACTTTTTCACTCTCCACTTTCATTTTCATCAAGAGGCTTTTGAGTTCCTCTTCACTTTCTGCCATAAGGGTGGTGTCATCTGCATATCTGAGGTTATTGATATTTCTCCCGGCAATCTTGATTCCAGTTTGTGTTTCTTCCAGTCCAACGTTTCTCATGATGGATCACATAGTACTGCAGTATTTATTGGGGAAAAAAATCAGTGTATAAGTGGAGCCCAGCAGTTCAAACTTGTATTGTTCAAAGGCCAACTGTATGCAACTAAGTTAATATGGGAATCCTTCAGTTTTTAAGACTAGTTTTAAGATGATAACAGAGTTTTTAAGACTAGTTTTAAGATGATAACAGAGGAGATTCTTTTTTTCCAGATGAAATTATAGTCATATACATTGTGGCTCTTGATAAAATTACCTTGAAAGGAAGGACTCAGTCACTATCCCTTTGAAGGTACAGAAATGCATATTCCTGAAAGAACAATACAGAGGAGTATTTTACAAAGAGGAAAACTTTCTTATTGAAGACAAATACAATTTCTTCAAATTTTATATTTGAAATTTTCTTACACTTTTCTCAGAAAGATTTGTGTTATTAAGTTTGTTAATAATTGATAATGAAATGATTCCTTTTAAAGAATGCTAGTAATATCCCAAACCATGGAGTAAGAATGTCTCTCTTTAGTATCAGAAAATTTAAAAAGCTTATTTTTTATAAGCAGTTGCCTTTCAGAAACTAGAGTTAATCTTTTCTATTGCTTTGAAACATTTCTCTTTTTGTTTTCATAGAATAATGTAGTAGACAATCTAGAATACATTTTTTTCTTTTTACACATAAAGTGATAGTTTATTGTTATGAAAATATAATGAATATGAAATGACAAGGGAAATGAAGAACTAAGATGGCACAAGTGATACACAGTTAAGCCCATGAAAACAGCCAAACTTAGATTTGATGAGCATAAAAATAGTGAAAGACATTTGAGACCCAAGTTCAATCCCTGGGTTGGGAAGGGCCCCTGGAGAAGGAAATGGCAACCCACTCCAGTTTTCTTGCCTGGAAAATCCTATGGATAGAGGAGTCTGGCAGGCTACCATTCATGGGGTCACAAAAGAGTTGGACACGACTTAGTGACTAAACAACAACAATGGTCACATTCATACTTAGATTCCAGGATTTAATACAGTGGGTTATGGAGGGGTAAAGAGAAGCTGATCAGTAACAAACAATAAAGCCAGGATGGGTAAAAGTGTTATACCTTCAGTAAAAGGGGAGCAGAATATGTCTATCTATTGCCAAAATGAGACCAAAAGAAGCCACATTTTCTCTGTTATGCTCTGAGCAGAACACTTTGTAATTATCATCATCATCACCATCACCATCATTTTCATCAGTATCATCATCATTTATCACCATGTTCCAAATTTTGTTACTGCAGACCTACTCCCAGATAGACCAGGAACTCTATGTTATCTTCCCACACACCACCACTTTTTGGGGAAACTCAAACCAAGAAATACCACTGGAATGTTCCTAGGTTTGCAGCTTCCTTGAAGCTAGGAAGAAACAAACCTCAGATTATCCTGAGTAAAGTGTGCTCACCTGTGGCCACTTGGGATTGCCCCGTTGTTAACTCTTCAATGGTTAAAATTTAGTCCAATTACATATGAACAAATATATATATATATATAAAATAGACTACCATGGGAGAAAAATCAATAGGAAGAGAAATTTATTTAAACCACTCTTAAGAGAAAATGAAACTATGAGATACAGGACATAAAGTATATCTGTATGAAGCAATTTAAAGAGACAAAATATGAAGTCAATAAGCATGGTAGAGGGATTGCCAAAATGACCAGTATCAATGGAAAATGGATCAAAAAGAATTTCTAGGAAAAAAACAATCTTGCAAATAGGAGAAAGGACAAGTGATATACAACTGAAGAGCATCAATAGCTTGGAAATGAAAGCTGAAGGAATTCCCAGTATTCAGCATGGAAAGCTAAAGAAACAAAAAATGTAAAAGAGATGTTGAGACATGGAATATGGAATGACAAGGTCTACTGAGATACTGTGATGTAATAAGAACTGTATATATGACCTTGGTCCTGGTTCCTGGCACAGAGTTCCTAAAACCTTTGTAATCTCCTGAGAGATAGGGTGGCAGGAACATCGATTGTTATAATATTTGGTCTTAGTTGCCAGTTCCTGACACAAGAGCTTGTAAGACCCTCAGAATCACCCAGTGATGAATCTCTAATTCTGTGCTAATTCAATGACTTGTGGCTGGGGACTGCAGATAGCTTCAGGATTGAGGACTAACTGAGTGATTAGAGATTTCAGCCCCACCTGCAACCTCCAGGTCAGAAAGAGAGGCTGGAGACTCAATTAATCACCAATAGCCAATGATTTAGCCAATCTTGCCTTAATGATGAAACCTCCACAAAAGCCCTAAACAATAAGCTCTGGAGAGCCTTTGGGTTGGTGAACACATCCACAAACTGGAAGGATGGTGCACCTCACCTCCAGTGGTTAGAAGCTCCTGCACTTGAGAGGCTTCCAGATCTCACTCTATGTACCTCTCCACCTGGCTCTTCATCTGTGTCCTTTATAATATTCTTGATAATAACCCAATAAGTGTAAATAAATGTTTCCCTGAATTTTGTGAGCCATTCTAGCAAATTATTAAACTGGAGGAGTTGCGGGAACACCCAACTTTGTAGCAAAATTGGACAGAAGTGTTAGTACTCTGGACTTCCCATGTGGCTCAGTGGTAAAGAAACCGCCTGCCAATGCAGGAGATTCTGGAGATGTGAGTTTGATCCCAGGGTTGGGAACTTGGGAAGATCCCCTGTAGAAGGAAATGGCAACGCCACTCAAGTATTCTTGCCTGGAAAATTCCATGGACAGAGGAGCCTGGCAGGCTGCAGTCCATAAAGACACAAAAAGTCAAAGACTACTGAGTGACAGTATGCACACATGCACATGTGTAACTACTCTAGGGACCCATATACTAGGAAGGCATATGAAGAGGGGCGTGTCCTGTGGGACTCAGTCCTTCATCTGCAGGGTCTGTGCTAACTCCAGTTAGTTAGTATCAAAACTGAATTAAACTGTTGGACACCCAGTTGGTATCTTCAGAGAATCAGAGAGTTGGTTAGTATGGGAAAAAGAAAACAAGCATTTGGTGTCAGAAGTGTTATGAGTAATGGAAATAGGCTTCTTTAATCCACATAACTATAGTGGGAGTTACTGAAGAAGGTAAGAGAGAACAAAACAAATAGACAATATTAGCAAAAATAATGGCTGAAAAATTTCCAAAATTAAAGATAAAAATTTTGTCCCAGCCATAAGGTAATGGAGTAATATATCTCAAGAATAATACTCCAAAAGAAATCCACATCTAAGTTAATCATAATGAAACTACAAAATGTCAAAGGCAAAGACATGAAGAGCCTAGACAAAACCAGGGCACATCACCTAAAACAAATAAAATCAATGTTTCTGGAAAGTTTGTCACCAGTAACAATGAAACATAAGACTTCCAAATTCTCTGGGAATGTATCTGCCTGGGCATTTGTATCCTAGAAAAATAATTTTTCAATAGAAATTTCAAATTAAAAACTTTTTAATATAGAGAGTTTACAATGAATCAAACCTCAATAAAGAAACCTATAAATTACCTAGTTTAAAAGAAAGAAAAATGATACCATGAGGAATATCTATAGTCAGAAACGGTGAAAAAAGACATAGATAAAGAATAATGTAACAAACCTCATTTGAATAAAAATTGTACACTAATGAACAATCCATGAGGTTAAAATAATACAGGATGAATGAAAATCTGAACAAACATGACATTTTCAGCTGGGATTTATGGTTGAAGTATTCTAAGAAGCGTTATGTGTGAAGAGAGTATATGAGTATTAAATTCAGTGGTAGACTTTAAAGATATGCTTGGCAAAATTAAAATCTAAACCACTGGAAAATACACACAGAGTACATATTTTACAAACTAGAAGGACAATGTGAACTTTAAAATAAAGCGTCATAACGAACGAAGGCAAGGAATAAGTAGGAAAACCTTAGAAAAATGGGAAAACACAAAATATATCAGAAATATACAAGAATATATTGAGAATCACAATACATGTAAATTGATTAAATATACTATTTTAAATTGATTAGCTATATCTTTTAAGCATCTATATACCATTTTGCAAAAAAAGTCAGATATGCTATTTATGAGAGGCACACCTTTAATATATGGGAAGAATAAGTTGAAGAAATAGAAATGCTAAAAATAAATGCTTTCAAAAATATGAGAAAATATTTACAAAAAGAGAGCTGAAAAAATTGTGTTAATATAAAAAAGCAGAGTGTGACAAAAGATTTATTAGCAGAAAAGGTAATTATAAAGTGATACATTAAAAGAATAAGTTAATTACAATTCAAATTTGAGTATATCAAATTAAACAATCTTAAAGTATTAAGAGAAATTAAAAAGTACAGAATCAGAGTTTTTTGTTATTCAGTTCAGTCACTCAGTCATGTCCGATTCTTTGCGACCCCATGAACTGCAGCACGCCAGACCTCCCTGTCCATCACCAATTCCCAGAGTTCAACCAAACCCATGTCCATTGAGTCAGTGATGCCATGTAACCATCTCATCCTCTGTTGTCCCCTTCTCCTCCTGCCCTCAATCTTTCCCAGCAACAGGGTCTTTTCAAATGAGTCAGTTCTTCGCATCAGGGGGCCAAAGTATTGGAGTTTCGGCTTCAACACCAATGCTTCCAATGAACACCCAGGTCTGATCTCCTTTAGGATGGACTGGTAGGATCTCCTTGCAGTCTAAGGGACTCTCAAGAGTCTTCTCCAACACCACAGTTCAAAAGCATCAATTCTTCAGTGCTCATCCTTCTTTATAGTCCAACTCTTATATCCATATGTGACCACTGGAAAAACCATAACCTTGACTAGACAGACCTTTGTTGGCAAAATAATGTCTCTGCTTTTGAATATGCTATCTAGGTTGGTCATAACTTTCCTTCCAAGGAGTAAGCGTCTTTTAATTTCATGGCTGCAATCACCATCTGCAGTGGTTTTGGAGCGCAGAAAAATAAAGTCTGACACTGTTTCCACTGTTTCCCCAACTATTTGACATGAAGTGAAATGATGGGACCAGATGCCATGATCTTAGTTTTCTGAATGTTGAACTTTAAGCCAACTTTTTCACTCTCCTCTTTCACTTTCATCAAGAGGCTCTTTAGTTCTTCTTCACTTTCTGCCATAAGGTTGGTGTCATCTGTGTGTATAGGATATTGGTATTTCTCATGGCAATCTTGATTCTATCTTGTGCTTCCTCTAGCCCAGCATTTCACATGATGCACTCTGCATGTAAGTTAAATAAGCAGGGTGACAATATACAGTCTCGATGTACTCCTTTCCCATTTGGAACCAGTCTGTTGTTCCATGTCCAGTTCTAACTGTTGCTTCCTGACCTGCATACAGGTTTCTCAAGAGGCAGGTCAGGTGGTCTGGTATTCCCATCTCTTTCAGAATTTTCCACAGTTAATTGTGATGCACACAGTCAAAGGCTTTGGCGTAGTCAATAAAGCAGAAATAGATGTTTTTCTGGAGCTCTTTTGCTTTTTTGATGATCCAGCGGATGTTCACAATTTGATCTCTGGTTCCTCTGCCTTTTCTAAAACCAGCTTGAACATCTGGAAGTTCCCGGTTCACGTATTGCTGAAGCCTGGCTTGGAGAATTTTGAGCATTACTTTACTAGCGTGTGAGATGAGTGCAACTGTGTGGTAGTTTGAGCATTCTTTGGCATTGCCTTTCCTTGGGGTTGGAATGAAAACTGACCTTTTCCAGTCCTGTGGCCACTGCTGAGTTTTCCAAATGTGCTGGCATATTGAGTGCAGCACTTTCACAGCATCATCTTTCAGGATTTGAAATAGCGCAACTGGAATTCCATCACCTCCACTAGCTTTGTTCATAGTGATGCTTTCTAAGGCCCACTTGACTTCACATTCCAGAATGTCTGGCTCTAGGTGAGTAATCACACCATCCTGGTTATCTGGGTCATGAATATCTTTTTTTGTACAGTTCTCCTGTGTCTTCTTGCCACCTCTTCTTAATATCTTCTGCTTCTGTTAGGTCCATACCATTTCTGTCCTTTATCGAGCCCACCTTTGCATGAAATATTCCCTTAGTATCTCTAATTTTCTTGAAGAGATCTCTAGTCTTTCCCATTCTATTGTTTTCCTCTATTTATTTGCACTGATCGCTGAGGAAGGCTTTCTTATCTCTCTTTGCTATTCTTTGGAACTCTGCATTCAAATGGATATATCTTTCCCTTTCTCCTTTGCTTTTCACTTCCCTTCTTTTCACAGCTATTTGTAAGGCCTCCTCAGACAGCCATTTTGCTTTTTTGCATTTCTTTTTCTTGGGGATGATCTTGATTCCTGTCTCCTGTACAATGTCACGAACCTCCGTCCATAGTTCATCAGGCACTCTGTCTATCAGATCTAGTTCCTTAAATCTATTTCTGACTTCCACTATATAGCCATAAGGGATTTGATTTAGGTCATACCTGAATGGTCTAGTGGTTTTCTCCACCTTCTTCCATTTCAGTCTGAATTTGGCAATATTGTTATTAACTTATAACAAAATTACATTATAGTATACAAGATAGATTATTTCATTCTTTCTTAAATTTCAATGTTCATGTAAGAACCAATTCAAGATTGTGTTAAAATGCAGATTCTGAAGGAGTAGAATTGGTGTGGGGACTGTGATTCTGAATTTCTAAGAAGCTCTCTCCTGATGTTACTAGTAGGTGGATTACAATTTAATGAAGACAGTGTAGAGGAATAATCTTCTCTGTATATAGAGTCTCAAGAAGTCCACTTAAGCATTAGCTTTGTATTAATGCACTTGGATATTTGAACGCTGGCAAAATGAATTGCTGATTGTATACAAAGGAAGAAAACTGGGGAAAGATGTGTAGATAGATCCATGTAAGTGAATATAGAGTGTGTCAAGTGAGTGCCACAGAAAGCAGCCACTGCAGAGAAGACATTTGACAAAACAGGTGGAAAACGTAACATATGATGGTGTCAGCAAGTCTCTGATCCTGAGCCCCTGAGAGTTTGCATAACAGGTCTATGAACAGAGTGATCATAGACGTGGAGGATAAGCATGGACCGGCCACATGGGCTTTTTCAATAAGACCAATCTAACTATTGCCACTTCAGCATACCTGACATGCTAGCAGCAAAAATTAATGTTGAGCTCTTGATGTGGAACCACTTCACAAGAAGACCAAGTAATTCCTTGGCAACAAGTCATGTGAATGGGACTTGCTTCTACCCTGAATGAGCAGCAGTGTGAACTCCAGATGTATGTTGTATTCTCTTGCTTGTACTGCTTCTACCAGCATTATCACCCAAAGTTTAGGTAAAGTATCCCTGGTAGCTCAAACAGTAAAGAATCTGCTTGAAGTACAGGAGACCTGGGTTTGATCCCTGGGTCAGGAATATCCCCTGAAGAAAGAAATGGCAATCCACTCCAGTATTCTTGCCTGGAGATGTCCATGGACATAAGAGCCTGGTGGTCTACAGTTCATGGGGTCATGAAGAGTTGAACACGACTGAGTGACTGACCCTTGATTTGTTGATACATGATCAATAACTCATAACATCCCTTCAATGAAAGAATATGTTACATAGTAAAATAAGTACATCAGTGGGTGTATGAACAAATACCAATTAGAATGCTGTTAATGGCCCACTGAAAATCCAGTTACAACCGGGATGCACAAACATTTTCTGCACAGTGAATACTTCATGTTTCATATGCCCCAGGATCTATGTTACACCTAATTCTGCAGTTACAGTGGGGAAACAGCCAGAGATGACACATAACATAATTGTAGTATCTGTGCTTCAATAAAACTTTATTTACAAAAGTAGTTGGTGGCTAGATTTAGTTTGTTGATCTTTGAGCTTTGGCATCATCTTGAGAATGACTGTCTATATTTGGACATCACCTTTAGAACACGCTAAAGCTGGTTTTAGAAAAGGCAGAGGAACCAGAGATCAAATTGCCAACATCTGCTGGATCATCAAAAAAAGCAAGAGAGTTCCAGAAAAACATCTATTTCTGCTTTATTGACTATACCAAAGCCTTTGACTGTGTGGATCACAATAAACTGGAAAATTCTGAAAGAAATGGGAATACCAGACCACCTGACCTGCCTCTTGAGAAATGTGTATGCAGGTCAGGAAGCAACAGTTAGAACTGGACATGGAACAACAGACAGGTTCCAGATAGGAAAAGGAGTACGTCAAGGCTGTATATTGTCACCCTGCTTGTTTAACTTATATACAGAGTACATCATGAGAAACGCTGGACTGGAAGAAGCACAAGCTGGAATCAAGATTGCTGGGAGAAATCTCAATAACCTCAGATATGCAGATGACACCACCCTTATGGCAGAAAGTGAAGAGGAACTCAAAAGCCTCTTGATGAAAGTGAAAGAGGAGAGTGAAAAAGTTGGCTTAAAGCTCAACATTCAGAAAACAAAGATCACGGCATCCGGTCCCATCACTTCATGGGAAATAGATGGGGAAACAGTGGAAACAGTGTCAGACTTTATTTTTGGGGGCTCCAAACCACTGCAGATGGCGATTGCAGCCATGAAATTAAAAGACGTTTACTCCTTGGAAGGAAATTATGACAACCTAGATAGCATATTCAAAAGCAGAGACATTACTTTGCCAACGAAGGTCTGTCTAGTCAAGGCTATGGTTTTTCCTGTGGTCATGTATGGATGTGAGAGTTGGACTGTGAAGAAAGCTGAGTGCTGAAGAACTGATGTTTTGAATGTGGTGTTGGAGAAGACTCTTGAGAGTCCCTTGGACTGCAAGGAGATCCAACCAGTCCATTCTGAAGGAGATCAGCCCTGGAATTTCTTTGGAAGGAATGATGCTAAAGCTGAAACTCCAGTACTTTGGCCACCTCATGCGAAGAGTTGACTCATTGGAAAAGACTCTGATGCTGGGAGGGATTGGGGGCAGGAGGAAGAGTGGATGACAGAGGATGAGATGGCTGGATGGTATCACTGACTCGATGGATGTGAGTTTGAATGAACTCTGGGAGTTGTTGATGGACAGGGAGGCCTGGCATGCTGTGATTCATGGGGTCACAAAGAGTCAGACACAACTGAGCGACTGAACTGAACTGAACTGAACTAGACAGCATATTAAAAAGCAGAGACATTACTTTGTCAGCAAAAGTCTGTCTAGTCAAGACTATGGTTTTTCCAGTGGTCCTGTATGGATGTGGGAGTTGGACTATAAAGAAAGCTGAGCACCGAAGAATTGATGCTTTTGAACTGTGGTGTTGGTGAGGACTCTTGAGAGTCCCTTGGACTGCAAGGAGATCCAACCAGTCCATCCTAAAGGAGATCAGTCCTGGGTGTTCACTGGAATGACTGATGTTGAAGTTAAAACTCCAATACTTTGGCCCCCTGATGTGAAGAACTGACTCATTTGAAAGGATCCTGATGCTGGGAAGGATTGAGGGCAGGAGGAGAAGGGGACGACAGAGGATGAGATGGTTGGATGGCATCACCGACTTAATGGACATGAGTTTGAATAAACTCCGGGAGCTGGTGATGGACAGGGACGCCTGGTGTGCTGGAGTTCATGGGGTCGCAAAGAGTCAGACACGACTGAGTGACTGGACTGAACTGAACTGAAAAGAAAGAAAGATAGGGCTAAGTTGTGTCTGACTCTTGTGATCCTATGAACTGTAGCCTGTCAGATTCCCCTGTCCATGGGATTCTCCAGGCAAGAATACTGAAGTGGGTTGTCATTTCCTTCTCCTGGGGATCTTCCTGACCCAGGGATCAAACTCACATCTTCTGCATGTCAGGCAGATTCTTTACTGCTGAGTCAACAGGGAAACCGTTAGATACTGCTGAATTTAAGTGTTCCCAAGGTGAGGAACATGGCCAACAGTGGGGCACAGTGGGTGAAGCTATGGTTATAATCTGATGGCTTTCAATTCCTTATTCAATTCTTGGTCAAAGAACACCATAGCTGATGTGTAGCCCCACTTTTAGACAGCCACTTTGCACAGACTTTCTGTACAGTTCTCAGGAAGTTTTAGCAGAATTGTGCCCCTAGAATCCAGCATGATGACTGGACAATTTACACAAACTCTGATATGTCTGTTATCCCTGAATCAGTCTCCCTGATTCTTCATCCCTACTGTTTGGGCTGACCTCCAAAATACACTACCTGAGCAAACATTTCACTTCAGCTTCTCTTAATGAAAAACTAAGCTAAGAAAATTAATACAATAATAATGCCCAGAGTTTAATATAGAGTGTTATAAAAGATAACTAGAAAAGACATTAATAAATTACAATATGCAATCTGGAAACTTATAAGGCATATATTCTTAAAAAACTGAAACGAGAAGACATTGACCTCCTGATGTTTTATACCTGAGAAAGGATTGATTGAATCATTCATTTAAAATTCTTTCATGAGAAGAAAAACAAGAACAAAACAGAAACAGTCTGTCTGGGTCTGTCAAAATATTAAGAATATTTTTGAAGAGTCTGTCAAAATATTAAGAAAAACATAGAAAGAAAACAAAGAAATGGTATATTTTTCAAATTTGTTAAACAAGTTTCTGAAACCTTGATACCAAAACCACACTAAGTTCTCTTAACCAGTTTCTTTTAACCAAGGCCTTTGATTACTACTATAAGTTTCCATATCAGCATATTAAAGGTGGAAAAAGAAATCACGTGCTTATTTCAGTAGATTCACCAAAAGCATGCATAAATCTCAACATTTATTAATCACAGAGAGTAATCACAAATAAAAGAGAAACTTCTTGAACTTATAAAGGATAATTACTGAAAACCTAAAGTAAATACAACACTCATTTGAATTGATAAAACATTTAAAACACTGTCTTTAAGGTCAGAAATATGTGTGCCCACTACCCCCAATTTTATTCAACATAATACTTTAGGTTTCAGCGAGCATAACAATAGTCACAAAAAGATACAAAATAAATGAGTATAGATAAAGAAACTAATATTTTAAATTGATGTGATTATATTTAGAAAACCAAAATAGTCTGAAAAAAGTTATCAGATTTAATGCTTTATTTTAGCCAGTATATATTACATAACAATATCACTAAAACATAAGATATTTATGACTGCTCTTAAGTTCTTTTTAATAATTATTATTTTTTTCCTTTCTAAAAAAGGATTTAACACTCCTGGATGAAAAAGTAAATGATGGATTATACCAGGCATTGTTTACCTTCCAAATGATGAACTACTGTACAAAATCAAGGTTTTCCTTTTTTTGTGTTTGATAGTGAAAGATAGTGAGTAAAGGGAAAAATAAGATTTAGAGAAAAACATGAAAAATGCAAGATGAACATATTAGAGGAAGACATTGTGCTTTGTGTAAGAAAACAGTGTTTTCTCATCTCTACTCTATGCCTCTTCTAGCAAGGACTCGTCCCCATGTACTCAGGGATAAAGTTTTGGATGTAAATTACATTCACTTACACAAGAACTTGAAAGTGAGACAGAGGTCATCTTGTGGCAGCAAGCTCACAGAGATGCAGGACTCTGTGACAGAAGGGGCCATGCAGCGGATGTCGTCACCAGCATTGCGGTGTGGGTAGGGAAGTTGCGGACTGAGTTATAGTGATCACAATAGCAGTAATCTGAACACTGAATTGCAAATAGGGCACTGTGGCCTTTAACCCCAACGATCCAATAGTTAGCTCAGCTTTTGATCCTCCAGAACCTTTTAATGTATTAGTATACACTTACTTTCCCTGATCTATCTAAAGCTACTATCTATTCCTCTGCTAATTCATGGCCAAGAGGGTGACATTCTTCTGGTTGTTTAATTTCTCTTCATGCTAAGTACTCATGGCTTATCTACTCTCCCACTGAAACTGAGGTACCCCTTTTTCAATCAAGGACAGTTTTTTTCAATGATGTAATTAATTTATTTACTGGAGAAATCTTCAGCTAATGCTGAATTCCACACCTCTGAAGCTACCTAAAATTATAATTTTGTTGTCCTTATGTAAATAAAATTAAATGCAAAGACCAATTTTAGGTAAAAAGGAAAGCAGTAATATCTCAGGCATCAAATCATCTCTTGGTTTGGTGATATGCCAGAATTTAGCACGTCTGCCAAATATTCATCTCTCTGTGTGCCATGGCTAATGCATTTGCCAAACATTCCAGGTGTCAATTGCTTTACTTATGCTTTGTTGGAAGGGATAAAAAGAAACACACTAGGAAATATTGCCAATTAAGAAAAATAGCTTTTTTAATGGAAACGCATCATTTTCTCCTTAAATTCCACTGGGTACTTAGCTTTCAGGTTTTCATATGTTTTACAGATTCAAAGATGATTTTCCAGTTTGGCAAGAGTATAGTTTGGCCACATTTGAATATGTGCATAAGAAAATACATTTACTGGACAGATCAACCTTGGTTTCTGTCCCTCTAGGGGAAACTACTCCATCTCCACCATTGGCGGAGTAAAGCCCAGAGTGACCCTGGTCAATATCTCATAATCTGCTCAAGAGTCACATGTAGTGAGTTCACTGTAGACAGCTGACCCAATCACAGGTAACAAAGAGTATTACTAAGGATCTATAAACTGTCTGGTACCTAACAATCTATCCAAAAAGTATGATGATTATCTAGGTCACTGATATATTCTTTCTTAAGAATTGAACTAGTCTAGTCTGTTAGTAGTTGGAAAACTGAGAAGACCAAGAAATTGATGTAGAAGTTGAAGAATTAAGCTTGTTCAATTTAAACAAAAATTTTTTTGATGCTATGTTTTGAAAGTGTCTGAGACCATTTGACAATTAAAAGACACTTGTTTCTCAGAAGAAAAGCTCTGACCAACCTAGACAGCATACTAAAAAGCAGAGACATTACTTTGCTGACAAACGTCTGTCTAGTCAAAGCTATGGTTTTGCCAGTAGTCATACGTGGACATGAGAGTCGGACCATAAAGAAAGCTGAGAGCCGAAGAATTGATGTTTTTAAACTGTGGTGTTGGAGAAGACTCTTGAGAGTCCCTTGGACTGCAAGGAGATCAAACCAGTCAATCCTAAAGGAAATCAGTCCTGCATATTCATCGGAAGGACTGATGCTGAAGCTGAAACTCCAATACTTTGGCCACCTGATGCAAAGAGCTGACTCACTAGAAAAGACCCTGAGGCTGGGAAAGATTGAAGGCAGGAAAAAGAGACAACAGAGGATGAGATGGTTGGATGGCATCATTGACTTGATAGACATGAGTTTGAGCAAGCTTTGGGAGTTGGTGATGGACAGGGAAGCCTGGCATGCTGCAAGTCTATGGGGTGACAAAGAGTCAGAAACAACTGAGTGACTAAACTGAACTGAACTGAAGACTATTTTAACAATACAGATTATAAATGAATCAAATACTAAATATAGTAGACATTTAAAAAATATTATTTCATTTGAAGAGTCCGACTCTTTGTGACCCCATGGACTACACAGTCCATGGAATTCTCCAGGCCAGAATACTGGAGTGGGTAGCCATTCCCTTCTCCAGGGCATCTTCTCAAACCAGGGATCGAACCCAGGTCTCCCACATTGCAGGCTGATTCTTTACCAGCTGAGTCACTGGGGAAGCCCCTAAGATATTACTCTTGAATTCAGAATTCCAAATCCTTTGTAATTTGGTTCACATTAGTCACCGTACAATTTAAATTGTTTCAGTTGATTGGCATAAGATCTTAATTCCATATTAGGAATCCATCATATTCTCTCAATAACTCATCTAGATGGTGCATACTAGTACAGCACTTTAAATCATATGCATAAAATTTATTTATTAAGAAACCATATCTATATTTGTGTATGTGTAGACATTGGATAATTTGCATATATTTAAGTATTTGACATAAAATGTATACATGTGAGTATACACATGCCCACAAAAAATGAACGTGCTTCTGCATTGGTTTTGGTTGTGCCATGTCTTCATGTCACCCCCATAATTCTTGGTACATGCAGGATATACATTCAAAATATCCCACATTCAAATTAGTTATAGATTGTGGCATCACTATTATTCAAATAAAATAAACTTTATTATATATTTTTTTTCCTTTCTGAAAAATTTGTCTATTCATTTAAGCATGTGCAACAAAGAGTTATGCAGAAGCCACAGGATTCTAGCCTAGGCTGCCAGATCAGCTTAATCACCCCTGGAGGGAAATAGAGTGACAGTTGTCTAAGCTTGATCACACTTACATTCTCATCCAGTCAGTTAATCCTGTTTAACCAACTGTTATTATGAAGAGTAAAAAGGATCCTACCTTCTGGCAGCTCACTACACGGTTTGGAAAACAAAAGCAGATATAAAGAAATATAACCCAATACAGGCTATGATGGGAATTAAAATAGAATTACAGACAAATTGCAAAGACAGAACAAGAGAAGGAAAGATTATTTTTGATTGGTAATATAGGCCAAAGGCTTAGAAGACGTGACTTGAATTTGACTTTAAAGGAAATGGAGGACTTTACTGTTTTAAACTTTGCAAGCAGATTATGTTGACATACACTGTTTCAGTTTTCACTTAACTTCCTTTTGGTTGGCCTCTCTCCTATACCCTTCATATATTTATAGACAGTCCAAAATTTAACAGCATATCTGTTTTCTACCATATTTCTCACATTATCCAGAATCCCTCTTCATTTGATAATTAGTTTACAAATTTCAAAAAGAGTTTTGAGATATCTGTAGTCTGCTTCTTTATATTTTTTTTTTTTCATGTTTCACTTCAAGTTTTTGGTAGAAAACATTCTAATTTTCCCTAATTTACTACTAATAAGAAGACCCATCTACCAAGCAATTTGTACGTAGCTTTCATTCCCAACTTTGGTAAATTATATTTGATTCACAATTTCTAGACCCCCCTTTACGTATATTCTATACATTTTTTGTATTTTTTTAGTTCAGTATGTTTGTTATGAGTCAAAAATTTCATATTAATCAAAACAGTGTTCTGTCTCGTGCTGTAGCCCATGCTTATCTGTGGCAAAAAAGAACAGATACAAAGCAAAAATTGAGATCATTTCAGCCAGTATACTGTCCTCAATTATTTGATATTTCAGTTAAAAGAATTATAGACCTAAAATTTTCAGATAATTTCCTAAATGAAGCAAAATGTCACATTCTAATATGCCCAGAAGAGACTGTCACTCTTTGTCTAATTTACTATGCCGAATAATATCATGAATTCTTCCAAGGTATAATGATGACATTTAGCTCTTTAGTGTTTCAGTACATCAGAAACAATCATAGAATTATTCCAAGCTATATTGAATTGAATTTTAAATTCAGTTAAGCTGCAGTTTTATCATCACAGCTAAACTACTCATTTTCTTTAACTGTGTTTTATAGTCTTGTTATTAAGTTCCTAAAGTACTGTTTTGTTCCCCCTTGGGCATCTTACCTTATTATGTTTGTACAGCCTTTCCCACCAAACCTATTTTTTATTATTATTAATACTGTTTAATATCTTCTAAATGGTAACTTAGTGGCTTAATACATTTTTAGAAAACTCCATGGGCTCATCATTACTACCAGAGAGGAACTGTTCACAAAAGAATAACACTTATTGCTGTGTGTTCCAGTCTAGAAGATCCCCAATAAAGTGCAGAACTACAAATGCTGCAAACATAACATAAATGCTTTAATGTTAAGAATGCTTCCTTCCAGTTTTGTTATCAATAATTTCAGCTTTATTCATGTACATTCTTTAAGTGTGTTTCAGTAAACAGCTCATTGCATAAACTGCACTGGTGTGGAAAGTTAAATAATCTACTTTTCAGGGGATTATTGTAAATGGTTCTGTGCTAACCGTGGTTGGTTAGGACTTGAAAAGCTCCTTGGACACAGATAAGCTTAGAAGCTAAATAGGGTTCTGACTTACATATAGGTCCAATGAGACTCCAAACTATCCTGACATTATTATTCCTGTTTTGGGGTGTAATCAAAGTGAATACTCTAAGCAACAGAAGAATCCTCACACAAACTCCTTAAGTGGAGCCACTGCTGTCTGCCACCATAAAAAAATTATAATAGTATGCGAGACAGCAAAAGAATGGCATTCAAACATGTATAATATCATATATGAAACGAATCGCCAGTCCAGGTTCGATGCATGATACAGGATGCTTGGGGCTGGTGCACTGGGATGACCCAGAGGGATGGTACAGGGAGGGAGGTGGGAGGGGGGTTCAGAATGGGGAACACATGTATACCCGTGGCAGATTCATGTTGATGTATGGCAAAACCAATACAATATTGTAAAGTAATTAGTCTCCAATTAAAATAAATAAATTTATAATAAAAAATAAAAAAATAAGTGAAATAGTCTACATAGGTAAAGAGAGTACAAAAAGAAATAATGACTATAATTTAAAAACAAAAAAACCCCTCAAACTATGAAAATACAACATAAGATAAATATATAATTTCATGGCTATACTATAATCTTAAAAGAATAATGTTATATTTATGATAGTGAGACATCACTCTATACATTTTTGTTGAAAGAAAAATGGTTCTTACTTATGCTTTTTGGACAAGAAAAAATTTCTGGGGACTTGCCTGGTGGTCCAGTGGTTAAGAATCTGCCTTACCATTCAGGGGACATGGATTTGATCTCTAGTTAGGGAACTAAGATCCCACATGCCACAGAGCAACTAAGCCCCCATGTCACAACTACAGAGTCCTTGCCCCACAACAAAAGATTCTGCATTACACAAGGAAGGTCCTGCATGCCGCAACTAAGACCCATTGCAGCCAAATCAATAATTTTGTTTTAAATCCTGGAAAGAATCTAAAAGTTTAACAGAAAGTAGATTAAAACTGAAAAAAGGATAAAAGCTTTCTGTTACAGCTCTATTAGAAATTAGAAACTTTCAGAGGGGACATTTTGTTTTGTTGAAATTGTACATAATGTTACACAATGTGAGAAATGATAGGGACTTTAGAGTTCATATAAACATTTTTAAGGCTTTGAGTGACAGAAGACAGACTAGCATTTTATCTTCTAGATCCCAGCCCAGTTCTTTTCCTTGACATTAAAATGCTCTTCAGAGAACAAGTAGAAGGTAGATTGGAGACAAAATTAAATAAAGATATAGAAACAAGATACGTGTGTGTGTGTGTGTGTGTGTGTAGGTATTTGCACATGTACACATGATTGAAATGACTATATGATATCAGTGGAATAGAAGTAATTCTATGTGATTAATGGCTAGCAATAGATTATACCAAGTTGACACCCTGGAAATCCATTCATTCTCTCAAGAGTCATTAAAGCCATTATGAATGTGTGTGAATGTGGGTATGTGTTAGGGGAGTTTATATTGTTTTATTTCAATCACTGGGTCCATTTCTTGCCCATGTATAAAAAGGCTTAATTATCATGTATTTGCTGATATTTTTATTGAATTGAAATGATAAAACATACATGAGTGTATAAATTCAAATACTGAGACATATTCCTAAAATTAATTATGATGTTTTGATTTTACTGGTTTATAGTTGACTTCAGAGCAAACCAGTTATCACGGCAAATTTGTAGGACAAAGAATGAGGACTCGACAACAGAAGATAATTCTCCAGGCAATGGTTACTGCTAGTCATGAAATTTCTTTCAACTGTCAGAACATATTTATGTGCACCAATATTGTAAACTTCTAAGGAAGGAAACAATTTTTGACAGTTTTGCTGACATGTCTCATTTGATTTAACCAAATATATCAGAATAACTAAGTCACTACCTAATTTTTCTTTCCTTGATGTGAAAACTCTTTTATAAATTATAGAAATGAAAAAAGACTGACAACATAGCATTATACTGTTTTGAGCAACAGGTGATAATGTCTAGAAATACTGAATTTCCTTTCAATCTAATATGTGACATGACAACATGTTCCTAGGATGTAGCTTCATTCCAAAGCATAGGACCCAAATTACATTAAATATTTTTCAATAGATTTTTTTATGATTATCATTTTTATTTCTACTTTGTAATTCTTTAGTGAAAAAAACATGACTTTTTTTATAAGGGATTTTAAAATGTAAATTATAAAACTAAGTCATACATTATTTGCTTAATTTAATACATTTTGATTAGTAGATGATACTTAGAACAATGGCATCTTCCTTGTTGATTCCCTCTGTATATACATGTGAAATAACTTTAATGTTCCATAGAGTTTCTTTTCAGATCATAAAATAACACAAATTATATGTGTTAGATCTAACGTCATTTTACATATTTATGTTTTAGGAGCAATTATAAATAAAGAGTCCACTAGAACCAATGAATCAGGCATTTCCATGAGGCACTAATCAAAATGTAAAAGTAAGAAACTAGAGGCTTGCAGGGATTCCCCAGACTGCTTTTCATTTGATTTTACTGAAAATGTTATGGTGGTTCAAACCAAAAAAACTCATGAGTTTTATGGCATTCTGAAAAGTTTTAAATATAATAATATACAATAGCTATTTTAAATCACTTATTCATAATTCTAAAGTCATAAGAAGGTAGTATTTTAGATAGCTATTTATTTATTTTTTTTAATTTTATTTTATTTAACTTTACAATATTGTATTGGTTGTGCCATATATCAAAATGACTCTGCCACAGGTATACATGTATTCCCCATCCTGAACCCTCCTCCTTCCTCCCACCCCATACCATCCCTTTGGGTCATCCCAGTGAACTGCAGTTCTTTTTCATATTTTTTCATCTTTCCAAGATAAGTTGACTGAATATAGGATAAGAAGATATGTTAAATAATACATAAACTTTTTAAATTGAATTATTTTGGAGGCAAAATAAGAGTATACAAACAGATGCAAGCTGGAACAATGTCTTTAAATGTTAAAAGTCTGGTTTGCAAAGGTGAAACACAGAGTGAGGGATAAATTAGTAATTTGGGAGTAACATATACACACTACTATATGTAAAATAGGTGAACAACAAGGACAAAGGGAGCTATACTCCATATTTAGTAGTAACCTATATGAGAAAAGAATCTGAAAATCAATCAATATATATATATATCTGAATCACTTTGCTATCTACCTGAAGCCAACAAAATATTGTAAATCAACTACACTTTAATGAAAATTAAATTACTTAATTTTAAAAAGGGAAAAAAAAAGTCTGGTTTGAAATGAGAAAGTTAATACACATTTTTATCTTCTTCCAAAACCCTCCTGACAAAAGGATATAGTACATGTTTCTCCCACTGGGCCAAGTATTTTTAGTGAAAAGAACTGGGATTGAGTTACATATAAATCAGGAAAAAAAAAAAAAGGTGTCATGGGCTCCCCTTGTGGCTCAGCTGGTAAAGAATCTGCCTGCAATGCAGACCTGGGTTCAATCCCTGGGTTGGGAAGATCCCCTGGAGAAGGGAAAGGCTACTCACTCCAGTATTCTGGCCTAGAGAATTCCATGGACTGTATAGAACATCAGGTTGCAAAGAGTCAGACACGACTGAATGATTTTCACTTCACTTCGCATAAGAGAAAACTGAGATAGAGGTGGTGTTCATTCTTTCTCAGGTAGAGACTATTAGACTCTCATAAGCTTGGAATCTGCCCATCTAAGGTCAAATTTGGGGAAAGCAGAAACCAGAAATTTCCTCGCAAATTCTGAGACTGATGGAAAGGTCGTTCACTACCCAATTATTCTCCTCAGGCCTGTGATTGCAAAGCCACTGGCAACAAGATATTGCTTCTAAACTAGTGTCAGGCCAAGCCCTGTTCTGAAAAACAGTAACGACAACCAAAAAAAAAAAAAAAAAAACAACATAAATTTTCCTAAGGTGAGCCACAGTATACCTCCTGTGGCCTTTGAGAAATCTTTCTTATTTTGACTTGGGAATTGTAATGTGAAGTAATAAAGTCTATCTGCTTTTTTGCTGAAGTTTGCCATAATACAAAGCTGATTGTATGCACATAATAGAATTTTCTGTCAGTGCTCCCATTCAAGGGAGAGGGTAGCCAGTGGGTTTATAAAAATGAAGCAGAGGAACCATAACCTAAACATTAACCTTTGGGGAGTACGCCTTGTGGGAAGAGTGGGCGATCATGTGACTTTTCATTGGCCATAAACAAGTATTATTTTTATAATCATAATAAATTACTCGCATTGAAGGGAGAAGTATGGAGTATAATTGTTATTAAAAGAAAATGAAATATACCTCGCAGCATTTCTCACTTTACAGATCCTGTATATGGATTACATTTTATAAGCAAATACGATTTTACTGCCTGGTTCCAGTTATAATACAGGAAATGCTGATTACATATTTAGAGTAAATATTTAGAGTATTTTTTAAAGTTAATGCATTTTTTCCCTCAGAGAATGTGCATAATCATGTGGTAATAACTACCAAAAAAAAATTTTCCTGGCTATTAGGATCTGATAAAAACAACAGCACTAAGGTCATGTCACCTTTGCCAATAGGTTATTTTTAGTGTCCCAGGAAATGTCCCTTCATCAGTAGTGACTGCTGGCACAACAGCTTAACAACGTGCTTACACACAAGCATGTTTACGTGTGTAGTAAGGTTAAATTGAAGTAGAAATTACCCAAGATGAAGTCTGTTAAGTTAAGGCTGGAGGGGCATGGTAGGGTTCTTTCCTAATCTCGGCAGGATCAGCATTTTGGATCAGATAGTTCTTTGTTGTGGGGAAGTGGTCCCAGCATTGTTTAACAGCATCATTGGTCTTGACCCACCAGATGCCAGTAGTACCCACCAGGTGGTGACCAAAAACATCTCCAGACACTGCCAGATGTCCCTTGGGGATAGAGAACAATGATTCCAGAGCCTTAAAAGACATCCTTTAATTGTCTTTATTACAACATGCTCCATCCTGCCTATGCCTGCAGTTCCTCTTGACTGTAATTTAGATGTTTTCGAAGGCAGAGAAATTTGCATAGCACAGGTAATCTCTTCCTAATCTGGGGCCCTTGTGTTGCCATCTTCTGCATTTCCAGGTGGTTAATAAAAGAGACAGAAAGAATTCACTACCTTGTTTTAGTTGTCATTGTTATTCAACTCAGAAAAGTCTATCCAGAAAAGCAGGTATAAAGAGAAAGGGGAAATATAATGTTGTCTCTTCTCCTTGTCCTAAGTTATGTGTTCAGATCTGTTCAGACATCAATAATGACACCTATCTACCAGCACTTGCCCTAAGGAAGCTCAGGGTTCAGTTCTCTCTATACAGGAAATCACACAATAGAAACATTTTTCCTAGCTTTAAATAGAAAAAATTGGGTGCTTCACTCAATCACAGAATAAGGCGTTTTTAAAGGTGTCATATTTAAGAGAATTTATATTAGTAGAGGCAATCAAACATATATGTACACTTATGGGCATGTGTGCTAAGTCATTTCAGTTCAGTTCAGTTCAGTTCAGTCACTCAGTCATGTCCGACTCTTTGCGACCTAATGGACTGCAGCACGCCAGGCCTCCCTGTCCATCAACAAATCCCAGAGTGTACTCAAACTCATGTCCATTGTGTCAGTGATGCCATCCAACCATCTCATCCTCTGTCATCCCCTCCTCCATCCTTCGATCTTTCCCAGCATCAGGGTCTTTTCTAGTGAGTTAGTTCTTTGCATCATGTGGCCAAATATTGGAGTTTAAGCTTCAGTCATCAGTCCTTCCAATGAATATTCAGGCCTGATTTCCTTGAGGATTGACTGGCTGGATCTTCTTGCAGTCCAAGGGACTCTGAAGAGTCTTCTTCGACACCACAGTTCAAAAGCATCAATTCTTCGGCACTCAGCTTTCTTTATAGTCCAACTCTCACATCCATACATGACTAGTGGAAAAACCGTAGCCTTGACTAGACGGACCTTTGTTGGCAAAGTAATGTCTCTGTTTTTTAATATGCTGTCTAGGTTGGTCGTAACTTTTCTTCCAAGGAGCAAGCATCTTTTAATTTCATGGCTGATGTCACCATCTGCAGTGATTTTGGAGCCTCCCCCCGCCCCAAATAAAGTCTGTCACTGTTCCCATTGTTTCCCCATCTATTTGACGTGAAGTGATGGGATGGGATATGATGATCTTAGTTTTCTGAATGTTGAGTTTTAAGCCAACTTTTTCACTCTCTTCTTTCACTGTCAAGAGGCTCTTTAATTCCTCTTCATTTTCTGCCATAAGGGTGGTGTCATCTGCAAATCTGAGGTTATTGATATTTCTCCCGGCAATCTTGATTCCAGCTTGTGCTTCTTCCAGCCTAGCATTTCTCATGATGTACTTTGCATATAAGTTAAATAAGCAGGGTGACAATATACAGCCTTGATGTACTCCTTTTCCTATTTGGAACCAGTCTGCTGTTCCATGTCCAGTTCTAACTGTTTCTTCTTGACCTGCATACAGATTTCTTGGGAGGCAGATCAGGTGGTCTGGTATTCCCATCTCTTTCAGAATTTTCCATAGTTTGCTGTGACCCACACAAAGGCTTTGGCATAGTCAGTAAAGCAGAAATAGATGTTTTTCTGGAACTCTCTTGCTTTTTTGATGATCCAATGGATGTTGGCACTTTGATTTCTGGTTCCTCTGCCTTTCTAAATCCAGCTTGAACATCTGGAAGTTCACAGTTCACCTACTGTTGAAGCCTGACTTGGAGAATTTTGAGCGTTACTTTGCTAGCATGTGAGATGAGTGCAATTGTGTGGTAGTTTGAGTATTCTTTGGCATTGCCTTTCTTTGGGATTGGAATGAAAACTGACCTTTTACAGTCCTGTGGCCACTGCTGAGATTCCAAATTTGCTGGCATATTGAGTGCAGCATTTTCACAGCATCATCTTTTAGGATTTGAAATAGCTCAGCTTGAATTTCATCACCTCCACTATCTTTGTTCCTAGTGATCCTTCCTAATGCCCACTTGCCTTCCCATTCCAGGATGTCTGGCTCTAGGTGATTGATTACACCATCCTGATTATCTGGGTTGTGAAGATCTTTTTTGTATAGTTCTTCTGTGTATTCTTGCCACCTCTTCTTAATATCTTCTGCTTCTCTTAGGTCCATACCATTTCTGTCCTTTATTGTGCCCATATTTGCATGAAAAAAATCCCTTGGTATCTCTAATTTTCTTGAAGAGATTCTAGTCTTTCCCATCCTGCTGTTTTCGTTTACTTCTTTGCACTGATCACTGACGAAGGCTCTCTGTCTCTTCTTGCTATTCTTTGGATCTCTGCATTTAAATGGGTATATCTTTCCTTTGCCTCTTGCCTTTTGCTTCAGCAAAGAACAAATAAGATAATGAAACACTTTAGCCGTGTCCCAGTCTTTGCTACCCTGTGTATTATAGCCCTCCAGGCTCCTCTGTCCATGGGATTCTCCTGGCAAGAATACTGGAGTGGATTGCCATTTCCTCCTCCAGGGGATCTTTCCAACACAAGGATCAAAGCCGCATGTCCTGTGGGTCCTACTTTTCAGGCAGATTCTTTACCACTGAGCTACTAGAGAAGCCCATATGTATGCATATACATGCATATGTATATACCCATATGTATATATACACACACATACATACATATATATATACAGAAATATACATACAACTAGCATTCAAATTGGAGAAGGCAATGGCACCCCACTCCAGTACTCTTGCCTGGAAAATCCCATGGATGGAGGAGCCTCGTAGGCTGCAGTCCATGGGGTCACTGAGGGTCAGACACGACTGAGTGACTTCACTTTCACTTTTCACTTTCATGTATTGGAGAAGGAAATGGCAACCCACTCCAGTGTTCTTGCCTGGAGAATCCCAGGGACGGGGTAGTCTGGTGAGCTGCCATCTGTGGGGTTGCACAGAGTCGGACACGACTGAAGTGACTTAGCAGCAGCAGCAGCATTCAAGTAATGCTTATTTTACACATTTTTTATTTGCAAGCTTATATTTATTTATCACACATAATGAATCTATTAGATACTATCTTTTTCCCGTTTTATAAATGAGGAAATTGAAGCATAAAAGACTAACTGCTGCTGCTGCTGCTGCTAAATCACTTCAGTCGTGTCCAACTCTGTGCAACCCCATAGACGGCAGCCCACCAAGCTCCGCCGTCCCTGGGATTCTCCAGGCAAGAACACTGGAGTGGGTTGCCATTTCCTTCTCCAATGCATGAAAGTGAAAAGTGAAAGTAAAGTCACTCAGTCGTGTCCGACCCTCAGCGACCCCATGGACTCCAGCCTTCCTGGCTCCTCTATTCATGGGATTTTCCAGGCAAGAGTACTGGAGTGAGGTGCCATTGGTACTAATTCAAACCTAGACGTTCTGGCTTTAGAATCAATGTGCTGTGAACCCTCCATTCAGCCTTTCACTGTGTTGTGCTTCATCTTAATAGAAAATCTTGATGCCAAGCATTTTATTACCTTATTTAATCCTCATGAAAACTGCACAGGTAAGTATTGTTATTTTCTGAATATTTGCAGGTGAGGAATAAATGCACAAGGAATTATCTCCTTTGCCAGTCACACATTTGTAAATGGTGAAGCTCAGGACTCAAAGCTAGGTCTCAATGATCTCAAAACCATTTAACATCTATAGATCTTAATTTTCCCCAAATTCAGGAAATTTGATTGGATTGCATTTAAGACTTTGTCCAGCTCGAGGTCTGTGTATCAATATCCTAGAATGTTCTTTGCTGAAATTTCAACCTAAATTTAAGAAGTAACTTACAAAACAATATTTCATTGAAAAATGATATTGCAGATAAGCCAGGCTAATATTAGCCTATGATCTATCAGACACTAATTTTTAATACACTCTTATAGTTACTGCATTTTACCTTATTAATGCCAATAGGGAACCCACAATTAAGTGCCACAAAATTAGGTCCAAAATGAGAAGAGATCTAAAATACTAATTAACTCAGTTTATATGAGAAATAGAACAGAGAAATAGGGCATAGTGAACACGAGAATAGATTTGCTGAATGTTAATTGCACAAGTATATGATTTCTTTTTACTTTCCTGTGACAAATTCTTCAGCAGGAAGATTTTTTTTGGTTGTTTCAGTTCATAAAATAACTGTAACTCCCATTGCTTATATTAGTGATGACGCAGACAATATTGAGGACCAGCTGTAATTTCATAGATGTAATATTACATACTTGGAAAAAGCATCTAATACTATGTACCTTTCGGTTTATAACAGAAAAAGAAATTAATCATCAGCTTAAATTATTACTAATCTGATTACTGGGTGCCTCATTTAAAAGGCAGGAACATATAGGACTAGAATGGAGACAATTTGGGATAAGATTATATGATGAATGAATAAAGAAAGAGGGAATTCATAAGCGAAAAAGAATCCTTAGCCTGCCCCCAAAGCAGCTTGACAGCAGAGGTATTCAAAGAAATTGTGGGAGTAGTCAGTACTGGGTACAAGCAATAATCAGATACATAGTTAACATAGGATTTAAAAATGATAATAAAGCTAACTAAAAAGTGGCTTTATGTTTTATTATGATCATGCACTGGTAAGCCCAAACATGTCAGTAATAAAATATTTCTCCCAAAGAAATTTTGTTGATCTAAATTCTAACCCATCCTTGCCATTCTCATTGAGTTTTGAAAATATGCATGTGTCAAATTCTCTCATTTTTATTATTCTTTAATAAACACATATTACATCAAAGTTAATTTTGAGAATTCCCAGTTTTATTATTTTCCTAATAAGTACAGACTCAGCGAAAATGCTCTTTTTGAAAATGAATTTTTAAGGACTCAGAATTTTTGGATATCACATCCCATGAAGCCTGAGTCTCCAATCACTGAGTCACCACATAGTCTTACTTTTAAAGCATAATTTATCACTAATGATAACACATTAATTTAAAACTGGGAAACAGAAGTTGAATTACTTCAAATCTGGAATTCCATGTAACAACAGGGAGTGTCTATTTGCTTTACAATTTTGGACATTATATTGATAGCTGCTTGCATGAAACCTAAAGAACAGAAACATTGGCAATATTTTAATTTCTGGAATCAATAAAAAATTTGATTTCCAAGAAACTCTGCCAAAATTATTCTTATCTTTAAAACTTTTTCTAAGTATTCATCCACCTAAGTCTTCATGCAAAAGGAACTTTTTAAACTTGAAGCTAGTAAAATGTATTATTTTACTCCTGTGAGTGATGATTGGTTGGCAAATTTGTCCATGGTGTCTACTGAACCTGAATATGTGAAGAAGAGTCCATCAGCAGATGAATGGATAAGAAAGCTGTGGTACATATAGTGGAATATTACTCAGCCATTAAAAAGAATACATTTGAATCAGTTCTAATGAGGTGGATGAAACTGGAGCCTATTATACAGAGTGAAGTAAGCCAGAAAGAAAAACACCAATACAGTGTACTAACACATATATATGGAATTTAGAAAGATGGTAACAATAACCCTGTGTACGAGACAGCAAAAGAGACACTGATGTATAGACAGTCTTTTGGACTCTGTGGGAGAGGGAGAGAGTGGGATGATTTGGGAGAATGGTATTGAAATATGTATAATATCATATATGAAACGAGTCGCCAGTCCAGGTTTGATGCACGATACTGGATGCTTGGGGCTGGTGCACTGGGACGACCCAGAGGGATGGTACGGGGAGGGAGGAGGGAGGAGGGTTCAGGATGGAGAACACATGTATAAGTGTGGCAGATTCATTTTGATATATGGCAAAACCAATACAATATTGTTAAGTTAAATAAAATAAAATTTAAAAAAATGAAAAAAAAAAGATAAAGTGACTTATGGAGACACATTTAGACTGAATTATTTAAAAAATGCAACCAATAGCAAATATGCAAAAGATATGCTTATCCTGTGAGAAGAGCATTTCCTTTCTCTGATGAGTTCAGGAAGGGTCTATAATCACTTCAGTGAGTTAGTGTAGAGGATTCATATACAAAGAATTTGGACTAAATGGTCTTTCAATTCTATGTCTCAATCCCTAAAGCAAAGCATTTCCTTTTTGAGACTTTCTCAAATGAGAGAAAATATAATTGTGTGTCTAACATAAAATGAATCGACCTTTCATTAGATAAATATTACTCTGTTTACTCTAGTTCTGTTGACATAAAATACACAGGTATATCTCTCAGAAGGGCTCCAATGAGCCCTACATTCATTCAAGGGTATCTAAAAAAGTAATATTGCAATTACATTATAACCCAAAGTATTAAGGGACAAAGCAACATTTGGCTGATTGTGTGAACCAGACATCAATAAGACCTACAAGAGAGTGTTTGCTTTACCTACAGTTTTCCTGGTCTATGTTGCTCCTATTCATGTCTCAAAGTACCAATTTAATTATGATACCTTCCAACTACTGTCTGATTTTGCATTCAGTATGATGTTTTAAAAAAAATTATATTCTTAGAAGGCAATGGCAACCCACTCCAGTGTTCTTGCCTGGAGAATCCCAGGGACCGGGGAGCCTGGTGGGCTGCCGTCTATGGGGTCTCACAGAGTCAGATACGACTGAAGTGACTTAGCAGCAGCAGCAGCAAGAATATAAGGGAAGGACTGTAACTGAGACCCAATATTATTTGCTGCTTTGACATGTGGTGACATTGGTAAGGCCTCACCTAGCGTCAGTCAAGTTTTTTTCCTTCAGATAAGATCCTGTGCACTCAACCCTTCTTGTCAGAAGACCAGGCCTAACCTGGGTTTATTCACAAGTGGCAGGTTTCGCCAGCCCCTGGAATTACTCAAACAAACCAATCACTTTCTCCTGCAGTAGTCTGAGGCGCTCTCCAGCCACCTGAGACTATACATCCGGCCTCCCACCGTCCTTCGTTGTTCAGCTTGTTCCATGGTGCAACCTCTGTGTGGCCCTCTGTGGAGCACATGTCCTCCCCCAGGCCATGCGCATAGGTGGCAGCCCAGCTTCTCTGCCCTGTCCAGTGAAAAGGTGTTCTATGTTCCAGTCATCCCAAACCCTATGGGAAGCCCCCCTCATCAGTGGAGTGAACAATTGGTAATTATACAAAAAGAAACTGCCGTAACATTTATAGATGCGTATGTCTCTGTTCTATTGGATAGTTACATCATAGACATTTCAGTGTATTTACAGTTGAGTATTCTTATTTTTTTAAAAGAGTTGAATCTCATTAAATCCCTCAAAATAGAGCCAGTTATCTTTTAAGATTTTTCAAAAAGTACTCTCTTATTGTGGAAGTAGTATATATTTAATCTTCAATAACAGAAAAAAGAAAGAAAACATGCCTTCTTAGTGGTTAAAAAAAAAAAAAACGAAGCCACACTTGCATGACCATCACTGTTTGGGAATAAAATTAAGAGAAGGCTTTCTTTGCTTGTGTGTGTGTATCAATATATGTGTGTCTCTTTTCTTCTTGCTTTCTTCATTTTCTTGTATCAACTAAGGGACACTGATTCATGTTTCCTTACATACATTACTACTTTAAAAGCATATTTGGTCCTACTGATACATAATTTACAATACATCTGCCCTAAGTAGTGAGATTTTTTAAACAAACACATTGTTAAGCCTAGATAGATGTATATGTGTGTAAGAGTGTAAATATATTTAAATTTGTTCCGATTTTTTAAGTGTAGAGTTTTGGAGGGGCAAATAATTCTCAATTCTTATTTTTCTACATTAGCAATAAATTTCAGATAAAAAGACAACCCTTTGTAAACTTTGTGAGTCAATCTGTGTTCTAAACTGAGTGTTACTTGTTTTATTATGTGTGACATGATCAGAGGCAAAATAATTTGTGGCACCTCAGTCATGTGCAATAACCATTTCACATCAAAAAGCAAATAACCAATCTGACTTTTACTATTATACGGTTCATAAGAAATGTGGTTACTAGACCTGAAGCAGCAAGCAAGCATGAAATGCAATATTGTTTAATAGTGGATATAAAAATTATTTGTGAGAAAAAAAAGGAAAAAAAAATCTCAAAAGGAAAGTGGTTGGTAAATTGGTATAAAAGGAAACCCTGGAGAAATAAAGTCTCTTAGAAATTACATTACTGTAGCTCCTGGTCCCACTGGTGACTGCTTGACTTCCTGGTACATGGAATTGAGCAAACAGCAATTAATAAACTAAAGACGATAACTCTGCTGGTCATCTAGTTTTCTTCAAAACAGTGCGGAAGCTTTGATGTGAGAGAATCTCTTTCATTAGGAGGGAGTCTAGAGAAAATACAAACACTGTACTTTGATCAAGTTTCTCCAAGGACCATAAATATTTTCTGGCCTGAAAATTAAAGATATTTGAAATTGTGTAAAATATTTGAGAAGGGTAACATTTAATATTACCCAATCCACTGTAGGACTATACAAGTCAGAGAATTAGAATCAGGGAATTGCAATAAAGAGAGCCTCTGAAACTTTTGTAAAGAAACATGAGAAAGTTAGCAAACATTTTTCTCTCTATTGGTTTTAAAGTGCTTAAACATAAAACATTTTTTTTTCCCTAGGAGGATTGGGTAAAATAGTATAGGGACATCTATGAAGTAGAAAGAAATGTATTCAAATAACTTGCTGCATAGTTTTTCTTTTTTCTTTTTTTAAATGGCAGCTCAACAACTGCAAATGAAGCTGAGTTGTTTCAAAGGTGAAAGCTGCCAATTCTGAAGTAAATTATTTTTGATGACTATAATCAATTCATGACAGATAAGTAAGCTAGATGAGTATGTATACATATGAAACTACTTTCAAAATTGTAATTTTTTCAATAAATAAGGCATGGATGTTTGTTTTAATATAAGAGTTAAGCTTAAAACTGCACTGGTTTCTATCAAACTGCACAATGTTTTTAATTCAAGAGAGATTTTTTTCCACAACTTCTAATACTAAGGAGAAGTTACCTTTGATTGTCTGATAGAGTTTAATAATCGTAGTAAAAATAATAAATAAATACATAAAAATATGTTAATTTTCAGTTAAAATACAAATTAATTCATGCAGGATTACAAAGGAGGAAGAGCAGTAGGTATATAATGAATTTTTAAAATTTAGGAATAATGGTTCATCCTGGAGGCAATTTGAGGATTACATACAACAGACATGGATGCCCTGAGTGGTGTGAGGGGGACTGAACAACCCTGAGGGTGGGGAGGTCGAGTTTGTTTGAACCAGGTTCAGATTGGCAAGTCGTTGGGTTTCTTGTCAAAATGTAAGAAAAAGTAAATGCAGAAGAAGTAAGTATAACGGAAGATGAAAAGTTCCAGGCTGAATATTGTATTACATTTTTAAGTAATAGAAAACCACTAACAGCTTAAGTAGAAGGATTTGTAAAGACCTAATACTCTGAGGATGTTATTTTTTGATCTAACTTTTCCTAACTAGGAGACTTCCATCTTGCCTAAAAATTGCATGTATTTGTAGACAGCATATTAAAAAGCAGAGAAATTACTTTGCCAACAAAAGTCCGTCTATTCAAGGCTATGGTTTTTCCAGTAGTCATGTATGGATGTGAGAGTTGGATTATAAAGAAAGCTGAGCACCAAAGAATTGATGCTTTTGAACTGTGGTGTTGGAGAAGACTCTTGAGAGTCCCTTGGACTGCATGTAGATCAAACCAGTCAATTCTAAAGGAGGTCAGTCCTGGGTGTTCATTGGAGGGACTGATGTTGAAGCTGAAACTCCAGTACTTTGGCCACCTCATTCAAAGAGCTGACTCATTTGAAAAGACCCTGATGCCAGGAAAGATTGAGGGCAGGAGGAGAAGGGGACGACAGAGGATGAGATGGTTGGATGGCATCACCGACACAATGGATATGGGTTTGGGTGGACTCTGGGAGTTGGTGATGGACAGGGAGGCCTGGCATGCTGTGGTTCATGGGGTCGCAAAGAGTTGGACACAACTGAGTGACTGAACTGAACTGTGTGTATGTTTGTGTGCGTACGCAGCAGTTTGGAGTTAATGTGTACATGCTCAGTTGCTAAGTCATGTTTGATTCTTTGCAACCCCATGGACTGCAGCCTGCCAGGCTCCCTCCCTGTCTATGGGATTGTCCAGGCAAGAATACTGGAGTGGGTTACCATTTCTTCCTCCAAGAGATTTTCCCAATCTAGGGATCAGACTGTTGTCTCCTGCATTGGCAAGCAGATTCTTTACCACTGAGCCCCACCAGGGAAGCCCAATTTCTAAGAGTTTTCTAAACTAGATTCTCCCAGTAGCAGCTTCTGATGGAAATCCCAGAGTTAGAGTTTGATCTTTTTATTTTCTGTTCATTTATTTATTAATTTTACTTTACAATATTGTATTGATTTCGCCATACATTGACTTGAATCTGCCATGGGTGTACATGTGTTCTCCATCCTGAACCCCCCTCCCACCTCCTTCCCCATCCTATCCCTCTGGGTCATCCCAGTGCACCAGCCCTGAGCACCCTGTATCATGCATCGAACCTGGACTGGCGATTCGTTTCACATATGATAATTTACGTGTTTCAAAGCCATTCTCCCATATCATCCTGTCCTCGCCCTCTCCCACAGAGTCCAAAAGAGTGTTCTATACATCAGTGTCTCTTTTGCTGTCTCACATACAGGTTTATTGTTACCATCTTTCTAAATTCCATATATATGCGTTAGTATACTGTATTGGTGTTTTTCTTTCTGGCTTACTTCACTCTGTATAATAGGCTCCAGTTTCATCCACTTCATTAGAACTGATTCAAATGTATTCTTTTTAATGGCTGAGTAATATTCCATTGTGTATATGTACCACTGCTTTCTTATCCATTCGTCTGCTGATGGACCTCTAGGTTGCTTCCATGTACTGGCTATTATAAACAGTGCTGCGATGAACACTGGGGTACACGTGTCTCTTTCAATTCTGGTTTCCTTGGTGTGTCTGCCCAGCAGTGGGATTGCTGGGTCATATGGCAGTTCTATTTCCAGTTTTTTAAGGAATCTCCACACTGTTCTCCATAGTGGCTGTACTAGTTTGCATTCCCACCAACAGTGTAAGAGGGTTCCCTTTTCTGCAGCATTTATTGCTTGTAGACTTTTGGATAGCAGCCATTCTGACTGGCATGAAATGGTATCTCGTTGTAGTTTTGATTTGCATTTCTCTGATAATGAGTGATGTTGAGCATCTTTTCATGCGTTTGTTATGTATGTCTGTATGTCTTCTTTGGAGAAATGTCTGTTTAGGTCTTTGGTCCACTTTTTGATTGGGTCTTTCATTTTTCTGGAATTGAGCTGAAGGGGTTGCTTGTATATTTTTGAGATTAATTCATTGTCCATTGCTTTGTTTGCTATTATTTTCTCCCATTCTGAAGGCTGTCTTTTCACCTTGCTTATAGTTTCCTTTGTTGTGCAGAAGCTTTTAATTTTAATTAGGTCTTATTTGTTTATTTTTGCTTTTATATCCAATATTCTGGGAGGTGGGTCATAGAGGATCCTGCTGTGGTTTATGTCGGAGAGTGTTTTGCCTGTATTCTCCTCTAGGAGTGTAATAGTTTCTGGTCTTATGTTTGGATCTTTAATCCATTTTGAGTTTATTTTTGTGTATGGTGTTAGAAAGTGTTCCAGTTTCTTCTTTTACAAGTGGTTGACCAGTTTTCCCAGCAGCACTTGTTATTAAAGAGATTATCTTTTCTCCATTGTATATTCTTGCTTTCTTTGTCAAAGATAAGGTGTCCATAGGTGCATGGATTTATCTCTGGGCTTTCTATTTTGTTCCATTGATCTATATTTCTGTCTTGTGCCAATACCATACTGTCTTGATGATTGTGGCTTTGTAGTAGAGACTGAAGTCAGGTTGATTCCTCCAGTTCCATTCTTCTTTCTCAAGATAGCTTTGGCTAATCGAGGTTTTTGTATTTCCATACAAATTGTGAAATTATTTGTTCTAGTTCTCTGAAAAATACCATTGGTAGCTTGATAGGGATTGCATTGAATCTATAGATTGCTTTGGGTAGTATACTCATTTTCACTATATTGATTCTTCCAATCCATGAACATGGTATATTTCTCCATCTATTTGTGTCCTCTTTGATTTCTTTCACCAGTGTTTTATAGTTTCCTATATATAGGTCTTTTGTTTCTTTAGGTAGATATATTCCTAAGTATTTTATTCTTTTCGTTGCAATGGTGAATGGAATTGTTTCCTTAATTTCTTTCTGTTTTCTCATTATTAGTGTATAAGAATGCAAGGGATTTCTGTGTGTTGATTTTATATCTTGCAACTTTACTATATTCATTGATTAGCTCTATTAATTTTCTGGTGGAGTCTTTAGGGTTTTCTATGTAGAGGATATGTCATCTTCAAACAGTGAGAGTTTTACTTCTTCTTTTCCAGCCTGGATTCCTTTTATTTCTTTTTCTGCTCTGATTGCTGTGGCCAAAACTTCCAAAACTATATTGAATAGTAGTGGTGAGAGTGGGCACCCTTGTCTTGTTCCTGACTTTAGGGGAAATGCTTTCAATTTTTCACCATTGAGGATAATGTTTGCTGAGGGTTTGTCATATATAGCTTTTATTATTTTGAGGTATGTTCCTTCTATTCCTGCTTTCTGGAGGGTTTTTATCATAAATGGATGTTGAATTTTGTCAAAGGCTTTCTCTGCATCTATTGAGATAATCATATGGTTTTTATTTTTCAATTTGTTAATGTGGTGTATTACATTGATTGATTTGCAGATATTGAAGAATCCTTGCATCCCTGGGATAAAGCCCACTTGGTCATGGTGTATGATCTTTTTCATGTGCTGTTGGATTCTGATTGCTAGAATTTTGTTAAGGACTTTTGCATCTATGTTCATCAATGATATTGGCCTGTAGTTTTCTTTTTTTGTGGCATCTTTGTCAGGTTTTGGTATTAGGGTGATGGTGGCCTCATAGAATGAGTTTGGAAGTTTACCTTCCTCTGCAATTTTCTGGAAGAGTTTGAGTAGGATAAGTGTTAGCTCTTCTCTAAATTTTTGGTAGAATTCAGCTGTGAAACCATCTGGTCCTGGGCTTTTGTTTGTTGGAAGATTTCTGATTACAGTTTCACTTTCCATGCTTGTGATGGGTCTGTTAGGATTTTCTATTTCTTCCTGGTTCAGTTTTGGAAAGTTGTACTTTTCTAAGAATTTGTCCATTTCTTCCATGTTGTCCATTTTATATGCATATAGTTGCTGATAAAATGATCTTCTCTAGACAGGAAACACAGAAAGAGTGTATATACTTGAACCTAAAACAATGAAGTAAATGGCAACAGGATTATACTTTTCGATAATTACCTTAAGTGTAAATGGGTTGAATGCCCCAACAAAAATACAAAGACTGGCTGATTGGATCCAAAACAAGACCCCTATATATGTTGTCTACAAGAGACCCACCTCGAGACAAGGGACACATACAGACTGAAAGTGAAGGGCTGGAAAAAGATATTCCATGCAAATAGAGACCAAAAGAAAGCAGGAGTAGCAATACTTATATCAGATAAATAGACTTTAAAACAAAGGCTGTGAAAAGAGACAAAGATGGACACTACATAATGATCAAAGGAACAATCCAAGAAGAAGATATAACAATCATAAATATATATGCACCCAACATAGGAGCACTACAATATGTAAGACAAATGCTAACAAGTATGAAAGGGGAAATTAACAATAACACAATAATAGTGGGAGACTTTAATACCCCACTCACACCTATGGATAGATCAACTAAACAGAAAATTAACAAGGAAACACAAACTTTAAATGATGCAATAGACCAGTTAGATCTAATTGATATCTATAGGACATATCACCCCAAAACAATGAATTTCACCTTTTTCTCAAGCATACATGGATAGACCACATCCTGGGCCATAAATCTAGCCTTGGTAAATTAAAAAAAAAAAAAATTGAAATCATTCCAAACGTGTTTTCTGACCACAATGCAGTAAGATTAGATGTCAATTACAGGAGAAAAACTATTAAAAATTCCAACATATGGAAGCTGAACAACACACTGCTGAATAACCAACAAATCACAGAAGAAATCAAAAAAGAAATCAAAATATGCATAGAAATGAGTGAAAATGAAAACACAACAACCCAAAACCTATGGGACACTGTAAAAGCAGTGCTAAGGGGAAGGTTCATAGCAATACAGGCATACCTCAAGAAACAAGAAAAAAGTCAAATAAATAACCTAACTCTACATCTAAAGAAACTTGAAAAGGAATAAATGAAGAACCCCAGGGTTAGTAGAAGGAAAGAAATCTTAAAAATTAGGGCAGAAATAAATGCAAAAGAAACAAAAGAGACCATAGCAAAAATCCACAAAACCAAAAGCTGGTACTTTGAGAGGATAAATAAAATTGACAAACCAATAGCCAGACTCATCAAGAAACAAAGAGAGAAAAATCAAATAAGTACAATTAGAAATGGAGAGATCAAAACAACACAGAGTTTGATCTTTTGAAATTCTTTCATTTAAAAAAGTTAATTTTTTGTCACTTCACAGGCCCAGTTCATTCATCAATTTACTTTTAGTGATTTAGAATATACAATGGATTGGATTTTTTTCCTTATTCTTACTAGTATCACTAATATCATTATTAACATACTCCTTAATCTATCATCCACTTAACCATCAGATTAGAATATCTTTAATTTAACTTACTGTTGTGTCTGTATATGTTTCTATTATTTTTTCCACATTTTACTTCATTTCAGATTGAAATAGCATTAGGGATTATCTTTGTCCCACACCATGAAAGATGGGTGAAGAATTTTCTCCTAGCTTGTTCCATTAAGGCCCTTTATTCTCTCTGGAGTGATAAGTTTCACTCACCAAATAGTCTCTCTGTCCCTAAAAACAGCCCTTTAGTAATGATTTTCACTTTCTTACATGAAACAGTTGCTTTGGCAACTCAGAATTTGGGAGCAAAATCCTCCCATTTTCCTTGTTTTCTTACTCTATGGAATAGAATGCAAATAATTAAAGAAGGCTCAGTAGTAACTGGAAAATATTGATATTTCTAGATGAGTAATTTCCATTAAAAATAGAACAGGAACTTCAGATGAAATTTTAAATTTTCTAGTAGACACAAAAAAAGGAATTGGTGAGACTAACTTTAATAATATATTTTGCTTAACCCAATATGCATAAAATATTGATACTCAATATGTTGCTGATAATAAAAATTATTAATGAAGTAGTTTACATTCTTTTCTTCACATTGTGTAATCAGGTCTACATTTTAAATTTACTGTGCATTCTAATTCAGATTAGTGCTTGACAGCCACACATAGCTCATGACTCATTGGACAATGGTGCTCTAATCATTGTCTAATCATTGTTCCCATTTCCTGGAAGAATAAATCTCGTACTGGCTGAGGTATTAGTGAATTTTCAGTCTATAAATGAGAAAGTTATTGAATTAATAATCCTTTAAATCTACATGATGAGAAAGTTATCCTGAAGGAAATCTCTATGCTATAAACCCTCTACAGATTCAATTCCATAAAAATCCAAGCAATTGGGACCCTTTTGAAAACACTCTAGAAGGAGATACATGCATGCTAAGTCACTTCAGTTGTGTCTGAGTCTGTGCAACCATATGGACTGTAGCCTGCCAGGCTCCTCTGTCCATGGGATTCTCCAGGCAAGAATACTAGAGTGGACTACCATGCCCTTCTCCAGGGGATCTTCTGGACCCAAGGACTGAACCAGTCTCTTATGTGTCCTGCATTGGCAGGAGGGTTCTTTACCACTAGCACCACCTGGGAAGCCCAGAAGGAGATATCATTAAGCTATTGAATCCTCTGTTTTTCTGGTCTCTTTGTAGAAAAATAATGGTGCAAATTATTCACCTGACAGAAACACAAGCTGTCTAGTGCTTTTGCTTCATAACATTAGTCAAAGAAAAGCTTGCTGTGCTAGGAAGATCTCACAGGAGGAGTGTTGATAAAGTTATACCCTAAAACCATCTCCCCCGTTTCTCAACTAGATCTCACACAGAATTGGGTTCTCTCCATTTCTTTCTTTATCACACACTCCTATCATTGGTTCATGCATAGATCATTTTCATTTCTTTAGTCAGCTAATCAGTTATTTTTAATAATGCAATAACAATCCAAAGACCTACCTCAATACACAAAATCTAGAATCTTGACAATAACCTACAGGTAACCATACAGTCACACCTCTCATCTTCCCCAAAGTAAGTGCCCTATCTCACTCCAGTTAACTATAATCTTGACTCCCTTGTTCATAAATTCCTCACTTTCTACTTTTGTATAGCTTTATTAAACTTATAAAGATGTTTGAAAATACATTTTTTTTTAGTGTTTCATGTTTATAGTATAGTATGCCGTATGTAATAATCTGGGAAAACTTTTTATCATTACAGTTTTCTAAGATTTGTGATACTGTGTAGCTTTATAGTTCATTTGTTTCAAATGCTATGTGTTTCATTGTGTATCTCTTCACAGTTTCATTGATCCACTCACCCACTGATACACGCAACGTCATATCCAGGTTTGCACTACTGTGAATCATGCTGCTACAAACAATCTTCTATATTTCCTGCTGTGCATATACATCTTATTCTTTTCCATTTAATCACTCAACACACTTATATCATCACCCCTCACCATGCATCAATTACATTTTCCTGCTATTACCTTTTTTTTTTTTTTTAAGCAAAGACATGATGCTCAATATCCTCCTTGACAGGTATAATGTGTTTAGAATTTCAGGGCTCCTAAAAATAAATAACTTTGATTTTTGACTCTCCTAGTACCTAGCTTTCCTATTAATTTATTTAATACTAAAAACAGTGGCAAACAGTTTTTGCCTTGTTTGGAAAACTTTTTAAGAACAAACTAAAATTTACCACAGAATGATCTCTGCTCATTTCCAGGGCAAACCATTCAATATCATAGTAATCCAAGTCTATGTCCCAACCAGTAACGCTGAAGAAGCTGAAGTTGATCGGTTCTATGAAGACCTATAAGACCTTTTAGAACTAACACCCAAAAAAGATGTCCTTTTCATTATAGGGGACTGGAATGCAAAGTAGGAAGTCAAGAAACACCTGGAGTAACAGGCAAATTTGGCCTTGGAATATGGAATGAAGCAGGGCAAAGACTAATAGAGTTTTGCCAAGAAAATGCACTGGTCATAACAAACACCCTCTTCCAACAACACAAGAGAAGACTCTATACATGGACATCACCAGATGGTCAACACCAAAATCAGATTGCTCATATTCTTTGCAGCCAAACATGGAGAAGCTCTATACAGTCAGCAAAAAAAAGACCAGGAGCTGACTGTGGCTCAGACCATGAACTCCTTATTGCCAAATTCAGACTTAAATTGAAGAAAGTAGGGAAAAACCACTAGACCATTCAGGTATGACCTAAATCAAATCCCTTATGATTATACAGTGGAAGTGAGAAATAGATTAAAGGGCCTAGATCTGATAGATAGAGTGCCTGATGAACTATGGAATGAGGTTCATGACATTGTACAGGAGACAGGGATCAAGACCATCCCCATAGAAAAGAAATGCAAAAAACAAAATGGCTGTCTGAGGAGGCCTTACAAATAGCTGCAAAAAGAAGAGAAGTGAATAGCAAAGGAGAAAAGGAAAGATATAAGCATGTGAGTGCAGAGTTCCAAAGAATAGCAAGAAGAGATAAGAAAGCTTTCTTCAGCAATCAATGCAAAGAAATAGAGGGAAACAACAGAATGGGAAAGACTAGAGATCTCTTCAAGAAAATCAGAGATACCAAAGGAACATTTCATGCAAAGATGGGCTTGATAAAGGACAGAAATGGTATGGACCTAACAGAAGCAGAAGATATTAAGAAGAGATGTCAAGAATACACAGAAGAATTGTACAAAAAAGATCTTCACGACCCAGATAATCACGATGGTGTGACCACTGACCTAGAGCCAGACATACTGGAATGTGAAGTCAAGTGGGCCTTAGAAAGCATCACTACGAACAAAGCTAGTGGAGGTGATGGAATTCCAGTTGAGCTATTCCAAATCCTGAAAGATGATGCTGTGAAAGTGTTGCACTCAATATGCCAGCAAATTTGGAAAACTCAGCAGTGGCCACAGGACTGGAAAAGGTCAGTTTTCATTCCAACCCCAAGGAAAGGCAATGCCAAAGAATGCTCAAACTACCACACAGTTGCACTCATCTCACACGCTAGTAAAGTAATGTTCAAAATTCTCCAAGCCAGGCTTCAGCAATATGTGAACCGTGAACTTCCTGATGTTCAAGCTGGTTTTAGAAGAGGCAGAAGAACCAGAGATCAAATTGCCAACATCCGCTGGATCATGGAAAAAGCAAGAGAGCTCCAGAAAAACATTTATTTCTGTTTTATTGACTATGCCAAAACCTTTGACTGTGTGGATCACAATAAACTGTGGAAAATTCTGAAAGAAATGGGAATACCAGACCACCTGACCTGCCTCTTGAGATACTTATATGCAGGTCAGGAAGCAATAGTTGTTAGAACTGGACATGGAACAACAGACTGGTTCCAAATAGGAAAAGGAGTACGTCAAGGCTGTATATTGTCACCCTGTTTATTTAACTTATATGCAGAGTACATCATGAGAAGTGCTGGACTGGAAGAAACACAAGCTGGAATCAAGATTGCTGGGAGAAATATCAATAACCTCAGATATGCAGATGACACCACCCTTATGGCAGAAAGTGAAGAGGAACTCAAAAGCCTCTTGATGAAAGTGAAAGTGGAGAGTGAAAAAGTTGGCTTAAAGCTCAACATTCAGAAAACGAAGATCATGGCATCCGGTCCCATCACTTCATGGGGAAAAGATGGGGAGACAGTGGAAACAGTGTCAGACTTTATTTTTCTGGGCTCCAAAATCACTGCAGATGGTGACTGCAGCCATGAAATTAAAAGATGCTTACTCCTTGGGAGGAAAGTTATGACCAACCTAGATAGCATATTCAAAAGCAGAGACATCACTTTGCCAACAAAGGTCCGTCTAGTCAAGGCTATGGTTTTTCCTGTGGTCATATATGGATATGAGAGGTGGACTTTGAAGAAGGCTGAGCATCGAAGAATTGATGCTTTTGAACTGTGGTGTTGGAGAAGACTCTTGAGAGTCCCTTGGACTGCAAGGAGATCCAACCAGTCCATTCTGAAGGAGATCGGCCCTGGGATTTCTTTGGAAGGAATGATGCTAAAGCTGAAACTCCAGTACTTTGGCCACCTCATTCGAAGAGTTGACTCGTTGGAAAAGACTCTGATGCTGGGAGGGATTGGGGGCAGGAGGAGAAAGGGACAACAGAGGATGGGATGGCTGGATGGCATCACTGACTCGATGGACGTGAGTCTGAGTGAATTCCGGGAGTTGGTGATGGACAGGGAGGCCTGGCATGCTGTGAGTCATGGGGTCGCAAAGAGTCAGACAGGACTGAGCGACTCATCTGATCTGAATATTTTTTAATATAGTGAACAGTATATGTGTCCAAGATTCTTAGTAGTGATTTCTGTAATTCATACTGTTTCTAAAATCTCAATAAATCTCTTTCTCATTTATCATTTAAGTACTTTTCTACTCTGACTTTATTCAAAGTTATTCTCTGAGGGATTGGAAACACAACTTATCTTATTTCTCCATGAGATTTTCTTTCAAATCTTCCTTCTAGTATTAAGAATTATTTTAATTGCTTGGGCTAATTTTTGCATAAGCTCTTTAAATATTCTTATTCATAAGCAGAATGAACAAATCCGAACATCACTGAATTGGGGACAGAAAAACAAGTTCTGTGTCATAGTTCTGGGAAAATATCCAATTTTCACACACTATCCATTCCTTTAATTCTAGACAGAGATTGGCCTATTCAGGTTACTTAGCAATTGTGACGGAGAAGGCAATGGCAACCCTCTCCAGTACTCTTGCCTGGAAAATTCCATGGACGGAGGAGCCTGGTAGGCTGCAGTCCATGGGGTTGCTAAGAGTCAGACATGACTGAGCGACTTCATTTTCACTTTTCACTTTCATGCATTGGAGAAGGAAATGGCAACCCACTCCAGTATTCTTGCCTGGATAATCCCAGGGACAGTGGAGCCTAGTGGGCTGTGGTTTATGGAGTTGCACAGAGTTGGATATGACTGAAGCAACTTAGCAGCAGCAGCAGCAATTGTGAGTGATTAGGTTGTAGTTACTTTGGGATCTGGAGTTCAGATAAGTATTCTTTCTCTGGGCAATCAGGATACTAGGTTCCAGAGAAATAACCACTTTAGTGTTAGTTGAGGAAAGCCAAGTAAGGTAAAAATGAAATGAAGGTGAAATAAAATTAGGAATAAGTAAATTAGGGTATTACAAAATGTATTGGTGGGTGTTTGCCACTCCTTTAGACATGGATGCGAGTTTTTCAGTCTCCTATGGTATCTGCAAGGACAAAAAGAAGCAGGTCTTAACAAAGAGACTATATTCTTAACAAGGAGAATATATTCTCACCAACTAATGAAGAATACATTCAGTAACTAGAGAATGGGCTAAAATATTCCTGACTCTCCCTTCTGGAAATAATTCCAGAGGGAGGCTTTCAGTAATTGCTTCTTCCTTGTTTGGACTCTCTTCCATCTTCTTACTGTCCCAAAGCATTATTCACTACCACCCCAAGGATGCGACTCCATACTGGGGCTACATACTGATTCAAGTCTAGGATGACTCCACCATGGAAGGGAGATTTTAGCTTGTCGACATTGGCCAATGACAGCTTCCGGATAAGACACTGAAATAAAAAAAAAAATATTTTTTTTTCTCCACAATATTAGTAAAAATGGGGCTGGGGCCTTACCCATCTAAGTAAGAGTGTGCAAGGACAAAGATGATAAAAGTAACCAAAAAATCTCCTTCTGCTTTATGTGCTTTCGTTTGTCTTAAAGGACTGCAAACAGGACAGATGCAAGTTTTATTCAAGTCATACAGCTCCTTTAAATCTGAATATTGTAATTTATAAAAACACTAAAATATAATTATTTATGAACATGGAGCTAAGTATCATACATTTAAATATATGAAAGTAAATATTAAAAATGGTGGAAAGGGTTGAAAGTAATTATTGAGGAAAGGGAATATTTGGAAGGAAGTTGTGGGGCAAATGACTACCATTTTCAGATGCCTTTTGTTTTGTTTTTTAGTTCAGTTCAGTTCAGTTGCTCAGTCGTATCCGACTCTTTGCGACCCCATGAATTGCAGCATGCCAGGCCTCCCTGTCCATCACCAACTCCCAGAGTTCACTGAGACTCACATCCATTGAGTCAGTGATGCCATCCAGCCATCTCATCCTCTGTCGTTCCCTTCTCCTCCTGCCCCCAATCCCTCCCAGCATTAGAGTCTTTTCCAATGAGTCAACTCTTTGCATGAGGTGGCCAAAGTTATATGTTATCAAAAATAAAAGTTTAAAACTTGTGAAGATTGAATATTTTTTCCTGTCTGTAATAAACATGTGGTTATGAACAGATTGATTCAACATGTGTGTGTTTGTTGCTCAGTCATGTCCGATTCTTTGTGATCCCATGGACTGTACCCCAACAGGCTCCTCTGTCCATGGAATTCTCTAGGCAAGAATACTGGAGTGGATAGCCATTTCTTCTCCAGGAGATCTTCCTGACCTGAGGATCAAACCCAGGTTTCCTGCATTGCAGGCAGATTCTTTACCATATGAGCCACCAACATAGTTCTCTCTTAAAATGTATTTTTCAATGGAAATTCACCAATACTTATAAAAATCTGAGGAAAATAATTATATGTGTAAATACACCAGGAAAATGTCTATTAAGTCAAAAGATGCACATAAACAAAAGGGAACATATATTCTACTCATTTAGTGACTGTTTCATGGAGAAGATATGATTTGAGGTCGATCTTAAACTGACTTTGAGAAAAATTTCAACATATTAGATAGAAAGAAAAGGCACTGGCAGAAATAGAAGCTGGATAATACAAAACTCAAGATAGGAACTGGGCTTAGATGATTTTTGTATTCCAGAATTTGTATCATGAATTATTGTATGATAAAAGTAAGACTGTGGTTAATTATTGAATTAACATTGTGTTGTTTCTCGAAAATTGGGCTATAGTGTGTTCTCATATGATTAACCCACCGAAGCATTACAAAAACCCTGATATACACACAGCATAGGTAAAAGTGTCACCTCATTATATGAACTAATTTAAGAAGAGCAACATTGCAGGTTCCCTTCGTTAATTCAGTCCAGAAGGTTCAGATGGTGAAAGTGAAAGTTTCTCAGTTGTGTCTGACTCTTTGTGACCCCATGGACTATACAGTCCATAGAATTCTCCAGGCCAGAATACTGGAGTGGGTAGCCATTCCCTGCTCCACGGGATCTTCCCAACCCAGGGATCGAACCCAGGTCTCCCACATTGCAGGCAGATTCTTTACCAGCTGAACCATCAGGGAAGCCCAAGGTTCAGATAAATTACACAATAAAAATATTAGTCTACAGGCTTGAGAGGAACTTCTGGCTTTATCTCTGGTGCCAATCTACCCAGCCTTCTCCAAAGGTGAAGAAATTATCTCATTCAGAATTTGTTGTGTTAATAAATATGCTAAAATAATATAACTGATCTTGCATTCAAGTTTGGTGGATCCAAATTTTGGGTAGAAAGAAATAAATAAGCATCATAGTCCACGTGATAAATTCCAAGTTGTTCAGAATGAGAAAGATATTTTAGAGCTTGAATAAAAATAACTGAAAGGATTACCTTAATAAGATGCTTAGTTGAGAGATCTATTCTGGTGTCAAATTCACTATTCATTAGAAGGAACTGATTATTTTTATAGAGGAAGATATATATCACTTAAGTAAAGAGCATGATAGTCTACATTTATCATGATCTGGGCAGAAAAAGTCAAATTGTTTTAAAGGAGATACACAGTGATTAGCTCCCTCAGAAACAAAAAGGTTGAAGGTGAATGTATTGATTTTGATGAGCTTATATATCAAGCACTTTTAAGTTGATATTGTGAAGGACCAAATGCACTGGAAATTTAAAGAGATAATTTAGTTCAAGCTAATACAATAGGGAGAGATTTGATTAATGAGGGACAAGCATCTCAAAGAAAAGGAAGAAGCAACAAACAAGGGATCATCAGCTTACTTTACAGAATCTTGGAGATTATTCAAGATGACATACTGAAAACACAAAATTATTTAAATAAATAAATTTAAATTGAATAATCATTCAATTTTATTTAACACAAACTTATATGTTTAGTAATCTTAAGTATTTAATCCAATTTATGCTAGCTTATTCAATTAGTTTAGGAAGAATATACCCATAGAAAATAAAAATCTATATTTATATTACATTATTTCATATTATGTCAGAGTACACAGCTATCTCTATTAAACCAGAAATACTGTATTAATTTTGTTTGCCAAATTGTACCTAAGTTATGCAAATGTGAATTTTTAGAATCTTTTTGAGTTAGATTCTTTGAGTGTATTTTTTTAGCACATTGAAAATATTAGAAGTCAAATTTTCTCATTTTCTATTTTTTAAAGGATATTCGATTTATGTAAGCACGTCTTTGTCTCTAAGGCCCTCAGAAGACATGTCCTTTAAGAGATTTCGTAATCTACCAATGTTCAGGTACCCAAAGGGAACAACACAGATCAAATTACTGAAAAAAAAAACAGACGAAATATATGCAGTTCTACCTGGTGTCTTTGGGTACCTTTGCTTGCTCTATTTTGAGAAGACTGCTGTACACATCTAAAGATATATCTCATTCACAGGCTTGTCCATATCCCCACTTTTCTTCCCAAATTTATTCTGGAAATGGCGATATGTCTACGTGCAAAGAAAGGAACTTCTAGGATTTGGACAGCGTTATTAAGAATACTCTAAAATAATTGGGCAGTTGCATAATTTTCCATTTACTGTAGATCTTACATTTCTAAATCAAAGAGGAACCAGTTGGGGAAAGACAGGTTCTTTCTCCCTATGCATTTTTATATAGGCTTATACTCTTGGTACAAGGGTAATGGGATAGCATATGTAATCTCTTTTGGTATAGCATAATGTATTAATAACTAGTCAATATAATTAACTGAAATTGCTTTATTCACTTGTATCAGCCTTGCTGTCAGTCTAATTTTTTTCCATATTATGAAATTTGATTGATTATTGGTCCTAATTTTCTTTATGTGGATGAATGTGTATTTATTTATTTTGTCTTGGTTGTTACTTTGATAGCAATTTAGAAAAGAGATCCAATGGATGCTGGACAGATGCCATTTTAAGCTTGAATTTTTAGGCATCAGGTTTTAAAGCCCAGAGTACTATTGCCAAAGTGTTTTTCCAAATTTTCCCCAACCACATACTATGTTAAACTGACTGATATTGTTGTTGTTCCATTGTCTATTTTTGCTAATTTTATCTGTGGAAATGGTAATTTATCTTTAAATTTTTCATACGTGTATGTGACTAGACTAACGGAAATAGACACTGTAACAGTATTGAAACAATCAGCATTTATACTATTAAAAATTATACTATATTATGATAATTAGTATTTACACTATAAGGAATGGGGCTTCCCTGGCAGCTCAGACAGTGAAGAATCTGCCTGCAACGCAGGAGACCTGGGTTTGATCCCTGGGTTTGGAAGATCCCCTGGAGAAGGGAAAGGTTACCCACTCTAGTATTCTTGCCTGGATAATTCCATGGACAGAGGAGCCTGGCGGGCTATAGTCCATGAGGTCTCAAAGAGTCAGAGATGATTGAGCGACTAACACACATACTATAAGGCATAGTACTTGATGACACAAAAGGACACAGTTTTTGAGCATTTCTTAGGGGGAATATGCTTGGACACTTACTTCAAAGTTGTCTGTAATGTGTTATATAATCCCATAAATGATACACAAGGAGAGATTAGAAGAGGTAGCAATATACTTTGGGTGGTTACAGAAGACTTCATAGAGAGATAATGTCAGAATAAGAACTGGAGGAATGATAGGATAGTAAAATGAGTTGTGAAGGGCATACCAAGGGGAAAGACTGATGTGATCAGCATTCCAAAGTTGGGAGTAGTGCAAGACATTCTTATGTCTTTGGCACTCTGGGTTTATGTATAGAAGATACAGACGATGCTTATAAATGCAAATAGTGTTTTCAGTTCAGTTCAGTTCAGTGGCTCAGTCAAGTCCGACTCTTTGCCATCCCCTGAATCGCAGCATGCCAGGCTTCCCTGTCCATCACCAACTCCTTGAGTTCACCCAGACTCACGTCCATCGAGTCAATGATGCCATCCGATGATCTCATCTTCTGTTGTCCCCTTCTACTCCTGCCCCCCAATCCCTCCCAGCATCAGAGTCTTTTCCAATGAGTCAACTCTTTGCATGAAGTGGCCAAAGTACTGGAGTTTCAGCTTTAGCATCATTCCTTCCAAAGAAATCCCAGGGCTCATCTCTTTCAGAATGGACTGGTTGCATCTCCTTGCAGTCCAAGGGACTCTCAAGAGTCTTCTCCAACACCACAGTTCAAAAGCATCAATTCTTCAGCGCTCAGCCTTCTTCACAGTCCAACTCTCACATCCATACATTACCACAGGAAAAACCATAGCCTTGACTAGGTGGACCTTTGTTGGCAAAGTGATGTCTCTGCTTTTGAATATGCTGTCTAGGTTGGTCATAACTTTCCTTCCAAGGAGTAAATGTCTTTTAATTTCATGGCTGCAATCACCACCTGCAGTGATTTTGGAGCCCCCAAAAATAAAGTCTGACACTGTTTCCACTGTTTCCCCATCTATTTCCCATGAAGTGATGGGACCGGATGCCATGATCTTTGTTTTCTGAATGTTGAGCTTTAAGCCAACTTTTTCACTCTCCACTTTCACTTTCATCAAGAGGCTTTTTAGTTCCTCTTCACTTGCTGCCATAAGGGTGGTGTCATCTGCATATCTGAGGTGATTGATATTTCTCCCAGCAATCTAGATTCCATCTTGTGTTTCTTCCAGTCCAGCATTTCTCATGATGTACTCTGCATATAAGTTGAATAAGCAGGGTGACAATATACAGCCTTGACGTACTCCTTTTCCTATTTGGAACCTGTCTGTTGTTCCATGTCCAATTCTAACTGTTGCTTCCTGACCTGCATACAAATTTCTCAAGAGGCAGATCAGGTGATCTGGTATTCCCATCTCTTTCAGAATTTTCCACAGTTTATTGTGATCCACACAGTCAGAGGCTTTGGCATAGTCAATAAAGCAGAAATAGATGTTTTTCTGGAACTCTCTTGATTTTTCCATGATCCAGTGGATGTTGGCAGTTTGATCTCTGGTTCCTCTGCCTTTTCTAAAACCCAGTTTGTACATCAGGAAATTCACAGTTCACATATTGCTGAAGCCTGGCTTGGAGAATTTTGAGCATTACTTTACTAGCATGTGAGATGAGTGCAACTGTGTGGTAGTTTGAGCATTCTTTGGCATTGCCTTTCTTTGGGATTGGAATGAAAACTGACCTTTTCCAGTCTTGTGGCCACAGATGAGTTTTCCAAATTTGCTGGGATATTGAGTGCAGCACTTTCACAGCATCATTTTTTAGGATTTGAAATAGCTCAACTGGAATTCTATCACCTCCACTAGCTTTGTTCGTAGTGATGCTTTCTAAGGCCCACTTGGCTTCCCATTCCAGGATGTCTGGCTCTAGGTCAGTGATCACACCATCATGATTATCTGGGTCGTGAAGATCTTTTTTGTACAGTTCTTCTGTGTATTCTTGCCACCTCTTCTTAATATCTTCTGCTTCTTTTAGGTCCATACCTTTTCTGTCCTTTATCGAGCCCATCTTTGCATGAAATGTTCCCTTGGTATCTCTAATTTTCTTGAAGACATTTCTAGTCTTTCCCATTCTGCTGTTTTCCTCTATTTCTTTGCATTGATCTCTGAAGAAGGCTTTCTTATCTCTTCTTGCTATTCTTTGGAACTCTGCATTCAAATGCTTATATCTTTCCTTTTCTCCTTTGCTTTTCACTTCTCTTCTTTTCACAGATATTTGTAAGGCCTCCCCAGACAGCCATTTTGCTTTTTTGCATTTCTTTTCCATGGGGATGGTCTTCATCCCTGTCTCCTGTACAGTGTCATGAACCTCATTCCATAGTTCATCAGGCACTCTATCAGATCTAGGTCCTTAAATCTATTTCTCACTTCCACTGTATAATCATAAGGGATTTGATTTAGGTCATACCTGAATGGTCTAGTGATTTGTATTGGGCAAATACTAGGAAATAAATCTGAAAACAAAGATATTGGGTATATTTTGAAAGATATTAATGAGTTAGCCAACACACCTTGTAAAGTGTTCAACCAAGCTATATAATCAAAGCTTTAAAAATGTAATTGTGAAATAAGTGTAAAGAGTCAGTTACTTGAGGACAAATGGGATTAAGAGGCTACTGAAAGGATATTCTCGTACAAAGGTGTATGTCTTTTCAAAAAGCACCTAAGTTAAGATAACTGGAGTGGGAAGAAAAAGATAAATCCAAGAGTCATTTTCAAGTAAAAAGCAACATGATATGGAGCATGAGTAGATGAAGCGAAATATAATAGTGGGCAATTATAATTCTAAGTCTCCAAATCTAGATGTATTGAAATGTGGTGGTACCATTGGCAAAATAAGCTTAAGAAGGACGTTTATGTGAAAAATTGATTTGCATTTTATGAATAATTCATTCATTTATTATTGTGATTGGAAATAACTTAATTTAGCTAAATTAAGAAATTTTCAATGAAACTATCCAATTTTTGCTAAGCAAATGTGAACATTATTATAAATGTTGCTTTACCTGTGTTTGGAAAGAAACATATAGGGATGATGGTATAACATTTAAATATGTCATTTGCTTGCTGGAGAGGGTGTGGAGAAAAGGGAACTCTCTTACACTGTTGGTAGGAATGTAAATTGGTGCAACCACTATGGAAAACAGTATGAAGGTTCCTCCAAAAACTCAAGTTGCCAAATGATCCAGCAATTCCACTCCTGGACATATATCCAGACAAAATTAAGATCTATAGACTCCTGCATTAAAGCACTATTTACACTATCCAAGACATGGAAACAACCTACATGTCCATTGACAGGTAAATAAATAAAGAAGATGTGCTATTATATGTACACAAAAACATTACTTGGCCATAAAAAAGAGTGGAAGAATGCCATTTACAGCTACCTGGATGCAAAGTATGTCAGAAAGAGAAAGACAAATACCATGTGGTATCACTTTTAAATGAGATCTAAAATATGACACAAATGAACATTACTGTAACACAGAAACAGTCTTACAGACACAGAGATTAGATTTGTGGTTTCCAAGGGGGAGGAGGATGGAAGAGGGGATGACTGGGAGTTTGGGATTAGCAGATTAACAAACTATTACATCCAGAATGGATAAAAAACAAGGTCCTACTCTATAGCACAGAGAACTATATTCAATATCTTGTGATAAACCATAATGGAAAAGAACATATATGCATGTGTGTATGTATAACTGAGTCACCTTACTGTACAGTGGAACTTAACACAACAGTGTAAATCAACTGCACTGCATACATTTTTTTAAAAGTTACATTTATATAAAAAAAAAGTTGGCATTTGCTAACCATCAGGAGGTATGTTTTAAATATCTTACAATTTTGTCTTTTACTTCAGTAAGGCTGAAATTTTTAAAAATAAAGTCATTTGTCAAATGACTCAGTTGTGGGCATGGATATTTATTCATTATGAAATATATATTTTTAATATTCAGTTCTATTGGCAATCACAATTATGTGAAGTGGAATGGAATTTTATTCAAGATAGAAAGAATAATTTCTCATTCTTAGGTCCCCAAAAATGCTAGGAGCTATATTCCATGTTAATTATTTCAGTGAGAAAAGTAAAAATAAACAGGCCACCCTTTTAACACTATGTTTTATTATAGTAAGTAGAATTATCTGCAACATTTCCCAGTTTTTTTTTTCTTTGACTTTTCCATCTGTTATTTTTTATGCTTCACACCTGCTGAGTCTCTGAAAACTAGAGAAATCAACTTTTTTTTTTGCAAAGATGTATATTTATGCATTGCTTTGTTCTGAAACTAATAAAATTTGAAAATGCTACTTAAGATTGTGTGGTCTGTTGTGGAAAATAGGAATTATCTCAATAAAGTAAACTAAATTACCTATCTTGACTGGAATAAAGCAATATTTTGATATGACTATTAGCACTTATATATTAGTTGATTTACTTTGCAATTTTTGTTATGTATAACAAGAACAAAATATATATTCACCTTTATAAATTACACTTAATTTTTTGATATAAGAATACTGTAGTAAGCTTTACTGTTTCTATACGTTCTGGGAGCCTCTAGCAAATTATGGAACCCAAGGAAGGGGACCTGGCAACCTCTGCTTTAGAGCCAGTCAATCAAATGTACAGGTAACAATCTAGACTTGCAACTGGTGTCTAGAGTCCAAGGAGGGGGTCATGGGAAACTGCAATCTATAGCCAGTTAGACAGAAGCACAGAGGACAACCTGGACTTGCAACTGACATCTGAAGCTGGGAGGAGGGTGCTCAGTCTTGTGGGACTGAACCCTTAACCTGTGGAATCTGGTCCACATCTTAATACCATCACATGGGACATGAGGATTTCTACATGTGGATGTGAGAAGGCAATGGCACCCCACTCCAGTACTCTTGCCTGGAAAATCCCATGGACGGAGGAGCCTGCTGGGCTCCAGTCCATGGGGTCGCTAAGAGTCGGACACGACTGAGCGACTTCACTTTCACTTTTCACTTTCAAGCATTGGAGAAGGAAATGGCAACCCACTCCAGTGTTCTTGCCTGGAGAATCCCAGGGACGGCGGAGCCTGATGGGCTGCCGTCATGGGGTCGCACAGAGTTGGACACGACTGAAGCGACTTAGCAGCAGCAGCAGCAGCAGGGGACATTCAGACCACAGCACACGATAATACCTGAACTCAGTATCAAGGTATATGCAGTCATATAAAATGTATCGTAACAAGAGGGAACACAAAGTGTTGCTGGAAACGTGAGAAGCTGAAAGAAAGATATGGAACGGATTGGCCCTTAGAGCCTGCAGAGACAGCACAGTCCTGCCAGCACCTTAATTTTGAACTCCTAGCCTCCAGAACTGTGAGAGAATACATTTCTGTTAAGACACACACACACACAAACACACACAACAATCCAGTTCTTTGTTCTCTATGCTTCAATTACGTTGAATGTCTCTGATATACAAAATCATTCTATTATCAAGCTATCATTAAACTCCTCATATTATCAAACTTCTCCTTTCTGCCTCAGCGTTCATAGAGTTCATAATGTCATTTAACATGGGACTCAAGTTAAATTTTAAAACAACTGAAAACATGGACAAAAATAAAAGGAAAACACATATGAATAGTTTCTAAGAAGCCAAGAATACAGAAGAAAACTGTAAGATTGCCAACATTGTCAGATGCTACAGAAAGACCACATAGGAAGATAGTTAAAATAGACTAGGTTAGCATCTTAGAAAATCGTCATTGTTTCTTTTCTCCAAAGTAGCATATTATCTCTCAAATAATATTCTACAAGCTATATGAGTATTGGCATGGGAATACAGTGTGATTAGTGATGACTAGGAACTGAGTATTGTAACAGAACATCTTCTAAAGGGTATCTTTGGTGGCTGAAAAAAAAGACAAATGGATTAAGAAATATAATTTAGTGACAGTGTAGTGATGAATATTTGAGATGAAAGGCATCTTTTAAGCAAGGTCTTGGAGGACTTTGGAAATGATGTAAAGTTCACAAGTAGAGGGTAAATCTAGCAGGAAAATTAAAGATGTATGATGGCACAATGGAGTAGGAACACAGCAGAAAGTAAACACATCTGATGGGCTCAATTTCCTCTGTAAAGAAGCAGCTCATCATTCCAGCTTTATAGACAGAAGATCAAATCCAATATAGTTTTTCTAGTCAGCATTTCATGCCCAATATAAATGTATTTGCTTTTAAAGTCACGAGTGCCAATTTTAAGAAGAGCTGTAAACACCATCTGTACTTCTGAATCCTCAAATTCCTTCAGTGTCACAAAAGATATATTTCAGATTTATTCTGGCAGTAAATAGCATAAAGGAAATCAGTAGGTGATGGAATTGACAAATCTTGTTTCCCTTGTCTTACTTTCAGTTCAGTTCAGTTCAGTCGCTCAGTCGTGTCAGACTCTGCGACCCCCATGAATTGCCGCACACCAGGCCTCTCTGTCCATCACCAACTCCCGGAGTTCACCCAAACTCATGTCCATCAAGTCGGTGATGCCATCCAGCCATCTCATCCACTGTCATCCCCTTCTCCTCATGCCCCCAATCCCTCTCAGCATCAGGGTCTTTTCCAAAAAGTCAACTCTTTGCATGAGATGGCCAAAGTATTAGAGTTTCAGCTATAGCATCAGTCCTTCCAATGAACACCCAGGACTGATCTCCTTTAGGACTGGTTGGATCTCCTGGCCATTCAAGGGACTCTCAAGAGTCTCCGACACCACAGTTCAAAAGCATCAATTCTTCAGTGCTCAGTTTTCTTCACAGTCCAACTCTCACATCCATACATGACCACTGGAAAAACCATAGCCTTGACTAGACGGACCTTTGTTGGCAAACTAATGTCTCTGCTTTTGAATATGCTATCGAGGTTGGTCATAACTTTCCTTCCAAGGAGTAAGCGTCTTTTAATTTCATGGCTGCAATCACCATCTGCAGTGATTTTGGAGCCCCCAAAAATAAAGTCTGACACTGTTTCCACTGTTTCCCCATCTATTTCCCATGAAGTTCCTATAAAGAAGTACCATTGACTGCATGGTTTATCAGCAATAAAAATGTATTTCTCACCATTTTGGAGGCTATAAGTTCAAGATGAGGCTGCCAGGATGGTCTGGTTCTGTTGAGAATCCTCTTTTAGGTTCAGAAACAGACCCTATTCACGAGGGCTCCACCTTATTACATAACTACCTCTCAAAGGCCCTACCTCCAAATATCATCATATTGAAGATTAAATTTCATCATTGCATCTTGGAGAGACACAAATATTCTGTCCTTAATATCCTGTCATAAGTAATTTTTCCGGGGAAAGTACCAAAGCTCTTGATTAATGATATCAGGTGTATATAGGGTGTCACACAAAATCAAATATTAGTTAAAGAGATAAGGGTGGATTTTAATCGGCAGTATACTATTGTCATAGGGGAAAGAGTCTAGCTTGATATGAATTTAACTTCAATTTGTACAGAAGGGACTCAGAGTTTCAAAGGGAGTATGGGAGCATAGAGAGGGGAATGAGCAGGAACTCAGAAAAGTCAGAGAAGGAAAAACATTACCAAAAAAAAAAAAAAAAAAAAGGGTAGTGGGGAGTTGGGCCTTGTGAAACCTGTCTGGTTTTGCCTTGTTAACTGATGCTTATCAAAGTTAAGCTCTTCTTCCACAGAGACAGGGGCTCTTATCTTCGGGTGTGTTGGGCAGGACAAACAGTCAATTCTTTCTGCAGCCTTGTTTCCTCAGACATTTTAAAGTGGTGGTGTTGGCGGGTGGGGCGGGGGGGAGGGTTATACTAGGGATGTGGCCCTGAGTTGTTAGAAATTATGTTTCTGTTTTGTTCAAGTGTTCAGTTCAGTTCAGTTCAGTCTCTCAGTTGTGTCCGACTCTTTGGGACCCCATGAATCGCAGCACGCCAGGCCTCCCTGTCCATCACCAACTCCCGGAGTTCACTCAGACTCACGTCCATCGAGTCGGTGATGCCATCCAGCCATCCCATCCTCTGTCATCCCCTTCTCCTCCTGCCCCCAATCCCTCCCAGCATCAGGGTCTTTTCCAGTGAGTCAACTCTTCGCATGAGGTGGCCAAAGTACTGGAGTTTCAGCTTTAGCATCATTCCTTCCAAAGAAATTCCAGGGCTCATCTCTTTCAGAATGGACTGGTTGCATCTCCTTGCAGTCCAACGGACTCTCAAGAGTCTTCTCCAACACCACAGTTCAAAAGCATCAATTCTTCGGCACTCAGCCTTCTTCACAGTCCAACTCTCACATCCATACATGACCACAGGAAAAACCATAGCCTTGACTAGACGGACCTTTGTTGGCAAAGTGATGTCTCTGCTTTTGAATATGCTATCTAAGTTGGTATAACTTTCCTTCCAAGGAGTAAGCATCTTTTAATTTCATGGCTGCAGTCACCATCTGCAGTGATTTTGGAGCCCCAAAAAATAAAGTCTGACACTGTTTCCATTGTTTCCCCATCTATTTCCCAAAGAAGTGATGGGACCGGATGCCATGATCTTTGTTTTCTGAATGTTGAGCTTTAAGCCAACTTTTTCACTCTCCACTTTCACTTTCATCAAGAGGCTTTTGAGTTCCTCTTCACTTGCTGCCATAAGGGTGGTGTCATCTGCATATCTGAGGTTATTGATATTTCTTCCAGCAATCTTTATTCCGGCTTGTGTTTCTTCCAGTCCAGCATTTCTCATGATGTATTCTGCATATAAGTTAAATAAGCAGGGTGACAATATACAGCCTTGACATACTCCTTTTACAAGCCAAGAAAAGGATGAGAAGAGCCTGGCAAGAGATCAATCAGAGGGAGTCTTTTTTTTTTTTTTTTTTGAGTTGACTCATTGGAAAAGACCCTGATGCTGGGAGGGATTGGGGGCAGGAGGATAAGGGGATGACAGAGGATAAGATGGCTGGATGGCATCATCGACTTGACGGACATGAGTTTGGCTGAACTCCAGGAGTTGGTGATGGACAGGGAGGCCTGGCATGCTGTGGTTCACAAAGAGTCGGATGCGACTGAGCGACTGAACTGAACTGAACTGAATTGATGGTATATATGTCAGTGCTACTCCTCTCACAGTTCATCTCTCCCTCTCCTTCCCTCTGTGTGTTAAGTCTGTTCTCTTGCAAATAGGTTCATCAGTACCGTTTTTCTAGTTTCCATATATATGCATTGATATACAATTTGTTTTTCTCTTAGCAAGAAGGTGCGGTATAGCACTGAGTACCCTCAGTGCTCTGTGATAACCTAGAGGGGTGGAATGGGAGTGGAAGGGAGGGGAGGCTCCAGAGGGAGGGAACGTATGTATACATATAGATGATTCACGTGGCTGTACAGCAGAAACTAACATAACATTTTAAAGCAATTATATCCCAATTTTGAAAAAAGAGAGAATCTTTGTCAGTGGTTACTCTAGATTCTACCAGTGGAAAACAACGACTATCAATATCTGATTTTCTTTCAATGCCGATAGCAGGATGTCCATACTGGCTAGCCAAAATATTAAATATTCTCCTTTCTTTTGAAAATTCTGTAGTATCTCTTTTCTTATCTTTATAGTCTTAGAATTAAATCTTCAATATCTGATTGGGTTCCATCTTCTTACTTTACAGACTTTCTGTCTTAATTATTTTGGGGCAATCTCTTGAAGGTCTTTACTCATTTTCATAGGACAAAGGGTATGACCAATTTGCCTGTGTAGCAAAATAATTGGAGACAATCACGAATGGGAAAGAAAAACACTCCTAGGAGGTCACAAGAGAAAGAAGTGGAGGTAACTAGTATCCACTGAGTATCAACAGTCTACTAGATGCAGTGCAAGTTGCTTTAGATGGTGGATTCATTTTGATATTTGGCAAAACTAATACAGTTATGTAAAGTTTAAAAAAAAAAAAAAAGATTTGTTTCTAATAACAGGTTAGTATAACACAGAAACTAACACTCAGAAAGATAATCTGTCAAAAGTTACACAATTCATAAACAGAAAAGGCTTAGTTTTAAATCTGCATCACAAAAAGTAGAATCCAACTTGTACTGCCTCCCAAATAGCATTCTACTGCCTACATTAGTTTCTAGGTTCCCTTTGTAATAGACTGAAATATTTTATATTTGTCCAATAAACAGAGAGAGAGACAGTGTGTTACAGGGAAATATTTGGGTTTCTTCTTTATAATCAAGTTCAGATCCACATCTGAAAAGGGAAGGACACATAGTCACAGGACAGACATTCCCCCTGATCTTTTCTCAATAGCAAATGTCCAGAGGTACCTACCAGTGTGTTCTATATGTTCCATTATCTAACACAGTTCTAAACATTTAACTTTGATTTAATCATGCCAATATGCTCTATTTCCCCCCATCATTATGGTATTAAGATTGAAAAGAAAATAACAAATATATAAAGGGAATTTATATCCAGGACTTCTCCACATTCTACACTTAAAATAGGCTACCACTTCCAAACTATCGGGTTTTCAGCTTGTTAAAAGTTAAATTGCTCATATGATTCTCATCTGTATAGGAAAAATTTTTAAGTATTCCCTTTTATTATCCTTGGGAATAAGCCTAAGTAGTTCTTAGACTGAATAATAACTGCAGAACTGTTTGTTTTGGAGTTCAGCTTAATTCAACAAATATTTATTGAATACCTATATTTGGAAGGCAGTGTGATTATACCATTTAGAAGGTGGTGGTCCATTCTGAAATGTCATTTGGAGTGCTCTGATTTCTAGCTCCAGCATTTATTTCAAAGCTTAGATAGGAGGAACTTAATATATGAACTGTGAATCAGCTTTTATCCCTGACAAGGTTTTAACAGAAAGATCTCTCATCGCATGTGGGGACTGCACGACAACATCTGTGTGCTGGTATACCAAGTCTGCAGCCCGTGCTTGTTACCTTGTTTTCTAACTTAAGCACCCGCTCAGCAGGGACTGCCACAGATGGAAAGGCTACATTGGCATCCGCCTCTCCCTCGTGTTTGGGTTTCTTCTTTGACTACTTATGTATTTTCCATACAGCTCAGCTGCCAAGTCTCACACCTAAAGGGTCAATCCTTCACTATGTGTAGTTTAAGTAAAATTCCACAACTACTTCCAAACTGATGCCTGTACCAAGGGATTTCCAGCCATTTGGATTAAACAGGAAAAAAGAAAGAAAGAAAGAAAGAAAAAAAAGCTAGGGGGGTAGGCATATCGTTTGGTACTGTCTCACTTACAAATTACTCATGCAGACCTGGGGAGACTTCCTCCACTTGCTAATGACCAGGGCAGATCTTCTCAACTGGTTGTCACAAGTTTTTCATTCATTATGTAATCCGTGTTAATGACTTCAGTATTTGTGGAAAAGGAACACATGACTTCAAAACTATATTTTTTTTTTCTTTTCTTCCCCAGCACTGCTAGATTCTCCTGTAGGGATAATTTCCTGCTGTTACTGCAGTGAATTGTTAGAAAAATGATCCCAAGCTAAAATAGCTTCCATAGTCAATGTAAACCCACAGAGTCACCTGGCACTGACTTTGCCTCTGTCCCCTGAAAGAAATAACAGGCGAGATGTAAATCCAGTACCAATGTAATGCTAAGCAAAGAGAGCTGAAAAGGAAGAGGCACACTTTCCACTTTATTATTGTTATGCTTTCAGAGCACCTGTGAAAAGACATAGGTCAGACGTCCAGTCTGGGGTTTCAGAACACATTTTAGCAAGTTCAATGATTTGTGTGTGGCAGTGACCTATTTTAGTTGTAAATGTTTCTGTTTATTAAAAAAAAATTATATATCTCACCCCATCAAATAAAAGAGAATCTTTTGGGAGACCTATTTTTTTTAAATTATGAATAATAATTAGAAACTCCTATCATATTATCTTAAGAGTCTGTTTAGGGATTTATAAATTTCTAAACCAAATCCCTGATACATATTCAAGCTATTGTGAAGTGAACTGAAATTCGCTCAGTTGTGTCTGACTCTTTGCCATCCCATGGACTATACTGTCCATGGAATTCTCCAGGCCAGAATACTGGAATGGGCAACCGTTCCCTTCTCCAGGGGATCTTTCCAACCCAGGGATTGAACCCAGGTCTCCTGCATTGCAGGTTGATTCTTTATCAGCAGAGCTAACAGTCCTCAAGCTATTAGACTGAATACAAAGAGAATAACAACAAGAATTTCAAAAAATAAAAGATTAATGGAGGCTGAGTATCTCCAATATCCCAGGGGATTGTGATGTGTGTTTGACAGACGTTATCTCATAGAGACATAGATACTAGAAACTTACAAATTGCTTCTAGCTGATATATGTGTAACATGTGAGTGGCTGGGAAAACTAACAATTACATTTGTTTTACTTGGGTGTAGCAGTTAGAGATAGGCCCAGGGAAGTTCAAAGGGATGAAAGATTATGAAGGTTAATGGCTCATTTCCTTATTTATTTTTTCCCATAAGGATAAAGAGAGGGGGGGAAAGAGAAATGTAGGGCAGAGAAAGGAGAAAAAGATATCACTTTGCCATGCATTTAAAAAAAAGACTTTGCTAATCAACCTATATTATCCAGGGGAGAATCTAAGAGCTTACTCCCATGTAGCTCTTGGCTTTGTTGAATGGTTATGTTGGATGGGAAAACTTCACTTCTTACTCCATTTCTCTTTGTTCTTGAATGAGATGGAGACACCTGGACCTTTTAACTTCTGTTGTTTTGTTTTGGTTGTTTGTTTTACCTAATTTAAAAAATGATCATGTCTTAAGAGTTAGAGGGCTGAATTACCTCAACAGTCTGAATATATTATGTATTAATATTTGAAGTTTGCTAGGAAGACCAAATTGCATCTAACATGAAACTAAGCCATTCCGTGTGGGGCCACCCAAAATGAACAGGTCGTGGTGGAGAGGTCTGACAGAATGTGGTCCACTGGAGAAGCGAATGGCAAACCACTTCAGTATTCTTACCTTGAGAACCCCATGAACAGTATGAAAAGGCAAAAAGATAGGACACTGAAAGATGAACTCCCCAGATTGATAGGTGCGCAATATGTTACTGGAGATCAGTGGAGAAATAACTCCAGAATGAATGAAGGAAAGGAGCCAAAGCAAAAACAACACCCAGTTGTCGATGTGACTGGTGATAGAAGCAAGGTCCAATACTGTAAAGAGCAATATTGCATAGGAACCTGGAATGTTAGGTCCATGAATCAAGGCAAATTGGAAGTGGTCAAACGGGAGATGGCAAGAGTGAATGTTGACATTCGAGGAATCAGCAAACTAAGTTGGACTGGAACGGGTGGATTTAACTCAGATGACCATTATATATACTACTGTGGGCAGGAATCCATTATAAGAAATGGAGTAGCCATCATGGTCAACAAAAGAGTCTGAAATGCAGTCCAAGTATGCAATCTCAAAAACGACAGATTGATCTCTGTTTGTTTCAGAGGCAAACCATTCAATATCAAGGTAATCCAAGTCTATGCCCCAACCAGTAATGCTGAAGAAGCTGAAGTTGAGTGGTTCTATGAAGACCTACAGACCTTTTAGAACTAACATCCAAAATGGATGTCCTTTTCATTATAGGGGACTGGAATGCAAAAGTAGGAAGTCAAGAAATACCTGGAATAACAGGTAAATTTGGCCTTGGAATACAGAATGAAGCAGTGCAAAGGCTAGTAGAGTTCTGCCAAGAGAACGCACTGGTCATAGCAAACACCCTCTTCCAACAACACAAGAGAAGACTCTACACATCGACATTACCAGATGGCCAACACCGAAATCAGATTGATTATATTTTTTGCAGCCAAAAATGGAGAAGCTCTATTCAGTCAGCAAAAACAAGACTGGGAGCTGACTGTGGCTCAGATCATGAACTCTTTATTGTCAAATTCAGATTTAAATTGAAGAAAGTGGGAAAAACAAATAGACCATTCAGGTATGACCTAAATCAAATCCCTTATGATTATACAGTGGAAGTGAGAAATAGATTTAAGGGACTAGAGCTGATAGACAGAGTGCCTAATGAACTATGGACAGAGGCTCATGACATTGTACAGGTGACAGGAATCAAGACCATTCCCAAGAAAAAGAGATGCAAAAAGGCAAACTGGCTGTCTGAGGAGGCCTTAAAAATAGCTGTGAAAAGAATAGAAATGAAAAGCAAAGGAGAAAAGGAAAGATATACCCATTTGAATGCAGAGTTCCAAAGAATACCAGGTAAAGATAAGAAAGCCTTCCTCAGCGATCAATGCAAAGAAATAGAGGAAAACAATAGAATAGGAAAGACTGGAGATCTTTTCAAGAAAATTAGAGATACCAAGGGAACATTTCATGCAAAGATAGGCTCAATAAAGGACAGAAATGGTGTGGACCTAACACAAGCAGGTGATATTAAGAAGACGTGGCAAGAATACGCGGACAAACTGTACAAAAAAGATCTTCACGACCCAGATAATCACAATGGCATGATCACTCACCTAGAGCCAGACATCCTGGAAAGGGAAGTCAAAGCATCACTATGAACAAAGCTAGTTCTGAAAGTATTGCACTCAATATGTCAGCAAATTTGGAAAGCTCAGCAGTGGCCACAGGACTGAAAAAGATCAGTTTTCATTCCAATCCCAAAGAAAGGCAATGCCAAAGAATGCTAAAACTACCACACAATTGCACTCGTCTCGCACAGTACTAAAGTAATGCTCAAAATTCTCCAAGCCAGCCTTCAGCAATACATGAACCGTGAACTTCCAGATGTTCAAGCTGGTTTTAGAAAACTCAGAGGAACCAGAGATCAAATTGCCAACATCTGCTGGATCATCGAAAAAGCAAGAGAGTTCCAGAAAAACATCTATTTCTGTTTTATTGACTATGCCAAAGCCTTTGACTATGTGGATCACAATAAACTGTGGAAAATTCTGAAAGATATGGGGATACCAGATCACCTGACCTGCTTCTTGAGAAACCTGTATTTAGGTCAGAAAGCAACAGTTAGAACTGGACATGGAACAACTGAGTGGTTTCAACTAGGAAAAGGAGTATCTCAAGGCTGTATATTGTCACTGTGCTTAATTAACTTATATGTAGAGTACATAATAAGAAACCCTGGGATGGATGAAGCACAACCTGGAAACAAGATTGCCAGGAGAAATATCAATAAACTCAGATATGCAGATGGAACCACCCTTATGGCAGAAAGTGAAGAATAAATAAAGAGCCTCTTGATGAAAGTGAAAGAGGAGAGTGGAAAAATTTGGCTTAAAGCTCAACATTCAGAAAACTAAGATCAGAGATCCGGTCCCATCACTTCATGGCAAACAGATGGGGAAACAGTGGCTGACTTTCTTTTTTTGGGCTCCAAAATCACTGCAGATGGTGATTGCAGCCATGAAATTAAAAGGTACTTACTCCTTGGAAGGAAAGTTATGACCAACCTAGACAGTATATTAAAAAGCAGAGACATTACTTGGCCAACAAAGGTCCATGTAGTCAAGGCTATGGTTTTTTCAGTAGTCATGTATGTATATGAGAGTTAGACTATAAAGAATGGTTAGTGCAGAAGAATTAATGCTTTTGAAGTGTGGTGTTGGAGAAGACTCTTGAGAGTCCCTTGGACTGCAAGGAGATCCAACCAGTCCATCATAAAGGAGATCAGCCCTGGGTGTTCATTGGAAGGACTGATTTGAAGCTGAAACCCCAATACTTTGGCTACAACACGCAAAGAGTTGACTCATTGAGAAAGACTCTGATGCAGGGAAGGATTGGGGGCAGGGGGAGAAGGGGATGACAGAGGATGAGATGGTTGGATGGCATCACTGACTTGATTGGCATGGGTTTGATTGAACTCCAGGAATTGGTGATGGACAGGGAGGCCTGGCGTGCTGTGATTCATGGGGTCGCAAAGAGTCGGACATGACTGAATGACTGAACTGAACTGTTATCGGTATTTCAGATAATTTACAATGGCTGTATTGCCTTTTAAAGTAAATTTTCTAGAGAATTATTTGCTACTTGAGCATTCTACCTTCTTTCTGTGATATCAGAGAAGAAATTCCTTGAGCTTAAATGAGAGAAAATCCCCATATATTCTCTGATCATAAAGGTAAAATGATTCTTCAGACACTGTGGTGATCTCTGCCTGCAGCAGAATTGATTTATTTTCAAAATCAGTGTCTGGAGAAGAAAGAGGAGAGGTTAAAAAAGAGGGGATGGATCTAAAGATAAAGAAGTATACCATAACATCTAGGTGAGGCTGGGGGTTAAGGTAATTCTTCCCTGCATTTACCATGTTATGGAATGAAGGCAAGGAACATATGAGTGCAGTCACTGTGGAAACACGTTCTTTCTAGATCAGAACTCTGAGAGCAGTAGCTCATGACTCAATTCCCAAGAGTGACTTCTATCTGCAAAAGAATACATTTTCCAACAATTCCTTATTGAGTGGTCAAAAAACAATTCATGACTTCAACTGATAATTGTCTTGGAGAAAATTAAACCAAATCTCATAACTTTAGATTACAAATGCATCTGTATGGTGCATCAAATATATTTTTGATGAAATATACCTTACTCCAAATGCTAATATATGTACAACTGAAAAAAAAGTATTATAGAAATACTAACTGACTTAACAGTTTGTATTTAAAAGCACAGTATATCATTCTTTGAACAAGTTCCCCAACTACTTCACCTAATAGTTAATATCAGCTTGGATACTTAATAACCCTTCTCTAGTTTTCTTTAATTTTGTTATGTAAATATATATCCCTGAAAAATTTGTGGTTTACTTTCCCTATTTTGTGTTATATATAAAGACAAATAGTTTGTTCTGTGATTTTGCTGTTTCATATTTTATTATTTTTTGAATATGAATAACGGTATTTGTGGTTGGGCTTTGTAGAACTTTGTTGCAACACTACAATAACTTATTTACTCATTATACTGTTGACAGACATTTGGGGTGGTAACAGTTTTTGCTAATAAAAAGATGATGTTTTATATATTATTATAAACATCTTCTGGAAACATATGTGCAAGAATTTTCTGAGTAGAAAATTCTATTTTGGAGTAGAATTTCTGGAACATAATGTAAACAAACAGCAAACTTTGTTAAGCCAAACTATTTTGCAATGTGGCTGTACTAATTTATACTCCTACCAGTAACTTGGTGATCCTTGTTTCTTCTTATAATATGACTGATTCTGGCTTAATTCATTTTTAATTAGGTTAATTCTCTGATATACATTGGTAAATTAAATTTATGAATATTAATTCTTAACTGGTATATATAAGGCAGATTCAGTTCAGTTCAGTTGCTCAGTTGTCTGTGACTCTTTGCTACCCCATGGACTGCACACCAAGCCTCCTTGTCCATCACCAACACCCAGAGTTTACCCAAACTCATGTCCATTGAGTCAGTGATGCCATCCAACCATCTCATCCCCTGTCGTCCCCTTCTCCTCCCACCTTCAATCTTTCCCAGCATCAGGGTCTTTTCCAAGGAGTCAGTTCTTCATAACAGGTGGCCAAAGTATTGGAGTTTCAGCTTCAACATCAGTCCCTCCAATGAACACCCAGGACTGATCTCCTTTAGGATGGACTCGTTGGATCTCCTTGCAATCCAAGGGACTCTCAAAAGTCTTCTCCAACACCATAGTTCAAAAGCACCAATACTTAGGTGCTCAGCTTTATTTATAGTCTAACTCATATCCATACATGACTACTGGAAAAGCCATAGCCTTGACTAGGTGGACCTTTGTTGGCAAAGTAATGTCTCTGCTTTTTAATATGCTGTCTAGGTTGGTCATAACTTTCCCTCCAAGAAGTAAGCATCTTTTAATTTCATGGCTGCAATCACCATCTGCAGTGATTTTGGAGCCCAAAAAAAGAAAGTCAGCCACTGTTTCCACTGTTTCCCCATCTATTTGCCATGAAGTGATGGGACTGGATGCCCTGATCTTACTTTTCTGAATGTTGAGCTTTAAGCCAACTTTTTCCACTCTCCTCTTTCACTTTCATCAAGATGCTCTTTAGTTCTTTTTCACTTTCTGCCACAAAGGTGGTTCCATCTGCATATCTGAGTTTATTGATATTTCTCCTGGCAATCTTGATTCCAGCTTGTGCTTCTTCCAGCCCAGTGTTTCTCATGATGTACTCTGCATACAAGTTTAATAAGCAGGGTGACAATATACAGCCTTGACGTACTCCTTTTCCTATTTGGAACCAGTCAGTTGTTCCATGTCCAGTTCTAACTGTTGCTTCCTGACCTTCATACAGGTTTCTCAAGAGGCAGGTGAGGTGGTCTGGTATTCCCATCTCTTTCAGAATTTTCCAGTTTATTGTGATCCACATAATCAAAGGCTTTGGCATAGTCAATAAAGCAGAAATATATGTTTTTCTGGAACTTGTTTGCTTTTTCGATGATCCAAGTGATGTTGGCAATTTGATCTCTGGTTCCTCTGACTTTTCTAAAACCAGCTTGAACATCTGGAAGTTCACGGTTCATGCATTGCTGAAGCCTGGCTTGGAGAATTTTGAGCATTACTTTACTAGCATGTGAGATGTGTGCAATTGTGCGGTAGTTTGAGCATTCTTTGGCACTGCCTTTTTTTGGGATTGGAATGAAAACTGACCTTTTCCAGTCCTATTGCTCGCCACTCCCATAATGCAGATATCTTCTCCAAAACTTTATGTGGTTTTTCTTCATATTCTTTTTATTGTGTCCAATAATGCATAGACATCCTTCATTTTATTGTAGTCATATTAATCATTGTTCTATAATTCGTATTGTCAAATCTCTATTTTAGAATTTATTTTCTATCTCAAGGATCTTGAAGATATTTTCCTGTGTTCCCAACTAAATTTTTTAGAAGTTTTACCTTCGACACTCTTTATTTTTCCTCCTTTTTTATGTATATATCCACAGTGGGAATTAGGCATCCATTTTTTTCACATATGTATATGCAATTTTAGCACTCTGTATATTACATAGTCCATCTACTCTCCACTAAGTTGTGTTGTTTCTTCTATCATAAACTCTATAAGAAAGAGTATTTCTATGCTTTCCTATGTCCCCATAAATACTATGGCTCTGGTGTAAGTCTTCATATCTGACAGGGCAAGTTATTCCATTTTCTTCTTCAGAGTGTTTTGATTATATTTGGGCCTTTTTCTCTTTCATATTCATTTTACATAAACGTATCAAGTTCATGCATGCACTCCAAAAGATCTGCCTTTGATTCTGTTTGAATTACATTGATTATATTGATTGATTGGGGTAAAATTGACATCTGTACAATATTTAGCAAAATATGCAAGAGAACATGGGATAGCTTTTGATTTAGTTAGGTATATTTATCTGTCTATCATCTATCTATCTATCTATTAATTGAGACATAGTTGATGTACAATATAAGTTTCAGGCGTACAACATAGTGATTTATAATTTTTAAAGGTTATATTCCTTCAATATCATTATAATGTACTGTTTCTATTTCCTGTGTTTTACTATTTATCATTGTATCTTATTTATTTTATGTATGATAGTTTGTACTTCCTAATCCCCTAACCCTAACTCCAAAATAGGTATTTTTAATGATTGAATAAAATTTTATAATTTTCTTTATAAAGGAGATACTATTTGCTAGACACAATTTCACATACTTTATGTATGACTTAAACGGCATTTCAAATTACAAATATATTTGAACTGACATTCAACTGTGTACAAAATGGTCTTGTTTTGTAAATATTAATGCTTTTTCAGTTAACAATGAACTGTAAAGTTTATGTATAATTTTAAAATAAAGATGTATTATTTGTAAATAATAACTTGTTTTTTCCATTCAGCTCTTACATCTTTTGCCTAATTTGTTGCTTCATTTTGAATTTCCAGTATGATGCTTTGTAAAAATGATAATAATTGACATCTTTAAATTGTTATTGATTTTAAAAAGAATAGATTTCAACAATTCACCTTAAGTGCAGTGTTTGTTATGGCTTTCTTATCTATCTTCGAGTTAAGAAAATTCCTTTCTTATGGACCGTCTTACTTATCTGACAAGAGAAATCAACTTGAACAGTTTAGCACATTCTTTAATTTTTTACTGTTATTAACATCCTTTGATTCTAGAAAATGTATATAAAGTAAGTAGGAAACAACTCCCTGGAGGTTTGGAAAATAGCCATAGGGCATGTGAAAGTGAAAGCTGTTCAGTCTGCCTCTTTATGACCCCATGGATTGTAGTCCATCAGGTTCCCCTGTCCATGGGATTCTCCAGGCAAGAATACTGGAGTGGGTAGCCATTCTCTTCTCCAGGGGATCTTCTCCTCCTAGGAATCAAATCCAGGTATCCTGCATTGCAGGCAGATTCATTACCATATGAGCCACCAGGGAAGCCCTGTAATCCAACTCAAATTAATCTTTAAGTAAGTCATTGAAACATAGCTCTGAACATTTCTGTATCAGAAAGAACATGAGGAATCTGCTCCTGAGGGTGAGAGAATTGTTTAGTGGGGAAGAAAGATTGCAATCCCTATGTGACCATGAATATCATAAATTGAAAGGCAAACTTCACTGTAATTCAGCTGATGTTTCATATTTATGAGTTATAATTCCACCTAGGTGCTATAATATTATCTCCACTTTGCAGATTAACATGAAGCAAATGCTTAGTTATATTATATGAGTTACCAATGTCACATGGCCTGGAGACAAGACCAGAGGAAGAAGTCAATCTTATTATCTTTAATTCCCTAGTCATTTCTACACAGCTACCAAGGTGACTTCTCCATATATTTGATTCTAACTTCAAAATGGCATCCCACTCCAGTACTCTTGCTTGGAAAATCCCATGGACGGAGGAGCCTGTTAGGCTGCAGTCCATGGGGTCACTAAGAGTCAGACATGACTGAGCGACTTCACTTTTACTTTTCACTTTCATGCATTGGAGAAGGAAATGGCAGCCCACTCCAGTGTTCTTGCCTGGAGAATCCCAGGGACGGGGGAGCCTGGTGGGCTGCCGTCTATGGGGTCGCACAGAGTCGGACACGACTGAAGTGACTTAGCATAGCATAGCATCAAAAGATTACTCTTACAGAATTTTATTTGAATTCTCACATAAAATCTGTCTAAATTGATTATTTGATAAATGTTATTTAAATGAATTTCTGTAATAATTTATGGAATGCATTGTATATAATTCTATAAGTTCTTACATATTTAGTTTCATTATCCAAGGCATTTGTTTCCAATCTAAAATTCTCACAATCTCCTCCTGATGTCACTTCTCCCAAAGCCTGTCAGTTTATCAAGCTAACTTGTTCCTTTTCACTCTGAAAGTCACATGAGAAGCAACTTGTCATCTTCAGCTGCAGAAGCAGAACTTTCTGTGGGATCCCTGACTAACTAAGTCTGGGAAGCACGCAATCAGGTCAGCTATCCCTTCAATTCTGCTGAGTCTTAGGCTGAGACTTGGCCAGTCAGATCATTCTCTACACACTGGTGACCCTCATCTCTAGGCCATTTAAATATTCCTAGTTTACCAAGAGATTTGATAAGATGTAAAAAATATTTCCCAATTCTAATTACTATTCTCATGAACTCTTTTCACCTGTCCACTAAATTTTAGAGGCATTGAAACCAAAACGAAGCAGTTCAAAGCTCTTTGCAAACTTGTACATTTTATATACAAATAACAGTATGTTCATTATAATACGTACATAACTGTGCTCTTCCTCAGTACCTTCAGTCGTATCCGACTATTTGTGACCCTATGGACTATAGCTTGCCAGTCTTCTCTGTCCATGGGATTCTCCAAGCAAGAATACTGGAGTGCATTGGCATGCCCTCCTCCAGGGGACCTTCCCAATCCCGGGTTCAAACCTGGGGCCTCCTGCATCTTCTGCATCACAGGTGGATTTTTTACCACTGAGCCACCAGGGAAGCCCATATACATAATACACAATATATATTAATCTGCATTAAACATCATCATATAGTATAATACTCTTGTATGTAGTTATATTAAAAACCAGTATTATCATTATCCTGTTTCTTCAAGTAGGATCACATAATCCATAACCAGGAATTAACCATAACTGGGTTATCTGTAGGGTTTCCCAGGTTGCACTAGTGATAAAGAAGCTGCCTACCAATCTATGTAGGAGACGTAATCCCTGGATCAGGAAGATCCCCTGGAGGAGGGCATAGCAACCTACTCCAGTATTCTTGCCTGGAGAATCCCATGAACAGAGAAGTCTGGTGGGCTACAGTCCGTAGGATGGCAAAGAGTCAGACATGACTGAAGTGACTTAGCACGCATGTACACATGGGTTGTTAATATTGTTTTCAATTCATAATTGTTTAACTTTGACACTATAATATTTTTAACATAATACAGAACTTCATTGTTAACACTTTTGGATAAAATTTTCCCTATAAACAGATACAGGTGAATCAGACTACTAGGGGTGTGTTGGTTGACACTCCCAGTGGCATGATGACAAAGATATACAGGTGACTTGGAACAAGTGCCTGTCACTGTGAAGAAGGGACTTCAGAGCACATGATCTTCCTACAGTGGCTCAGAAACATCGCCCTGGTATCTGAAAATCAGCACAGTCATACAACCTTTATGTTCATTCAAATACAACATTTGAGGGAACTTTTTCTATTTTCTCTCTGCTCAAATTGTACTTTTATATTTGTGTAGTTTTGGGGGGCCTGAAAATAGTTCAGTAACAGGAATGTTGTTTGGAATTTTGGGCTTAGTTTCTGTACAGTACAAGGCTGTTTTAGTTTTATTTTTTTATTTTTTAACTTTTCAGTATTTTATTGGTTTTGCCATATATCAACATGAATCCGCCACAGGTATACACGTGTTCCCCATCCTGAACCCTCCTCCCTCCTCCCTCCCCATACCATCCCTCTGGGTCGTCCCAGTGCACCAGCCCCAAGCATCCAGTATCGTGCATCAAACCTGGACTGGCGACTCGTTTCATATATGATATTATACATGTTTCAGTGCCATTCTTCCAAATCATCCCACCCTCTCCCTCTCCCACAGAGTCCAAAAGACTGTTCTATACATCAGTGTCTCTTTTGCTGTCTTGTATACAGGGTTATTGTTACCATCTTTCTAAATTCCACATATATGTGTTAGTAGACTGTATTGGTGTTTTTCTTTCTGGCTTACTTCACTCTGTATAATAGGCTCCAGTTTCATCCACCTCATTAGAACTGATTCAAATGTATTCCTTTTAATGGCTGCAAGGCCGACGGACACCCACCCCCACCACCCTGCCCCTTAGAGATGCTTTTAAGTACAAAGTTTCCATTTCAGTTAAAAAATATCTGTACTTTTAAAGATCAATTTTAAATTAATTAAAGACTCAAGAATATTTCTAATCTATTTGCTCATTTATATTTCCTTGTTATTAAGCAGATATAAATGGATATTAATTTGGATATGAATTCTTTAATTACCATGACAACAAAGAGAGATTGATTGAAACACATATTAAAAAAAAACAAAAACCTGATTTGAACAAACTCATAACTTGAACATATTTACAACAGAAAAAGTTCTTAGAATAACCTTGTAAATGGTTTACTTGGAGAGCTGAAATATGTATTTGAAAGTTGAATATTTTGCCAGGAGCACACACACACACAAAAGCATGTTTTCTCCTTGATGTGTTTCTCCATGCATCCTTCAGAGCCCAGCAGAAGTAAGGGAAAGGACTCCCATTAACACAGCTCAAAGGAGCTCAAAGGACTGAACTGCCCTAAGGGGCAGACGACCCCATCCAGCTAAGGAGTTTTGGGCTTCATTCCAGAGAATTCATTAAGAAAGCAAAAAAGGTAAAAGTTCCCCAAAGATCACACACTACCTCTGCCTTAAAACGGCAATTTTAATTCTGGGGTGCTGAAACTGTGTCAAATAGCCTATAGCAAGCTATGTACTAAGCGCTGCAAAATGATGCAAAATAAATACTTACTGTGTTTTGAGAACTAGCTCATTAGTAGGGGAAATACTATACTATACACACCCTAAGGATATTTGAGCATTCACATAGGCACATAAATGTTGATGTGAAGTGTCATTCATAGATGAGGCTAGCTGTATATTTTTTTATTGACATAACTATTGAATTTCTACTCAGTTGACTAAGGGCTTGATGAGATTTGTTGGTTAAGGGAAACACCTGGATAAAACTAATGATCAAAATGGCCATAACTTGATTTTGAATACTACTTTCCCATTCCAAATATTTTCACTTAAAACAAAAGCCTGTAAAACAGGTGATAGTATTATGAGCCTAATTTCACAGGTGGGAAAATTAAGGTTATCAGAGGGCAAACAAATGCCCCAGGATTCTGACATGAAGATGTGTGCTCAAGGCATTTATGTGTAAGTGTGCTTGAGATCATTATGTGTGGGAGACAGCAGAAAGAAACAAGATAGGCAGAGGAAGAGGACGGGTTGCAATGCAGTTCTAACACAGCCTTCAGTAAACATCATAGAAGGTCCTAGGATCTGGCATGACCCTTCAGAGGTCAGATCTGCAGCAGCACCAACCTTAATTTCTGAAGGGGATGATGGCAGAGAACAGATGTGTGCTACCATGCCCAGAAACTAGGGAAACCGTCTTTTATTCTTGAAGGGTTATCTTGGTGCCACAACATAGGATCCACCAGATGTATCAGGAATTACACAGGTAAGAAGTATGCAAACCAAAATGCAAACTGGATTCTAAAATTAGAAATTCTACTCCTGCCCTATTGGCTCAGATGGTAAAGAATCTGCCTGCAATGCAGGAGACCCATGTTTGATCCCCGGGTTGCGAAGATCCCCTCTAGAAGGGAATGTCAACTATTCTTGTCTGGAGAATCCCCTGGACAGAGGAGCCTGGTGGACTATAGTTTATGGGATTGCAAAGAGCCGGACACGACTGAGCAACGAACACATAACTTCACATCACTCCTGCCTTACATGTAACTATATGATTTGTAAGGTGTTCTATTATTTTGTACCAATTTACATGACTTCATTCATCTTTCATTAAAACTGAATTTTAAAACAGCATTCAACTATAAACAAAGAAGTTTGTTCACATTATAAAGATAAAGTAATAATAGCAAGACATTTTCATAATGCTTATTTTCTGAACTGGTGAACATGTTGAAATATAAAAATAAATACTGGATATGCATCTATTTAATTAAAGTTGAATATAAAAAGAATAAGGAAATATGAAAATTGAAGACTGATATTTTGGCTTGAAGCATCTCTAGGGTCAATAGGAGGTCTGAAGTTTATAAAAAAGAGAATGTGGACCTGGTCTAGGGATCACCTATTATATAGCTATACTGTTTTTCTCTGGCTTTGAGAAATTGATTAAATCATGCACTATACAATTATTCTCAAGCCTGGAGTAAAGAAGAGTAACAGAAAGGGTTTAAGAGAGATAGCAATTAATTTTCTAAGCGTATATATGAAGCCATGCTTTGTGCTATAAATTCTCCATATCTATGTGAAAATAAAATTGGCTTTGCTTGCTTATAAAATATGTAGTCCTTAGGATTGCTCTAAATCCAGAGAATTAGTAGAATAAAATATATTATTCCAGCAATATGAAACTATGAAGTCAAATGACTAAACAAAATTGTATTACACAAAGTTATTTGCTTAGTAGAAAGTATGTCTTCATACTTCTCATTGTGTTAATGGTTCACTGGAATACATTCAGGTGAGTGAAGTCGTTCAGTCGTGTCTGACTCTTCGCGACCCCATGGACTGTAGCCCACCAGCCTCCTCCGTCCATGGGATTCTCCAGGCAAGAATACTGGAGTGGGTTGCCATTTCCTTCTCCAGGGGATCTTCCCAACCCAGGGATAGAACCCAGGTCTCCCACATTGCAGGCAGACGCTTTAACCTCTGAGCCTTGCAAATCATCTGAACATCTTTATCTTTGTCTGTAATGACAGCTGTTGCATGCCAGCTTCTAAAATATCACCAGTAAAACCTGTTGGTAATAGAAAGATGATATTTTTGCTTACTATAGTAAGAGAGAATATGACCTCACCAGAACTTTGGCAGTATCTGGAGGGAGAAAGGCAAAGTGGGTATCTTTTAGAATTTAAAGTGTGGTTTCAGGTGTGTCTTTGAAAGGCAGGGACTCAGTTAAGACTGGCTATGTATGATATATCAGTAGTTTAAGATTGGTGAACATAGAAATCTGAGAATTTTGAGACAATGGGTTCAAATAGTCTGAGTTTAAACCGTCCATGAATGCTATCTAACAGGGGGCAAGTAGGATACTATATGGGCTTCCCTAGTGGCTTAGATGGTAAAGAATCTGCCTGCAATGCAAGAGACACATTCGATCCCTGGGTTGGGAAGATCCCCTAGAGAAGGGAAAGGCAACCCACTCCAGTCAGTATTCCTGCCTGGAGAATTCTATGGACAGAGGAGCCTGGCGGGCTACAGTCCATGCGGTCACAAAGTGTTGGATATCACTGGGAGACTAACACTTTCACTATTTTCTCAGGGTGTTGTATACTGGGGATAACCTGATAAGCCAAACCAGACAACGTCCTTATCTTGCAGAGTTTAGGTCTGTTGGGAGAGGATCTGGAGAAAGCTCCAAAAATGAACAATCAAGTTGTTTGCCTCAGCAATAGTCTTCTGAAAATAAAGTCATGTTAATGTAGACAGAATGTGTTTAGGGGAAGATAATTTCTTTCTCACAGTCAAGAGATGACTTGCTGGTGTTAAAATGTCAGCACTGGATTTCAGCTTCTCAGTGACTAGCAGTGGGACTTTGGATGAGTTCCTAAATTTTACTGTACAACATTTTCCTTTTCTGTGCTTACATATGTTTGTCACGAGGATTAAATGGACAATATTATGAAGACAATTTGAACTGCAGCTGACACAGTAAGTAAATCAGTAGGTTTTTACTATTTCCCTCACGCTTTACCATCCATTTGCACAACATTCACTATTTTCCAAGTATATGCCTCTTTTAGGCAAGAACTAAGGGATGAAAAAAAAAGATAATTTTATTTGGAGGTATAGTACATTCAAATAATCATCTCATTGAGTTCTTATGTATGTGTGCATGCCCATATCAGTGAAGACATTCTTCAAGGCTCGTTTAACAAATTAAAAGTAGAATGTCGCACAAACATTGCTGAAAATAAAGTATTTGAAAGCACCTAAGTTTTTAACACACATTAAAAATTATAACATTGGATGATATTGTAGATTAAAACTCCTCTTATGGTTGCTTACACTTTTTCTACTTTAATGTAAAAAAAAATATATATATATAGCAATAAAATTCCATTATGGTTATCAGAATAACAGAGGATCAAGTACAGCCAGAAAGCAGAGTCCATAATATCTAGGTTGTTCATGGCATTATTCTTCTAAGAAACATTTATGGAGTAAATATGGAGTAAATATTTAGGGAGTAAATAAAAAAAAACCTAATATGGGGCTTTCCTGGTGGCTCAGTGGTAAAGAATCTGCCTGCCAATCCAGGAGACTTGGATTCAATCACAAGTCTGGAGGATCTGGAGAAGGAAATGGCAACTCACTCCACTATTCTTGCCTGGGAAAGAAGGGAAAGAGGAGCCATGCAGGCTATAGTCCATGGGGTCGCAAAGAATCAGACATGAGTTAGTGACTAAGCAACAGCAGAAATATGGGTCAAGTGGGGTATTATATACAGGGGATAACATAATATCCTGATAAGCCAAACCAGACAATGGCCCTGTCTTGACAGAATTTTGGTCTGTTTGGGAGAGGAAAATATAAATCAAATCATCGTGCAAGGAAATAATGATAGAGATGTGAAAAGAAGGACGATCTCTGATGGCTTTCAGTAGAAAATGTCACTTGACAAAGGATAAGGAGGCATCTACTAAGCTAAAAGGCTGAGGGTCCTGGGATGAGGTTTCCACACACAGAACGTGCTACGGTGAGAGGACAAATAACCATTGGCCTGAAAGAAGGCTAGCTCAATGCTGTTGCAGAGAGCTGGGGAGAGTATTGAATGAAATCAAGCTGGGCAGATTGTAGAGGTCTGACTGTGTAGAATCTTAAAGTCTATCTGGAATCCACATTAAGGATTTTGACCTTATTCTAAACTCACCAGCAGATTTTAAGCAGGGTTGAGAGAAGAGGGTGGGGAAGAAGAACCCATATGACTCCTGATTGAGATTTAGAGTTAACTTTGAAAATCTACCTTTTAGAGAAGTAATTGGAATAAATAACAAGGTTCTGAAAGGATAGATATTTCTTCTCCTGTGAATTTTCCCATTTTAAGTCAATAGGTAACTTATTGCTGCTTTATAGTTACTGAGTTTATGATTTGAGTTGTAGAATTAAATAACTGAGGATCTATATAAAAATACTATGCCAATGTCTATTTACAGAACAGTTATTCTCTGTAACAGAACTTTAATCTACATTGTCAACTATAAATAAAAAATATAGAGTGATAAAAACCAAGTAAGTAAAGGAAAATCGCTATCCTTTCTTATTAGATACTTAACATACTTTGACTCATTTGTGCTGTTTTTTCATCTGCTTTTAAACAAGGCTCTGTTAGTAAGGATTGAATATTATACCAACTGACTTCATTTTCTTTAAATTTGGAAAAGCCGTCCTAAAGAAAAGACTTGTTATAGAAGAATAAAAGGAGACCACAATTCTCAATTTCTTGGAAGTCTATCATTTTAAAGAGGCAATGGGCTCAATGGGTTCATTTCTGGAATATAAATGCAGTCCCTACAAGCAAAACTTATGCACTGGTAAAGTAAATTCAGAATGAGACATGGATTTTAAGTAATTAGACCTACTGAATGGGGGAGCTTCCAGTATCTAGAAATAGTCTAGCAGAAGTTTCATTCTGATCTCAAACTTTAAAAGAAACCCCAAGATTCTGATTTTATTTTTCTAAAAGAAAACCTCTATCAATGTTACTACTTGTTCCCTAGAAACATCTGCCTCTGAATTGTGAGTCTCACTTTCAACCATGATGATAGAACATTCTTTCACCTCTTTGCAACTAAAGTCTCAGAGTGACTACTACAACCACCTTGTGTGTGTTACTTGCTCAGTTGTGTCCAACTCTTTGCGACCCCATGGACTCTAGCCTCTGTCCATGGAATTCTCCAGGCAGGAATACTGGAGTGGGTAGCCGTTTCCTTCTCCAAGGAATCGTCTTGATTCATTGATCAAATCCAGGTCTCCCACATTGTAGGTGGACTCTTTACTGTCTGAGCCTCCAGAGAAGCCCCAACAGCCACCTTACTTTTGGAAAAAGTAAAGTAAATTACTGCAGATGTCAAACATGAAAAAAAAAAATTAAATGAAGTTAAAATATGTTTCAGAATTGAAAATAAACTGAGTTAATGACCTAGTGCTGGTTGAATTTCCGAGAAGGCAATGGCAATCCACTCCAGTACTCTTGCCTGGAAAATCCCATGGGCAGAGGAGCCTGGTTGGCTGCACCCCGTGGGGTCGCTAAGAGTAGGACACAACTGAACGACTTCACTTTCACTTTTCATTTTCATGCATTGGAGAAGGAAACGGCAACCCACTCCAGCGTTCTTGCCTGGAGAATCCCAGAGACGGGGGAGCCTGGTGGGTTGCCATCTGTGGGGTCACACAGAGTCGGACATGACTGAAGTGACTTAGCAGCAGCAGCAGCAGCTGGTTGAATTTAGGTGAGTGAGAACATTGTTAGTATTTACTTTTTCAGGCAAGCCAGTTGCTTGAATTTTATTAACCTTGTTTTTTCCTTTCCTCTCACTTAGATATGGTGCTTGAATTAGTCAGAACAGGCTAAGTATCAGAGACTGTGCCCCATAAACTCAGAAGCTCTAACAGTAACTTGGCAGTAGCTATATTAGTCATAGATTTAAATAAGGTCAAGTTGTAAAGTTTGTGAAACCAGCTCAGTCCCTGGCTGTAGACACTGTATTGGGTAAGTGTGAGCAAGTTACTTGAACTTTATAAGTCTCAGTTTTTTCATCAGTAAAATTGGGCATAATAATATTATTCAGTGCATTGGGATTTTGTGAGAATTAAATGATTCATATATCAGCATAGCACCTGGTATATAAAAAAATTCAATAAAATTTTCCATATTAATATTATTATGAAGTAAAATATCTTATTCTACTGCTTTGGTTCCAGTTCAGTTTAGTTGCTCAGTCCTTGTTTTCCATGGACTGCACCACACCAGGCTTCCCTGTCCATCACCAACTCCCAGAGCCTACTCAAACTCATGTCCATAGAGTCAGTGATGCCATCCAACTATCTCATCCTTTGTCGTCCCCTTCTCCTCCCACCAATCTTTCCCAGCATCAGGGTCTTTTCAAACAAGTCAGTTCTTCACATCAGGTGGCCAAAGTACTGCAGTTTCAGCTTCAGCATCAGTCTTTCCAATGAATATTCAGGACTGATTTCCTTTAGGATGGACTGGTTGGATCTCCTTGCAGTACAAGGGACTCTCAAGAGTCTTCCCCAATACCACAGTTCAGAAGCATCAATTCTTCGGAGCTCAGTTTTCTTTATAGTCCGACTCTCTCTTATATCCATACATGACTAATGGAAAAACCATAGCTTTCACTAGACGGACCTGTGTCGGCAAAGTAATGTCTCTGCTTTTTAATATGCTGTCTAGGTTGGTCATAGCTTTCCTTCCAAGGAGCAAGTGTCTTTTAATTTCATGGCTGCAGTCACCACCTGCAGTGATTTTGGGCCCCCAAAATAAGGTTTCCACTGTTTCCACTGTTTCCCCATCTATTTGCCATAAAGTGATGGGACCAGATACCATGATCTTAGTTTTTTGAATGTTGAGTTTTAAGCCAACTTTCTCACTCTCCTCTTTCACTTTCATCAAGATGCTCTTTAGTTCTTCTTCGCTTTCTACCATATCTGAGGTTTTAGCCAGCAGTTAAAATAATTTCCTTGCTTTGAATATCATTTTACTTAAGATTTTAACATAGCTTAAAGGGAAAAGAGCACTGGGCTGGAACTTTAGCAATTTCCCACCTTTCTTCTTCATATGGATAAAACATTTTAAGGAAAGAAGGTAGAATAAACTAGTACAGAAATGACATACCCCAGATGAACATAAGAAATGTTTGACACAAGAAACACCTAGTCAGATATAAATGGGCTTCAGGGGTGATTTGGTGAAAAATAGGTTGTTTGTTCATTAACTACAATTTGAGCTCAGGAACTTTAAAAATCCTTGAATAAAAATCTATACATGCAAAAATGATTGTTTGGTAATTCCTAATCAACACATGTAATTTACTAAATGACACACTCACCTGTAAACAGTGTGATGGATGAATGTATAGGCTTGTTTTTAACTTCAACCATTTGCCACCAGGGCGTTGAGGACATTTTTTGCATAACATCTGTTATATAAGTGCCTGGATACTGGCTTGATCTATTAATTTTTTCTATTAATATTATCTTTATTATTCTGAATATTTTAAATCCACCGTGTCTCATCCTGTCAGCAGCACACTGAAATCTTCCTGGATCCTCACTTCTACCTTCCAGGACTATAACAACATTAACTCACAACTGACATCTACTGAGTAACTAATATTTCATGTGATTTTCTACAACACTATAACCTTGCAAGATTGATATAACACTTCATTTTTATTGCTGAAGAAACTGAAATTTGGACTGTGCTGTGCTGTGCTTAGTCGCTCATTAGTGTCCAACTCTTTGCGACCCTATGGACTTTAGCCCACCAGGCTCCTCTGTCCACTGGGATTCTCCAGGTAAGAATACAGGAGTGGGTTGCCATGCCTTCCTCCAGGGGATCTTCCCAACCCAGGGATCAAACCCAGGTCTCCCACATTGCAGGCGGATTCTTTACCATTTGAGCCACAAGGGAAGCCCTTATGTAAGAGGTTGGATTAAGATTGGGGTTTTCACAGATGAAACAAGTCAGGCTCACTTGGCTAGATGGCTTAATAACAATATTTTTAGAAGAAGCAACTTTTAAATATCTTGGACATGCAAACTTCTTAATTATTTTGCCTTTTATAAATTTGAACAGGTTAACTTATTACCTGAGGTTGTCAAGCTAATAAATACCAAAGTTACTTTAAATTCAGTCACTGTGCCAATCTCATCTCTTCTCTTAAGCTGAATAACTTAACAATCACTTCAGATGAGAAGCACTGTTGATCTCTTCTCATCATTCTTAGTAGGATACATTCATTTATTTAGAAACATTTTGTTGTTGTTGTTTTCAGTTGTTAAGTCGTGTCCAACTCTTTGTGACCTCATGGACTGTAACATGCCAGGCTCCTCTGTCCTCCATTATCTCCTAGGGTTTGCTCAAATTAGTGTCCATTGATTTGGTGATGCTGTATAACCTTCTCATTCTCTGTCGCTCCCTTCTCCTTTTGCCTTCAATCTTTCCCAGCATCAGGGTCTTTTCCAATGTGTTGGCTCTTTGCATTAGGTGGCTAAAGTACTGGGGCTTTAGCTTCAGCATCAGTCCTTTCAAAGTATATTCAGGATTGATTTCCTTTAGTGAACATTTAACATGTAGTGGGCATTATTCTAGGTTCTGAGATAGTGATGAGACTTTAAACAAGGCCTATATTCTTCTGAGATTTTAGACTCTTAGATGGAGACCAACAATAAGACAATAGGTTAAAGAATCAATAGTATAATTTGAGATATTTATAAGTCTTCTGAAAAAAAATAAGCAAAATGGGAAAGAAGGAAGTGACAAGAATGGGGTTAATATTTTACGTATCATATGAATGCTTATCATAAAATTAATCTTTCTCAGGAGAGACTATTTGAACAGACAGATATTAAGAAGAAAGAAAGAAATTACATGAACATAGGGGGAAGAGAAAGTAAAACATCTGAGGTGGGAACAAACTTGCAGTGCTTGAGTCATAATGCAAATGTCAATTTGTCTAATATGTAATAGAAGAGAGGGAGATGGGTGAGAGGGGGGGACCAGAGAGATAGCAGGTTTAGGTCAGGTAGGGTCTTGTTCACCCTAATATAGAGTATGAATCTCATCCTAAATGTAACTGGAAATCATTAAAATGTTTTAAAAAGAAGGATCATATGATGTTTCTTTCCTTTTCTAACAGATTTGTAGGAACATGGAAAGTACAGAAGTGAAAAGATGAATTAGGAGACTTTGCAAAAATCTAGGGAATAGCATCCGAACCAGTATTTGTCCTTCTCAAGTTGATGAAAGATCCTGATGCTGCTAAAGTAATTTTTACAAACTCAAATTGGCCACTTTTGTGTTATTTAATCTGAGTTTTATTCATTTTCTTACTATGTAGTGGGGAAATTTAATAATTTCATCTGAACTCTGGCTTTTATGTATATCTCCAGTGATACAGCAGGAGCAGAAATGGCTCAGAATCCTTTGTCAACAATAAAAATGTATCTATGTGATCTCCAAAACTTAAATTTACAGCAAGGATGAGGCTCTGAAAAATGAAAATCATGTGATGTACTGAGAAATCAGTAGGGGGTGGAGCACAGGTGGCATTATTTATTTAAATTTAGGGGAAAATCCACAAATAGAAGGTAATAATTCATAAAAGAAGCAAAGTCTTATTTTGGAAAATAGGAAAATAATAGCAGAATTTCAGATAGTTTGCTATTACAGTATTTATTTACAGAGGGATAAAGAAGGTTTGTTGGCATTTGTCAATAATTCATAGTTATCATAAGATTAATTTTTGAATCTTGACCATTCTGTTTTGAGACAACCTTAGATATGTTTTTCTTCATGAAGAATCATTTAAAAGGCACATTTTATCAATAATTACAACTCCTTTAGAGAATATATCACCTCTTTAAATCTATGACTGTATATTTATCCAAAACATTTTCATATTTTAATTATTATAATAAGTGAAATTGTTCATTACTTTCTAGAAGTTCAGTTTAGTTCAGTCACTCAAGTCATGTCCGACTCTTTGCAACCCTATGGACTGCAGCACACCAGGCTTCCCTGTCCAGCACCAACTCCCGGACCGTTCAAAACTGCTTATCACAAAAACACATGTAATCCAGGTGGTTATGCATAATATTCCTTGATTTATCTCATCAAGTTACCATTAAGTTCTATTTTGGTGGAGTTTGCTTTTGGTGGAAATTCAGAAATGGCTTCTGTTTCTTCTCTCCTCCTCCTTCCTTATTAACTATTCCCATCATAGTCTTTGTTTGGTTTAACAACGTCCTCTCTTTCCTGCCCCCGGTCCTATTTCTACTCTGCACAACTAGGTTCCTCAAGGTTCAATATGTTCCAAATACCATCTTGTTTATATCTTTGGAGGAGGTGTGAGGTCTTTCAGATTCTTCAGAGCAGAGAAAACCAAACATCCTGTCTCTTGCTAATATTGACCATATGCTATATACATATTCGATTATGAAAAGTAGCCTTGATTTCTACTTGTTAGATCTCTAAGCTTGTAATGGTGTGGTGGGGGCACATGCATGGAGAGGAAATTATAAGCTGCTTGAAAATAATGGTAGAGCAAAGTAAGTGAAATGAAGAAATTGAAGGTAAACATTAAAATGAGCAGCAAGACTGAAATCTGGGATAATGGGGACATTTTCTGATATGACTTAGTGGTTGAGACAGAGTAGATAATTAAGAAACATTTGTTACATGAAGTGATGTGAATTAGAGTTATCAGAGTATAGGGTTAAGGAAATGGCAAGGATATGAAGCATTGCAAAGCAAGAGCGCAGCAAGTTTGGAGACTAATAGGATATAAAATATACATTTTTTTCAATGATCACAATGAAGCACTAAGTCTTGGGTTATAATGGTACTAGACTCAAAAAATTGTAGAAGAGGGTAAAAATATAATTTAGATATTTGCCACATAAAAGTGTAGTCTACAGACAATTAGCAACAGCAGATATGGTAGCTCATTAAAAATGAAACTCGGCCCCTCCTCATGTTCCAAGTCTAATGAAAAAGATTTTATAAATAAAATCTTCATGTGATTCATGCATACATTGAAATTTAAGAAGCACTGATGTATGATTAATATAAGAGAAGGAAGGTAAAGTGGATAGTAGCAAATTTCAAAAATTTTGGCAATGGCAAAACATTTATTATAAATTATTCATTGGCAGAATTAACAATCTTAATGTCTAGGAGTAGGCATAGTTTTTGTAAAAAAAAATAAAAGATAAATATTTGTGGGATAAACAAATGAAGAAACAAGATGAAGGTTGGTAACAGGTAAACAGCAGAGAAAATAAAAGTGGGGAGAAATGACTTTTCCATTTTTCCAGCCTGTCTCCATGGTCAGACTCTCTGCTCCATTTCGCCTATAAGATAAATTACAAAGTCTGTCTCCTTTCTCTAATCAAGACCTATCTGTGCATCTGAGTCCTGATGCTTTGGCAGCAGAAAGCCCCATTTTAGCTTTCCGTATTAGGACTTAAGAGAGGAAGCTGTGCTGGCCACTGCTTTCTTATTTGTCCCTTGATCATCCTAATTGAAAGTGAAACTTTGCATTTATTGAGAGTGACTTCAGATGGAAATTGGAGAACTATCTAGACAGCAGGGATCTGGAGACCAAACCGCTCTGGGTAATTTCTTCCCCAGGATTATGCAGAACCAATCCACATTACAGTGTTCTGTCACCTTGCGAGTTGTTAGCTACTAAACAGGGATGGGGGCTGGGCAACCCTTGATAAGCCTTGCTCATTTTGTCACAGATGATTTCAAGTTTTTCAGCTTATGTGTAGAAATTATATAATTTTTGACATAAGGGAAAATGGAGCAATACCCTCTGGGGCAGATGTCATAGTGAATGTCATAAATGCTAAGAGCCCTTGAGGGTTGTGGAATTTATAATGAAAATGAAGTATTTTTCTGTTAAATAATGTACCACTTGGAGATAAGCAGAGTTTTCTGAACTGTATAATTCTGGTACACCTACGCTAAAAACTCATGATAATAAATGAGGGATTTTTGGTACTGCTAGTGGAATAGGAAGATCAATCAAAGTGGTCAGGCACATCAGCCTTGCAGGTCCTCTGGCCAGCGACTGGGATCACCACCGTGAGTTTCATGAAAGCAAAGACTCTAAAGCCAGATTGAAGTAGCATAATTTATCTCAGTCACTTTCAAAAGTTTTTAACATGTTTGGTTTAAATATATGCAGTCATGTCCGACTCTTTGCAACCCCATGGACTGTATAGCCTGCCAGGCTCCTCTGTCCATGGAATTCTCCAGGCAAGAATACTGGAGTGGGTTGCCACTTTCTTCTCTAGGGGATCTTCCTGATCCAGGGATCAAACCTGAGTTTCTTGCATTGCAGGCAGATTCTTTACCATCTGAGCCACCAGGGAAGCTGGTGATTTTATATACTGATTTTGTTTTTTTAACAACTTACATACTAAATTGTATTATTTTCATAATGGTAGATTCTGGACAAAGTGGAGACAATGAGAATAAGGGAAATTCATTAGAATTTCTATCAAAAATCACTACATTATGAAACTTCTAGTAGTTTTATATATTAAAATGCAAGTTACATTTAAAAAGTAAGAAATATGTTTGGACCTTTTGCAGACCAACACAACATTCTTTTAAAGACTGGTGATGTGCTCTTGCACTTAATTCTGACAGTAATTCACAAAACACAAAATCACACTTTTTGTACTCTTTTCTACAGTCTGGGCTTGGGAATATCAGTAAGAGAGAAAAATAAAAAATAAAGTCTAGTGCTCAGAAAAAAATATCTTTTGTAATTTTTAATATATTAAAGGGTGCAAAAATTTCATTCAGAAAAGCCAATCATTGCTATAAGCCAGTAAATGTAACAGAGTTTTAAAATACTTTTATAATAAAAATCAGCTAATGTTTACTAAAAACATATACTTAAATATACTATATAGTTTAGAAAAATAGTGCATTGGTGAAATGATTCTGAAAGCATTCATTTGATACAATTATTAAACATATGTAAAAAAAGACATTTTCAATGATATCCCATATTCAGATTATATCAGGAAACTACACTTGAAAGGTAAATAGGTCAATCTAATTGCTTTTCTCTTAAATCAAGGGCTTTTCTCTATCAGAGGGCTTTCCTTTCTACCCATTTACTCTTATTAATACTAGTACAAGCACATTACACAGATAATAATGTTCTGATCTGCTTGGACATTATTATATATTTCTCTGGTCACTAGTCAGATCAGATCAGATCAGATCAGTCACTCAGTCGTGTCTGACTCTTTGCGACCCCATGAATCGCGGCACGCCAGGCCTCCCTGTCCATCACCAACTCCCGGAGTTCACCCAGACTCATGTCCATCGAATCAGTGATGCCATCCAGCCATCTCATCCTCTGTCATCCCCTTCTCCTCTTGCCCTCAATCCCTCCCAGCATCAGAGTCTTTTCCAATGAGTTAACTCTTTGCATGAAGTGGCCAAAGTACTGGAGTTTCAGCTTTAGCATCATTCCTTCCAAAGAAATCCCAGGGCTGATCTCCTCCAGAATGGACTGGTTGGATCTCCTTGCAGTCCAAGGGACTCTCAGGAGTCTTCTCCAACACCACAGTTCAAAAGCATCAATTCTTCGGCACTCAGCCTTCTTCACAGTCCAACTCTCACATCCATACATGACCACAGGAAAAACCATAGCCTTGACTAGACGAACCTTTGTTGGCAAAGTAGTGTCTCTGCTTTTGAATATGCTATCTAGGTTGGTCATAACTTTCCAAGGAGTAAACATCTTTTAATTTCATGGCTGCAGTCACCATCTGTAGTGATTTTGGAGCCCAGAAAAATAAAGTCTGACACTGTTTCCACTGTTTCCCCATCTATTTCCCATGAAGTGGTGGGACCAGATGCCATGATCTTCGTTTTCTGAATGTTGAGCTTTAAGCCAACTTTTTCACTCTCCACTTTCACTTTCATCAAGAGGCTTTTTAGTCACTAGTAGGACTGGGAAAAATTGTAGTTAGTATAAAGACTATTTTTTAATGTGTTGTCTCTATAGTAAGCCACTAAGATACTAAGAGGTGAATAAACCATTCCATTTGGGATCGATATTAATAGCAGTAAAAACTAGCTCTGTATTGGAAGAGCTCATAAAGTTTCCACTAAAGTAATAATGGCTTTTCCTGGTGGCTCAGATGGTAAAGAATCTGCCTGCAATGCAGGAGACCTGGGTTCAATTCCTGGGTCGGGAAGATCCCCTGGAGAAGGGAAATGGCTACCCACTCCAGAATTCTTGCCTGGAGAATTCCAAGCCTGCCAGGCTACAGTCCATGGGGTTGCAAACAGTTGGACATTACTGAGTGACAAACACTTTCACTTTCAACGTAATAATACATCCTTTATCTGCATTCAATCAATCTGACTGAAGTTAAAATATGCTCTTGATGGTTCATCTGAGATGTTGGGGAACAAACTACTTTATATAAATATTCCCAAGATGATCAGTATAGGATAATAAAAGATTCCTTGACAAGACTCCCAGCATTCATCTTTGGACAGACTGCCGAAGGTCAAAGTAGAAATAAAAATGAAGAAGAGCCGAGGCAATTATGTTGAGTCCACCAAACATTGGAGAAGGAAATGGCAACCCACACCAGTATTCTTGCCTGGAAAATCCCGTGGACAGAGGAGCCTGGTGGGCTGCTATCTATGGGGTTGCACAGAGTCAGACAGGACTAAAGCGACTTAGCAGTAGCAGCAGACACCAAACATTTTGGCCAGTAACTATTTTAACAAGTTTTAAAGTGATGAATTTCAATGACATGTTACCTCTAACTCATCCTTCTACATGCATTCAAGATTTGAAGCTTAAACTTTGAAAAATGAAATGTCCCCAAAAAAGAGAAACAACTGAAGCAAGAGTTTCTATGATTTCATAGTTTATACATGTGCACAAATGTATATATTGTTCTGCATAAAAGATGTCCCTCAGTATAGCTTAAGAGGCTTTTATCAAAGAACAAATTGATTTCACTATAATCACTACAGGTCATTTCATCTGTATGAGAAAAAAATATGCATATATTTATGTAGTGTCAACCTTATCAACAAAGCCTCAGCTATTAACACTTGACTAAATACAACACCTTGCTAGTCAGAGATGTAATCAGTATATGGTTTACCAAAAAAGAAATATATACAACCAAGTTTTATATTTGTATGAAAACAGTTATTAGCATGGCAAGTATTGAAGAGAGTTCAAATTTCGGAGTAAGGGGAAATACCAAAATGTCATAAATCTCTTGAGGTTCAATTTAATTAGTGGATCAACTTTAGAAAAACAGACTCATGGAATGGTTTGAAGTACGAAGATATTTTCTTTGATGCTTTAGTATTACCAGAAATATGTAAATAGACTTAAAGTTCCCCTCTCAGTCACTGTTAATTATAAATATCACCATTGTTTATTGACTGTCTTTTTATTTCTGCCTATTTGATGTGACTTATTTTATTGAGTGGCTCTAACACTTGCTAGTATAGTTTTATATGCAAGTATTATTCTCTACGGTCAGGCTCCTTGTTCATATAATTACATAAATGTTTAAGTCTTTAGATAAAAGTTAATATTATTTATCTATAAAATAACAATGAATTAGATTTTTTCAATAAAAAACTAAAATTCCACCTAATGGGCTGATAAAACATGAAATAATTCTAATATTTTCCCAATCAAGGACTTGGCAGACAAAACTCTAATGATGTTTGTGTGATGAAGGGGTCCATTATGATGGCATAGGAAGGACTTGAACTCATCTCTACCCATAGACACTGAATCTACACCTGCATGTAGGGGAATTCCTACTGAGGAATAGCCGAGGGCTGACTGAACAGCTTCAGCATGACAAACCACAAAAGGATCATAGGTCAAGGGTAGGGATATGGAGATACCACAGTGATGGGAACCCCACCCCCAATTCATGTACAGACACAACAACAAACAAGCAACAAATGAACAAACGTAACAAAAGAGAAACAGGTTCAAAGATACAAAGAAGAATCTGGTAGTTGCCAGACAGGGAAGGGTGTAGGGATGGTTGAAATTGGAAAAGGAAACTAAGAAGATATAAAGTAACTAAGTCATAGGGATGCAATGTACACCATAGGGAATATAGTCAATCAGATCAGATCAGATCAGTCGCTCAGTCATGTCCTACTCTTCGCGAACCTATGAATCGCAGCACGCCAGGCCTCCCTGTCCATCACCAACTCCTGGAGTTCACTGAGACTCACGCCCATCGAGTCAGTGATGCCATCCAGCCATCTCATCCTCCATTGTCCCTTCTCCTCCTGCCCCCAATCCCTCCCAGCATCAGAGTCTTTTCCAAGGAGTCAACTCTTTGCATGAGGTGGCCAAAGTACTGGAGTTTCAGCTTTAGTATCATTCCTTCCAATGAAATCCCAGGGCTGATCTCCTTCAGAATGGACTGGTTGGATCTCCTTGCAGTCCAAGGGACTCTCAAGAGTCTTCTCCAACACCACAGTTCAAAAGCATCAATTCTTCGGCGCTCAGCCTTCTTCACAGTCCAACTCTCACATCCATACATGACCACAGGAAAAACCATAGCCTTGACTAGACGAACCTTTGTTGGCAAAGTAGTGTCTCTGCTTTTGAATATGCTATCTAGGTTGGTCATAACTTTCCTTCCAAGGAGTAAGTGTCTTTTAATTTCATGGCTGCAGTCACCATCTGCAGTGATTTTGGAGCCCAGAAAAATAAAGTCTGTAATACTGAAATAACCTTGCATGGTGACAGGTGATAACTAGATATGTGGTGATCATTTTGTACTACATAAAAATATCAAATCAGTATGTGGTACTCCTGAAATTAATATAATATTGTAAGTCTATTATACTTCAATAAGTATTAAAAATAAATTAAAAATATTTTTGTATATATACCAGTAGCCTTACATATAGTTTTTGGAAAAAGCATTTCTCTTAATGAGTTTTGGTGCTTGAAGGTTTGGATTTGGATGTCAAGTACGAGTTGCAAGCTCTTGGGAATTTTTTTTTCTCTTTCTGAACTGCATTCTGTAATAACTAATATTCACCAGATATGAGTTAGAAAATTTAAATAAGATAATCTTTGTAAAGCATTCAGCAAAGAGCTGAAATTCAGCAAAGTGTCAAGCTCTTTGACACTTAAGATGAATTTTATAAGTGAATAATTCCTCAGTTTCTACCTTTTATGTAGCTCTCTGTATGTGTTAGTGGCTCAGTTGTATCTGACTCTTTGTGACCCCATGGACTGTAGCCTGTCAGGCTTCTCTGTCCATGAGATTTCCCAGGCAAGAATACTGGAGTGGGTAGCTATTCCCTTCTCCAGGGGACCTTCCTGACTCAGGGATCAAACCTGGGTCTCTTAAGTCTCCTGCATTAGTAGGCAGATTCCTTACCACTGCACCACCTGGGCAGCCCTTTATATAACTGAATCCCTCTTAAATCACATTGTTTGTTTTTTGTCAGGCAACATAAGACTATGATACAGTATTTGTAGAGGCCTTTCCTAATGGCTCAGTGGGTAAAGAATCCACCTGCAATGTAGACACAGGATCAACACAGGTTTGATCCCTGGGTTGGGAAGATCCCTTGGAGGAGGAAACAGCAACCCACTCCAAACAGGCACAATGAGCTGGGCAAATTTTTTTTTTTTTTTTTAAATAAAACATTCACATTTTTGCAGTGGGAACTGCTTTATTCTTGGTTGTTTTCCTTTTACCAATACAAAAGATTTCTATGAATCATTGTTTCATTTTTCTTAACTGTGCAATAATCTCCTATGAATGGATAATTTATTAAATACAAAGAGTTCACTTTAAAGCACTGTTATATAATTTACAATATAGTCTTTCTATTTGGACATGTTATATTCTCTACTAAATTTTAGTGAAGACTGATTAGCTAATGAAAGTGTTTTTAGTAGCAAAACAACATTAATAGAAATAAGAATCATTAGTTTTAAGAATAGTTTGATTCAATCCAAGACCATATACTATGTATTGCCTGCCTTGTTCCAGGTGTTAAAGACATTGTTTTAAAAAAAAGAGTTATTATATACTGTGAAACTTACATTCTATTGTTAGTGGAGGGGATAAAAAATCAACAACTAAGTAATGTCTCTATTGGTGACAAGAACTTTGAAGGAAAATAAAGCTGGATGATAAAAATATTATCTGATAGCAGTGAGGACAGGGTATCAAATGGAAGCCAACTTCTCTTTGATTAAAAAAAAATACAAAGTAAGGGGAAAAGACAAAGCAATATTCTATAAAACTATATTTCAGGTAGAAACAGCAGCAAGCATAAAGGCCCTAAGGTGAGAATGTGTTTTATGTTCGAGAAGCAAGAAATAAAAGTTTTATGACAGGGGGAAACAAGAATTGAATAGTAAGAGATAATATTGTGGAATCATCAGGGTTCCAAATCCTATAGGGGCTGGTAGGCCATCACCTAGGCTTTGGATTTTATTCCATATAATACAGGGAGCTTCTAGAGAAAGCTGAGCAGAGGCATAGTTAGATCTTATTTTTATGTTTAAAAGATCACTGCCGCCTGTGTGGTTAATTGACTGTGAAGGAACAAGGGTGGGAAAAGGGAGACTATTCAGAAGCCTGTTGTATTAATTCAGGTGCTAGCTGATGCTGCTCTGCATTAGGGAGACAGGGTAGAGATGTGAGAAATAAATACTAGGATCTAAATGTATTTTGAAGGGAGAACAAAAATAAGCCCCTAGTGTGAGGTTATATGTGGGATGTGAGAGAAAGAGAGGAAAAAAGAAAAATTCTGAGGACCAGGAAAAAGGCACGTAATGGAAATTTACTGGCTCAATTAACATAACAATCGAGAAGCAGGCCAGGCTCCAAGGACCCTTTGATCAGCGTTCTGGCTCTGTTCTGTGATCCTCTCGGAGTCATCATCCTCTATTGGCAGGTCTTATCCTTCATGGAGCTGAAATGACGGCAGAAATTCAAATGACCCATCTGTATGTCATGCTATTCAGGAGAGAGAACTTTTTTCCAAATACTATCAAATTAAAATCATAAATTTTCCTCTGTTAGACCCAATTAAACTCTATTTCTACATCTGAGCTGAACACAAGGGACTGGAGAATGCCATATGCTGAGAGGGTTTCAGAGTGCCCTGACTATGGCATAACAGAAGCCTCAATACTCACAAGGTCTTAAACAATCCTTTTTGTAGCATCCACTATCTATTTAAAAAATCACAGCCCTTAGATAACCACATCTAATCTACTAATCTACTTACCATCTTGATTTTAAAAGCCATTTGGCCAGAGATTTTTTTATATCTTCCCAATGAGTAGGATGTATTCATTCTCAGACCAGTGCCCTTGCTTATGTTTTCCTTCATTTGGAGCCTCCTTTCCTCTTTAACTTGGACTATCTAAATAATAATTATCCTCTATGGAAAGCACAAGTTCTTCCTCCTTCATAAAACCTTCCATGAATTCTCAGCACTAGTCACTCTACATTCACCAATCACTGTATATATCAATGTGGACTTCTTACATTTGTATATTCTATGTAGTATAGTTTCTTATATTCACCAATTGCATTGTGAATGTCTTCCTTGCTTAGATTTTCAAGGAGGGAGCATGACGAATGACATGACAACACGACAAAACTTTGTGTTCAATCGTAGGGAATCCTTTCTGAGAACATACCTGTCTTTGAATAAGTATTTATAATTGATAACAGTATACATTTATTGTATTGATAATTAATGCATATTACAACATTGATTTTAATGAATTGATGCATTACCAAAGTATCCTCTGATTACTACTACAGACAATTTACTATGAACAAGCTAACATACAAATGATCAGAGGATCACAAAACTATTTCCAACGTTTTGGTAAAGAATCCATAGAAGAAAATACATTAAAGTCATCATCATCAACTTACTAGCTTATCTTAATTACACTCTTTGTATTCTAGCTTACATATTGCCACAAGGAAAAGAAGGAACAAAAGAAAGAGAAAGCAAAACAAAGAATGAAAAAGAGAGCAGAGAAAGAGAGAAAAAAGATAAAGAGATGGGAAGCCACTATTTCAAAGTATTCAGTGTTCAAAACCAGATATACTGCTATTAAAAATATTTTGCTGGTGATGAGTTTTTTGATAAAGCATCCCCAAAAAGCAAGATCCAAAAGTACAACTCAAGAAAAAATATAGATCGAACTTTATGAAAATTAGAATTTTTGCTTTGCAAAAGACACTGTTAAGAGAATGAAAAGACAAGCCACAGACTGGGAGAAAATAGTAATGAAACCCTTATCTGTTAAAGAAACAACTAATCTCAAAAATATACAAGCAACTCCTACAGCTCAATTCCAGAAAAATAAATGACCCAATCAAAAAATGGGCCAAAGAACTAAATAGACATTTCTCCAAAGAAGACATTTAGATGGCTAACAAACACATGAAAAGATGCTCAATATCACTCATTATCAGAGAAATGCAAATCAAAACCACCAAGAGGTACCATTTCACTCCAGTCAGAATGGCTGCGATCCAAAAGTCTATAAGCAATAAATGCTGGAGAGGGTGTGGAGAAAAGGGAACCCTCTTACACTGTTGGTGGGAATGCAAACTAGTACAGCCACTATGGAGAACAGTGTGGAGATTCCTTAAAAAACTGGAAATAGAACTGCCTTATGATCCAGCAATCCCACTGCTGGGCATACACACTGAGGAAACCAGAAGGGAAAGAGACACGTGTACCCCAGTGTTCATCGCAGCACTGTTTATAATAGCCAGGACATGGAAGCAACCTAGATGTCCATCAGCAGATGAATGGATAAGAAAGCAGTGGTACATATACACAATGGAGTATTACTCAGCCATTAAAAAGAATACATTTGAATCAGTTCTAATGAGGTGGATGAAACTGGAGCCTATTGTACAGAGTGAAGTAAGCCAGAAAGAAAAATACCAATGCAGTATACTAACGCATATATATGGAATTTAGAAAGATGGTAACAATAACCCTGTATATGAGACAACAAAAGAGACACTGATGTATAGAACAGTCTTTTGGACTCTGTGGGAGAAGGAGAGGGTGAGATGATTTGGGAGAATGGCATTGAAATATGTATAATATCATATATGAAATGTGTTGCCAGTCCAGGTTTGATGCACGATACTGGATGCTTGGGGCTGGTGCATTGGGATGACCCAGAGGGATGGTACGGGGAGGGAGGAGGGAGGAGGGTTCAGGCTGGGGAACACGTGCATACCTGTGGTGGATTCATGTTGATATATGGCAAAACCAATACAATATTGTAAAGTTAAGAAATAAAATGTAAAAAAAAATATATGAGCCAAATAAACATAAATTCTATGGGCCACATAAAAAAATAAAATAAAAAATAAAAATAAAGAATTGGTATCCAAAATATACAAGGAATTGTTAAAATTCAACAAGAATAAAATAAATAACAATTTTCTTTGAGTGTGCAAAAGATCTGAACAGATGTCTCACCAGTGAAGATATATAGGTGGCAAGTAAGCATATGAAAATATGTATATTTTTGTTATCAGAGAATTGCAGATTAAAATAATAAGATATCATTACAAAAGTTCCAGAATGACTAAAATCCAAAATACTGCTAATATCAATCACTGGCAAGAATGCTGAGCAATAAAACTTTCATTCATTTCTGGTAGGAATTCAAAATGTTACAGCCACTTGGGGAGTAAATTTGGCAGTTTCTTGCAAATCTAAACATAATATTACCATACGATACAGCAACCCCTCTTCTAGATTATTTACCTTACTGATTTGAAAACATTTGTCTATCCAAAAACTTGTATGCTTTATTCATAATTGTCAAAAGCTGGAAGCAACCAAGGTGTCCTTCAATAGGCGAACAAATAAACTGTGCTACATCCTTACAATAAAATAGTCAGCAACTTAAAAAAAATGAGCCATTAAGCCACAGAAAGCTGTTAATGAATCTTAAATCCATATTAGGTAAAAAAAAAAAAATTTCATCTGAAAAGGTTACATAGTTTATAATTTCAATGATATGACCTATGAAAAAGGCAAAATTATAACAATGGTAAAATCAATGGTTTGCAGGAGTTTAGTGGGAGGAAAAGAGTTGCATAGATGAAGCACAGAGGATTTCTTAGGACAGGAAAAGTATTGTGAATGAAATAGTAATGGTAGATACATGAAATTGTGTATTTGTTAAAATCCATATAACTTTAAGCCACAAAAGGTGAACCTTAATATATAAAGTGAAGTGAAGTTGCTCAGTCGTGTCTGACTCTTTGCAACCCCAAGGACTGTAGCCTACCAGGTTCTTCTGTCCATGGAATTTTCCAGGCAAGAATACTGGAGTGGGTTGCCATTTCCTTCTCCAGGGGATCTTCCCGACCCAGGGATTGAACCCAGGTCTCCCGCATTGCAGGCAGATGGTTTACCATCTGAGCCACCAGGGAAGCCAAAACCTTAATATAAATGAATTTGCACCCCCCAAAAATCTTTAAGAGATTGGAGGAATCCCAAGATGGAATGTAGAATATGATAAAAGAATATTACAAATACATGAAACAACTTAAAAATACTGCTGACCTAGGACATTTTTGAAAACAAGTGGAGTTTATGAGACTAAAGTATTGCTGTCCTCTAGTTAATAAAGTTATCTCCTACAAGTGATTAACAATTTTGTAACTGCTGTATATGTATATTGACAGTGAGTAGGTCAGTGGAGTGTACTTGGTTGAATCCGGGTTTCTTGCTGTTGGAGTGGTAGTTTGCAGATAAGCAAAGGAGGAGGATAGAATGATCCATTTGGTAATTAGAGTTGGATTTGTAAAAAAAAAAATAAATAAATAAATAACAGAAACTTCAATTAAATAGAGTTGGGAAACCAGAAGGGGGAGTTCTGATGCCTTGTGACGATGGCAGAGTCCAACAGGAGAAGTCATTTTTTCCTTGTGAGGACTCAGCCAATAAAAAGTCATAATCTCTTCGTCTACTAGAGCCCTCCCGACTTCCTTTTTCTCTCTATAAAATGGTACACAAATACATTTCTTTACGCTGTTGAAGACCTAGAATCAATGACATACCAATAGCTACGTGCTAGCACTCACTTCTTGGTTTCTAACATTGTCAATAAAGGGAACCAGACTCCTTGGAGAATGAGTGATTCTAGGACTGGGGTAGAAAATATACATGATGAACCTGGAGCATCTTGTAATGCCAGAAACAGAAACTGTTTGAAACACACACACACACACACAGACACACACGTGCACACAGATGAGGTCTATCAAAAGGAACCAGGAGCCAACTGTTAAGCTCCTAATGGCTAAACCTAGAACAATTTAAACAACAAAATAAAGTAGTATTAGATTATAACTCAGTGTAAAAAATGAATATTCATGAGTTCATATGATATAAATAAGTGGACAAATGAATAAATAAATAAATTGGGAGAATAGACAAATCTCCTGTAAGGAAGAATTCCAAATAATATGTGTAGATATTGTGCCCTCAAGGAGGTGAGGCATAACTCTCCACTCCTTCCATGAGGGCTGCACATAGTGGCTTCCTTCCAAAGAAGACTGTAGGATGGTGAAGAGAGGGACAGCAACCTTTCAATGCAGAAACACGAGAAACATTGCCTTCACCAGGTGCTTAAGACCAATATTAACAGAGATAATTCATGTATCTTCGATAAGGTCTGATGAAAATGGTACTTTACTTCTCTGATCCTCCTCTTCAAACTCCATAACCCTAGTATAACCATGAGGAAAAAACATCAGACCAATTCTTATTCAGAGACATTCTTCAAAATAACTAACCAGTGCTCCTCAAGCTGTCAAGGTCATCAAAGACAAGAAATGAACATCTGAGAAACTACCACAGTCATGAGGAGCCTCAGGGTACACGATGAGTAAACGTAGGGTGGTGTCCTAGATAGAATCCTGGAACACAAAAAGAATACTAGGCAAACATTAATCTGAATAAATTATGGATTTTAGTTCACAATAACATGAATATTGGCTTCTTAATTGTAACAGAAGTACTATATTAATGTAAGATATTACTAATAAGGGGAAATGGTTACAGAAATATGGGAACTCTCTCTTTGATCCTTACAATTTTCTATAAATCAAAAGCTGTGCTAAGGTAAACCACATATTTAAAAATAATTTAATTTTCAACTCTTCAGTAAAACAATACCAAACAAAATATTATTGTCCCTTTCAATATGGGTCAGGAATTCTGTAATTCAATTCATTGTAATAACAAACTATGCAATGCATATTAATGCAAAAAGAGAACAGTGTACGTGCAGTTCACCTCTCTAATTCAAACTAATTCTTAAATCCCAAAGGGATTAAAACCAGAAGATACTGTCTGAATGGTAATGCAGAGGAATGTGGAAACATCTGGATGGTCATTTTCTGTCTTTTTAGAGTCGATCTCTAAAAATGAATGTCTGAAGATTTCAAAGCAAAATAGTGTTAAAACATTCTGAATACAAAAACATAATTAATACATTAAAATGGAAGGGTTCTAGTTCTGATAGAAAAGCATACCAATGACAATACTTGTTATTAAAACCTAATCTTTAATGATTAAAAAAACACCTTTGTAATTCAGGCCTGTAAGCTATTTCTTTCATTAGTGAAATCCTTTGAATGCCCTAAATAATTGAGTGTTCAGAAGCCAGCAACTCAAATTGAAGTTAGAAGTGTTGTTTATACAGGTGGTTTGCCTACTGGGAGTCAAAATTCTTACTTCTGTTGTCCTTATCAATTATTCTGAGACTTTGTTTGGTGTTTGCCAGTTTTTACAGCAACCGGAGTCTCTTTTTAAAAATTGCTGACATAACATATATTAAATTATCCTGAGTAACATTCTGTTTCCAAATTTAAAAAATCAAGAGTGGAGGAAAATGCTTGGATGATTAAATATTAAGTCAGTTTTATGATTCTCTCAGATTTAAATATTTAAAATGTATCAATAAGAAATGAAGACGTTAGAAGTATGAGGTTCACCTGAAACAATTAAAATTATTGTCAATATTGTCAGTTATGAGCTCAAGAGCTTAGAATCGATCAATCCAGACATTAAAAAAAGAAAAAAAAAAAATTAAGTGCTGGATATGAGAAGTAACTGGGCTTCCCAGGTGGCTCAGTGGTAAAGAATCTGCCTGCCAAGCAGGAGATTCTGGTTGGATCCCCGAGCTGGGAAGATCCTCTGGAGAGAAGGAAATGGCAACCCACTCCAGTATTCTTGCCTGGGAAATCCCATGGACAGAGGATCCTGGTGGGTATCAGGGTATCACAGTCCGTGGCATCACAAAGAGTCAGACATGACTAAGCGAATAAACAGCAGCAGCAGCAGGAGAAGTGGTCATAACTTCTACGTACTGATGGTCAGATTGACCTTCAGGAGTGTCAACTTCCATCTCAGTTACCCACGTCTCTGGTGGGGGACCTTCTACCTTCCTCTGCTACTTATACAAAAGAAAGAAGGTGAACTTCAGCAACAAACTTTCAGAATTACCACATAGAAGACAAGAAGGCAGGGGAAATTCAACCATCTCTGGATGCTCCAGCCAAGCATGCACACCTCTGCCAGAAGAGAGGGAGGGGAACTAGGTCCAAGAGCTTCCAAGGTAGGTGAGCCATAGGACTCATGATTAATTTTTTTTTAAATTGAGAGCCCTAAATCCTGTGTCTCATTCTGATCAACCTCTGTGATAATAACACTAAGTACACAGGATTTTCCCAAGAGGAAAACGTTTATAGGATTTATTTTGGAAGCTGGAGGCTTCAGACTGCTTTCTCATTGGGTTGGCAGCTGAGTTGGTCTGAAGAGAATAGTAAAAGTTCAGAGTTGCATCAGTACAAAAGAGGAGTGAACCAAGATCACAAAGCAGAGGAGGAGCTTTCGGTCATCTCATTCTTATTCGGAAACCACACTCACTGAGCAAGTTAGTGGATACAGCATAGCTCCCCCAAAGGAAGAGCAGCAGGGAGAGAATGTTCTGGTCTGAGGATTCGAGTGCCTGGTCCCCTCATTGTAAATTAATAAATCAGGGTTTTGACTTTTAAGATCAGTCTCTCGAGCTTATTTAATATCACTAGGCCCTTTAGAAATAGACAACTAGGTTTCAAAATCTGGAAGGGCTGAGGGCCAGACTTGGAGCCAGGCAAATCTACCCAAGTAATGAGACTCTAAGAGGTCTGTTGGAAGGCAGCCCGTGGGCATGCCCCAGCAACACTCCTTCGGTTTGGGCCAAGTCTGATCATTTTTCCAAGGTGAACTCTGCAATGGGCACTTTGTAATAACAGAAAATTAAAATAATACCATTCATTTGTGCAGCTTGCTGTGGTTTAAAAGGTGTTTTCATACAGATGCTCACATTCAATGAAGCAAGTTTTTCAGCATATTTATTGTTCCACTCATTTTACAGATGAAGAAAATAAAACTCAGATGGGTATCAATGCCCTTACATTTCCTCCCATGTTAGAATTTTTTCCTTCAAAAATAGTACACTTTGGAAGGAAGTGTGAGCAGAAGGTGTTCCTGATGTTAGGACTGTTCTGTTTATTGACAGGGATGCTGATTACACAGGTGTGTTCAATAGGTGAAAATTCATCAATATATATACTTGTGAAATGTACATTCTTATTAGGCAATTATACTTTAAAAGAGCTAATGTTTAAATAAAATGGCTACAAGAGAAAACCACTAATGCTTCTATTGTTGTTTTATCTAACTTTTAAAAAAAGTTCTTGAGCTTAGGATTGTCAATAAGCTTGCCAGCAAACTTTTAGCAAAATTTGATCTGATATAGTAATTAATCCCTTTCTTCTAAGTAACTTTAAATTTTTATATACAATGGCTCCACAAAATTACAAACTCTTGGCTATTTAAAACCACTAGACTTTTCAGGTATGACCTAAATCAAATTGCTTACAATTATACAGTGGAAGTGACGAATAGATTCAGGGATTAGATCTGATAGACAGAGTGCCTGAAGAACTATAGACAGTGGTTTGTGACATTGTACAGAGGCAGTGATCAAGTCCATCCCCAAGAAAAAGAAATGCAAAAAGGCAAAATGGTTGTCTGAGGAGGTCTTACAAATAGCTAAGAAAAGAAGAGAAACAAAAGGCAAAGGAGAAAAGGAAAGCTATACCCATACCCATCTGAATGCAGAGTTCCAAAGAATAGCAAGAAGAGATAAGAAAGGCTTCCTCAGTGATCAATGTAAACAAATAGAGGAAAACAATAATATGGGAATGACTATAGATACGATGGCACCCCACTCCAGTACTCTTGCCTGGAAAATCCCATGGATGGAGGAGCCTGGTAGGCTGCAGTCCATGGGGTCGCTAGGAGTCGGACACAACTGAGCAACTTCACTTTCACCTTTCACTTTCATGCATTGGAGAAGGAAATGGCAGCCCACTCCAGTGTTCTTGCCTGGAGAATCCCAGGGATGGCGGAGCCTGGTGGGCTGCCATCTATGGGGTCGCACAGAGTCGGACACGACTGAAGCAACTTAGAAGCAGCAGCAGAGATACCAGACCACCCGATCTGCCTCTTGAGAAACCTGTATGCAGGTCAGGAAGCAACAGTTAGAACTGGACATGGAACAACAGACTGGTTTCAAATAGGAAAAGGAGTACGTTAAGGCTGTATATTGTCACCCTGCTTATTTAACTTATAAGCAGAGTACATCATGAGAAACACTGGGCTGGAAGAAGCACAAGCTGGAATCAAGATTGCTGGGAGAAATATCCATAACCTCAGATATGCAGATGGAATCACCTTTGTGGCAGAAAGTGAAGAGGAACTAAAAAGCCTGTTGATGAAAGTGAAAGAGGAGAGTGAAAAACTTGGCTTAAAGCTCAACGTTCAGAAAACGAAGATCATGGCATCTGGTCCCAACACTTCATGGCAAATAGATGGGAAAACATTGGAAACAGTGTCAGACTGTATTTTTGGGGGCTCCAAATTCACTGCAGATGGTGATTGCAGCCATGAAATTAAAAGACGCTTACTCCTTGGAAGGAAAGTTATGACCAATCTAGACAGCATATTGAAAAGCAGAGACATTACTTTGCCAACAAGGGTCTGTCTAGTCAAGGCTGTGGTTTTTCCTGTGGTCATGTATGGATGTGAGAGTTGGACTGTGAAGAAGGCTGAGCGCCAAAGAATTGATGCTTTTGAACTGTGGTGTTGGAGAAGACTCTTGAGAGTCCCTTGGACTGCAAGGATATCCAACCAGTCCATTCTGAAGGAAATCAGTCCTGGGTGTTCTTTGGAAGGACTGATGCTAAAGCGGAAACTCCAATACTTTGGCCACCTCATGTGGAGAGTTGACTCATTGGAAAAGATTCTGATGCTGGGAGGGACTGGGGGGCAGGAGGAGAAGGGGATGACAGAGGATGAGATGGCTGGATGGCATCACTGACTCGATGAATGTGAGTTTGAGTGAACTCCAGGAGTTGGTAATGGATACGGAGGCCTGGCACGCTGCAGTTCATGGGGTCACAAAGAGTCAGACACAACTGAGTGACTGAAATGAACTGAGAGATCTCTTCAAGATAATTAGAGATACCAAGGGAAAATTTTAGGCAAAGATGGGCACAGTAAAGGACAGAAACAGTATGGACCTAACAGAAGCAGAAGATATTAAGAAAAGGTGGCAATGAAACACAGAAAAACTATACAGAAAAAGATCTGCATGACTCAGATAACCACCATGGTGTGATCACTCACCTAGAGCCAGATCCTGGAGTCCAAAGTCAAGTGGGCCTTAGAAAGCATCACTGCAAATAAAGCTACTGGAGATGATGGAATTCCAGTTGAGCTATTTCAAGTCCTAAGAGATGATCCTTTGAAAGTGCTGCACTCAATATGCCAGCAAATTTGGAAAACTCAGCAGTGGCCACAGGACTGGAAAAGGTCAGTTTTCATTCCAATCCCAGAGAAAGGCAATGCTAAAGAATGCTCAAACTACCACATAATTGCACTCATCTCAAACGCTAGAAAAGTAATGCTCAAAATTCTCCAAGCCAAGCTCCAGCAATATGTGAACCGTGAACTTCCAGATGTTCAAGCTGGTTTTAGAAAAGGCAGAGGAACCAGAGATCAAATTGCCAACATCCATTGGATCATAGAAAAAGCAAGAGAGTTCCAGAAAAAAATCTACTTCTGCTTTACCAACCATGCTAAAACCTTTGACTGTGTGAATCACAACAATCCTTGGAAATTTTTTAAAGAGATGGAAATACCAGAACACCTTACCTGCCTCCTGAGAAATCTGTAGGTCAAGAAGAAACAGAACCAGACATGGAACAAGAAACTGGTTCCAAATTGGGAAAGAAGTACATCAAGGCTGTATATTGTCACTGTGCTTATTTAACTTATATGTAGAGTACATCATGCGAAATGCTGGGCTGGATGAAGCACAGACTGGAATCAATATTGTTGGGAGAAATATCAATAACCTCAGATATGCAGATGACACTGCCCTTATGGCAGAAAGTAAAGAAAAACTAAAGAGCCTCTTGATGAACATGAAAGAGGAGAGTGAAAAAGTTGGCTTAAAACTGAACATTCAAAAATCAAAGATCATGGCGTCTGGGCCCATCACTTCATGGCAAATAGATGGGGAAACAATGGACACAGTGAGAGACTTTATTTTCTTGGGCTCCAAAATCACTGCAGATGGTGACTGCAGCCATGAAATTAAAAGACACTTGCTCCTTGGAAGAAAAGCAATGACCAACCTAGACAGCACATTAATAAGCAGAGACATTACTTTGCCAACAAATGTCCTTCTAGACAAAATTATTTTTTTTCCAGGAGTCATGTATGGATGTGAGAGTTGGACCATAAAGGAAGCTCAGAACTGAAGAATTGATGCTTTTGAACTGTGGTGTTGGAGAAGACTCTTGAGAGTCCCTTGGACAGCAAGGAGATCCAACCAGTCAATCCTAAAGGAAATCAGCTCTGAGTATTCATTGGAAGGACTGATGCTGAAGCTGAAGCTCCAATACTATGGCCACCTGATGTGAGGAGCTGACTCATTTGAAAAGATCCTGATGCTGGGAAAGACTGAAGGCAGGAGAAGTGGATGACAGGGGATGAGACGGTTGGATGGCATCACTTACTTGATGGGCATGAGTTTGAGCAAGCTCTGGGAGTTGGTGAAGGACAGGGAAGCCTGGCATGCTGCAGTCCACAGGGTCACAAAGAGTTGGACACAACTGAGTGACTGAACTGAACTGAACTGAATGAAGAGTAGGAGAAATGAATGTGGCTCTATACCTACTAGTACGTATTTGAAGAAACTGATAAAACTTACGAATAAATAGGCTCATAAATTGCATTAAAGTTCTTAAGAATCCATTGAACTTCGCAAACTGCACCTAGAATTGATAAATTAATTATTCACAGTTGTTTTTCCAAGACTCTGATGACCTTGCAGATTAAGGTTTGTGCAGGGATGGGTAGGGAAATGAGGGAATTGAGATGAAGCAGCTAACTGAATGCATATGTTACTGAATTAGACTAGAGGGAAAGTACATATGGAATAGGATAGGAAGGTCAATTCATATGCCCACTTCCTATGTCTGAGGTAACTCACAGAGGAGAATTATAAATCCTCTCACTGTTTCCACTTCATTTGTAGACTAGTCTGGAAACACCCAACACAGAGAGGTGATCTGGCCTCAGATATTGGAAACTATAAACATATCTGCTGGGTCTTTTTAAAGTAACCAATGAATACCAGACTCTGGAGAAAGTATGGCTCCATCCAGAAGTTGGAGGCTGGTCCACACTGACATGCAAAGTCTCACTAAATATGCTTGAAAAAGTAGTCTTAAATTTAAGTAAATACATAATTTTCTTAAAAAAAATCAGAGAGCAGGACTGTCTGAGGAAGTGACATTTTGGATATCACTGGAAATGAGCAGGACTCAGCACTTGAATAAAAAGGGAACCACATTTCACTCTTATAAGTAGGAGGTGAAGATGACCCCAGAGCACACTCCTCTTCTAAAGAGGGTAAATCTCTGATAAGAAAAAAATAAGTTTTTAATAAGGCAACCTATAAAAACAACCTCTTTTAAAAAGTCTAACTCTTTGGATACTTTCTCTTGTATTGACAGTGCTACAAAGCAAATTGTAAAAACTTTTGCCTCTCTCTCATCTTGCGTTTGGAGGAAAGATTCTCTCTTAGTCTCAGGTGGCTTTGCAGCCACCATACAAACCCCAGACAAAGCTCCCCATAAGAGTCTCTAGGAAAGGAAAATAATTCCTCCAGCTTGGTGACAATTCTATGCTTCAAGGAAACAATACCATCAGAAGCTAATAAAATAAACACTGTGACCTTTCAAGAAAGCCACCTGTAAAAGCCCATGGATTCACTTAGTGTTTGATCCTAGGTCTCTGATTGTCTATTTTTTTAGACAAGGAGTATCCTAACATTCACAGTAGGAAATTTGTCCTGAGTTTTACAAGGCAGACATAAAATGCATGTGTGTGTGTGTGTGTGTGTGTGTGTGTCTTTATCTGGTAACCCCAAATGATTCAAGTCAAGACACATCCCTCTTCCTCTTCTATTTTAATAGTATGAAAACAGTAGAAATGCATAAGGAAGCATCTTACAGAGCACTAGTTTCTGAGCCAGGAAGCCAGCAGTCAATACTCAAACCATCAGACCCTACTCTGAGCAATGAGTTACACCAATTAGTAAAGATAAAGCCCCTTGTATTAGTACTTGGACACAAAATTGTGGAAAATAAATATAGTTGGTAAAGCTATGTTACCTATTATTTTTTATGCCAGTGATACCTACCAAAAGAAAACAGTCCTGAGGAAAAGGAATATAACAAATGCATTCAAGGCATAACTAGCAACAGAGTAAGGAGCATCTTCCCAGGTGGTGCTAGTGGTAAAGAATCCACCTGCCGATGCAGGAGACGTAAGAAACATGGGTTTGATCCCTGGGTTGGGAAGATTCCCTAGAAGAGGGCAAGGCAACCCACTCTGGTATTCTTGCCTGGAAAATCCCATGGAGAGAGGACCTTGGTGGGCTACCGTCCATGGGGTCACAAAGAGTTGGACATGACTGAAGTGACTTAGCACACCTGCATAGCAGAACTAAGAGTAGAGTGGGGAATCCTAAAATAGAGAGGAAAAGCTTCTAGGCTGACCACTTAAGAAGGATGAAAAAGTACTCTGAGTTACCTGGATTTACATTTGTTTGGTTATTTTACATACCCTTTCCCCAATTCTTTAGCTGAATATGATCTTCATCATTGCAAATAACCTGTGGAGAGTATTTCATTATTCATTTGTCTTCATTACAGTGTTAAGACTGGAAAAGATAGAATGATTGATTCTTCTTTTATGCATAATATATTCAGAATTGAAGACTGTCTATGGGGTTGCACAGAGTTGGACATGAGTGAAGTAACTTAGCAGCAGCATCAGCAGCAAACACAAATTTGCTTGCATGCTCTGTACGCCTGTATACTCTGTGTATCAGAAGTTTCTTAAAAGAGCATTGTAGGTAGTATGGTTATTTCATCAAGATGCCTACTTTATTTCCCCATTTATTAAATTTGAGCTGGGTTTCTTTTGCTAACTTTTGAGAAAGAAGCTATGGGGTGTTAATTCCTAGTCGATACCTCAAGAAAACTTGCATGCTTCCACTCATTCTTTTATGTCCCTACCATAATTATGTGGACAGGCCTAGGGTCATCTGATTAAGGACAAGAGGCCGATGGCCCAATCTTTCCTGCTGGACCAGCCAACAGCCAGCCATAAGAGATCTGTAATAAAGATCATTTTAGACCAACCAGCCTACAAGTTGATTTCAGATACACAAACAAGCCCAGGCAAGATCAGTGCAACTGCCCAATTGACTCATAGACTCAGGATCAATAATAAGTCCTTTTTGTTTTAAGCTGCAGAATTTTGTGTTTATTTCTTAAACTGTAAGAAGTGATTGATACAGAAATTGGTATGTAGAAGTGGGTGCTATGGACTTAAAATGTAAGACTCTGGTTTAAGAGCAAAGCAGGGAGCAGAAAATGGAAACACAGTGAGCAATTTCATGTAGGTTGGAAGACTGGTGGGAGACCACTATTTGAGGCTAGAAAAGCAGAGCCTCATGTTATAAACTAACAAAATATTTGACAAGGCTACTCTGATGCTGGGAGGGATTGGGGGCAGGAGGAGAAGGGGACGACAGAGGATGAGATGGCTGGATGGCATCACTGACTCGATGGACGTGAGTCTCAGTGAACTCTGGGAGTTGGTGATGGACAGGGAGGCCTGGCGTACTGCAATTCATGGGGTTGCAAAGAGTCGGACACGACTGAGTGATCTGATCTGATCTGATACCGAAACACATACTGATAGATATGTTCCTAATAAACTGATAGACGTTGACAAAAATAATTTTCAGACAAAGTGTTGAAAAAGTGTTTGTTGACTCCTTTTAGCAGCATACCATCAGGTAGTACAAGAATGATAAGAATTAGAGCAGAGGTCAGCAAACTTCTGTAAAGATAGTAACTTTGTGACTATTCAGTCTCTCTCAACTATTCTATTCTGCTGTTGCAGTGCAAAAACAGAGCTAATATGTAAATAAATGAGTGTGGCTGTGCTGCAAAAAACCCTATTTGTGGACACTGAAATGTGAATATAACAAAATATGCATGTATCACAAAGTGTTATCCTTCCTTTGATTGTTTTTAACCATAAAAAAAAAAAAAGAAAATATAACAGTCTTAGCTCAGAGTTCATACAAAAATAGGAGTTTGGCTAAATATACAAGCTAGAGAAAGATCTGATTAGTTTTCAAGAAAAATTTAGAAGGATCTAAAAAACAAATAAAAATAAAATTGCTTCTTATATTCTGTCTTCCCTACTAGCATGGACTCCAACATAAAACAAGTTCTGAGAACAAGATCAAATCGGGTGTATTATTATAAAACCCTTTATTAAGACTTAACTCAGGGCCAAGGCATCCCTCTCAGCTAGATAAAAGGGTTTCTAAGAAACTTAAGATTCTTGTCCCGTAGCCTTCTGACATGGCCAAGGCTGCCATGAGTAAATCCAGAGGGCAAGACCTGTCTCCTAAATAATTGTGGATTTGGCTAGTAAAATGAATTTGAGTCTGATTCACAGGGAGCCTACAGCGTTCTCAAGCTGTATTTTCAAAACAGCTTCATTTTCTTGAATCCAGTTAGCAGATGAATAAACCTAGCGGAAGAGAGAAACAGGGCACCCCAACCAATATCCAGCAAACTTTTAGAAACAGAGTTACCAAGGTGACTGACAGCAAGCCACAGAGGAGAAAGGAGCTGGTCCTACACTGGAACGATTACCTTGCTGATCTGTATACTCATGAGCAATAACACATAATTCCTTTTTAGGCCTCTAAAATTGCAAGATGATTTCTGTATAGTCATAGGTAGCTGATACAGAACATTCCATTATTCATCTGTTTCTCTTAGCATTTTGGTGGGGAGGAGCAGGGCTTACATGGAAATAAGCAAACAATTGAAGTAGTTTTATGGATAATATGTTTAGAATTAAAAAAAATAATAGTGAGCAATAATGAGATTTGCATATTCTGTGTATAATAAAAAATATATTTAGTTTCTTAAAATGAAAAAATAACTTAGCTTTTACTATGTGTTTGTGTATATTTGACTGGATTTTTTTAAGTCTAGTATAGTTGCGTGAAGAAATCCCATCAACAAAACCAGACCAAGTGTTTAGTGTTCAGTTTCTAGGTCATGAAACTTGCATTCATATGAAAAAAAATAATCTATATACTGATTTTCATTACTGAATTATAGGTCTTCAAATGCCTTTGAATTTTAACATTCATTTGTTTTGCTGAATTTTAACTTTAACATACGAAGGCAAAACAATGAAACAAACAAACAAACAAAAGAGAGAAAGAAAGCTACCAAATCCAACTATTTTATATTTAAGAGTAAGTAAATCATGCACTGAAAGAAAGGTTATTTCTCTGAGGAGGGTAAACCTACTGTGCAATGTGTGTGATTTCAGCAGCTGTGGAGGGCTAGAGCTCACCCAGTTTTCACACATATTGTAAAAAGCAACATTTTCAAACACTCTAAATGTTGTAGCTAAGATCTGTGACAAGAAAATCAGGGGTGACTCAACAGCAGGTCAATTAAACCATCCCTAATTGAAGCTGAGTCCATTTTTAGGCTTATTATCATCGCTGATAGGGGAGAAAGAGGAAAGCTTACATTCCACTTGCCCATAAAATACCCAGGACAAGAATGTCCTTGTCTCTACCTGTGGGTCCCTGAAAATCACTGTCAGTACCTGAAGAGTGATTGGAACATTTTTAGATATTTCTTGTGGGATTCCTTAAAAATTTAAACTGTTTCTCTAAGTTACGTAGAACCAATTTAAAGGAAAAAGAATTTGTTTTAAATGATCAAACTGGAAAGAATGACTAGAAAACCCCTCTGGTCATTTTTTTTTCCCCCTGTGTTCTCCTAACCATCATTTACGGGCCACTTGAGAGATGAAAGAAAGGATGTTAAAGGCCCTGGAGATATTGTAGCTGCATTAGCAAAGAACCAGAACACATGTAAAAAGCTTGTAAAGCATTTGGCACCACAAATCTGACATATAAACTGGGCTACAATTATCTTCATTTCCTCTTGTCTCTGACTCAACTCTTGGTCTCTTATTCTGATGATAGAAGTGATGACCTGAAGGAAAATTAGAAAGCATTCTAACATGGAAGTTTCCCGCATTTCGGAATAATTGTACTAGGTGATATTTTTAAATGGAAAGAAAAGCTTACTGTGTCTTCATTGGCATTACTGAATGTAATGTTTTATTATGGCTTCTAAATTACCTCATCCATGACTATGATCTTACACATTTCTATGTAATCCATCCTGCAACACGGAGAATAACCAGCAATAAAGATGAAGATATATTGTGTAAAGGCATATTCGACTTTGTAATTTTAAGAAATGTGGAAGAATTGGCTGAAATTTCTCAGGGAGATAGTGAAGGACAGGGAAGCCTGGCGTGTTGCAGTCCATGGGGTCACAAAGAGTCAGAAACGACATAGCGATTGAACAACAACAACACGCAATGTTAAGGACTTGTAGAAAATCTGTTTCTTGATTCATGCCTTATGCAAATGCAATTTAATTGGTTAGTATTAACATCAAATATGTCCTGGTTTACCCAGTGTCTATCATCATTAAATAGCCTTATTGAAAAAAAAATTTTTATGTGAAACCATGAGGAAAAATTAAAAACAAAAAGAGAAACTATGATTGATTTTGTTATATTCAAAAGTCCACTGGGATTCCCTGGTAGTCTGGGGTTAGAATTTGGAGCTTCCACTGAGGAGGACATGTGTTACATCCCTGGTTGGGGAACTAAAATCCTGAAGCTCTGCTAAAAATATTTAAAAAGTACACTACAGTTCACTTTCCTCCAATGTTATTTGTATAGGTGCTTGAATATCAGTCAAGTCAATTCTGGGATATTGAGTACATCAGTTTCTATAAATGTATAGATTTCTATTATTATTCAGTTGTGTGTGTGAAAACTAAACAACAATCATTCATTGGAGACTCTTCTGTAACCAGTAAAGTATTATACTATAAATGAAGTGATTGCCAGATTTAATATATTTCATATTAATACATCAAAATAATTGAGTTGCATTTTTCTACAATTATATTTGGGAAATTACTTCTTTCACTCCTCACAAATCTCTTAAGTTGCTGAGTGTTCTTATAATCACTTTTTAAAAAAAAATAAAGTACCATTCGTGGAGACACACAAGCCTAAGATGGCTCATACTGTTGTTAATTTCTAAATATTTATACCTATTTTTATTTACATAAATATATTAAAATATCTTGTCATTGTTTAGTCACTAAGTCTTGTATCTGAATATATCTATGTAAGTCTATATTAAATACATACATATTTGATACATATTTAGATATTTGTAGTGCTCAGCTGAAGAAATCATAATAAAGGAATAAAATAAATTCACTACAGAAGTAGTAATTATTTTCAATAGTTAACTGAATTTTGAAACTGAATATTGTAAACAAGCTTTTAATAAACATTTTAAATGGCACTGCAGCACAAAGATGGTGGAGTTTACAAATATAAATGGCTGTTTATGGTTTGAGAAAAAATTTATAATTATAACACCTAGATTTTAAAGCTGTCATATCCCAAACATATTAGAAGAAAATTAAAACAAGGCACACTAAAAATATGCATTATATTTCAAAAATGGGCTCTAGAGATGACAATGGTTTAAGCCAAAGATAGAGGTCAAAACATAAATACATTAATTAATACAACCTAAGAATAGGAAGAAGCACAAGCTGGAATCAAGATTGCCAGGAGAAATATCAATAACCTCAGATATGCAGATGATACCACCTTTATGGCAGAAAGTGAAGAGGAACTAAAAAGCCTCTTGACAAAAGTGAAAGAGGAGAGTGAAAAAATTGGCTTAAAGCTCAACATTCAGAAAATGAAGATCATGGCATCTGGTCCCATCACTTCATGGGAAATAGATGGGGAAACAGTGGAAACAGTGTCAGACTTTATTTTTTAGGCTCCAAAATCACTGCAGATGGTGATTGCAGCCATAAAATTAAAAGATGCTTACTCCTTGGAAGAAAAGTTATGACCAACCTAGATAGCATATAGAAAAGCAGAGACATTACTTTGTCAAGAAAGGTCCGTCTAGTCAAGGCTATGGTTTTTCCAGTGGTCATGTATGGATGTGAGAGTTGGACTGTGAAGAAAGCTGAGCGCTGAAGAATTGATGCTTTTGAACTGTTGTGTTGGAGAAGACTCTTGAGAGTCCCTTGGACTGCAAGAAGATCCAACCAGTTTATCCTAAAAGAGATCAGTCCTGGGTGTTCATTGGAAGGACTGATGCTGAAGCTGAAACTCCAGTACTTTGGCCACCTCATGTGAAGAGTTGGCTCATTGGAAAAGACCCTGATGCTGGAAGGGATTGCGGGCAGGAGAACAAGGGGACAAAAGAGGATGAGATAGCTGGATGGCATCGCCAACTCGATGGACATGAGTTTGGGTGAACTCCGGGGGTTGGTGATGGACAGGGAGACCTGGCGTGCTGCTATTCATGGGGTCGCAAAGCGTCGGACATGACTGAGCGACTGAACTGAACTGAACTGAAGAATAGGAAAAATGCCATTAATAACTTAATGCATTATTCTACAGGATTTAATTATTAAATTTATAATAAATAAAAACATCTAAAATTTTACTTCTTAGCTCTTCTTTTTGAAGTAATGAATAGCAGTTGTAGTTTGACCTTGAAATACATAGTATTGTTAAAAGATTTAGTGAGTATGGTCAGAGTATTATAAAGTAGAATGTTGTGGAAATTAAATTTAGAGAAGACTGTTGAAATGAAAAATAACTTTGGTATTCTGGGAAGTAGGCAGACATAATGGAAAATGCAACATTTTAGTTAAGAAAAGGGAATTCCAGAAATAAAGGAGAGGGAAAGTTGGACTTATTTGAAGATAGTGTAAAACTGATCTTAGGGACAAAAGGTTAGCAAAACTAATATGAGTCACTGTGATGTTTTTATCACTAAAATAGAATTTAAAAGCTTATTTTAAATTATCCTCCAAAGTGAATGTTACTTATTAATTAGGGGTCATTATTTTGAAAATCTAGTAAGAGTTACAATCTCTTCCCTAAAATACTTACATCAACACATCATTCAGCTAATAACTTCTGGAAAGTTCTAGTGAAGTTGCTCAGTCGTGTCCGACTCTTTGTGACCCCATGGACAGTAGCCTGCATCAGGCTCCTCCATCCATGGGATTTCTAGGCAAGCGTACTGGAGTGGGTTGCCATTTCCTTCTCCTGGGAATCTTCCCGACCCAGGGATCAAACCCAGGTCTCCCACATTGTAGACAGACGCTTTACTGTCTGAGCCAACAGGGCCCAGGAGAGGAAAGCTCTAGGCCCAAATTAAAAATTCCTGCTTTTTGCCTTCAAGCAATTAACATTCACTGGAGAGTAAGATGGCTTGTCTTCCCACTAAGCAAATTAGTTCTCTGTCCTGGCACTGAAAACTGAGAAACAAAGAATGCCATTACAGACTTTTTAAAACATACAAAAAAAAATTATTTTTAATTAAACAATTGGTATGAATACTAATTCTACTCCTGAATACAGTTTTGGAACATATAATATTTAAGGTGAAATTTTAAAACCAAACATTGGCAGACATTCAACTTTAAAATTACTAATTCTCTGTTTTAGAAAGTTGTTTTCTTTTGAATACTAACTTCTGGCGCCCTTGCATTGCTTTTAGAATATTACTGTTTTCTTTCTGACCAAACTAAAGGCTTGGAAACCAGAAACTCTATATTAGTTGCTGTAACCCCAGCGACTGAACTGTGCAGTGTTTGCTTCCCCAAACCTAGGCATGGTTGCATGCACCTCCTACGACTGCTTTACCTCTGACCCCATCAGGGAGGTGTATTACCATGATTCTCACAAACTTCACCCCTTAGGCACCAAGAGCTCAGGCTTCAGAGGACAGCCATCCTTCTTCATACTGCTGCTTATTTTCGACAGTGGCTTCCATTAACTAGTGACAGAAAGATAACAGCCTTCATGCTTTTAAAGTCCATCAGGACCCACCTTCCCGGAGTCCACTTTCTAATCTCCAAGTTGTTTCCAGAGCATCTCATCATTACAGAGCAAGTTAGATCAACATTGAGTGCACATTTGATTGCAGTCTTTGATAGATGAATGGCCCCTCTGATAACAAAACTATTAGAGGAAAAAGTCCTGTTACTTTCAGATCAGATCAGATCGGTCACTCAGTCGCGTCTGACTCTTTGCAACCCCATGAATCACAGCACGCCAGGCCTCCCTGTCCATCATCAACTCCCGGAGTTCACTCAGACTCACGTCCATCCAGTCAGTGATGCCATCCAGCCATCTCATCCTCTGTTGTCCCCTTCTCCTCCTGTCCCCATTCCCTCCCAGCATCAGAGTCTTTTCCAATGAGTCAACTCTTCGCAGGAGGTGGCCAAAGTACTGGAGTTTCAGCTTTAGCATCATTCCTTCCAAAGATATCCCAGGGCTGATCTCCTTCAGAATGGACTGGTTGGATCTCCTTGCAGTCCAAGGGACTCTCAAGAGTCTTCTCCAACACCACAGTTCAAAAGCATCAATTCTTCGGCACTCAGCCTTCTTCACAGTCCAACTCTCACATCCATACATGACCACAGGAAAAACCATAGCCTTGACTAGACGAACCTTTGTTGGCAAAGTAATGTCTCTGCTTTTGAATATGCTATCTAGGTTGGTCATAACTTTCCTTCCAAGGAGTGTCTTTTAATTTCATGGCTGCAGTCACTATCTGCAGTGATTTTGGAGCCCATAAAAATAAAGCCTGACACTGTTTCCACTGTTTCCCCATCTATTTCCCATGAATTGGTGGGACGGGATGCCATGATCTTCGTTTTCTAAATGTTGAGCTTTAAGCCAGCTTTTTCACTCTCCACTCTCACTTTCATCAAGAGGCTTTTGAGTTCCTCTTCACTTTCTGCCATAAGGGTGGTGTCATCTGCATATCTGAGGTTATTGATATTTCTCCCGGCAATCTTGATTCCAGTTTGTGTTTCTTCCAGTCCAGCATTTCTCATGATGTACTCTGCATATAAGTTAAATAAACAGGGTGACAATATACAGCCTTGATGAACTCCTTTTCCTATTTGGAACCAGTCTGTTGTTCCATGTCCAGTTCTAACTGTTGCTTCCTGACCTGCATACAAATTTCTCAAGAGGCAGATCAGGTGGTCTGGTATTCCCATCTCTTCAGAATTTTCCACAGTTTATTGTGATCCACACAGTCAAAGGCTTTGGCATAGTCAATAAGAAGAAATAGATGTTTTTCTGGAACTCTCTTGCTTTTTCTATGATCCAGCTGATGTTGGCAATTTGATCTCTGGTTCCTCTGCCTTTTCTAAAACCAGCTTGAACATCAGGAAGTTCACAGTTCACATATTGCTGAAGCCTGGCTTGGAGAATTTTGAGCATTACTTTACTAGCGTGTGAGATGAGTGCAATTGTGTGGTATTTTTAGCATTCTTTGGCATTGCCTTTTTTGGGATTGGAATGAAAACTGACCTTTTCCAGTCCTGTGGCCACTGCTGAGTTTTCCAAATGTGCTGGCATATTGAGTGCAGCACTTTCACAGCATCATCTTTCAGGATTTAAAATAGCTCAACTGGAATTCCATCACCTCCACTAGCTTTGTTTGTAGTGATGCTTTCTAAGGCCCACTTGACTTCACATTCCAGGATGTCTGGCTCTAGGTCAGTGATCACACCATCGTGATTATCTGGGTCTTGAAGCTCTTTTTTGTACAGTTCTTCTGTGTTCTTGCCATCTCTTCTTAATATCTTCTGCTTCTGTTAGGTCCATACCATTTCTGTCCTTTATCGAGCTCATCTTTGCACGAAATGTTCCTTTGGTATCTCTGATTTTCTTGAAGAGATCCCTAGTCTTTCCCATTCTATTTCTTTGCATTGATCGCTGAAGAAGGCTTTCTTATCTCTTCTTGCTATTCTTTGGAACTCTGCATTCAGATGTTTGTATCTTTCCTTTTCTCCTTTGCTTTTCACTTCTCTTCTTTTCATAGCTATTTGTAAGGCCTCCCTAGACAGCCATTTTGCTTTTTTGCATTTCTTTTCTATGGGAATGGTCTTGATCCCTGTCTCCTGTACAATGTCACAAACCTCCATCCATAGTTCATCAGGCACTCTATCTATCAGATCTAGGCCCTTAAATCTGTTTCTCACTTCCACTGTATAATCATAAGGGATTTGATTTAGGTCATACCTGAATGGTCTAGTGGTTTTCCCTACTTTCTTCAGTTTCAGTCTGAATTTGGCAATAAGGAGTTCATGGTCTGAGCCACAGTCAGCTCCTGGTCTTGTTTTTGCTGACTGTATAGAGCTTCTCCATCTTTGGCTGACTTTATATGTTATTAAAATATAATTTAAAATAATGTATGTAGAATAAACTCTCTCCAGTAAGAAAACAGTAATGTGATCTAAAATGCCAAAATGAGAGCACAACAAAGTATGACAGCTTTTCAAAATATGATCGAGAAAGTAGGCTTATGAAAGGCTATTAAGAATTTTGAGAGCAAAATGAAAGTGTTGGGTTTGTTTAATATGTTTATTTCAAATAAAGAGAAGAGCAGTGTCTGATTATTACTCTTCTCTTTGTGTATTCACCAAGTATCCTTAAAATTTTTTTTTAAATGATTAGGGCTAATCTTGAGTGGTATAACTGAATAAAATTAACATGATTCCCTTAGGCAGCAACTGGAGAAGAGATTTTTGAAACTCTCAAACACACAAAAGGGGGTTCAGTAAAGTATCTGGCACTCCTATGTCGGTATGACTAAAGAGCTGGTCTGAAATATTGCGCTTGAGTAGATATTTTATCCAGTGTCCCATTCTCAATTTTTCTCAATTTTACTCCCTCATCCAATCTTCCTCCTTCTCATTCAACCACCAATACTCCCCAGCAATCTCTCAGACATCTCAAAACCCACTGCAACAACCACCTCCACCACCAAACACACATGCACTTAGGCACTTGGTGTTAATGCCTTACTCTTCTTTCTTACACAATGCATCATTAAAAAAATAAAAAATCAGATAACAGAAATTAGCCTAAATTCTTCTACCCAGGAGTTTTTTTTCCAATTTAATATAGATCAAAGCAATAATTTTTAAAAATTAAATTCTATAATTGTACTGCCCTAAAACCACTCCCAGTGGGTAGTAGAGGCATTTGGGAGACAAAAGAGTATCCTACCACATACTATTATTCTTTTGTTCCTTTTTCTGTCCTTAAGAATGACCTTCATTCTTAGGAAGAAAGTTCAACTTTAAAGAACAAGTGCTTTATTTGCATCTTATATTGAAAAGGATAATTATTGATATAAAGCAGCTCAAGTAATCACTGTGACTGGTTATAGATTACATGAAGAGTGAGTAGCTCTCAAAATATGAGGCAAGAGGAAATTACTTAAATAATATTACATGTCATTTTAAAAGTTCTCTCTATAGGCAAACAAGGGCTATTCAGGTGGTAGGTTTTGGAAATGTGAAAAGATAAGATATGATGAGAAATTAATTTTTTTCTTGAGTGGGTCCTTTATAGTTTTTTGTTTGTTTAATTTCTTTTTATTGGGGCATAGTGACTATCCAGGTTGCTCAGTAGTAAAGAACCCACCTTCCAATGAAAGAGATATGGGTTCAAATCCCTGCTTTGGGAAGATCCCCTGGAGAAAGAAATGACAACCACTCTGGCATTCTTGACTGCAAAATCCCATGGACAGAGGAGCTAGGTGGGCTACAGTCCATGGGGTCACAAAGAGTCGGACACGACTGAGCAACTAGACAGCAAATAGTTGCTTTCCAGTGTTGTGTTGTTTTCTGCTCATCTTGTGGGGGTTCTCACCACCAGCACCTAGTAGGTGCCTGCGCTGTGAGGAGACTTGAACTCTGAGTCTTTACCCCTCTGTCTTTACAGTTTTGGAAGGTTTTCAGGAAAAATTTCAATCTAGTTAAACTAATTAGCTACAGATTTTTATATCTGATTAAATTTAACATTTTAGAAAGTTTGATTTCATCTTTCATACTAGACAAGTGTATTTAGTTTTGCATCATAGCTGCTAAAGTTAATTTCTTTAACTTTAGCAGTCATTCAAGAAAACAGTCATTTTCCCCATACCTTTGTTATGGGATGACTTGTGTCCCCTCAAAATTATTTTACTGAAGCCCTGACCCATGAGTAACTCAGAATGTAACTGTATTTGAGATTGGGTCTTTAAGGAGGCAACTAAGTCAAAAAGTCTTTTTAATGGGCCTTTATTCAATCAATATGACTAGTGTCCTTCTGAGAAGTATTTAGGACACAGTTCACAAGGACAGAAGGACGACTCTGTGAGGACTCAGTGAGAAGGCAGTCATATGCAAGTCAAGGAGAGAGGCCTCAGAAGATACCAAACTTGCCAACAGCTTGATCTCAGACATTAAGTCTCCAAACTTGGGAGCACACAAATTTATTTTGTTTAAGCCACCCAGCCTATATTACTCTGTTAAGGCAGTCCCAGAAAACTAATAGAATGGTTAGTTTAAAAGTAATTTAAAATGTATACTCTGACTTTTATCATCTTCATATGAAAGTACAGAGCACTCTCTTTAATTCTTGGAGATTTAGTTTTCAGATTGGTTAATAATACCAGCTTCAGATTTTAAAAAATCCCCTAAGAATCAAACCATATAAAATATAAAAAGTAAAAGACAAAATTATAAGTTTGATCAAAGACCCAAATTTTAGAGACCATTTTGAGATGGTTTGAGATCAATACAATTCCTTCTTTTAAATTTTTGGCCACAGGTTGTAGGATCTTAGTTCTTTGACCAGGGATTAAACCCAGGCCACCAAAGTAGTAAAAACAATGAGTTCTAACCACTGGATGGCCAGGGAACTTGACACTACTCCAATCTCTTAACTATGGTTTTCCTAACAAACCACTAAACATGCATGCTTGGTAGCATGTATTGTACTTAAAGCTCACTACTGCTGCTGCTGCTAAGTCGCTTCAGTTGTGTCCGACTCTGTGCGACCCCATACGGATGCCCACCAGGCTCCCCCGTCCCTGGGATTCTCCAGGCAAGAACACTGGAGTGGGTTGCCATTTCCTCTTCCAATGCATGAAAGTGAAAAGTGAAAGTGAAGTCGCTCAGTTGTGTCCGACTCTTAGCGGCCCCATGGACTGCACTGTACCAGGCTCCTCCGTCCATGGGATTTTCCAGGCAAGAGTACTGGAGTGGGTGTCTCTGCCCTTGTTTCTCAGATTGATGAACTCCAAAGAGATAAGAGCTTTGAAAGGAGAGTTAGCCAGGGAAAGACTTCCCTTGTGACTCAGTGGTAAAGAATCTGCCTGCCAACATAGGAGACAAGGGTTTTGATCTCTGGTTTGGAAAGATTCCCTGGAGTAGGAAATGGCAACCCACTCCAGTATTCTTGCCTGGAAAATTCCATGGACAGAGGAGCCTGGCGGGCTACAGTCCATGGTGTCACAAAGAATTGGACACAACTGGGCGACTAAGCATGCATTCACGTGTACCCAGGAAAAGATCACCTGCATCATTTAAACCAACCCAAGAAACAGAATCATCTGTACACATCTAGAAGGATTGCTTTATCAGTTCAGTTCAGTCACTCAGTCGTGTCCGACTCTTTGCGACCCCATGGACTGCAGCACGCCAGGCCTCCCTGTCCATCATCAACTCATGGAGTTCACCCAGACTCACGTCCATCGAGTCAGTGATGCCATCCAGCCATCTCATCCTCTGTTGTCCCCTTCTCCTCCTGCCCCCAGTCCCTTCCAGCATCAGTCTTTTCCAATGAGTCAACTCTTCTCATGAGGTGGCCAAAGTACTGGAGTTTCAGCTTTAGCATCATTCCTTCCAAAGATATCCAGGGCTGATCTCCTTCAGAATGGACTTGTTGGATCTCCTTGCAGTCCAAGGGACTCTCAAGAGTCTTCTCCAACACCACAGTTCAAAAGCATTAATTTTTCAGCACTCAGCCTTCTTCACAGTCCAACTCTCATATCCATACATGACCACAGGAAAAACCATAGCCTTGACTAGATGAACCTTTGTTGGCAAACTAATGTCTCTGCTTTTGAATATGCTATCTAAGTTGGTCATAACTTTCCTTCCAAGGAGTAAGCGTCTTTTAATTTCATGGCTGCAGTCACCATCTGCAGTGATTTTGGAGCCCCCCAAAATAAAGTCTGACACTGTTTCCACTGTTTCCCCATCTATTTCCCACGAAGTGATGGGACCGGATACCATGATCTTTGTTTTCTGAATGTTGAGCTTTAAGCCAACTTTTTCACTCTCCACTCTCACTTTCATCAAGAGGCTTTTTAGTTCCTCTTTACTTTCTGCCATAAGGGGGGTGTCATCTGCATATCTGAGGTTATTGATATTTCTCCCGGCAATCTTGATTCCAGCTTGTGTTTCTTCCAGTCCAGCATTTCTCATGATGTACTCTGCATATAAGTTAAATAAGCAGGGTGACAATATACAGCCTTGACGTACTCCTTTTCCTATTTGGAACCAGTCTGTTGTTCCATGTCCAGTTCTAACTGTTGCTTCCTGACCTGCTTTATGTCCCCATAAAAACCTCTTGAATGAATACCAGTTCTCTCAGTTGTCTTACTTATTTTCCCTCATGTTTTGTGTGTATCAGGACTTGGCAAATGGTTTAGTATGAAGGAATGGATAAACCATGGCTGTCATTTCTTTATTCATGTGGAAGAATAGATTTGTAAAGAGTAAGAAGAGGGCAAGTATGTAAGGAATATAGTATCTGGCAAAACCAAATTAACAGTGTAGCTATTATACTCCTTACTGTGTCTCTTTTAAAAAATCAGAAAATAGTGAGCATGTTTTTCCATAGATTTACATGATTTCATATATTTTTATTTTTAGATATTTTCTTGCAACATTAATTTCTGAAGAGTTTAGTCTGCCTGATTTAATTTCAAATGGCTTATCATTATTATAAAATCTGAATTGACACTGAGAAAAAAAAATGAGAGTAATATTCTACTTTTTATTTAAAAAGAAAACATTGCTTTGTTAGCAGATTGAATTATAGCTCTTCTCTAATGGCACAGATCAACTTACAATATTGATTTTAGAATAATTTGATAATGTGCACACAAACACATACACACTATACTATGTGTATTTGTCATTTCCATCTTTCTAAAATTTAAAATTTTGATGTAATAACATTTGACCTTGAAGGCTGAATTCAAAGAAATATAGCTCATAACAGGGATAAAAAATACTCCTATCAATGTAGTAATCTTTATTTTTTTCATTCTAGCTGTTTTCATACCATACATTTTGCTTAATGAAATAACCAACTGAGCATTGCAATGTGTTTTTCTGAGGACAGACCAAATGACATACAAATACACCTCACAGCATACACTGGCTCAGATATCATAGAAGTACATAGTAGTGACTCTGCTCCATAACATAAAAATAGTTTATTTCTCCCTATTCTTCCACATGGACAAAATACTTCTCTTTTGTCATGGCCCAGAAGAAAACATGAACTCATTCTCAGGTCTGGAATGCATGAAGTCATATCATCAGATAGTCAAATTTAAATCACAACATTTAATTTATAATATTACAATTCTGCACAAGTCATAAGCTTTGCCAGGACTTTTCACTGCCTCTTCTCTGGGAATGAGCATCAGAAAACACATTCCTGATACATGGATGAGAAAATAAATCTCTATAATAATTTAACCAGAATAAATCAAGTAATGAAATGAATTTCCAGATCTCAAAATGACATTAACCTCCAGAAATATGTGCTGAATTCCTATTAGTTTAATTCTTTGGGTGGTTTCTCAGAGTGATAGACTGATAATTGCCATCTATGACATATGATGTGGGAACCAGTTCAAAATACTTGCATCATCTCTACTTCTATAATGCCCTTGTTCACCTTACATCTCTAGTGACCTTGTGTGAACAACTTCAAATTTTAATACATCACTTTCACTTCCAGATAATACATTCTGATTCTAAAATATTTAAGGTTTGTAATGAGTTTGTTTGTGTGTGCTCAGTCACTAAACCATGTCTGAGTCTTTTGTGATCCCATGGACTGTAGCCCACGGGGCCCCTCTGTCCATGGGATTTCCCAGGAATACTGGGACTACTGGAGTGGGTTGCTTTTTCCTTCTCCAGAGGATCTTCCCAACCCAGGGATCAAACTCACATCTCTTGCATCTACTGCATTGGCAGGTGGATTCTTCACCACTGAGCCACCTGGGAAGCCATATTTAATAAATCCATATTTAATAAATCCATTTGAATCATATACTACTTTGATGTCTAATGTAGAAAAGATAATAGAGATTTCTGACAGAATTAATAACTTCCAACCTAAGGCTAAGAAATTATCTTTATCATCATCTTCACAGTTCTAGAGTGAAATCCACAATCAAAATCCTGGCAGGGCCCTGCACCTTCTGAAGGGAAAAAATCCTTCCTTGTCTCTTGCTGCTTTCTGGTTTGCAGTCCCTGACATTTTTTGGCTTGTGGCAACACAACTCTAATTGCTGTCTTTGTTATCACTTGGTTTGTTCCCTTTGTCTTTCTGTGTCTTTAAATCTCTCTCTCTATTAGGATACCCATCCTGGTGTCACCTATATCCGGTGTGACCCTATATCAATTTATATCTGCAAAGACCCCATTTCCAAATACAATCACATTCACTGGGGATTAGAACTTCAATATATTTTTGGGAAAAATAATTCAACTCACAAAAGCCATAATCATAATAATCAGTAACATCTATAGAGTGCATCTATAGTGCTTCATAATCTATACACTTTACACACATTAGTTCATTTAATCATCAGGATGATTCTATAAGGTAGGTACTATCACTATTGCCATTAAAAAAAAAAAAAAAAAGTAAAATAGGAATGTAAACCAGAGAGAGAGAATATGTAACTCTCAGGGCCTCTAATCCAAGGTTCAAAATCCTAGTTGAAGAGTTGGTGCTTTGAACTACTACCACCCACAGCCTCTCAAACATGATGAGACTGATTCAATGAAGCAAATATATTTTGAATTCCTCTTCTGTAATAGAGGAAGTGCTTCCTGCTAATGCTAGTGGGATGTTGACAAAAATCTGAGAGCTTAAATTACATATATGCTTATTTTAACATGAGTTTGGGGAGATGGCTTGGATCTGGAGACAAGATTATTTATCTGTTTTGTGTGACCCTGGGTAAATTATTTAACCTTACTTAGCCTCAGACTCGGAGAAGGCAATGGCACCTCGCTCCAGTACTCTTGCCTGGAAAATCACATGGACGGAGGAGCCTGGTAGGCTGCAGTCCATGAGGTCGCTAAGAGTCGGGCATGACTGAGCGACTTCACTTTCACTTTTCACTTTCATGCGTTGGAGAAGGAAATGGCAACCCACTCCAGTATTCTTGCCTGGAGAATCCCAGGGACGGGGGAGCCTGGTGGGCTGCCGTCTGGGGTCACACAGAGTCGGACATGACTGAAGCAACTTAGCAGCAGCAGCAGCAGCAGCAGCCTCAGACTGGATATGAGTTTGAGCAAACTCCAGAAGATAGTGAAGTACAGGGAAGTCTGGTGTGCTGCAGTCTATGGGGTCACAAAGAGTCAGATATGAGTCAGCGACTGAACAACAACAGGCCAGACTGGTGAAGAATTGGAGATTAAACAAGTTAATTATGTATAAATTGCTTAGAATAGTTCCTGATATACACTATTATTATGCTACTAATTTTATTGTTAGCACTACTGATGGCAACACATTCTGAATTATCTTTTTTACCTAAGTGAGTTATTTTAAGATGCATTGCCTATAAATAAAAACAAATGCTATTTTAATACATATTTTACTTCTTCTGTGTAACTTGATAGGAATTGCTGATATGGTTTAAAATAGCTACAAGCACCTAGAGTTGGAAAGAAATTCTTCCCTCTCCTGCAGGTCCTCCTACACCAAAAGCAGGGTGGAGGAAAACACAAGGTCAGGTGTGCGTGTAGTGACTAACGGGTGTCTCCAGGTTCGATCTGTGACTGTCACTGCCCCTTCCTCAGATTCGCCACCAGGTGTAGGAAGTGGCAAAGCTGCTGCAACCCTTGACTGAGTGTAAACACAAGTTTTTAAACTCTAAGTGTGATTTTGCTTGTCATAATGACTCATCCAAACTAGAAAAAAACAGTCTCATCAAGTTCTACACTTATTTATTTGCAGAGTTTCAGATTCTTTACTGATTACATCAATGTATCACAATATGCCATGTGCCCGCCACCCATCTGGAGTGTTTTTGCTGTTGTTGTTCTGTACAGGTAGCAAATATCCTCCAGATATTTATATTTGAAACTGACAAGCAATAATCGAATTTCATCTAGAATAATTTTTCTGAAATCTCACTTGCCTTTTGGTGTACAAAAAAAAAAATAACAGCTTTTATCTTTGATTTTCATATTTTAAAAAAATGAGTTGCTTGTCCTCAAAATTAACAGGATGATGATCTTTAGCTAGCAAAGTGGGAAACTTGGAAATAAAATAGATTGAGAGACTTAAAGTTCAGTTTGATTAAACAGAAACTTTATTTAGCATCTACTATGTGTTTGGGACATGGCTGTCCGATTATAAAAATGAATGATTAACATAAAATAACTGAAAAGGAAAACACCTCTATGTTATCAGATGCTTACAAAAGCAAAGTTATAAAATAAAATAATATTTAAGTGTAAAGGTACATTTGCATTTATTTTTCCACTAATAATAGAAACAAAGCATGTTAAAAGAGGAAATCTTAAAATCAACTATTTTTTTAAAGTTCATATATAGACTTGTGTGCCTTGTAACAGAGAATAAAAGCTTGTAAATGAAACAAGTTATTATCCACTTCCATTTGCCTAATATGGTGAAAAAGTGTAACTGGTGAAATTACCTCAGCTTGGAAAATATCAGATTTCTTTGTTCTACTAGTTCAAGCCTTAGCTTAGGTCTAATGCATAGTAATTTTGGGGGGAAATTAGAGAAAAATTCTGTCTCTATCTTTAAGTAAGAAAACAGTTATCATGAAGTAATTTCTGTTAGTGTTATATCTTTTTCCTCAAATATATTACCCCTTGTCCCCCTCCTTGTTTTCAGCTCAAAAACAGTAGCTTAGGGACAAGAACAAAATCTTAGAGTAAGAAAGGAAACATTACCCTGTCTTAATAAATATAGCAGGGTACAGGAAGGAATGAGTCTAGTAGAGGCAAAATGCCATGGATATATGGTAAAGGGATTCCCAAGGATACCACAAAGAATTCCACAAGTATATGCTTCCTAAGGAAGATGACTCTGCTACATATTGAAGCATTTAATGCAATTTAATGAAAATAAGCAGATACTATATACTGAAATGCACATATGTGTTACAGATTGGAGCTTTTCATCAGTAACATAATAACTCCCCTTAGATTTCATAGCCCCTTCCCAAACAGGCAGACAGACACATGTGATAGGGGTGGAAAAAGATGGCTTTGCTTTTTTGAGATATGTCGTTGGATTAGGCTGATCAAAACAGAGGTTGTCCATTTTGCTTCTACTAGGGAATTTTTGGTCCCCTGACAAATTTAATTCACTTTTTAAAAACAGAAGAATATCTTATGTATAGGAACTATACTTTGTGGGTCCATTAGGAAAATTGAATATTTTCTCAGTGTACCTGGGAATTGTTTTATGGAACAAATCTATTATAGATTGTCTGGATATTCACCAGACAAAAACAGATATGTAAATTATGTTTGCACACATTCTCTAAAATAAATAACTCTCCCTGATGAGTAGGTATGTTTGACCCCAGAGGCCTGTGTTGTAATTAATACTGATGGAGAAACCAGAACCAGGAATTTCTTTAGCAGATACACCATAATGCATTTCCAGCTTGGGCCTCCGGGCTCACCATCGGTGGCACTACACAGGTGCAACACTCCCTGTCTGAAAAGAACTGAGCAAGTTTAACACAATCATCTAGAGCAGGGGTCAGTAAATTGTGTCCTTTAATGGGCCAGAAAGAAAATTTTAGGACTTATAAGCCATATACTCTCTGCTCCAACTCCTTTTCTCTGCTATTATAGGCTGAAAGCATCCACAGACTATATGTAAGTGAATGGGTGCAGCTGAGTTTGAATAAAACTTTATTTAGATTCAGTCTGTCAATCCCTGATCTAGACATCACAAAGTTTTCTAGAATAAATTAAGGAGTTTCATATGAAATTGTTCACAAATCTGAGTGTGATTTTGGGTTTACATTTTTCTAGTTATCTTTTAAAAACATCTAAACTGTTGATGTAACCACGTTTAAATATTATTTGTTATTACTTGAACTAGAACCTTCAGCTTCTTCAGCATTACTGGTTGGGGCATAGACTTGGATTACTGTGATATTGAATGGTTTGCCTTGGAAACAAGCAGAGATCATTCTGTCATTTTGGAGATAGCATCCAAGTACTGCATTTTGGAATCTTCTGTTGACTACGATGGTTACTCCATTTCTTCTAAGGGATTCTTGCCCACAGTAGTAGATATAATGGTCATCTGAGTTAATTCACCCATTCCAGTCCATTTTGGTTTGCTGTTTCCTAGAATATTGATGTTCACTCTTGAAATCGCCTGTTTGACCACTTCCAATTTGCCTTGATTCATGGACCTAATATTCCAGGTTCCTATGCAATATTGTTCTTTACAGCATTGGATCTTGCTTCTATCACCAGTCCCATCCACAACTGGGTGTTGTTTTTGCTTTGGCTCCATCCCTTCATTCTTTCTGGAGTTATTTCTCCACTTCTCTCCAGTAGGATATTGGGTACCTACTGACCTGGGGAGTTCATCTTTCAGTGTCTTATCTTTTTGCCTTTTTATACTGTTCATGTGGTTCTCAGGCAACAATACTGAAGTGGTTTGCCACTCCCTTCTCCAGTGGACCACATTCTATCAGAAGTTGAACAGTTCTATGAAGACCTATAAGACCTTTTAGAACTAACACCCAAAAAAGATGTCCTTTTCGTTATATGGGACTGGAATGCAAAAGTAGGAAGTCAAGAAACACCCGGAATAACAGGCAAATTTGGCCTTGCAGTACAGAATGAAGCAGGGAAAAGGCTAATCGAGTTCTGCCAAGAGAACACATTGGTCATAGCAAACACTCTCTTCCAACAACACAAGAGAAGACTCTAAACATCGACATCACCAGATGGCCAACACCAAAATCAGATTGATTATATTCTTTGCAGCCAAAGATGGAGAAGCTCTATTCAGTCAGCAAAAACAAGACCGGGAGCTGACTGTGGCTCAGATCATGAACTCTTTATTGTCAAATTCAGACTTAAATTGAAGAAAGTGGGGAAAACAAATGAACCATTCAGGTAAGACCTAAATTAAATCCCTTATGATTATACAGTGGAAATGAGAAATAGCTTAAGGGACTAGAGCTGATTGGCAGAGTACCTGTCAATCATGATGGAGGTTCATGACGTTGTACAGGAGACAGGGATCAAGACCATCCCCAAGAAAAAGAGATGCAAAAAAAAAAAAAAAAAAAATGGCTCTCTGAGGAGGCCTTACAAATAGCTGAGAAAAGAAGAGAAGCAAAAAGCAAAGGGAAAAAGGAAAGATATATCCATTTGAATGCACAGTTCCAAAGAATAGCAAGGAGACATAAAAAAGCCTTCCTCAGCGATCAATGCAAAGAAATAAAGAAAAACAATAGAATGGGAAAGACTAGAGATCTCTTCAAGAAAATTAGAGATACCAAGGGAACATTTCATGCAAAGATGGGCACAATAAAGGACAGAAATGGTATGGGCCTAACAGAAGCAGAAGATACTAACAAGACATGGCAAGAATACACAGAAGAATTGTACAAAAAAGATCGTCACGACCCAGATAATCACAATGGTGTGATCACTCACCTAGAGCCAGACATCCTGGAATATGAAGTAGAGTAGGCCTTAGGAAGCATCACTACAAACAAAGCTAGTGGAGGTGATGGAATTCCAGTTGAGCTATTTCAAATCCTGAAAAATGATGCTGTGAAAGTGCTGCACTCAATATGCCAGCAAATTTGGAATCTCACCAGTGGCCACAGGACTGGAAAAGGTCAGTTTTCATTCCAATCCCAGAGAAAGGCAATGCCAAAGAATGCTCAAACTACCGTACAATTGCACTCATCTCACACACTGCTAAAGTAATGCTCAAAATTCTCCAAGCCAGGCTTCAGCAATACATGAACCATGAACTTCCAGATGTTCAAGCTGGTTTTAGAAAAGGCAGAGGAACCAGAGATCAAATTGCCAACATCAGTTGGATCATCTAAAAAGCAAGAGATTTCTAGAAAAACATCTATTTCTGCTTTATTGACTATGCCAAAGCCTTTGACTGTGTGGATCACAATAAACTGTGGAAAATTTTGAAAGAGATGGGAAAACCAGACCACCTCACCTGCCTCTTGAGAAACCTGTATGCAGGTCAGGAAGCAACAGTTAGAACTAGACATGGAAAAACAGACTGGTTCCAAATAGGAAAAGGAGTACATAAAGGCTGTATATTGTCACCCTGCTTATTCAACTTATATGCAGAGTACATCATGAGAAACGCTGGGCTGGAAGAAGCACAAGCCAGAATTAAGATTGCCAGGAGAAATATCAATAACCTCAGATATGCAGATGACACCACCCTTATGGCAGAAAGTGAAAGAACCTAGGAGCTTTTTGATGAAAGTGAAAGAGGACAGTGAAAATGTTGGCTTAAGCTCAACATTCAGAAAACTAAGATCATGGCATCTGATTCTATCACTTCATGGGAAATAGATAGGGAAACAGTGGATGACTTTATTTTTGGGGGCTCCAAAATTACTGCAAATGGTGAATGCAGCCATGAAATTAAAAGACGCTTACTCCTTGGAGGGAAAGTTATGACCAAACTAGATAGCATATTCAAAAGCAGAGACATTACTTTGTCAACAAAGGTCAGTCTAGCCAAGGCTATGGTTTTTGCAGTATGCATGTAAGGATGTGAGAGTTGGACTATAAAGAAAGCTGAGCACAGAAGAATTGATGCTTTTGAACTGTGGTGTTGGAGAAGAGTCTTGAGAGTCCCTTGGTCTGCAAGGAGATCCAACCAGTCCAATCAGTTCTGCGTGTTCATTGGAAGGACTGATGCTGAAGCTGAAACTCTAATACTTTGGCCACCTGATACAAAGAGCTGACTCATTTGAAAAGACCCTGATGCTGGGAAAGATTGAGGGAAGGAGGAGAAGGTGACAACAGAGGATGAGATGGTTGGATGGCATCACCGACTCAATGGACATGAGTTTGAGTGAACTCTGGGAGTTGGTGATGGACAGCGAGGCCTGGAGTGCTGTGGTTCATGGGGCTGCAAAGAGTTGGAGATGTCAGAGTGACTGATCTGAACTGAACTAGAAGCTTTCCTCAGAATGTCCTTTGTTGAGTTTCTTTATTTATATACATTATTGTATGCTATAAAGTTTTTTGGAAGCTGACAAAATTATCTCCAGGACAAAATAAAGGTAAAATAGGTGAGAAAATTTAATACAGGGTTATGATGGGACAGAAAATAACATGAAGTGGGATGAGATGCACAAAGGACAGGTCATGAAATTCTGTTCATGTTCTGGAAGTAGAACAAATTTATCTAAAACCCATCTAAAGAGCTAACGTGAAGAAAGAAACACAATTTGGTGTATGGGTCAGAGTGTTCAAGAGATGATATCTCACTAGTGCCACTGGTAATTTGATATATGAGAGAAGCTGTTCTTGTGGTCTTGAGCAGCATGGCTCAGAAAACATTAGATCCCGAAGAATCTTCAGAAAAGAAGTTTGCTAAAAGCCACAAAAAAAATAAAGATGCCATTTCCTGTGGTATATATCTTCTCTACCCAAACAATCAGGCAAAAGAAGTTCCTTTTCCCAGCCTACTTAGAGAATGAGAGAGAGGACTGAGAGCTGAGAATCAGTCTGGGACAGCTCTGAGGATAATACTGTCCTGGGGGGTGGTAACCAAAGTAAACCCTGTAGAAAGGAATGGAGGCAGCCAAAAACCAGAATTTAGTGCTACACTGGGAAACTGGCAGAATAAAGAGAGAATTATGGTGTTTCTGTACAAGCAGAGAGGAAAGTCTACAACTTTGTTTTGTGTGTGTTAGTTGCTCAGTCACGTCCAATTCTTTCCCACTCCACGGACTGTAGCCTGCCAGGCTCCTCAGTCCAAATTTGCTCCAAATTTTTGCCTGGGATTTTCCAGGCAAGGATACTGGAGTGGGTTGCCATTTCCTTCTCCAGGGGATCTTCCCAACCTTGGGATCGAACCAGGTCTCCTGCATTGCAGGCAGATGCTTTATCGTCTGAGCTACTGACTGGCATCCATAACTTTGTTTTAGAATATAGTAAATGAATATGTAAAGCAAAGTGATAGAGACCAAAAAAAAGCAGTAGAACAGAAATAATAGCAGCAAAGCTCCTTGAAGATTAGAGAAAGAACACATATTTTTAAAATCTATTTAAAAAACCCCACAAAAACTCAGGAATTACCTTTCTAGAGCTATTTCTCTCAGAAAAGATGGTCAGTTTAGCCATAATAAGCATGGAATCGACAAAGAGGGTCAAATATAAAACAAACACATAAGTAAGAAACAACAGAAAAATAAGTCACTCAAGCTTACTATTGTAAACTATGAAAATATAATTTAAAATGAAAAATTTTCTATGTAGATATCTTGGCTGAAACTGTACCAGTTATGTAGTGTGGGAATAAATAGGATCTACTGAAACCATATATAAGCCCCTGTGTCTGTATCCTCTGAAGTGAAAGGCATTTGCTATAGTCTCCCAGGCCTCCCTTGAATCTCAAAAGGCTGACTCGAGAATTAATGATTGGGAAATGTGAAGATATAGAAACAAAGAACAGCTGTCAGGCTGGGAAACTGGTGTCACTGAAGACCGTAAATCCACCGCACAGCAGAAGCACCGAACTCCCAATTCCCTGAAAGATATAGATAAAGGCCTGCCACACATTCTTAAGTTGTTTCTAGAGGAAGCAGACCCCCTCCAGATGAAAACTGCTGGCCACAAGAACACAGGCCAGAGACTGGTTGAACACAGAAGGTTGATGATGCTTGAAACTGCACCTTGATGCCAACCAGTCTGAGAACTGTCCACCGGCTGATTGTGCATCTGGGAGCCCCCTCCATCACACTACAAAACCGCTTCTCTGAAAGCCATCAGGGAGTTCAGGTCTTCTGAGCATGAGCTACCTGCTCCAACTTGGTTTCCTTGGTTTCCTGCACAACTTTCCTTCACCACAACCCAGGGTCAGTAGATGGCCTTACTGCACATGGGCCAGTAGGCCAAAATTAGTTTGGGTCGCATTCTTAGGGGAGAAATTTTATTTTACATTTACAATTTAAACAAAACCTTGGTAGAAGAATGATGCTGCATCTGCATCACAGAAATATTGAGCAGCTTTCCTAAGGCCTCATAGCCAGCCAGCCTCACTGCTCATCTTCCAGGCTGGTTGTGTTGTGCACACTCCCCCCACCCCCACCAGAGTTCCCTTCCAGTCCTGACGCAGCACTGTTGAAAGGAGCTCCAGGACTAGAGTGCAACTGCTTAAGTTTGGGTCCTGATCAGTGGGTTCATCTGGGTGGGACCTCAGGCCTGCTTCTTTACTCTGTACTTGGACTCCACACTTCTAAAATGCAGATAATAAAACCTGTCTCACAGGAAGAGAGTGAGGATAAAATGAGATAATACATGTTAAGCTCTTGATTGGAGCCTGCAGGCCATATACCCGGATGTGGAAAGTTGCAGGATTGAGTGACAAGCACATTGTAAGTACTCAAAAAGAAATTAATACGAATCCATACAAAACAAATATGGACATGTTTTAAATAAGATTTGCTGGCTACATGTACCATTGTCAGAGTACCTCTACCAAAAAAAAAAAAAAAAAAGTAAGAAATCTCTCCATTCCACCAAAAAATAGCTAAACAGATTTTAAAAAACATTTTTACATATATATTTTACATATTTTTCTTATCATTAGAATTCTTTATTTTTACTTTAATCATCATATTCTTGGAGAAGGAAGTGGCAACCCACTCCAGTATTTTTGCCTTGAAAATCCCATGGATGGAGGAGCCTGGTAGGCTACAGTCCATGGGGTTGCAAAGAGTAGGACATGACTGAGAAACTTCACTTTTATCATATTCTAGACCATGAAGAATTGAGTTGTGTACTCAGTCCTGTATGATTCCTTGTGACCTCATGGACTGTAGTCTTCCAGGCTCCTTCGACCAGGTGATTTTTCCAGGCAAGAATACTGGAATGGGTTGCCATTTTCTTCTCCAGAGGATCTTCCCGACCCAGAGATAGAACCAGAGTCTTTTGTGTCTCCTGCATTAGCAGCAGATTCTTTACAAACTGTGCCACCTGGGAAGCCCAATTTCTCATACTATGTTTTACTATGTCTAGCAAAAGCTTCACATTCAAATGCTCTTATTTAATTGGCAACTAACATTCCTTTCAATAAATTATATAATACTTTATAATTTACAAAATACAGTTAGAATCCACAGTTGCTTTCCCTTTCATGAGCACTCTCAGCTCCTGTTCCACACTGTGGCCATACAAACTTTGTTAGAAAACCAACAATCCAACCACAGTGCTTATGTCAGGTAATGTGGATTTTATGAAAGATTTCAGGGAGAGATGTTCACTTTAAAGTAATTAAAAATTAAAGAATGCCTTAAAAGGATTCTCCAAATCCCTCCCACTTTTCAGAGTCTCACCTTAGCATAAATAATCTACTCAGGAAAACACAATCCTGAAATCCTAATTTCTTAAGGGTGATTCCTTAGAAAACAACTCAGCCAAAAGAAAAAGTTGAATCCCTTGTTTTCCTGCCTGTCCCCATCCTGAAAGAAGAAACCTACTCCAGTGAAATCACCTTTGTCAGAAATAATGTTGTGCTTATGGGCTTCCATGGTGGCTCAGATGGTAAAGAACCTGCTGAAATGCAGGAGGCCTAGGTTAGATCCCTGGGTTGAGAAGATCCCTTGGAACAGGGACTGGCTACCCACTCCAGTATTCTTGCCTGGAGAATTCTATGGACAGAGGAGTCTGGTGTTCCACAGTCTATGGAGTCACAAAGAGTCAGACATGACTGAGCAACTAACACTTATTTTCACTTATATTGTTGTATTATGGGGACACTTGAAGCTACACCCACAGCATCCTACTTGCCTGCTTTGACCACACTGCTATTTCCCTCTACCTGAGTGCTCTTCCATAAAGCAGCATCAGAGTGGGGCGTAGGGGCCCCACACAGCACCTGGGCAATCTGTGCCCTCACCCTGCAGCCACCAGCACAAGCAGTGGCAATAGGTCAAATAAGAGATATTCAGAGATGATTCCAGTTTAAGTGTCTTTCTTAATCAAGTTGCTTTGCTATTTACATAATAGAAGGATAAATAGTTCTGTGGTATATTTTTTTTCTCCTGAAAAATGCATAGCTGATTTAATGTATATTCATGTTTCATTATCTATTCTATGACATGTCATCTATTTTGGCATGTCAAAAATATACATATACATATTTTTCCCTCTCCACCTCCTTTTTGGCTATTTGACTGTTATTCTGTGATCTCGGTACAAGAAGGGAGATATTATGATCTTAGTTTCTTAATGCTTTGTTGTTGTCTCATCATTTTTTTCTTTTTTCTATCTAGAAATTACCTCTTCTTCTCTAAATATTTGCTGAAATACACAATCCTTTCTGAACCCTTTCTTTCCCTGTCTGAGTTAATCACTGTGGCCACACAAAGACTTTTTGATCTCTGTCTCTTCATTGATCACTGTCTCTTCAGAACTGCTTGCTCTACATGTGAAACCCTTATTATTCTAATATGAAGATCCTTCTCCTCAACCCTTACAGAAGTTTCATATTCCTGTTGCTTAGAAAAGGTATTTGCCTCATAGAACATGACTTATGTTAATTGAATATACTGAAGCTGATGAGACCCATTACTAGTTTGATTTTTTTTAAATGTCTTTTGTTAAAGAGCTGTTTTTCAATTGATTTCTCATCAGCAGAACAAAAAAAATGTATTTTATATAGATGGGCAGAAGTGTACAAAGCTCCCTATTTGACTGGACAAAAGTTTCATGACCAAATATTTTTAATAAAGGCAAAGCAAAAGAATGTTTTCAAAATTGCTATGATGATGCTAAGAAATGACTTACCAGTTGTTTCCTACCAGTATGGATCTTAGTTGTTTATATTGTGCAGTGCAGGTAAGTTATAAAAATTTTTGTCTTACTTTTCTCCTCCAAACTTGCTTTGAGAACCCCACGTGTGTGTGTGTGTTTGGATGTTGGTGTGTGGGTGTTAATCTGTTTTAGAGAGACAAAGAAGGGAAGAGAAAGAGGTGTTTAGGACAAACTTAAATCTTGCTTCAGTGATCACATTGTAGAGGACTCTAAATGATGACCAGTGGCAATTATAAATATGAGTATAAACCCATGAACACACCAGTTATGGACATCTTGTAGTACAACAGGACAGCATCATGACTTTACTGTGATCCGTGGAATTCAACATGCTTTCCTTGTGGCTCAGCTGGTAAAGTACTCCCCTGCAGTGTGGGAGACCCGAGTTCGATCCCTGGATTGGGAAGATCCTCTGGGAAAGGGAAAAGCTACCCACTCCAGTAATCTGGCCTGGAGAATTCCATGGACTGTATAGCCCATGGGGTGACAAAAAGTTGGACATGACTGACTGCCTTTCACTTTCATTTTCATGGAATTTCACTTTCATGAAATTCACTGTCATGAAATGTATAAATCCATCATTGATTACTATTTCTGTTTCACATATATACAGACAGAGTATACCATTTGTTATGGAAATTTAGATTAAATGCTCTCAGTTCAGTTCAGTTGCTCAGTTGTGTCCAACTCTTTGCAACCCCATAAGTCACAGCACGCCAGGCCTCCCTGTCCATCACCAATTCCCGGAGTCCACCCAAACCCATGTCCATTGAGTCAATGATGCCATCCAACCATCTCATCCTCTGTAGTTCCCTTCTCCTCCTGCCCTCAACCTTTCCCAGCATCAGGGTCTTTTCAAATGAGTCAGCTCTTCACATTAGGTGGCTAAAGTATTGGAGTTTCAGCTTCAACATCAGTCCTAAACACTCAGGACTGATCTCCTTTAGGATGGACTGGTTGGATCTCCTTGCAGTCCAAGGGACTCTCAGGAGTCTTGTCCAACACCACAGTTCAAAAGCATCAATTCTTCTGTGCTCAGCTTTCTTTATAGTCAAACTCTCACATCCACACATGACCACTGGAAAAACCATAGCCTTGACCAGACGGACCTTTGTTGACAAAGTAATGTCTCTGCTTTTTAATCTGCTGTCTAGGTTGGTCATAACTTTCCTTCCAAGGAGTAAGTGTCTTTTAATTTCATGGCTGCAATCACCATCTGCAGTAATTTTGGAGCCCAGAAAAATAAAGTCTCTCACTGTTTACATTGTTTCCCCATCTATTTCCCATGAAGGGATGGGACTGGATGCCATGATCTTCGTTTTCTGAATGTTGAGCTTTAAGCCAACTTTTTCACTCTCCTCTTTCACTTTCATCAAGAGGCTTTTTAGTTCCTCTTCACTTTCTGCAATAAGGGTGGTGTCATCTGCATGTCTGAGGTTATTGATCTTTCTCCCGGCAATCTTGATTCCAGCTTGTGCTTCCTCCAGCCCAGCGTTTCTCATGATGTATTCTGCATATAAATTAAATAAGCAGGGTGACAATATATAGCCTTAACGTACTCCTTTTCCTATTTGGAATCATTAAATGCTCTAAACTGTGGCAAAATAATTCAGGAATATATCAAATAATTTTTCCCAATATAATTAATTTTATTTACAAGAGCATACTTCTGTTTTGTAAAACCAGTCTTTCAAAAGAGCTTCAAATCTGTTGAAAAATATTCTGTTTTATGACTATCAATATTTCTGTAACTTTCAAGAAATTGTTGGGTGTGTTTGTTTCATTTCCAAAAGTGTTAGATGGACATGAACATTATGTCTTAGTAATAATATTGACACTAATTCAGTTATTTTTCTAAAATTACCTGGAATTTAAATCCAGAGCCCTTAACTTTCCTGGAGATTTTTTTTTTTTTTTTTTAATATATTGAGGTCTTCTGTTATGTTCATGGATGACAGCATCAGTCTCTCACTATTCTATGAGATTTCCTCCAAAATACTGGCATTGTGGTATAGTCTTGTGACAGTTTTGCAACAGACAGATTTTGGGGGTCCAGTGGTGCCTGCCTTTGCTCTTTGGAATGGAGAATTGCTGATCCATTCAGGGCTTGAGGTGCCTGGAGGATTCTAGTATGTTCATCATTGGAGTCGCTAATCATACTCTAGGCCAGCCTTCTGCTCCAAGTGTTTGAAACCCTTTAACAGTGCCTCAAGCAACCGCTAGCTCCCACAGTTCAGTGGCAGGTCCTCTGTGCAAAATTTATCATCTTCCTTACCCCTACCTCATGAAAGTTAGGCATACAATCACCCGCTCTTCCCAAATCTACTGTCAATTACCTAGGCTACCATGAATTTCTCTGACTTACTTCCTTCAATCTCTCTGTCTCTCTTTGCCCAAGCTTTTCTCACACTGTATTAAGTCCTAGGGTCTTACTTTCAGCTTTGTTTGAATTTATTCATCACTGTGCTACCTCCCCTCCTGTTGCCCAGATGTAACTTGTTTGTTGGGCTTCCCAGGTGGCTAAGTGATAAAGAATTGGCATTGGCAGGTGGAATGGGTTTAATCCCTGGGTCAAGAAGATGAGGGTTTGATCCCTGGGATGGGACGATCCCCTGGAGGAGGAAATGGCAACCCACTCCTGTATTCTTGCCTGGAGAATCCCATGGACAGAGGAGCCTGATGGGCTACAATCCATGGGGTTGCAAAGGGTCAGATATAACTAAGCACATTTGTAACAATTAATACAGAGGAGCATGGCATTAAAAAAATCCCAAGTATCTAATTATAACTGAACAGATTGTAGTAAATTATCCCAGAAATATGATGAAATGTTTGTATTGATTTGATAGAGAACCTAAAGTTATTTTCTGAAGGGATAAAATCAAATTTAGAAGTTGCACATTGCGGTTTTGTTAGCTTGATTTTGTTTTGTTTTGTTTTGTTACAAGTATTTCTTCAACTCAGGCATCTGCACAGAATATTCTTCACTCTTGAGATCCATCATCACTGTCCTAACCATGACTGTAAACAAGAGGACAAAGAAAAGGGAGAAAGTCTTTCCCTTTGTTTACACTGCTTGCTTTATATGAGGCATATCTTTTAATATCATATTTTGTTTACTGAAAGTTAGTGATTATCGAATAGCATGAAGAGGCTTATTATTATCCGAGAGATAAAATTATATGAAAATGTTGAGTTTCCTCTAAATTCAGACTTTATAATCAAGCTGAGGAGGGAAAAAAGCTCCTTCTGGAGATCAAGTTTTTGGCAACACTTTTGGATGGAACTAGTGGTTGCAATACTGGAAAGCTACTGAATGAGAAATAACATCACAGAGTTTTCAGCCCAGTGCCAGCTTGTGCCAAACTCATTTTCTTCATAAATATTTATGAGTGGTCTCTGCCATCTCATTAGAATTGAATTCAGAGATAACAGGTGCAGGCAACGGTTGCTCAAGCTAGGCCAACTAACTTTATAAAAGTGTTCCAAGTTTTACATTTAGAAGGATTTGTCACACAGGATAGTCTCTGTGACTTCTTTGATTTATTCATTCTATGTTTTAAAATGTCAGTTGGGCACTTCTAAAAGCGAGTGACTTACTTCCAGAGAGCCAGAGTTGAGCTTGAACAGCAGATGCTATATGAGAGATTTTGCGAATAATCACTTAATTACATTTCTGAAGACTGTAATGAGAGATGTGTATGTGACCGTGAGATCTGCCACATGGCCTCACACAGAGTCTTAAGTAAGGCACTCTGAGACATGAAGTATGAGTAGGAGTTTACCAGGCCAAGTGGAGTGGGAGGGGGAAGCAAGGGGACCACTCCAGAGAGCTTGAGATGCATGGATGAATGATTTGAAGCAGGATAGCACTTGGTTCCTTCAGAAGAAAGACAGAAGATACACATGACAGGGGTATGGTAAGCCAGGAAGGCAGCAGGGCAAGATGAGACTAGCAAGACCATCAGAGGTGAGATCTTAAAAGAATTTTATAGGCTCTGTTCAAAGATGATTCATTCATCCACTGCATTCAGCAAATATCCACTGAAGGCTCAATCTGTGCCAGGCACTGTACTAAGAGCTGAGAAGATGGCAGTGATTAAAAGAGAAAGAAATACCCTAATCTCACACTGCAAATTCCAACTGAGAGACAGAACATTTTTAAAATGAGCAAATAGACAGTAAATAAAATGAGAAAGATATCTAAGATGGCAGAGTAGAAAAACATGCGCTCATCTTCTACAAGAATACCAAAATTGCAACTAGCAGCTTACAGGAGAATATTGGATCCCACCAAGAAAAGATGCCCCACGTACAAGGGCAAAGGAGAAGCCCCAACAAGAAGGCAGGAGGGACACAATCACATTTAGAATAAAACCCCACACCTGCCAGAGATCCTCTGAGGGCACAAACAAAATTTTATGCACAGCAGGACCTAGGGAAAGGAGTAGTAACTCCACAAGAGACTAAGCCAGACCTGCCTTTGAGTGTTTAAGTGTCTCCCGTGGAGGTACAGGTCAGCAATGACCTGCTGCGGGGACAGGCGGTCTGGCTGCAGCAGACCTGGGAGGCATGGTGTGTGGCATTAGTCCTCTAGGAGGAGGTCACCATTAGCCCTACCATAGAGCCTGTGAGCAGATGACCCACAAACAGGAAAGCAATTATACCAAAGAAATTCTTGCGCTGTTGCAAAAGTTCTAGTGCCCACAGTAGATTCCCCAACCAGGGGATCCGGCAAAGCGACTGAGAACCTCCAGGGAATCTGACTTTGAAGCCCAGTGGGATTTGATTACAGAACTTCTACCGGACTGGGGATACAGACTCTTGGAGGGCACAAACAAAACCTTGTACACACCAGGGGCCAGGAGAAAGGAGCAGTAACCCCACAAGAGACCGAGTCAGACTTGCTTGTGAGTGTTCCAGAGTCCCTGGGTCCCCAGTGGCCTGCTGCAGGGTCAGGGGCACTGACTACAAAAGTCTTGGGAGTTCTGTATAAGTTCTTTTGAAGCAAGTTGCCATTACCACCATTACCCCTACCATAGTGTGGCTTCAGGCCAAAGTACAGGGAGGCAACACAACCCCACCCATCAGTAGAAAATTGGATTAAAGATTTACGGAGCATGGCCTCACCCACCAGAACAAGACCCAGTTTTCTCCATAGTCAGTCCCTTCCATCAGGAAGCCTCCATAAGCCTCTTATCCTTATCCATCAGAGGGCAGACAGAATGAAAACCACAATCACAGAAAACTAACCACACTGATCACATGGATCACAGCCTTATCTAACACATGTATACCTGTGGCAGATTCATGTTGATATATGGCAAAACCAATACAATATTGTAAAGTTAAAAAATAAAATAAAATAAAAAAAAGAAACTCTGAGCCATGCCTTGGAGGGATACCTAAGGCGGACAGGTCATCGTAAAGAGTTCTGACAAAATGAGGCTCACTGGAGAAGGGAATGGCAAACCACTTCAGCATTCTTTCCTTGAGAATCCTATGAACAGTATGAAAAGGTAAAAAGATATGACACTGAAAGATTAACTCCCCAGGTCAGTAGGTGCCCAATATGCTACTAGAGAAGAGCAGAGAAATAGCTCCAGAAGGACTGAAGAGGCTGAGTCATAGCAAAACAACACGCAATTTTGGATGTGACTGGTGATAGAAGTACAGTCCAAAGCTGTAAAGAACAATATTGCATAGGAACTTGGCATGTTAGGTCCATGAATGAGGTAAATTGAAAGTGGTCAAACAGGAGATGGCAAGAGTGAACATTGATGTTTTAGGTTTAGGCATCAGTGAACTAAAATGGACAGGAATGGGTGAATTTAATTCAGATGACCATTATATCTACTACTGTGGGCAAGAATCCCTTAGAAGAAATGAAGTAGCCCTCATAGTCAACAAAAGAATCTGAAACGCAGCTCTTGGGTGCAATCTCAAAAATGACAGAATGATCTCTATTCATTTCCAAGGCAAGCCATTCAATATCAAAGTAATCCAAGTCTATGCCACAACCATTAATGCTAAAGAAGTTGAAGCTGAATGGGTCTTTGAAGACCTGCAAACCTTCTAGAACTAACACCAAAAAAAGATGTTCTTTTCATCATGGGGACTGGAATGCAAAAGTAGGAAGTCAAGAGATACATGGAATTACAGGCAAGATTGGCCTTGAAGTACAAAATGAAGCAGGGCAAAGGCTAATAGAATTTTGCCAAAAGAACCCACTGGTCATAGCAAAAACATTCTCCCTACAACACAAGAGAAGACTCCACACAGTAACATCACTAGATGGTCAATACCAAAATCAGATTAATTATATTCTTTGCAGCCAAAGATGGAGAACTCTAAATAGTCAGCCAAAATAAGACTGTGAGCTGACTAGGGATCAGATCATGAACTCCTTATTGCAGAATTCAGATTTAAATTGAAGAAAGTAGGAAAAACCTCTAGGTCATTCAGGTATGACCTAATACAAATACCTTATGATTATATGGTAGAAGTGGCAAATAGATTTAAAGGATTAGATCTGATAGACAGAGTGCCTGAAGAACTATGGGTGGAGGTTCATCACATTGTACAAGAGGCGGTGATCAAAACCATCCCAAGAAAAAGAAATGCAAAAAGGCAAAATGGTTGTCTGAGGAGACTTTACAAATAGCTGAGAAAAGAAGAGAAGCTAAAGGCAAAGGAGAAAAGGAAAGATAAACCCATTTGAATGCAGAGTTGCAAAGAACAGCAAGGAGAAATAAGAAAGCCTTCCTCAGTGATCAATGCAAAGAAACAGAGGAAAAGAAAAGAATGGGAAATACTAGAGATCTCTTCAGGGAAATTAGAGATACCAAGGGAACATTTCATGCGAAGATGGGCACAATAAAGGACAGAAATGGTATGGACCTAAAAGAAGCAGAAGATATTATGAAGAGGTGGCAAGAATACACAGAACTATACAAAAAACATCTTCATGACCCAGATAACCGTGATGGTGTGACTACTCACCTAGCTTCAGACATCCTGGAATGTGAAGTCAAGTGGGTCTTAGGAAGCATCACTACAAATAAAGCTAGCGTAGGTGATTGAATTCCAGTTGAGCTATTTCAAAACCTAACAGATGATGCTGTTAAGGTGCTGTACTCAATAGACCAGCAAATTAGGAAAACTCAGCAGTAGCCACAGGACAGGAAAAGGTCAGTTTTCATTCCAATCCCAAAGAAGGGCAATGCCAAAGAATGTTCAAACTACCGCATAATTGCACTCATCTCACATGCTAGCAAAGTAATACTCAAAATTCTCCAAGCTAGGCTTCAACAGTACATGAACTGAGAACTCCCAGATGTTCAAGCTGGATTTAGAAAGGCAGAGGAACCAGAGATCAAATTGCCAGCATCTGTTGGATCATAAAAAAAGCAAGGGAGTTCCAGATAAACCTCTTCTTAAAACCTTTGACTTCTGTAAAACCTTTGAATGTGTGGATCAGAAAAAACTTTGAAACATTCTTAAAGAGACTGGAACACCATAACCACCTCACCTGCCTCCTGAGAAACCTGTATGCAGGTCAAGAAGCAACAGTTAGAACTGGACATGGAACAACAGACTGGTTCCAAATTGGGAAAGGAGTATGTCAAGGCTGTATATTGTCACCCTGCTTATTTAACTTATATGCAGAGTACTCATGCGAAATGCCAGGCTGGATGAAGCACAAGCTGGAATCAAGATTGCCAGGAGAAATATCAATAACCTCAGATATGCAGATGACACCAACCTTATGTCAGAAACTGAAGAACTAAAGAGCCTCTTGATGAAAGTGAAAGAGGAGAGTGAAAAAGTTGGCTTAAAGCTCAACACTCAGAAAACTAAGATCATGACATCCAGCCCCACCACTTCATGGCAAATAGATGGGGAAACAATGGAAACAGTGAGAGACTTTATGTTTTGGGGGTTCCAAAATTACTGCAGATGGTGACTTCAGCCATGAAATTAAAAGATACTTGCTCCTTGGAAGAAAAACAATGACAAACATAGACAGCATATTAAAAAGCAGAGGCATTACTTTGCTGACAAAGGTCCATAAAATCAAAGCAATGGTTTTTCCAGTAGTCATGTATGGATGTGAGAGTTTGACTATAAAGAAGCTGATTGACAAAGAATTGATAGTTTTGAACTGTGATGTTGGAGAAGACTCTTGAGAGTCCCTTGAACTGCAAGGAGAGCAAACCAGTCAATCCTAAAGGAAATCAGTCCTGAATATTCATTGGAAGGACTGATGCTGAAGCTGAAGTTCCAATACTTTGGCCACCTGATGCAAAGAGCTGACTCATTTGAAAAGACCTCAATTCTGGGAAGGATTAAAGGTGGGAGGAAAAGGGGAGAACAGAGAATGAGATGGTTGGATGGCATCAGTGACTCAATGGACATGAGTTTGTGCAAGCTCCTAGTGATGATGAAGGACTGGGTAGCCTGTCCTGATGCAGTCCACAAAGCATCAGACATAACTGAGGGGCTGCAAAACAACAAATAGAAAGCAGGTGAATATATGCTATGAGTAAAAATAAAATGGGCTTCCTTGATGGCTCAGATGGTAAAGAATATAACTGCAAAGTGGAAGACCCGGGTTCGATCCCAGGGTCGGGAGGATCCCCTGAAGAAGGGAATGGCTAGAATGGCTACCCACTGCAATATTTATTGTTGGACAATTCCATGGACAGAAGAGCCTGGTTGGCTATAGTCCATGGGTCACAGAAGCGGACACAACTGAGGGACTAACACAAAAATAAAATAAGGTAAGGAGGATAGGCAATAATTAGCAGGGTGGGGTGGTGGGGGCATTGCTATTTCACTGAGTTTCTCAAGGAAAACATCATTATGAGGGACACAAGCAGATAATTGAAGGACCTGTGTGTCTCTGTGTTAGTCGCTCAATCATATCCGACTCAATGGGACACCATGGACTATAGCTTGCCAGGCTCCTTTGTCCATGGGATTCTCCAGGCAAGAATACTGGAGTGGGTTGCCATGCCCTCTTCTAGGGGTCTTCCCAACCCAGGGATCAAACTCTGGTCTCCCTCATTGCAGGCAGATTCTTTACCCTCTGAGCCACCAGGGAGATATGAGTAAAGCAGATACCTGGGAAAAGGATATATCATTAAGTAGGAGTCTTTAATGTAGATTTCCCCCTAGAACTCAGGTAGCCCATGAACTTGGTTTAGAAAAAAAAAATTAAAATGCTATTCTCATTAACCTCTAACTGAAAATTAGTACTTCTTTCGATTATAATTTTTATCAGGATTCCAGAAGAGTCATAATATCAACTGCAATTTTGTTACTCTTAACAGTTTACAAATACTTGTACCTACATCAGTGTTCAGACATTATGAAAAACATTTACAGTCACCAGTAGTTTTAAATTATGTTTATTGTTAGGTGTGGGGCTAGCTCTTGTTATTTGATGAATTTATAATAAAGCATATATATGAGTATAAAAACATTTAGTTGAAAGATATTTTTAAAGTGTGTTTCAATATAATTGGTTGCACTTGCACTGCTGTGAATTAGAATGTGGAATGGCTTTACTTGACTGCCAGACTAAAGAGAGAGCCCATGGCGAGGGAGAAGTTAAGGGTTCTGGTGTTAGAGAGAATGGGGTTGGGGGGGCGGGTTAAGAGCCCTCTTCTGGGAGTGTTGAGTTCTTGATATGTTCAAGGGCTGCTCAGAAGTCAGTGAGGAAGAAGCAGAAGGATCAAGTGCCAGGAGTGGTGGGAAAAGAGATCAGGGAGGCAGAGGCCCAAATCAGAAGATCATTGTGCACAATGAGAAAAGTGCACAATAAGAAACCATTTAAGGGTTTAAGTTAAGGAGTAAAATTAAGAAAATTCAGAAAGCCTAATGATAAAAATTAATTAATTAATTAAAAACTAATTAATACCCAGAAAATTCTGCCTAACTGGGATAATAGCCTTGCTCCCGATGAGAATCATGATAATACATCGTTTTCCTCCAAAGCATTTTGCTTGTTAAATCAAATGTTTCAGGGTCAGGGCTGTGCTGTACTTTAACAGTAGAAAATTAAACCATGTGAATTAGAATACTATCTAGAAACAATTTCCTTCCCTGCTTTCAATTATCTACATGCTGAGCTTTCTAAATCTGCATGTTTTTTTTCTTTTTTTCCCCAATAAATTCGCCTCCTTTCCTTTTGTCTTAGTTTACTTTACATCTGCAATATCCAAGTTTCCAGGGGTAAGACTTGAAGTTAACTAGAAGCATTTATTGTCTTGTGTACAAGGAAAGAAAGCAGATGTGGTTTTATCAGCTCTGCCATTGTGTGATTTTTAACGACATATTTGCTTGGCCAGGCCTGCCCATACTTCATAGTGTTGCTCTGTTAAGCCTCATCCTCCCAGCTCCACATTCCTACTGAGCTACTTATTGCCCACTGTGTGGATTCTAATGGATGTTTATTTCTCATGACATGTGAAAAATATATACCAGACCATCATCATTCTAATTCTTAATCACACAACTCTCTAGTTTCATTCTTTAGTACACTTACCAAGTGTCTATTTACCATCCTATTTCCTTCCTCCAGACAGGAAGATACTAGTTTTTAACTGTATAATTTTAAATAACTAAATCTAACACTCTTTCTGCTACTCTCCCAATAAAATATTTGTCCTCTTAGATCTTCCTTAGATTCAAGATTCGAAGAATCTCTTTAGGACATTTTAGATTTTCTTTCTCTCTATAAAGTCTTTGGTTTTCTATCTTTTTCACTTTACTTTTTTGATACTTTTTTGATACTTTTTTTTAATTAGATGACTATTAGAACTGTTTACTGAATGCTTTTTTTTAAAGACAGGAAAACACTTTTAAATGGAGATAAATAAAGGAATTATAATGATTTGCCAGGAGACATTACTCAAGTTTTCTCTTGGCAGCTAAGAATTTTGAATGGACTTCATAAAACTGAAACACCAGCTTGGGGAACACAGACTTGGCCAAAATAATTGCTCAATGATTGTTTTTGTTCATTCAGTTATCAAATATTTCAGTCTTCACTAATATCAGGCATCGCAACAGATATTTTGAGACATAGATGTGACCATGGTTGGCATGATTTCATGCCTTCATGGAGCTTGCAATAAAAATGGGAAAGGCAGGAGTTAACAAAAATTATAAATGATATACTCAATTGTTATACATTTTCAAAACTATCATGATAAATAATGTGGTAGCTGCTGCTGCTGCTGCTGCTAAGTCACATCAGTTATGTCCAACTCTATGCAACCCCATGGACTGTAGCCCACCAGGATCCTCTGAACATGGGATTCTCTAGGAAGGAATACTGGAGTGGGTTGCCATTTCCTTCTCCAGAGGATCTTCCTGACTCAGGAAGATGGAGCCCAGGTCCCCTACATTGCAGGCAGATTCTTTACCATCTGAGGTACAGGGAAGTTCCTAGAAAACACTGATGGACATTTTAACAGGCAGAGTTGATGAATCTGTGATGCATGAAAAGATGTTTATTTTTTACCAGGTCTCAGTTGAATCTGGCTTCTTGTACAGAGATCTGATGTAGGTGCGGGCCTGTGACTTTGCTCTGGGTTAAGGCTAAATGCAGTCTTGAGGGTGCTGCAGGCACTTGACCTGTACAATAATAACATGTCTGTAATGCCAACCTGAAAAGGCTGGAGACCATGTGATCTATGACAGTCCTGGGCCCTAGAAATTAAGCTCTATCAATGTAAAACTCAGATATGGAGGTTCCTAAAAAAAAAAGTGAAAAAGTTTAATTTATTATTTCAAGTTTTCTCCCTACTATAAATTGTGATTAGTCATTTAGGAATGGAAATGAAAGGATGGACAGAAAGTAGAGAGTAAACCAATGTCAATGACTGCTTTGGGGGAGCCTCTGAGTCATCTAAGTGTCTAATGAAAAGCAAATTTTCTGATGGGAAAGGTAGAATAAAAATAAGCTCAATGCTCTCTCTGCTGATTCACACTAAATATTAGTTTCTGCCTTACATGAAGAAAGAGAGAATGGAACCAACCAATGTACTACCTGTCTTGTGGGTAGGCAAGATAAATAAGCAAAACGTTGACTGAGGGTTTAAAACTTAGGCAGGAATACAATTCTAATAAAATAGTGTCTCTTCAACACTTCTTTATGTGTCTTATTCATTATAATATCTACATCTCTTTCTTTCACTTTCTTTTAAGATTAAAGCATTAGAAAGTATTAAGAGCTGACTGAACGGAGACATATGAGAAATGTTCTAGATGCCAGTAAAATCCCAAGATACTGGTACCTATAACTGACTGCTCAAAGAATAAATGAAAAACTGCTATGGATAAGTCTGCAAATCCGGGACAAATACTTGAAGCTTTAAGTAGCAGGGTAGGGACTATGAATATTCTATGAGTAAAGCTGGTGAGACTAAAAGGTACCTTGGTATGCATATAGTTGCATAATCAACCCACATTGATTTAATGTTAAATTATCTGAGAAATAAAGGATGGATGAAGGCAAGAATAATAATGATAGATTAATTAAATCCCAGCTCTTTTTGTAGCTTTCTATACCTTGATGGGTGCATGTACATGCATATTTCCATGTGACTTTTTGGATATATAATATCCAGATGATATTTTGATATAAATTAGACTATCAGTTCAGTTTAGTCACTCAGTCACATCCAACTTTGTCACCACATGGACTGTAGCATGCCAGGCCTCACTGTCCATCATCAACTCCCAGAGTTTTCTCAAACTCATGTCTATAGAGTTGGTGATGCCATCCAACCATCTCATCCTCTGTCGTCCCCTTCTCCCACCTTCAATCCTTCCCATCCTCAGGGTCTTTGCAAACGATTCAGTTCTTCGCATCAGGTGGCCAAAGTATTGGAGTTTCAGCTTCAGCATCAGTCCTTCCAATGGATATTCAGAACTGATTTCATTTAGGATGGATTTGTAGGATCTCCTTGCCGTCCAAGGGACTCTCAAGAGTCTTCTCCAATGCCACAGTTCAAAAGCATCAATTCTTTGGTGCTGAGCTTTCTTTATAGTCCAACTCTCACATCCATACATGACTACTGGAAAAACCATAGCCTTGACTAGACGGACCTTTGTTGGCAAAGTAATGTCTCTGCTTTTTAATATACTGTCTAAGTTGGTCATAACTTTTCTTCCAAGAAGCAAGAATCTTTTAATTTCATGGTTCAATCACCATGTGCAGTGATTTTGGAACCCCCCAAAATAAAGTCTGACACTGTTTCCATTGTTTCCCCATCTATTCGCCATGAAGTGATGGGACCAGATGCCATGATCTTCATTTTCTGAATGTTGAGTTTTAAGCCAACTTTTTCACTCTCCTCTTTCACTTTCCTCAAGAAGCTCTTTAGCTCCTCTTCACCTTCTGCCATAAGGCTGGAATCATCTGCATATCTGAGGTTATTGATATTTCTCCCAGCAATCTTGATTCCAGCGTGTGCTTCATCCAGCCCAGCATTTCTCATGATGTACTTTGCACATAAGTTAAATAAGCAGGGTGACAATATACAGTCTTAATGTACTCCTTTCCCTATTTGGAACCAGACTGTTATTCCATGTCCAGTTCTAACTGTTACTTCCTGACTTGCATACAGATTTCTCAAGAGACAGGTCAGGTGGTCTGGTATTTTCATCTCTTGAAGAATTTTCCACAGTTTGTTTTGTTCCACATCTTGAAGTACAGAATGAAGCAGGGCAAAGGCTAATAGAGTTTTGCCAAGAGAATGCACTGGTCATAGCAAACACTTTCTTCCAAAAACAGAAGAGAAGACTCTACATATGGGCATCACCAGATGGCCAATACCGAAATCAGATTGATTATATTCTTTGAAGCCAAAAATGGAGAAGCTGTATATAGTCAGCAAAAACAAGACTGGAAGCTGACTGTGGCTCAATCATGAACTCCTTATTGCAAAATTCAGACTTAAATCGAAGAAAGTAAGGAAAACCACTAGGCCATTCAGGTATGACCTAAATCAAATCCCTAGGATCATACAGTGGAAGTGACAAAACAGATTCAAGGGGTTAGATCTGATAGACAGAGTGCCTGAAGAACTATAGATGGAGGTTCGTGACATTGTACAGGAGGCAGGGATCAAGATCATCATCAAGGGATCATCCCCAAGAAAAAGGAATGCAAAAAGGCAAAATGGTTGTCTGAGTAGGCCTTACAAATAGCTGTGAAAAGAAGAGAAGCGAAAGGCAAAGGAGAAAAGGAAAGATATACTCATTTGAATGCAAAGTTCCAAAGAATAGCAAGGAGAGATAAGAAAGCCTTCCTCAGTGATCAATGCAAAGAAATAGAGGAAAACAACAGAATGGGAAAGACTAGAGATCTCTTCAAGAAAATTAGAGATACCAAGGGAACATTTCATGCAAAGATGGGCTTGATAAAGGTCAGAAATGGTATGGACCTAAAAGAAGCATGAGATATTAAGAAGAGGTGGCAAGAATACACAGAACTGTCCAAAAAAGATCTTCACAACCTAGATAATCACGATGGTGTGATCACTCACCTAGAGCCAGACATCCTGGAATATGAAGTCAAGTGGGCCTTAGGAAGCATCACTAAGAAAAAAGCTAATGGAGGTGATGGAATTCCAGTTGAGCTATTTCTAATCCTGAAAGATGATGCTGTTGAAGTGCTGCACTCAATATGCCAGAAAATTTGGAATCTCAGCAGTGGCCACAGGACTGGAAAAGTTCAGTTTTCATTCCAATCCCAAAGAAGGGCAATGCCAAAGAATGTTCAAACTACCACACAATTGCACTCATCTTACACTCTAGTAAAGTAATGCTGAAAATTCTCCAAGTCATGCTTCAACAGTACATGAACTTTGAACTTACAGATGTTCAAGCTGGATTTGGAAAAGGCAGAGGAGCCAGAGATCAAATTGCCAACATTGGTTAGATCATTGAAAAAGCAAGGAAGTTCCAGAAAAAAATCTACTTCTGCTTTATTGACTACACCAAAGCCTTTGACTGTGTGGATCACAACAAATTCGACTATAGTATTCTGTAATATAGTCTCTAATTATTTGAACTCTTTGATATGCAGGAGGAATGATAGCTGGAACCAACTGTATACTGTGAGAATTTAATAAAGAAGTGTCTAGAAATGAACTCACTGACATTTCCACATTTGCTTACCGTGAGTCTACCACCTGCCTTGGCCCCACTCTCTCCTAGGTGCTTAGGACGTTACAGTGAATGAAATAAAGCCTCTGCTTGCACATGGCTTGCGTTTTTAAAAGGAGAAATTGTTAACAAAAAGCATCAAAATTAACAGGTAAATATTTAGAGTATAGCTATGATGTTGGGCTTCCCTGGTGACCCAGACAGTAAAGAATCTGCCTGTGATGCAGGAGACCTGGGTTCAATCCCTGGGTTGGGAAGATCTCTTGGAGAATGGAATAGCAGTGATGTTAAGGTCTGTAAATATATATATATATATATAAAGCAAAGAGATGGAAACTTTGTCATAGTGGGGCCCCATTTTATATAGCCATCAGAGGGTCACATTTGAGCAGAGGTTTGGTTAAGGAAGGTTATGGGGAGGGCTTGGCTAAGTTTAGAAGAGAGAATTTGGGGAGAAGGAATAGCAGGAAGAGAATCTAAAGCAAAGAAGTGCTTTGTTCAAGCAGAGCAATAAAAAAAGGCTTTTTATGCTTAACATGTCCTTGGCTATTTTTCCTTGTCTTTAAAAAAAAATGATTTTCTTTTTTAAAGGAAATACTATTAGGGGATACAAGTTAATTAGTAAGTCAATAGATTAATTTTTATGCAAGTAGATATGATAGATTGAAGTTATAATTCTATTTCTTACAGAAGTAAATGTGAGAGAATGTGTTTCTTTTTCAAATTATATAATTCTCTTAATGGTGGTCAGTAAAATGTTCCATTGGTTCAATATTCAATAATGGTGAAATAAAATATGTCTCTATTTCTCTATTTCTGTGTGTTCTCTTTAAAGCGATTTATTTTCAGGGCAGATCTCTGCAAATTGAACATCCTTTTATCAGTGGAAGTGTGAACAATGAACTTCTATGCACCTTTGATAGCAGTTTGTGTATTTATTTTTCAGTCCTTAGAAGCCTATGGAATGTACTGAGTTATGAAATGGGACACTTACTACGTATCCAAAACCATGTTTGCTGCTGGAGATTTCTTACAGCAGTGGCTTGGTACCTGGTAAGTGGTTTTGAGATTTGGTCAGACCCAATCCTTAAAACCCACTCCAGAGTTGCCTGGAAAGTTCCATGGGCAGAGGTGCCTGGTGGCTGCTGTCCATTAAGTCTCAAAGAGTTGGGCACAACTGAGGGACTGAGCACACAATCCTTAAAACAGAGTTGCCTTCCCCTGCTTGCTCCATCACATGAAAAGAAGCAACAACTTTCTCTTCCTGTTAGTCTAGCTGCTTAAAAATAACACATTCCAGCAAGAAGGGAGGGAGATTGCAAGCAACAGGACATATGAGACTTGCCAAGGGGCCAGCATTTCCTGGCTCACAATTGCAGGAAAGGCTTTGCTCCATTATCAATGGGACCTGGATGCTTTGATAGGCAATTGTTTCAAAAGCTAAACAACATTAGCAGTAGAAATATTGTGTGTTTTACACAAGGCTCTTGTGGAGGAAATATAGCACCAGATGGATCAGACAATAGTCTTGTCTCATGTTTTGTTCCTTTACTGGTAATATAATAAAAAATACAAAATGTACAACTTTGCTTTTAGTAAAGTCTCTGCTATTTTAGAAAAGAATAGTGGAATTGTCATGAACAATACAGATTTCCTTTGCAATAATTGCTGATTTTAAAATGTACAGACACAATGGAATGCTCAAGACATCACAATCACTTTTAAGGACATTCCTTATATAGCACACTGAACCCATCATCTCCAATGAAATTAGAAAAAAAAAAAAAAAAAAAGACCAAATGTTTAGGAATATACTCCCCCTATAGACAGGGCAAAAGAATTACTTCTAAACAGTTATTGTTATTTAGGAAATATCTTGACTAATACTGCCTTGCTCTCTATTTGAATTCCTATGAGAAATTAGATATAGATAGAGAGATGATAGACAGATATTTAATTTTATATATTATATTCTCCACCTCTCAGAAAGTTCAGTAACTTTGGTGATCTTTCTGAGAGCTGTGATCAGGAAAAGTTTTCCGTTTCCTTTTTTTTTTTTTTCTTTCTGATGAAACAGAGAGAAATGGACAATAATGGAGATTTATTAAATAAATACCTATAAAGATCTGTTCATGATAAAACCTTGCAGGTTTACTTCTTGTCCTGAAGTGATAGGGAAGAAATACCATGTCGCTCTCAAATGCTGTGGTCATCTTCAGGCAAGTGCTAGTCTCCCTTGCTTTGGGTCACTCTGATTAGAGGGTCTGCATAGATGGGATACAGTTCTCTATCTCTTTTCTCACGTGAGTACATACACTGATTAAAATATGTAGTCAGGCACATTCTGAGGCAGGGCTGGGATAGATGTGATTCCAACATGCTCTGATGTCACCTTTAATGGGTTTCCCTCAGTGTCTCCCTATAACTAAAGATGTAGAGGAAAATGCTCCCAAATAGAGACAGTAAAATTTAGACTGGATAAACATTTCACCAATACAAGCTAGGCTTGTGGTATGTGCTTAAAGGAGGTGGGAATTCCCATTATACAATCAGCACCCAGTCATTTTCTTTCATGTTGAGAATATTGCATGCCTTTCTTGGATGAATGTAGGAGGTAATCTTGTAATCTGAAATCTTGACAATTTTGACTCTTTCCTAGAAGTCATTTTTTTTTTAAGAAATAAAGTGATATAATCATAATTTGATTAGAAAATTTACCCTGGTTGTGGTATACAAGGAAAATAAAAAAGAAGCTATTGGCAGAGAAGTCAATTAATAGATACTATGAAAATACCTTAAGAAATATTTAGAAGAAAAATGCAAGTATATAGTGAATATACTTGATAAAGGAATGGAAAAGGAATAAAGATTTGATAATATTTCCACTTGGGATCATATTTGGATGGGAATTAAGATGAATCTATGTCATTTATAGTAGCCAGTATGACCTAGTTTAAATAAAAATTTTCCAAATCTTAGACTGGGATGTCGGAAATGTGCTTTTCACTGAAAATACATAATTTCATTTTATAAGCACATGGAAATAATCCTACTTAGAAAGAAATTAATGAGTATGTAGTACTGCCTTTAGATGACTTCTGATAACAAATTAATTTTGTTCTTTGCTTGAATGTAGTTGTTATGCAGCATTTTAGCTATCCAGGGATTTTTAAAATAATTAAAATTGAAGTATTATAAATTAAAATCATGAGAATTATAATACTTTCTGATTTCCTCTTATTTTGGCTTGAAGAAAGCTCTTTAATGTAGATGATGAGAAAACAAAAATGATCAAAATAAATCGGTGAGTCCATTTATTCTGTTTTTTTTTTCACGTGTCCACCCACTACAAGTCTCCATTCATTTATAAAGAACATGCTTATGTGATCACATATTAAATACACGCTTGTCAGGCTGTGATTCAGTATACGTTTCAGTTACAAACAGCAAAGCAGATTTTTAACAGTGAGGATTTGTTCAGGAAAAAAGAAATTACTCTAGATAATTCAAGCAGGAGGGTATTTGATACAGGGAATTAGTGGCTTAAATTTTTTTTTTTTTTTTTTTTTTTTTGGAAAGGACTGGCAGAACAGAGTTCATAGAAAACAGTAACAAGTTTTCAGGAAATTAGAACATTTCTGAGCTTCCAAGAAATTACTGTTGATGATTTCAGGTGCCTTGAGAGCATTTTTTTAATTGATAATTTCTTGATTTGCCTGATTTTAATCAAGATAGTGTGCATAATACAGAATGAACTAATTTTACATTTTTGGACTCCTGTATGTTTATATGATTCACCATTGTTGCTGCAAAGCATTATTTCCTTCTATGAGCTTGCTTATATGTATGCAAAAAGATTAAATTCTCTTCAGGCACAATAAATTAATTATTACTTTTTTGCAAATAAATTAATTCCAATTTCAAACTTACCAAATATCAAACAATTTTTCAGAATAAAATAATTTCCCAAGGTGTTTATCAAATAAATTTAACTGTAAGCCTTCTAAAAAATAATGAAGATATTAAAACAATTTTTTTCTCCCTGTGTCATTTATATAATAACAAAGAGTTTGAAGGCAGTTAAAAAAAATAGGGATGAAGAAACTACTCCCAATTAAGGGGCTAAACTGGATGACTCAGGTTTATGAATGAGTGATATGCAAAGGGAATTTGTAGTCTTCAGAGGCCAGAGCTGGGAAAAGAAGAATTCGGAAGATGCTTTGAGAAAAATGTAATCATTTGCCTTTGAGAGCTATATTTGACACCTAGAAGGGACTCCGCTACTGCTTGTGGACAGGTAATACCAAAGCTAATGGGCTAAGATAAACTTTGGAGACTATAAAGACCACTGAGGAATGAGCATAGTAGAGAAACCAATACAAGCCATTAGTAAGGAGACAGAAAATGGTTTGAATGTTAGCTTTGCTGATCACTAAGAGGGAGACTTTTAGGATATTTCTTAACTTTCCCAAGTACAGGATTTTAAATCTGTAATAAGGGTATATGTCTTCCACATTCTCTTCAGTATTTTGCATATAAGCTAACTTTTGAGAAAGTCTACTCACCCTTTCTGTTTTGAAATCTGATTTTGTAAGAGCATACATCTCCATTCACCCAAATCTCCTGAACCCTCTGAATTCCAAGGATCATACCAAAGCAGTGAAACTTTACATAGAAGTTTTATAAAATACTTGAGTAATTTATGTAAAATCACTCTTTAGTTCTACCATAAGACTTCTGTGAAATGTCTTGGAGTCCTTGAAGAGCAGAGGTGGTGAGTAAAGTAGAAAGGGATGTTCAAAGAATCTTATTTCCAGGAAGAAACATATTATTTGACATATGAAATGAGAAATAAAACTATTTTACAATCTAGTAGAAGAAGTTAAAAAGATAAATCAAGGAAAGTATTTTTAAAAATCAACGACAATATTTGTAAAATAGAATTAGGCTCAGACTTAATATTTACTTTATTTTTAATACTGGCTCCTAATGTAACTTAAAAACAGCTGGCTTTGTTGATGTAATGGTTCCATGAAAGACTGAACAGGCAGAATTGGAATCATTAAAGTTCCATTTTCATCAGATTTCTGCTTGAGAAAATTAAGTATACACTCATAGTAATTTATTATAGGCATTTCTTTGTCTTCGATATATTATTAAAATGACAGAAGGGGATGAGGTGAAATAGTACAGCAATTACACAGTTTTAAACTTTTCAATTATAGAGAAGCATTCAACTGCGTCTTTCATTACCACCATCTGCGTTGTATATATCACTTTAAGATTAATAACAGGCAGGGTTTGTTTGTTTCTTTGTTTATATGGAATTCAGACCAGGATAGGTTTTTCCCATCATTGGAGAATATTGTAAAAAGAAAGACAGTTATCTTTCTTCGATAGCAGGACATTCTCAAGGTCTTTCCCAGACTATCCCTCACCGCCTCAATAAACCTACTGTGAAGTGAAGTGAAGTGAAGTCACTCAGTCGTGTCCAACTCTTTGCGATCCCATGGACTGTAGTCTACCAGGCTTCTCTGTCCACGGGATTCTCCAGGCAAGAATACTGGAGTGGGTTGCCATTTCCTTCTCCAGGGGATCTTCCTGATCCAGGGATCAAACCCAGGTCTCCTGCATTGCAGGCAGATGCTTTACCCTCTGAGCCACCAGGGAAGCTCAAATATGACATTATTTTTATTCCAAATAAACAGTATATTATTTTTTACCTAATCTAGTAAAAGAAAGATTTTTGATGATTACATATTCCCACCTTCTTTTGGAATGCTAAGTATAACACTGGATTACATTTCGACAATAAGACTCAGGGTTGGAGAAAAGTTGTCATTTTGGTTTCCCAGAAATAATTTAATGTTCTGAATTGCATCTCCTCCTAGTGGCCTCATAGAATTATCACAATGTGAGCACCTCACTTTGTAATTCAATTGAATTCAGTTCACTTCATAATCACTTCACTTCACTTCAATTTAATTCATTTTTGGATACTTCAATTTCACAAGAATGGATAGAACACTTATTGAACACAGTGAGAACTCTGTTGGATGCTGCAGACTGAAAAGTGCAAGAGACTTCCATCTTTACCACAAATGAACTAATTTTATGAGCCAATTATTTTAATCACTAGTTATAGCACACTTATTTATTTTTATACTTTTCTCTTAAATAATAACAAAGTAGTAGCGCGTTCCAATAGAGATAGCTGAATGATCCTCTTGTTCAAAGATGGCAACATGACTAAAGCTAAGTTAGCATTTGGCAGACAGAATCACTGCCCTGAGGCATCAAAATCTAAATATTTGAGGAGCTTGAACATAGTGGAGAGCATGGGACCAAAAACCATTTCTGTGAAAGCATAATGCTGGACTAAAAATGAACTAGCTTTTGAACTGGTGTCAGAACACAACTTTCTGGTCTGAAATCTGATACCAATTATGTGATCCAAAACAAGTTACCCCAGGAGATCAAGATGGTGGAGTGGGGGGTCACGGAGCTCACCTCATCCCATGAACACAGAAAAAACTGATTGAAAATGAAGTGCCATGGTCGGTAATAAAATGCCCACCATAAACTCAGTAGTTTTTACCCATCTTTGCTTTTATGCCATTAATGCAAATGTTGTCAGCACAGTGATACAATGTGTGTCTTAGAATTATTATGAAAATAGTTTTGATCTTATAAAGGGATTTGAGGACCCCCAGGCATCTATAGCCCATACTTTAAGAGCCACTGAGTGACAAAGAATAGGGCATACTCTGGACTGAGTCACCATAGGGTCCCACATCAAGTAAATAATTAAGGAGACCAATTGAATAATTATCAACCACAGAGGCATGAACTGAGTCATAATAAAAGACGTATTATGGGTGGCATTTAGATTGAAAAAAAAATCTCTAAATTATTCTCATAATTTGAAAGTTTTGTCTCAAAAAAAATAAAAAGGAGAAAAATGTTGCTTGCTGTGGTAGACTTCATTCTTTTACTCTTGTCAAAATATTCATTGTTTTCTCTATAGGAGGTTTATAAATTCCTTCTCTATTGACAGCTTTACCTATATGATTCATTTTACTAATGGAATGTGAGCAGAATTAATGGGTGCCACTTTCGAAAATAAACTTTAAAAGATATTTCATTGTTTTACCTTTCTTTTGCTGCAGACTCAGCAGTTTCCCAATATGAAGACTATGTGGATCTAAACAGAGCCAAGTAATTATATCATATAAGCTTAAAAATATATATTGTTAAGAGCCATCAATATTTTGGGGTTGCTTTTTACCATTGCATAACCAATACAACCTAAACAGATAAAACCTTTATGAAAGGTTAGGCAACAGTCATAATGAAATCAGGCTAAGGCTGAGATGGAAGGATAAGGTTGAGGTGCAATTGTCATGAACAATGCAGATTTCCTTTGCAATAATTGCTGATTTTAAAATGTACAGACACAATGGAATGTCAAGACATCACACTCACTTTAAGGACATTCCTTATAGAGCACTCTGAACCTATCACCTCCAGTGGAATTAGAAAAAAAGAAAGAAAAAAAGATCAGCTGTCTAGGAATATACTCCCTCTACAGTCAGGACAAAAGAATGAGACCTCAAAACCTCAAAAGAAAGAGATTGCAAAACAGTAGGGGTTTCTAAGATAAGGAAATATGGTAAGGGAATTAAAATTCAATAGTTGAACTTAAGTTTCATCAAAGGTGATAAACAGCAGAGTTCATGCTGTAGAAAAGGAAAATAGAAAATTAAATCAATAATTAGTTGACATTTATAAACTGCATACTAAATACTATGCCTGTGCTAGCTCTTTAACAGATTGTCATCAAATCTTCACATAATGTTAGGCTACTGACACTATTATTATCATCATTCAACTCATACGAAGTGACTTAAAGACATGGAAATACTTCCGAACTTGAACCAGGATTTAATCCCAGACAGCCTGATTTAGGGCCTTATCTCTTAATCATTTTGCTTTTCAAGTGGGACATTTGCTTTTTTTTTTCTTGGTCACTTGACATTAATCTTTTCTGTATAACAATTCCAGAAATTTCTTTTGGAATAATACTCTTCTTTCATTTTCAATCATTTATTCAGTATTGAATTCACCAGATCCACAGTGGTTGATTCCAGTGGGCACATTTAAATTTGTGAGACTGAAAGCCAATCTGAAAACATTTTTTTTAACAGTGAAGGGGGAGAAACTCTTTTACCCACTGGGATTTATTGGCAACTGTCTTGTAGTAATGAAGGGAAAAGCCAGAACAAACATCTGAGAAACCAGAGCTAAGAAACAGTTCGCTCTGAAGAAATAGTGACCAACTCCAGGTCACATGGCCTCAGCCTTGAACCAAATCACACTTGAAGTCAGATTGCTTCCTAGATGCTTTCAGTTTGTGAAACTCTAAATTCCTTTAGCATTTATATCAGTTTGGTTCAAGCTTTCTTTCACTTTCATCTTCAGCACTCTTCTGATCTGTCATTTGCTTTTTTGTTAATATGTGTGTCTCTCTTTCCCATTCTGTTGTTTTCCTCTATTTCTTTGCATTGATCACTGAGGAAGGCTTTCTTATCTCTTCTTGCTATTCTTTGGAACTCTGCATTCAGATGGGTATGGGTATAGCTTTCCTTTTCTCCTTTGCTTTTCACTTCTCTTCTTTTCACACCTATTTGTAAGGCCTCCCCAGACAGCCATTTTGCTTTTTTGCACTTCTTTTCCATGGGGATGGTCTTGATCACTGTCTCCTGTACAATGTCATGAACCTCTGTCCATAGTTCATCAGGCACTCTATCTGTCAGATCTAGGCCCTTAAATCTATTTCTCACTTCCACTGTATAATCATAAGGGATTTGATTTAGGTCATACTTGAATGGTCTAGTGGTTTTCCCTACTTTCTTCAATTTAAGTCTGAATTTGCCTATATGCAGGTCAGGAAGCAACAGTTAGAACTGGACAGGGAACAACAGACTGGTTCCAAATAGGAAAAGGAGTACGTCAAGGCTATATATTGTCACCCTGCTTATTTAACTTTTATGCAGAGTACATCATGAGACATGCTGGGCTGGAAGAAGCACAAGCTGGAATCAGGATTCCTGGGAGAAATATCAGTAACCTCAGATATGCAGATGACACCACCCTTATGGCAGAAAGTGAAGAGGAACTAAAATGCCTCTTGATGAAAGTGAAAGAGGAGAGTGAAAAAGTTGGCTTAAAGCTCAACATTCAGAAAATGAAGATCATGGCCTCTGGTCCCATCACTTCATGGGAAATAGAAGGGGAAACAGTGGAAACAGTGTCAGACTTTATTTTTGGGGGCTCCAAAATCACTGCAGATGGTGACTGCAGCCATGAAATTAAAAGACGCTTACTCCTTGGAAGGAAAGTTATCACCAACCTAGATAGCATATTTAAAAGCAGAGACATTACTTTGCCAACAAAGGTCCGTCTAGTCAAGGCTATGGTTTTTCCAGTGGTCATGTATGGATGTGAGAGTTGGACTGTGAAGAAGGCTGAGCACCAAAGAATTGATGCATTTGAACTGTGATGTTGGAGAAGACTCTTGAGAGTCCCTTGGACTGCAAGGAGATCCAACCAGTCCATTCTGAAGGAGATCAGCCCTGGGATTTCTTGGGAAGGAATGATGCTAAAGCTGAAACTCCAGTACTTTGGCCACCTCATGCGAAGAGTTGACTCATTGGAAAAGACTCTGATGTTGAGAGGGATAGGGGGCAGGAGGAGAAGGGGACGACAGAGGATGGGATGGCTGGATGGCATCACTGACTCAATGGACGTGAGTCTGAGTGAACTCCGGGAGTTGGTGATGGACAGGGAGGCCTGGTGTGCTGCGATTCATGGGGTTGCAAAGAGTTGGACACGACTGAGCGACTGAACTGAACTGAACTGTGTCTCTCTTAGTGCAGTTTTTGATAGCAGAGGCGATTGCTGCCTTGCCCTCTTCCCAAGGCTGAGGACAGGCTGATGTAAATTCTCAATAAATGACTGAAGCCTCTCTCAAAGACCAAAACTATTATGTCTTGGTAATATATGAGTTGGTGATGGACAGGGAAGCCTGGCGTGCTGCAATCCGTGGGGTTACAAAGAGTTGGACACGACTGAGTGACGGAACTGAACTGAACTATGTCTTGTATGATGTAATAATAATAACATAAACATCAATATCTTTAATTCTTCTTTCTTTTTCATCTGTTGGAGTGATATTTATCTTATTTATGATGATGGTAAGTGGAAAGATGCATGATCTTTAACCAAAATGGCTCTATTCCTCCAGCAAAATTTGAAATCATGGAATACAGTTATATGAATGTGTGTGTATCTGAGTGAGGGAAAAAAATTGTTTCAGTTTTTTTTTTTTCATTTAAATATTAAAGTGGAGTATAATCACAGCAAAGTGTGAGACTCAGCATATATGCAATGTGTCAGATTGTTACTTGAAGGACTAGGCTACAGCCCCTGTGCTGTTCTTATCACCAGCTGCTACACGGCCGTGGAGTTGTGTGGTTGTGAAGTATATCTGGGTGGAGTTCCAATAAATAAAATGGAAAAAAAAAATTGGTACTTTGTCTCCAATTTTTGCCTGAGAAGATTAAATTGAAATGTGCTGATTCACTGTTAACCTACACCCTCTACCATAAGCAAACTACAAAAAGATTAAGAGACCGTCTTTCGTAAAATCCTTTCTTACGCAGCTGATTTCACTGTTAAGTAATTCAGCTAGAATTGTCCATTTTACCAGACTTCAGATGCCCTAGAATTATAGAAATTGAATGTCAGGAGCAACTTTGGTAGTAATCTAATACCTTGGTTTTGTTGACTTTGGAACAAACAGAAGGCTAAGTTATTTCCTCAAGGCCACCCATTGAAGACATCAGAACTTGAATTTAATTACCAAAGTATCAATTAAAAAAATTTTACAATTGACTTGCTAATTATATTAGAGTTCAAATTAGAGTAGAAGCAATATTTCATTACATATTCTCTTTCATCTGAAGTCAGGTCTCTTTACTTTTATGAAACAATTGAGAATAAATAAGTATACCTGAATTGGAAAATAATCTTTTTTTTTAACAAACTATCAGGCAAAGAGTTGACTCATTGGAAAAGACTCTGATGCTGGGAGGGATTGGGGGCAGGAGGAGAAGGGGACGACAGAGGATGAGATGGCTGGATGGCATCACGGACTTGATGCATGTGAGTTTGAGTGAACTCTGGGAGTTGGTGATGGACAGGGAGGCCTGGCGTGCTGCAATTCATGGGGTTGCAAAGAGTTGGACATGGCTGAGCGACTGAACTGAACCGAACTGATGAATTATTTTTCTAGCATAGATAATAGGTTTTTCCTAATATTATTTTGTTTATTCCAGTTATTTTACTAAATATTTTTTCCTCTGAAAAAGCATAGCTTTCATAATATACTTCCAACTTATTTTCAGATGACTTAATTTCCAAAATCCCTAGCTTTGAGAAATCTCAATCTTGTCTTATATAACTTTTTATAAGACAAATTGAACATTCAGTTCAGAATAACTGAACATTCAGAATAATTGAACAAAGGGAACAACGTGTTGAAAATTGAATAACAAATTGAATAATTCAGTTTGTGCCTTACCTTTTTAGATTTGAAAGAATTCAATAACAGTAGCCTAGTATACAGGCTTCCTTTCTGGCTCAGACAGTAAAGAAGTGTAGTATACACATTGAATACAGTTAAAATTAGCAGAAAATTTGTAGGAGACACTCTTTCAACTGAAATTATTCACTCTTTCCAGAGTCACATTGACCTATGCCCAGATCGGAGCTTCCCTGATGGCTCAGTGGTAAAGAAACTGTTTGCCGATGCAGACTTGGGTTTGATTCCTGGGCTGGGAAGACCCCCTGGAGGAGAAAATGGCAACCCACTCCAGTATTCTTGCCTGAAGAATCCCATGGACAGAGAAGCCTGGCAGGCTACAATGCATGGGGTTGCAAAAGAGTCAGACATGACTTAGTGACTCAACAACAACAAATGTCTAGGTTGCTCTGAATGCTATGGCCAGTTTAAAATTTGCTTGGATTCTTCTTCATCCATAAATTTAGCTAAGCACATAATTTTTATTTTCTCCTAAACATATGTATTCCAGCTGTTTGTTATTCAGTCTCTCAGTCACATCTGACTCTGCAACACCATGGAATGCAGCATGCCAGGCTTCCCTGTCCTTCACCATCTCCTGGAGCTTGCTCAAACTCATGTCCATTGAGTCAGTGATGCCATCCAACATCTCACTCTCTGTCATCATAGCTACTATAGTTGTTATTATATTATTATAAAATACTTTTATTGAGTGCCTACTGTTTTAAAGGTATGTGTGTGCATACACCAGCACACACACATTTTATTATGAGGCAGTCAATAATAATAACAAATAAATTATACTGTAAAATAGGGACCCACTCCAACAATAAGCCACTATTTCATGGTGGCTCAAATGGCAAAGAATCTGCCTGCAATGCAGGAGACCTGGGCTTGATCACTGTCTAAGGAACATCCCTGGAGAAGGAAATGGCAACCCATTCCAGTATTCTTGCCTGGGAAATCCCATGGACAGAGGAGCCTGGCGGGCTACAGTCCATGGGGTCGCAGAGTCGGATGTGGCCGAACAACTAACACAACAACCTAACAATAGAAATGTGTTGGCAGGGCCACTTAAGAAATCTTTTAAAGGTGAGATAAGATTCAATAAATGAATAATATTTCAAGAGCTATTTTGTGAGATCTTAAATCCAGGAGTTGGTGATAGACAGGGAGGCCTGGCGTGCTGCAATTCATGGGGTCGCAAAGAGTCAGACGTGACTGGGCGACTGAACTGAACTGAACTGAACTGAAATCTTCTATTAGCATAGAGCAAAGGCAATAGGCATTATATTCATTTCCACCATGAATTCTGGGTATTAGATTTATACTATTACAATTTTGGTGTACTTATGGGTTATCCAGATAAAGTCTGTTTATCCCTCTTCCATTATAGATATGTTTCAACTTTTGGAGAGAGAAAACTATATTTTTTGTTTTTATATAATTTTATAAAAGTTTTATCAGCTGGTAAAGGATCTGCCTGCAATGTAGGAGACCTGGGTTCGATCCCTGGGTTGGGAAGATTCCCCGGAGAAGGGAAAGGCTACCCACTCCAGTATTCTGGCCTGGAGAATTCCATGGAATGTATAATCCATGGGATCCCAAGGAGTTGGACACAACTGAGCAACTTTCACTTTCACTTTCATAAAAGTATTATAGTCCTTTTGGCTTAAAATAATTAATAGACATATTTTCCTAACAATTACAGTTTCTCATGTCTATACTCATCTACTTATTCTGAATCATGTAATAGACAGAGATGCTCTATTCTACCATAAACTTTATTACAGAAAAATACTCCATATGTAAAAATATTCCTTAAATAACTAAACCTGGATTATGAATTACACATCTACCTAAATAATAATTGATATAACAATTCAAATATGAATATAAACTTATTGATTAGTACCACATAATCTCCTAGCAGAACAGTTTATAAAAAGACCATCAAGGTCAATACCTTAAAGCTTGTGACCAAGGATGTCACTTAAACTTTCTTAGCCTTAAGTGTAGAGTGGTAACTGTGTTATGTAAAATGCTTAAAAGTGTTCAGTATCACCAAGGAAACTGAAATTTGTTACCCTGTAGTTCTCCTTTTGAATTTAGAGTAGTTCACTGCTCTTTAGCCTTTGCAACATCAACATTTTTTTTCTTCTTTTTTTTCCTCCACTTGAATTGATGTTACAGAGATGCCACTGTTGCTCACATTTTAATCAGAAGAACAACAGCAACAACAACAAAAAACAGTTTCGTTGCTTTATTTTGTCTACAACAGTTCTGTCTTCATCTTCCCCTATGATTAGTTGGAAATAAAAAGCTACATTTAGTCCAAGTTGGTTTAAAACTTAATCCACTCCAGTAATTGTAACAATCTTTTAAGAAAATACTTGGTTGCTGGAAAATGACTGCTTGGCTCTTTTGTTTCCGCTCTTCCCATGCACTTGAGAGTCTCAAAGATGGTGTTAGGCTGAATTTGGGGATGGAGCCAACTGGGGACTTTTGCGAACAGACAAGGGAAGAGAGGAGAGTCTTTGGATCCATCATATACTTACTGGTTTTCAGACCACTGCAGAGTGGGTGTTCCATGTCTGCTGTAGTATTTGGTTGGCCTGATCATTTCTAAGGATTTTCTGTTGGCATTTGCTGCTGACATCTGGGGTTGATGAACACAAAATGCAATTTTTCTTTGCTCAATCAACAGTTCTCTGCTTACTCAGCCCTTGTTGTTTCACAGACTCCCTGCCACCTCTTATGTCTGGATCTTTGGTCAAGTCACTCCACTCTATCACAGCTCGTTCTTGCCATGTAAGAATCAAGAGAAGCTTGAGAGATCATTCCAGACTCTATTTGCTGGTGGCACATTTTCTTCTTGCCTTAACCATACTGCTCCACCTCATGGAGGCACAGGCTTTGCGCAGTTAGACTTCTCTAAGTGTCCCAAATGGAGTACTGGACAAGAGCTCCTCCTCAACCTTAACTTCCTTATCAAATAATTGACCACACCTACTTCTGAAGGCCAAAGAGAGAGGAGAAATTAGGACAGAAATCTGACAGCTTCCTCTCCTGGTATTTGCCCTGTGATGTCCAGGATTTTGAGGGTCTGTTTATTTCTTCCTATCAGCCTAGGGATTCTTGCTGTTATCTAGTTCACAGAGTTTGAGTCATGAATGGTTAAAATGGGAGGTAAAAACATTTAAAAACTCATTTCTTCCTCAGTCATTCTTGGCTTTCAAATCAGGTTATCTTCTTGACAATTCAAATTTGTAATATCATAATCTGAGTATTGCTTCCCAGGTGGATCAGTGGTAAAGAGTATGTCTGCCAAATAGGAAACCCAGGTTTGATCCTTGGGTCAGGAAGATCCCTTGGAGAAGGAAATGGAAATCCACTCTGATATTCTTGCCTGGGAAATCCCATGGACAGAGGAGCCTAATGGGAGATGGTGAAGGACAGGAAAGCCCATGTGGTGCAGTTCACAGGATTGCAAAGAGTTGGACACAACTTAGTGACTAAAGAACAACAATCTGAATATTAGTGTTTTATGTTCCTTTGCTCTCCTACTCTAATAATTTTAATCACTTTGAAGCTGATAGGTCACTAGGGCTAATTAAGGATAAGGTCTTGTCATGAAAATGCAAATAATAACCCTTTAACTTTTTTTTTCAAATATGATTTCTAGTATTTATTCCAAACTATTGATATCTTTTCTATTTAAATTATTTATATTTATGATAGCACATCAAAATTCTAAGAATTCAATGCTTAAAATGGTGGCTCAGATGGCAAAGAATCTGTGTGTAATGCAGGAGACATGGGTTCGATCCCTGGGTTGGGCAGGTACCCTGGAGAAGGGAATGGCAACCCACTCAAGTATTCTTGCCTGGAGAATTCCTTGGACAGAAGAACTTGGCAGGCTACTGTCCAAGAGGTCTCAGAGAGTCGGACATTTCTAAACAACTAATACTTTTTATTTTCTAAAGAACAAAATGATGTTCCTTAAATTGCTTGTGAAAGTGAATACAATTTTAAATAAAATTTTTTATTCTAAATTAAAATTCTTGAAACAAAATATTTAAAAACTGATCAATTTAGTCATTAACCTACATTTATTAATGTAAATAATGTGTGAGATTTTTTTTTCTTTCTCCCTTTAATCTTTTCTTAATCCATTTTAGGCTGCCTTTATGGATTTTAGCATTAATTGCAGCACAATCTTATGCAGAAAGAAGTGGTCAAGGAAAGTGTCCATAACGTGGTAGCAGAATGTAGAATGAGCACTGAATCTTGATGAGTCAACTCTACACTCTGTTATGCATGACTGAGTATCATACTTATTCCTAAACTATTTCCTGTCATTATTATTTGCTATTACCTTTTCCCCAAATTGTATATTTGCTTATGTGTTTCTCTTAAGCCCTTTTGCATTTAATGCACTGAAGTAATATGCTGCTGCTGCTAAGTCGCTTCAGTTGTGTCCGACTCTGTGCGACCCCATAGACAGAAGCCCACCAGGCTCCCCCATCCCTGGGATTCTCCAGGCAAGAACACTGGAGTGGGTTGCCAGAAGTAATATGCATTACTTTAATATACAGAAATACTCATTTCTTGCCTTAATATTTGTATGCCTTAATAAATAGACATATCATTATAAAAAAATATATGCTAGAATCTAAAACTGTTTTATATTCTTTAGATTCTCCATTCTTTAGATTCTCCATTCAAATAAAGGAGGTAAATTTCCTAAGTACATATTGATCTCTTATCCAGAGGACTTTGGAGAGGTTTTACCTATTTCATATTTTCTAAGCATATTATATACTTCTTTGAAGGTGTTCCCATTATATAAAATTTCATTTCCACATGTTTAAAATGTTGTTTCCAAGAATACATTTAGGGCTTCCTTGGTAGCTCAATGGTAAAGAATCCACCTGCCAATGCAGGAGACACGGGTTCAGTCTCTGATCTGGAAAGATCCCATATACTCTGGAGCAAATAAGCCCATGTGCCACAACTACTGAGCCTGTGCTCTACAGCCTGGAAGCTGAGTTACTGAGCCCATGCACTGCAACTACTGAAGCCCATGCGCCCTCCAGTGCTCTACGACAAGAGAAACTATCGAAATGAGAAGCCCACACATCTCAATGAACGTTGAGTAGCCCCTGCTCGCCTCAATTAGAAAAAGCCTGTATAGCTATGAAGACCCAGCACCAGCAAAAAATTGTAAAAATTAACAAAGGGAAAAAAATAATACATTTAATATAATTAACCTAATCTAGATCAGATCAGATCAGATCAGTCACTCAGTCATGTCCAACTCTTTTCGATCCCATGAATTGCAGCACGCCAGGCCTCCCTGTCCATCACCAACTCCCGGAGTTCACTCAGACTCACGTTCATCGAGTCAATGATGCCACCCAGCCATCTCATCCTCTGTCGTCCCCTTCTCCTCCTGCCCCCAATCCCTCCCAGCATCAGAGTCTTTTCCAATGAGTCAACTCTTCGCATGAGGTGGCCAAAGTACTGGAGTTTCAGCTTTAACATCATTCCTTCCCAAGAAATCCCAGGGCTGATCTCCTTCAGAATGGACTGGTTGGATCTCCTTGCAGTCCAAGGGACTCTCAAGAGTCTTCTCCAACACCACAGTTCAAAAGCATCAATTCTTCAGCGCTCAGCCTTCTTCACAGTCCAACTCTCACATCCATACATGACCACAGGAAAAACCACAGCCTTGACTAGACGGACCTTTGTTGGCAAAGTAATGTCTCTGCTTTTGAATATGCTATCTAGGTTGGTCATAACTTTCCTTCCAAGGAGTAAGCGTCTTTTAATTTCATGGCTGCAGTCACCATCTGAAGCGATTTTGGATGCCAACATTCAGAAAACCTAATCTAAGCATGTACTTAATCTTTTGAAAATCTTAACTGAGTTGACTTATGTTTCTTTCTACTATTGGAAAAGGCAATGGCAAACCACTATGGAGTTGGGATAAAAATGATTTTACTAATCATAAGACTCTCCCAGCTCTGCACATTTGGAGATGAAAAATTTCATGTTTAGAATGAAAAGCTAAACAAAAGAAGGGCAAAAATTGTTGTAGAAAACCGTATGATTCTAATTTGCATTTTATTAAAGTTTAACTTGAAAACTTGAAATTCTTGGTTTTATAATAATCTATACACTATCTGCAACCTGACTTTCATTATGAGTGAGTAAATTTTACATATTTAATAATTTAAGTATTAAAATGTAGTGGTTATAACTTAGCTTTTCATTACAAACTTAAAATAATGTTATCATTACTTTTTTTTTGAATGAATAAATGAGGTAAGGCAAGTAAAACAACTAAAAAAATTAATGAGTAAGAAATGGTAAAACAAATAATGCCAAAATTAAATGTAACACAGAATTTTAAAACGGCTGGATAAAATTTAAGAAAGTAAAACTATTTATGCTTTTTTTTTCTGCCTGAGCACTTAGAAATACACGATTGATAGATTACTTTTGTTGTTATTATTTTCACATTTCTAAAAACATAAATTAAGTATTTTCCACAGCAAAGAACCACATGTGCTCTTTAAATATTGGCTAAGAAAACTCCCTTGGATAAAATAAATATTAACATTTGGCACAAAATTTTAAGTTATGACCATATTTTACTCAAACTACCTCAGTATTTTAAAGTTAAAGGAAGAAAAGTTCAACTCCTAAATTTAATTTTTATGAAAGTTAAGAGCAAATCAACAAACAGCAAATGATGTCTTTTTCCCATGCCTCATGAGCTTAGTCCCCATTTAATGTCATATATTTGAAGGAGCTTTCCTTGATTCAATTTGTGGCAATTAGACGGTTACCAGAATAAAAGGAAGACTGCCTTGGTCTTGGTTTTCCACTAGAGAAATACTATGCCTCACCTACACTCCAGAGGTCAGTATACTTCCAGCCAAAGTAGGAATTCATTAAGTTCTAGAATGATTCTACATAGTAACATTATATAGATACATAGATTTAAAAATTGTACCCATGAACACATGCAATTACATACAAATGTCGTATACTTATGACATATCCCTGTCCCATACACACCCACAGAAACACTGAATTAAGGAGTCAACTAAGAAATAGATATTTCTATTGCAAGTATGGCAAGCCCTTTCTGGATATTTTCTAGTCATCTTGCCAATCCCTACCTTTCTTTGTAAAATTTGAAGGAACAAGATGCTATTCTGATTGTTAACCTCAAAAAGAAAGATGTTATGGAGCTATAAACATCATAAAGTCAGCTCACAGAATCAACTGAATGAGAGAACAGATGAAGGATATCCATTTTAAAACCACTTTGAAAAAAATCCTGAAAAGAAGTATGGCTTAACATTAATTTGTAAACTATAAATAATACAAGTTGCAGAAGAAAGCTGGATTAAATCTCTCAGCCAAGTAGATTGTATTGATACTAACTTCAAATTGTGGCCACAAACCTCAAACCCAAAACAACTCTTTTCCTATTCTCACTTTTAGCTGATGATGCTGTCCCCAAATATTTTAGTGAGGAAATAAAAGCAACCAGAAACCAAATTCCACAAGCTCCCAGTGACACATTACCCTCCCTTTAGCATATGTTCTGACTTTTTTTGCCCGTTAATATAGGAGAACTCTCCACCATCACTGTTCAGTCGCTAAGTCGTGTCCAACTCTGCTCCTTTCTAAATCAGCTCCCCATCTGGGGACCACATCTCCTCTGCTCAACTCTGCCTCCACAGTGTTACTCACCACATCTTTACTCTCTCTTAAGTAATGGACTTTTCTTCTAACAAATCGTTCTCCTGTGCATGCGGACATGCTGTTGTTTTCAAAATCTTAAACAAACTGAAAACTACTCTTCTCAATAATTTGCCCACAAACTTCTGCATCATTTCTCAAGTCCCCTTCAGTAATATCCCCACAAAGAGTGGGCTGTATCCATTTCCCATTCTCTCTTCTAAGTAAGAGTAACAGTGGTTTCTTTAGATGATCTTCTACCTAGTCTTTTTTTTCCTACCCAACTGCTTAACACTGGAGTGTCTCCAGGGCATGGTCTTTAGAATTCTCCCCTATCTATCATCACTTCTTTGATGATCTCAGAGTTTTAAAAGCTATTTATATTCCAGTGACTCTCACATTTATATTTCCAGTCCACACGTTTCCTGAATTTCAGATTCATGTATCCAAATGCTTACCTTAAATCTTCTCTTGGATGCCTAATTTATAGCTTATTTTTGAACTGAACTCCTGATCTTGCCGTCCAACCCCCACTCCAACCCATCCTTCCCTGGAAAATTCTGCTTTTACATAGTCTGTATCTCAGTGAATGTTATCCCCTTTTTTACGTTTGCTGAAATCTTGGAGTTATTCTTGACTTCTCTCTCACACACCCAGGTGTGTATTTACAATTATAATATCTTCTTGAATTAGTAATTGTTTATATAATAATTTTTGTCTTTTTTGTTACAGTTTTGACTTAAGGTCTAAACTTGGTCTGATATAAATGTAAATACTGCTTTATTTTGGTTCCAGTTGCACGGAATATTTTTACCATCCCTTCATTTTCAGCCTCTGTATATCCTTCAAGGTCAAGTGGGTGATTTATACACCACCATTACAGTGTTAGAGTATTCTGATTTTGACCATATACTTAAAACCAGCAAGGATTATATTTATATTTGTCTTCATGTTATTAACTAGCTTCCTTTCATTTCAGCTTGAAGAAATAGCTTTAGCATATTTTATAAGGCAGGTTTAGTGGTGATGAATCTTCTTTGCTTTTTTTCTTTTTAGTCTGGGAAAGTTTTTTTTTTTTTTTTTTTTTTTTGATTGAAGGATAATTGCTTTACAGTATCGTGTTGGCTTCTGCCAAACATCAATATGAATAAGCCATAGGTTTATGTCTGGGAAAGTCTTTCCCTCTCTTCTTTTCTGGATGATGGCTTTTTTGGGCAAAGTATTTGTGGTTGGCAGTCTTTTTCCTTCAAGAACTTTGAATATATCATCTTCAGGCCTGTAAGGATTCTGCTGAGACACCTGTTGACACCCTATGGATTTATGTGACAATTTGCTTTGTATGTGACCTTGCGTGTGGCAATTCACTTTTCCCTTGCCGCTTTCAAATCTTTGTTTTGATTTTCAAGAGCTTGATAATAATGTATCTCTGTGAAATCCTCTTTAGATTAAAAGTTATTCTATCATTGTGCTCCTATTTATTTTCTACTTTTCACATTCTTTTTACTCTTTTGCTGTCTTCCTTTATTATTTGACAGTTTTTTGTAGCATTATCTTTTGTGATTCTACTACAGGCTTTTTTGTGATTACCATGAGGCTTACATATCACATTTTATAGCTATTATAGTCTATTTTAAGTTGAACAGAGTTTTATACCAAACTAAAATCTTATTTAAATATTAAGCAAAATATATAAACAAGAGAATAAGTATAATATTCTATTTTCACATGATTATATTATGACTGAAAGTGCTCTCTATGCTCATTTATACTAATATGAAAAATGTTTATGATAGAAGTTTTTTTAGTGAAAAGAAAAAAAACTAGTTATACATGATAGCCAGTAGAAAAAGAAAAACAATATTAGAACAAAGCCAAAAAAATGAACAATAATGAACTACATAAAAAAAAGAGACTAGACAAACACATTATCTTTTTATGAGCTATTTTCTTTGGGTAATAATTTTTAAACATTTTAAATGTTTCTCATGTTCTCTAGTTTTTCTTTATAGGCATGCGTTATATTAATATTGGGAAAGTGTTACATTTATTTATTTAAATAAGTACAGCATACACAGATGACTTAATTCAATTTAAAATTATATATAGTAGGCAGCTCCTGCCTTCCAAATTATTATACATATTTTTCTCCTTTTGGATAAAATACATGATTTTTAATTTAATGTCCTACCTTCATATGTCTCCATATTAACTCATGTAGCTGATATGGAAAATTAACATGTAGACATGTATTGTCATATAAATGATAATCTATATATTTAGTAAAGAATATCTATAGAAGACCCAAAGCACAACTCTGTCCCTTTCTCTCATTAAACTAGTTTCTGAGGTTCCTCTATAATGGAATAAAACTGATAATTTCAAAGGGTTTTGAACAATCAATTCCCTGTTATACTTGTTTTTTCCTTTCATGAAATGAAATATTGAATACTCTAAACATTAATCTCAAATATTGGCAATATTATTAAATAACTTTTCTACTTTGGATATAAATATTATATATATTTATCTTAATACTCCTCGCAATGGCCCAACTAGGCTAGCTTCGCTTTCTCTATTCTGCTTCCAATTGACTTTATTTTTCTTTGTTTAACATCCATTTTTCTGTCTAGTTATGTCTCTGAGGAAATGCTTGTCACGTTTCTTTACAAATGGAATGGACTCCTGTGACACCCCCAATTGGTGGTTTAGACCATCTCTCTTTTAGCACACTTATTTTTTTCTAATTTGTCATGGGGCATTTTGTAACACATTTTCTTTCCATGAACCTTTTAAAAACCACTTTTCTCAGTGGTAGCCCCAGAAATTGTTTAGTATTTGTAAATTTACTGAAAGAATGACAAGTAGTGCAAACTATCTGATTTTTGTAGTTAATAAAGTCTGACTTATTTCTCTTCCAAAATATGACTTGGAAAAATACTAAATAAGAGACATTTTGGGGAAAATGATCTGTAAAACTTTAACACATCTAAGATCGGAAACAGGAAACATCTTCTGGTCTAGAGATATCTTTGTTTTATGATTTTTTTCTTTTGATGTCTCTTCTTTACATGTGGATATACTCACTATCACCTTTAATTTTTGTCTGCTTTTGGAGGAAATCCTTTAGAGTACTCAAAGAGCTTTGTAAAATAAACTAATTGTTGCTGATTCTCTAACTTTAAGGATAAAATGCATTTTGAAAGCACCAATTTAAAAACAGCAAGATTATTTCATAGCTATAAAACAGATATGGGGTATTTTAAAAAAACCTTCCATAAAACACAGATCTGTGGATTCTAAGCAAAATGCTTTATTAAATGTAGCGAGCTTGAAAAAAGTTCATAGTCTAATGAAATTTAACATATCCATTATTAAATCAAGACAATGTACTAATAAATGTATGTTTATTTAGCTTCCAAATACATGTCCTTTAAGTAAAATTGCTCCATTTTGTGTTTAAACTTCAATATTAGAGGTACAAATTAAGGCAAATGATAAGCAATTCCCCTGTGTAAAAAGAGAAGAAAGATTTTAAGGGAAAATAATGAATGTAGGAGACAAAGTGTAAAATGAAAAAAAAAAAAAAGCATTTTTAGTTCAAAGATTCAGTTAGCTTTTCAGAAAACATCACTAAAGATGAAGAGTTTCAGAGTTGAATGCATAGGATTATATATAACTGTGGTCTTGCTTAAAGTGCTAAATTGCTGAGAAATATCAAATCATAGATACCAATGCTGCAGCATTTTTTGGGGAATGAGTCAATTTTATTGATTTACAAAGAAAAATGAAATAGCATTTTGAGAATCAGAATAGTGTTGGTGTTTCTTTCTATAGTCACCTACATTGATTTAGACTAAATTTGCAGCATTACATGAGTTAGGTAAATGGTTGTCAGCATCATGGAGAAGAACACATGAGGTGCTGGATTTTTCCTTCCTTTCTTTCTGTTAGTTGGTTCTTCTATTTTTCACTTTTCGGTAATTTTAAATAAAAAAAATCAAGTTTGTGTGTTGGTGTGGCCGGCGGGAAACCTAAGAAAACCATAAGAGCTATGCGTCTGTGTGTGGTGAGATTGAGAGTAGGTGGTCTAAAGGGTCATTTGACCTGGGGAAAGGGCCAATGAAAGGAAAACAGTGTGTGAATCATTCATCTCGAGCTTGTTTACACAACTGTAATTTTGTATTGCTTGTTTACTGCCACTCTGATGACAGAAACAGTCCTTCCTTGACTTAGCAGTAAGCTTCTGGACATCATGCTTGAAAAACTGTGGTAACAAATGATAATATTTAATAAAATATTTTAATCTATTCTGATACATTTAAGTGGAAATGATCCTTGATTATATTAAAGTATTGACAAATTAACTCTATGAGGTAAGTATTGTGGCTTTCATGTTTAATTTCTATAAAAATAACTTAAATTTGAGGAAAAGAATATGTTTCTGCCATCTACTGATAAATATTTCTGGAAACACTTTTTTTTTTTATGTTGTTGTGCCAGATTATTGGCTTAGTATATATTTTGAAGATCTTTTGTATGTACTTTATGCATGATCAATGTTGTTTGATCTTCAGTTATTTTATTCTTACTATTTCCATTGGGTTATTATCTCCTTGTGGGCTCTGTTTTAAAAAAATATACTTAGGGTAAGTTGTCCTTTTGATAAAGTTCCCAAAATTTCTGGATAATACACCTATTATTATACTCTGTGATGTAAACAATATCCAAATAAATTGTGGAAATCTATCTTTCACCCCAAAATGTCTTATTTCATTTAAAAATTTCAGTGAGTGTCTACTATGCTGAAGATGGAACACAAAATGTACACTATTCCAAGACTCCCAGAACTTATAATATGGTGGACACTGGGTTTGAGCAAACAAATAATTTTATAATATGACTATGGCATACTTTGATGAGAGGATAATTTAAAATGCTTACCGTTCTAACAGAAATAATTTATTCCCAGATATTTTCTTGAAAATATCCATGTACATGATTTAAGGTGAATGCCAAGTTTGAATGAAAGCTACTCTATATCTTAAGAAAATGTGTAATGAATACAGAAAAAAAATAATCAGAATGTTTTATTCACTAATTGTTAAACAGTTTGATTTAACACTTTTTCCCTGATTTAATGAGTTCTCAAACTTCTGACCATGTCAAAAACTTGAGAAATGAAATATATATTTTTAGAAGTAAAGTGGCTGGTAGAGATAGTATGGTAGAGATAGTATTTCTCAAGGCATAGGAGCTTTGTATCATTATCATGTGTCTGGGTTAGAGGAAGCATGTGTAGTTTAAGAAAATTTCCATATCTCAACTGATTTTGGCATATCCTACCAATAGGCAGGAAAAATTTTCCTTTCTCTCTCCTGGCCATTCTTTCCACTAATAGCAAATCTGAATAACTGATTTGAAACAATTTTAGAAAAACTGTATACTTGGTAGAGATTTCAAAGGAGTCACAATTGATTAAAGGATGTCTCTCAGTGGAGCTGACATGAAAAACATACCAAGAACTTTATAATACTGATAACACAATGCATGTAAATAATTAAAACTATTTAAATGTATAATCTTTATTCATCAGGAGTAATTACTATGGTTGCTGTTGTTTACAAGAATCAAAAAATGCACTTTTTCCCTGAAGTTATGCATTTTTCATGGAAAAATAATCAAGAGCTACAGTTCTTATCTGGTTCTTCAATTAGCTGCATTTTCATATATATATTATATATAATATAAATATTCTAAAAAATTACAAATGTTACAGGAAATTGGATCAGCATTACTTCAAAGACATAATTTACTTTTTAGAAGTCAAATTTTCCAGCTCATGTGGAACAAAAAATTAGGTCACATTAAAAGCAGTTTCGGTGTCTTACACAGTATTTGTCACATGCTTAAGTTAATGTGGAAAGAAAGAGCTCTATGTTGAAGGGTGGAAGAAGTGAGGAAAGAGGGAAGAAATCGGATCCAAAATCTCTCTGTAGCTTACAAAATTCCAGTACCAATAAACATACAAAGGATGGAAGCCAGACTGAACCCAGAGGATTCTAACTGAATAAAGAGAGCTACTTGAAATCATAATTATTCCTTCAGTTAAAAGATCAAGCTTTACCCCCAAGGTATGAAATGATTACACATGCATAAAACAGCTGGTGGAAATTGAATGAGGATGTTTGCAACGCTGATAACAGAGGGAAAGATGGGTGGGCAGAAAACTTCAAAGGGAAATTGACTAGTTCATGAGTGTATGTGCTTAAAGGAGTTCTTCGGTATTATAATTATAATCTGATCATTTAATTTTGCTCTTATATATTCCATTTCTATTCCTAGATGTCCTTGTTGCTGCTGCCGCTGCTGCTAAGTTGCTTCAGTCGTGTCCGACTCTGTGCAACCCCATAGACGGCCTCCCACAAGGCTCCCCCGTCCCTGGGATTCTCCAGGCAAGAACACTGGAGTGGGTTGCCATTTCCTTCTCCAATGCATGAAAGTGAAAAGTGAAAGTGAAGTCGCTCAGGATTGGAAAAACTAAACAGTTCTCTGTGAAAAATGAAAGCTGCTAATTTAATTAGCTACAGTCAAATAAAAACAAAAATCGAAGATTCTATGTCTCAGCATTTGTTAACTGTTATTTTCACATATTATCCCATTGCTATATTAATTTCATTGATGAAAAGAATATTGACTATAGTTTTTAAGTCAAGGGGTCTGTATGACATTTACCCTGGTAAGGGACCTGTCATGAATTTATTTAGTGTAACTATAGTGTTATTATTTTAAATTTAATTGGCTCAGACTCTTTTGTTTTCTTCACCTGATGGAGTTAATTCTGTAACCCTACTTCCTATTTCCTCTCTATCCGCCACAACAGCACTGGGCACATGGCCCAAACTGGCCAGATTATTACATGCTTTGGTTCATAGATAAGCTTGTGGACCATAATGAGCCAATTAGTGCAATGTTGTCAATTAAAAACAGTGCTAGACTTGTATATTCACTTTATGATAGGAGATTCCCTATACCACTGTAACCTTTATTTGATTACCATTTAAATACAAATGAGGAGAAGACAAGACCCTGAAATAAATCAAACTTTAAACTAAAAAATTATGGAGGGAGACAAATATTCATTCAGACCATAGCAAGCAAGGGGTTTTTGAAAGTAAATTTTCATGTTATTTTATTATTAATAAATTAATAATTTTAAATAGTTGAATTAAATAATTTAATTAAAAAAAGTTTAATTCATTCCTTAATAAATGAATCAGTTTTAAATCAAGTGCTCTTTGCAACCATTTTAAGATTTAGATTACATTTTATTTCACTGTGGATGGAAACAATTATGGTAAAAAGTAAAGTTCAGACAATAAATTAATGTATAAAAAAGCATTTTCTTTCCCATGCTGGATCACTAGTTTGGCAGGGGAGTGGCAACACAAAATAAAACAAAAAACAAAATACCAAAACTTCAGTAATTTCTTGCATATCCTTTTAGATAATATATAAGTGTTAGTTCTGTCTGACTCTTTGTGACCTCATGGACTGTAGCCCACCAATTTCCTCTGTCCGTAGAATTCTACTGGAATGGGTAAGCAGACATTCCCTTCTCCAGCAGGTCTTCCCGACCCAGGGATTGAACCCAGGTTTCCTGCATTGCAGGCGGATTCTTTACCATCTGTGCCAGCAGGGAATATACATATTTAAATGAATACAAGAAAGTGCCTGCTGCAGCTATGCTTAATATGTCCAACTCTTTGCGACCCCATGACCCTCTGTCCATGGGATTATCTAGGCAAGAATACTGGAGTGGGTTGCCATGCCCTCCTCCAGGGGATCTTCCTGACCCAGGGATTGAACCCATGACTTCTATGTCTCCTGCATTGGCATATGGGCTCCTTACCACTACTGCCACCTGAGAAGCCCCAAGAAACTGCCTGTGGTGGGTCAAATGGTGGCCCACCAAAAGATATCGTCACTTCTAAATTCCAAAACTTTTGAGTGTTAACTTATTTGGGAAAAATAACTTTGTTGATGTAATTAAATTAAATATTTGTGAGTAGATAGTCCTAGGTCGTCTGGCTGAGACCTAATCGGTGGTAAGTATCTTTATGAGAGATACACAAAGCAAAAGGAGATGTAAAAGTAGAGACAAACAGGAGTAATGTCACCACAAACAAGCAAGCCTGAAACGACCAGAAGGTGAAAGAGATGTGCGACCAGTCTCTAGAGTCTGAGTGAAATGTGACCCTGCTGACACTGATTTCAAACTTCTGGCTCCTAAAATTGGGAGACAATACATTTCTGTTGTTTTAAGCCACCGAGTTTTTGGCAATGTGTCAAGTCACTCCTAAGAATTTAATACACCTACCTCTAATTGAAATAGGAACATACTATATGCAGTGATTTTCACTAAGATTTTGTATATTGTCTTCAACTTTTTTATATCAATATATGCAAATGAACCAAATTCTATTAGTATCTGAAAAGTATTACATTATTTGGCTGTATCAAAATTCATTTAACCAGTCTTCTGTTGATGATCATCTAGGTTGTCACTCATTGATTGGTTCCACTAAGACAATTAACATTTTACTACATGTATCTATGCACACATGTAACATCTACAGTGCTGAATTCTCAAAAGTATAATTATTTTTTGAAGCTATGTACATTTAAATATCTCCCCTTCATTCTATCAATCTTTTTTTTTTTCTCCTTCCTACTAGACCCAATCATTATGAAATACTTTGGCCCCCTGATGCAAAGATTCTACTCATTGGGAAAGACTCTGATACTGAGAAAGCCTGAGGGCAAGAGGAGAAGGGGGTGACAGAGGACGAGATGGTTGAATGGCATCACTGATTCAATGGACATGAATTTGAGCAAGCTCTGGGAGATAGTGAAGGACAGGAAAGCTTGGCATACTGCAGTTCATGGAGTCTCAAAAAGCCAGACAGGACTTAGTGACTGAACAATCATTCCTGATGTTTTAGTAGAAGATGTATTGACAAATAAGTGCACTAAATGGTTATAGATATAGACAGTGCTCAGATGGGCACATACCATGTACAGAGGGACGGTCAATTCTCGCTTTAGCAAAGGTATGATGAGACAACTCTTGATTTGAGTCTTAAAAAAATTGCTTGCTTGTTAGGGTGTCTCAGGCAGAATGAATAGTCAGGGGAAAAAAAGAAAGGGAAATGTGAAAGAGTAAGAAATCAGTGTACTTGAAGTAATTTTTTAAAGAGTGCAACAAGAGAGAACCTAGAGAAGCAGGTGGGTCCAGATTGTGGAATTCTGAGAGAACCTGTGATTATTTTTCTCCATGTAATATGGAGTCTGTGAAAGATTTAATGAAAAAGAATAACATGGTCAGAGTTGAATTTTCATAAAGTCATTTTGACAGCAATGTAGAAGATGAATTTCAGGGAGTATGGGTAGGGACCAGAGGCCAAAATATCAGTTTATCAGGTTGGAGATAAATTTCTATTTCACTTGGCACGTTTCAAGGAGTCTCAAACTCAGTATGTTCAAAATCCTGATTTTCTTTCTGCCCAGTACTCTATGGCACTCTATGTCCCAGCTAAGAGAATCCTAAATCTTTCAAACAATAGGTATAATATAAATGATTCCTTCTACTACTCTGTCTTGCCAACTTGTCATCAAATACTACAGAATCTGTCTGAGCAATATCTTTAAATCCTGATGTCTCCTCTCCATTCTTATTTCCACTGCTTTTAGGTCAGATCCACATCCTCTCTTACAAAGGCCTCTTTCAAATGCCTTTCCTCTGGTCACACCACTTTCATCACCTATATTTCATTTTCCACATTATCAAAAGCATGTTGATGGCTACCAAACCCTATCTACAAAATAAATCTGATTATGTCATTTCACAGCTTCAAACCTCCTTTGATTTTTTGTTGCCCACAGGACTGAGTTCTGCCCTCCACAGTCCGATTTAATTTTACCCTACCAACCTCTTCAATACCTGTTTGAACCATTTCTCAATCCCAGCTACAGAATCTCTCATTCTTGGAGTACTGGCAACTTTGCTGTGGCTTCAGGTCATTTTGTAATCTGTTTCTCTGCCTGAAAAAACTGTATCGTTCATTATCTGAAAGCTCCAACTATTTTTCTTTAAAGAATGAAATCGTCACTTTCTCTTGGAGAATTGTCTCACAGCCTATGACAGAGCAATTGGTTACATCCTCAGGGTGTTATGATCACATTTTGTTGTTACTTATATTATGGCACTTTCTTTGCTGGGCTACAATTTTTGTATTTTGTGTCTGTTTTCACTGATTTTCAATACTATTTTAAGGAGAGTCTAACCTATTATCCAATACATTTTAGGCACTGAATTTATGATTCTTGAATAGTTAGCCAAGATTATAACTTTACTATGAGAGTATGCCTGTTATGAATTAGACAACTTACTGTTCATATAGCTGAAGTTCACAAGTGCTGTATTTTCTGTGAATAATTGAGGGAGTGGCAAGCAATTTGTTTTAAAATCGGGTTTATATATATTGTGTGAAAAATTGTCAACTTTTATTGGATTTGCTTTCAGCTTAAATTTGCTCTTAATGTCAGCAGAAGACCAAATACTGCATACATAGTCACATACTTTACTTTGCAAGATATTTACAGTCCACGTGGTATTTGAAAGAAATTCTGATCTTAACATATTTGTGAAGTTAATGAAGTACTAGTGAAATTAAAGTTCATGAAAATTTTTAAAGCCTAATATTATGTTGCTCTATTTTCAACTTCATTTGAAAGACTCAATAGAAATTGGAAGAAAAAGGTAGGTACTAGAGTGAACTATTTCAAACTGCCAGAGAAAAATCTAGATGCCTAATAAAGACAAAAACCACGTCCTTAACTCTGATGTGAAGTGAAAGTCACTCAGTCGTGTCTGACTCTTTGCAACCCCATGGACTATACAGTCCATGGAATTCTCCAGGCCAGAATACTGGACTGGGTAGCCTTTCCATTCTCCAGGGGATCTTCCCCACCCAGAGATTGAACCCTGGTCTCCAACATTGCAGGCTTACAAGCTGAGCCACAAGGGAAGCTCCCTTAACTCTGAAGTAACAGCTAAATTTGGATGGTATTTTATGACTTCCCACAGCCTGATTTCTAAAAGGAGTCATTACGCTTTCAAAACATAATGTGGCACTGAAATATGAATAATAACTTTTTTTCTTGTTTAAATTATGATTACCAAATGTTTCCTGACTTTCTGCCAATTATTCTATATCTCTAAAGACCTTTAGTAAATTTAGACAATACTAGCCCAAAAGATATCTTAACAATAAAATAAATATAGTCAAAGCACACTCAGAAGTTCAGTGTGTTCCAGTGATACCCTGACTTTCGTACTGAACTCTCAATTTTTCTGCAAACCAATGTATGTTAGGTACAGAGAACATTGTAGGTAATATATTTAGCTTCCACTTTTGTTTCTGTCTCTCTCTTACTAGAATATAAACTCTTGGAGAGCCAATTCTTTGACTTTTCCCCCCATTTTTTCCACAGAGCCTAATGCTTTGAAGAAAAATCACTTGAGTAAGCAAGTGAATGAATGAACAATTGTATGCTCTGGCTAGAAATCATTTTAGTTAGGAGATAATAGGATCAATTTTTACACCTATAGCCTTTGTGGAGCTTTAAATTTTTACAATTGGGGGGGTCTCAATGGCACCCCACTCCAGTACTCTTGCCTGGAAAATCTCATGGACGGAGGAGCCTGGTGGGCTGCAGTCCAGGGGGTCGCTAAGAGTCAGGCACGACTAAGTGACTTCATTTTCACTTTTCACTTTCATGCATTGGAGAAGGAAATGGCAACCCACTCCAGTGTTCTTGCCTGGAGAATCCCAGGGACAGAGGAGCCTGGTGGGCTGCTGTCTATGGGGTCGCACAGAGTCAGACACGATTGAAGTGACTTAGCAGCAGCAGCAGCATTTAAGATATATAGTATACAATAATTAATATGAAGTTGCTAGGGCCTCTCTCATTGGTGTGGAAGTGGTCCATGCAAATAAGGGTCTCTGAAGCCACAGTTTCATTAACTGTATGAGATTTTTGTTTAGTACTATAATAGAGTACTAAAATAATGGCCTTCTCTGTAGCTGGATTTGCAATCTGTTGCAAATCTCTTTCATCTGAACAACTCTCCTTAGGCTGGAAGGAGACCAGAGAGTTGAGATCCCAGGGTCCCATTGAGGAGACATGCCCTAAAGGGATTCTGTTTCCATTAAAAGGAAGAGGACTTAATTTGAAGAATAATTTTAAACTGTATGAGAACTGGTGTGATTTTTAGGTAGATTTCTTTATTCATATAAGATTAAAATTCATTTAATTATTTAAAAGATGCATTGCTTATTCAAATTAATCTAAGTCAGTAATATTATAGGTAATTATGCAGATATATGGATAAAATGAGAGGGAAAGACAGATGCATAAATATATGTACAGTCAGAGTGAGCCTGGGAAAGTTCAAATGTACATGTATGTACTCTATTAACTCAGGGGGTGAGAGTATTTTAATTTTTTCCCCACCCTTACACAAAACGGGCTTACCTCCATTTATTTTAGGGCAGAGCTGCTGATGTGAGCTCTAAGGCCTGAGATTACATCTGGGAAGTCTGGGTTTTCTCCAGATGCTTTCATAGGAGGTCTAGCCTGCCCATTCCCCATTCTTAATTCCTGCCTTGTTTATATCCAATTTAATGACTGTCTGGCCTCTGTTTCTGGCAAAAGGGTGTTACAAATCCCAGTGGTCACTGGCGCAGGTTTTAGCCCCAGCTACAGAGAGAAGAAGAGAGGAATGGAAAGGCTGGATCTGGCTGCTACTCATGCTGTTTATATCTAAACTGCCTCATAAAGTCTGACAAGTATATAATGGTTACTTCTGTTCACCGCAGGCCTGGCTGCTGATCCCACGTCACACTGGTCTCAGGCTTCATATTTGCAGGCTCCCTTAGACTTCAGTTCTCATGGATTTACTCATCCCTTGGTAAAGTGGTTCCTCTCAGAGATTAGCATATTGGATTTATTTCAGATTAGATTTGCCAATTCTTGATAAGTGTGTTCTGACAAGCAAGTCTAAGTCAAATAAAAGGCTTAATGGCCACTTAGGTCTAATAATTTTAATATAAACTAAGATATCTGCAAAAATTTTTACCATAATTTTATCTCCCCCAAATCTGTCCTTTCTTATATTGTTCTTTGGTGACAATAGGATGTCGTGCCTTCTAATGTGAAAATAATTATTTAAACAATCTTCACATACAAATTCTGGTATCAGAGTAAAACATTTTGCATAATTAAACATGCATTTATTTTTCTAATTTTTTATCCACTATTCTGAAACTGAGTTCTCATAAGTTGCTGCTGCTAAGTCACTTCAGTCGTGTCCAACTCTGTGGGACCCCATAGACGGCAGCCCACCAGGCTCCCCCGTCCCTGGGATTCTCCAGGCAAGAACACTGGAGTGGGTTTCCATGTCCTTCTCCAATGCATGAAAGTGGAAAGTGAAAGGGAAGTCGTTCAGTCATGTCTGACTCTTAGCAACTCCATGGACTGCAGCCTACCAGGCTCCTCCATCCGTGGGATTTTCCAGGCAAGAGTACTGGAGTGGGGTGCCATCGCCTTCTCCATCTCATAAGTTACTTGGCACTTAAAATTTGACCTGACCTTTCCTTTTCGTTATTTTTCTGCTATTGTCTTTTGTTTGTTTCCACTGTTTGCTAATTCTGTGTACACAGGAATGGTGCCTCAGTCAGATGTGCATTTAAGGCCCTGACACAGACTAACTGTTGTTGTTGGTGGTGGTTTAATAACTAAGTCATGTCCGACTCTTGCAACCCCATGGACTGTAGCCTGCCAGGCTCCTCTGTCCATGGGATTCTCCAGGCAAGAATACTGAAGTGGGTTGCCATTTCCTTTTCCAAGGAATCTTCCCGACCCTGGAGTCAAACCCAGGTCTCTTGCATTGCAGGCAGATTCTTTACTGACTGAGCTACGAGGGAAGTGAAAAATGAATTATATCAAAGGTACTAATATGCTTTGGAGGATTGACTTCTTAACAGGAAAATGCTTCTATTACTTTTATAACTCATTTACAAATATAATGATTTGAGTAGTGAGAAGCATCCCAGATTTCAAATCAGGATTTAGCAAAAAAAATACAAGATAAGCCTGGAGTTTGTAGTGTCAAAAAAGACTCAAAAATGATGGGAAACCTTCCAGAAATCTGCTTGAGCAGATTCTCGCTGTTCAAATATGGAATGATTTGATCATCAAAAATAGTAATAATAATGGATTTACTCTATCAAACAAAATAGCAAATAGTAAGTAAATATAAATATAAAACAATGAGTGGGTATATTGATGTCTGATGAGGAATGGGGTATGTATCATTTCAAACCACCTTCTCAGAAAATATGTAGTAAATACAAAGGGGTATAGAAAAACTTAACAGCAGAATGGCTTGGCCGACATAGTCTTAATCAAATGATCAAAGTAAACATGATCAATAATAGGAGAGATTAAAAGTGTGTGCCACTTTGTAAGATGCACGAAAAAAGCACAACATCATTTCTATGATAGCATTGACCCAAATTCATAACCTAAATCTAATCAAATGTATATCAAAATAGAACACATTGCAAAAGTAATTAGCTTATAATCATAAAGATGCCAAGGTCATGAAAGTCAAGTAAAGCTTAAGGAGATATCCCAGGCTAAAGGGAAATCAAAAAACATGACAATTAGATGCAGCATGTAAGTGTAAATTGTATTCTTTACCATAGAAGCCATTATTTGACCAATTAAGGACACGAGTGGGATTTGAGGCTTAAATGATACAAATATATACATGTTAAACTCATAGTTTCCGTGGCATGTCATGGCTATATAGGATAATGGCCTTGTTTGTAGGAAATATAACTAAAGTATTTGAAGGTTATGGGATGGCAAAATATTCTCAAAACTATTCTTTGAACTCTTCTTCCAAGATCAGTAGAGGTTAGTAACAGTTACCAATATTAAAAAATTAAAAACTAAAAATTAATTTTAGGATTATAGTATTCCAAAGCAAAAAAAGAAAATGAATGAATAAAATAAAGTCAAAGTTCAACCTTAAAAATAATGATATGAAATCAATAGTTTTTTTGTTAACACCAAAGAAAACATCATTAGAAAGTGAACATAATTTATGGCAGGGAACCACTGATTTAATTAGGACGTCCAAGGAATAATTAAATAGAGAAAGATGTAACTCTATGCATAGCATTATTTCTTCATTATGACCGTTGCTTCTCATTCTCATAAAGTTTTATTCTTGCTACTGTTTTTATATACTGGCATGTACTTTGCAGCATTTAAAGTACATATATTTCTCTGGAAAAGAATACTATGAAAGGCCCATAACATTGATGTTTATTGACCTCAGTAAAAATCTAGACTATAATTGGAAAATAGAAAATCCATCTGTTTCACCAGAGTGTAATAGACTTTGACTTCCAGACAGGGTAACTGAGTTATGTTGGGTATCGACACACATTACTACCCACTGGTTCATTCTCCAGTTTTTATTAGGTATTCCTTTCAAAACAGTCTCTCCAGTGTGAGTTGCAGTCATTCTGTAAAAACATGACCTACTCACTCAGCTGTGGACTACCACATTTCTCTTTCAGTAAGACAATGGAAAATAAGCTATTCTTTAGACATTAATATTTTTTATTGAGTCACGTAAGGTAAACCCTAAAATTTTGTATTGGACCTACCTATTGGGTTTAAGTGCTTGTACTGATTAAAATATTAAAGTATCAAGTTGTTACTTTATCATTTCTTTTTCTTAGTGAACTTTTGGATTAATTTTCAGCCTCTTATGGAAAAGAATATTTCATGTTTTAAGATACAACAATTGCTTTACATAATCATTACTGATGATTACCAATGTGATCTAAGTTTAGCACACAGTTTTCAGAGATTATAGTTTTAATCATTCATGAAGAGAGAAAAGATCCTAGAAAAGATCCTGATGATTAAAACGACCACATCATGAAAAGATATGATGACTATCTACCAAAAGACAGTCAGATTACCTATTTCCAAAATTCATCCTGCCATGCAGAGCCAAAAGAGAAGAACCTCTCCATAGGATATGGAGGCCAGAGATAGAACAACAGGGAAGTATTGCCAGTAACTATAGATATTGGGAGAAGGCCCGCATCAAACTGAGTTCTCCCAGCATGTGGTTAAGGTGGCTTGCCAGTAGACTGCTGATTATAAATGGACTCAATTATTTTAGACCAAACTAGTGGAAATGTTTTCTGCTAACAGTGCAAGTGGACACGGATTTAAACAAACCCATATTAAATATACATGTGGGTAACTAAAACACTTGAAGTGATCAGGAATGTTTTCCTGTATATTAATGATACAGGGGCTATGTAACAGGGTCCTTTATCCAAAGGCTACAAAATGAAGACAAGTATTCTTTCTTTTACATTTTACAAAAGTTTAGCAACATTGATTATTTTTTCCAAATATGACATACCAAATAATGTGATGTCCATATATAGTGAGTTAGCTATAAGCCAGCTGATGTTACTAATTCTACTGTTTATAGAGTCTCTTCCCTGAATTGTTAATAAAGCCCTCTACTATATTTTCTTTGCCTATAATCATCTCCTAATTTTCCATTTTTCCATTTCTACTTTCAAGAGAAGAAATTTTTTGACTCTCTCTGTTTTCTTTTTACAAGTTAAGTCTTTTACTCTTTCTTTGAAATGTTTAAATAATGGTAGAGAAAATAATTTGGGATTACCTGAAAAGTAGCTGATCTTTACTTATGTGACAGTCATATAAATGGGAATTTGATCTCTTCTCCCTATCTAGAAATATGACAACACACCACCCTACCAATCGATGCCTAGAACTCTCAGTCTGAAAACTCATTTAGAATAAGAAGGGAGAAAAAAGAAGCAAAAAAATAACCTTAATAAGTCATATTCCAGGTTCAGAACCACTAGAGAAGCTTAGATTAAAAAGGTTAGAATTTAGAGGTGATGCTAGACTTTTGAAGAGATGCAGAAACTTAAGTATTCCCATTGCAGACAAAGACAGTAATCTGAAAAGTGTGGTGTCAATGTCAAAAACAAAAGTGAAACTTGGGTAGATCTATCAAGAAGCTACAATGAGCACCTGAATTCTCAAGATGCTCAAGAAACAGACTAAAGTTATTAGAACTGGTGTGTGAAGAAAGAATGTGGATTTTGAAATGCACTTTATAGAACTAAACTTAACATAGTAAAACAAAACAAACAAAAAACAAAAAAAACTACCAAAAGAACTGTTTAGAATGGGTCACTTAAACTGTAAATTTGGATATTTAAACACAGTCCCTGGAATAAGCTTCTCCCTGGATTGGGAGAGATTTTGCTACCATGAATGAAATTGAGTCTAAATACACTCAGAGAAATGGAAGACAGCTATAGAGACAAGAAAATATGTTCATTATTATAGAGTAAATATATTATTGCAAGATGTTTTCTAATGCTCTAAAAAGTGAATAAATAGATTTAACCCTTTGATAAATAAATCCATGGAATAAATTTCTACTCTAAGATTTATTCTTTCTATGTTCCATCTGGATTATAAGTTTCCAGTTTCTATTTCCAAAAATACAACATTTCTTCTTCTTCTTTAAAAAAAAAAAGTTCTCCTAGTATATAGGATGGGTGTCAAAATTATCCCTTTTTATACACAGTCTTCTTATAAGTATGTTTTATAGTCTTTTATCTTCAGTCTCTCCAATCTCTCTGATCAGTCCTTCTCAGCCTCCTTTCCTGTCTGGTTTTTTTTTTTTTAATTTTCTTATGCTCTAAAGTTTAATCTTGGATTCTCTTCTTTTCTATATTTTGCTTTTCTTTTTTCTTGATGATATTACTTACTTGGTAGCTTAGTAACCCATTTGTTCACCAATGGCTTTATCATTCTTATCACATAATTTTCTATCACTGATCTCTCTACTGAGTTTATTAATGATTAAGTTCCTAACCATCAGTTTCTATATTTAGTAGGATATTAGCCAGAAAACAAACACACAGGTCCTACATGAAATTAGTTTTCTTCTTTGGAAACTTTGCTCCTTCTCATTTTTTTCTTATATTTCCCACATCACTCAATGGCATCACTATATAGTCAGTTCCATGGCAATTAATTCTAATTCCTTTCTTTTCCTGATGCTCCATGTGCAATAAGTTAACATCTTGCAACTTTATCTAAATTATATCATTTTGGTTTAGTTACCATCATAGTCTCAGTTTTCATCATTTCATCTGCCTTTTCTGTTGTCCTGAAGCACAAATGCTCTTCTACATCAGAGGCTTTGTTTCTAGGATAGTTTTAAGTTCCTCTGCCCAATAGCCTAATCTGTGTATCGAAGGAATTGCAGTCTCATCAAAGTCACTTGTATCTTACAGCCTAAATTGAAAATGGCTATAATCTTTCATCTGATCTTCAAAAAATTTACCATTGCTCCAAGTCTACCATCCCTCATTCTTCCTCTTTTCTATTTGATAGTATTCAGAAAGAAGCATCTCATAGGGATTCAGGAATGTCTACCTTGGTCTTGCTTTTGTTGCCTCAATACGTAAGCGCTTTTTAATGATACCTACCCTTCAAGGTAGAGACACAACTCGATGCTGTACTCTGTGCATTTGCCACTAGATGGGTGATAGAAAAATTCTAATTTCAACCTGGAAATGCGTAAGTATCTTCTCCAACTAAGTCAGATGCTTTGATATCTTGGTGTCAAAGTGGCACTGCTTGTGTCCTAATTCTTACAAAATCCTGAACAACAGCTTCATTTTTCTCATCAATAAATGATCAAATAACACAAAGATATACTATTACACATGCTCCACTAAAACAAGAATGGCTAAATTTTATTTTCATTTTATGATTCTCTCCACATTGTTTTGTTTTCATTTTGTTTTACCTTCCTCCTTTACTTTACCTTTACTGAGCTAGCCAGCCCTAAGCTTCCTTTCTGCACACTGTGCTTGTGTGATAATGTTGCTGTTGTTTAGTTACTATGCCCAACTCTTTGCAACCCTATGGACTTTAGCTTGTCAGGCTCCTCTGTCCATGGGATTTTCCAGGCAAGAATACTGGAATGGGTTACATTTCCTTTGCCAGGAGATCCTCCTGACCTGGGGATTGAACCCATGTCTCCTGCAGGAAGACTGTTTATCACTGAGCTACCTGGTAAGCCCTTGTAGGATAACGCTGCTAAGTCACTTCAGTCGAGTCCAACTCTGTGCGACCCCATAGACGGCAGCCCACCAGGCTCTCCCGTCCCTGGGATAGGATAATAGGTTGTTATTATTTTAAATCTTAAGCCCATGAATGAGATTAAGTGAAGTGCTCCTAAAAGAAATAGCAAGACAAAAAGAGGTGTGGAAACAATATTCAGAGAAACTCAGTAGGTGTGGGGTGAAAAGTAAGGCTTTCCTCTAGAGAGAAGAAAAAAATCATCTCTTCAGGCTATAAAGAAACAATGAAAAAGATGCTTGTAGTTTCACAGAAGAGGAGACCCTAGGAGATCCAGCCTTTCTCAGTGTGGCAGGGATATGCTGAATGAAAGAGCCATGTAGTATTCCTGGGCCCTGTGAAGCACTGCCTTGATCCACTCTTGAGAAGAATTCAATTCAAAGCAGTGGGAACTTGAAGGATTAAGTACACAGAGATGATGGGCATCTCAATGGAAAACTCTGACCCGTGGAAACTAAAGACCATGGTATGACTGACCTTTTGACACCTTGAAGCAGGAGCACAAGACCAGCCAGACACCCAGGAAGAATGGAGGTTTTGTTTTCTTTCAGCAATAGATGGGGATTAAATCCACACTTTCTACCAAAATTAAATCCCCAACAAAGTTAAAACTAAAGATGACTGAGTGTCTTAGCCAGGCTTACTTATTGAGTCATGACTCATTAAAAAGACATATCAAGAAAGAAATACCACCTATTCTGTTATCATCCTACCCCTGGTTGCCCTGAGGGATGTGAAATGTGATATATATCTGCACAGCATAGTGGTCAAGAGCCTGGGCCAGAGAGAATAATTGTCACATTCAGTGATAGAATCAATACTTTCTAGTGCTGGACCCTGAAAAATTATGTAACCTATCTCTGCCTCAGTTTCTTGATCTGGTATAAAAAATGATAATAATGTTACATTTTTCATACAATGACTATGATAATTAAATGAGATCATGTGTATAAAAGATCCAGAAAAGCATGTGCACAGAGCTGTTAGGTAGTTAGAATAGGAAACAGGAGTCCAGAATGGCGGTGGCTAAAAGACAAGGAAGGGAAAAGCCGGGAAATAGAACAAAGGAAGGTCAAAGACCAGGGTGAGGACTTCAGGTAGAACAGACAGCACTCCTGGCTAGCCCAATTTACATAGGGAAGGCCCAAAGGGGAGGAAAAAACATATAAAAAGAGGAGCCAAAGGGCAGGGGGTCTCTCTCTCTCTCTCTCTCTCTGTCTCTCCCAGGCACTGGCGCACTCCCCCACTCTCTTCTTTTTGCGTCTTTGGGTCAGCATGCCCTCATCCCTTGAGGATGGATTTTTCTGCTATTTTCTAAATAAAATAGAGCTGTAACATGGAGCTGTAACACTGATCTGTCTAAGAGCTGTAACACGGTCTGTCCAAGAGCTATAACACTCCGAGGGCTCTAACGTCCATTGCTTCAAATTTTGGTTGAGAGGAGACAGAACCAAGGACAATACACTCGCCTGACAGAATGAACACTCAATATGTTGCTATTAACATTATCTTTCCACTGCCATCCAGTGAACAAGCTGAATAATTTTCTCTGTGAACAGCGTCAGCTTGTCAACGCGGGTGATGCTGTGCATGTAGGACATGCTTTCCTAAATAACCCATTTAGTTCAGGAATACAGATCCTCCCTTCAGTTTAAGGGTTAGAGGTGGGAGCAAGAAGTGTTCATTTTTGTTTAAAGAAAGCATGGGTTTTAGAGGGGAATGAGTTGTCAGAACAATATTTTGAGATTTTAATTCATCTAGTGCCACTGCACCCCCACAAGAGGCTTTCTCCCTATCTCTCTTTCCCATTCAAACAGAGAGCAGGCACACTAACTACTCCCCTGCCCAAAAGACAGTGTAGGACGGGTTGCCAGTTTCAAAATTGATGATGTCAGTGGTAAATCACTGTAGATACTCCTGAGAGAAATCACAAGAGAAGATTATTTAAAGCTAGAGCTTCCTAGAGACATTAGTTTTGAATGGAGCTTCCCAACTCCACATGGAAGAAATTTTCCCCATCATGGTGAGTAAATAAGACAGAGAGAACTTAAGAATCGAAAAAGTCCAAGTGAGGCTCCATCAACTCCAATCACTAAGGAGTTTGCAAGGCCCTGTGGGGAAAGAGTTTTACTGCGCAGCTAGAGAAAATAGCTTCATCACAGAATGTAACAATCAACTTATCAGTGAGGTAACAAGATCTTGAAAGAAAACAGTTTTATAATATGGCTATAAAGAAGGGACTATAAAAATTTCAGGCCCCTGAGGTGATCCAAAAGCATGAGGCAGTCACCATCCTGAAGAAGTTCTGTTGAGAAAGGTAGTTGGCATCTCTAAAAACTTACAAAAAAAAAAAAAAATGATCAAAGAAGACTAGGGACACTATCCTATCTGTATCTTCTCCCATATGCAGATGGACTCTTTCCTCCCATGCAGATGTGACCCTGGAAATTAACACTGAAAAGGACCCCAGAAATAAAGCACAGTGTTGTGGGGAAGAACCTCATCCAGAACACTGAAGCTTAGCTTTCTGAAATCCCAGAGCTAGAAGTCTGACATGAATTTGATTTACATTAAAAAAAAAAAAAAAAAAACCACGAATTTTTTGGACTGAGATCCATAGTTCTTTTTTAAAAAGTTAACCTTAATCCATACTTAAAAGAAAATATCTCAGAGAAAAATCTCTCCCATGAAGACAGACCACACCTCACATATTTTAGCATAATACTCCTTTGATATGCATATTCTCAAACAACTGCAGTTTATTGTAGTTTGTGGTCTTTCCTTCTCATTTGTAGAACTAATGGTCTGATTAACTGATTTTCCCATAAAGAAAAATTTTGTTTTAAGAGCAGGGACAAGAATCCTCTTACAACAAAACTAAACCAAAACCTCCTTGTAGCTTCAAAGAGAATTTTGACTTATACTTTTTTCACTAAATTTTTAGATGTGCATCATGATTCCATGAAAATCAGACTCCAAAAGAAGGTTTCTTAAGTATTAGGCTTAGGAATGGGAGCCTGGTCCCAAAATAATGGCAACATCATTTTGTCTTCTTGCCCCTTTCACAGATACTCTTGTGCTACTTAATCTGGGTTATATTAGTATTCTCTGGGGCTTCCCAGTTGGCACAGTGGTAAAGAATCCGCTTGCCAATGCAGGAGACTTAAGAGACTCAGGTTCAATCCCTGGGTCAGGAAGATCTCCTGGAGTAGGAAGTGGCAATCCACTCTAGTAGTCTCCACCAAGTCACTCATAAGAATGCTCCACTCAACTTTTCCTTATGATTATCACTTCTCTAAGCTTCCTCTTCATATCCCAGTCATGGTAAACATGCTCAAACACATCTTCAGAAGCCCCGTTTCCTCTATCTACACCTTTCTATTGCTATGCAAAGAAATAGAGGAAAACAATAGAATGGGAAAGACTAGAGATCTCTTCAAGAAAAAACTAGAGATACCAAGGGAACATTTCATGTTAAGATGGGCTCAGTAAAGCACAGAAATGGTATGGACCTGACAGAAGCAGAAGATTTAAGAAGAGGTGGCAAGAATACACAGAACAATAAGAAAAAGATCTTCGTGACCCATATAACCACGATGGTGTGATCATTCATCTAGAGCCAAACATCCTGGAATGTGAAGTCAAGCAGGCCTTAGAAAGCATCACTAGGAACAAAGCTAGTGGAGGTGATGGAATTACAGTGGAGCTATTTCAAATCCTGAAAGATCATGCTGTCAAAGTGCTGCACTCAATATGCCAGCAAATTTGGAAAACTCAATAGTGGCCACAGGACTGGAAAAGGTCAGTTTTCATTCCAATCCCAAAGAAAGGCAATGCCAAAGAACGTTCAAACTACTGCACAATTGCACTCATCTCACACACTAGTAAAGTAATGCTTAAAATTCTCCAACCCAGGCTTCAGCAATACATGAACCGTGAACTTCCAGATGTTCAAGCTGGTTTTAGGAAAGGCAGAGGAACCAGAGATCAAATTGCCAACATCCGCTAGATCATGGAAAAAGCAAGAGAGTTCCAGAACAACATCTATTTCTGCTTTAATGACTACACCAAAGACTTGGACTGTGTAGATCACAACAAACTGTGGAAAATTCTGAAAGAGATGGGAATACCAGACCACCTGACCTGCCTCCTGGGAAATCTGTATGCAAGTCAAGAATCAACAGTTAGAACTGGACATGGAACAACAGACTGGTTCCAAATTGGAAAAGGAGTACACCAAGGCTGTATATTGTCACTGTGCTTATTTAACCTATATGCAGAGAACACCATGCGAAATGCCAGTCTCAATGAAGCACACACTGGAATCAAGATTACCGGGAGAAATATCCATAACCTCAGATATGCAGATGATACCACCCTTATGGCAGAAAGTGAAGAAGAACTAAAGAGCCTCTTGATGAAGGTGAAAGAGGAGAGTGAAAAAGTTGGCTTAAAACTCAACATTCAGAAAACTAAGACCATGGCATCTGGTCCCATCACTTCATGGCAAATAGATGGGGAAACAGTGGAAACAGTGTCAGACTTTATTTTCTTGGGCTCCAAAATCACTGCAGGTGGTGACTGCAGCCATGAAATTAAGAGACACTTGCTCCTTGGAAGAAAAGCTATGATAAGCCTAGACAGCATGTTAAAAAGCAGAGACAGTTTGCCAACAAAGGTCCATCTAGTCAAAGCTATGGTTTTTCCAGTAGTCATGTATGGATGTGAGAGTTGGACTATAAAGAAAGCTGAACACCCAAGTATTGATGCTTCTGAACTGTGGTGTTGGAGAAGACTCTTGAGAGTCCCTTGGACTGCAAGGAGATCAATCCAGTCAATCCTAAAAGAAATCAGTCCTGAAGGGCTGATGCTGAAGCTGAAGCTCCAATCTTTTGGTCACCTGATGAGAAGAGGTGACTCATTAGAAAAGACCCTGATGCTTGGAAAGATTGAAGGTAGGAGGAGAAGGGGGTGACAGAGGATGAGTTGGTTTGATGTCATCACTGACCTGATGGACATGAGTTTAAGCAATATCTGGGTGTTGGTGATGAACAGAGAAGCCTGGCATGCTGCAGTCCATGGGATCTCAAAGAGTCAGACATGACTGAGCAACTGAACTGAACTGATTGCTATGCCCTCTGCCGTCTTCCCCTTTTTCCATACCCATCATCACTGTTCTGTATCAGAAGGACCTCTCTTCATTCTCTAAGTACTTATCCAAGACTTTCTTTATTTCCTCAGGCAGAAAGTGCTGCCTTGTCTTCTGAACTTCCATAAACTTTCCAACTTCTATATTATGATACTGCAGTGACTATAATTATTTAAGTGTTCATCTCTTCTCAATAAACTATACACTTCTTAAGAAAAGGAGCAAGGCTTATTTTTCTTTAAGTCTTCAAAGCTTGCATAGTGCTCAGCATAGACAGGAGTTCAATACGGATGAATAAGTGGCTGCGTGAACTAGTATAACTTTAAATCCACTCTCCAATTATTATTCTAAAGTACTCGCATTAGTTCGAGACTTTATGTATTTTAAAGCTCCATGAGAGAAGAGTCATCATGAATGCATTAAAAGAAAGGATATATATTTGTGTAGTTTTGGTGAAACACTTTTCATAAAAGACACTAAATATTTTATTGCATGGGGTTTTCCAGATGGTGCATTGGAAAAGAATCTCCCTGCCAATATGCAGGAGGTGCAAGAGTGAAGGCTGGATCACCTGGGTTGGGAAGATCCCCTGGAGAATAAAATGGCAATCCACTCCAGTATTCTTGCCCAGAAAATTCCACAGACAAAGGGGCCTGGTGGGTTACAGTTCACGGGATCATAGAGAGTTGACATGATTGAGCACACACAGCACATATTTGAACACATAGAGGTATATATAAATGTTTTGCCTACCTTTAGACTAAATTGCAGCATAAAAATGAAAGCATCGAAGTTGTATAGGTGATTACAAGGGAAGACTACCCCAAGTGATGTGAGAATATTTCTCTGATGATATTTTAGGTAATCTGACATTTTCAGAGTGGAAAAAAGATGTTCAGAGAGGTCTGGCCACCCTCAGAAATGGCAGCTTCATTTGTGTTATTATTAAGACAATCAGAAAGTGAAAGTTGCTCAGTCATGTCTGACTGTTTGTGACCCCAAGGACTGTATAGTCCATGGAATTCTCTAGGCCAGAATACTGGAGTGGGTAGCCTTTCCCTTCTCCAGGGGATCTTCCCAACCCAGAGATCAAACCCAGGTCTCCCACATTGCAGGCAGATTCTTTACCAGCTGAGCCACAAGGGAAGCCCAAGACAATCAGAGCACTTAAGCAATTTCTCCACTATACTCTTTTTGAAGACGTAGTTTACAATTGTGCCTCATTCCTGGAAAAACTGTCCTCTATAATAAAAGATGGGAAGATAATATTTTATGTTCATTTATTTTTTGGGTAACTGATGTAAAGGTGGTTAACTCAAATGATTAGCAGAGAGTATGACTTGTGTAGCCTGGATTACATTTAAGTTGCCAACTTTAAATGGATCAGAAAAAAGTATGTATGGGAAAAATTAAAAAAAAAAAATGAAGAGAGAAGCCTAATTTACATCCCTAAAAGCTAGAAGGAGAAATATATTAAAAGGAAAAGAGCATGCTGTCTTAAGACAGTGGGAAAAGAGAAAGGACTATTCAAGTAAGACAGTAGACAGATGCTCTTAAGAGTCAGCTTTGGTTTTTGGATATTAGGGAAAATGTTTTATAAGGTCTGGACTTCCTAGCTCTAATGAAGGATGATTTAGAAGGTGAAGCCAACACCAGTCATCTTCCAACTTCACACTTCAAGAGCTGCCAATGTCTATGGTTAATGAGGTGGACTTGGAGCCATGCCCTTAATTACCTTGACCCTGTGAAATCCTGTTTCTTAAACGTTTTAAACCCATGACCCTTTAAACCTTTCTTTTTCTGTGTATGAACAATAGCCAAGAGGACCCTCTCTTGTTTTTCTTTATGTACTTTGAATTATAAAAACTAACATGTGTCATAGACACTTTTTCAATATATTGGTGATTTTGAAATGTGTTTTTAGTGTGGAATTTGCACCATGTGTCAGCTCTCCCTATTGAAAGTGAGATCAAAATATGAGAGCCCTACAACTTGTAGGTTAGGGTAGTCTATACGAATTGGCATGTTACTACATGTTCTTCATGAGTGTTACTGAAGGAATTCAATAACCTCAAACTTACAGGAGGCAGAAGAGAAGGATTTAAACTAATCTTCAATTTAATTTTGTCTATAACTTGTATGTTCATTATATATATTTTTAAGTATCTTTCACTGAAAATTTTAATAAGCAAACATAATTTTTGTAGGCTTATCTGTAGCAAGAGAGAGTATCTGTATTTTGGAATAGAGCCATAATTTCAATTTTTCAGTTCAGTGGATTTAGAGAAATGCCTTATTATTATTATTTTTTTACTCAGAATGTTATGCTGTATTATCAAAAATAGGACTGAGTGTGGTGCAAATTACTCTATTATTAGTAGTAGGAAAGTATATGAAATTGAAGACAAGAAAATTAACTTGTATACTTGGAAATAGCAGAGAATAAACATCTTGCTTTTCAGTATACTCTAGATTTTGGCTTAAATACAATTGCAGGTTTCATTTAAAAATATAACCAATTTAAATGAGATACACCCAATAAGGGGTTAGGGTTACAACTTTTAAAATTAAATTAGATTTACTGAATGTTTCACAAACTTTCTGAATATGACTGGGCCAATTTTGAGAAGACCTGTGCTGATTGATTATCTGAGGTAGAAGCCATATAACTTCATATTTTCAAGTATATTCAACTAAAAAAAAAGACACAGCCCAGTAATTCTACACATTTAGTTTTGCAACTAAGAGTAATAGCCATGCTTTGAATGCTCAGTTGCTCAGTTTTATCTGACTCTATAGGACCCCGTGGACTGTAGCTCACCAGGCTCCTCCGTCCATAGGATTTTCTAGGCAACAAAATCAGGGTGAGTGGCTATTTCCTACTCCAAGGGATCTCCCTGACCCAAGGATCAAACTCAAGTCTCTTGTGTCTCCTCCACTGGCAGGCAGATTATTTATCACTGCACAACCTGGGAAACCCATTTTAAAATAATAAAGTCATACACTTAGGTAACTCTTAAATGAGCAAAGAGGAAAAAAGAAAAAAGACTTTAATTCCAACTTGCATTTCCTACTAAGATAGGAAATTTGATTTTGTTTGTTCATTGGCATTATTTAATGAGAACTCACATTCTGAAAGTATACATTTTGCTACTAGTCAATATAAGCTAGATTCAGTCAATTCCTAGATGTATAATTTCATTTTAAACAGTAACAAAACAATTATTGTATCAACTTGTAGTTAGTACTTGGCCTGACACATCTCAGGAAGCAGGAAATGTCTTTTGATATTTCTTGGGACAAGATTTCAAAGTATGTAAGAAGTATCTGGGAAATTATTAAAATACAGATTTTTTTTCATTCTACTCTCAGTAATTCTGATTCAGTACTTTTGTAGCAAGACAGAGGAATTTGCATTTTCAACTACTAAACCAAGACATTCTTATGGAGGTGATTATTTCAAATATATTTTGAGAAATTTAGTCTTTGGGAGAAATCTAGGCACCTTATTACTGCATGCTAATATAAGAACCACATACAGCGACTAAAACAACAACATATTATATATATATATGTGTGTGTGTGTGTGTGTATAATATTAAGAATATTATATATGCTCATAGTCATGCTCAGTCACTCAGTCTTGTCCAACTCTCTGACCCTATAGACTGCAGCCTGCCAGGCTCCTCTGTCCATGGGGTTCTCCAGGCAAGAATACTGGAGTAGTTTGCCATGCCTTTCTCCAGGGGATCTTCCTGACCCAGGGATTGAATCCACACCATTTATGTCTCTTGCATTGGCAGGCAGATTCTGTACCCCTAGTACCACCTGGGAAGCCCATATATATAATATTATATAAAAGAAATCAACCCTGAATGTTCACTGGAAAGACTGATGCTGAAGCTGAAGCTTCAATGCTTTGGCCACTTGATTCAAAGAACAGACTCATTAGAAAAGACCCTGATCCTGGGAAAGATTAAAGGCAAAAGGAGAAAGGGGTGGCAGAGGATGAAATGGTTAGAGAGCATCACCAACTCAATGGACATGAATTTGAGGAAACTCTGGGAGTTAGTGGGGACAGAGGAGCCTAGTGTGCTACAGTTCATGGGATCTCAAAGAGTCAGACACGAATGAGCAACTGAACAAGAACAAAAATTATTAAATCAGTTCAGTTCAGTTCGATCTCTCAGTTGTGTCCGACTCTTTGCGACCCCATGGACTGCAGCATGCCAGGCTTCCCTGTCCATCACCAACTCCCAGAGCCTACTCAAACTCATGTCCATCAAGTCGATGATGCCATCCAACCATCTCATCCCCTTCTCCCGCCTTCAATATTTCCCAGAATCAGAGTCTTTTCAAATGAGTCAGTTCATAGCATCAGGTGGCCAAAGTATTGGAGTTTCAGCCTCAGAATCAGTCCTTCCAGTGAATATTAAGGACCAATTTCTTTTAGGATGGGCTGGTTGGATCTCCTGGCAGTCCAATGGACTCTCAAGAGTCTTCTCCAACACCACAGTTCAAAAGCATCAATTCTTTGGTGCTCAGCTTTCTTTATAGTCCAACTCTCACATCCATACATGACCATTGGAAAAACCATAGTGCCTTGACTAGACGGACCTTTGTTGGCAAAGTAATGCCTCTGCTTTTAAATATGCTGTGTAGGTTGGTTATAACTTTCCTTCCAAGGAGTAAGCGTCTTTTAATTTCATGGCTGCAGTGACCATCTACAGTGATTTTGGAGCCCCCAAAAATAAAGTCTGCCACTGTTTCCACTTTTTCCCAATTATTTGCCATGAAGTGATGGAACTGGATGTCATGATCTTATTTTCTGAATGTTGAGCTTTAAGCCAACTTTTTTACTCTCCTCTTTCACTTTCATCACTTTCTGCCATAAGGGTGGTGTCATCTGCATATCTGAGGTTATTAATATGTCAATATTATTACACCGTAGAAGTAAAAATATATAGTAGAAGTAAATTTGTCTTAATATTCCTGAATACCTTTTTTTTTGGCAGGGGAGGGCAGGGCATTGCTGTGTTGCACAGCATATGGGATCTTAGTTATCCAACCAGAGGAAGGGATCAAACCTGTGCCCACTGCATTGGAAGCGCAGAATCTTACCCACTCCTGTGCAAGGGAAGTCCCACTGAATATGTTTTTTATTCAAAGCATTCACCCTGCTCTTTCATACAGCTAGTCCTATCTAAGTGTCTAACTACCTTTGCTATTAATTCAGCTCTTCAGGGTATAAAATTTCTAGTGTTTAACTTATTAACAAATAAGGCCAGGGCAACCGTCAATCATATAGACTCTAGAACAAGGCAGATGGATGGAATCCATTAAATTTTAGACAGGGATGAAGATCTGTTCTGGTGTCTACCAGTTGAACATCAGAGCTTTGGTATTCCAATTATCCTAGTCCACCTAAGCTTGAGAAACTTTTTGTTCTTGTTTTTGTTTAGTTTCCTATGAATCAGTGTTTTGTTTTGTCAAAATGAATTTCACTTATAAATCCCATTGTTTCCATTAAAACCTTTGCATTTTGATAGATACATTCTTAGAACAAACAAACAAACCTTAATTTAAGGAAGGTGTTTTACTTGTCAAATTTTTAATGCTGTGATCTGCTGATTGGAAGATATTAGTATAGATGATATTGTTAGGTTTTTCTCTAGGAATTACTTATTTACTGAAAAAAAAGACCCATTTTATGCCAGAAACTGTATTAGAGATGCAAATGCAGCTATCAGTAATTTTGTATAAATAATTTTGCATAAATAAAAACTTTTATAAAGAAAATCTATCTTTACCTAGTTGATCTGCTTTATATGAGCAGGTATCATTTTGTGGGGTGGGAGGAAAGGGATGAAAGGACAGTTTTATCTCCATGTTGTACCAACTACTACAGAGACAAAGGCAAGAAAATACTTTATTTCAAGTATATGAATCCTTAGATTAGAAGATGTGCCCAGGTCTCCCTTTTTACTCCACCTATAGCCTACATATTGCTGTTGTTATTTAGTCACTAGTGTGTCTGTGTTAGTCACTAAGTTGGGTCCAGCTCTTTTGCAACCCTATGGACTGTAGCCCATCAGACTCCTCTGTCCATGGGATTTCCTAGGCAAGAATATTGGAGTAAGTTGCCATTTCCTTCTCCAGGGCATCTTCCCAACCCAGGGATTGAACCCAGGTTTCATGCTAAGCTTCAATAGTATGTGAGCCGAGAACTTCAAGTTGGATTTAGAAAAGACAGAGGAACCAAAGACCAAATTGCCAATATTCACTGGAACATAGAAAAAGCAAGAGAATTCTAGAAAAACATCTACTTCAACTTCATTGACTACGCTAAAGCCTCTGACTGTGTGGATCTCAACAAACTGTGGATATTACAGCATGGTGAGCTTTAAAGAAGGCAATGGCACCGCACTCCAGTACTCTTGCCTGGAAAATCCCATGGATGGAGGAGCCTGGTAGGCTGCAGTCCATGGGGTCACGAAGGGTCAGACACGATTGAGTGACTTCACTTTCACTTTTCACTTTCATGCATAGGAGAAGGAAATGGCAACCCACTCCAGTGTTCTTGCCTGGAGAATCCCAGGGACGGGGGAGCCTGGTGGGCTGCCGTCTATGGGGTTACATAGAGTCGGACACGACTGAAGTGACTTAGCAGCAGCAGAGCTTTAGAGAGCAAATACCTCCTTCTGTACCACAGGGTGCCAACTCTCTTTTCCATTAAAAAAATACGGTATAAAATCCTAATGTCTCAGAGGGTAGAAAATACAGCCATACAAAATAGAACATGATGGATGTGAAACATGATATTTATTTGTAAAACATAAGTCATAGTGCTTTTTGTTCTTTTAACTGGCAAGTATTTTATATTTTTTTTTCAAAATAAAAGCAAAACCAACAAAATGCAAATATATGTCATGTTGATATATGGAAAAACCAATACAATATTGTAAAGTTAAAATAAAAATTAAAAAAAAAGCAAATATTTTATCAGAATAAAAACAAAGCCTGTTTTCATCCTCCATGGAGTTATCTATTATATCAGAATGTGCTCTTAACCTACAGACATCATGTTGACACAATGGTGAAGGAATTTAAAAGCTGTAATGAGACAAAATATGGGACTCTCCTACCTCCCATGGAATGAGGGAAGAGAAAGCAAGAAGAAGGTGTGATCACCAGGAAAGTGTTCTGGGAATTAATCATATCCAGAAATCATCTCTGTGCCTCTTTTCTATCATCAGTCAATTTTCCATTTATATAAGATTTTCTGACAGTTAAAATATTAGTTTGCTTTATAGAAGATTTTTATTCATAATAATTAATGGTGAGAAAAAATTAGGGGCAATGAAGACATGTTGAATAAATTATAGTAGAACATATAATGCTCACATTTATTTTTATATCTCTAAGTGTAATTATATATACATGTATGTGTGGGGAGAGAGAGAGTAGGTAGATACTCAAGGTAAAATTTTCAAATTTTAGGAAATAGTTCACAAATCTTAAGTAATATGTAAAAAGTAGAAGAGGGACATAGCTTTCCTGAGTTTCAGATATCAGTTAATATAGAGTTTGCATCCGAAAATGTAGAGTTTAGTTATTTTTTTTTAATGTCTTCTCTTTCATATATCCAAACTAGCATCTGCTGCAAAATGAGCCTGTGACTTAATGAGATTTTAAATCATCCAAAGGTGGAAATATCAGATAACTTTCTAGGTGAGGGGATTTTTCTAAGCAAGAGAAGTAACTGCCTTGCTGTACTAATGATAGATATGTTCACTTATTTGCTACCAACCAACATGTAGTTAATACTTGGAGTAGAAAGATTATTGACAGTAAATTTTAAATGATAACTACTAATGAAATTGTTAATTTATATGCAGCTAATAACATTAATTAAATTATTATCTTTCAGGTTGAACTATGCTAGCACAAAAACAAAGTAAACATTTTATCACTTACATGTTTTAGTTAGTGTAAGACAATTTCAATAAGAATTACTATCTGTGATATTACACCTATAGTCATACCTGCAAGTTTTCAAATGTAATTCTAACTATTTTGCCTGAGTACATACTAGTATTTTTTTTAACACTTTAAATATTCTATGCCAGGTACTAGTACTACTTTTCCAGAAAAGTGTTACTTTCTGCATGCTAAGTCACTCAGTCATGTCTGACTCTGTGACCCTATTGGACTATGTCTACCAGGCTCCTCTGTCTGTGGGATTCTCCAGGCAAGAATACTGGAGTGGATTGCCATTTCCTCGTCCAGGGGATCTTCCCAACTTGGGGATCAAACCCATGTCTCTTATGTCTCCTGCATTGGCAGGTGGGTTCTTTTACCATTAGCACCACCTGGGAAACCCATGTTATTTATTGTTAGTATTACAGTAAATCCATCACCAGTGTAAGACATTCAATTTTAATACAAAAACACATTTAAACTAATAACTGCAGAGTTGTCTGATTTGATCCAGTAATTTCCCTTCAGGTTCTTCAGCACTTGTCTTCTCTCATCTCCCACCTCCCACACACATAAGCTAGGCCATTTTCTTCCTGATCTTGGTTGTCTGACACAATAACAAGCTTCTTCAGCGAATTTAGAAACTTTAATCCTGGATGAATGACTTTGATATCCGTTAATTAAACTACTCTGGGCTTTGATAGACCCAGAGATCTTTTATTATGTTACTTTGTCCATTTTAAAGAGGCACAGTGTTTCAGTTTCCTGTTAAGGCTTTTTCATTTGAATGAAATCTAACTGTATAAGATTTGTATTTAAGTTAAAAGCCCCTTGCTTAAATTTATATTAAAAGAACAATTTTCTTCATTTTCAGGATTGTGCTCTGTCTGCATTTATATCATTAATAGCCTGGATTCTGGAACCAGACTGACTGGATTTGAATACCATATTATCACTTTTTAATCTGTGTGATCATGGGGAAATTATTTAAATTCTTATGCCTCAGTTTCCTCATTTGTGAAAATGAGGATAGTAGTAATTTGCCACATTAGGTAATTAAAACATTTTGTGGGGCTGATTAGTTAAAATATGTGATGCTTTTAGAAGAGTGCTTGGTATATAATTATGTTTAATAATAATATTAAAATATTGTGTAATAGTTGAATAGTGTAATATTATTGATCACCACATTTCTGTTCAAAATAAAAATTTTGAAATCTTAATACCACCTTTCAATTCTCAATCAGTATACAAAGAGAAAAGATTGGTATTTATTATTTATGACTATAAAGTCATTTTTATCATTTTAGTTACCAATTTAATACAAAATTGGTAGAATTGACTTAGAATGACTTTAAAGCCTGAAACACTAAATCACACATTTCAGACATATTTGTAGCTTCTTGTGACAGTAAAATACTGATTTCTGAAAAAAAACATGGGTGAAGTCATTATCAGTGTGAATGAAAAGGCCAAGTTTTGGTTTAAAAAATAACAACACAAACTAAAAATCCATGGTTCAACTTAGTGTCCCAACATTTAAATACTGCTCTGTGATTATGTCATCTTTTAGGAGGTTGAGTAGTTTGAAAATGTGCAATATAAGAGTTTTTCTATGGCTTTATAGACCCAGGGAGCCACTTATCAAATCCAAAAATCACAGCAGCCTGTAGGGCAGTTTCAAATTTCTCTTGAAAATAAATCAGAAACCCATAGGAAAGAACCACTAGAGGTCATTCAATCTAACTTTTTGACTGTCCACACACATACATTTAGATTATGTCCAATTTGAAGCACTTATTGAATAACAGGGTTTATAAAAGGTATTAAATTGTTCTTCCCCATTCAAGTATAACTTATTCATTTCCGTTGCCTCTACACAGAATGTATGGAGTACCAACATTAATGTATATGGAAAAAATGTGTCATTTTGAATTAGTGGAATTCATTCTGATATGCAGGTTTTACTTAATACAAGTGTAAACTTTGCAAACTCACCTGAAGTCAATAATTGATATATAATACAATATTATAGATATACAATACTATTTATATACAATACAATATTATAGATCAGACAATGTGATAGCAGTTTTGCAAACCTTACAACACTATAATTGTTATTTCCTTTGCGTGTGTGTGTGTGTGTATGCACAGTCGCTCAATTGTGTCCAACCCTTTGTGACCCCATGGACTGTAGTCTGCCAAGCTTCTCTGTCCATGGAATTTTCCAGGCAAGAAATACCATTTCTTGCTCCAGGGGATCTTTCCAACCCAGGGATTGAACCTGCGGCTCCTTCATTGGCAGGTGGAATCTTTACCACTACCACCACCTGGGAAACCCTCTCTCCTTTACATAATAGATGATGACAATGAGGATCAAAAAGGTAAGTGATGTGACTACATCCATATAACAGATTCTGGAGGAAGGCATGGCAACACACTCCAGTATTCTTGCCTAGAGAATCCCGGACATAGGATTAGGAGCCTATGGACATAGGAGGCTATGGACCTATCTACAGTCCATAGGGTCACAAGGAGTCGGATATGACTGAAGCGATGGAGCACACACACATGCCATACATATAACAACAGATTAAGGGAAGGAACAGTGATAAGCAAACACTTGGATCTACAATTCAAGTTCTTATTTAGCAATACTACCTTTTGCAAGTTACATCCCAAGTATGCTATCAAGATTTGTTTCTACATTTATGCTTAGATTTATGCTGCAAGATATTTTCATTTGTAGTTAAACATTAAAATTTCCCAAATTTCATATTTTTCATTTTGATATTAAAAAAGACTCATTTCCCTCTCTATCTTATAGCTTAATGTAGTCATAATATTTATTAAGTGTGTACTACAAACCAGATATTATGATCAACTTTTTCAAACATTATTATATTTAATCTTTGCCATAGCACTGTCAAGTATTATCATCTCAATTTAAAAGAGGAATAAATATGTTTTAGGTAGTTAAGTAAATTGCAGAACTGGTGAATGGTAAGAACCACATCAGTTAAGTCCAAATTCCATATTTTCAAACATTCTCTTAAACATCTGAAAAAATAAGAAATACACAACGTGAGAGTTGCAAGTTAAGTTTTATTTGGAGCGATATGAGGACTGTATGCTCAGATAGCATGCAGACAGCACCTCAGATAGCTCTGAGAAACTGCTCCAAAGAAGTAGCAAGGGTGGACAGTATATATATATATATATATATATATATATATATATATATGTGTGTGTGTGTGTATACACACATATATATGTATATGTATATATCTATATATATGTATATGTATATATCTATATATATAGATATCTATAGATATATGTATATATCTATATATATGTGTATATATACATATATATATAGATATATACATATATGTATATATACACATATGTATATACACACATATATAGATATATACATATATATACATAGACATACATGTCTATATAGATGTATATCTATCTATATTTATCTATCTATATATATGATTTTGGTAACGGAGGGGTACATACAATCAAGCACATTGAATTTCTAGAAAGTTTCTGCTGGTCTCATGACGCTTCTGCTAGTCACAGGAAACAGTCATCACCATGAAAGATTATAGCGTTTTTCTAGATATGAGGAGATACAAGAACTGGGCTTATAAAATCAGCTCCTGAGAATATCTAACTATCTGAAGACCTGTCCTTCCAGTTGCCCAGAGAATAGAGTGTCTCATTTCTGCTCTCTACCCTGGACTACCTCAGGGGGTGTTGGAGGTCAGCAGGTACAGCAGCGTATGCTTTAATCCTTGGCAAGTGTCAATTTGTGGTAGACAAGTGAATGAAGCTAGAAGGCCTGAAATATATTCTCAAATAGCTCCCAAAGATCAAAAACAAGATAGAAGAAATTTTTAAAAGGTAATATAACAATATAAACAGATTCAAGTTGAATAACTAAATTAAAAAGAGAAACAAAAGAGGAGAACTGAAATACTTGAAACTCTTAATAGAAGGAATAACATTTTAGAGATTAAGGCACAAGATGGGACAAAATGGAAATGAAAAGAGCAGAGGGTTTAATGGGGACACACACTTTCTACATGAAGGTAACTAAGATGCTGGAAGACCTTAAGGCTGCCATGAGGAGAGTCGAGTGTAATCCAAGAAACAAAGGAAAAAACAGAGAACATGTCAGTGGTTTCATATTTCTTTTGGCAACAAGAAGCTTCAGAATTACATCTGTTTTTCCATTTCCATTTACTTCTAGTACTGCTGGGTTTGAAACTCCAAACCACCAGTAAATTCTATCCTATGCCTTGGTAATCCTGCATAAACCATAGAAAAGTGGGGGTATGATTATTTGAAAATACAGTCATTCTGCCCTGCTCTCCAAAATTGAGAAATTTGTGCTGTTAGGATTTCATCATTTAGAATGGTACAATCCATCACTTTTTCTCATTCGAGGTAGGTGAAGGAGAAATAGAGATACAGAAGCCAAAGGCAACAACATTGACTTCAATGCAAGAAACATTTAAGCTGAAATTGGTTATTTTCTATGAGTGTATATATTTGCACCTGGGAGTCTTAGGTGATAAAATTGGCAAGTAGAACTACGACTTCTAGAAAAAATCCTGGGGCTGTAGTTAACAGCACAAAATGGGCACTGGGACAATAACACCTGCATTTCAGTCTGTATTTGAATATCTTTGGGTCAGGAAATAGTATTTTTGGCCACAGCATTTTCAACATTCTCTTAGATGGCTGTGAAAATGTTATGCAAAGAATGTATTCTACTCCAGAAGTCAAAATAGATTAGAAAGCTGTTCTTTCATAAACTTCATGCATTTAATGCAACTGGTTCTCACTACCTCTGTGACTTCGGGCCAGTCACTTTCCATGGTCCTCTCTATTTTCAACCTATGGATGTCTTGTTTAAGACAAGACAATTTGTAAGTTTGCTTTAGGTTTTGATTATTAGATTCACTTACAATCAGTTCAGTTTAGTTCAGGTGCTCAGTGGTGTCTGACTGCCAACCCCATGGACTGCAGGACGTCAGGCTCCCCTGTCCATCACCAACTCCCAAAGCTTGCTCAAACTCATGTTCATTGAGACAGTGATGCCATCCAACCATCTCATCCTCTGTCGTCCCCTTCTCCTCCTGCCTTCAATCTTTCCCAGCATCAGGGTCTTTTCCAATGAGTCAGTTCTTTGTATCAGGCGACCAGAGTATTGGAGCTTCAGCTTCAGCATCAGTCCTTCCAATGAATATTCAGGACTGATTTCCTTTAGGATGGACTGGTTTCACCTCTTTGCAGTCCAATGCATTCTCAAAGTCTTCTCCAACACCACAGCTGAAGAACATCAATCAATACCACAATCAATCAACACCACAATCAATCAACACCACAGTTAAAAGCATCAATCAATCAAAAAACAAACAAAAAAAATGATGTTTTACTTACAGTACCATGACTGAAATGAACTGTCACACAATAGACATTAAATGCAGGCTACAGTCCATGGGGTCACAAAGAGTTGGACATAACTGAATGACTAACACCACTCCCACATTTCTAATACCTGTATTGTTTAAAGGATAGATGGGCCTCAACCATTTAATAACTAGGTGTATGTCAGCTATGTGTTAAACAGTTAATTATATTCTTAATGTGGTGACCGAAAGACCAAGTTGTTAAGGATATGCTTGTATTCCTGCTACTGAATTCAGGATGCCTCTAATATTGGTTTCACACTTTGGTGAAGGATTTAGAGACCCAAGTGCTGCTCCCCTTTCTCTTTTCTTTCTTAGTAGGCTTTATTCTCAGAGGATAGAGGGGCATGATGCTTACCACATTTAAATGTTTAATAGCACTCTGGAGTTTCTTTGCAATTTACACTTTAGAAAGCATAGAACTCTTGTAAATTTTAGAACTTACAAGTGTCCCTTTCCCCACAGGAGTCACTAATCTCACAGGAAGCCGATCGGGGGTTGGGGGGTGGAATCTCACACAGTTTGGAGATTTACAAGTCTGTGGTGAAGTCTGGGGTGTAAATTGTTGGGAAACCCAAGAGTATATTTAAATTTTTAAAGCTAAGGGACACCTAGGTGTTCCTTCTGTTTGAAACTAATTAGATCAGGAGTTAGAAGGGGGAGTAGGAAGATGCCTGGCCTGATCCCAAGATTTAAGTCCTCTGCCAAAAAGAAGTGGGGAGCTCACTGAGCTGCCCAAGTCCCATTTTATATCAAGCATTTAAGATAAAGAGCGAGAAGATTCTCAGATCAGGTAGAATACCTGAGAAGTTCAGGCAGGAAGTTTTTACCTAAGTGACTAAGCATAGGTACATAGTTGCTCAGTTATGTCCGATTCTTTGTGACCCCATGGACTGTAGCACTCTGGGCTTCTTGGTCCATAGGATTCTCTAAGCAAGATATTGGAGGGGGTAGTTATTCCCTTCTCCAGGGGATCTTCCTGATCAAGGGATCAAACCCAGGTCTCCTGCATTGCAGATGGATTTCTTACTGTCTGAGCTACCAGGGAATATGGATGATTAATAATAACAAGGGCCTTGCTTCAAGAATTTAAAAATCTTCAATACTTAAGTACTGGGACTGTGGCTTCCATAAACTATTGTGGGAGCCATATAAATTTATCATCTATATTGGGACACTATTGAGAATAAATGGGGTTACATTAATAATTATGCTGGGGCATCAAAATTATTATGACTAGTAATAGTTATGCCAACAATAAACTGGGACTGCTTACTGAACATTGAGACATAATAAGGTTACCTTATAAATTTACACTTAGAAAGAAACCAAAAGAAGATTTATCAGTTATGTTTTCTCTTTTCTAAGATGATAAATGATTAAGTATTTTAGAATCTGATATTAGACATTTAGGGGCTTCATTGGTAGCTCAGATGTTAAAAAATGTGCCTGCAATAAAGGAAACCTGGGTTCAATCCCTGGGTCGGGAAGATTCCTTGGAGAAGGAAATGGCTACCCACTCCAGTATTCCATGGAGAATTCCATGGACAGAGGAGCCTGGTGGACTATCGTCCATGGGATCAGACATTACTGAGCAGCTAACATTTTCACTTTAACTTTTCATTAGACATTTACAATATACTGAATTTTACAGCATAACCATCTAGGGCTTTAAAATCCTCCATTTTTATTTCCTGTTAACTGAGAATATCCTATTGAACATTTCAGAGTAGCTTCCTTCCCTTTTAACCTACTGGTAATAGAATGCTGCCTGAGGGTCATTTTGATATGCAACCCAATCAGAATCACTGAATCAGTGACTTCAGACAAAAGTTTCAACTCTACAATATTGCACTGTCCAGAAATTAAGAGCATTTAGAAGTGAGGGAGCAGGTAGATGACCCCCGCCCCCCACCCGCTCCTGACTCAGGGTAAAGCAATTGGAGATTCATTCCCTGGATCAAAGCTCCAAGATGGAAATAGGAAAATTAAGGGAGGAGGCAGGGCCCTGACCAGACCACATATTTCTCATTCTTGATGTCAAGAGACCTCCCTGACCACACATGCACAGAAAGGCTTGCTCCTTGGAGGTCAAAAGAGAGTGATGTCAAGGAATGTTCTACCCACAGCCTTTGCAGAGAATCCATCTTGTCTAAGAGATGTGTCTGCACACATGGTAGGATCCTAAGATATTCCAAATATGGACTGTGAATTAGTCAAATCAAAATGATTAGCCAGAGGAAACCTGGAAGAAATGCCCCATAAAAGTAATTCAAACTGCCATGAGGGCACAACTCGGGACTCTCCCTCTGAGTCTACCCATGTGTCTATCCACACTTACTGCACTCTTTTTCTTCCTAATAAATACTTTACTTGCTTCACTACTTTCCATCTTTGTTGAATTTTTGTCTGCAAAGCCGAAGGGCCAGGGCTCTTTTCACTGACCACTGATCTAGTGCTTAGGATTTGGGGCTCTCACCACCAAGACCCGGCCTCAATCTCTGGCTGAGAAGCCAAGCTCTGCTCCAAGCCATTGCAGGCCAAGGCCACCCAAGATCAGAAGCAAACAGCCCTAGGTTTGAATCTCATCTTCTTCACTTAATAGCTATGTGATCTGTGCAAATTACTGTTTCCTCATCTATAAAATCTAAATGATGATCAGTTCAGTTCAGTCGCTCATTCATGTCCAACTCTTTGTGACCCCATGAACCGCAGCACGCCAGGCCTCCCTGTCCACAACCAACTCCCAGAGTCTACCCAAACCCATGTCCATCGACTCGATGATGCCATCCAACCATCTCATATTCTGTCGTCCCCTTCTCCTCTTGCCCTCAATCTTTCCCAGCATCAGGGTCTTCTCCAATGAGACAGCTCTTCACATCAGGTGGCCAAAGTATTGGAGTTTCAGCTTCAACATCAGTTTTTCCAATGAACACCAGGACTGATCTCCCTTAGGATGGACTGGTTGGATCTCCTTGCAGCCAAGGGATTCTCAGGAGTCTTCTCAAATGTCACAGTTCAAAAGCATCAATTCTTTGGTGCTCAGCTTTCTTTATAGTCCAACTGTCACATCCATACATGACCACAGGAAAAACCATAGCCTTGACTAGATGGACCTTTGTTGGCAAAGTAATGATAATATCACCTATTTCTGAAGACTGTAGTGTCAAATATATTAGAATAATTAAAACACTCAGCAGTGTGACTATCTCCAAGCTAATGCTCAATGAAGGCAGATATTGCTATTTGTATTTTTTAATGATATTTTAAAAAATTTCTATCAATATTATTCATAATTCTAGTTTAAAAAATTAACCCAAACTAATAAGCATACACTGAAAAATAGCAGTCCTCTGCTCCTACCTGCCTTATCCTAGATTCACCGCCTCTAATGCTTTTGTTGTTTCTTCTTGTATGTCACTTGTGACTTCTAAACAATGTGCATCTATTTCTATTTCTTGATTTGTCAGTTTCAGACATTTTCTTATTACTTGTTTAAAGTCCTAATACTTACCTTATGGTCTGTAGTCTCTAGTTCTTTCATCCCATATTTTCTGTGATTGTGTATCCTGAATCAGCTTGCTCCTTACTGGTATGGTGGTAGTTTAGTCACTAAATCATGTCCGACCCTGGTGACCCATGGACTATAGCCCACCAGGCTCTCCTGTCCATTGGATTTCCCAGGCAAGAATCCTGGAGTGGGTTGCCATTTCCTTCTCAAAGGATCTTCCTGATCCAGGGATCGAACCTGCATCTCCCGCATTGCAGGCAGACTCTTTACTGTCTGAGCCACTAGGCAAGCTCTCAATGGTATATGTCATTGTATATATTATACTGATACTCAGTTATTTTCTATTTTTTTCATTTACATATATATGCATATATTTACTGTAATTTAATTGGGGTCATGAAGAACAGGAAACAGTGCATGTGTTCAATTCCACCATGCTTTGCTTAACTAAGAATAACTGTATTCATATTTTCTTTTTTTTGAAAATGCACATTTTTTTAATTTTATTTTATTTAACTTTAAAATATTGTATTGGTTTTGCCATATATCAAAATGAATCTGCCACAGGTATACATGTGTTCCCCATCCTGAACCCTCCTCCCTCCCCATACCATCCCTCTGGGTCATTCCAGTGTATTCATATTTTCATCATTCTTCTCTAATAACTTTATCATTTCCACTGATAGTTAATGTTACATATGGGTTGGCCAAAAAGTTCATTCAGGTTTTTCCATATGATGTTACAAAAACCCGAACAACCTTTTTGGTCATCTCAACGTTTCAGGTTCTCATTAAGAAATGGCATTCTGCATATTGACATCACCAAAACAAGTTCTGAAAGAGATGGGAATACCAGACTACCTGACCTGCCCCTTGAGAAACCTGTATGCAGTTCCAGAAGCAACAGTTAGAACTGGATGTGGAACAATAGACTGGTTCCAAATAGGAAAAGGAGTACATCAAGGCTGTATATTGTCACCCTGCTTATTTAACCTATATGCAGAGTACATCATGAGAAACGCTGGGCTGGAAGAAGCACAAGCTGGAATCAAGATTGCCGGGAGAAATATCAGTAACCTCAGATATGCAGATGACATCACCCTTATGGCAGAAAGTGAAGAGGAACTAAAGAGCCTCTTGATGAAAGTGAAAGAGGAGAGTGAAAAAGTTGGCTTAAAGCTCAACATTCAGAAAACGAAGATCATGGCATCCGGTCCCATCACTTAATGGCAAATAAATGGTGAAACAGTGGAATCAGTGGCTGACTTTATTTTTCTGGGCTCCAAAATCACTGCCGATGGTGATTGCAGCCATGAAATTAAAAGACGCTTACTCCTTGGAAGGAAAATTATGACCAACCTAGACAACATATTAAAAGGCAGAGACATTACTTTGCCAGCAAAGGTCCGTCTAGTCAAGGCTATGATTTTTCCAGTGGTCATGTATGGATGTGACAGTTGGACTATAAAGAAAGCTGAGTGCAGAAGAATTGATGCTTTTGAACTGTGGTGTTGGAGAAGACTCTTGAGAGTCCCTTGGACTGCAAGGAGATCCAACCAGTCCATCCGAAAGGAGATCAGTCCTGGGTTTTCATTGGAAGGACTGATGTTGAAGCTGAAACTCCAATACTTTGGCCATCTGATGAGAAGAGCTGTCTCATTGGAAAAGACCCTGATGCTGGGAAAGATTGAGGGCAGGAGGAGAAGGGAACAACAGAGGATGAGATGGTTGGATGGCATCACCGACTCGATGGACATGGGTTTGGGTGGACTCCAGGAGTTGGTGATGGACAGGGAGGCCTGGCGTGCTGCGGTTCATGTGGTTGCAAAGAGTAGGACACGACTGAGCGTCTGAACTGAAAACAAATTATATTTGTGACTATTCTGTGTTCCTCACTTCCACTTTGTTAACTATTCTTTTTTTCACAAGTTTTTAAAAATGCCTTCTTTTTATAGTAGGTTAAACAGTGTGACACCTCTCTCTCTCAATTCATATTTTACAGGAAACTAAGAATGTGATTTTTTTCAGAAATAGGGTTGTTACATATATAATTACTGTAAGGATAGAGACAAGAGCACACTGGATTAGGGTGGGTCCTAAATCCAGAAAGAGTATCCTTATAGGAGACAGAGAAGGACACACAGAGGCCACAAGGAAGAAGGCTAAGCTAAAACTGAGGCAGAGACTGGCATCACGTTACTACAACCCAAAGAAGCCTGGCTAGAGCCACCAGGAGCTGAGAAAGGAAGGAAAGGATTCTCTCTTACAACTTTCAGAAGGTGTGTGGCCCTGATGACACCTTGGTTTTGGACTTATGACGTTCAGAACTATGACGTTTTAAATCTCTATTTTTTTTTTTTTTTTTTTTTTAATTTTATTTTATTTTTAAACTTTACATAACTGTATTAGATTTGCCAAATATCAAAATGAATCCGCCACAGGTTTACATGTGTTCCCCATCCTGAACCCTCCTCCCTCCTCCCTCCCCATTCCATCCCTTAAATCTCTATTTTTAAAAGCCACCAAGTTTGTCACAGCAGTTCTAAGAAAGCAATATGCTCTCCAGTGTATAAACATAGGTTTACTTCAAATACTACTCATCTCTCATTGGAACATGTCGACCCTCTTTCCATTAAATTTTCCTCTCCAGTGACTTTTCTGTGCTGTTTTCAGTGGCATTGGTTTTACCTATCTTTTCTGTCTTTTATTTTGACCAGGTTAACCACACTTATGTTGCCCTACTCTTTTGCTAGAGGTCCCTTAAAATTGCCTTAGACTAAGACACTTACTCAAAATTACTCTGGGTCTGGATCCCTTCTTGGAAAGAAAGTGTCTTTTTTCTACTAATTATGCATCTTTTAAAAGTTTCTGATGCATCAAGAAGTTGACCCAAATTACCAGTGACTGGATGGTATACATCCAGTCTAAACATGAATTGTTTATCATATCATAAAAGTTATATCTAGCTTACTTTTATACAAAGGACAAATACTTCTATATATTTCTATTAAAATGTCCCTGGTTACTTTATATTTTAGATTATTAGTGTTACAATATCCAGATTGTAAATAGCTAGAGTAAAATTGCCAACTTCACCTTTTAAATTATTTCCAATGACCTAATAATAAATTCTATCGTGAATTGTTTTGCAGATGCTAATAAATAAAATATTGAAAAATTACAAATGATTTTTCAGATAAATCTCGTGTTTTTTTCTTTGTGACAGCACAGACCATAACTAATAGCACTAGAGTAATTAAGGTAAGCAATTATAAATCACTTTAACAAAAATATGTCATGCAAATGTTGAGAAATAACTCTTCTCTCTAGATAAAATAAAATCATGTATATTTCAAAACTTTATTTTAGTGAAACAAAAGATATTTTATGTTACTAATGAAGTTTATACTAGATTATCTGTTAATAGGTAGAGCTAGAAATAACTAGAATCACATTCTTAAATTTTTAAATTAATTTCAGTGAAAAAATAAGAATTCCCGGTGTTGTTTGTGATGCTATTAAAACAGTAAGATATGAAATTTTGTATAACTGAGCATTTTTTACAGAGCAAAATACTTTATATTACACAAAAAACAATGATTCTCATAATTTCTGTATTATATAGGTCTTAAACTTCTTTTGCTGAGAAAATATTTATTTTTAAAGTTAAATTTGTAGCCTTTATGACTCACACTGTCCAAAACAAACAAATAAATAAATCAGAAATCTTACATTTATCCATATGTTACTGATAAATCCAATCTAAAATTCTGGAACTCATCTAGCTGTGGAAATTTTGAAATGCAGCATTTAACAATAGGGCATCTTATAGTTAAAAGAAGATAGGAAGAAAAGGTAAAAATCCTATTAAGCTATGACAAACCTAAATAGCACATTAAAAAGCAGAGACATCACTTTGCTGATAAAGATCCATACAGTCAAAGCTATGGTTTTTCGAGTAGTCATGCAGAGAGATGTGAGAACTGGACCATAAAGAAGTCTGAGTGTGGAGGAATTGATACTTTTGAACTATGGTGTCAGAGAAGACACCTGAGAATTCCTTGGGTAGCAAGAAAATCAAACCAATCAATCCTAAATGAAATAATCCTGAATATTCATTACAAGGACTGAAGTGAAGCTCCAATGATTTGGCCACCTGATGTGAAGAGCCAACTCACTGGAAAACACCCTGATGCTGGGAAAGATTGAGGACAGGAGAAGAGGGTGACGGAGGATGAGATGGTTGGATGGCATCATCAATTCAATGAATATGGGTCTGAGCAAACTCAGGGAGATAGTGAAGAACAGGGAAGCCTGGTGTGCTGCAGTCCATGTGGTTGCAAAGTGTCAGACAAGACTTAGCGACTGAACAACAACATAGTAACACAGGGTGAATAGATACACACCTGAAAAGAAACACAAAGATAAATTTTACTCATCACAATATTCTAACTAGTATTGTACTTGACTCTATTTGCCCTTTCTTCCTTCTTCCTGGTTCTTGAACTCTAGAATCCATCTCTTAGATTACATATTTCTAGAACACATGAGGTCTATGTTGCTGCTGCTGCTGCTAAGTCGCTTCCGTCGTGTCCGACTCTGTGCGACCCCATAGACGGCAGCCCACTAGGCTCCTCTGTCCCTGGGATTTTCCAGGCAAGAACACTGGAGTGGGTTGCCATTTCCTTCTCCAATGCATGAAAGTGGAAAGTGAAAGTGAAGTCGCTCAGTCGTGCCTGACTCTTAGCAACCCCATGGACTGGAGCCTACCAGGCTCCTCCGTCCATGGGATTTTCCAGGCAAGAGTACTGGAGTGGGGTGCCATTGCCTTCTCCGGAGGTCTATGTTAGGCCAACCTAGAAAACCAATACTGTTTTAAGGGAAAATTCATCTTGAGTTCAAAGCAAAAACACTCATAAATAAAATTTCAATATTCCATGTTTTCAAGTTATGGCCCCAAGTAAACACCTAAACACAAACACACACACACACACACACACACACACACACATACACACACACACACACAACCTGGTTTATTTTGAATTAAAAAGTCCCTTCTTACAGTTTATAATCATAGTTTCCCTTTCCTAAGCAAAAGTTACTATTACATAATTTTACTCTGAAAGTCTACAGTTAATAAATAAATAAATTATTGAGCTATATTGATAGAAAGAGTGGCCTAACTAAAGTGCAGCAAGAACACAGGAAACAAAGCCTCTGAAAGTGAGATGATACCATGAATATCCTCCCTAGAGATATTACTGAGGACAGTGAATGGGAATGTGCTATTTGAGCTATCTGGTGAAATACCAGAGCCTTAAAGTTTTCTTTGCTATAGCAGAGGAAAGAAAACATTTATATTGGGCCAAATTTGCTGGGCTCTAGAGACTAAACTGGTTTTGCAATTCTTACTTTATGAATTTTGGTGATGATGTTGGTGATAATTTCATTTTGGTTTTTAAATCCTCAAGGTCAAATGCAGTAGACTTATGTAATTTTTATTATCATTTAGAACCTGTTTGGAGAAGGCAACGGCAACCCACTCAAGTACTCTTGCCTGGAAAATTCCATGGATGGAGGAGCCTGGTAGGCTGCAGTCCATGGGGTCACAAAGAGTCGAGAGTCGGACACGACTGAGTGACTTCACTTTCACTTTTGACTTTCATGCATTGGAGAAGGAAATGGCAACCCACTCCAGTGTTCTTGCCTGGAGAATCCCAGGGATGGGGGAGCCTGGTGGGCTGCCGTCTATGGGGTTGCACAGAGTCGGATACGACTGAAGTGACTTAGCAGCAGCAGCAGCAGAACCTGTTTAGTTGTAATGTTCTACAAAGGGAATTAGACTGAAACATATTTGGATGCTTTTCAGTGTAGACATCGTTCTGTAACATACAATAGAACATAAAATTCATTATGTATCTTGTATATTATCATAGTCATCTATAACCACTATGTTTGAAGTTCTATATCATTAAATACATCACATCAGATACAAAAGCAGAAATCTTCAGGGTTTCCCTCATGGTTCAGTGATAAAGAATCCTCCTGCCAATGCAGGAGACACAGGTTCCATGCCTGATCTGGGAAGATCCCACATGCCCCAAAGCTGCTAAGCCATGTGCCACAACCACTGAGTCTGTGCTGTAGAGCCAGGGAACCACAACTACTGAAGCCCAGGCACCCGAAAGCCAGTTCTCTGCAATATGAGAAGCCACCACAATGAACAGCCAGCACATTGCAGTGAAGAATAGCCCCCGCTCACACCAAGCAGAGAAGTCCTGCAGAAAGCAAGGAAGACCCAGCACAGGCAAATAAATCAACAAAACAAGGCAGAAAGTTTCAAAGATCTAAAAGTCAGTTGCATAGCTAGGCATTTGATAATGAAGAAAATCTATTTGGAGAGGGAAAAAAATGCAAAAGGAAAACATTTCATTCATAATCATACAGGGACATGAATAAGTCATTATCATAAGGTATCTAATGATGTCTGCTTTGAAAGTAAAATGAACAAAGCTATATATCTCCCTTTGGATCCAGATTGCAAAGGATCAATTTCTGAATCTATCATTTGTTATGTGTTGTATACTCTCATCAAGTAACTATTTCTCTGTGCCTTAGCTTTTCTGAAAATCAGGAAAGAGTGAGGAAGTGTGAGGAATATCAAGATAACACTTATGCATAGAACAACTGAGACAAAATAAGTCTTCCATAAGTGTTAGTTATGGGATAGCTTTTCTTAGAATTCAACACAATATTATAATCATAATATAAATTCTAATTCATTAGTTAAAATAGAAATCAACTCTACTCATAGCTTAATATCTTGAAGAAACTTGAATTAGAAACTAGAATCTTTGAATACCTCCAAATAAAGATGATATCCTTTGATTTAAAAGACTCACTAGCAATTTTATTCTAAATCTTATAAATTTATTAATTTTTAAATTTTTCTTCTTCTTAGTTGTTATTTTACAATATACAAATAAAGATACTTATAAAAATGATAGAACATGGATCTTTTAGTTTATATAATTTAGCGGGCATCAGTTAATTATGGAGGGATCATAGGGATCATGATTAATAGGGATCACGGTTAATTTTATCATTGGAAATACAAACTACTGATCAAACATGCAATGAGTTTTAAACAGATCCATTAATTCAAAATATAAAACACACACACAAGACATATATTTCATGTATTTGAACATAATTGTTGAGATTCAACAACATGATAAATATATTCACACATCAGAAACAAGTCCCCAGAAGTGTAAATCTCTTATTGGAGCTATAGCCACTATCCTTTTGGACTCTAAGGATTAGAAAATAGGAGTGGAAGCAAGGAGACTGATTCCTGAAAGAAAAGCACTAGGAATTCCCTGGAGTGACATGGTTCTTCCTATTCAGTCTCAATGGTTAAAACTTGGTACTGAGGAAAAGATAGGTTGCTTCAATTGTGAAAAAAACAGATGCCCTCCCCTTCCATTCTGGAAAAAAAAAATGTCTATTAACTTGTTCCTTGGAATCTATCAGAAAGCTACTGACCTCAGGAAATAGAGAATATAAAAGCACAACCTTTGACCAAGTACTGAGCTAAATTGCCAGTTTGATCTGTGATTAGATTTCTGATATCTTGGATATCTTATGAAATGGAAACTGCCAAATGCCACTTTAATGACTGCATCTGCTCTGTGCTGTGCTGTCTTAGTTGCTCAGTCATGTTCAATTCTTTGCGACCACATGGACTATAGCCTGTCAGGCTCCTCTGTCCCTAGGGATTCTCCAGGGAAGGATACTGGAGTGGGTTGCCATGCCTTCCTCCAGGAGATCTTCCCAACCCAGGGATCAAACCCAGGTCTCTTGCATTGCAGGTGCTGGTCTGTGCTGCTGCTGCTGCTAAGTCACTTCAATCATGTTCGACTCTGTGCGACCCCATAGACGGCAACCCACCAGGCTCCCCTGTCCCTGGGATTCTCCAGGCAAGAACACTGGAGTGGGTTGCCATTTCCTTCTCCAATGCATGAAACTGAAAAGTGAAGTGAAGTCAGGCAATCACAAAACTTTAGAATTGCTAGAGAATGGATAAAATACTGAAAATGCAAAATAAAATCAAAGAAAAACAAGCAAACACATCCACACGTATGTGCACGCACACACACACACACACGCACCCCAATAACAACAAAACTAAAACAAAATCAAAATTGCCAAAACTTTTCCATTCAAAACATGCATACAAGTCTAAATGTCTTTAAAAATTCAAGCAATTAATTAACAAGGAATACAGTATCAAGTCAGGTAATGAAATACACATTCACTCCAGGAGAAATTTATGTTAGAATCAGTATGAGAATTTAAAACAAATAGAGTTTGGATACTCAAAAAGAATCATAATACTTATTAAAAATAAATTATATTAAATCAGTTCTCTGTAGTTTTCTGCATCTATGTTCATCAGTGATAATAGCAAATGAAGCAACTGACAAACAACTAATCTTGAGAATATACAAGCAACTCCTACAGCTCAACTCCAGAAAAATAAATGACCCAATCAAAAAATGGGCCAAAGAACTAAATAGACATTTCTCCAAAGAAGACATACAGATGGCTAACAAACACATGAAAAGATGCTCAACATCACTCATTATCAGAGAAATGCAAATCAAAACCACCAAGAGGTACTATTTCACGCCAGTCAGAATGGCTGCGATCCAAAAGTCTACAAGTAATAAATGCTGGAGAGGGTGTGGAGAAAAGGGAACCCTCTTACACTGTTGGTGGGAATGCAAACTAGTACAGCCACTATGGAGAACAGTGTGGAGATTCCTTAAAAAACTGGAAATAGAACTGCCTTATGATCCAGCAATCCCACTGCTGGGCATACACACTGAGGAAACCAGAAGGGAAAGAGACACGTGTACCCCAATGTTCATCGCAGCACTGTTTCTAATAGCCAGGACATGGAAGCAACCTAGATGTCCATCAGCAGATGAATGGATAAGAAAGCAGTGGTACATATACACAATGGAGTATTACTCAGCCATTAAAAAGAATACATTTGAATCAGTTCTAATGAGGTGGATGAAACTGGAGCCTATTATACAGAGTGAAGTAAGCCAGAAAGAGAAACACCAATACAGTATACTAACGCATATATATGGAATTTAGAAAGATGGTAACAATAACCCTGTGTACGAGACAGCAAAAGAAACACTGATGTATAGAACAGTCTTTTGGACTCTGTGGGAGAGGGAGAGGGTGGGAAGATTTGGGAGAATGGCATTGAAACATGTAAAATATCATGTACGAAACGAGTTGCCAGTCCAGGTTCGATGCACGATACTGGATGCTTGGGGCTGGTGCACTGGGATGACCCAGAGGGATGGTATGGGGAGGGAGGAGGGAGGAGGGTTCAGAGTGGGGAACACATGTATACCTGTGGCGGATTCATTTTGATATTTGGCAAAACTAATACAATTATGTAAAGTTTAAAAATAAAATAAAATTTAAAAAAAATTAAAAAAAATAAATCAGTTCTCAAGAATGGTAGATATGCAAATGAATAAATTAATAAACAAATAGTTTTATAGAAATTGTTTTATCGAAAGGATAAACTTTGTTTGACACACATATGAAAGTTAACCCCAAACCAGCATAAAGGCAAAACATTTCTATATGTAACATGATTTTTAGTTTCAGAATTTTCACCAGAGATATGCAAAATTCAAGTGAAGAAAATAATAAAGAATCAATATTTGAAAGTGAATAATCAGGATGGGTCCAGAATGGATGAAGTTTCCTGAAATGTAAAATTAAATGCAAGTTGCAAACAGGGAGAAAATGAATATCTTACACCTGGTCATATCAGAATGAAACTGAAGCATAACAAAAATAAAAAGAATAAGTGATGAATTTATGATAGAAAATATGCAGCAGACTTGCACCACCAGTGACTGCATCTTCAAAGTAAGGAGTGTAAATAATAGTCACCTTAAAATGTAATATTTAGTAGATAGATCATTCAAAGAGGGATCTAAATAAATCTAGATTTTTACTAAAACAATAAAAGATTTTAAAACTTGAATTCTCATTTATTAATTTAAAATAGTTTCTTGTTAAAATAAGTAAGAGCAGATAAAGGAATAAAATATAAGGAAAAAGGTTTAACAAAGTAATTGACAGAAATATGGTTAATAAATCCAACTGTTATAACAATTAATAATTTGAGTTTGGTTTTTAAAAGGCAAAATAAAAACTATTATATAAATAAGATGAAAGTGAGGATAGGGAATTTAGAGGGTAATAGCCATGCTAGATTCCCTGGGGCTTCCATGGTGGCTCAGCTGGTAAAGAATTCGCCTGCAATGAAGGAGACCTGGGTTCGATCCCTGGGTTGGGAAGATACCCTGGAGAAGGGAATGGCCACCCACTCCAGTATTCTTGTCTGGAGATTTCCATGGATTGTCTAGTCCATGGGGTTGCAAAGAGTTGGACATGACTAAGCAACTTTCAGTTTCAGTTTCAGCCATGCTAAATTCATGTGTTTGTTCAGTTCAGTTCAGTCACTCAGTCCTGTCCAACTCTTTGCGACCCCATGAACTGCAGCACGTCAGACCTCCCTGTCCATCACCAACTCCCGGACTTTACCCAAACTCATGTTCATTGAGTCAGTGATGCCATCTAACCATCTCATCCTCTGTCGTCCCTTCTCCTGCCTTCAATCTTTCCCAATATCAGGGTCTTTTCAAATGAGTCAGCTCTTCGCATCAGGTGGCCAAAATACTGGAGTTTCAGCTTTAACATCAGTCCTTCCAGTGAACACCCAGGACTGATTTCCTTTAGGATGAATTGGTTGGATCTCCTTGCAATCCAAGGGACTCTCAGGAGTCTTCTCCAACACCACAGTTCAAAAGCATCAATTCTTCGGTGCTCAGCTTTCTTGTTGTGTCCAAGTCTCACATCCTTACAAGACTACTGGAAAAACCATAGCCTTGACTAGGCAGACCTTTGTTGACAAAGTAATGCCTCTGCTTTTTAATATGCTGTCTAGGTTGGTCATAGCTTTCCTTCCAAGGAGTAAGCGTCTTTTAATTTCATGGCTGCAATCACCATCTGCAGTGATTTTGGAGCCCCAAAAATAAAGTCAGCCACTGTTTCCACGGTTTCCCCATCTATTTGCCATGAAATGATGTGTGTTTGTTAGGTTACTTTAATTAAGTCATTATGTTTAAAATATGCTAAAAATTAATTAAAATTATGTTTGTTTCTTCAAAAAAATCAAGGGAAATAAATATGGAGATTTTCCCATCATAGCAGAAGACGCAACATGGAAAAAGTAAAAAAAAAAAAAATATGAATATCAATCAAAAAATTAAAAAATCACAGAAATGTAAATACTCACAAAATTATAAATGGTTAATATAATCTATAGAAACATAGAGATGTGCAGATTAGTTAAATCAAAATCTAGCCGAATAATTTAAGATCATTAAGTTCTAATCTTCTAATTTGTAAAGATTGAGGGGAAAAAAAGATGAAAAGTCATGAAACATACAAAGCCTACTCAAGAAAATACATGCAACATGATTTATAGTTTCAGAATTTTCACCAGAGATATGAGAATTCAAGTGAAGAAAATAATAAAGAATCAATATTTGAAAGAGAATAATCAGAATGGGTCCAGAATGGATGAAGTTTCCTGAAATATAAAATTAAATGCAATTTGCAAGCAGGAAAAAAAATGAACATCTTACATCTGGCAAAATTAGAATATCAGGCAAGACAGTTTATGGAAAATGTGCTAATATATATATAAAAAGTGAACACAAGATAATAAAAAAATAATTGTGAACTTGTATGCACTTAACACCATAGCCTAAATGAAAGTGAAAGTGAAAGTTACTCAGGTGTGTCAACTCTGCATCTTCCTGGACTATACAGTCCATGGAATTCTCTAGGCCAGAATACTGGAGTGGGTAGCCTTTCTCTTCTCCAGGGGATTTTCCCAACCCAGGGATCAAACTCAGGTCTCCTGCTTTGCAGGTGGATTCTTTACCACTGAGCCACAAAGGAAGCCCATATATAGCCTACGTATATATATACTATATATATATATATATATATATATATACACACACACACACACAACATATGTGTATATATATATATTTAAAGCTATAAAAAAAAGAGAAATTGACAAATTCATAAGCACAATAGGAAAGAATTCAACACACTATTTTAGAAACTGGTGGACTAAACTAAAATAATTTTTAAACAAAAATATTCTTTACAATATTAAATTGTTATGATATCTATAGTTAATCAACATATTTTCTTACAATTGTTATTTATATCCCATATCTTTCTTCTCTTAGTACAACTGACCCGTGAACAATGGAGTCTGGGGATTATAAGGGGCATCAAAACCCCCATGTATTTTTGGAGTAGGCTCTTTCTATTTGTGGTTGCATTGATTCAACCAACCACAGACTATGTAGTACTATAGTATTTATTGTAAAAAAGTGCTCATATAAAGTGGTCGCACACAGTTCAAATTCCTTTTGTTCAAGAGACAACTGTACTTTCAGAATATCATGTATTCGAACACATTGAAGTGAGGGGTATAAATCCACTGAATCTCTAAGACAAAGACCAAACAACTAAGTAAGTGGGAGAAGGCAAGAATGAAGACTGGAGAGGAGAAAACTAGAGAGAACTGGTAAATTCAAACCATTTCGAAAGCAAAAAATGTTCATAATAACACTGGGACAACAGGAAAGAGCTGAGATTCATTACTGTCCCATTTCTCACTCTTCATAGCTTAGAATTTAGAAATTTTTAACATTTCCATAAATCCATGTTGTTTATTGTTTCCAATTGTGCCAACTATTTCAGGGATCAATTTTGGTTTTATAATTCTATGTTTAGAACAAAAGTGTCATCACCCTGTTTTAGTTAGCAGTTCTCATTTTTTTGTAGCTGTGAATTTACTTGAAATATTTGAAATTACTTCCTTCCAGGTCTAAAATGAACTCCTAAAATGGCTTCTAAAATGAACTCCTTTTTATATGCTTATTCAGCTTTTTCATCTAAAAGTAAAGATTACCTAGATAATACATATAACCCCATAAATGGAGAGAAGAGGATGACAGAGGATGAGATGGCTGGATGGCATCACTGACTCGATGGACGTGAGTCTGGGTAAACTCTGGGAGTTGGTGATGGACAGGGAGGCCTGGCATGCTGCGATTCATGGGGTCGCAAAGAGTTGGACACAACTGAGCGACTGAACTGAACTGAATTATGTTAGAATAACTGTGTCTGAAATTATGAATACTTTAGGGATGATTTGAAAGCCCTAATGAACAATAACCTAAGTTCAGACAGTTTCTTAATACTGTGAAACTCACAGCAGCAATAATTAGTGAAATTTCACACCAGGAAAGTAGAAGCGAACTATCATTTTGAGTAAAGTATTTTTTCACCTTGTAAAATTGCCAGGTGGCCTACTCAATTCCAAGCTTACATAAATATCTAACAATTAAATGTGACTTTGAAGAGACACTGTCTTTCAACTTTATATTTTTACTAGTTTTTAAGCTTGCAGAATGTGGAATGTATGGGTAAACTGCATTTGTGAACTTGGCATCACTGATGCCAATAAGCACAGGTACATATTTTAATCTGATTGTATTCATAGTATGTATTCCATCCCAAAAGATGAAAGTTTCAGAGCCCCCCAGAGATTGCCAGTCCATCTTGTGTTCTCTTAGGAACTGCATTAATATCTGGGACATGGTATGATGGCAAATTATGAAATTCTTTTTTTTTAACTTTTTATTTTATATTGGAGTATGGTTGATTAACACTGTTGTGTCAGTTGCAGGTGTAAAGCAAAGTGATTCAATTATTCACATATATGCATCTACTCTTTTTCAATTTCTTTTTCCCATTTAGGTTATTACAGAATATTGAGCAGAGTTCATGTGCTACACAGTAGGTCCTTGTTGGCAATCTATTTTAAATACAGTAGTGGGTATATGCCCATCTCAAACTCCCTAACTATCCCAGAACTTTTAGAACCTTTCACCTTCCTTTAATACTCTAACATTTTCTCAAATACCTACATATAACTTTTAAACATGTTCCTCATTTTCAGTATTGCTAAGTTTAGCAAACTGGCTCTTCTTAGCAATTTACAACCCCAGCTACCCCATTTGACAGAATTATTGGCAGTGCTTTACTCTTCCTTGCACAATAGTTATGCTCCTAAAATATAAGGTTTAGGTAATGTCATTTCCCTTTTTCAAAATTCTGGCTTCCCAGAAATAATTCCAAAATTTTCAGGAAAGCAGAAAGATAGCCTGTGACCTGGCAGCAATCAACCTTTTCTCTTTTACTTCCTGCCACATCTTCCATCACAACCACACATTCCTTATGCAACTGAAAAAATAACTCAACTTTATTCTACTGGTGTAACCTCTATGGAAAGTAGTCCAGATGCTTTCTCATTCCATCCTGTGTGAGTTTCCAGTATCTTGGAATCCCTTATATTCAGGATGTTATAATAAACATTTGTTCTAAACTGTAAATGATCTTTTATAAGAGGCGAGAGTTTGTTTCTCTTTCCATCCATTCTGGGGAATTATAATGATTACTTATAGCAGGAACAAAAAAAAATAAATTATTTTAACAATCCCTTAATCATCCCTCAATTTATGATTAAATCAAGGATTAAAAGATGGCACTTCCAATTTTGAAGCTATAAAAATAACTAAGGAGTTCTTTAAGCCTTTACAGAGAGCAGCCTATTACAGCTGTCTCCATGCAGGTATATTCTGGTCATTTTCATGAGACTGGCTCTTTCACAATTGGTGCCAACTGATGAATCTCAATCAGCCAAACAGCAATTGACTCCTTTAAGATTGTTGTGTTGTGGCTTCATTGTTTTATTTTATATCCCCTGCCTCAGAGGCAGAATTCAGATAATTTGAGTAAAAACATGTACACCTCCATGAATTTGGACTGGCAAAGGAATGTGGTTTTAATGGAGTACATTTTCAAAAGAAAAGCAGAACACGTGTTGTGCAGCTGAACTTCACACAGGTCCTGTTTAATGAAACAGTAGTAGCCACCTCTTCTATAGTCCCTCAGTAGCAACAAAATGGTGGCACCAACGGGGGGGAAATGCAACCTTTCCTACCTTTTTTCAATCTTAACATAAATGCATTAGTTTTGGGGAAAAAAAAAAAAAAAGACCTGAGGAAATTATAATTCCCTAAATCCACTGTTAAAAGGGGAAAGATGAAGTAATAACATTATAGCATCTATTTAATTCTCTGACACAGTATATCTCCATGTTAGATATATGATCTTTCATGAAATAGCATATAAGTTCACACACAGGCTCCTACCGTCTAAATGGTACTTCATCAGTCTCTATATAAATAATGTCTTACTTCTTTGGGAACTAACTGGGCTGTGTCTACTTGTCTGGCTGCTAGAGGAGAATAGGTTACACGTTTTACTACAAGCCTTTCTTTTGTAGTTCTTTTCATGGAGGAATTTGACTTTATCTGCAGGATTACTTATAGGAATTTTGTAGACAAATTAATGGAGTCCCATAAGCCATTGTCAGAGTAATCAATGGGTTTAAAGAGGATAATTCCCCTTCCAAATGTAGTTAAGTATTTATTTTTCAATTAAAACAAAAAGAAACTAGTTAAATAAATGGATCTCTCTGTTACTGATTGTATTCTTGTTCATCTGAGGATAAGTGGAGAATGCATCAGGGTCAGTATTTGGATTTTCTATCAGTTTTAGAACATAGGCTGTGTGGAGAAGTATATCTCTTTACAAGTGATTCTTGCTTACTGCCAAGTGACTTTGTTGTTTTCTAGTCACTAAGTCATGTCTAGCTCTTTTGCAACCCCAGGGACTATGGTCTGTCAGGTTCCTCTCTCCATGGGATATCCCAATCAGAATACTGGAGTGGGCTGCCATTTCCTTCTCCAGGGGATCTTCCTGATCAATAGATAAAACCCACATTTCCTGAATCGGCAGGAGGATTCTTTACCACTAAGACACCAGGGAAGCCTGTCAAGTGATTTCATGGGATTCCACATGACTTGTAAACTGTAATTCATCAGTGTCTTCCCCAAATCAATATTTTCAAAATTCATTCCAATTTTTCATATAATTCTTTAAGGCAAAACTATGAAAATAATCACCATGATATATTGCTTTAATAAATACTCTGGAATTTTTTTTACAAGTTATTGTTAATTTTTGTCACATTGTCCTGCTATTTAGATATGATGGGATATTTAGATAGATATTTGCAGTGAATCATCCAGTAAGGTATTGATGTCCAAAATATGTAAAGAACTCACACAACTTAACAAGAACCAAAAAAAAAAAAGATGATTAAAAAAATGGGCAGAGGATCCGAATAGATCCTTTTTACCAAGAAGATATTACAGATGGCCAACAGGAACATGAAGAGATGCTCAACATCACTAATTATTAGGGAAATGAACATCAAAACCACAGGGCAATATCAACTCACACCTGTCAGAATAGCTATCATCAAAAATTCTATAAATAACAAATGTTGGTGAGGATACGGAGAAAATGGAATCCAATATGTACTGTTGGTGAAATTATAAATTGATGCAGCAACTAAGAAAAAAAAGTATGGGAGTTCCTCAAAAATGTAAAAATAGAATTGCCATCAGTTCAGTTCAGTTGCTCAGTCATGTCCGATTTTTGAGACCCCATGAATCGCAGCACACCAGGCCTCCCTGTCCAACACCAACTCCCGGAGTTCACTCAAACTCACATCCATCGAGTTGATGATGCCATCCAGCCATCTCATCCTCTGTCGTCCCCTTTTCCTTCTGCCCACAATCCCTCCCAGCATCAGAGTCTTTTCCAATGAGTCAACTCTTCACATGAGGTGGCCAAAGTACTGGAGTTTTAGCTTTAGCATCATTCCTTCCAAAGAACACCCAGAGCTGATCTCCTTCAGAATGGACTGGTTGGATCTCCTTGCAGTCCAAGGGACTCTCAAGAGTCTTCTCCAACACCAAAGTTCAAAAGCATCAATTCTTTGGTGCTCAGCCTTCTTCACAGTCCAACTCTCACATCCATACATGACCACTGGAAAAACCATAGCCTTGACTAGACGGACCTTTGTTGGCAAAGGAATGTCTCTGCTTTTCAATATGCTATCTATGTTGGTGATAACTTTCCTTCCAAGGAGTAAGTGTCTTTTAATTTCATGGCTGCAGTCACCGTCTGCAGTGATTCTGGAGCCCCAAAAAATAAAGTCTGACACTGTTTTCACTGTTTCCCCATCTATTTCCCATGAAGTGATGGGACCAGATGCCATGATCTTCATTTTCTGAATGTTGAGCTTTAAGCCAACTTTTTCACTCTCCTCTTTCACTTTCATCAAGAGGCTTTTTAGTTCCTCTTCACTTTCTGCCATAAGGGTGGTGTCATCTGCATAACTGAGGTTATTGATATTTCTCCCAGCAATCTTGATTCCAGCTTGTGTTTCCTCCAGCCCAGCGTTTCTCATGATGTACTCTGCATATAAGTTAAATAAGCAGGGTGACAGTATGATCCAACAATTCCACTGCTGGTATATATCCAAAGAAAACAAAAACAATAATTTGAAAAGATACATGGACCTCAACATTCATAGCAACATTATTTATAATAGCCAAAAATATGGAAGCAACCTAAGTGCCCATCAAAAGATGAATGGATAACACACACATACACACACACACACAATGAAATTACTACTCAATCACACACAAAAAATGATATCTTTTCATGAGTGACCTTGAGGGTATTGTACAAAGTGAAAAATGTCAGACAAGGCAAATACTGTATCATTCTGCTTATACATAGAATAAAAAATAATAAAAATAAATAATGAACAAACTGAAGCAAACAAAAAGAAACACATAGATACATAAAACAGAGTACTAGTTATCAGTTAAACACAAGCTGAAATCAAGACTGCCAGGAACAATATCAATAACCTCAGATATGCAGATGACACCATCCTTAGGCAGAAAGCAAAGAGGAACTAGAGTCTCTTGATGAAAGTGAAATAAGAGAGAAAAAAAAGCAGGCTTAAAACTCAATATTCCAAAAACTAAGATCATGGCATCCAGTCCCATCACTTCATGGTCAACTGGGGAAACTTCAGATGGGGAAGTTCAGATGGGGAAACAATGGAGGCTGTGATGGACTTTATTTTCTTGGGCTCGAAAATAACTGTGAATGGTAGCCATGAAATTAAAAGGCGCTTGCTCCTTGGAAGAAAAACTATGACAAACCTAGACAGCATATTAAAAAGCAGAGACATTACTTTGTTGACAAAGGTCCATATAGTCAAGTTCAGTTCAGCTCAGTCACTCAGTCATGTCCAACTCTTTGCGACCCCATGGACTGCAGCATGCCAGGCCTCCCTGTCCATCACCAACGTCCAGAGTTTACTCAAACTCATATCCATTCAGTCAGTTGATGGCATCCAACCCTCTCATCCTCTGTCATCCCCTTCTCCTCCCACCTTCAATCTTTCCCAGCATCAGGGTCTTTTCCAATGAGTCAGTTCTTCACATCAGGTGGCCAAAGTATTGGAGTTTCAGCTTCAGCATCAGTCCTTCCAATGAATATTCAGGACTGATTTCCTTTAGGATAGACTGGTTGGATCTCCTTGCTGTCCAAGGGACTCTCAAGAGTCTTCTCCAACACCACAGTTCAAAAGCATCAATTCTTTGGAGTTCAGCTTTATTTATAGTCCAATTCTCATATCCTTACATGACTACTGGAAAAACCATAGCCTTGACTAGACAGACGTTTGTTGGCAAAGTAATGCCTCTGCTTTTTAATATGCTGTCTAAGCTATGGTTTTTCCCTCTGATAAATAAGGATAAGAGGCTTATGGAAGCTTCCTGATGGGAGACACTGATTATGGGGGAAACTGGATCTTGTTCTGATGGGAGGAGCCATACTCAGTAAATCTTTAATCCAATTTTCTGTTGATGGGTAAGGCTGTGTTCCCTCCTTGTTGTTTGGCCTGAGGCCAAACTGTCAACCCATGCTTCCACCTGAGACTCCTGGACACTCATAGGCAAGTCTAACTCAGTCTCTTGTGGGGATACTGCTTCTTTCTCCTGGCTCCTAGAGCACACAAGATTTTGTTTGTGCCCTCCAAGTGTCTGTCTCCCCAGTCCTATGGAAGTTCTGTAATCAAATCCCACTGGCCTCCAAAGTCAAATTCCCTGAGGATTCTCAGTTCCTTTGCCAGATCCCCAGGTTGCAAAATCTGCTATGGGTCCTAGAACTTTCTTAACAGTGTGAAAATTTCTTTGGTATAATTGGTCTGCAGTTTGTAGGTGCAAACAGTGACAGACTTTATTTTCTTGGACTCCAAAATCACTGCAGATGGTGATTGCAGCCATGAAATTAAAACACTTGCTCCTTGGAAAAAAAGTAATGACAAACCTAGACAGCATATTAAAAAGCAGAAACACTACTCTGTTGACAAAAGTCTGTCTAGTTAAAGCTATGCTTTTTCCAGTAGTCATGTATGAATGTGAGAATTAGACCATAAAGAAACCTGAGTGCATGGAAGAATTGATGCTTTTGAACTGTGGTGTTGGAGAAGACTCTTGAGAGTCCCTTGGACAGCAAGGAGATCCAACCAGTCTATCCTAAAGGAAATCAGTCCTGAATATTCATTGGAAGGACTTGATGCTGAAGCTGAAGCTCCAACACTTTGGCCACCTGATGTGAAGAACTAACTCATTGGAAAAGACCCTGATGTTGGGAAAGATTGAAGGCAGAAGGAGAAAGGGACAACAGAGAATGAGATGGTTGGATGGCATCACCAACTTGATGCACATGAGTTTGAGCAAGCTCTGGGAGATGGTGAAGGACAGAGAAGCCTGACGTGTTGCAGTCCATGACGTACAAAGAATCAGACAGGACTGAGTGACTGAACAAGTTATCAGAGGCAAAGGGACTGGAGGAGGGTAAGATGCATAACAGGAATTACCTGTATGGTAATGGACAGAAACTAAATTTTTGGTAGTAAGCATGCTAAAGGGTACAGGGAAGTAGAAATATAGTGATACAGTGTTGAAACATGAAACTTACATAACATTATAAACCAATGCTACTGCAACAAGAAAGAAAGCAAGATATGGAAAATAGAGAGATCAGTTAAAACATATATACTGAGACTTACCCATGCCATGATCCAACTTACTCATAATAGATTTCTGGAATCTTTTCATGCTAAGATTAGTTACTATACAAAAATAAGAAAGGTGTGTTTATATCAACTAAATCTGAATGTTAAAGGAAAACACTGAAGCAGACAAAGTTAGAAAATAGAAAAATGATGGCAACTCAGCAAATAAAGTTACTGTGTTTCTTCAAGGTAATATAGTATTACTGTTTCAATGATTACCAAAACAAATGAAAGTACAACACAAAAATGAAAAAAATTAATGGTAACAAAAGTTGTTAATATTAATTGCATCTACATTAGCTGCAGCATTATATTATTGAGCAAAAAAAACCCAAAATTCATAAAAAAGATAAGGGATGAGGAGAACATCAAAATGTTTCCTCAATGCCGTATAAGGGCATTTTCATGAAGTAGTTTATTCCCAAGGAAAATTTACTTGTGCTTTACTTTTTATTTACATGTTGATTAAAGTCAAGACACCATACAGTTTTTATTTGTTAACCTGAATATTTGTGTTGAGGAGAAAAGATAATCCTAAGGTTATGACTTTATTACCCATAACTAGTTTTGTATCTGGAGAAGGCAATGGCACCCCACTCCAGTACTCTTGCCTGGAGAATCCCATGGATGGAGGAGCCTGGTAGGCTGCAGTCCATGGGGTCGCTAAGAGTCAGACATGACTGAGTGATTTCACTTTGACTTTTCACTTTCATGCATTGGAGAAGGAAATGGCAACCCACTCCAGTGTTCTTGCCTGGAGAATCCCAGGGACAGGGGAGCCTGGTGGGCTGCCATCTATGGGGTCACACAGAGTCGGACACGACTGAAGTGACTTAGCAGCAGCAGCAGCAGTTTTGTATCAGACAGAATCTTATTCTTTTTTTTAATATCCATAAATCTGTTTCTAAAGTGTCCTTTGGAACTATGTTTACTGTTTTGTTATCCCCTAACTCATGAGTTAAGTAAAATTTTGAATTTTAACATATGCAAGAATTATATTTGTGTGACATTACTGTTTTTAACTTTTTGAAAATTTTACCTTGACACTATATTAATGAAATCTAGGTTTCAGTAAAATATTAGATCCCACCCCTAAAAAATACTCAGGAGGGGCCTGGTAAGCTACAGTCCATGGGGTCGCTAAGAGTCGGACATGACTGAGTGACTTCACTTTCAATTTTCACTTTCATGTATTGGAGAAGGACACGGCAACCCACTCCAGTGTTCTCGCCTGGAGAATCCCAGGGATGGGGGAGCCTGGTGGGCTGTCGTCTATGGGTCCGCACAGAGTCGAACACGACTGAAGCGACTTAGCAGCAGCAGCAGCAGCAAATACTAGTATATAACAAAATACTTGGTCAAAATAAAGTCTTTGAAGAGTGACATAATGTCCCTTTACTTTAGAAAATGAGAAACTAGATGGATTGTATCAACTGGAAGTTAAACTATATCTTAAAAGTAACCCTGATTTGTATCTTTGTAACGGTTTCCTCAGAGAAGGCAATGGCACCCCACTCCAGTACTCTCGCCTGGAGAATCCCAGGGACAGGGGAGCCTGGTGGGCTGCCGTCTATGGGGTCGCACAGAGCTGGACACGACTGAAGCAACTTAGCAGCAGCAGGAGCAGCAATGGTTTCCTCAGGGGAAACAGGGGTCTGCCCAGAGTCAGCAACACAGTGACAAGCTTATCAAGTTTACCAGTGTTTATTCTTCAAGATACATTGCTATTCCACACTATGTATGGCAGCCCCAAAGGAGAAATAAGAAACTGTATAGAAAACTGTATAGAAATAAAGAAACTGTATAGAAAATTATTCCGTGGTAATAAGGAATGTAATGCACACACATTCTATATCATGGATAAATCTCAAAATGTTTATGGTAAGTGAAAGAAGCAAGTGACAGAAAAGTGCCTATTATTTATTTCATTTGTTAGAAGCATCCAGAATAGATGAAACTACAGACAGAAAGTAGATTAATACTGGCTGGGGTTTGGGCGGGGAGGGAAAGGGGGATGACAGCTAATGGGTATGAGATTTCTTTGTGAAGTAAAGAAACTGTTCTAATATTAGATAATGATTATGGTTGTATATGGAGAGGGCAATGGCACCCCACTCAAGTACTCTTGCCTGGAAAATCCCATGGATGGAGGAGCCTGGTAGGCTGCAGTCCATGGGGTCGCTAACAGTTGGACACGACTGAGTGACTTCCCTTTCACTTTCCACTTTCATGCATTGGAGAAGGAAATGGCAACCCACTCCAGTGTTCTTGCCTGGAGAATCCCAGGGACGGGGGAGCCTGGTAGGCTGCCGTCTATAGGGTCGCACAGAGTTGGACATGACTGAAGTGACTTAGCAGTAGCAGCATGGTTGTATAACTGTAAATATATTAAAAGCAATTGAAATGTTCCACTAAGTGGGTAGGTGAATATTATGGTACTTAAATTATATCTCAATAAAATGTTTTTTTGAAAAAAGATTGCTGGAGTGTTTTTAATATTTTCTCTGATTTCCCAATGTAAATTTACTGAGTTTGGGTTATTTTATTATTCTGCTGCTGCTAAGTCGCTTTAGTTGTGTCCAACTCTGTGAGACCGCATAGACAGCAGCCCACTAGGCTCCTCTGTCCCTGGGATTCTCCAGGCAAGAATACTGGAGTGGTTTGCTGTTTCCTTCTCCAATGCATGAAAGTGAAAAGTGTAAGGGAAGTCGCTCAGTCGTGTCCGACTCTAAGCGACCCCATGGACTGCAGCCTACCAGGCTCTTCCGTCCATGGTAGTTTCCAGGCAAGAGTACTGGAGTGGGGTGCCATTGCCTTCTCCTTTATTATTTATTTATTATTCTAATTAGGGCATTAAAAGAGTGGATGAATTACATTTATGAGGTATGGTCATCTTCATAGTTCTATGCGCATGAAATGAGACTAAAGCTAGTAGTATTCAGGCTAATCCTAAAAGATTTTGATGGTATGTGGACATGTCATCAAGACTTGAATTCAGTATTATCCAAATTACATGGTCATGAGCTACACATTCATAGCATTTGTTTTACTTGCTAATTCAAGATGCATTCAGTATTTTAAAGATTATTTCTTGAAGTTTCAGCATTACCATGTTACCAGGATGCTGGTAATAAACTATCTAAAATTAGTTGCTGGTAATCCTAGAGGGAAAGAGTCTTGTTGAAGTTTGCTGTACAAAGGCAAATATTCCTCACCTTTTTCCCCTTTCACTTGGTCTTTATCCTTTCTCTTCAAATGCCTCACTCTTTAACATCTATTAGCCTTTAATTCTGTCTGTCCACATAACCAGCACATTCTAAGGCAAACTTTAGTGGCTGATAAACACTTGTATCGGCTAGATAAGTAAATGCAATTGGAGGAAGTATGTGATTTCAGTTTCAGAAAGGAGATGTCATTAACTGTGTGACTGACAAAAGTTTATCTCTTTTCCATACTATAATCCTGCAGGAGTAGTAATATGTGATTTTTATTGTCACAAAGCTGAAGCCATGAGATTGAAAAGGTAGAGGGTATGCACGTAAAACTTTTCTTCATTGAGGAAAAGACTCTGGATATAGCACTTCCAAGGAATTAATTACCAGGAAAGGAAATTAAATAGGTTCTAAAATAACTTCTAAATTACATAATATGAAAGTGCTCAATACATAGTTTAAAAGAATTGATATTAATTTATACAGGAGGATTACCTTTAATGTACTATTTTCCTCAAAACCTTGGCAAAATATAGCAAAGCCTGAATCAACAATAAACACACATTCTCTATTTCCAGAATTCAAATAGTTTTATAGGTATCTTTTCAAAGGCACAGCTTTGGAGTGAGAAACTGCTTTTCATCTGTATTTAGATGATGGTGTGATTTTCACGTTGAGATGCATATTTTGGCTGTTGTAGAGAGTGTGATAATGAAAAACTTGTAACTTCTTTGCAGACAGCTATGTCATTTCAGACAACCCACTCCATTTCCTGTCTGGACATTTTGTTTTTATTTTTATTTTTAAACCTTGTGAAATCACAAGCAATATTTGTCTCCTGGCATTTCTTCCTCTAATTTCATGGATCAAAAATAACATATATGCTTTTATTTATTTGGGGGGTATTTTTACACTATGGAGTACTATTTATTTATATGTATGCATGTATATATGTATGTATGTATTTTTAATACAAGAGTTTCTGGAACCTTTTTTATTATTATTTTGACACCAGAATATCTATCTACTTCTCAATAAAAAATATAGACTAATGAAATGTTAACAAATCCTCCATGTAAGATTATTTAAAGTCCATTTCTTATACAGCAATATGGTGCATATTGTGGAACATTTAAAAATAACCCTCTAAAATATATTTATCTACATTGATCATGTATTCACAATTTTGTCCTTTCAGTTATTAACATTTTCAACTTAAAAAATCATAGATTACTAAAACTTGATAAATATAAATATTATATATTATCCTTCATTAATAATTTTACCTTGGAGGACTGGTTCAAATATTTTGAACCCCTACGTAAAATTATAATAACTAATGTGTGTGTGTGCTCAGTCAGTTGTGTCTGACTCTTTGCGATCCCATGGACTATAGCCCTCCAGGCTCCTCTGTCCATGGGATTTTCCATGCAAGAATACTGAAGTGGGTTACCATTTCGATTCTTTACCACTGTGCCACCTGGGAAACCCCATAATAACCTAAACATTTGTATAAACTGTAACTTATAGAAATTATAATCCAGTACTATAAATTGGTGCAGCCACTGTTGAAAAAGTATGCAGGTTCCTCAGAAAACTAAAATAGAATTGCTATATGATCCCACAACCCCAATCCTGAGCATATATCTGAGGAAAACTCTAATTTGAAAAGATACATGTACCCCACTGTTCCTTGCTGCAATATCTTACAACAGTCAAGATGTGCTGCTGCTGCTGCAGCTGCTAAGTCGCTTCAGTCGTGTCCAACTCTGTGCAACCCCATAGACGGCAGCCCACCAGGCTCCCCCGTCCCTGGGATTCTCCAGGCAAGAACACTGGAGTGGGTTGCCATTTCCTTCTCCAACGCATGAAAGTGAAAACTGAAAGTGAAGTCACTCAGTCGTGTCTGACTCTTAGTGACCCCATGGACTGCAGCCCACCAGGCTCCTCCATCCATGGGATTTTCCAGACAAGAGTACTGGAGTGGGGTGCCATTGCCTTCTCCAGTCAAGATGTGGAAACAACCTAAATTTCCATCAACAGATGAATGGATAAAGATGTGGTACATATATACAATGAAATACTACTCAGCTACAAGAAAGAATGAAATAATGCCATATTCAACAACATGGATGGACCTGGAGATTATTACACTAAATGAAGTAAGTCGGAAAGAGAAAGAAAAATATCTTATGATGTTACACATATATGTGGAATCTAAAACATGCCAAATGAACTTATCTACGAAACAGAAACAAATGCATAGACATAGAGAAACCTGTCATTGCAGGAGGTGGGGGATTAGGGGGTTGGGGAAGGGGCATGGATTGGGAGTTGGGGTTAGTAGCTGCAAACTATTACATTTAGAATGGATAAACAACAAGGTCCTACTGTATAGAACTGGGAACTATATTCAATATCCTGTGATAAACTATAATGGTAAAGAATATAGAAAAGAATGCATTTATATGTAGAACTGAATCACTTTGCTCTATAATAGAAAGCAACACAACATTGTAAATCAACTATACTTCAGTAATGTATTGTGAAATACAATACATTTCACAATATGTATTGTGAAAACAATATTTTTATGTGTGGATATGTTTATTTGCCAATTAACTGGTCTACTCTATTTGTATAATTTTCTATTCCCACCACAGGCATCAACTCTAATGAAAGTCAAAAATCTAGATTAAAGAAAACTTTGAGTTTCTTCCTTAATTCTTTTAAAATAAATTTCCTATTATATGTAATTTTCTTATTCAAATAGGTCTAATTGTCATACCATAAGCTTTTACTATAAAAGATAATTATGGTATATGGTATATATTATATGGTATATGCTAGGGTATTTTTTACATTAAAAAAAAGGGGTTTTAGCCAATCTTTAAGTAAAAAAAAACAAAAACTTATGCACAGACACAGAACTCAAGCTGTTTTCTTTTATTTTCATAAATTTTATAAACACATAGGCAACCTATATATTTTGGTTAAATGGCATGTTAAGTCAGAAAAGAATTTAAGAGATTCAGTAGAGCAAATTTAAGCAAAAGTTGTAAGTAGATTTTATGAATTTTATTTACAACATATTTTTGATCATGTTGAATAACAAAATTACTAAAACAAAAAAAATTTGAATTAAAATATGGCCTATGACAAATTTTACACAAGGCATTCAAAACAATATTTTCATTCTAAATCATATTTTTAAGTTCAACTAGATATTTAGCAATAAAAATTACTATGCTGCTACTGCTAAGTCACTTCACTCGTGTCCAACTCTGTGTGACCCCATAGACTGCAGCCCACCAGGCTCCCATCCCTGGGATTCTCCAGGCAAGCACACTGGAGTGGGTTGCCATTTCCTTCTCCAATGCATGAAAGTGAAAAGTGAAAGTGAAGTCGCTCAGTCATGTCTGACTCTTCGCAACCCCATGGACTGCAGCCTACCAGGCTCCTCCATCCATGGGATTTTCCAGGCCAAGTACTGGAGTGGGGTGCCATTGCCTTCTCCAAAAATTACTATACATATAGTAATTATATGTAAACATATATAATATATATACTTATAGGCTTTCCTAGTTTTAAAGTTATGATTTTGAAACTAAAAATAAAAATGAAATATACCTCTTAATATGAGTTCTGAGTTTTCATTTCCTCTACAAACAGTAAAAAGGTTGGCTTAAAACACAACATTCAGAAAACTAAGACCATGGCATTTGGTCCCATCACTTCACCGCAAATAGATGGGGAAACAATGGAAACAGTGACAGACTTTATTTTCTTGGGCTCCAACATTACTGCAGATGATGACTGCAGCCATGAAGTTAAAAGACTTGCTCCTTGGAAGAAAAGCTATGACCAACCTAGACAGCATATTAAAAAGCAGAGACTTTGCCAACAAAGGTCCATCTAATCAAAGCTATGGCTTTTCCAGTAGTCATGTATGAATGTGAGTTGGACTATAAAGAAAGCTGAGCACCTAAGAACCGATGATTTTGAAATGTGGTGTTGGCGAAGACTCTTGAGAGTCCCTTGGAGTGCAAGGAAATCCAAACAGTCAATCCTAAAGGAAATCAGTCCTGAATATTCATAGAAGGACTGATGCTGAAGCTGAAGCTCCAATACTTTGGCCACCTGATGCGAAGAACTGACTAATTGGAAAAGACCCTGATGCTGGGAAAGATTGAAAGCAGGAGGAGAAAGGGATGATAGAGGATGAGCTGATTGGATGGTATTACCGACTCGATGATCTTGAGCAAGCTTTGGGAGTTGGTGATGGACAGGGAAGCCTGGCATGCTGCAGTCCATGGGGTTGCAAAGAGTTGGACACAACTGAGCGACTGAACTGAACTGAACAAACACTCAACTGCGGTCACATTTGACTGAACACATACAGATTTCAACTTTGCTGATTTTTGTCCTTGCTCAGGATGCTTACCAAACAAACAGTAAACTCACTTACTCATAAAGATGTGGAAAACTGCAGCAAAATGTTTATTTGTTTCCTACTAATGGAAAGATAGGCTTCCAAACTTTTTTCAGAGACTCATGGAATCTTATCATGAGTAAATGGCCACTCAGCAGCTCACAAAGTTCTTCCTCTTTGCTGAAGTCAAAGCTCTTCCGCTGGACAGAAGATTTAGATAAACGGTGTTCCCAGTCATTCAGTTGTGTTGAAAAACAGTCTGGGTGGGGGAATTCTCTTCAATTTCGTTATGCAGTTCCTTCAGGTGATTTTCAATAAGACTTAGGATATTCTGGTATTCTTCTTTGTCAAAACCAAGCAGCTTGGAAACACTTCAACATTTCCTTTGGCAGCCTGATTTTTCCAAAGACTCATTTTCCTTTTAAAACTGTCAGGTTGGTTTACAACCAAGCCTATGGTCACTGGGAGGCAAAGCATTTTCTACAGGGCACTGTGGTTTCTTCTTCTAAAGGCTCAGGTGATGAAAAGTGTCTGACAGTAGCCTAGTTTCTATAGACCTGCCACATCCTCAAATACTCACTAAAACCTGACTTACTCTTTCTTGAAGGTGGTTTCTGCAATTCAACTTTTAACTTAAACATCCTACTGAAAACTCTTCTCTGGCTAAGCCACCAAATTTCTGCATGTTGTACAAGATTTATATACACTTGGTCCAGGTTTTCACACACTTCCTAAATGCTCTCAAGTAAACTTATCTGTGTCTTTTTTCAAAAAATTTTGCAACATTCTTAAGAAATATTTAACTTCCTTGCTAAGAATTTTTGATATTAGCACCTCTCCATGAAAAAAAAAAGTGATAAAAGTGATTTTTTTTTTGCAGGAGAAGTGAAAACCCCTCATGAATCTAATCATGGATTCTGACACACACCTTTATTTTCAGATAGGAAAACCACGTTTTAATATATCTTGGTCATTATTTACTTCACTGGCTTTTCATACCAGGAACTATTTTATTGAATTTAACTATGATTTACAAATCTTGAAAATGCAAAACATGTCCGGGGAATATCTGTTCACTTGTCAACCTGAATATAGAATTTTTTTGCATAAATCTCTTCAGCATATGTTACATGGTATCAGTATATCACCTTATTGTACTATTTGATTATGAAATCCTTTCATCTATTGTACTAACATACTTCCTAGTATTTTATTCACTATATTTGCATGTGGAGCATTACAGGTTACTTACCAAATGAGTGACTTTTCATTTTCTCAGATTTTGTAACCTTTTCATTGTTCTTCCCTTCCTTCTTTCCACTCTTCCCCTCTCCCTCCCTCTCTCTTCCTGTTTTTCTTTCTCTCTCTCTTTTCTTTCTTCCTTTCTTGTTTAACCTTAATTCAGTTTTGATATGGAGAAGGCAATGGCACCCCACTCCAGTACTCTTGCCTGGAAAATCCCATAGATGAAGGAGCCTGGTAGGCTGCAGTCCATGGGGTCACGAAGAGTTGGACACGACTGAGTGACTTCACTTTCACTTTTCACTTTCATGCATTGGAGAAGGAAATGGCAACCCACTCCAGTGTGCTTGCCTGGAGAATCCCAGGGACAGGGGAGCCTGGTGGGCTGCCGTCTATGGGGTCTCACAGAGTCGGACACGACTGAAGCGACTTAGCAGCAACAGCAGCAGCAGTTTTGATATGAGAGTACAATTAGTTGTTTAAAATAACCAGCACTTTTACAGAGTTTTACAAATAACTCTGATTTGTATTTAAAGTCTTTTCATCATGGTTTTTGGAGACATTGCTTAATTTATAAGTTGTTTGCCACAGGCACTGAACAATTACCAGCCTAGGTAAAAACAGCTGGGAATTTTTTTTTTTTTTAAACCGTATAAGACTACTCCTTAGATCTTGTCTTAGACTCTTTATCTTCTATCTCTTCTTCAAAAATCAGCACTATTAGGCATGCTTGCAAAACACAAATGCTAGTAAAATGTCAAAGATTTACGTCTATGCAATATGTAGTCATTATGTAAGAATATATAATGTAACGTATACATTTCATATTTTGCAGTATTTCAAACAAAATCAAGGTTGTAGGGCAGCAGCTGAGTCATGATGTATGATATTAAATTTTTTCATTAGAATGAAATTGTCCCATGCTACCTTTTCAAGGAATTCTCTTGATCTGATTCTGCAGATCCTCTGGTAAGAAACATATATATAAACCCTCCCCTCTATCAAAAAAGGAACTGAGGAGTTTCTTCCTGAGGAAGAAGCATGAGCTCAAGCCTATTGGATAAATGAGGTAAAGTTAACAATAATAGGGCTTCCCTGGTAGCTCAGCTGGTAAAGAATCTGCCTGCAATGCAGGAGACCCTGGTTTGATTCCTGGATTGGGAAGATCCCCTGGAGAAGGGATAGGGTACTACTCCAGTATTCTTGGGCTTCCCTGGTAGTTGAGATAGTAAGGAATTCACTTCCAATGCGGGAGACCTGGCTTCAATCCCTGTGTGGGAAAGATCTCCTGGAGAAGGGAATGACTACCCACTCCAGTATTCTTGCCTGGAGAACTCCATGGAAAATGGAGCCTGCTGGGCTACAATCCATGGGGGTGCAAAGAGTTGGACACAACTGAGCAACTTTTACTCACTCACTGACTCACTCGAGGCACAGGAGAGAGTGGTTTAAATACATTAAGTTGGGAGGAAAGCAGAACCCGAGACCCGCAAGTTTACTGGCAGAGATGGCAGCTGAAGTTGCATGATGCTTGAAGCTGAAGTTGTCTGGCCATTTCCAAATTGAAACAGAGTATGTCATTCTCTCGGCAATTTAGTTCTGTAGTGTGATTTTGCAAGTCATTTTGGATAACTTTTGAGTCCATTTCTTTAGTTCTCTAAACAATTCTTTAACCTATGCGAATCTGCACCCACTCCCTTTGTGTTTATTTTGTACAGTAAAAATACAAGTTTTTTTTTGTGTTAAAACTAGTTACATTCATTTCACTGCAACAAACTATTCTGAACCAACAAGTGGCCATTTTTTTTTTTTTTTTTTTACTGGATCTCTCTCCCTTGGACTCAAGGACAGAGTTGAACAGCTGTGACCATAACCATACAGGATGCAAATGGACATGTGATCTGACTCATGTTTTAAAAAGATTACTCTTTTAGACATTATGGAGTTAAATGTAGAAGAAGGAAAACTAGTTAGCAGGTGTCATAATATTCCAATATACATAAACCACCTTGTTAACTTTAAAAATCAAGTAATTATTCAACATAGGTAAGCATAGGAGTGGTCTACCTGAAATAGAAGAGTATATTTTACCATTTTATGTTTAATTTTGGTGTATTTTTAAAAAAATCATATGCAATATCTTTTTACATTACCTATAGTTAGCATCTCTAGTGTCCTATTTTCCTAAAAGAAAAATTTTTAGTTTCTATTCATTTTGAACAAGTCTTTAACATTATACAGATGTTCTGGATATTTTCATGAAAATCACTTTTGCTGTATCTGAATATTTCTTAGGCTATTTTAGCAAATTTGCACTAATATTAACTTTTAAGCTCCATTTCAACTAAAATCTTTCTTATCTGAATCATTGAACTTATAGTAAATGATCCTCTTCTCACATTGTTAAAGTGAAATTATACATCTTTTTAAAAAACCAATCCTAACAGAGATTTGAAAAATGCATGCAATTAACATTAAATTAACTTAATATTGTGACCTATTCATAACAGACAACAAATATTTATTGGGTACTAACTTTGTGACAGATACTATCCAATGCATTAACTTGAAATGATTGATGAACAGACATGTCTTTTCCTCATATGAGGCTATAAGATAGAGAGAGAGCCAAGAACAAATAAGCAAGTAATCAAACAAAAATAAATCAATTACAAACTATAAAAAGACATAAAAGGAAACAAGCTACTAAGATAAAAATAATGGAGACCTACTTTAGTTTGGATGATAAAAGGATTTTCTAGAGAATAATATTGAAACTAAAATCTAAAAATAATAGGCAGCCAATTTTGCAAGGAACAGAAGGAAATCTATGATAGACTGTAGGGAGAGCACAGTTAAAGCCCCTAAGATAAGACTATCTGCTGTGTATTTGAGGAACTTAAAAGCCAGCTTTGCAGGAGCATACACATGAAGGAACAGAGTGAAGGAGATGACCCTAATCCCACCGAACAAATAATGTCTGCAGTCCCTCATGCACAGGGACATGTTATACAATTCCAGCAAATTCTGTGGAAAAGACAGAATATTTAGGAAAGCTTTATAAAGATGACTTAAATCAAGTATTTTCCCAGTTAAATCAAAAGGCTTGAATTATTTGGTATTAATCAAATGTTTAATTTTTCTCTCTGTAGGCAAAACTACAGAATGTAAGAAATAAGACTTTTCATTAGCTACATCATCCCAATTTACATGCTTCATAGCAAGAAATCTGTTTCTGTGTGTGCTTTGATCTTGCCATTTTATTTCATCTTACTAAACTACTTATAAAGTCTTATTAAATAGAAGCCTTGGGAAGTATGTATAAAATCCATTTCCATTTTTATCCTATTAATGGGGTCTTTTTCATTGAAAAAAAAAATCCCTAAGGTTGCTCTCATTTGTATGCAGTTTGAAGATACAGTTAAATGCCTGAAAAGACACATTTTATTTATTTTTACTTTGTTCATAGCTGAAAAGTTAATAGTTTTTTTCAAAATGTATTTTCCTTAGGTGACAAAATAGTTTGTATTTCTACCATAGACTAATCTAATTGTGATGTATGAATGTATATGTTTTCCAATAAGAGTAATTTGGAAATCCCTTTATTATATAAAAATATATCCTATAGGGATGTATTTCTATTTTAGAATACAAACTGAGAAACAAACATTTGTAGCCACATCATAAAGAATTTATAATACATAAACTGATTTATTAACATATAATAGCTTTCTGACTCTTTTCTAGCAATCTCATATTCTGTATTTTATTATGTGCTCAGTTGCATCCTACTCTTTGTAACTCCAAGAACCATAGCCTGCCTGGCTCCTCTCTCCATGGTATTTCCCAGGCAAGAATACTGGGGTGGGTTGCCATTTCCTTCTCCAGGGAAATCTTCCTGACCCAGGGATCGAACCCAAGTCCCCTGTGCCTCCTGCATTGCAGGCTGATTCTTTATCTGGAACCACCAGGAAAGCCCAAATATCATTACAAACATAGACAAGTTGATCTATTTTGTCTAAACATCATACTTTAACAGTAACATAAATTATGAATTCAAGTTCAGACTTGGGTAATTCAAATTCTCTTACTATAATATGTCTTTTGAAGAAGAAAACATTTTTATAGGAAATACCATCAAGCAACTCAGAAACAAACAAGCTGAAGGAGGCATTTTGCAGCGCTTTCACTATAAACTGAAATCATTCTGGTAGATGAAATACACTACTATGTTTTTAAATATTTATTTTATTTGTTATCAAATATAACAGCACAGTGTTACAAAGCTTGCACTCAGTTCAAGGGCCAGCCCCCTCCCCCCCCCCCCCCACCCCCCGTCACAAACCAATACTTACTGGGAAAGTGTAGTGTATTGAAAGAGGTAAGAATAACAGCGCTAGCTCAGTCTGTGGCCATGGAGATGAAATAGTATTATTCTTATAATTTATCCAGTGGCACATGTCAAAATTACCTAGAGAACATTTTTAAAACCCATAAACCTTGGCCCGAACTTATATCCTGACAAAATGGGGAGAGTGTCTCTCCTATAACATGAGAGTGATATGATCATATGTATTAATAAAGAAGATCATTGGGACATCAGAATAAAATCAGATGGGGTGATACATGAAGGAAGTATTCTATTGGGAAAGCTACTGCAATAATTTGGGTGTGGATGATGGTGCATGAATTAAAAGTTGAAGTGGAGCTTAAGAGAAGCAAGAGATAGCAAAGATGATTGCATTGGTATCAAGATAAGAGAGGAATTTCACTGTGAATAAGAAATTGCTTAAGAATATGAAACATTAGATATGTGCTGTTCACTAGTAATCACATGTAATTTATTGAACATGTACAATTTGACTAGTCTAAATTGAGATGTTTTATGTGCAAAACACATCAGATTTTGAAAATTTAGTAAGAAAAATAAATGCAAAATATCTTACTAATAGCTTTCTATTGATAACATAGCCACACACACCACATAGGTTTCTATTGACAACATGGGCTTCCCTAGTGGCTCAGATGGTAAAAACTCTGCTTGCAGCACAGGAGACCTAGGCTGAATCCCTGGATTGGAAAGATCACCTAGAGAAGGGACTGGCTACCCACTCCAGTGTTCTTTCTGGAGAATTCCATGAACAGAGGAGCCTGGCAGGCAATAGTCCATGGAGTCGCAGAGTTGAACATGACTAAGCAACTAACACTTTCAGTACTCAAGAAGTCAGTGAATAATGAAATGGTTGCCAACCTATAGAGTAATTTATTAATTTTTATTATATTATCTTTAGGTTTTTTCTTTGCTTGGAGTCTCGGCTCTAAATTAATAAACATATTTCGAAAAAATCATTCTCTGAATTCTCTGAAAGAGCATTCTTACAACCTGGGCTGAACCAATGGTAAATTTTTAAAGCCAACTTTGTGTTCAGTTGCTCCATCATGTCCTACTCTTTGCTACCCCATGGACTGCACCACATCAGGCTCTTCTGTCCATAGGATTTCCCAGGCAAGAATACTGGAATGGGTTGCCATTCTTCCCCAGGGGATCTTTCTGACCCAGGGATCAAACCTGAATCTTCTGTGGTTCCTGCATTGGCAGGCAGATTCTTTACCACTGAGTTACCTAAAGCCATCCTCAGTTAAAAGTAACTGTTTGCAACTCACAATTGGCAAGGTTTTGCTATGACGTACATTACATAACTTGTTTGAGAGAATGGCCAAAGTTGCTTTTCACAAAAATAAGTGAACATTTTCTTTTGGCTTTGTTTTAAAAATTAGTCACAGTGGGAATCAATTTGTATTTAAAATGCACTAAAACATCAAAGACTTCAAATTTTGCATATAGAGTGCATGATCTATAAAACACTGAACTCTGTTGAATGTAAAGTAGTTATAAATCAGGTGGAAAACATAGCTGCACACATTGCTTCTCTTTTATGTATTCACACTGTTAATTTGGGTAAGAGGACTAAGATCACTTAATACTTTTTTCATGGCATATGAAATGTGATATATTTAATGTTTCATTACAAATAGGATTATATTATGTGCCTGATTGCCTGCAGGGATTTTTCTTAAGCCAGAAAACATAATTTAATACTACCATGTGATTTTTAAAAAATGAGTCTAAAACAGTTCATAGTGAATTCATGATACTTACCAAAAAACTGCTCTATTCAACAACTTATTAAATGTTTCCTTAGAATGCACGATAAATCATTCATGAATTCTTCTTACCTACAATCCAGAAGATATCAGAAATTCGCTCTCTAAACCATCCCCTTTGCTTCCCAACGTCCTCTTCCAAACTCAACAACAAAAAATGGCAAAAGGCATTTTTCCACTTCTGCAGTATAAAGAAGAAAGCACAACTGCAGTCGCTGTCATTCCCTGACTATCAGTCAGGCTATGTTGCCTTTACAAAGACTAGAATGACGATGAGTCAGAAAGAGTAGCAGAGGCCAGGAGCAGAGGGTCACTCACAGTTACATTGCATAGCCAGGTGCATACCTGACTCTTGCTATATTTTCTCTTTCCTTTTGGAAATTTCTCTTTGGGTGATGTGTACTCTGTGTTTATCATCAACACCCAAGTACACTCCTGCTGGTATGGAGGAAAATTTGGCATGTATAAGCATATTGAGGGTTTATTTACAGTATGACTGACTCTGAGAAGGTGAAGGAGGATTTGAATATAATATTAACTAAGGAATAGAATATTTAAGATAACATAGGAATAGAAAACAGATTTCTATTTTAATAGGCCATCGATATATTACCGGGGAAACATGCTATGATGTGCAACATATGTTTAATGCCATTTTTAAACAAGATGTTTAGAAAATTCTGTTTTTTTTTAAATTTAGCTTCTTACTGATTATACATTGATCTACTATATGTGCTAGCCTTTGTGCTAGGCAATGAGAAATATAGAAGTAAATTAAATAGTTCTTGCAATTGTGGACTTTAAAGTGTTTTTGTGAAATGTATATGTATATGTATACATATATATATATTTAAGAAGTCATATTAAAAATATGCTTGCAACTGTGATAAATGTACATAAGGAAAAGCTCAGAGGACTAAGAGGCCATATATCAGGAAACATGATAAAGAATATCAATATTGCTACGTAATTATATATATATTAGTGGCAAAACAGAAGGAATTAGCAGGGTATGACTAATGACTACTGTTTATAAATTGCCCCCAATTCTAAGGAATCTTTCTTGTAAGAATTAAAAGTCAGAATTTATTAAAAAAAAAAAATGTTTGTAGATCTTGCTGGCTTGTTTCCTAAATTTTGTTTAATGATTCAGAAAAAAAAAAAAAATATTGAAAAATAAACTCGCTAGTGCCTAAAATGAGAGAAAGAGTTGCAATTTCTTTGCGACCCCATGCACTGTAGCCTTTCAGGCTCCTCTGTCCATGGGATTTTCCAGGCAAGAGTGCTGGAGTGGATTGCCATTTCCTTCTCCAGGGGATCTTCCCGACCCAGGAATCGAACCCAGGTCTCCCGCATTGCAGGCAGACACTTTACCATCTGAGCCACCAGGGAAGCCCATAATTTAATTTAGTTTAAATTAAATGCAGGGATTATAATTGAGGAACTTCTATTAATGACAATGAAATGGTTATGGAAACTTTACCAGCAATAACTATAAAATCTGTACCAAGAAAGAAAACATTTAAAGATAATAAAAAGTGTCCCAAGTCAGACTGATAACAGAGGAGAATTTGTTCCTGAATAAAACCTATAACTAGAAGGGGTAAACTAACACAAAGTATTCATATAAAGATCTATGTACAAATATTCATAATAGCATAGTAAACTAGACTGGAAACAGCCAAATGTTTATTAACAATTGTTATAGGTAGTTCAATTCAGTAATACTCAACAATAAAACAGAATGAATATACAAGGATAAGTGTTGTATTATTATGCTGAGTGAAAGGATCAAGACACAAGACTGTATACTACAATACCATTCATATGATATTCCAAACTATATAAACCAGTCAACATTAGAGATAGCAGATGAGGGTTGCATGCAATTGGGTAGGAGGAACAGTTAACTACAATAAGGAATGGAAGAATCTATGAGTGATGAAAATGGCTTGTGTGTTGATTTTGCTGATGCTTACATGTGTACACATTTTCCAAAACTCATTGAACTATACATGTAAAATGTGTTCTGTAATATGTTCACATGTTTTCCTTAATAATGATGATTTAAAAAGACAAGATGAGAAGAATTATAGACAGAATGGACTTCCACTTCTAAAACAAGATGCTGTAAAAGTGACTGCATTGAGTTCCCTGCCTAAAACAACTAAGAAAATGAACAAAGTACATAAAGCAACAACTCAAGTTATGGAACATCAGACAACAAAAGACAATGATCATTGTTTCCAAGTAACAAAACTGCACCCACGTACTAAGCTCAATAATATTTATGGGAATATGAAAAACAGAATCTGACAAAGTAAAATTCACAGTTTCAAATGTTCAAAAAAAAATTTATCAGACATAAAGAAACATGAAAATACGGGCATTGAATACCAATAAAAATCAATCAAATTTAAAATAACACAGCTGATAGAAATGGTTGACAAGCACATTAAAATAACTATGTTTCAAAAGTTTAATAAGTTAAAGACTGAGGATGCTGAGAGGAAACATTTAAGGATAAACTACAATATTTGACAGAATGTGGTCCACTGGAGAAGGGAACGGCAAACCACTTCAGTATTCTTGCCTTGAGAACCCCATGAACAGTATGAAAAGGCAAAATAAGATAGTGAAAGAGGAACTCCCCAGGTTGGTAGCTGCCCAATATGTTACAGGAGATCAGTGGAGAAATAACTCCAGAAAGAATGAAGGGATGGAGCCAAAGCAAAAACAATACCCAGTTGTGGATGTGACTGGTGATAGAAGCAAGGTCTGATGCTGTAAAGAGCAATATTGCATAGGAACCTGGAATGTCAGGTTCATGAATCAAGGCAAATTGGAAGTGGTCAAACAGAGGTGGCAAGAGTGAATGTTGACATTCTAGGAATCAGTGAACTAAAATGAACTGGAATGGGTGAATTTAACTCAGATGACCATTACATCTACTACTGTGGGCAGGAATCCCTTAGAAGAAATGGAGTAGCCATCATGGTCAACAAAAGAGTTAAAAATGCAGTACATGGATGCAATCTCAAAAATGACAGAATGATCTCTGTTCGTTTCCAAGGCAAACCATTCAATATCATGGTGATCCAAGGCTATGCCCCAACCAGTAACGCTAAAGAAGCTGAAGTTGAACGGTTCTATGAAGACCTACAAGACCTTTTAGAACTAACACCCAAAGAAGATGTCCTTTTCATTATAGGGGACTGGAACGCAAAAGAAGGACGTCAAGAAACCCCCGGAGTAACAGGCAAATTTGGCTTGGAATATGGAATGAAGCAGGGCAAAGGCTAAAAGAGTTTTGCCAAGAGAACACACTGGTCATAGCAAATACCCTCTTCCAACAACACAAGAGAAGACTCTACACATGGACATCACCAGATGGTCAACACCGAAATCAGATTGATTATATTCTTTGCAGCCAAAGATGGAGAAGTTCTATACAGTCAGCAAAAACAAGACTGGGAGCTGACTGTGGCTCAGATCATGAACTTATTGCCAAATTGAGACTTAAATTCAAGAAAGTAAGGAAAACCACTAGACCATTCAGGTATGACCTAAATCAAATCCTTTATGATTATACAGTGCAAGTGAGAAATAGATTTAATGGACTTGATCTGATAGACAGAGTACCTGATGAACTATGGATGGAGGTTCGTGACATTGTACAGGAGACAAGGATCAAGAACATCCCCATGGAAAAGAAATGCAAAAATGCAAAATGGCTGTCTGAGGAGGCCTTACAAATAGCTGTAAAAAGAAGAGAAGTGAAAAGCAAAGGAGAAAAGGAAAGATATAAGCATCTGAATGCAGAGTTCCAAAGAATAACAAGGAAAGACAAGAAAGCCTTCCTTAGTGATCAATGCAAGGAAATAGAGGAAAACAACAGAATGGGGACTAGAGATCTCTTCAAGAATATTAGAGATACCAAGGGAACGTTTCATGCAAAGATGGGCTCAATAAAGGATAGAAATGGTATGGACCTAACAGAAGCAGAAGATGTTAAGAAGAGGTGGCAAGAATAAACAGAAGAACTATACAAAAAAGATCTTCACAACCCAGATAATCATGATGGTGTGATCACTCACCTAGAGCCAGACATCCTAGAATGTGAAGGCAAGTGGGCCTTAGAAAGCATCACTATGAACAAAGCTAGTGGAGGTGATGGAATTCCAGTTGAGCTATTTCAAATACTGAAAGATGATGCTGTGAAAGTGCTGCACTCAATATGCCAGCAAATTTGGAAAACTCAGGAAGCAAGAGTTAGAACTGAACATGGAACAACAGACTGGTTCCAAATAGGAAAAGGAGTACGTCAAGGCTGTATATTGCCACCCTGCTTATTCAACTTATATGCAGAGTACATCACAAGAAATGCTGGGCTGGAAGAAGCACAGCTGGAATTAAGATTGCTGGGAGAAATATCAATAACCTCAGATAGGCAGATGACACCACCCTTATGGCAGAAAGTGAAGAAGAACTAAAGAGCCTCTTGATGAAAGTGAAAGAGGAGAGTGGGAAAAGTTGGCTTAAAGCTCAACATTCAGAAAACGAAGATCATGGCATCTGATCCCATCACTTCATGGGAAATAGATGGGAAAACAGTGGAAACAATGGCTGACTTTATTTTTTGGGCTCCAAAATCACTGCATATGGTGACTGCAGCCATGAAATTAAAAGACGCTTCCTCCTTGGAAGGACAGTTATGACCAACCTAGACAGCATTTTAAAAACCAGAGACATTACTTTGCCAACAAAGGTCTGTCTAGCCAAGGCTATTGTTTTTCCAGTGGTCATGTATGGATGTGAGAGTTGGACTATAAAGAAAGCTGAGCACTGAAGAATTGATGCTTTTGAACTGTGTTGTTGGAGAAGACTCTTGAGAGTCCCTTGGATTGCAAGGAGATTAAAATTCAATTTATTTGTCATTTATCCTGTGAAATTGTCTCCGCTCCCTTCCTCTACATCACTCACTGTACTGCCACTTGGATGTTTGCATATAATTCTATAGTTTCATTGAACAAATTCTGGATTCATTGTTTACTTGTGTTTCACTCAGAAGATGGTAATCTCTTATTTTATAGTGTAATACTTAGCATATTTTAGGCACTCATTGCATATTTGTTGTATTGAATGTTTTAGAAATAATTAAACTGTGTAGAATCCAATTAGCCAGAGTGGTATTTGAACAAAAATAGTGCACAGCGAACCAGATTTCAGAAATGCAGATGGAGCCTAAATGAATGTCAGAGGTGCATTTGAAATATATATATATATATATATATATATATATATATATATATATAGCAGCATTTGATCATTCAGAAGGTATTGTACCTAAGAAGTTGAACTTGAGTGACCGACCAAACCAATATAATGTTAGAACCAAGAAAATCAGAAAGAATTAGGTATGGAGGTAGAAGATGAATTCTGATCTGCTTGGGTATCTTTGAAAAGCAAGCTCAGCAATTAGTTTTTGGAAGAAAGTCACATTTTAATTTTTATGCTAGTTATAAAACAGCATTTGCCTAATTCATTTATCTGAACAATGCAATGGTTAAGGCACAGATTAAGAAACAAGTAAAAGATTTTAAAATGAGGCAAATAAAATTTGAAAATATATAAACTTATACAAAAATGACATTTGTTTCCATCTGTTCTCTATTGGGAAACTGTTAAGAACTGCTAAGCCAAGGCTCCAGTTATGTGCATATGTATGTGTATGTACTTTTAAGGCAGTAACAGAGCAGCATAATCCTTTGCATTATGCATTTGTCTTTTAAATTTTCCTTTATGCTTATTTAATGCATATGTTTTTATTCTTTGAATGATTAAAACTTTTATAGTAACTAAGATCATGTAAAACCTCAGAGAGCACAAACATGAAGAAAGCTCTCAAAGCATACTGTGATGTTTGCTAAAAGGTAATTTTTCCTTTTCTGTATTGTCTCCATACTCAGTAACACAATGGAACAGATAAGCATTACATGGCTGTCCTTGTCTTTTTTGTGCAAACAGTTAAGACTAGAGAGGGGAGGATTTGCAACTAAAAACTTAATGTGAATTCCTATCCATTCTTGATAATACATACACACACACAACAGAAGTGTGAATAGCATGCTGCTGCTGCTGCTGCTAAGTCGCTTCAGTCGTGTCCGACTCTGTGCGACACCATAGCCGGCAGCCCACCAGGTTCCCCCGTGCCTGGGATTCTCCAGGCAAGAATACTGGAGTGGGTTGCTATTTCCTCCTCCAATGCATGAAAGTAAAGTCGCTCAGTCGTGTCCGACTCTTTGCGACCCCATGGACTGCATCCTACCAGGGTGCTCCGTCCATGGGATTTTCCAGGCAACAGTACTGGAGTGGGGTGCCATTGAACAGCATATCTGCCCAAAAATGAATTAGGAAGAAATAAAGAGTGAGAAGAAAGAAGAAAGAGGGAAGGAAGGAGGGAAAAACCAAGGAAGAGGAAAAAAACGACTTGGGGAACATGGAAAAATCACATTTCTTATGACATGTGTAAATACAAAGTAATACTATTTACTTTGTTAACTGTGTATTCTCTACATCTCTCTGTGGGCAGTTAAAGTTTAATCCCTTGAAGATATTCTGATAACCAGTGTAGAATGAGCAACTGACAGCTATACCATCCTAGAAGCAAGAGCTGGATATTTATATCCTAAACCCCATGGTGATGGACAGGGAGGCCTGGCGTACTGCGATTCATGGGGTCGCAAAGAGTCGGACACGACTGAGCGACTGATCTGATTTGATCTGAAACCCCATCAATCATTGGTCCAGGAGTGCCGATTCCCCATCAAATTCCCTTGCTCTCCCAGCTTTCCAAAGTCACAGACAGAACCAGGCTGGTGGCCAGAAAAAGCCCTTAGCAAGGGGATGCTAGTGATGGGAAGTGGAAAGCTCAGCACCCATGTGGTGAAGGTCAACTGAATATAGGCAGTGCACTGGCTACATCTCTATAAAGTTCTATAAATATATAAATGTATGTATGCGGTGGAAAGAGTTGGACATGAGGTTAGCAACTAAACCACCACCACCATGTGTGCTAAGTGGCTTCAGTCGTGTTTGACTCTATGTGACCCTATGGACCGTAGCCCACCAGGCTCTTCCCTCCATGGGATTCTCCTGGCAAGAATATTGAGTGGATTGCTGTGCCCTCCTCCAGGGAATCATTCCAACCCAGGGATTGAACTCACGTCTCCTGCTCATTTCCTACATTGCAGATGGATTCCTTATTATTTAATAGATAAATAATGAAATGTATTACCCACTCTTAAGAAGTGCATTTCCTGGTAGTTGAAATATAAAAGTTCAATGTAAACTTGATGAATTCCCCAGTTTTCTGGCTGATTGATTACCTAAGTGGGACTGTTAACATGTAAGGAATGTAAGATAAAGGAAAGGGCAGTTTCCAATGTTAACTATAAGATCCACTAGTAACCAAACATAGCTCCCTGTATACAAACCAGGTTCTGAAAATGCGACTTTATCCTTTTGGAAAATTTTGTGGGAAGAGTGGAGAAATTACACTTTTTAATCATTTTGTTATAATTATGGAATATGCTAGAGAAGAAGACCCAGCAATAGTAAAGGAGATGAGGGGAGATTGTGAGAACGATAACTGCTGGAAAAAAGTAGAGTTAGATGGCAGAGAGTGAGAAGGAGAGGAAACAAGGAGAAAGAGAAGATGGAGGAAGGAACAGTGGGGGAGAAGAAGTGGGAGGGCACTAAGGTTAGGAAGGGGAAGGAGGAAGGAAAAGAGCAGAAAAGAGTGCTGGGCAGAAGTAGAGAAGGAGCTGGAGAGGAGGAAGGGTCAGCAATTGGGATAAAAAGGATGAATAGAAGGTGCAGATACATCCATGCAAACTCAGGGAGAATAGAACTTCAGGAAAACACAACAAAGGTAGAAGCTCTAAGAAGAATGATCTTGACATCTTTGAGAAAACCTAAAGATCCAGTTTGGTGAGTGCCTTTAGGATAAGCAGATGACAACACCATGTAAGTCTTTAGCCTCTAAATAGTGGAAAGCAGATAATATTGTCCTGAGTCTTTAAAAGGTAGTTTAAAAGTCTGTCTCTTTTTCATAACACTGATATTTTATTTAAGTTGTCCAGGTAATTCAATTTCAAAAGAGTTTATGAACCACAGTTTCAAAATACTTAAAAGAATTAGATGCATTTCAACCTGAAGCTCCAATGACTAGCAATGACTCAGAATGACTCCAGGATTCAGCTGGCCACCCTCCTAATAGACACACAAACACACACACAAAATGACTTTTTTTGGGGACGGGGGGTAACTCCTTACTTTGCTTGTTATTTAAAATGTTTTCATTCAACAAATAGACATAGCAAGCACAACCATAAACTTGTTAGTTTAAATTCAAGCCCTAACATCACTAGCAATCAGACCAAGGAAAGAGCTATCTAATCTTTCCGAACTACAATAATCTAATCTGAAAAGCTGAAGTATTTATGTCATAGACTAGGTATGAAACTAACTGAAATTAGGGAATTTTGAAGATAATTCAAGGACATTTTCTTATCTCAGGGTTAGGGGCATATTAGTCACTCTGCTATATATGTGTTAAATAAATTAAAGCCAAATATATATGATGCTGGTGATATTAGTGTCGATACATTCAATAAAATTATTATTAGTAAATGCTTATTGGCTCAGTCCCAGTTTCAAAAAGGGGTGATCAGTGAGTAAGAGGCAATTATTGAGAGAAATCCAATAAGCAAAGGATGGTAACATTTGTTTTACAAGCTCATTTCTATTTTTTTAAGATTGCTTTTTAAAAAGTAGTTGTATTGAAAAACCTTTTATTGAGGTTTATAATTCACTTTCAGCAATAATAGAGGTAGATAACTCCTTTCAATGTTTCAGAAAGAAAAAAAAAAAAAAACAAGATATGGAAAAAGGTAAATGTTTGGAATTCAACATAATTCCTATTGGGCCCTGGTTTTGTTTGTTTGTCTTGTTGCTTTTTAAAAATATCTTATTTAGGGACAAAGATATTTAGTTTTACTTCACCAGAGTAATCAAAACTTATGTATTTTTCATTTCACATGATTTCTTGTAACATATTCCCATGAAAATCATTAAGATAATTCTGTATATTTCCAGTGAAACAGGAAAGATTGTTAATTGGCCAGTGTTGATAGTTTATTTACATAAATCATGACCCCATTAACTAAATATTCTCTTCCTAAATGGCAGCAATTTTAGACCTGAATTATCTAAATAATTGACTCAATTTTTCATTTTAGCTTGCCATTGTACACACAACCTTTGACTTAAAGATGAATATGAGCTTTTGTAAATTTAGCTGACATTACCAAATTACTTATTTTCTTAGTGATATTTATCTAATTAGAGTCTTAATCTGAAATAACTTATTTTCCTTAACCCCACAGCAAGTCACTGCTGACTTTATGCTTTAAACTCCAAAATATACACCAGATATCAGTAAGATGTTGGCTGGCTTACTAGAACTCAGTTGGAAAGTGTAACAAAGTTTTTTTCAAAAATAAAATAAGGTGCCAGACAATCATGATTTTTTCTTTTTTAATACACCAGAATTAAAGCAAATTTAAAGAGCTTATTTTCAATGACATTTGTGATTACTAGTTGGCTTATTACTTTAACACCATTGGTTCCTTGTTAGATCATATGAGCAAAAGCAAGTGAAGAAAATTATGTTTTTATTTATTTATTTTCTAGAAAAACAAGCCATTTGACCACAGAATTTGCTTGCCTGTTTTCAATTGATTTTCTTAAGTGTTAGCCTTAATTTTATTATTTTTTTTTTTCTTCTTCTTTCTTAGCTCCAGTGGAATGGGAGGGGAGTGTTCTTTCCTGCTGTTTTATGGCTGGCATTCCTACTGATTAGTCTAAGCAATAATACAAATAGAGTTCTATGATACAAACTTTTCCAGTCGATAAAAAATAGATTTGTAATTTTTACTTATCTGGAATTGGAGCTTGAGTTTCTGCTTTTTCTTCTCACCAATTTTCTCCTGAGTATAGATCCCTTGAAAATTATGTCATATTTAATTGTATTAGTTTTGCATTTATGATGTGTGCAATAAATTTTACTTATATTTTTAAATTAGCTGACCTTATCTGGGTCTTTTTAAGTTGTTCATCTCTGGTGGTTTGTAGATCATCTACCAGTAGCAGAATTTCTAAAGGGAGTTGGAAATGTGTATATATCTATCCCATCAGCCCCAGGCCTTGAATTTTGGGTTATGGTTGAGAGATTCTCACTTACAAAATTAATAAGTATCATGCATTTTGCATGCTTTCTCTCTCCCTAATATATATATTTATATATGTGTGTATATAATTATATACATAAAACTAATATGAATATAATTTTATATATAACTTTTGTTAATATATAAAATATATATTCTCTTATCTTATATATAATGGGCTTCCCTGGTAGCTCAGCTGGTAAAGAATCTGCCTGCAATGCAGGAGACCTTGGTTTGATCCCTGGGTTGGGAAGATCCCCTGGAGAAGGGAAAGGCTACCCATTCTAGTAGACTGGCCTGGAGAATTCCATGGACCGTATAGTCCATGGGGTTGCAAAGAGTCGGACACGACTGAGTGACTTTCATTTTCTTATACATAATATATATACAACTATATATATTTACAGATATGTGACTTGTAGTTGAAGTACTACTTTGAATTTAATTTAATAAAAATTACATAAGCATTTCAGTAATGCTTGCCATTTTCAGTTAGCTTTATATTGACCAAGAAACCTGAAAGAATTTCTTGTAACCACTAAGTACTGATCTTCAAAACATGCATTGAAGGGCTAGTTGGAGTCTGTATTAGTTTACTGGGGCTGTTGTAACAGAGTACTAATAACTTGATGGCTTAAAAAACAGAAGTGTATTCTTTTACAGTTTTGGAGGTAGAAGTACAAAGATCAAGGTCTTATAATCTTGTCAACTGAAAGAAAAAATGTGCAGCTGTTTGTTTCAATTTTATTTGAGATCTCGCTGAGGACAAGAGCCCAGGAAATAGCCTTTTGGATTGTTCTGAGGAACTGACCTGCTCTCGAGAGATAGGTGGAGATGCCAGTATATATAAACCAGCATATATGATTTTGTCTAGTTAATACATGCAGTCAAGCATACATCTCAGTTAAAAAGTTACTGAGTTACTGCTAGACACAAGGAGCAGATATGTCAGTTGATGATTTTAGTGCTTTTGTATGCATGAGAAAATGCAAGAATCTAGAATCATTATTTATTTATTTATTTTTTACTGAGATATCTCTAACCATCTAAGGGGCCTGTTCTTCCAAAGCACATGATACCTCATCCAGGGTTTCATCCTGAATTCCTTTTAGGGTGCACTGTCAGTCAATGATTAAAATGGCTAATGATTTAATTCTTATAAAAACAAAACAAAATGATGAGCTACATTCTTTGTTTTACAGTCTAATGTTTATGGACCCCCACAATTCCTATTGTGAAACCCTACCACCCAATATGATAGTATCACTTCTTTTGGAAAGTAATTAGGATAATATGAGGTCATGAGGGTAGGGCTCTTATGAATGGGACTAGTGCCCTTATCAGTGTCATGAGAGAGTTTGTGTCCTCTCTCTCCGACCCTTACAAGAATACTAGTCAATGGTCCTCAACCCAGAAGAGAGACCACATCACAATCTGTCTATGTCAGCACTCTGATTTTGAGCTTCCATCCTCCAGAACTGTGAGACATATCTGTTGTTTGTGAATATTAAGGTTTAGCTAACCTACTCCCTAATAGTGCTACTCTGGCATTCATTTTGTGTAGCTAAGTAGCTGTAGGAGCATTGAGCTGTCACTAGCCCCTCCCTCAAGTGCATGTCACAAGTGACTTACTTGTGACTCCCACAGAGTCACAAGTAAGTGTTTGTTCCTTATATGACATCCTCAATGTACCTGGCAATAAACAGTCTCCCTTGTCTCTTCACTCTTTCCCCTTGTACTCTGTATTAAGATTCTCAAAAAGCTTAACAAAACTCTGCTTTTTACAGTTCAAATTGACCAATTCAGGTTCAGCCTGGGAACCTCAAAGTACTCCACCCTTGGACCTTTCTTAAAAGCTACATGTTGCAGATCCTGCTGTTCACACTTCACCTGTAGCCTGGCTCCACCTCCCCATGTGGTCCCTCAAAGCTAGCCATGTACCTCCTCTAGGATTCCTGAGTAACAAACTCTTTCACTTTCCCTTGTGCTCTTTGCTGAACTGCACATCATCTGACACCTTAAGATTCTACTTAACAAATTCTAATTTAACAAAAATCACAACAATAAACCACTCAGTTTATGGAATTTTTGTTATAGCAAGTTGAACTGATCAAGGTGCAAGGTGTGAGCAGAACCATGCTCTCTCTGAAGTCTCTGTGGGAGAATTCCTGTTTGCCTTTTCTAGCTTTTGGTCTTTGCCTTAAGTCCTTGATATTCCTTGGCTTGTGGATGTATCATTTCTATTTCTGTCTCTGTCTTTATGGTTTTCTACTTTGTGTGTTCAAATTTCCCTCTTCTTATAAAGCCTCAAGTCATTATATTGGAGTCCACTCTCATTCAGTATGATTTTATCTTCTACAAAGCTGCTATTTCCAAATCACATTTACAGGTACTAGAGGATTTGAATATATATTTGGGGGAGATGTTTGTCAATCCACAACTGTATGTCTATAAATCAAATCAAATTAAGGAAAGGGTGATATTTGTTGAGTGTTTTTTTTTAACATCTGTCTAGTGTTAAAGCAGATGAAGGTTTTTTGCTTTTTTTTTTCAAATATGAGGAATATGTATTTTTTTAATTTCTATAATAGTTCTTTGCTGATAATTTCCTCTATTGATAGAAAGTTGGAACCTAAGGAAATAAAAGCAAACAAAAGTAGCAAGCAAATAATGCTCTCCATGGATTTGAAATTGAGTTTTAAAGATAAAGCATTCATACACACTGAAAAAACCAGAAGGGAAAGAGACACGAGTACCCCAATGTTCATCGCAGCACTGTTTATAATAGCCAGGACATGGAAGCAACCTAGATGTCCATCAGCAGATGAATGGATAAGAAAGCTGTGGTACATATACACAATGGAGTATTATTCAGCCATTAAAAGAATACATTTGAATCAGTTCTAATGAGGTGGATGAAACTGGAGCCTATTATACAGAGTGAAGTAAGCCAGAAAGAAAAACACCAATACAGTATACTAACGCATATATATGGAATTTAGAAAGATGGTAACAATAACCCTGTGTACGAGACAGCAAAAGAGACACTGATGTATAGAACAGTCTTATGGACTCTGTGGGAGAGGGAGAGGGTGGGAAGATTTGGGAGAATGGCATTGAAACATGTAAAATATCATGTATGAAACGAGTTGCCAGTCCAGGTTCGATGCACGATACTGGATGCTTGGGGCTGGTGCACTGGGACGACCCAGAGGGATGGAATGGGGAGGGAGGAGGGAGGAGGGTTCAGGATGGGGAACACATGTAAACCTGTGGCGGATTCATTTTGATATTTGGCAAATCTAATACAGTTATGTAAAGTTTAAAAATAAAATAAAATTAAAGATAAAGCATTCATACACAGAATAGTTAACAAAGCAAGCATAGTATCTAATGGTTACTAATAAAACTGGGTGATAGAACATTTGGGAGTAGGTTGGAAGTAGGCAAGTAGAAGCGGTAGCACCCCACTGGGGGAGGAAAGTAAACAAATAGGTTTAATAAGGAACACAGTTTATTCTGAAAAACACGAGGGCACTCATATAGCTAGAATAATTCTGGTATGTGTAAGATATGTGTGAAAGCAGTACTAGGCTAATAAATTGTAATTAATTAATGAAAACCTTGAAAGCCAGATTAATTATTTGAGACTTTAACTAACAGCAAAATCTAATCCTTTCCCCAGCAAACTGGGACCACTGGCTTTTTTCACAAATGTGGTCCCAAGCCAGTCCCTGTTTTGTGATTTTTAATACTGGTTTTGGAAGGAATGATGCTAAAGCTGAAACTCCAGTACTTTGGCCACCTCATGCGAAGAGTTGACTCATTGGAAAAGATTCTGATGCTGGGAGGGATTGGGGGCAGGAGGAGAAGGGGATGACAGAGGATGAGATGGCTGGATGGCATCACTGACTCAATGGACGTGAGTCTGAGTGAACTCCGGGAGTTGGTGATGGACAGGGAGGCCTGGCATGCTGCGATTCATGGGGTCGCAAAGAATCGGACACGACTGAGCGACTGAACCGAACTGAACTGAACCAGTGACTTCACTGACCAAATTGGTTGCTCCTAGTTTGTTTCTTAAAATTAGAACTTTAAGGACTTTCCTGGTGGGAAGAATCCATGCTTCTAATACAGGGAGTGCTGTTCAATCCCTGGTTGTGGAACTAAGATCCTAAATGCTGTGGCGAGGTCAAAACAAACAAGCTGGGACTTTAGTTAATTTTCTGGGACTCTATTTATATGTCTGATATCCCAGGTCTTCTTTAAGACCAAGAAGCTACATTGCTTTTGCTAGTGTCTTCCCTCAGAACGTTAGCTTTGATTTTAAGCCACAGCTTAAAGGCTATGTGGATCAAATTAGATGGCAAAAAGGACCTGCAAGTCTAAATTTTATTTTTTATATGGCTTATTCCACATTTCTGTGTCCTAGCTTTTCCGTGAGATATAATGCTGCATTGTCTTGGTCAAGAACACCAATCCACTGGCAATAGAATTTATATAAGAGATTTAATATTCTTTTAGCAATCTCCATACTTGTTCTGCCATAGTTTTCCAGTTCCCATTTCCTATAACCCACCAGAAAATGCCTTCCTTTTTCATATCTAACCAGCTTATATTGATAACCTCTTCCTATAGCCAATTTCAATAAGATTGATTGCATTTTCCATAAAATATTTAGAAATGGAAATGGAGCCTGTTTACTTAAGGATCAGAGACTTCTAAGAAAAGAAACCACTGAGAAACCACTCATATTCTTCATATTCTTACTCTTCAAACAGATGTGGTTGGTTGACAGAGGGAATTTTAATCCCTTTCTTGAGTTGTGGCTAAACTTTCCCATGCCCAGTTTTCATTACTTGACTTGTTCACAGGGGAAGAGTTGAAACTGTGTTGGGTTTCAAAGCACTTCTGGACCAATAAACTATGTACTGCAGCACGCCATGCTCTGGGTGGAACTCAGCACTCTGTGACACTGCCTCTCTCCAGTTCAACAGAAACAAGCTGCTTCTGAATGATTCAACTGTCACAGGGCTCTTAAATTTAAGCAAAATGATTTTCATTGACTTATTTACCATGAAAAACTTGATAGAAGAATGAGAGATACAGAATCAGTGAACCAAAGCTTTTGCTTAAGTGAAAAATGTCAAAATTCACAAATCTTTTATCTTGACACCTTTTTTGCCAAAACAAAGTTAATTCTTAATTCTTTATACTTTTGATACAATCCATCTACAGAAGAAATTTAACAAAGCATAATTTTTGTGTTTTTTTTTAAAGTATAAATGCATAAATACAGTTTGTCATTGGTTGAATTGTGTTCCCCCAAAATAGGTGTTGAAAGTCCTAACTTCTTGTTCTTATAAGGTAATCTCATTTGGAAATAGTCTTTTTGATGTAATTAAGCTAATCTGAGTCATTAGGGTGGTCTCTAACTAATATGACTGGTAACTTAATAAGAAGAGGGAAGTTGGAACGTAGACTCAGGAAGCAGAATTCCATGTGAAGACTCAGCCAGCCATGTGACATGGAGGCAAATGGGAATAATACATATACAAGCCAGGGAATGGCAAAGATTGCCTGCAAACACCAGAAACTAAAAGAATTAAGAAGGTATTCTTCCTTCCAGATTTCAAAGGGAGTGTGGCCCTGATGACACCTTGATTTGAACTTTTAGCCTCCAAAATTATGAGACAATAGACATGTATTGTTTTAAGCCACCCACTTTTTAGTACTTTGTTACTAAAACAGCTCTGGGTTTCCCCAGTGGCTCAGTGGTGGGAAAAAAAAAAACAAAAAACAAAAAAAAACAACAAAAAACATGTCTGCAATGCAGGAGATTCTGGAGACATGGGTTTGATCAGCTATAAGAAAATAAAAACATTATTCTTTTAAAATAAAATTTCAAAGTTCTGTCACTTCCTACTTTTCATTTACTCCAAGATAAATTAATTTAAAATAGAAATAGTTTAAAAGTGGTAATATATTTATGAAGTCCTGACATAAGACAGGTACTGGAAGCCACAGAATATTTTTGAACAGGGATTGACATGATAAACATGGGTTTTAGATATATGTTTGAAACCACTGAGACTTTAAAAACAGATTAAGTAATACTAGATACATTGGGAAAGGCATGGAAGGAAGGAGGGAAAAAGGAAGTAGCACACAAATGATGAAAAGAATGAAGAAATAAAGGAAGTTTCCCAAACACATAGTAATAAGATACTAAGCAAAGATGATGATGAAATTTGAAATAAGAATGCTATAAATGGACTTAAGAATGATTTTGAAAGAAGAACTGATAAAATTTATTCACAAATTATACATACTTATATTAATCTAGAAAATAAAAAAGGGCAAAGTTAACCATGGTATTCCAGTTCACTCGATAATGTATTGCAGGCATTTGCAAGCAGAAGATTATTTGGATGAGATAGATACAAAGGAGAAAGTAAAGATTATTTTTTGATATATGGGACTATATATCAAGCTGAAAGTGTCAACTAGATACTGAATTCAAAGTAGTTGCATGGACTTGGAAAACAGAGATATGACCCTTATGGCAGAAAGTGAAGAGGAACTAAAAAGCTTCTTGATGAAAGTGAAAGTGGAGAGTGAAAAAGTTGGCTTAAAGCTCAACATTCAGGAAACAAAGATCATGGCATCTGGTCCCATCACTTAATGGGAAATAGATGGGGAAACAGTGGAAACAATGTCAGACTTTATTTTTTGGGGCTCCAAAATCACTGCAGATGGTGACTGCAGCCATGAAATTAAAAGATGCTTACTCCTTGGAAGGAAAGTTATGACCAACCTAGATAGCATATTCAAAAGCAGAGACATTACTTTGCCAACAAAGGTTCGTCGAGTCAAGGCTATGGTTTTCCTTTGGTCATGTATGGATGTGAGAGTTGGACTGTGAAGAAGGCTGAGTGCCGAAGAATTGATGCTTTTGAACTGTGGTGTTGGAGAAGACTCTTGAGAGTCCCTTGGACTGCAAGGAGATCTAACCAGTCCGTTCTGAAGAAGATCAGCCCTGGGTGTTCTTTGGAAGGACTGATGCTAAAAATGAAACTCCAGTACTTTGGCCACCTCATGCGAAGAGTTGACTCATTGGAAAAGACTCTGATGCTGGGAGGGATTGCAGGCAGGAGGAGAAGGGGAAGACAGAGGATGAGATGGCTGGATGGCATCACTGACTCGATGGACGTGAGTCTGGGTGAACTCCGGGAGTTGGTGATGGACAGGGAGGCCAGGCGTGCTGCGTTTCATGGGGTCACAAAGAGTCGGACACGACTGAGCGACTGAACTGAGCTGAAGTTGGGACAGGGGTGCAGTGAGTCACAGGCAGCATGGCTCCTCTTGGCTTCTCCAATAATTTGCTCTGTCATTCTTAAACGGATTCCCACCAGGCTTTCAAAGTGGCTTTTAAAGTACCGGGCTTCACATCAAAATTCCAGGCAGGAGGAAGGGCAAAAAGGAAGAAACATAAGGGGCACACCAATTTTGTTATTAGTTAAAAGTTTTTTTTTTTTTTTTCTCAGAAACCACCTCCAATCATACACCTACATATCACCTACCTTCAGAGAAGGAAGGGGAAAGCTAGGTGTCAGTGGGATGTGAGAGAGGAAACAGACACTAGGCCAGGAACTAGCAGTCTTTGCTGCTGGGACATCCCAGCCTGTTCAGTTTATTTAATTATTGAAATCTGATCTAATTCTGATTCCTCGCCAGTGGATTAGCTCCAGTGCTTTAAATATTTTCTTTTTCAGACATTTTAGAGAAAGCTTGTAGAATCAAGCTAGTAAATCACGGAATACAGTAATTTTTTGTCTAAACATTTGCTTGTTTATATGCCTTTGTGTATATTTCTGCTTTCTAAAGAGTGATATAAATAATTTTTGTCATCTGTTTTCAGTAGTCTGTATTTTTTTCTATTTTACATTAACATAGACAATTGAAAGTTGACTTTATCCTAAAAGTTGATTTTATCTTTTATCCTTAAAGAATTCATAAAGTTATTTCACCTTTGAATATGACATAATTCATTTTCTTCCATTCTACTTATCAACATACAACAAAAGGAGCAAAATAGTGACTTTTCAAAATGTACATATTTCAGTTGTTTTGCCCAGAATGTGAGAGTATAATACCCTAAATTATGTCAATTATAGTTAACTCTACAATTTCCCAGTCTACAGAAGAAAACAATTTTCTTTTTTACACATATTCAAATAAAATATAACAATAGAGGAAAAACCTCACAGATACAGAGAGCAAACTATTGGTTACCAGAAAGAAGGGGATGGGGAAGGAACAAACCAGGCCGGGGGCAGATTCAGAGGTACAGATATCAGTTATAAAATATATAAGTAACAGGGATGTAAGGTGAAGCACAGGGAATATAGTTAATGTTTTACAACCATCTATAGTATATAATCTATAAAAATATTGAATCATTATGCTGTTCACCTGAAAGTGGTATAATATTGTAACTCAACTACACTTAAAAGAAAGAAAAGAGAATAGTTTATACATCATTCATTCCAAAAAATATTTCTTTAATTTTTTCTGAGTGCCAGACATCATGCTCAACTATAAAGTTAGATAAAAACAAATTGAAAATCAACACTCTCCAAGGTGTTTGAGCCAAGGCAAGTTGTTTTATCTACAAGTCCAAATATGTATGTTCATTCATATCTCTCTCTATCTATCATAATTGTTCATAATTTTCTTGTTGCAATGTAAACATAGTGTAAAGATAGGACTGACAAAGCATGGAGGTTAAGGTTCTGACTGGTATTTATGCTAGCTAGTGCCTTCAAACTGTGGTCCTAGAGAAGATTCCTGAAAGTCCCTTGGACAGCAAGGAGATCAAGCCAGTCTATCTTAAGGGAAATCAACCCTGAATACCTGCTGGAAGGACTGATGCTGAAGCTGAAGCTCCAGTATTTTGATCATCTGATGTGAACAGTCAACTCACTGGAAAATTCCCTCATGCTGGGAAAGGTTGAGGGCAGAAGGAGAAGAAGGTGTCAGAGGATGAGATGGCTGGATGGCACCATGGATTCAATGGACATGAACTTGGGCAAACTTCAGGAGATGGTGAGGGATAGGGAGGCCTGGCATGCTGCAGTCCATGGGGATGCAAAGAACTGGACATGACTGGGCAACTGAACAACAATGACAAATGCTTGTTTGGACCAACCATTTGGCCTTTGATTTCATACTGGGTGGTGGTGTGTCAGGATGAATTGACCCTGCTGCAGAAAGTGACTAAAACTAAAAATAATAATAATAATAGCAGTCAATTTAGAAAGTACTTTCAGAAACATTTTCTAATGGAGAGGTCAGTAGTTTGCCCTTAAATTCATATTTCTTGATCTGTTTAAAGTATGTCTTGTCATTCATCATGTTACTTTGCAGGAACACTTTTAACTCTCATTTCATTTTACTTGATGTAGTGTAGATTCAATTGGCATGCTAGCAAATGTTCATAAACATTATAACTCCAATTGGAATTTCTCTAGTTGGCACAAACAGTAAGATAATGAGACAAGTGCGGATTTACGGCCTTCTGCTCCAAACCCCCATTTTCATCTGAAATGTAATTCAAAAAGATAGTCTTAAAACATACATGTATAAAATTTTTCCTATGTTAGAAATATAAAGTCCACAATAATACATTTAACATTCAAGCAATTAGCTAAGCTATATGGATCAACATAAAATTAAATTTGTAAACATGTCCTATATATTAATAAATAAAAGTCTAAGTCAGTGCCAAGAGTTTAACTTATTCTTTGTTCTTAAAAAACATTGGCATCATATACTGTGACTGAAATGTGGAAGTTTCCAAATATAGGGAATATTACATTATCAGTTTTCTACTTAATCTATGTATTATAAGAGCACAGATTCAATGTGATTATATATAGCAAAATATGTTGTAATTTGAAGGCCCAGAAATTATATTTCTAATTTGTGCACATATTACAATTTGGTTACTTCCAGTGTATTAAATTGTTGGATTACTAGTGTTCTATAGAGATAGAGGTGCTTTCCTGGTAGCTCAGCTGGTAGTGAATCCACCTGCAATGCAGGAGACCCTGGTTCAATTCCTGGGTCAGGAAGATCCCCTGGAGAAGGGATAGGCTACCCACACCAGTATTCCTGGGCTTCCCTTGTGGCTCAGTCCATAAAGAATCTGCCTGCAATGTGGGAGACTTGGGTTCAATCCTTGCATTGGGAAGATCCTCTGGAGGAGGGCATGGCAACCATAGGTATTCTTGCCTGGAAAATTGCCATTGACAGAGGATTCTGGTGGGCAATAGTCCATGAGGTCACAAAGAGTTGGACATGATTGAGGGACTAAGCAAAAGCACATAAAGACAGAAACATGAATTATGTGTAACAAGGTCAGCCACTTAAGGAAGTTCCAAAACACAAAAAGACTATGATGATATTGAATCATATCAACAATCTTCAAGTGAACAGATGATATATTATCAGATAGTAGAAATGAAATTCCAAAAACAAAGTGTTTCATTGATGTTATAAATTCATAGAATTCTATCAGTTATCACAAAATCAAAAGTCAGCATTTGTTCTACTAATCAACTCATAGCTTTGTAATTGACATGGCAAACATGAGATATGGATAAAGTAAAGAAAACATAAATAAGGTTAGAGGCTTGGTGGGGAGATACTTTTGCTTTCTAGGGAAGTTTAAGTATTTGTCTCATTCTCAACTGATTTTCATCTGCAAGGTTTCAAGCTTTATGTCATAACCTGTTCTGAACTAAAGAAAAATGAAAATTTATGTTACTTGGGAAATTACTCTTTCCAAGTAACATATGATTAAAAAAAAAAAAAAAACCCACTACACATGTCCTCAGTTATAAGACAAAGACACACAAAAAGAGATTGTACTGTTTAATTAATTGATAGAATATTGATTGATTTCAGGTTCTCTTTCTTCCAGAAGAGCAGAGGTTATAGCATCTCAAAAAGTGAGTATTACACACAAAAGCCATGGCAAAGCCCAGCTCTGTTGTGTGAATTCTCTAATTCCTAAATTTGGAAAGATTTTAAAAGTGATTATACAAATAATGTATTTAAATATGTAGCAAGGGTGATAAAAAGTTAGCTATTATTAGTATCTTCAGATAAAACACAAGATTAATTTGTAGAATATAATTTCCAATCTAATGCTATAATAATAGTGGTCCTATTACAGTTTGATCATTTCTAATATCCTTGATTTTGAATTAGTATTATTTAATTCAGTAGAAATTAAATATAATAAAGAAAATGAGTAGATGTTTAAGTTCACCTAATTTTTAAAATTATCTACATTAAACCTAGTTAGTATATCTTGGTGAAGTATGGCCAATGACATCTTCCCAATGAGTGGCAAGAAAAACAATGGCTGTTTTACATAAATGCTTTAGTAATTTACTTAATATTGACAATGCACTCATAGAATGAATGACCATTAAGGAGGATGTGAGTGATACAATCATTTGAGACATGATATCATAACTATAGCAATTTTCTCTCACACATCTGTGAAGTAGTAGCTACCATTAATAGTGTCTTTATTAAAGACCGATTAATTGGAGAAAATGACTTGATGTACCAGTTACGAAATACGTTATCTCATATCCTGGGGTTTCCAATCCAAGGCTATATATATACAACAGTGCTCCACATATGCTTTAAGTTGGTGGACAATTTAATATAGCAAAAGATCCCAGAAATCATATATCTTGTGACCAATAGGAAAAAGGATTATGGGTTGATTAATTTGCATAATCCACAGAAAAAGTTTAGATTTAATAATAAATACAAGCATTCATTCCAACTCTCCAATTGATTCTATCTTAATTAAACCTGAATGCTCAGGACATTAGTCTGGAGGTCATAGATCACAGAAATTATTTCACAAGCTGTGGAAGAGCCAGTCTTACTGGTTTGGTCAAAGTGTCTCAATTTAGGTTCAATATTTTCAACCACCATATGTACTGTAGGCTTCCCTTGTGGCTGGGCTGGTAAGACCTGGGTTCAATCCCTGAGTTGGGAAGATCCCCTGGAGAACTGAAAGGCTACCCACTCGATTCTGGCCTGGAGAATTGCAGGGACTCTTTAGGCAATGGGGCCGCAAAGAGTGGGACATGACAGAGTGACTTTCACTTTCATTTTCATATGCATGGTATGTTAGATCAGATCAGATCAGATCAGTCGCTCAGTCGTGTCCGACCCTGTGCAACCCCATGAATTGCAGCACGCCAGGCCTCCCTGTCCATCACCAACTCCCAGAGTTCACTCAGACTCACGTCCGTCGAGTCAGTGATGCCATCCAGCCATCTCATCCTCTGTTGTCCCCTTCTCCTCTTGCCCCCAATCCCTCCCAGCATCAGAATCTTTTCCAATGAGTCAACTCTTCGCCTGGGGTGGCCAAAGTACTGGAGTTTCAGCTTTAGCATCATTCTTTCCAAAAAAATCCCGGGGCTGATCTCTTTCAGGATGGACTGGTTGGATCTCCTTGCAGTCCAAGAACTCTCAAGAGGCTTTGAAAACACCACAGTTCAAAAGCATCAATTCTTCAGCACTCAGCCTTCTTTACAGTCCAACTCTCACATTCATACATGACCACAGGAAAAACCATAGCCTTGACTAGACAGACCTTTGTTGGCAAAGTAATGTCTCTGCTTTTGAATATGCTATCTAGGTTGGTCATAACTTTCCTTCCAAGGAGTAAGCGTCTTTTAATTTCATGGCTGCAGTCACCATCTGCAGTGATTTTGGAGCGCACAAAAATAAAATCTGACACTTTTCCACTGTTTCCCCATCTATTTCCCATGAAGTGATGAGACCGGATGCCATGATCTTCGTTTTCTGAATATTGAGCTTTAAGCCAACTTTTTCACTCTCCTCTTTCACCTTCATCAAGAGGCTCTTTAGTTCCTCTTCACTTTCTGCCATAAGGGTGGTGTCATCTGCATATCTGAGGTTATTGATATTTCTCCCGGCAATCTGGATTCCAGCTTGTGCTTCTTCCAGTCCAGCGTTTCTCATGATGTACTCTGCATGTAAGTTAAATAAACAGGGTGAAAATATACAGCCTTGACGTACTCCTTTTCCTATTTGGAACCAGTCTGTTGTTCCATGTTCTAACTGTTGCTTCCTGACCTGCATACAAATTTCTCAAGAGGCAGATCAGGTGGTCTGGTATTCCCATCTCTTTCACAATTTTCCAAAGTTTATTGTGATCCACACAGTCAAAGGCTTTGGCATAGTCAATAAAGCAGAAATAGATGTTTGTCTGGAACTCTATTGCTTTTTGATGATCCAGCGGATGTTGGCAATTTGATCTCTGGTTCCTCTGCCTTTTCTAAAACCAGCTTGAACATCAGGAAGTTCACAGTTCACATATTGCTGAAGCCTGGCTTGGAGAATTTTGAGCATTACTTTACTAGCGTGTGAGATAAGTGCAATTGTGCGGTAGTTAGCATTCTTTGGCATTGCCTTTTTTGGGATTGGAATGAAAACTGACCTTTTCCAGTCCTGTGGCCACTGCTGAGTCTTCCAAATTTGCTGGCATATTGAGTGCAGCACTTTGACAGCATCATCTTTCAGGATTTGAAATAGCTCAACTGGAATTCCATCACCTTCACTAGCTTTGTTTGTAGTGATGCTTTCTAAGGCCCACTTGACTTCACATCCCAGGATGTCTGGCTCTAAGTCAGTGTTCACACCATCGAGATTATCTGGGTCGTGAAGATCTTTTGTGTAGAGTTCTTCTGTGTATTCTTGCCATCTCTTCTTAATATCTTCTGCTTCTGTTAGGTCTATACCATTTCTGTCCTTTATCGAGCCCATCTTTCCAGTACTTTGGCCACCTCATGTGAAGAGTTGATTCTTTGGAAAAGACTCTGATGCTGGGAGGGATTGGGGGCAGGAGGAGAAGGGAACGACAGAGGATGAGATTTCTGGATGACATCACTGACTCGATGGACGTGAGTCTGGGTGAACTCCAGGAGTTGGTGATGGACAGGGAGGCCTGGAGTGCTGCTATTCATGGGGTCACAAAGAGTTGGACACGACTGAGCAACTGATCTGATCTGATCTTGCATGAAATATTCCTTTGGTATCTCTGATTTTCTTGAAGACAACTCTAGTCTTTCCCATTCTGTTGTTCTCCTCTATTTCTTTGCATTGATCGCTGAGGAAGGCTTTCTTATCTCTTCTTGCTATTCTTTGGAACTCTGCATTCAGATGCTTATATCTTTCCTTTTCTCCTTTGCTTTTCACTTCTCTTCTTTTCACAGCATTTGTGAGGCCTTCCCAGACAGCCATTTTGCTTTTTTGCATTTCTTTTCCATGGGGATGGTCTTGATCCCTGTCTCCTGTACAAGGTCACCAACCTCATTCTATAGTTCATCAAGCACTCTATATATCAAATCTAGGCCCTTAAATCTATTTCTCACTTCCACTGTATAATCATAAGGGATTTGATTTAGGTCATACCTGAATGGTCTAGTGGTTTTCCCTACTTTCTTCAATTTAAGTCTGAATTTGGCAATAAGGAATTCATGGTCTGAGCCACAGTCATCTTCTGGTCTTGTTTTTGCTGACTGTATAGAGCTTCTCCATCTTTGGCTGCAAAGAATATAATCAATCTGATTTCAGTGTTGACCATCTGGTGATGTCCATGTGTAGAGTCTTCTCTTGTGTTGTTGGAAGAGGGTGTTATGACCAGTGCATTTTCTTTGCAAAACTCTATTAGTCTTTGCCCTTCTTCATTCCATATTCTAAGGCCAAATTTGCCTGTTACTCCAGGTGTTTCTTGACTTCCTACTTTTGCATTCTAGTCCCCTAAAATGAAAAGGTGGAGAAGGCAATGGCACCCCACTCCAGTACTCTTGCCTGGAGAATCCCATGGACGGAGGAGTCTGGTAGGCTGCAGTCCATGGGGTCGCTAAGAGTCGGACTCGACTAGGCGACTTCACTTTCACTTTTCACTTTCATGCATTGGAGAAGGAAATGGCAACCCACTCCAGTGTTCTTGCCTGGAGAATCCCAGGGACAGGAGAGCCTGGTAGGCTACCGTCTATGGGGTCACACAGATTCAGACACGACTGAAGTGACTTAGCATAGCATAGCATAATGAAAAGGACATCTTTTTTGGGTGTTAGTTCTAAAAGGTCTTGTAGGTCTTCATAGAACCATTCCACTTCAGCTTCTTCAGCGATACTGGTTGGGGCATAGACTTGGATTACTGTGATATTGAATGGTTTGCCTTGGAAACGAACAGAGATCATTCTGTCATTTTTGAGTTTGCATCCAAGTACTGCATTTCGGACTCTTTTTTTGACCATGATGGCTACTCCATTTCTTCTGAGGGATTCCTGCCCGCAGTAGTATATATAATGGTCATCTGAGTTAAATTCACCCATTCCAGTCCATTTCAGTTTGCTGATTCCTAGAATGTCGACATTCACTCTTGCCATCTCTTGTTTGACCACTTCCAATTTGCCTTGATTCATGGACCTGACATTCCAGGTTCCTATGCAATATTGCTCTTTACAGCATCGGACCTTGCTTTTATCACCAGTCACATCCACAGCTGGGTATTGTTTTTGCTTTGGCTCCATCCCTTCTTTTTTCTGGAGTTATTTCTCCACTGATCTCCAGTAGCATATTGGGCCCCTACTGACCTGGGAGTTCCTCTTATCAGTATCCTATCATTTTGCCTTTTCGTACTGCTCAGGGGGTTCTCAAGGCAAGTATACTGAAGTGGTTTGCCATTCCCTTCTCCAGTGGACCACATTCTGTCAGATCTCTCCACCATGACCTGCCCGTCTTGGGTTGCCCCATGGGCTAGCCTTAGTTTCATGGAGTAGACAAGGCTGTGGTCCTAGTGTGATTAGATTGACTAGTTTTCTGTGAGTGATTTCAGTGTGTTTGCCCTCTGATGCCCTCTTGCAACACCTACCGTCTTACTTGGGTTTCTCTTACCTTGGGCGTGGGGTATTTCTTCACAGCTGCTCCAGCAAAGTGCACCCGCTGCTCCTTACCTTGGACGAGGGGTATCTCCTCACCGCCGCCCTTCCTGACCTTCAACGTGGGATAGCTCCTCTAGGCCCTCCTGCGCCCATGCAGCCACAGCTCCTTGGACTTGGGGTTGGTCCTCCGGGCCACCGCCCCTGGCCTCAGGCATGGGGGCGTGGGGTATCTCCTCCTGGCCGCCGCCCCTGACCTTGGACACGGGGTAACTTATATAAATATAACAAATAATTCCCTAGTCAATAGCCAATATTATAAAAATATATGTAAATAAATAATGTTATATAATTTACATGAAGATTTTATTGAGTGTAGTTTAACTGTTAAGTGTTTGTTTTTTGTATACTAAGTATTTAAAATATGTCAGGGAAATTGTAACTATCAAGGAATTATAAGAGAACACTTTGGAGAAAAGTTACAGTTACATAAGTTACAGAATGGAAAAAGAAAATGGAAACTTCACAATAAAGAAGGGACACAAGGAGACATATTCTAGAACAATTCAAATAGATTTTCAAAAAACAATAAAATATGCCCAGTTAAATTTGAATTTCAGATAATTGAAAAATATTTTTATTATAAGAGTGTCCCATGAAGTGTATATGTGACATATTTATATTAAAAGATTTTTTGTTTTTTCTGAAGTACAAATTTAACTGGGCATCCTGTATTTTTATTTGCTAAATCTGGCATTTATTCTAGAAGTGATCTTTTCAAGGAAATAGAATAAAAGGAAATAGAAATGTAAAATGTTTAATAAATTAACAAATACAGCATGACTAAAATGTGTGTGGGTAAGTCAAATGTTAACATTTAAAAATAAAATGCATACTATTATCTAAACACAAAACTATTTTCAAGACAAAACTCAAGAGATTGTTTTATTTTTACATCACAAAGAAAATATCATGGAGATTATTTATGTATTAATGTTTTATACATTCTATGTCAGCTATTCTAACTATTGGTTTAATATGACATAATGGAAATGATAAGTTTTTGATAAGAATTTAGTTTCTAGAGAAATGTCATTTGCTTAGAAACCATTGGAACCCCTCTTATATTCAAATATTCTTTACATATTCACAGACCATTTTTCTTTATTGATTATGGCACTTGGAAATATTAATTGAATTACTGTTTATAAATACAGATGCTACAAGCATGCCAAAGACTCTGAAATTGCTGATGACAGAGTCTACAAGTCAATGTAAATATTTAAATAAAAGCCAAAAATACAGCTGCTATGTTTATTTGCTAATGCTCAAAAGGAAATATTTATGTTACTTTTGTTTTAATCTGAAGCCATTGTACTCAGAAAACCATACAAAAATTGGCTGTATTTTTTTATACTTAGATATATTATTTCATGCTCACAAAGCAACCTCTCTAGAACTGAGCACATAATGCATCTTAGGACATAAAAAATAACATATTAAAATTTTTCTTTAAGTGAAAAGGAGAGGGAGAGATATGGAGAGATGCTATTTGATTTATATCTAAAAATAACATATGGTCTAAAGCAGAGTTTCGTAAGCTTGGTACTTTCGACATTATGAGTCAGTTTGGACGGTGGGGTTGGTTAAAATGCTCATATAGGATATTTAGAAGCATCCTTTGGTTCTATAGCAGCCCACAAGTTGGAAAAGTTACTGATGCTTTTCAGTTCAGTTCAGTTCAGTTGCTCAGTCGTGTCCGACTCTTTGCGACCCGAGTACACCAGGCCTCCCTGTCCATCATCATCTCCCGGAGTTCACTCAAACTCACGTCCATCGAGTCAGTGATGCCATCTAGCCATCTCATCCTCTGTCATCCCCTTCTCCTCCTGCCCCCAATCCCTGCCAGCATCACAGTCTTTTCCAATGAGTCAACTATTCGCATGAGGTGGCCAAAGTACTGGAGTTTCAGCTTTAGCATCATTCCTTCCAAAGAACATCCAGGGCTGATCTCCTTCAGAATGGACTGGTTGGATCTCCTTGCAGTCCAAAGGACTCTCAAGAGTCTTCTCCAACACCACAGTTCAAAAGCATCAATTCTTTGGTGCTCACCTTTATTCACAGTCCAACTCTCACATCCATACATGACTACTGGAAAAACCATAGCCTTGACTAGATGGACCTTTGTTGGCAAAGTAATGTCTCTGCTTTTGAATATGCTATCTAGGTTGGTCATAACTTTCCTTCCAAGGAGTAAGCGTCTTTTAATTTCACAGCTGCAATCACCATCCAATATGTGCTAGTTATACATATTCACCATGCCTAATCATCATACACAAATTCAATTTATCTTACTTTTTAAATGACTTGTTTTTAGACAATCTTAAGATTCACAAAATATCACAGTAATCCAAGTTTATGCCCCAACCAGTAACGCTGAAGAAGCTGAAGTTGAACGGTTCTATGAAGACCTACAAGATCTTTTAGAACTAACACACAAAAAAGATGTCCTTTTCATTATAGGGGACAGGAATGCAAAAGTAGGAAGTCAAGAAACACCTGGAGTAACCGGCAAATTTGGCCTTGGAATACGGAATGAAGAAGGGCAAAGACTAATAGAGTTTTGCTAAGAAAATGCACTGGTCATAGCAAACACCCTCTTCCAAGAACACAAGAGAAGACTCTACACATGGACATAACCAGATGGTCAACACCGAAATCAGATTGATTATATTCTTTGCAGCCAAAGATGGAGAAGCTCTATACAGTCAGCAATAACAAGACCAGAAGATGACTGTGGCTCAGACCATGAATTCCTTATTGCCAAATTCAGACTTAAATTGAAGAAAGTAGGGAAAACCACTAGACCATTCAGGTATGACCTAAATCAAATCCCTTATGATTATACAGTGGAAGTGAGAAATAGATTTAAGGGCCTAGGTCTGATAGGTAGAGTGCCTGATGAACTATGGAATGAGGTTGGTGACCTTGTACAGGAGACAGGGATCAAGACCATCCCCATGGAAAAGAAATGCAAAAAAGCAAAATGGCTGTCTGGGGAGGCCTTACAAATAGCTGTGAAAAGAAGAGAAGCAAAAAGCAAAGGAGCAAATGAAAGATATAAGCATCTGAATGCAGAGTTCCAAAGAATAGCAAGAAGAGATAAGAAAGCCTTCCTCAGCGATCAATGCAAAGAAATAGAGGAGAACAACAGAATGGGAAAGACTAGAGATCTCTTCAAGAAAATTAGAGATACCAAGGAAACATTTCATGCAAAGATGGGCTCAATACAGGACAGAAATGGTATGGACCCAACGGAATCAGAAGATATTAAGAAGAGGTGGCAAGAATATACAGAAGAACTGTGCAAAAAAGATCTTCACGACCCAGATCATCACGACGGTGTGATCACTGACCTAGAGGCAGACATCCTGGAATGTGAAGTCAAATGGGCCTTAGAAAGCATCACTATGAACAAAGCTAGTAGACCTGATGGAATACCAGTTGAGCTATTTCAAATCCTGAAAGATGATGCTGTCAAAGTGCTGCATTCAATATGCCAGCAAATTTGGAAAACTCAGCAGTGGCCACAGGACTGGAAAAGGTCAGTTTTTATTCCAATCTCAAAGAAAGGCAATGCCAAAGAATGCTCAAACTACCACACAATTGCACTCATCTCGCATGCTAGTAAAGTAATGCTCAAAATTCTCCAAGCCAGGCTTCAGCAATATGTGAACCATGAACTTCCAGTTGTTCAAGCCGGTTTTAGAAAAGGCAGAGGAACCAGAGATCAAATTGCCAACATCCGCTGGATCATGTAGAAAGCAAGAGAGTTCCAGACAAACATCTATTTCTGCTTTATTGACTATGCCAAAGCCTTTGACTGTGTGGATCACAATAAACTGTGGAAAATTCTGAAAGAGATGGGAATACCAGACCACCCGATCTGCCTCTTGAGAAATTTGTATGCAGGTCAGGAAGCAACAGTTAGAACTGGGCATGGAACAACAAACTGGAGTTCCAAATAGGAAAAGGAGTACGTCAAGGCTGTATATTGTCACCCTGTTTATTTAACTTATATGCAGAGTACATCATGAGAAACGCTGGACTGGAAGAAGCACAAGCTGGAATCCAGATTGCTGGGAGAAATATCAATAACCTCAGATATGCGGATGACACCACCCTTATGGCAGAAAGTGAAGAGGAACTAAAGAGCCTCTTGATGAAGGTGAAAGAGGAGAGTGAAAATGTTGGCTTAAAACTCAACATCCAGAAAATGAAGATCATGGCGTCTGGTCCCATCACTTCATGGGAAATAGATGGGGAAACAGTGGAAACAGTGTCAGACTTTATTTTCGGGGGCTCCAAAATCACTGCAGATGTTGACTGCAGCCATGAAATTAAAAGACGCTTACTCCTTGGAAGAAAAGTTATGACCAACCTAGATAGCATATTCAAAAGCAGAGACATTACTTTGCCAACAAAGGTCCATCTAGTCAAGGCTATGGTTTTTCTTATGGTCATGTATGGATGTGAGAGTCGGACTGTGAAGAAAGGTGAGTGCCGAAGAATTGATGCTTTTGAACTGTGGTGTTGGAGAAGACTCTTGAGAGTCCCTTGGACTGCAAGGAGATCCAACCAGTCCATTCTGAAGGAGATCAGCCCTGGATGTTCTTTGGAAGAACTGATGCTAAAGCTGAAACTCCAGTACTTTGGCCACCTCATGAGTTGGCCATTGAGTTGACTCATTGGAAAAGACTGTGATGCTGGGAGGGATTGGGGGCAGGAGGAGAAGGGGACGACAGAGGATGAGATGGCTGGATGTCATCACTGACTCGATGGACTTGAGTCTGAGTGAACTTCGGGAGTTGGTGATGGACAGGCGTGTTGCGATTCATGGGGTCGCAAAAAGTCGGATACGACTGAGCGACTGAACTGAACTGAACTGAACAGAGATTTCTCATATACTCTCTGCTACCAAACATGGATAACCTCTCCCATTATCAACATCTCCTGCCAGAGTGGTACATTGTATACAACTGATGAATGTATACAATGTATACATTGTATACAACTGAATGAACACATCATTATCACCCAAATTTCACAGCGTACATTACAGTTCACTCAGAGTTGTACATTCTGTGGGTTTGACAACTTTATACTAACATGTGTCTATCATTATGGTATCTGCTCTGCCAAACTCTGCAACCCCTGGCAACCACTCATCTTTTTACTATCTTCATAATTTTGCCTTTTCCAGAATGCTATGCAGTTGGAATCATATAGTACATCACTTTCTTATATCAGCTTCTTTCACTTAACACAATGCATTTAATGCTCCTCCATGTATTTGCATGGCTTCATAGCTCATTATCTTCTGTTGTTCAGTTGCTAAGTCTTGTCTGACTCTTTGTGACCCCATAGCCTGCAACACACCAGGCTTCTCTGTCCTTCACTGTTTCATGTAGTTTGCTCAGACTCATGTCTATTGAGTCAGTGATGCCATCCAACCATCTCATCCTCTGTCATCCCCTTCTCTTCCTGCCCTCAATCTTTCCCAGCATCAGGGTCTTTTTGAGTGAGCTGGCACTTTGCATCAGGTGGCCGAAGTGTTGGAGCTTCAGCTTCAGCATCAGTCCTTCCAATGATATTTCAGTGTTGATCTCCTTTAGGATTAACTGGTTTGATCTCCTTGCTGTCCAAGGGACTCTCAAGAGTCTTCTCCAGCACCACAATTCAAAAACATCATTACCTTTTAGCACAGATTAATATTTCATTGTCTTGATGTACCACCATTTATTTATCCATTTAGCTACTGGAGGACATCTTAGTGGTTTCCAGTTTGAGCAAAGCAATTAGCAGTTATGAACAAAGCTGCTATAAACATCCATGTGCAGGTTTTTGTACTGATACTACATTTTCAACTCCTTTGGATAAATAACAAGGATCACAATTGTTGGATCTTATGGTAAGGGTATATTCAGAAGTGTAAGAACTTTGAAAATTTTTATTGTTTCCTGGACATTTTGTCTATTCTGACTGGATACTCAGAGTTCATTTAAATTATTTTATCAGGGAATCATCTTCTTTAGATTTAACATGTAGATCCTGGCCTTCTGTGGGATGATAGTAAAAGTTTTGGAATTTCTGCAGTATGATTTTGGTCTGATTGGTTTCTCTGGTGTTGCTGGGAGTGTCATTGTTCTTGGCCAGTGTTGCCCAAAACAGCATTCCTGTAAGTATCCTCTCTAATCAACATGTCACAGAAAAGCAATTATGCATGATATGCAGAGACAAGGTAAATAATGTAATCTGGGAGTAGTGTGGGGGAACAAAATTTGGTCTTAGGGAAGAAATGTGTGTTTAAGTTTGTGTTTATACAATTGGAAATCATAATATAATTTAAATAATCTGAAAACAAATTATGCTACTGTTTTTTTTTTTTTTTTAGTGTTAGAAATGGTGATGATTAAGGAAACTTAATTTTGTTAAGTTTCAAAATTGCCTACAGGAAGAAATTTAGTTACCAGTAATGCATCAACTATAAACCTGTCACACAAATTTCTTGAGATTTTAAAAGCTTGTATTTAGTGTATTAAATTAGCATTACCCAATTACATGACTTTTTATTGCTTCATCAAAAGAAAACTTATACTAATAGTACAAGTGAGTCAGCAATTAGAATGGTAATGAAATGTAAACACAAATCACAAGTATAAGGGTCTTTAAATTTCAAAATAGGAAAACTCCTCAATTCATCGCTTTACCCATCCTGAATTGATATAAATGGCTCACATTATAAATGAGTCCAATTATAATGTCATCTATTAGTTAGCATTTGTCTTCAGGTTAATTGTGCATTTAACAACAACAACAACAATAAAGAAATAAGGAAAGGTTAAATTTCATAAGGTTTCAAAACCTATCAACTAAATAATTTTCAAATTAAATTTAAGAACCACAGTAATCTAGAGAAGACCATTTCTTACCAGCACATATTAACTTGAAAAAACAATTAATATTGAATAGGATCTCATGACAAAAATAATTGCAGTCTCTGGGGTCTTGAAACATAAAAGAAAAAGCAGGAAATTCTTTGTCTAAAATTATATTATAATAAAAATAATGTTTAGAAATTGCCTGACTTGAGTCCTGTAGAATCTCTTCAGGTTAAACTACTTTTTAATTTCTGTATACCACCCATACTGAATTTATTCATAAGAAATGTATTTGCAAAATACTGATTACATAAAATAATTTTTAGAAGGACGAGTTACTTGTTACTCTCAATTCATTTGAGTAAAGTTAGTGGCGATGAGGTCAAGGACAAATCTGAGAACTTTCCTGCTGTCTTCAGTTAATGACTGCAGTGAACGAGGTGAGTTTTCTCTCCGGTAAACATGGACCCTCCAGGTGTGTGACGAGAAACTTAAGGCCTCATCGTTTAAGACAGTGAAAGCCCTGCTCTGGGACCTACTGTGCACTGCTTAATCACCCCCATATTGCCCATGAAAGACAGAGGCACTCATCCACATCATGCCATATATATGGTTTTGTGACTGGCTTCTTTCATTTAGCATAATGTTTCTGAGAATCTATGATTGTACATGTAAGGGTGGTTCATGCTTTTGTGGCAGTATAGTATTGCATTGGATGAATATATCTCAATTTAAGAATTGTCCAATTTTCAATTATAAGAGTAATGTGGTTATGAATGTTTTCAACTATATTTTGGTGGACGTATGCACTCAATTCTCATGCATCATATATATATAGGAGAATCTCCAAGAAATAGGGTAGGTATATGTTCCTTTAAGTAGATTTGGATTGTTATGTCTTCTTGATATACTGATTCTTTTATCAACATGAAATATCCCTTTTTAATCACTGAAATACTCCATGAGGCAAGATCTTTTCCCCAATGTTAGCACAGTCATCCAGATTTAATTTGGATAAAATTTGCATGGTATATTTCCCTGTAATTTTACTTTTAATCTTTAGGTGATTTAGAAAGTTGTGTGTGTGTGTGTGTGTGTGTGAATAGCATGCACTTGGGTCTTTTAAAATTTCTTAAATATTTGGGTTTAAGTAATCACCTTGATATTAGCTTTATATTTGTCCCAATCAAGGCTTGTTTCCTTTATCCTTCCTCATTTAATTACTATTGTATTAACAAGTACTATTTTGCTATATTCTATTTTTAATACACATTTCTGTGACTCTTAACATTAGCTTTTCATTGATTACCCTAGAAATCAATATATCTTTATCACAGTCTACCTCAAATATGTAGGGCTACATATACCAAAAAAAGACAAAAATATTATAACAGTTAATTTATCCTACATTTGTCTTTTTATTGTTATACTCTAATTCTAGTAAAAACCCAAATTGCACTGTCTTTATTGTAGCTTCAGCAATCAACAGTCGTTTGAAATTGTTAGTCAGTTAGTCGTGTCTGACTCTTTGCCACCCCCTGGACTATAGCCCAACAGGCTCTTCTGTCCATGGAATTCTCCAGGCAAGAATATTGGAGTGGATTGCCATGCCCTCCTCCAGGGGATTTTCTCAACCCAGGGATCAAGCCTTAGACTCCTGCACTGCAGGTAGATTCTTTACTATCTAAGTCACCAGGGAAGCCCTACAGTCTTTTATAATTAATGTTATATTTACTTTTTCTACTTACTTTTTCTGGAGTTAACCATTTCTTCTTACAATTTCTTCCATCTGCAATCATTTTTCTTTAGCTGGATTAACTTTCTTTAATATTTCTTGTCTTTTCATAATGTTCATAGGGTCTCAAGGCAAGAATACTGAAGTAGTTTGCCATTCTCTTCTTCAGTGGATCAGGTTTTGTCAGAACTCTCCACCATGACCTGAAGAGTATAAAAAGGCAAAAAGATACGACATTGAAAGATGAACTCCCCAGGTCGGTAGGTGCCCAATATGCTACTGGAGAAGAGTGGAGAACTAACTCCAGAAAGAATGAAGAGATGGACCCAAAGGAAAAACAATGTCCATTTGAGGATGTGACTGGTGATGGAAGTAAAAGGTTATGCTATAAAGAACAATATTGCATAGGAACCTGGAATGTTAGGTCCATGGGTCAAACAGGAGATGTCAAGACTGAACATCAACATTTTAGGAGTCAGGGAACTAAAATGAACTGGAATGCGTGAATATAATTCAGATGACCATTATATCTACTAGCATGGGCACAAATCCTTTAGAAGAAATGGAGCAGTCCTCATAGTCAACAAAAGAGTTCAAAGTGCAGTACTTGGGTGCAGCTCAAAAATGACAGAATGATCTCTGTTCATTTCCAAGGCAAACCATTCAATATCACAGTAATCAAGTCTACGCCTCAACCAGTAATGCTGAAGAAGATGAAGTTGAATGGTTCTATGAAGATCTACAAGTCCTTCTAGGACTAACATCCAAAATAGATGTCCTTTTCATCACAGGGGACTAGAATGCTAAAGTAGGAAGTCAAGAGATACCTGGATAACAAGCAAATTTAGCCTTGGAGTACAAAATGAAGCACATCAAAGCCTAACAGAATTTTGCCAAGAGAATACACTGGTCATAGCAAACACCCTCTTTCTACAACACAAGAGAAGACTCTACACATGGACATCACCAGACGGTAAATAACAAAATCAAACTGATGATATTCTTTGCAGCCAAATATAGAGAAGCTCTATACAGTCAGCAAAAACAAGACCAGGAGCTGACTGTGGCTCAGGTCACGAGCTCCTTACTGCAAAATTCAGACTTAAATTGAAGAAAGTAGGGAAAAACCACTAGACCATTCAGGTATGACCTAAATCAAATCCCTTATGATTATACAGTGGGAGGGACAAATAGATTCAAGGGATTAGATATGATAGACAGAGTGCCTGAAGAACTATGGATGGAGGTTCATGAGATTGTAAATGAGGCAGTGGTCAAGACCATTCCCAAAAAAAGAAATGAGAAAAGGCAAAATAGTTGTCTGAGGAAGCCTTACGAATAGCTGAGAAAAGAGAAGCGAAAGGCAAAGAAGAAAAGGAAAGATATACCCTTTTGAATGCAGAGTTCCAAACAACAGCAAGGAGAGATAAGAAAGCCTTCCTCAGTGATCAGTGAAAACAAGAAGAGGAAAACAATAGAATAGGAAAGACTAGAGATCTCTTCAAGAAAATTAGAGATACCAAGGGACCTTTTCATGCAAAGATGGGCAAAATAAAGGGCAGAAATGGTATGGACGTAACAGAAGCAGAAGATATTAAGAAGAGGTGGCCAGAATACACAGAAGAACTATATAAAAAAAGATCTTCATGATCCAGATAACCACGATGGTGTGATCACTCACCTAGAGCCAGACGTCCTGGAATGTGAAGTCAAGTGGACCTTAGGAAGCATTACTATGAACAAAGCTAGTGGAGGTGATGGAATTCCAGTTGAGATGTTTCAAATCCTAAAAGATGATGCTGTGAAAGTGCTACACTCAATATGCCAGCAAATTAGGAAAACACCAGTGGCCACAGGACTGGAAAAGGTCAGTTTTCATTGCTATCCCAAAGAAAGGCAATGCCAAAGAATGTTCAAACTACTGCACAATTGCATTCATCTCACACACAAAATTCTCCAAGTCAGGCTTTTACAGTAGGTGAATGGAAAACTTCCAGATGTTCAAACTGGATTTAGAAAAAGAAGAGGAACCAGAGATCAAAATGCCAACATCCGTTGGATCATCGAAAAAGCAAGAGAGTTCCAGAAGAACATCTACTTCTGTTTTAGAGACTACGCCAAAGCCTTTGACCTGTGTGGATCACAACAAACTGTGAAAAACTCTAAGAGATCAGAATACCAGACCACCTTACTTGTCTCCTGCAAAATCTGTGTGCAGGCCAAGAAGCAACAGTTAGAACCAGACACGGAACAACAGACTGGTTGTAAATTGGGAAAGGAGTACATCGAGGTTGTATATTGTCACCCTGCTTATTTAACTTCTATGCAGAGTACATCACATAAAATGCCAGGCTGGATGAAGCACAAGTTGGAATCAAGATTGTCAGGAGAAATATCAATAACCTCAGATACACAGATGACACTACCCTTATGGCAGAAAGCAAAGAAGAACTAAAGAGCTTGGCGTACTGCAAGTCCATGGTGTCACAGAGTCGCACACAGCTAAGCATTTGAACTGAACTGAATATTTCTTGTAGGTCAGATGTGCTGACCATGTGCCATTTATTCAATAGGTCTTGAAAAGACTTGTTTCAACTTCATTTTGAAATATTACTGTCCCTAAGATTGGCAATTTTTTTCAATACATTAAGAAAACTTCAGATGGCAGGGACCTAGTTGACCTTGGCAGCAACCAGGACCCCTGAGTTGCAGTTGTGGCAAGAGGAAAGAGCCAGTCAGTGAAGTTTGAGGGCTCAAAGATTAAAAAAAAAGAAAAAAAAAGTACATGCTTCAGTATTTTATCACTTCCATAGTTATCTTAATACACAAAATATGTTTTCTTTCTCTGACTACTCTTAAATTATTTTGCTTTCCTTCAGTTTGACTACGATGCGAGAGGCTGTTTTCTCTATATTAACTCTGCTTAAGTTTACCTTTGCTGCTGTTCAGATGCCAAGCCACATCTTGACTCTTTATGACCCCCATTGTCTGCAGCACTCTAGGCTTCCCTGTCCTTCACCATCTCTCAGAGCTTACTCAAACTCATGTCCATTGAGTCTGTGATGCCATCCAACCATCTTGTTTTTGTTGTCTGCTTCTCCTCCTGTGAAGAGTTGACTCATTGGAAAAGACTCTGATGCTGGGAGGGATTGGGGGCAGGAGGAGAAGGGGACAACAGAGGATGAGATGGCTGGATGGCATCACTGACTCGATGGACGTGAGTCTCAGTGAACTCCAGGAGTTGGTGATGGACAGGGAGGCCTGGCGTGCTGAGATTCATGGGGTCGCAAAGAGTCGGACACAACTGAGCGACTGATCTGATCTGATCTGATCTCCTCCTGCTTTCAGTCTTTCCCTTCATCAGAGTCTTTTCATATGAGTCAGCTCTTCACATCAGGTGGCCAAAGGATTGGAGCTTCAGCTTCAGCATCAGTCCTTCTTCCAATGAATATTCAGGGTTAATTTCCTTTAGGATTGACTGGCTTGATATCCCTGTTGTCCAACCGACTCTCGAGAGTCTTCTCAAGCACCACAACTTGAAAGCATCAATTCTTTGGCATTCAGCCTTCTTTACGGTCCAGTTTTCCCATCCATCGGCTTCCCTGGTAGCTCAGCTGGTAAAGAATCCACCAGCAATGCGGAAGACCCATGTTCAATCCATGATTAGGAAGATTTCCCTGGAGAAGGGAAAGGCCACCCATTCCAGTATTCTTGCCTGGAAAATTCCATGGACAGAGGAGCCTGGTGGGCTACAGTCCATGGGGTTGCAAAGAGTTGGACATGACTGAGCGACTTTCACTTCACTTCACTTCTCACATCTATATGACTACTGGAAAAACCACAGCTTTGACTATACAGAACTTTGTTGGCAAAATGATATCTCTGCTTTTTAATACGCTGTCTGTCATAACTCTTCTTCCAAGGAGCAAGAGGTTTTTTTGTTTGTTTTGTTTTTAATTCCATGGCTGTAATCACCATCCACAGTGATTTTGGAGCCCAAGAAAATAAAATATGTCACTTTTGCCACTTTTTCTCCATCTGTTTGCCATGAAGTGATGCAACCAGATGCCATGATCTTCGTTTTTTGAATATTGAGTTTTAAGCAGCTTTTTCACTTTCCTCTTCCACCCACTCAAGAAGTTCTTTAGTTCCTCTTCACTCTCTATCATTAGAGTGGTATCATCTGTATATCTGCAGTTGCTGATATTTCTCAAGGCAATCTTCACTCCAGTTTTGAATCATCCATCCTGGCATTTCACATGATGTACTCTGCATACAAGTTAAATAAGCAGGATGACAATATATAGCCTTGATGTACTCCTTTCTCAATTTTGAACCAGTCCTTGTTTTATGTCCAGTTCTAACATAATTTTCTTTTTAATTTATGAGCTAGTATTTTTAGCAAATTAGAAGAACTTCATCGCTTTTTTTTAATTAAAAATATTACTTCCATGTCATTCTCTTTGGCATTCCAATTACACATAGGTTAAACTTACTGATCATATCCCACATTTATTTAATTTCTGATCTTTATTCGTCATTATTTTTCTCTTGGCACTTTAGCTGTATATTTTCTATCAGTTTTTTATTTTATGAATATTGTATTCTGCAGTGTTTAGTCTGATGTTAAACTCACATGACTAATTTGAGATATAGTATTTGCATTTACAGAATGTATATTTAATTAATATATAATTATATTTAATATATACTCATTATATTTAATTATTTTGTGTATATTCTAAATATTTGTTGAATACTCTGTAGTTTCATTCATTCTATCCATATCTTCTATATTTAAAAATATAGCAATTATAATTATTTTGAAATTCTTGTCTGTTAACTTCTTTATTTAAACATTTCTATATCTGCTTTTAATAACTATTTTATTTTTTAATCATCTTTGAATTATTTGTGCTTCTCCATATATCAAATAATTTTTAAATTTATGTGTGTTAGTAACATTATAGAGATTTTGGATTTGTTATTTCCCTGTATCACATTTTAAGTTTTGTTCATGCAGAAATTAAGTTACTGGAAGACTACTTTATCCTGCTGAGACTTTAAACCAAGTCTTGGTAAGGAGGATCTAATTCAGTTTTGCCTTTGCTGCTACTGTGTACTCCCTTTCCTTTTTGGGCATGCTTTGCTATACTTTGCTGCTTTCAAGTAAATTACCTGAAGAGTTGGCAATGTCCTTCTGCTGCAGCTGGGCCAGAGCTATAACATTTCTCTAACTCTGTGCAAATTCTTGAACCACTTTTCAGTTCCCAGATTGCAGCAGATGTTCTATGCCAGGAATCCTTTCATGTCATACTATGCACCTATAGCTTAGGAGTTGGCCAAAGACCAAGGAAAATCCTTTCAAATATTATTGGAGTTCATTCTTTGTGGAGTCCTAGCAGCCAATGACAACCTACTCCAGTACTCTTGCCTGGAAAATCCCATGGACAGAAGAGCCTGGTAGGCTGCAGTCCATTGGGTCGCGAAATGTCAGACACAACTGAGCAACTTCACTTACACTTTCCTGCATTGGAGAAGGAAATGGCAACCCACTCCAGTGTTCTTGCCTGGAGAATCCCAGGGATGGGGGAGCCTGGTGGGCTGCCATCTACAGGGTCACACAGAGTCGAACACAACTGAAGCGACTTTGCAGCAGCAGCACTTTTTCAGTTGTATACTCTTATGTACAAAAAACATCTCAAGATTTTTTTTGCTTAAAAAAACAATATCCATTTATTTGGATATCATTGGATCTATAGTTTGTGTAGGGCTCAACGGGATAATTCACTTTATATTTTCTTCATGTGGTTTTTGCTGGGGTAGTTCTACTAGAGCTGGAAGATATGAGATGGCTTCACTCAAATATCTACTGTGTTATCTTGCATATTTGGAACACCTCGGGGGTCCCTTCCTCTCTTTTTGCTATTTCTTAACTTGCAGAATCTTTCTTTCTAAACATTACCATTCTCTAAAGCAGTGTCATTGGAATTCTTAACCTAGCTATTGCCTTCCCCAGATAAAAAATACAAGGAAGTTCTCAAGGTGTGAGTTTAGAATTTCAAGATAATCACATTTATTTCATAAAATTGCTAAAAAAAAATAAGTCCTATGTTTTGAGAATATAAATGGGAAAAATTAGACTTTGTTGTTAATAGAAGTATATGCTTATAGGAATGGCCATTTTCACAGATAGCATGATTAACATCATAGTTAGAAAACTATTATTTCTCTGGACTCAAGCTGAAATCCAAGCCTTGCATTGCCATATGCTTTGCTTGTTTATACTGTTTTTATATACTAAAATGAGGATTCCTTAAGTGAGTTTTTAGTACCGTGTAGATTTCTGTCTCTAGCCAATGTGGCAACAACCCTATACCAACGGTGTGTTTTACTTTCAATAAAGCACTTTATCCTAGTGTATGAAACTTGCTTCTCTGTCCTCTCAATGACCATGTTAGTGTCTGCTGGCCAAAAGGCCCCTGGGCCTCTTGTTAAACGTTATTTAAAAAAAACACACATGTATTTACAGTAATAAAAGCAATAAAGCTCTAGCATAGAGATAATAAGATCAATGGAACAATGTCCAGAAACAGACGTGAATATGTTTGATTACACTTTAACCTTTTAATAGTAAAGAAGAGACAAACTGATATAAGAATAACTGTGTATATCACAATAAATCTAGCTCTATCTCACATTATGGCAAATATGAGGTTTATCTTTTTATAAATTAATTACTTACAAACAATTCTAGTGAATTCTACAACACAATTTAAGATACTATTGTTTTGTAATCATCTTCTAATGGGGAAAAATTTTTAAGTAAGATGTAAAATATAAAACATAAATAAGACCATTGATATGATTATGTAAAATAAATACAAAACTCTGAATTATGATTGAGCAAAATTTTAAAAGTTGACATATTGGGAAGAGATTTTGTAAAGTATGTGACTGAAACAGGATCAAATATTTCATATAAAAAGGAATGATCCTCCAAATCAATAAGAGCATGACATATAACCCATTAGAAATAAAGGGGAAGGGCATGAACAAAATTATGAGCAGGTGCACTTAAAAACACCCCTTATCTCCTAGGTAATAAGGTAACTGAACTTTTAACAAGATTCATCATATTTTTTCTTTTGAACAAGAAAAAAATGAAAACTTTCAGAATACTTTTTTAAATAAATTGTGCATGAAGTAGAATTGCCATCGACTACTGATGTACAAATAAATTTGAAACAGATTTGTGGAGAGTGTTAATAACTTGATAATACCTACCCAATATAATAATAGCTATAAAATATTTTTGATTAAGAACTTCCATTGATTGGTAGCTTTTCTTAAAAATAACACCAAGAATATATACATGTACATAACTTGTGGTAGTGACATTTTGGTAAAAACTCATATGGAGATGCTCAAATATGTGGTGTATCCTGAGAAATGCTATAAGCCATAGGGTAATAAAGCAAATTTCAGAATGGTATGTATGGAATTTATTTATTTGTTTAAATAAAATTACATGCATATATATTAATACATGGGCTTCCCTGATGATTAGGACAGTAAAGAATCTGTCAGCAATGAAGGAGACCTGGGTTGAATCCTTGGGTTGTGCTTATTTATATATACACATCTTGTTTAATATACATGTAAATTCCAGCATTACAGAGGATTTAATTGTTTCTATGACTTTCTATTATCAGTTTTACTATTGTAAAATGCTATATAATAGAACTATATTAAGTTCTATTTGTGTTTCTCATTAGCTATCTGAACACAGCAAATCTCCCTAATTTGAGTTTCCTAATCTGTAAAACCCCACTCCAGTACTCTTGCCTGGAACATCCCATGGATGGAGGAGCCTGGAAGGCTGCAGTCCATGGGGTCGCTGAGGGTCAGACACGACTGAGCGACTTCACTTTCACTTTTCAGTTTCATGCATTGGAGAAGGAAATGGCAACCCACTCCAGTGTTCTTGCCTGGAGAATCCCAGGGACGGGGGAGCCTGGTCTATGGGCTGCCGTCTATGGGGTCGCACAGAGTTGGACATGACTGAAGTGACTTAGCAGCAGCAGTAGCAGCAATCTGTAAAACAGAGATAATTAAATCAGCCATGCCTGGATTTTGTGACAATTGAGCTAACATATATCTATATATCTGTATATGAGTTTAGTCAGTTGGTTCTCTTAAGTATTGCTGACTTTGAATATTCTGAAATATATTTGATCTTTTGTTCATGAAGACATTTTTCTTTGAGTTCCAAGGGAAGGCACCAAGAACTGCCATGTGGAAGTCTGTTACACAAATTAATAGCTATTGCTTAAGAAGCCTCCTTTCCAGGAAAAACAATGTCTCTGTTGTTTCAACCTATGTAGTTTCTTTTTTATTATTATGACACTAATACTTAATTCAACAAAAATGTTCACGAAGAGGATAACCTATCAAAACCATTTCTGAAAAATCTTTCACATTGCTTATGCCTATTTTGTATGATTCTAGTAATATTATTTTATGAACATCAGAACATTGAATAATTTCAGTGTGACCTCAGGTCAGATTCTGAGATTCCACTGGAAACTCACAGTTTTTGTTTCTGTGTATATTGTTGTTGTTTAGCTTCTAAGTCATGTCTGACCCTTTCTCGACCCCGTGGACTATAGCCCACCTGGCTCCTCTGTCCATGGGATTTCCCAGCCAAGATTAGTGGAGTGGGTTGCCATTTGCTTCTCCAGTGGATCTTTCTGACACAGGGGTCAAATCATTGTCTCCTGTACTGGCAGGCGGGCTCTTTACCACTGAGTCACCAGGGAAGAACAAAAAGAGCTAACTTCAACTTCTTCAAATCTAGAAGAAACCATGATTTCTATTTGTTTGTTGTTGTTGTTGTTTTAGTAGCTAAGTCATGTCTGACTTTTTGCAACCCGATGGTCTGTAGTCCACAAGGCTCCTCTGCCCATGGAATTTTCCAGGCAAGGATAGTGAAGTGGGTTGCCACTTTCTACTCCAGGGGATCTTCCCAACCCAGGGACTGAAACCGTGTCTCCTACATCTCCTGCAGTGTATGTATATTTTGTGGTAAGTTACTAAGGAAAATGGATAAATGCTCTGGTTGAACAATGCCATTTGCATTTAAAATTCTTAAGGGCAGAATGTCTCTAAGTTTCTTTCATTTTTATTGTGAATAAATGACATAACATTATACTGGTTTTAGGTGTTGAATGTAATGATTCAATACCTGTATATTTTGCAAAATGATCACCACAATAAGTCCATTTAACATCTGTCACCATCTATAGTGTGTTTAAAATTCTGTGAAAGAGAGTCTCTAAATTTCTTTTGGGAAGGTATCATATTAAACCATCAAAATTTAATACAAAAATGATAAACAAGAGAAGAGGTTGTGAAGAGGTTGTACAAAGAAAAATATGTACTTTTAAGTTTTATTCATCAAAGAAATAAGGGATGAATTACTGAGAGTCACATTTTCCTTGGTTTATTGAAGGCTAAAATATATTTTTAAAATATCAAGGGTTATAATTCTGTGGAGCAGAAGAGATCACTGTAAAGATGAGAAGAGAAATGGGGAGAAAAGTACTTTTAGTATGAATCAAACCAATCACCTTTTTTTAAATTTTTTTATTATTATTATTATTTTTTACTTTACAATATTGTATTGGTTTTGCCATACATCAACATGCATCCGCCACGGCTGTACATGTGTTCCTCATCCTGAACCCCCCTCCCACCTCCCTCCCCATATCATCCCTCTGGGTCACCCCAGTGCACCAGCCCCAAGCTTCCTGTATCCTGCATCGAACCTGGACTGGCGATTCTTATATGATATTATACATGTTTTAATGCCATTCTCCCAAATCATTCCCCCCTCCCTCTCCCACAGAGTCCAAAAGACTGTTCTATACATCTGTGTCTCTTTTGCTGTCTCGCATACAGGGTTGTCATTACCATCTTTCTAAATTCCATATATATGCGTTAGTATACTGTATTGGTGTTTTTCTTTCCGGCTTACTTCATTCTGTATAATAGGCTCCAGTTTCATCCACCTCATTAGAATGGATTCAAATGTATTCTTTTTAATGGCTGAGTAATACTCCATTGTGTATATGTACCACTGCTTTCTTATCCATTCATCTGCTGATGGACATCTAGGTTGCTTCCATGTCCTGGCTATTATAAACAGTGCTGCGATGAACATTGGGGTACACGTGTCTCTTTCCCTTCTGGTTTCCTCAGTGTGTATGCCCAGCAGAGGGATTGCTGGGTCGTATGGCAGTTCTATTTCCAGTTTTTTAAGGAATCTCCACACTGTTCTCCATAGTGGCTGTACTAGTTTGCATTCCCACCAACAGTGTAAGACGGTTCCCTTTTCTCCACATCCTCTCCAGCATTTATTGCTTGTAGACTTTTGGATAGCAGCCATTCTGACTGGCATGAAATGGTACCTCATTTTGGTTTTGATTTGCATTTCTCTGATAATGAGTGATGTTGAGCATCTTTTCATGTGTTTGTTAGCCCTCTGTATGTCTTCTTTGGAAAAATGTCTATTTAATTCTTTGGCCCATTTTTTGATTGGGTCATTTATTTTTCTGGAATTGAGCTTCAGGAGCCACAGTCATCAAGACAGTATGGTACTGGCACAAAGACAGAAATATAGATCAATGGAACAAAATAGAAAGCCCAGAGATAAACCCATGCACCTATGGACACCTTATCTTTGACAAAGGAGGCAAGAATATACAATGGAGAAAAAACAATCTCTTTAACAAGTGGTGCTAGAAAACTGGTCAACCACTTGTAAAAGAATGAAACTAGAACACTTTCTAATACCATACACAAAAATAAACTCAAAATGGATTAAAGATCTAAACATAAGACCAGAAACTATAAAACTCTTAAAGGAGAATATAGGCAAAACACTCTCTGACATACATCACAGCAGGATCCTCTATGACCCACCGCCCAAAATATTAGAAATAAAAGCAAAAATAAACAAATGGGATCTAATTAAAATTAAAAGCTTCTGCACAACAAAAGAAACTATAAGCAAGGTGAAAAGACAGCCTTCAGAATGGGAGAAAATAATAGCAAATGAAGCAACTGACAAACAACTAATCTCAAAAATATACAAGCAACTCCTGCAGCTCAATTCCAGAAAACAAACCAATCCCCTTTTTTTGCTTATTGTCTGGATTGCAAAGACTGTTTTATCTGCTCTGGCTTTCCACGTCATATGGAATTCTCATATGCTGCTGGGTCTCTTGCTCTCATATTTCCCAGTGGTTTAAAGTAAGATGATAAATCTTTATTAACATTTACAGGAGGTTGCATAAGCATCCTATTTTTGTCTACGATTCAGGAACATATGTAACATGTGGTACACAGTTAAAAACAAAGAAAATAAAATGAAAAAGACAAAAAGTCAATTTTTTGTCCATGTGCTTGTGCTTCAACATAGCTACCACTTTAGCGCTACTATCCTCACACAAGGGTCAGTATTCAGAAAAGTATCGTGACGAGTACTGGAGAATAATCATTGCAGATAATAAGTGTTTAGGTTGATAAATTTGAACTACTAATATTGATGGATATTGCGACTGAGAAAATGAGATTTCTGTTTTAATGGACATAATAGACGTGGGGTACAAGGGAATAACCCAGAGCCAAATGAAGTAGAAAATTCATGCCTATGTGTCTCATTCTCTGTTACAGACTTTAGTGATTTTTTTTTTTTTTTTTTTGCTTCCTGGGACTTCTCTGGTGCTTCAGACAGTAAAAAAAACCTGCCTGCAATGTGGGAGACCAGGGTTTGATCCCTGGGTCAGGAAGATCCCCTGGAGAAGGCAATGGCAATCCACTCCAGTCCTTGAAATCCCAAGGACAGAGGACCCTGGTGGGCTACAGTCCATGGGGTCACAAAGAGTCGGACATGACTGAGAGACTCACTTCTGCTTTCTAATCTTCTCCAAATAGAACACTCATTTCATTCACAACTCAATTTCTATAGCCTACGTGTCATGGAATTTATATTAAGGATGATGCAAAGGCAGTCAGAGAGAATCATGCTTGCTATAATAAAGAAGAGAATTTAATGCAGAATTAACTTTGAAGAATCTGACATGATACTAAATGATAAGTATAGTTAACAGCTTCTAGGAAAGTAGGCAATGAAAGATAAATCTATCAATAATTTACAAGTTGATTGAAACTTTAAAATTTTAGGAAACACTGATCTCTACAGAGAATTATGTGTAGATTTTAGCTTTTTAAACAAAAGCACGTTTTACATTCAGTGAGAATTCACTGTTATAAAATCATATCTATGCTATGAAGGTAAAATTGAGATTTAGTAATAATTGCAGCTAACATTTTTCAAGTGTATACTAGGTACGAGGTATGGTTGTAGTGTTTTAAATATATTAACTCCTTTAATTTTCATGACAAGCACGCATTTTAGGATGAGGGAATCAAACAGACCAAGGCAAAGTAACTTGGTCGAGTCAGAGAATTAAAAAGACCCAGTGGGGAGAATTAAACAGCTAGATTGGCCACAAATTATGGTTAGACATTATGTGATGTTGCCTTTAACTATTTGATTAGTCTGATTGTTCTAGAGCAACTTATTTTCAACAACAAAAATTCTTATCATCCAGAGCATCTGATTTTCCATTACATTTTATAATGTTGAAGATAAGTTTGAATCTAGTTTAACCATTTATTACTACAAGCTCAGTAACAAATAGTTTTCTAATTCCACTTATTCTACCTCTTCTAATTTACCAACTTTATAATATGTGGTTTCTAGCTTCCCTCATTTCTCTAGCCACTCACTAGTACATTACTGCAAAATGTATTTCCCTATTTTTGAGTTACAGATCTGTGTAGTTAAAAAAAGCTTCCCAGCCGATTCTGATATTTTCCTCCTATTTAATTTTTGAGAAGCTCTGGATTAACTCAACCATCTGCCTCCTCTGCTTCTGAATCTGCACCCATGTTATTGTGTACCACTAGAGAAAACCAGATGATCTTGAAGATTAGTACCATAGCAAATTTATGGAATCCAAATTCAGAGGTAACCACAACTGCTTGGCAATCCTATTACATTTTTCTTATCTGGCCTATTTCCCATTCCCTTCAGTAATTATTCCAGGCCTTTTTCATTTTCTTCAAATCCCTAACCCCAGTAGAGTGCATCTTACTCCATCAATTATATCCATTCTATGCTGTATTTTTAGGCTCATCTAAGCACAAATATACCACACAGGCACACCCACACCCATACAAATAAATATATATCAGAAGTTGAATACATGCTCATGTATATGCATAAATACATATGTGTATGTGTACACCTATATGTGTATGTTCAACTTTTGACACACACTCAGCTACCTTCTTAAAAAACTCTCATCCACTGACTCACAAATTTATATATGTTTCCTTTTTAAATAATTGTTATTTGGTGTATAGTTGATTTACAATTTTGTATTAGTTTCTGCTGTACAGTAAAGTGAATCAGTTATGCATCTACATATACCTACTCTTTTTAGATTCTTCTTCCCTATAGGTAATTACAGAGTAATGAGTAGAGTTCCCTGTGCCATACAATAGGTCCTTAATAGTTATGTTTTATATATTGTAGTGTGTATATGTCAATCCCAATCTCCCAATTTATCCCTCCCTTTCTTTTGCCCCAGGTAAACATAAGACTATTTTCAATATCTATAACTCCATTTGTGTTTTACAAATAAGTTCATCTGTACTTTTTTTAGGTTCCACATATAAGTGATATCACACAATATTTACTCCTCTTCGTTTGACTTACTTCAGTCATCACAATCTCTAGGTTATATTTTCTTTTCATCCACTTCTCAGTTTCTTTTGTAAGTGCCTTCTTTTCTTAAATGGTGAAACTCATCAGGACAGTATTTAAACTTCATGTCTTCCTCAGGAATCTCCATTTAAGTTTCAAGTCCTTTTGTTTCACATGAGAAATTATTATGCTGAAATGGGTTTTAAGGAGGCAATAAAACTCCCGACACTATATATTTAATATTGTATATGTGAACTTATTTCTGAAGAAGAAATATTGAATGTTTAATTCATCATGTGGCTCAATAAAGTTTATTAATCATTGTTCTAAAACACTTTACCTGTGCCACTTGTTCTAATCACTATTTGTGTGTAAATAATGTCTACATTTATTTACAGCTAGAACTTCTGTCCCAAGCTACATGTGTGGCAACTAAATATCTTCATCACACTCTGTGCAACCCCATGGACTATACAGTCCATGGAATTTTCCAGGCCAGAATACTGGAGTGGGTAGCCTTTTCCCTCTCCAGGGCATCGTCCCAACCCAGGGATCAAACCCAGGTCTTCCGCATTGCAGGCAGATTCTTTACCAGCTGAGCCCCAAGGGGAGCCCAAGAATACTGGAATGGGTAGCCTATCCCTTCTCCAGCAGATCTTCTCGACCCAGGAATCCAACTATCAGGGAAGCCCCTTACATCTCACAGACACCTTAAATTGAACAAGCCCCAAACTGATTTTATTAATTTTATCCATCAGCCCATCAAAGGCATTCTTCATGTCTATTATAGTGTTTTTGATCTCTGGCATTTCTTTTTTATTCTTTCTTAGAATTTTCATTTTTTTTATTACATTCCATCTGTTATTGAATATTGCCTACTATTTTTATTTTATTTTTTTTCTGTCAGAGCACTTGGCATGTTTAATCATTATTGTTTTAAATTCTCAGCCTAATAATTGCAACATCCTTGCCACATCTGACTCTGGTTCTAATTCTTCTTCAGTCTTTTAAAACTGCTTTTTCCTATTAATATGTCTTGTGATTTTTTTTTGTTAAAGTCTGGACATAATATATCCAGTTAAAGGAACTGCTATAGACAGGACTTTACTAATGTGATGCTGAGGGGTAGGGGGAGGAAGAGTGTTATATAAGCCCATGATTAGACCTCAATCTTTTGGTGAACCTGTGCGTTGGATTGTGAAATCTACAAGTGCTTGACTACTTCCCTTCCTCTAAGTAAGTTCAGTTCAGTTCAGTTCAGTCGCTCAGTCGTGTCGGACTCTTTGCGACCCCATTAATCGCAGCACGCCAGGCCTCCCTGTCCATCACCAACTCCTGGAGTTCACTCAAACTCACGTCCATCGAGTCGGTGATGCCATCCAGCCATCTCATCCTCTGTCGTCCCCTTCTCCTCCTGCCCCCAATCCCTCCCAGCATCAGAGTCTTTTCCAATGAGTCAACTCTTCACAGGAGGTGGCCAAAGTACTGGAGTTTCAGCGTTAGCATCATTCCTTCCAAAGAAATCCCAGGACTGATCTCCTTTAGAATGGACTGGTTGGCTCTCCTTGCAGTCCAAGGGACTCTCAAGAGTCTTCTCCAACGTTAGGCTCTCATAAAACTCCTGCAGGTAAGATTCTGGTAAAAGAGTTTCTTTTAAGGTCAGGCTTTGTTTAAAAAAAAAAAAAACAAAAAAATACAGAATGCTCTGATACATTTTTAAATGGTTACTTTTCCCCCTCTCATGCCAAAAGCTTGAAAGGATTTTTCTCTGCTATTCACTGTGAGCACCCTGAGGTAAAACTCACAAAAGCATGGGTGCCCTCTTAATGACCTCCTGCCCACTGGAGTTTTTTTTTTTTTTTTTTTTTTATTTTTAATTTTATTTTGAAATAGTAATATATACCAGGGCAACAACAAAAAAATCAGATAATAGGTAACTGCAAATTCCAGTCTGCCCATCTGCGTATAACCTCAGAGGTGATCACTAGTTTCCTATGTATCCTTGCAGACTTGGGGCTTCCCAGGTGGCTCAGCGGTAAAGAACCTGTCTGCTAGTGCAAGAGACACAGGTTCCATCCCCCCCAGAGAAGGAAATAGCAACCCAACTCCAGTATTCTTGCCTGGGAAATCCCATGAACAGAGGAGCCTGGCTGTTACAGTCCATGGGGTTGAAAAAGAGTTGGACTTGATTTAGCAACTCAACATCCACACACAGTGTTTACTTACAGCATACGTTTCTTTTATACAAATGCTATCATACTGTACCCATCATTTCAAACTTTTTTTCTCATTTAATTACCTTGGGAAAATACCTTGCCAGTACATACATACACCTGTGTCATTCTTTGACTGCACAGTATTTCTTTGACTGCATACTTAGTCTTTCTTTGTATTCCTTGCCTAGGTAGCAAGCAATGCAGTGAGAAGTTTTGCTAGCAGAGGAAAAAATTCCTATGTGCCCCTTGAACTGTAACCAAAGAATAACTATATAATGTATTCCTAAGTATTTGAGATGAGCTGCACCTAAGGGAGAAAGAATGGAGAATTACTAATCTGGTCACCACAACTATAATTTCAGTTTCTGTCACCCAGCTGTGTGAGCCAGAAAATGATTTAAGCAATCTGCATTGACTAGATGATTTCTAAGATCCCTTTCAGCAACAAAATTCTGAGATTTGGAATTCCTGAGAAGTTGTAACATACTGTGTAATAGTTTACATATTAAAAACATCTCATTTGGTCTCAACCATGTAGGCAAGAAAGATTAAAATACTTTGCATTTAAAATAAAAGACACACTAAAAATTATGACCAGGAAAATAATTTTAAAGCATCCTAAAGGATTCATCTCTAGATATTACAATTTAATGTTGCAATAGGAACCACCTCAATTCTCTCAGCAAAGGAATATAATTAAATGGGAGCCAGCACCAGCCATCAACTATGTGCCTGCCCTTGAGCTATCCCCTTTATTTTTGTTGCAACCCTATAAAGTTCAAGTTTTACTTTAAAGATGAGGAAAGCGTCTTAAAGGATTATATAATTTGACTAAGGTCATCCAGTTTACTTTCCAAGTAAAGTGAATTAAAATGATTATTCATTAGGCAAATTGTAATCTCACATTTACTTCCTAGTGTTCTACATGATTCTGGACATAGGTATTTTGTTGATTCTCTTATTGGCTAACAAAAAGGGCGGGGGGATGGTTATTAAAGAGTGGACATAAATACTGTTCAAACTAAATCGTTTTTTTAATCTTCCTTCCTCAGGGAAAAGACGTCTTTGCTTATCCTAAGAAATAACCAAAGATCAAAATCTAGTAATTAGCTATAAAACAATTTATTTTCTGACACACTAACTCTGTTGACCTGAGTAACTTCCATCTTTCTTCCCAAAGATGCCTAGGAAGTTTAGAATAATTTTCTTTGTATTTTTCCTTTCTTATTTCTCATGCTGCTGCTGCTGCTAAGTCGCTTCAGTTGTGTCTGACTCTGTGCGACCCCATAGACGGCAGCCCACTAGGTTCCTCTGTCCCACTGGCGTTTTTAACGCTCAGACTTGTCCACGATGAGTCCTCAGCAATTCTTCAATTACAGGTATTACAGTTTAGGTTTACCTACCCAGGTACTAGTTTCTGTGGAGATTCCTGCCCTGGTTAAGTTGTGACTCTCTGTACTCACCTGTCTCTCCGATTCTGAAATAGCAATTTGCCTTGTTATTTTCCAGTCTGTTCAGCCTTTTACTTGTTAGGACAGAGTGGCAACTTTTAGTCTCCTTACATGTCAGACTGGAAACTCCATTCATTTTATTAAGGGTCTTCTAGTTTTTACTTCAGTGAATGCCACCTTCATCTTGCATTTGTCCAAAAGATCTACCTATAAGTTCCTAGACAACTCCTTTTTTCTGCCTAACATCTTAACAGTAACTAAGTCTGGTCAGAAAGTGAAAAGTGAAAGTTTAGTCGCTCAGTCATGTCCTACTCTTTGCAACTCCATGGACTGTATAGTCCACCAGGCTCCTCCATCCACAGGGTTTTCCAGGCAAGAATACTGGAGTGGGTTGCCATTTCCTTCTCCAAAGTCTAGTCAGATCATGTCTTTAATATCACCAACAATCCATTCTACCTCTCAATCCTTTCAGCCACTGATTTAATTCAAGTCCTCACTATTTTCCATATGAAGTAGTCTCTTCTTCCAGTCTCAAAATTCTCCATACTGTAACTAAAAATGTTTCTGTTAAACAAAAGCTTAATTATGCCTTTCTTCTAGATCACATTTGGTATGTGCCTCTATTGGTTTAACTGCTATAACAAATATATCATAGGCTGAGTGGCTTAAACAACAACTACTTAATTCTCAGAGTTCTTGAGGCTGAGAAGTCCAAGACAAAGTAGCTAAGAGCCAGGGACCATTTCCAGATTCATAGACAGCTATCTTCTAGTTGTGTCCTTTCATGGTGAAAGGAACAAGGGAGCTCTCTGGTTCTCTTTGATAAGGACACCAATCCCAGTCAGGGGGGGCTCTACCTCAAGAGTCCAATTTCCTAATTACCATCACTTTGGGCATTAGGATTTCAACATATGAATTTTGCTGGGGGAAGAGGGACAAAACCATTCAGACCATAACAATGCCCAAGATGATTATTAGGTTGCAAAAAGATTTTACAATATTTACGTTTATTTTATAAAACTAATAAAGTGATTACATATTAATAATATTCTCAACCACTAGATTGACAGCAGAATGCTTTCTTGGTCCATATATCAGATAGTCAAGGGTCACATAGATTATATGGGATGTACTAAGGCTAGGTTAAGAAGAGTTCCAGAAAAAATGTTAAATCATGTTGTCTTCAGTTATTTTATTACGTTCAGCTCATTGCACTAAAGTTCAGCTCAGGTACACTAGGATTTATTTATTAATCATATTATTTAGTTTTTGATTAAATAATCATAACAAGATAAGTGCTGTGCTGTGCTTAGTCACTCAGTCCTGTCCAACTCTTTGCGACCCCATGGACTGCAGCCCACTAAGGCTCCTCTGTCCACGGGGATTCTCCAGCCAAGAATACTGGAGTGGGTTGCCATGCTCTCCTTCAGGGGATCTTCCCAACCCAGGGATTGAACTCAGATCCCCCACATTGCATGCCGAATTTTTACCACCTGAGCCACCAGGGAAACCCTCTATGGTAAAACGAGGTTATGGTATCAAAATATTTACCTGGGCTTCCCTTTTTTTTCCCCCTCCTCACTCTTTTTCTATTTTGTTGATCAGAGACTTGGGGAAATCCTTATTTTTATCTCTTCTTATTTCCCACAAAAATTAATGGCCACAACATTCTCTCGATCTAAGCAATAATGTCCCTGTGCACTTTTTTAAAATTTATTTGTTTTAATTTAAATAAAATATTTATTATTTACTTATTTTAATCACTTTACTATACTCTGATGGTTTTTGCTGTACATCCGTATGAATCGGCCATAGGTATACATATGGCCCCTCCAACCTGAGCCCCGCTAACTCTCCCTAACTCCCACCCTAACTCTCAGGGTTGTCAGACAGCACTGGCATTTGGTGCCCTGCTTCATGCATCAAACTCATACTGGTTATATGTTTTACATGTGGTAATGTATATACTTCAGTGCTATTCTCTCAAATCATCCAACCCTCTCCTTCTCCCACTGAGTCCAAAAGTCAATTCTTTATGTCTGTGTCTCCTTTGCTGCCCTGTAGGTAGGATCATCAGTACCATCTTTCTAGATTCCATATATGTGCGTTAATATACAGTATTTGTCTTTCTCTTTCTGAGTTCATACAGTATAATAGGCTCTAGGTTCATCCACCTCATTAGAACTGACTCAGATGTGTTCCTTTTTATAGTTGAGTAATATTCCATCGTGTATATGTACAACTTTCTTATCCATTTCATCTGCCTATGGATATCTAGGTTGCTACCATATCCTAGTTATTGTAAATAGTGCTGCAATGAACACTGGGGTACATGTGTCTTTTTCAATTTAGTTTCCTCGGATATATGCCCAGTAGTGGGATTGCTGGGTCATATGGTGGTTTTATTCCTAGTTTATTAAGGAATCTCCATACTGTTCTCCATAGTGATTGTTATCAGTTAGCATTCCCACCCACCTGAAGTCCTGCATTGTCCTTTTAAGTGATGCTTTGCATTAAAGTCTCTATGCCTTTCCAGCTCCACTCTCTACTATAGACATGGCAGATGCCTCAACTTCTCATGCTATTTTGAACTATGTTCATATTGTAACATTTTTTTTTTAACAATAGCTTGGTTTCCAGTCTCTCTTCTATACAGTAACTATTGGAAAAAGAGAGTGATATTTCGTCATTCTCTGGGCTTCCCCAGTGGCTCAGATGGTAAAGAATCTGCCTGCAATGTGGGAGACCTGGGTTCGATCCCTGGGTTGGGAAGATACCCTGGAGGAGGGCATGGCAACCCACTCCAGTATCCTTGCCTGGAGAATCTCCACGGACAGAGAAGCCTGGTGGGCTATAGTTCACTGCATTGCAAAGAGTTGGACACAACTGAGTGACTAAGCACTTTTCATCATTCTCTAGAATAATAGTTGATTTATACTGGGGTCTTAGTACATAGTTATTGAATAAAGGAGATAAAGGAAGAATGAGGAAGGACATTTTTGAAAATAGTTAACATGATGAAGAACTTGGGTTTTGCTTCCACAAAAGTGTTTATAGGTCTATATAATGATATAATATTTAAAATTATAGATGCTGTCTCAAGAATAGAAGTGTGGTATCTAGATTACTTTAAGCAATTTTCCAGGCTGGGTTGTGTCATGTGACTAGTCTTTAGTATTGTAAATTAAAAATGGAAATGAACAACACTGGAGCACATAGAAAAAGGTGATCAATAGTGTAAAAATTTTGTATATTTAGAGGGAAATACAGTTTAAGAGTCATTTAGACATAAAGATACAAAACTAAGTGAGGAAGAAATGTAATAGCACATCTTCCTTAGAATGTTTTCTAAACACACACACACTAACATACAAGATTTACCCTTTTGCTTCAGATATTATGAGATTGTAATTCAAGACAATAAATGATAATAGCAGAAAGGAAGAGTCAGATTGTATAAAATAAATAAATAATAACCTAACAAAATTGTATCCATTGACATGACATCAGAGTTTTGTTACCAGATCTATTCAATTGCAGAGTCAGTAATTATTTGACCAATACATAGTAGAATGAATTCCAGCACTGGCTGAGAAATGAACTTTTAGAAACTTTGCTCCCTTGCAAAACTAAAATTTTAAATATTAAGTGTTTCACTTTAGGATGAGATTTAACATTATTTTTCTTCTGGAAAAACAATCTGATGCAATCATTTTTCTTATCTATCTTTAATAGAGAAGAATTCACATGGCTAATTAAAAGTCCAGTGAATACTGTTATTTTGGGATCTGTATAGTAATGATTAGATCAGAGACTTGTCAAAGATTCTTTTGTCTTGTCTTTGCTGTTATGCAATTTTTTTTTTTTTTCTATTACTGCTTTAACTTTAAATAGGAGGAAAACCTCTGGCTCACTCACTGGACAAATTGAAGCTATTTCAGAGGTAATGCAGGTGCCAATTCAATTCAGAATTTGAGATCAATTTAAATGTATTTTCATTATTTTATTTTATCTTTCTCCTGTGAATTTTCAAGCTGTTACTTAACAGTTTCTTGGGTTTCACTAGCCTGTTTTAAAGTCTGAGGTAATAGAGAAAACTAAAAATTTTTAGAAGGGCCATTTGAAATGTTCCTTTTACTATAAAATGTTTTAATACAGTATCATATTTCATTTGAGATATTTCTTTATTTCAAAATCCCGATAACCACTAATCAGAAAGTGGAAAAAATTAATTTTCCTATTTATTTTGTTCAGGTATAAAATAAGAAGAAATCATTTGTAGATTGTTAGTTTTAACTTTGATTCCAGGTTGCTTTATGAAGGATTTTTCAGTGTTTACCATAAACTTTTGATAAAACATTTTTTATTACAAACATGATCCACTAAATCAACAGCTGGGGTAATAACTAAAAGTTCTCTGGAGAAATGCCACTATGCACTTGTCTGAAATGTGCATGTGCTTGAAGTGTAGCCAACTGAGGAAAAAGGAAGGAGGAGAGACAAAGCGTGGAGGGACATGGATGAGATAATGAGGAGCATGCATATTTGAGCTGATCAAGGTAAGGCTGTGCGTGGAAACAAACTGAAGCAGGCTGAGAAGCTATTTGGACTCAATGCTTGAGTTCAGTCTCCTTCAGCCTCTTCTAAAAAAAAAACAAAAAACCTCTACTAGAGTGGTGGTGAAGAGCATCAGATTTGGCAAATGAAAGACTCTGTAAATACAGCATTCACTGCTTATACTTTTCTACTTTTCTCATCATACTGCATCTATGGCTTCCCTGGTGGCTCAGAATTCACCTGCCAATGAAGGAGACACAGGTCCCATCCCTGAGTCGGGAAGATCCCCTGGAGGAGGAAATGGCAACCCACTCCAGTATTCTTGCCTGGGAAATCACAAAGACACAGGATCCTGGCAGGCTATTTAGTCCATGGGGTCACAAAGAGTTGGACATGACTTAGTGACTAAATAACAACAACGACATACTCTATAGGGAGCCCTGAGTTCAAATGCCACAAGGCGTGTCTTCCAGTGATACCTACTGGACTACCACCAGTGCCGAAGCACCAGTCATCTTTACCTTTCATAAGCGAACACTGTTTATATGCTTTGCTGCCTTTCAGTCTCTCTCACTGGGGCTCACTGTGGTGATATGCTATTTTGACTTCCAAAGTGTTCAAGTTCAAAACTTCACTTTACTCTCTGCTATAATACAGAATTTAAATGTTTCACCTGGGTTTCACAGCAGTACTATTTGTGTTCCAGCATCCTAAATAAATATCCTAAAATATCTCTACTAGTCATTTTTTTCAGTTTTTGATTGTCAGAATAGTCTAGAGAAGATGCTGAACTCAAGGGTAAATATGAGTACAGATAGTAATCTTCCTTCTTTGAAAAACTTCACTATGGATTTGTGACTTTGTCCACCAGGAGACATTTGAAGCTGTGGAAACATTGTTAGTTGCCATAGCTGGGAAAAAGGTTCTGCTTCTGTCCAGTGGGTAGAATGCAGGGAGCTTGCCAGTATTTTAACAATGTGAAAGACAGGCCCTATCAGCTAAGAATTATCTACTTCACAATGTCAATAGTGCTAAGGTTGACAAACTTTGTACAGGCTTATTTGCCTAATAAACATCTGTTTTCCCTCTGTTTTCAAACACTAGCAAAACAAAACTTCTCCTTGAACTAGTGCATACTTTTGAGTCCTTTCTCATTCTCAATATGATCAAGTACACACCCATACATTTATGCACAAACACAAAGATACATAATGAAACACCCATATAACTGCTGTGTGCTTAGTCGCTCAGTTGTGTCCAACTCTTTGCAACTCTGTAAACTATAGCCGGCCAGGCTGCTCTGTCCATGGGGATTCTCCAGGGAACAATACTAGAGTAGGTTGCCATGCCCTCCTCTGGGGGATCTTCCCAACTCAGGGACTGAACCCAGGTCTACCAAATTGCAGGCAGATTTTTTATCATCTGAACCACCAGAGAAGCCCATGAAACTACTATGCAGATACAACTGACATGACTTTTAAGAACAAATAAAGTGAACCCAAAACAAACTGGCCATTGTATATCTGGATCTGCAGAACACAATACTAACAAAAAAAATAAAATAATAATCTTTACTTATTACTAGGTATTCATCAGTCCAATCTACTTACAAACACAGTTTCCTTGGCTTTTTAAATACACTTGTGTTTTTTTATATGAAACATTTAATTTACGAGCAAAGACTTTAGTGACAGTCCCCAATATTTCAAAAATTAAAGTGTTATGTAGATTTCATAGTATATCCAGTCATAATTGAATATATTTTTAGACTTATAGAGTTGAGACACTAAGGAGTCTTCCATAGTATTATTATCTTAAATTGATTAAAAATTCTACTTATCTAAAACATTTTACAGCAAGTATTAATCCAAAGTCAATGTTCATGACTGCAAGTAAGAATTTCAGTGGAAAATGTTGAAATCTCTTAAATAAATTTAACTAAGCATGTCATAATAAAAACCCCTCATTAACCTTATCACATTAAATGGAAAAGTTATGAAGTGGTTGCATCTGATTGTTAAATATAATTATAGAATTGAAGAGGATGCATTAAATGTAATTAAGTGAAACTGAGTCAATGCTCAAAATGAATTCAACATTTAATTATTTTCTAAGGATCTATTTTCAAAGATTATTTTTCTTTATAATAATATAAATATATGAAGAATGTTGAATATGTGTTTGCCTCAGTAAATCAATGTCACATTTCTAAAATATTAACAATAAAATAGCTGCATGGTCTGTTACAGCAGTTTCAGTATATACTACTATCATTTTTATTCTTTCTCATTAGTAGTTAGAAAAGATTATCAAATGTGAAGAAATTAATGTAAAACTTGAAGGACAAGACATATCATAGAAATAAGCAACAGCTTAATCACCTGCATAATATGTTGTGGGGTTTTTTAAAATAATGATTCTGTGTTAACATAAAACACAATTTTCAGTAGCTAATGACAAATTCCTTACAATTATACAGTAAAGGGAACAAATAGATTCAAGGGAATAGAGCTAGTAGATAGAGTGACTGAAGAACTATGGACAGATGTTCCCAACATTGTACAGGCTGTAATGTCCAAAACCACCCCCAAGAAAAAGAAATGTAGGAATGCAAAGTGGTTGTGTGAGGAGTCTTTACAAATAGCTGAGAAAAGAAGAGAAGCCAAAGGCAAAGGAGAAAGGGAAAGATATATTCAACTGAATGCAGAGTTCCAAAGAAGAGCAAGGAGAGAAAAGAAAGGCTTCTTAAATGAAAAGTGCAAAGAAATAGAGGAAAACAATAGAATGCAAAAGACTAGAGAGCTCTCCAAGAAAATTGGAGATACCAAGGGAACATTTCATGCAAAGATGGGCACAATTAGGGACAGAAACAGCAAAAACCTAACAGAAATAGAAGAGATTAAGAAGAGATGGCAAGAATACATAGAAGAACTGTACCAAAAAAAGTCTTAATGGCCCAGATAACCATGATAATGTGGTCACTCAACTAGAGCCAGAAATCCTGGGATGCGAAGTCACATGGGCCTTACTAGGAACATTACTAGGAACTAGAAGCATTACTAGGAACTAGAACATTACTAGAAGCATTACTAGGAATAAAACTGGAGAGGTGATGGAATTCCAGCTGAGCTATCTCAAATCCTAAAAGATGATGCTATGAAAGTACTGCACTCAATATGCCAGCAAATTTGGAAAACTCAGCAGTGGCCACAGGACTGGAAAATGTCAGTTTTCATTCCAATACCAAAGAAGGGCAATGCCAAAGAATGTTCAATCTACTGTGAAATTGTGTTCATTTAACATGCTGGCCAGGTGATGCTAAAAAACCTTCAAGCTAGACTTCAGGAGTATGTGAACCGAGAACTTCCTGATGTACAAGCTGGATTTAGAAAAGGCAGAGGAACCAGAGGTCAAATTGCCAACATCCCCTGGATCATAGAAAAAGCAAGGGAATTTCAAAAAAAGAAAAAAAAAATCTACTTCTGCTTCATCAACTATGCTAAAGCCTTTGACTGTGTGGATCACAACAAACAGAGGAAACTCCTTAAAGAATTGGGAATATCAGACCACCCTACCTGGATCCTGCAAAATCTGTATGCAGGACAAGAAGCAACAGTTAGAACCGAGCAAGGAACAAAGAACTGACTCAAAATTGAGAAAAGAGTCCAAAAGTCTGTTCTTTACATCTGTGTCTCTTTTGCTGTCTTGTATATAGTGCCATTGTTACCATTTTCTAAATTCCATATATATGTGTTAATATACTGTATTGGTGTTTTTCTTTCTGACTTACTTCACTCTGTATAATAGGCTCTGGTTTCTTCCACCTTGTTAGAACTGACCCAAATGTGTTCTTTTTTATAGCTGAGTAATACTCCATTGTGTATACGTACCACAATTTTCTTATCCATTCATCTGCTGATGGACATCTAGGTTGCTTCCATGTTCTAGCTATTGTAAACAGTGCTGCAATGAACATTGGGGTACACGTGTCTCTTTCAACTATGGTTTTCTCAGTGTGTATGCCCAGCAGTGGGATTGCTGGGTCGTATGGCAGTTCTATTTCTAGCTTTTAAAGGAATCTCTACACTGTTCTCCATAGTTGCTGTACTAGTTTTCATTCCCACCAACAGTGTAAGAGGGTTCCCTTTTCTCCACACCCTCTCCAGCATTTATTGTTTGTAGAATTTTTGATGGCAGCCATTCTGACCACTCTGAGATGGTACATCATTGTGGTTTTCATTTGCATTTCTCTGATAATGAGTGATGATGAGAATCTTTTCATGTGTTTGTTAGCCATCTGTACGTCTTCTTTGGACAAGGCAAGGGTAGGATGATTTGAGAGATGTATATTACCATATTGAGACATGTATATTACCATATGTGAAATAGATGACCAATTCAAGTTCAATGCATGAAACAGGGCACTCAAAGCTGGTGCACTGGGAAAACCTAGAGGGATGGGATGGGGAAGGAGGTGGTAGAGGGGTTCGGGACAGGGGGCACATGTACACCTATGGCTGATTCATGTCAATGTATGGCAAAAACCACCACAATACTGGAAAGCAATTAGCCTCCAATTAAAATAGATAAATTTTAAAAATTGAGAAAAGAGTATGCCAAAGTGGTATATTGTCATTGTGTTTTTTAACTTATATGCAGAGTACACCATGCAAAATGCTGGCTGGATGACTCGCAAGCTGGAATCAAGATTTCTGGGAGAAACATCAATAACCTCAGATATGCAGATGATACCACCCTTATGGCAGAAAGTAAAGAGGAACTAAAGAGCCTCTTGAGGGTTAAAGAGGAGAGTTAAAAACCTGGCTTAAAACAACATTCAAAATCTAAGATCCGAACTGTGGTGCTAGAGAAGACTCTTTAGAGTCTCTTGGACAGCAAGGAGATCAAACCAGTTAATTCTAAAGGAAATCAACTGAATATTCATTGGAAGGACTGATGCTGAAGCTGAAGCTCCAATATTATGGCCACCTGATGTGAAGAGCCGACTCACTGAAACAGACTCTGATGCTGGGAAAGATTGACGGCAAGGGGAGAAGGGGGATGGCAGAGGATGACATGATTGGATGGCATCACCAACTCAATGGACATGAGTTTGAACAAACTGGGAGACAGTGAAGGACAAGGAAGCCTGGCATGCTAAAGTCCATGGGGTCACAAAGTCAGACACGACTTAGAGACTAAAGAGCAACAAAACAATGATATAACTAGTGAAAGTAGAATAAATAGTAATTTAACAGGGGAATATAATATATCTTAAACATATCGTGGTGAAACCTGCTGGAAGTTGCTAGTGGGACAAAGCTGACCTGTAGAAATGGCCTTCTGGTTGGCTCAGAAAATTGCAGGAAGATGTAACCCCTAATTTCCTGCTGTGTTATAATGCTCCTGATCCACTTATGCCTAGAGGTCTCTTCCCTTCCATAGTCATGCATTTTCTCTCCAAGCCCTCTGCTGACCAATCCTAATATCAAGCCAACTGATAAAAGAGGTATCGCCTCAGAATTCAGCCCATAATTCACAAAGTACACAAAGATGAGTGGATTTGAAGCTGAAACATAATAATAATTGGAAAAAATCCAAATACAAATAGGAGTTCGGCATATTTAAACAATCAAAAATTAGAAAAATTATGGGAAATTTCTTTTATAAAATTAAAGTGTAGAAGTGCACTCTAAGAATTATCTTAAAAAAAAACACACCAGAAAATTAAAAGACAATTTTGACATATGCATTGAAGTATTATACGTGCAAAATAAGCACAAGCAAAGTCAAAGACAGCAAAAACCAGACAAAAATACTAGCAAATTCATACTACAGACAAATGGCCAATAACCCCAACACACAAAGCATCTCTACATATCAACTAAAATAAATGCACCAACATTAAAAAAAAACATTAATTCATATCTCTTAAACATAAAATAATATTCAATCTCACTCAAAATAGGAGAAAGGAAAATAACAACTGCAATGGAATATTTTCACCTATCAGATTAGCAAAACACCAAAACTTTCATCATATGCTACACTGGCAAACAAATAAACTGGTAGGCTCTTATGGCTGGTGTGTAATTTAGCAAAATCTAAATTTGTGTACATACCTATTATTTTCAATCCTAGGAATCTGTCCTAGAGTTATCCCTACAGAAGTGAAAACTGAAGTGTCTACATGAATATTGATTGCAGGTCTCTTTTTTTTTTTCACTGGAGAAAGAATGGCAACAACCTAAATATCTATTAGCAGTTGACTGGTTAAAAAATATGATACATCTAAACAATGGAATACTGTTTATCTAAAAATAAAAATCAAGATGTTATATCACTAACACATGAACCTAAAAATCACATACACACACTATTATTTTAGGAGTAAAAAGACATTTTTTTACAGTGTCTTTTTCCTTTAAAAAAAGAGAAAAAAAAAAAGTACTTACATGCATTATGCCCAGTATATGTAAGGAATGAAGAAATATGTATATTTCTGAAGGACACACAAGGAAATGCTAACACACCTCTAGAAAGGAGAAATAGGGGGTTAGTGGAGTAAGAGGATCCATTCTGCAGTGCACTCTCCTATAACTTTTGAATATTGTACATGTGAAGTGAACTTCATCAATGAAAAATACAATAAGATATTTAAGTTAATCATTTATAAGTATTGGAATACAGTTTTCAATTAAGCATAATCCTTATCCTGAATTTTCTCATAATTTATATGTATTTCAGATATACAAAAAATAAAGACATGCTAATATAACTGCTACAGTAAAATTATATACAAAATATTATAGGAATACACCACCATCTAGTTTTGCATCGAGGATTCAGTGAAGGTTCCTCACCAAATAACCTTGTTGGAGCTCATCATGCCAGAATGACTTTTGTACTGTTATTTTCCTACCAAAATCCTGCCTAGTCCCATTGTAAGTTATTTTCTGGTAAGTTTAGCCAATGTTAAACTTCTCCCACCTTTGGGATTCTATCATGTTCACCATATAATACTTGCTCCTCACCAATATTAACACTTGCTCCTCATTGATTATAAACTGTTCCATGGTCTACATCCAACATCACTGGTGAATTTCAATGTCCTAAAAGTCAAGGATAGTAAACACAGATATCTTCGGAATGCCTGTCAACACCTATAACAACGTTCTTCCAAAATCAAATGCTTACTAAGGACTTTCAGGGGAAAATGGAAAAATACAGTCTTTTCATATCCTTTGAGGCATATTTGATGGTAGACTGAGAAAACCCTCTGCTAAAATTCATAAATATAGAAAACTTATATTCACATCAGGCATTCATAAGAAATAATATTAACAAGAAAAATACCTGTGGTGAACTATTCATGAGATAACTTCCCCATGGGTTTAATATACCACAGTTTAAAAGGTTCAGTTCTGCAACCAGGAGGGTAATGTATTAGGAGTAAAAATCCATTTCAGCTGTCATTGACTACATAGTCCAAATAGCAGCTCAGACCATCAAGGTGTTTTATTAAGCTTTTCAATTATCAAAAAATATCAGATTAAGTCTATATGAAAAATATTTTCAGAAAACTAAAATAGTCCTGCAAGTAATACATCCATGCTGCTTTACAAACTGTTAATTCCTCTCCCCATCACATATATCAAAATCTCACAGAAACATAATTAAAGAAAGAAAAGGGAACACATTATTTACTGCTTATATAGTTGATGTTAATGATTTTCACCAGATTATTTGCCCATACAATAGCTCTTGCTGCTAAGTCACTTCAGTCATATTCGACTCTGTGCAACCCCATAGACGGCAGCCCATCAGGCTCCCCCGTCCCTGGGATTCTCCAGGCAAGAACACTGGAGTGGGTTGCCATTTCCTTCTCCAATTCATGAAAGTGAAAAGTGAAAGTGAAGTTGATCAGTCGTGTCTGACTCTTCGCAACCCCATGGACTGCAGCCTACCAGGCTCCTCCGTCCATGGGATTTTCCAGGCAAGAGTACTGGAGTGGGGTGCCATTGCCTTCTCCGCAATAGCTCTTGAGGGGTTGTATTCCAAATATTTAGGTTTTATCTATACATCATATACATGCTATATTTCTAAGCTGACTAGCATCAACTGTAAAGTAAAAAGCTGATTTTACCCTTAATAAGTCACATGAGATTTTTATAAATTAGATCTTACCTGGAAATTTCTTCTCAAAAGACTAATTGAGAAGAAAGGAATTTCCATAAACTGAGGACTGATTAGTGAAACCTAGTGCTGTTTCCATATATTAACCACAAGAAGCCCAAATCTCCCAGGTCTTTCTTAGTAATAGTTCTATATCCTTCTATTTTTGGACCCCAACTTCTAAGTCTCGTCCTATTCTTGAGCCCTTATACAGAGGCTCTTTAGAAATTCATTGTGCCTCATTAGCAATATCTCCCAGATACCTGACCTTTTATCTGCCTGCTTTCTCCTACTTTTGCTAACTAAAACCTGGAGCTCCCCTAAAGGCACTGGAGCTTCCCCTGTAGTTTTCTGAATGATTTCTGTTTTCTACCCCACACTCCTTCCTTTTCTTCACTGTTTTCACACTGTTCTCCTTTGCTTCTCTCTAAAACGCTTTTTTTTTTTTTTTTTACAAAAATTGTTGTTTCATTATTTATCAGTCAAATTATTAGAAAACATTGGCTTTTTTCTTTTTTTTTTCTTTTTTTTTCTTTTTTAACTTTTACAATATTGTATTGGTTTTGCCATATATCAAAATGAATCCGCCACAGGTATACATGTGTTCCCCATCCTGAACCCTCCTCCCTCCTCCCTCCCCATACCATCCCTCTGGGTCGTCCCAGTGCACCAGCCCCAAGCATCCAGTATTGTGCATCAAACCTGGACTGGCGACTCGTTTAATATATGATATTATACATGTTTCAATGCCATTCTCCCAAATCATCCCACCCTCTCCCTCTCCCACAGAGTCCAAAAGACTGTTCTATACATCAGTGTCTCTTTTGCTGTCTCGTATACAGGGTTATTGTTACCATCTTTCTAAATTCCATATATATGCATTAGTATACTGTATTGGTGTTTTTCTTTCTGGCTTACTTCACTCTGTATAATAGGCTCCAGTTTCATCCATCTCATTAGAACTGATTCAAATGAATTCTTTTTAATGGCTGAGTAATACTCCATTGTGTATATGTACCACAGCTTTCTTATCCATTCATCTGCTGATGGACATCTAGGTTGCTTCCATGTCCTGGCTATTGTAAACAGTGCTGCAATGAACATTGGAGTACACGTGTCTCTTTAAATTCTGGTTTCCTCAGTGTGTATGCCCAGCAGTGGGATTGCTGGATCATCTCTTCTCATCAGACAACTCTTTGCCAACACTCCTTGCTGCAGTCTTAGGCTGACTGCTCATCTCTTCCCTTAATTTCTTAAATATTTTAGCTTCTGACTCGTAATAACTCTTTGCAAACTGTTCCTTTATGACTACTGGTGATTTCAAAATCCTGAGCCAAGTTCTACCCAATGCCCTTTCCTTTCAGTTATCAGCCTCAACTCTTTCCATGATCCCAACTTCCAAATTCTCTCAGTCATTCGCTCACATAGTCACACTCTAGACTTTATTGTTACCGGTACAGATATCCACTGCATAACTGCTATTCCCATCATCCCCATCTCCTCCTTTCCTGATCAGTCCCTTTAATACCTATCAGTCCATTTCACAAGGACCATTGAACTTCTCATCCAGTTCAATGTTTATTTCCTCTCCATTAACATTGAATTCCATACTTAATTTTATCTTCTCTATACAGTTAAGTAACCCTTTGTCAGCTCAAAATATTCTAATGGCAAAATAAAAGGTCTGGTTAAAATTAAAATGACATCTACTTTGCACCTTCGCCCAAGCAGCTTAGCATTTTTTTAAGAGAAACTAAAATAACTAAAATAATTATGACTTGCCTCCCTTTAAGGTCATAATTACTCAATTCAGGTGAGGCTATCAATGATGTTCAGGGTTCATTCTGATGCTCAGACTTTTGACTATTTAGTACCATCTTCTATATTATCAAACCTTTAAAACTTTCTCCTTCATCCTCAGTCTCAGCTTATCACCTTGCTTTCTATTTCACTGACTTAATAGAAACAAGTCAAGATAAAGTTCACAAGTTTCCATCTCACATCCACAAACCTGAGAGCATCTGCATCTAAATATCAGGACTCCACTCCTCTCACCTCTTGAGGTTATTCTTGTAACAGTTTTCTCCCCTCTCTCTAGCAAATTGAGTAATTTTCCTCTACTCAACCTTTCCCCACAAAATAAAACTATGTCTCCATTTTAAGAAAAAATCTATTTCAGTTCTATGTTTTCATCTAGATACTGCCTATTTCTTTCCTTTCTTTTGCAGCAAATCTGTTCATTTTATATCTATTCATTTTTATCTCTAATCTATGTCACTATCAGTTCAGTTCAGTAGCTCAGTCGTGTCCGACTCTTTGTGACCCCATGAACTGTACCACGCCAGGCCTCCCTGTCTATCACCAACTCCTGGAGTTCACCCAAACTCATGTCCACTGAGTCGGTGATGCCATCCAGCCATCTCATCCTCTGTCGTCCCCTTCTCCTCCTGCCCACAATCCCTCCCAGCATCAGAGTCTTTTCCAATGAGTCAACTCTTCGATTAGACTTTCACTCCCACCATTACCCTCAAACTGCTCAATCCCCATTCTGCTTCACATACCAGCAGCAGGTTTTAATAGAATGATTATTCCTCTCTGGAACCTTTTCTTGCCATATAGGACATATTACATTCTAGTTTTACTGCTATTTCATTTGCTGCTTCTCAATATTCTTTGCTGGATCATCCTTATCTTTTTGGCCTGTGGACATTGGAATGTCACAATAGTCCATTCTTTTACTTCTTGCCTTTTCTTTCTGAACCTCTGCTTTTGATCTTAGCATCACTGAATTTATGTGCCTGTTATAGAGTGACAAGAGTAAAATGTATATACCTAACTTAGATCACTCCCCTAAACTCTGATTCCTTATTCATCTCCACTTGGATTTATAACAATTAAGTCAAAATTCAGATGTCCTAAAATTAGCTCTCAATTTTTCCCTGCTAAACTGGCTCTCCCAACATTTCTCCATTGTAGTTAATATCAATAGCATCCTTCCAATAAATATTAATAGCAAGTAATTTAATTAATAAAAGTAGGAGGCAAATACAGGATAGATAATGTCAAAGCTGGTTGTTTAAAAAGTATAATATATATGAAATGGACATGTGAAATATATATAGAAATACTATATATATGTACATGAATATACATATAGATAGATCACACACACACACTGAACAATATAAACAAATCATATCTTTGAATTAAAAAGAGAATATCACAAAAAATCAAGAGGTATTAAACTCTCAATAAAAAATGCATTAACAATAACTTTATTCCAATCAAATTTAATATTTTTAAATGGCTATATATTTGTTTAGAAAACTCAATTTACAGAAACTGACACAAAATGAAATGAAAATTCTGAATAGCATTACAACTGTAAGGATTAATAAGAAAAGTTTCCATCTCAGAGGGCTGCGATGATAAAGTGTGGCACAGAGGACTCCTTCTGAAACATTCATCACTACTGAATCCATGGTGACAAGGAAGCATCACAGATCATATAAGAAAACAAACCACAATACTATAGGATTATTTAATTTTTCTTCAGCTTATTTACATTGATGTCATCTCATTCAAATTTTTAGCAGATACACTTTTTTTTTTTACTGTAGTCTAAGTGTCTTTTTAGCATTATTGATATTATCTGAAGGAAGAAGATGATTGTGACTGAATGGTAGAAGTTTTTTACACTTAAAAATATATGAACAAGCACCTGAGAGTATCACAACATTGTTAATTGGCTATACCCCAATACAAAATATTTTTGGTATTAAAAAAAATAAAATTAAAGAAAAACTATGCGAGCAAGCATGGACTTAGAATCTTTCTTTCATGGAGCTATTACAAAAGAAGACAAATCTCTCTCCTTGAATGAATATAAACTATATCCATTGTGTGGTAAATCTTTTCACATTTTAAAATTATTTTGTGAATATTCATTGTGTGTACTTTAATTGGGCAAGAAATTTTAGGAAGTTTGGAAATTTAAAATGTATCAAAGTACATATGATCATACAGATAAAATATGGCACATGTCTCTATTACTAAAGTTTTATACATCTCTACATCTGTAGCAATAAAACATAATTCACGATTTTTATGTGTATCTTGCTACAATGGTCTGAATAATAACTGGATATAAATTAAAAAAAAATATCTCTTAGTCAAAGAGAAAACAATTATTTAGACCTCCATGTTATTCTGACCTCATGATAACCTCAGTGAGTATATATGGGCAAAAATGAGAAGCGCTGCTGATACGACTAGGAGTCAGAAGTAATCCATGTGTTAGCAAAACCCGTAATATTTCTCTTCCACTTTCAGAACTGAAACATGATCAGATCTGGCTCAGTCTATCGTTGCATTCCAGATGTTAACAGAGTTGGTGTGCTATCACCCTCTTAATCACCTTTCACTAAAGAAAGAAGTCAGGGACTGGTCACCTCAGGCAATTGCTGTCACTAAGGCTTAGTTTCACATGTAAGAAACTGGGTGTTTTTGAATGGTTGAAAGTTTCTCCCGTCTTTATATGGCATTAAAATCCTAGGCAGTGTCATTCATTCAAAGTTCCAACATTTGAGATAGCTTATACCACTCTGTTGGATTATATTTCACTTTTGAATCAGCTAGGAAATGTTACTTATATTCATTTTACAATACAAAATTGCAAGAGCCAAAAATTCATGCCCCATCTGTTATGAACTACCAAGTAGTCCTGGAGAAGGACTGAGAATGAGCATACTATGGTCTGGTCATTATAGAATGCCAAGTGATCAAGTGACGTGTGTGTGTGTGTGTTTAAAAGGAAGTTTTTTTTTTTTTTAGCTTTTGATTTTGTCATTTACTTGAAGTAGACAAAAATGTTTAAATGAATGCATCACTATCCAAAATTTTGGAATCTGTACTATGCATATACTTAAAATAGTATTTGTAACCTACAGATGTAAAGTGGAAATGTAAGCCTTATACTCCTTGAAAATAAAAGGTAAAAACAGTTGAGGATATGAGACTGAAAACTACTATGTTGGGAAAGCAAAAACTTGAAGACTCATTGATTGTTAAATTACAAAACAAGAGAAAATAGGGAAGTATTGAACTAAGTGACACAAGAAAAGATGACCTGGAATGTGATGGGTCAATGGTGGGCTAGAGCTACTGAGAGAGGACTTTGATGGAAGTTGAGACTGAATTTAAAAAAGACTGAAAAACAATGGAATGGTAAAAAAAAAAAATTATAAATGATATGGATTGCAGTTTAGTTTATTAGAAGTTACTTTAACCACTAGAGTTCTTGAACAAAAGACTTGGGATAAAAATGGTTATTTTTGAAAAATATATTTTAGAGATTTTATGCAACATAGATTCCCAAGGATAAGAAAGTCATTTACAAGACGTTTAGATGTGCAACTGTATAATCTTGAAAACCAGAGTCTGAATTTTTTTTATATTCAATTTATCTTTGTTTGGGAAAATATCTTGCAATCCTTCTATGAATTGCATGAGGGAGTTTGGAGAAATGGGCTCTGAGAAACCAAGGTAAGAAAGATATTTGCTACAAAGCTAGAGCCTAGTCTGGGAAAATGGTCAAGAGTCTTCAGGACCAAAAAGTATCTAACATAGATTCTTCATCGCTTGTAGTGCTATTTGCAAAATCTTTTATTTCTGCAAATTTTAACAAAGCATGAAATGAAAATATGTGGGAGTAGAAGGTGCTTTGCAGCATCCATCTATTCAGTTCAGTTCAGCAGTCACTCAGTCATGTCCAACTCTTTGCAACCCCATGGACTGCAGCACGTCATCGAATCCATGATGCCATGCAACCATTTGATCCTCTGCTGTCCCCTTCTCCACCTGCCTTCAATCTTTCGCAGCATCAGGGTCTTTTCAAAAGAGTCAGTTCTTCGCATCAGGTGGCCAAGGTACTGGACTTTCAGCTTCAGCATCAGTCCTTCCAATGAATATTCAGGACTGATTTCCTTTGATTGACTGGTTTGATCTTCTTGCAGTCCAAGGAACTCCCAAGAATCCTCTACAACACCACAGTTCAAAAGCATCAATTCTTTGGTGCTCAGCTTTCTTTACAGTGTAACACTCACATCCATACATGACTACTGGAAAAACCATAGCTTTGACTAGATGGACCTTTGTTGGCAAAATAGTGTCTCTGCTCTTTAATATGCTGTCTAGGTTGGTCATAACTTTTCTTCCAAGGAGTAAGCGTCTTTTAATTTCATGGCTGCAGTTACCATCTGCAGTGATTTTGAAGCCCCAAAAACAAAGTTTATCACTGCTTCCATTGTTTCCCCATCAATTTGCCCTGAAGTGATTGGACCAGATGCCATGATATTAGTTTTCTGAATATTGAGTTTTAAACCAACTTTCTCAATCTCCTCTTTCACTTTCATCAAGAGGCTCTCTAGTTTTTCTTCACTTTCTGCCAGAAGGGTGGTATCATCTGTGTATCTGAGGTTATTGATATTTCTCCTGCCAATCTTGATTCCAGCTTGTGCTTCATAGAGACTGCATTTCGCATGATGTACTCTGCATATAAGTTAAATAAGCAGAGTGACAATATACAGCCTTGATATACTCCTTTCCCAATTTTTAACCAGTCTGTTACTCCAGGTCCAGTTCTAACTGTTGCTCCTTGATGTGCATGCAGATTTCTCAGGATGCAGCTCAGGTGGTCTGGTATTCCCATCTCTTTCAGAATTTTCCATGGTTGTTGTGATCCACACAGTTAAAGGCTTTGGCATATTCAATAGAGCAGAAGTGGACCTTTTTCTGGAAATTTTATGCTTTTTCAATGATCCAGCAAATGCTGGAAATTTGATTTCTGGTTGCTCTGCCATTTCTAAATCCAGGTTGAACATCTGGAAGTTCACAGTTCACATACTGTTGAAGCCTGACTTGGAGGATTTTGAGCATTACTTTATTAGCATGTGAGATGAGTGCAATTGTGTGGTAGTTTGAGCATTCTTTGGCATTGCCTTTTTTTGGGATAGGAATGAAAACTGACCTTCTCCAGTCCTGTGGCCACTGTTGAGTTTTCCAAATTTGCTGGCATACTGAGTATAGCACTTAAACAGCATCATCTTTTAGGAGTTGAAATAGCTCAACTGGAATTCCATCACCTCTAGCAGCTTTGTTCATAGTGATGCTTCCTAAGGCCCACTTGACTTCACATTCCAGGACGTCTGGCTCTAGGTGAGTGATCCTACCATCGTGAATATCTGGGTCGTGAAGATCTTTTTTTTTTTTTTTTTTTACAGTTCTTATGTGTATTCTTTCCACCTCTTCTTAATATCTTCTGCTTCTGTTAAGTCCATACCATTTCTGTCCTTTATTGTGCCTATCTTTGTATGGAATATTCTCTTGGCATCTCTAATTTTCTTGAAGAGAGCTCTAGTCTTTCCCATTCTATTGTTTTCTTCTATTTCTTTGCATTGATTACTGAGGAAGGCTTTCTTATCTCTCCTTGCTATTCTTTGGAACTCTGCATTCAAATGGGTATATCTTTCCTTTTCTCTTTGCCTTTCACTTCTGTTCTTTTCTCAGCTATTTGTAAGGCCTCATCAGACAACCATTTTGCCATTTTGTATTACATTTTCTTAGGAATGGTCTTGACCACTTACTCCTGTACAATGTCATGAACCTCCATCCATAGTTCTTCAGGCACTGTGCCTATCAGATCTAATCCCTTGAATCTGTTTGTCACTTCTACTGTATAATCATAAGGGATTTCATTTATGTCATACCTAGTGAATGACCTAGTGGTTTGCTAGTGGTTTTCCCTACTTTCTTCAATTTACGTCTGAATTTGGCAATAAGGAGTTCACGATTTGAGCCACAGTCAGCTCCCTCTCTTGTTTTTGCTGACTTATAGAGCTTTTCCATCTTTGGCTACAAAGAATATTATCAATCTGATTTCATTATTGACCATCTGGTGATGTCCATGTGTAGAGTCTTCTCTTGTGTTTTTGGAAGAGGGTGTTTGCTATGACCAGTGAGTTCTCTTGGCAAACTCTGTTAGCCTTTGCCCTGCTTCTTTTGTACTCCAAGGCCAAATTTGCCTGTTACTTCAGGTATCTCTTGACTTCCTACTTTTGCCTTCCAGTCCCCTATAATGAAAATACATCTTTTTTGGGTGTTAGTTCTAGAAGGTCTTGTAGGTCTTCATAGACCCTTTCAACTTCATCATCTTCAGCATTACCATTTGGGGCCTGGACTTGCATTACTATGATACTGAATGGTTTGCCTTGGAAATGAACAGAGATCAATCTGTCATTTTTGAGATTGCATCCAAATACAGCATTTCAGACTCTTTTGTTGACTAGGAGGGGTACTCCATTTCTTCTAAGGGACTCTTGCCCACAGTAGTAGATTTAATGGTCATCTGAGTTAAATTCATCCATTCCAGCCCATTTTAGTTCACTGATTCCTAAAATGCTGATGTTCACTCTTGCCATCGCCTGTTTGACCACCTCCAGTTTACCTTGATTCATGGACCTAACATTCCATGTTCCTATGCAATATTGTTCTTTATAGCATCAGACTTTACTTCTGTCACAAGTAACATCCACAACTGGGTGCTGTTTTTGCTTTGGCTCTGTCTCTTCATTCTTTCTGGAGTTATTTCTCAACTGTTCTCCAGTAGCAAACTGGGCACCTTCCAACCTGGGGAGTTCATCTTTCAGTGTCCTATCTTTTTGCCTTTTCATAGTTTTCATGAGGTTCTCAAAGGCAAGAATGCTGAAGTGGTTTGTCATTCCCTTCTCCAGTTGTCCATGTTTTTGTCAGAACTCTCCACCATGACCCATCCTTCTTAGGTGGCCCTTCAGGGCATGGCTCATAGTTTCATTGAGTTAGACAAGGCTGTAATCCATGTGATCAGTTTGATTAGTCTTCTGTGATTTGGTGGATGGATAAGGATAAGAGGCCTATGGAAGCTTCCTGATGGGAGAGACTGACTGAGGGGGAAACTGGGTCTTGTTCTTATGGGCGGGGCCATGCTCAGTAAATCTTTCATCCAATTTTCTGTTAATAGGTGGGGCTGTGTTCCCTCCCTGTTGTTTGACCTAAGCCCAAGCTATGGTGGAGGTAATGAAGATAATGGCAACCTCCTTCAAAAGGTCCTGTGTATGTAGTTCTGCACTCGGTGCCCCGACCCTGCAGCAGACCACCGCCGACCCACAGGAGCATGATGGCTAGATATTGTCTCAACTTAAACAATTAAGCAAAAGCATCATAAATAAAATGAAGACATTTTGCAGTCTGGTAGAAGGCAATTGCTTTACGTATAGAAAAAAAGTAAGTACCTATCTTATAACAAATTATTCCACAAATTAATATTAAAAGGCAATACCTATAAAAATTGTGGGGAAATTAGTTTTAAATTTTTTTCACAGAAGAAAAATAAATTATTATAAAATGGCTAATAAAAATTTGAAGTGATATTTAGGTTTTTTAGTGATGCAACTTCTTTTAATCATAAGGAAAAAATAAATAAAATATTATAGTTATTATTCTCAAGGTTATTATAAAATATTATATTATTATTCTCAAAGGGGCATTTTGTACAGAATTGGCAGGATTACAGATAGTCTTTATGGCAATGCCATGGTTTTGATAATGATTAAATATCAAAATATCCTGCTGACTTCAAAACCATAAATGAAAGAGGGACACTATTACCAATTCTACATAAATCAAAGGATTATACAAGAGCATTCTGAATAATTGTTAGTCACTCAGTCATGTCTGACTTTTTGTGACCCCATGGACTGTAGCCTACCAGGCTCCTCTGTCCATGGAATTCTTCAGACAAGAAATCTGGAGTGGATAGCTATTCCCTTCTCCAGGGGATTTTCCTAACCCAGGGATTGAACCTGGGTCTCCTGCATTGCAGACAGATTCTTTATAGTCTGAGCCACCCATGGACATCTACATGCCACTTCTTATTGCTCAATTCCTATAAAAATGTATTTATTTAACTTACCCTATCAAATTGACTCATTGGTCTTTACTCAAATTCATTACTTTTCCCAAATGAATATATGAAAAATTTAATTTTTAAAAAACATTATTTCACTTAGTTCAAGTTGCAGAAGGAAGGGTCAGCATAATTTAAAATGAGACAAATTATGCGTGCTAAGTCACTTCAGTCATGTCCAACTCTTTGCATTAGCCCGCCAGGCTCCTCTGTCCATTGGATTCTCCAAGCAAGAATACTAGAGTGGGTTGCCATTTCCTCCTCCAGAGGATCTTCCTGACCCAGGGATCAAACCGGCATCTCCTGCTTCTCCTGCATCGCAGGCAGATTCTTTACCACTGAGCCACGGAGGAAGCTACGATACAAATTACAGAAGTTTTCAAAAAACAGAACAGGACTAGAAAGCTACTCAAAATTCTTTGCATTAGTTTTAAGGCTTTCAGTCTATGTTGGTCAGGTAATGAGTAGACATTAAGTAGACTTTCCAGGTTGCCCAGTTGTAAAGAATCTGCCTGCAGTGCAGAGAAGCGGGAGTTGCGGGTTGGATCCCCGCATTAGGAAGATACCCTGAAGGGGAAAATAGCAACCCACTACAGTATTCTTGCCTGGAAAATCTCATGAACAGAGGAGGTTGGCAGGCTATATAATCTATGAAATCACAAAGAGTCAAACAGGAATGAACACAAACACACACACACACACACACACACACACACACACATCCTCCTCTGAGATGCAGACAGACCGCCATCACCATAAAGAATTGGCCCATATTTGAGAACTGTGTTCATTGTGTTGTTAAAAGTAATCTTACCATTAAAGGTGAATGGATTTTAAAATCTTTGGGATTCTGAACCATTCATAGGTTTCATTATGGCACTTCATATAGGCTATAATTAGCAGAGAGCTCTAAATTAATGGGAAAAAAATCCTACCCAAGTGCATAATTTTACATTGTAAACTATTTAGCAGTTACGCTAGAGCCCATTTAAAGGCAGCTTTAAATGGCCCATGGCTGGTTTCCAGGATAAATAAATTAAAATTTGGTTGTTAAAGGATGTTAAGAGTTAAAAACAATTTTAATGAAACGCATTGGTGGACTCAGCACTACTGAGGGTTTTTTGTTTTGTTTTTTAATTTTCTGTAGGCAATTTGAATGTGACAATACTTGAGTAACAATTTGAACACTAAAAAGTGATGGTTCTGGAGGTCATTTAATTTACATTTATCTATCCCTTTACATTTGTATGGCTTTAAAAAATCGTTATCTATTAGTAACTTGATGTCAACAAAAGACCACTAGTATTTTCATTCTCACTTTTTATTCCCTTTGCTTTCATTTTTCCATGACGTTCCTGTTCCTGATATCTAAATGAAGATAACTTTTCTCTATTGCCTTGATTTATTAGAAATTGCTGAAAAAATTATAGTATCTAGTGAGTCAGTATTAACAGAAAGCCATTATTGTTTTAAATGCCTTGTTTCCCTCTACTATGAGAGAGAATACATTTGAACCTGGCAGTAGTGTTTCCTTCACAAAATCTCTGCCAGCTAAAGTACTACATGCTAGCTTCATTCAGTCTTTTGGGTTATTCCTACTTTCCAGGAAAGATGTTTTAATTGTGGCTTCTGGCTAGTCTTCCACTGCATGAAAAAAATCAAACAGTAGCCTACATTACTTCCCTGAGCATTCACGTTTCATAAAACATGCATCTCTAAGAAAATATGAAGGAAAATTTTATGTTTCAAGAGTTTCATTGTAGCTTTTCATTATAAACTACTGTTTTTAAGTTGGCTTCTTTATAAATGCTAACTAGTGTTTTAAAGCCAAATTAATCACATTAATTAAAAAATCCAAATTAAGTACGTCAAAAACCCCCCAAAATATTTTTACTAGTAAAGAAATTAATCATATTTTACTATAATTTACTATATTACTATATTTACTATAATTTTGAATTCATAGTAACTATTGCAAATACTTATTGACCAGACAACAGTGTTCTGAAATTGTGTGTCAATAAATACTTTCAAAATGTTGATTATTATTTAGTAGTAATATAAAAGGATACCATCTTTAATAATTAGAAATAAATTATAAATAAATAAAGCCAGTCTAGTTTCAGGTATTATTATATTAATTATTGAATATTCAATCTTTTCCCTTATTCACTTATTTTATTGGCTCACAGAAAATTCTAGTAGTTTAATGACTGATACCTTTTGAAAGTAATGTCTTAATCAAACACTGCTCCCTTTTACATGTGGGACTGGGGGTAGGAAATCTTTGTTCAAAAACAGATGAATGACCTCATTTAAATTCTCACCAAATATTTTTGCCTTTGCATTTCTTCATTAGATCCAGATGTTACAGCACTAACTGCCTGTAGCCATTTATACTAATAATCCATGAATTGAGATTTTTTGCTAATAATATAGCAAGCTAAGTTTTTATTGTCATTTTTACTTAAAATGGTAGAAGAGATGGAGGATGATGGCAATTCGCAGTCCACATAGTAGCCTATTTCCAAACCTCCCTCTTTGAGTGATACATTAGGAAGTAATAGGCAAGATGTTGTTCTTTCAAAACTTCACTGAGTCATGTGATTTAAAAAAAAAGATTGAAGGACATATTTTACTGATGTATGCAATTGATCAACATGAGAGCAAATGCCAAATAATTTATTACTTAGTCGCAACACTAAACAAAGATCACATTATAAAAAAGACATTGCTCATAAATTAAATATATTTGTATGTATTTCCATACATATGTGTATAAGAGGAATATGTGGTATGACTTCTTACAGAAGACTGAAGTTACTGTACTTCCCATGTTAGTATTACTATTTAGATGGTATCAAATGGACACAGTACTCATTCATCAAAATTAGTAGTGTCTTATTTTTTAATATATGCTTTTAAATAAATGACAGCCACCTGTGGTCTTTTAGCATAATCCTTCCAAATGAAAACTTACAATTTTTCGAAGACCTGCTGTTTCTATGGAGACTTTAATCTGCTAAGATATTTTCCGATTTCATTTTAGTCTGGGTAGTATTTATTTTTCTCCATCTTAGTTTCATTATAATGACTGACTTTCTTTGCTTTCTGTCTTGCTAATTTTTTTTTTAATTTGATGCCAACTGTTCCCAATCTATTTTTTTAATCCTAGTCAGGATGGTACCAGCAATCAGGAGACCTCCACAGAATTATGCCTTAAATAAAAGCTATTAATTTGGATGTTTCTTTCCACTTGATGACACCTTTCTTTCTTTGGAAATTCAATAACATTTACCACAATAATCTACTTACAATATAATAAAATCCTATTATATATAATATAGATAGTTGATATTCATATCTGGTTAGTATCTATATCACAGCAGTTATATTTTATTCAAATAGAAAATCTGAATTATTGTAAAAGTTAAAATTAATAGAAAAATTAACAGAGACTGTTGATTAGCATTATATGGAGACAGATTCTGTTAATAAGTTAATGTATTCAGTTTTTTACCTATTCTTCAAAAAGAATGAATTTACACATTATAAAAGAGAGAGTAAAGTATAAGATTTGACATTGTTGGGACTTAGGTGGTCCAGTGGACAAGACTTGGTGCTTCCTCTGCAGGGGGCATGGGTTTAATCTCTGGTTGGGGAGCTAAGATCCTGCACGCCACCCAGTGTGGCCAAAAATAAATTAAAAAAAAAAAAAAAAGATTTGGCATTGTTGTCAAGGGGTTTTCAACATTGTTACTTTAAAAAAAAAAACAATAATTTTAGAGAGTATATGTAAAGTACAAGGTAACAGTGTCTCTAAGATTCATAATGGTAAAGATTATCATATGTTAAGCATCAAAGAAGATTCCACAAATTTATAAAATCCTGACTTGAATAATATATTGAAAATCAAAATGAAAAGAGTTCAAAGATGACAAATTATCTTAAGAAAGCATAAAGAAAGATATGGCATGAGAAGTACCAGTGCATATATCCTTCAAAATTGTATTCATTCTATTGTCTGGAAACAACTGAAGAAAAGAGAATGTGCAAGCAATTATTAGAAATAAAATGAATTTCCCCAACAACACACTTCTATTATAGAGGACAGCATTTATCAGGAACTTAGTATATGCTAGGTACTATTGTACGCATGTTAACTGAATTCATATGCAAGTAATTTATGAAGTAGGCATTATATTCCATTTTAAAGATGAGAAAACTATCCAAACAATCAAAGTCACTTATCATAAACTACCCAGATAATTCTATCCTAGAAAGGCTGACTCCAGAGCCCATATTCTTATCTAGTACACTATACTTGCCCTAAGCCCTACTTCTTACCTCCCACCACTGACAGAATACTTTGGATTGGCTGGAATGAAATTACACTTTCTTAGAATACAGTGTGAATGGGGGCTGATATCCCAATTTCCTTGTCTCTACATGCTTCAATTATTCCATGTCCCTTTTATAAACAACTGTATTTCTCAGTCTCACTTATGTTTTACTTTAGTGGAGCATTTGTTTTCTATCTCTTTCTCTAAAACAAGTGTTTTTAAGAGTCAAAATTATTTTTGAAATACTCAGAAATACTAGAAATCCTCATTTCCAAGTAGAATTCACATACCCATACATAAGGTTCTCAGATGCATATTCCTCCCCATCAATTAACACAAATGTTTGGCTATTGTAATCAATCATATTTATTATTGAGAGCCTCAAAATTTACGTAATCCATTGATGACAAAGGTTTTATAATTCAATTAGTTCCCAGAAATTTATATTTAATATGTTAAAGTCATAAAGTAGGCTGGTAATTTTAAAAACACTTTAATTTACTAATGCTGCATATTTAGCATTTAAATAATATGAGTAATTATAAATAAATAAATAATACAATATTTGAACTTTTATTTTCATATCTTATGATCACTTTAAAATTTTTATTAAATCAAAAATTGCTTGATTTCCAAAAGGATGGCCAATTTATCACATAAGGAGTTAGATGTAAAAACAGGAAAAGAAAAAATTTTACTGTAAACATTCTATCTTTTTTATGCATAATCAATGAAAATTTATCACAGTAAAACTTACATAATTTAGTTTAATATCAAAAGTAAAACAGGAATGCTATTTACTGAAAACCATATTTTTTAAATGAAGCTCTACTATTCACTAAGAATACTACATACTGAGATCTATAAGTGGCTATTTTGAAAGTAGGAGTACATATATACTATACAGTTCTAGGAGCATTTATGTAATGAATATAACTTCAATATTTATTGTGTAAGTCCAATAATCACTTTCCAAATTTCAATCAACTAAGAGGAAAATGATGCGCTAATTAAAGAAATATAAATGTGTATCAAGAAGCAGTAATCTATATATATTTATTGTGCATCTGTTTTATTTCTTCATTTCAAGCACCATGAGCATTTTTTTTTATATATAGGATGTCTCTATTTTCCTAGCCCTACACTGTCTACCAAACATTATACTTGCATTTTTATTTACTTCCTGGTTTATATTTTCCTCTGGATTTCCTTTGGCCTACAGCTAAATCTTATATTGTTGAAAATCAGAATTAGAAACTTGACCCTCTTTTTGACTCTGTCTTCCACTTGGCATCAGTATTCTCCCATTCACTATCTTTGTAGACATCATATCCTCAGAATCTTCCTTAATTCTAGGACACCAGAAAAGATAAAGGAAACAGATTCTCCTCTCAGATTCTTCATAGGAGCCAGTACCACTGACACTTTAAATTGCACAGTCACACTGATTTGGAACTTCTGAACTGCAGAATTGTAGGAGAATTGATTTGTATTGTTTAAGCTACTAAAAGTATGATGACTTGTTGCAGCAGAAATAATACAGTCCAAGCACAGAGTCCAGACAGTTTTCTGAGGATGAAGTTCAGAGAAGGAAAAAAAAAAAAAGAAAAAGAGATAAGTCGCTGTGTTGATTAGGTGTCAATATCTGGGTATATTGGTTAAATAAAGCTAGATTATCTGGAGAGGGCTGCTATATAGGTGTGCGGTCCTTCTTGATACCCAGCTGCCTCTGCTACACCTATGAGGACCCTGCCTCAGAGCTGCAGTAACGAGAAGAGGCTAACTGGCTATATTGTGACTCATTATCACTCCCTTAGGTGAAGAGAGATAATTCTGAGGTGTGTTCTACATTTTCTCCCAGAGTTGTTTTAATTTACCTAATAATATAATATTTATTAGCTTTTTCTCCTTCCCTTTACTTCCCCCTTCCCAAACTGGTATTTCTGGGGATTGTTTCATAAATATAACACTTATACTCAAATTTTTATCCCTTGGTCTGCTTCTGGGAAACATAATCTAAGACACTGTAATATATCACAATTTAAAAATTATGAATATTCACTAGATATTTTGTCAGTCATAGTTGTTATTTCCTAGGAAGATAAACTAACTCTGGACTGGCCGAATTAAACAAAGAGTATATCAAGTAGACACACAGCAGCTCACAGAATCTTTGGAAGAACTAGAGAAGAAAGATTTCAATTAAGCACTCAAGAAGAATTCCCCAAAACTGAGTAGCTATAGTAGTGATCTAGTGACAGAACTCCTGGAATTGCCACTAGACTCTAGTTGGACTGCTGCTACTTCTGCTGCCTTCTTCTGCTCTAAAAAATTAATTGAACTGTAGCTACAGTTTGTCAGGTGGCACAGTGGTAAAGAATCTGCCTGTCAATGCCCGAGATGTGGGTTTGACCCCTGAGTTGGGAGGATCCCCTGGAGAAGGAAATGGCAACCCACTCCAGTATTCTTGCCTGGGAAAGCCCATGGACAAAGGAGCCTGGCGGGCTACAGTCCACAGTGTAGCAAAGAGTTGGACACAACAGAATGACGGAGCACAGTACAACTACTAATGTTACTGATAAAATTGCCACTTCTGTACTAAGGACATAATTGTACTTACTCCGGTGCTACCCAAGAGAAAAATGTTCTACTACTTCATGCTTCTTAGCTAGTTGATGAGTTAAGTATGAAGTGACTGCATTTGACTGCCAAGACAGAGTTAACATATCTACTTTCTGACGGAAAGGGATGCTGTGAAAATGAGTGTCTAGCAATCTCAACTTTTTAATAACAACAGGCAATTTCTACTTACCACCAAAACTCATAAGGTGGGGAATTTCTTAACTATGAAGAGGGTCCTGATACTATTTGACCAAAAGGAATGTCAATGTTAAGTGAACATTACTTATCTGAAAACACATATGAGAGTTTCTGCCACCTTACAATTACATAATTCTCCTAAACCAAACTCAAAGTTACCAGAAACAATAGAAATTTTAATCATTTACTTGCCCTGATTTGGGATGCACCACCTCCATAAGAGTCAATAACTCCAACTTAATATGGTTCTACTATGCTTCCCAAACCCCATTTAAATATCAGAGGAAAACTATGGATTCTTTCTTTATTTTTACTGCATAAGGGAATATTTATTGATGTAGGAAAATATTCACTTTTTAAAATGCATGTATAAGACAAGAAAAGGATTACCAATGTGTGTGATCTCAGCTTTCTCCTCTATCTACCTGAAAAGAATTCTAACTCTGCCCAGTAGGTTTCTTTCTTTCTTTTTGATGTATTATTTTATATGGCATATTGTATGGAATTATCTCCCTGGAAAGGCTCACTAGTGCCAGTAAGAGATATAGCAGGCACATCTCCTAGGCTTGGAATCCCCCAGTAGCTGGTCTTATTCAAAAACTGCTTTTCAGTTCTTACTTTATGGTTGCAGCTCTTGGAGAAAATGAGAGACATTTGCAATCACTGCTCATAATCCCCTCATTTCACTGTGTACTTGTTACTGGACCAGTTAGGTTAGAGCAGATCTCCTGCTATTCTCAAGAAATTAAAATATAACTGCTCTATTTTGTCTTCAAACCCTGTATTTTTTCTCCAATAACTTTCAAGGGCTATCAAATTCCTTATTTCAAAGTCCTGATGCCTTTTCTAAGGTGTCACTTTCCTTTTATCTCCCCACCTTTGCTGGTGGATAGCTCCTTCTTTCACCAAGAGAATACTGACATATCATCACATTCTAGAAGAGAAAAAGTTGGCTTTACCCCATTTCTTAACCTGACACTTAAGTAAAAGCCATAAAAACAGGCCTAAATAGAAATCTTAATGAAACTCTACTGAGGGATTCACATCACTATGATGATTAATTTCATATGCCATCTTGACTGAATCTTGGGATGCCCACGTTTAAATGTATATTTGTGCATGTCTGTGAGGGTTTTTCCTAGAGACTAGCATCTGAACTGATGGTTTGTGCAAAGCAGCCCAATATGAGCAGGCATCGTTGAACCAGTTAAGGATCCAAATATAGAACCAAAAGACAGAAGACTGCTTGACTTGGACATTGGTTTCTCCTGACCTTACACTGGGACTTACACTATCAGTGTTTCTGATTCTCAGGAATTTGAACTCAGACTAGAATTTACATCTCTGCATTTCCTGGGCCTCCAATTTATAGATGGAAACTTACAGAGCTTCTCAGCTTCCATAATTATGTGAGCCAATTCCTTTTAATAAACTAAACACACACACACACACACACACACTCTATCTCTCTCCCTCCCTCCCTCTCTCCCCCTCAGTTTTGTTTTTCTGGAGAATGCTGACTAGTAGAGTCATTTCTAGAGTAAGGCTGACTAAAGACTTTTGTGAAAGTCATTCAGTTGTGTCCAACTCTTTACAACCCCATGGACTATACAATCCATGGAATTCTCCAGGCAAGAACACTGGAATGGGTAGCCATTCCCTTCTCCAGGGTATCTTCCCAACCCAGGGATTGAACCCAGGTTTCCCGCACTGGGGCAGATTCTTTACTAGCTGAGCCACAAGGGAAGCCCAAAGACCTTTAAGCATATAATACTATTACCTACAAGTAATGGATTACTTCCTGGTTCGCTAGAGGCCCCCAAGCCATATTCACCCTAACAGCACTTAGAAGGAATCTCCTTTGGTTGGAGGCCATTGTTTCAATTGTAGCTATATCTGTAATCAGTATGCAAATCAGGTACTCCATAATGTTATCAGCTTTCAAAATCAAAGAAATTAGATGCCTTTGAAATTTTTAAGAACTCTGATGCTGCATTTATTTTACAACAAACACTGCTATCTACAGCAGTAAATTAAAAGAAAATTATTAGTATAAAAATATTCTTTGAACTAACCTATTTAAGCGAGTCTCCTTTTTTTTTTTTTTACTGAAAGAAGTCTGGTGTGAGACACAAAAGATATTCACACAATTTATGTTCACTGCCTCTTCTTCCTTCATTAAGCAACCCTGAAATCATGAGAGAGTTATTTTGTATCTACTCTCTTCTTTTATTAGTAGAGGAATATTAGAAGTGTTTAGCCTAAGTACACAGAGATGTTTGAAGTTGGTCTCTTAGGAAGATATGCAAAGGCAAGTGTTGCCTTTGCCATTTGATTTCTGAACAGATTTTATTCCAAACTCTAAATGAACAATTTCTTGCTATTCTGAAATTATGTCACAGTTTCCTGTATCTGTGCATTTACTTACAGGGTTTCTTTTCTCCTCTTTCCCATTATCTTCTCCATCTGTGCTGTCCATTTTCAAGGATCTCAAATCTATTGTGCTCCAAGATACTTCTCTTGGTTCTCTTAGCCAAAGGGAACTGTGCACTTTTAAATCATCATAATACTTTACAAATTCAGCACATTCTGCTTTGAATTACAGCTGTGTCATGCTTGTCCTAGCCTCTTATGGGTCCACAAGCTACCTGAGGCCTGACTCCTTGGGCTTACCTGAGCAGCATATATCAGTTGAACCACATATTCAGAAAGTATTTGTTGAAATTATTTGAACTGTATGAATTCTAAATCAGATCATTTAAAACAATAATAACATGTCTTAAAAAAGAGATCAGACTTTCTGTAGGATTCTATGGGGAAGTGAGAGAAGACATGTACTTTGGACCAAGGCACATAAGATTGAAATTTTGGCTCTATAACCAATCACCTGAGTGGTAAAAGACCAATTATTAAAGCTCTCCCTAAGCTTCAGGTTCCTATTGTGTAAAATATAAGTGGTAATATCCACTTTTCAGGGCTCTTATCCCACTATCTCATGCTAGTATGAGATAGTATGTGTCAATCACCTGTCATTTAGTATACAAATCTCAGAAATTAGAATTATTATATGCATCAATGTAAATGAAATCCAACAGGTATTTGTGTAAATCCAGTTCGTCTACTATCTGTATGATGTAGAAAAGTGGCAATACTGAAAATAAAGTCAGTTATTTGATACTTCAACAAACATTACAATATTTTTGTTTGAAAACTATACAGTGATAAATACTTCATTAAGCACATTAAAATCAATACAAAAGGGAAGTAGTTCATTAACTATTAGATAACTGACATATATTTGAAATACAGACATTTGTATTGTTCTTTAAGACAAACACACAGTCTTTTAACCAATGTATCTATCTTTATTTTGTATGTCAAAGAGGATTGATGAAAGTCAAAAGCTGAAGAAAAACAAAAATTCTGCATAAAATGCCTAGGAGTTTTTTTTTTCCCCCTTTACTCAGTTATTTCTATGCTTTGGAAGAGAACCACATTTGAATGTTACATTGCCTTCAAAGTGGGGAACGACTATTACACATAAAGTCACATTATGTAGCCTAACAATTTTAGAGGAGAGCTAAAATTTTAAATCACTCCTGGTACTCACAATTCTGCTGCTCTCAGAAGGATCCAAATGGGAGGACTTGGTTGGGCAACTGAAGAATAGTGGAGGATACATCTGTAAGCACAAGAAATAATTTATTCTTTCAGTAATCTATTTCCCAGAGCCCCCAAATTTGCCTGGCAGGTAGTAGCAGTAGTAGTACTAGCATGGTGTGTGTTCAGTAATGTCTGACTCTTTGTAACCCCATGCACTGTAGCTTGTCAGGCTCCCCTGTCCACAGGCTTTTCCAGGCAAAAATAGTAGAGCGGGTTGCCATTTCCTCCTCCAGGGTATCTTCCCAGCCAGGATTGAACCCAAGTCTCCCGCCTGCATCTCTTGCACTGGCAGGAGGCCCCATCTGAGGCACCAGGGTAGTAAGATCTTGATAAATATTTGTTCTGTGGATGAAAAATGATGCCTGCCACATTTGCAAACAAAGGATGCTGTGGCATTCTAGCCATCAGCCACAACCTACCAGACCCTGAGAGTGAGCCCTGAGGAGCTCAGGAAGCAGAAAAAGGGGCTTTCCTCAGCCATCCTCAGTGGTGCACCCTGAGGAGACTCAGGATGGGGAAGAACTGGATCCTGGTCTTGCTAGCCAAGGTGCAAGGAGCCCAGACTCTTGCATCTTCCTATACATAGAAAAGCTTAAAAAAAAAAAAGAAAGAAATGTTTTATTTTCTTCTATTAACAGTAATCTTTTTATGTTCTGATTACCTGGTTTATGTTGCAAAATCCTATATAACCTGGTTCATCCTTTACCTCTTCAGAGTAGTCCCTCAGTGCGATATGGGAGGACATCTTTCAGGCTACGTGCGAGCTGGGTCCTGTCCTACTCTTTGCCACCCCATGGACTGCAGACCACCAGGCTCCTCTCTCCATGGGATTTCCCAGGCAAGAATAGTGGAGTGGGTATCCATCCATTTCCTTCTCCAGGGGATCCTCCTCACACAGGATAGAACCCATATCTCTTGCACTGGCAGGTGGATTCTAAACCACTGAGCCACCTAGGATGCCTCTTCCAGGCTTTACTCCTCAGGAAATTCACCAAATCAAACATAATTTTCAACTTTTAAGTTGTGCATTTTTTTCAGTTAACAGCTGAATGACTTATTTCATACATATTTGAAATATAGACGATACCCAGAAGTTACTGTGATCAAACTACCAGGTGTATATATAGAGAGAGATAGATAGATAGATAGACAGACATATAGTGTAAATCTTTTGCTTGATATTCAGATCAGATCAGATCAGTCGCTCAGACGTGTCCGACTCTTTGTGACCCCATGAATCGCAGCACGCCAGGCCTCCCTGTCCATCACCAACTCCCGGAGTTCACTCAGACTCACGTCCATCGAGTCAGTGATGCCATCCAGCCATCTCATCCTCTGTTGTCCCCTTCTCCTCCTGCCCCCAATCCCTCCCAGCATCAGAGTCTTTTCCAGTGAGTCAACTCTTCGCATGAGGTGGCCAAAGTACTGGAGTTTCAGCTTCAGTATCATTCCTTCCAAAGAAATCCCAGGGCTGATCTCCTTCAGAATGGACTGGTTGGATCTCCTTGCAGTCCAAGGGACTCTCAAGAGTCTTCTCCAACACCACAGTTCAAAAGCATCAATTCTTCGGTGTTCAGCCTTTTTCACAGTCCAACTCTCACATCCATACATGACCACAGGAAAAACCATAGCCTTGACTAGATGAACCTTTGTTGGCAAAGTAATGTCTCTGCTTTTGAATATGCTATCTAGGTTGGTCATAACTTTCCTTCCAAGGAGTAAGCATCTTTTAATTTCATGGCTGCAGTCAACATCTGCAGTGATTTTGGAGCCCCCCAAAATAAAGTCTGACACTGTGTCCACTGTTTCCCCATCTATTTCCCATGAAGTGATGGGACCAGATGCCATGATCTTCGTTTTCTGAATGTTGAGCTTGAAGCCAACTTTTTCACTCTCTACTTTCACTTTCATCAAGAGGCTTTTGAGTTCCTCTTCACTTTCTGCCATAAGGGTGGTGTCATCTGCATATCTGAGGTTATTGATATTTCTCCCGGCAATCTTGGTTCCAGTTTGTGTTGCTTGCAGCCCAGCGTTTCTCATGATGTACTCTGCATATAAGTTAAATAAGCAGGGTGACAATATACAGCCTTGACAAACTCCTTTTCCTATTTGGAACCAGTCTGTTGTTCCATGTCCAGTTTTAACTGTTGCTTCCTGACCTGCTTACAGATTTCTCAAGAGGCAGATTAGGTGGTCTGGTGTTCCCATCTCTTTCAGAATTTCCACAGTTTATTGTGATCCACACAGTCAAAGGCTTTGGCATAGTCAATAAAGCAGAAATAGACATTTTTCTGGAACTCTCTTGCTTTCTCCATGATCCAGCGGATGTTGGCAATTTGATCTCTGGTTCCTCTGCCTTTTCTAAAACTAGCTTGAACATCAGGAAGTTCACGGTTCACATATTGCTGAAGCCTGGCTTGGAGAATTTTGAGCATTACTTTACTAGTGTGTGAGATGAGTGCAATTGTGCGGTAGTTTGAGCATTCTTTGGCATTGCCTTTCTTTGGGATTGGAATGAAAACTGACCTTTTCCAGTCCTGTGGCCACTGCTGACTTTTCCAAATTTGCTGGCATACTGAGTGCAGCACTTTCACAACATCATCTTTCAGGATTTGAAATACCTTAACTGGAATTCTTTCACCTCCACTAGCTTTGTTCGTAGTGATGCTTTCTAAGGCCCACTTGACTTCACATTGCAGGATGTCTGGTTCTAGGTCAGTGATCACACCATCGTGATTATCTGGGTCGTGAAGATCTTTTTTGTACAGTTCTTCTGTGTATTCTTGCCATCCCTTCTTAATACCTTCTGCTTCTCTTAGGTCCATACCATTTCTGTCCTTTATTGAGCCCATCTTTGCATGAAATGTTCCTTTGGTATCTCTGAGTTTCTTGAAGAGATCTCTAGTCTTTCCCATTCTGTTGTTTTCCTCTTTTTTTGTTGTATTGATCGCTGAAGAAGGCTTTCTTATCTCTCCTTGCTATTCTTTGGAACTCTGCATTCAGATGTATATATCCTACCTTTTCTCCTTTGCTTTTTGCTTCTCTTCTTTTCACAGCTATTTGTAAGGCCTCCCCAGACAGCCATTTTGCTTTTTTGCATTTCTTTTCCATGGGAATGGTCTTGATCCCTGTCTCCTGTACAAGGTCACCAACCTCATTCCATAGTTCATCAGGCACTCTATCTATCAGATCTAGTCCCTTAAATCTATTTCTCACTTCCACTGTATAATCATAAGGGATTTGATTTAGGTCATACCTGAATGGTCTAGTGGTTTTCCCTACTTTCTTCAATTTCAGTCTGAATTTGGCAATAAGGAGTTCATGGTCTAAGCCACAGTCAGCTCCTGGTCTTGTTTTTGCTGACTGTATAGAGCTTCTCCATCTTTGGCTGCAAAGAATATAATCAATCTGATTTCGGTGTTGACCATCTGGTGATGTCCATGTATTAGTAAAAATTTAAAAAAAAAACAAAAAAAAAAAACAGAGTTTCAGTTGCCAGGCTGTGGACAGGGAGGCCTGAATCTTAGCTCTGCATGGGTGTTGGGGCTCCACAGCCCGCGTGGTACTCTCTAGCCCGCTAGCCTTACTTGGCTGCTCCTCTGGCTTTTGGCCGTGAGCTGGGCCCGCGCACTAGCCCAGTACTGTTCAAGAAGGTCACCTGTGGTCATGGTGCCCTCCTAGAAGGAGCCTGCCACCTCGTGGGGGATCAGCGAAACTTAACCACTGGGGTCCCGCCTCCTTGGGGGCTGCTTGGCTGCTTAGTCCTGGACCCTCTGATGGCCGGAGGTGGCCTCAGCAGAACATGTGGAAGATAGAGCTGGTGAGTGCTGGGCTCCCTGAGCTCCGTGAGGCCAACTCGGGCTGGCTGGTGACATTGGCCACCCTGTGAGGCAACCGGTCCGTGTTCAGCATCCCAGAATGCCTGCAAGGTGCTCTTCACGTCACTACTGAAGAGCTTAGGGTCCAAGGACAGTGGCAAGATTGTCTTCAAGACAGCTTGGTTAAGTGCTCTCTCCGTGGGGATGATTGTCTCCTGCTGCCCGTTAGCGTCTTCACAGAGATGTTTGATTATCAGAAAACAGGCGTGGTGGTTGCTGCTGTTGAGGTTGTTGGACGCTTGCCCGGTTCTTTAATAAGCTCCATTGAGCCTCTATACCTTTTCTTGTGGAATCCTGTTTGCCAGGATTTGCGAAAATCCTGTTTGCCTACCTGCCTTCACTGGTCATTCGGGGGCACTATTTCAAGAAGCTCCTTGGATGGGTGAATGGCACTCTGATCTCTGGCAGCAATGCCTTCCTGGTTTTGCTGCCTTTCCTTCTGAGGGTTCTGACTGACAGCTGGGGCCTCTTTAGACACAGAGTCCTCTGCCTCTTCACATTTGTTCTCTTTCTGGCTGGCTTTACTTATGGACCCCTTGCCTTCTGTGTAAAGATGGTGGGACCAAAGGAGCCAACAAATTCTCCCTCTTTTCCCGGAGAAACTTCAGTTATCCCCAGCTCAGTTTTGCCGTCTTCAGGGTGACAGCTTATGTTGTGTCAGCAGTTGGAATATCGGTTGCACTTTTAGGAGACCCTGTGCCTTATTTTCTCTTGAGTTGGCCATGCCTTGCTGGGGTCATTTCAGAAGTGGAGTGCTGCTTCTTAGCCACACTGTGCCAAGACCAAAGTTTTCTTTGACTTGCAAGTTTCCCTTCTGTTCCCTCAGAACTAGAACAGAGGCAAGGTTGGACCACCCCCACCCTCAGCATGCTGAGCAGCCACCGACTGAACTCAGGAGGAAATGGGCTAATGTGAATGAGAGGTTATCACATAACCCTTTTTCCAGCTTCCGCATCTCCTCCTTTAGTCTAGTTTCTTGCCTGGAGAATCCCATGGATAGAGGATCCTGGCAGGTTATGGTCCATAGGGTCACAAAGAGTCAGACACAACAGGATCCACTTAGCACAGCACAGCATAGCACATTTTGTGAATATGAGAAAATTAAAATGCTTTTCACAATCTATGACAAGCAGTTTATATACATAGTTTTATGTTCAATTTTGTTTCCTGAAATAAACACAAAGCATTAGCTGAAGAAACCATGAGCAAATGTGTAAATTCTAGAAAGTTATGATTTTTATATCAACTAGAAAGCAAATTATGATAGAGAAAAATAAGTATTAAACTACTTATACATGATATAATTAAATACTTTAAAATTCTATTTATTTCTGTTTTGGGCTGTACAGCTGTATTTTGTTTGTTTTTAATTTGGTGGAATTAATTGGAATTGGACTGACTCATCAAAAGTATTATTAATTATACAGGAGACTCTTCATAAGAAACTTAGCCTATACTGAACCATAGTTTGATTCAGAGCTGTGTGTGAGATGTTTTTAATCTGTACTATATTTTGTGAGTGACCATGGTAACAACTGTATTACATCCTTATACAACTATTTTATTTCTTTATCTCTATATTTAGTCTTCAATAGTTTATGCTCAGATATTTAAAAATTATTTTTCCTTTCTCAAGGAATTAGAAAGACAAAACAATTCTCTGAGATGAGATTTAGAATTTAAAAATCATATTCTTGGTGCCCTTGTTTTTCAGAATGGATTTTTGTGTTAGGAAAAACAATTACCAGTGTTGTTTTTAATGCTACAATTTAATAATTTGTGTAAAAGTATTTAGCAGTGAATAGCTACAGTCTGTTGCCTCTGATAGGTCTTATTTTTTTCATCTTTTGTCCTCTTCTGTTTGATATTCACTGAGAATTATAGGGTTATTTGATGTCTGTTGTAAAAATAAAGTCTGAAAGAGATGGGAATACCGGACAACCTGATCTGCCTCTTGAGAAATTTGTATGCAGGTCAGGAAGCAACAGTTAGAACTGGACATGGAACAACAGACTGGTTCCAAATAGGAAAAGGAGTTTGTCAAGGCTGTATATTGTCACCCTGCTTATTTAACTTATATGCAGAGTACATCATGAGAAACGCTGGACTGGAAGCAACACAAACTGGAATCAAGATTGGGGGGAGAAATATCAATAACCTCAGATATGCAGATGACACCACCCTTATGGCAGAAAGTGAAGAGGAACTCAAAAGCCTCTTGATGAAAGTGAAAGTGGAAAGTGAAAATGTTGGCTTAAAACTCAACATCCAGAAAATGAAGATCATGGCATCCGGTCCCATCACTTCATGGGAAATAGATGGGCAAACAGTGAAAACAGTGTCAGACTTTATTTTTCTGGGCTCCAAAATCACTACAGATGGTGACTGCAAGCCATGAAATTAAAAGACGCTTACTCCTTGGAAGGATAGTTATGACCAACCTAGATAGCATATTGAAAAGCAGAGACATTACTTTGCCAACAAAGGTCCATCTAGTCAAGGCTATGGTTTTTCCTGTGGTCATGTATGGATGTGAGAGTTGGACTTTGAAGAAGGCTGAGCGCCGAAGAATTGATGCTTTTGAACTGTGGTGTTGGAGAAGACTCTTGAGCATCCCTTGGACTGCAAGGAGATCCAACCAGTCCATTCTGAAGGAGATCGGCCCTGGGATTTCTTTGGAAGGAATGATGCTAAAGCTGAAACTCCAGTACTTTGACCACCTCATGCGAAGAGTTGACTCATTGGAAAAGACTCTGATGCTGGGAGGGATTGGGGGCAGGAGGAGAAGGGGATGACAGAGGATGAGATGGCTGGATGGCATCACTGACTTGATGGACATGAGTCTGAGTGAACTCCAGGAGTTGGTGATGGACAGGGAGGCCTGGCGTGCTGTGGTTCATGGGGTCACAAAGAGTCGGACACGACTGAGCAACTGATCTGATCTGATCTGATCTGATACGTACTGAAAACGAATGGGCACATTGAATTGGCTTGAGTTGTTATGTGAGCCATATTAGATTTGTCTATAGTTTGAAAATAGCTATTTTCCATGGCTCAGACAGTAAAGAATCTGCCTGTAATGCAGGAGACCCATGTTCGATCCCTGGTTTGGGAAGATCCCCTGTAGAAGGAAATGGCAACCCACTCCAATATTCTTGCCTGGAGAAATCCATGGACAGAAGAGCCTGAGGGGCTACAGGACACTGTGTCGCAAAGAGTTGGACATGAGTGAGCAACTTTCACAGTTTAGAAATAAATACTTCCAAATAAATATATAATAAAAATATTATTCTTTTTGAAACTAGTTTTATTTCCCAAAGTAACCTATAATAGTCAAATCTCTATAAGGTGCCTGCTATTCAAATTTCTAAATGATAAAAGGTGGCTTTAATCAAGGGGATTGCAGATAGTTAATTCTGTGGTAGTCCCTTTCCTTGATTTGAACCTAATTATTTATGTACATTACTATCTTGTTAATTTACTCTTTATTCTCATCTACATTTACATTAGACACAGGAGAAATTAGGACAGCAACATCTGTCTTTAATGAAAAAGAAATAGTTATATAACTATTGTCATCATCATTCAAGACTGCATTTTGTTGTTCCACACACTGAAACAGTCACATCAGATATACCAAACAGAAGGAACAGCACTAAAAAAAACAAATTAGTTTACTCTACAAAGAATTAGAAACATGAATCCAAAAGTCCTATTATATGCACTTCAGTTGTTTTCTGGCTGATTGATAATTTTAAATAATTTATAATTTTAGGATATATCTCAAATAATTTTTCCTTTTATAAAATAAAGAAATAATACAGATATATGACAAAAACATAGTTCAAATGATAAGAAAGGCTCAAAATTAAAATCTCTTTCTCTGCCCTACTGTTTCTTCCCAGAAAATAACCCTGTCAAATTCCAATCTTTTGAAGTTTTTTTTTAATTGAAATGTAGTATATTTATAATATTTATTAGTTTTGGGTGAATAACATAGTGCTTCTTTTTTTAATGTATTCAATATCTTTAAGATTATACACCATGTAAAGTTATTTTAAAATAATGGCTATTCCCATGCTGTACAAAATATCTTTGAGGCTCATTTATTTTTATGTATTAATAATAGTATATAGCTCTTAATCCAATACCTTTATCTCATCCTTTCCCCTCCCTCTTTCAATGGTAATCGTTTGTTGGCTTTTGTTTTCTGTGTTTGTGATTGTGTCTTTTCTGCTATATGTATTCATTTTTTTTATTTTTCAAGAATCCATATAAAAATGATAACATAGAGTATTTGTCTTTGTATGACTTACTTCACTAAGTATACTAATATCTGGGTCCATCTATGTTGTTGCAAATGGCAGATTTTCATTCCTTTTATGGATGAGTAAAATTCAATTGTATATATATGTAATACACATTATATATACCTATTCAATTATATATATATAATTGAATATGTGTATAATGTCACTTCTTTGGACACGACTGAGAGACTGAACTGAACTGATAATGCCACTTCTTTATCCAGTCCTCTGTTGATGGACACTTAGGTTGCTTCCATATCTTGGCTATGGTAAATAATGCTGCTGTGAACATTGGGGTGCCTGTATCTTTTGAATTAGTGTTTCCAGTTTCTTCAAATCCATACCTAGTAATGGAGTTGCTGGCTCACAAGGTATGCTATTTTTGGTATTTTGAAAAACATCCATACTGTTTTCCATAGTGGTTGTACCAATTTGCATTCCCACCAACAATATACTAGGGTTCCCTTTTCTCCACATCCTTGCCAGTATTTGTTATTTGTAGACTTTAGGTGATAGACATTCCAACAGGTGTGAAGTGACATCTCATTATGGTTTTGATTTGCATTACTCTGATCGCTAGAGATATTGAGTATTTTTTTCAGATGCCTATTGGACATCTGCATATCTTCACTTAAATTTTTTCTTGGTCTCTATTCAGTTTGTAATCCTGATGTTTGTGTTTTTGATATTACATTGTATAAGCTGTTTATGAATTTTGGAAATTAAACCTTTATTTGTTATATCCTTAGTTGCTATTTAAGGGTTTTCTTTTTTTTTCATATTTTTTTGATTAAAACAAGTTCTCTGTCTTCTCATTTTGCCTAACTTTCTCTGTCTCTATGAGTTTAGTTAAAACAGTTACCTACCCCAGTCTTGCAGGGTATCCTTGGGTGGGTGTATCCCAGTACAGTCTGTGTGTACCCAGTGACTTTAGGGTAAGACCTGGATCTGAGATGAGCATGAGTCATGTCTTTCCCCAGGGTGTACTGGCAACTATCACTTTGGTAGGAGGTGGGACTGGAGCTAGAGAGGCTGGAGCTAGAGCTATGTGTGAACCATGGCTTCTTTTCTGCTCAGTGGTCAACACCATCCCCTGGGAGCAGAAATTGTTGGGAGAGAAGCCCTGAGGTTCAAGCCTTAGCTGGCCCTGTTCCTCTGAGTGTTTGCCCCCCGCCCCCCAATACTGGCATCTTCACTTGATAGGGGAGCAGTACTAATGCAAGAGAGTCTAGAGGGGGCACTTGGCACGGGTCAGAGCACAGGCTGTGGCAGTCTCTCACCCTTGTGTGGAGCTGTCTTGCAGACTGTGTGGGACCAAGCAGGTACTCAGTTCATGTGGGCCTCCATGCTGGTTTTGGTTGCAGAAAACCTGCCAAAGTCACTTGCAGTATTAATCTGCTTCCTCTGCCTTGTTTCAGGAGTAAGCAAGTTGAGTGCACACTTTTCTCGGTGGAGTCTAGCTTTCTTACAGCTCTCCTGTTAGGCCCACTGGTTTTCAAGCCAGCTAAGGGGACCTGTCTTCCTGGTTTCATACCCCAGGATTGGGGCACCCAATATGTGGCCTGAATCATTCACTACCCAGAGAATATCTCCACCTAAATAGTCCCCCTCTTCTTCTTTATCTCCTCCCATGGGCAAAGATCCAGACGTGATTGCTTGGCTTCCCTTCTTACTCAATTCCATGAGGATCTTTCTTACACCTTTGCTTGTAGAAGAATTTTTATGCGAGTCTTCAGTTAGTTTTCAGTAAGTTCATGAAAGTTACTTTTAAAACTGGTGGTAGTGGTGTTGTTCAGTCACTCAGTCATCTCTGACTCTTTATGACCCCATGACTCCAGCATGCCAGGCCTCCCTGACCTTCACCATCTCCCAGAGCTTGCTCAAACTCAAGTCCATTGAGTCAGTGATGCCATCCAGCCATCTTGTCCTCTGTTGTCCTCTTCTCCTCCTACTTTCAATCTGTACCAGCCTCAGGGTCTTTTCAAATGAGTCACTTTTTCACATCAGGTGGCCAAAGTATTGGAGTTTCAGCTTCAGCATCAGTCCTTCTAATGTATATTCAGGATTGATTTCATTTAGGATTGACTGGTTTGATCTAAGCATGAGTTTCTTCAGCACTCAGCTTTCTTTATGGTCAAACTCTCACATCCATACATGACCACTGGAAAAACCATAGCTTTGACTAAATGGACATTTGTCAGCAAAGTAATATCTCTGCTTTTTAATATGCTGTCTATGTTTGTCATAGCTTTTCTTCCAAGGAACATGTGTCTTTTAGTTTCATGGCTGCAGTCACCATCTGCAGTGATTTTGGAGCCCAAAAAAATAAAATCTGTTACTATTTCCATTGTTTCGCTACCTATTTGCCACGAAGTGATGGGACCAGATGCCATGATGTTAGTTTTCTGAATATTGAGTTTTAAGCCAACTTTTTCACTCTCCTCTTTCACCTTCATCAAGGGGCTCTTTAGTTTTTCTTCACTTTCTGCCATAAGGGTGGTGTCATCTGTATATCTGAGGTTATTTATATTTCTCACGGCAATCTTGATTCCAGCTTATGCTTCATTGAGACTAGCATTTTGCATGATGTACGCTGCATATAAGTTAAATAAGCAGGGTGACAATATATTCTTTACTTCTGTCCCTTTTCAATTTCTCCTGGCAGTTTCTCTGGTTCCTCTGCCTTTTCTAAATCCAGCTTGAACATCTGGAGGTTCTCGGTTCATGTACTGTTGAAGCCTAGCTTGGAGAATTTTGAGTGTTACTTTGCTAGCATGTGAGATGAGTGAAATTGGGTGGTAGTTTGAACATTCTTTCGCACTGCCTTTCTTTGGGATTGGAATGAAAACTGGCCTTTTCCAGTCCTGTGATCATTGCTGAGTTTTCCAAATTTGCTGACATTTTGAGTGTAGCACTTTAATGGCATCATCTTATAGGACTTCAAATAGCTCAGCTGGAATTCCATCACTTCCTTAAGCTTTGTTCCTATTGATGCTTCCTAAGGCCCACTTGACTTTTCAGTCCAAGAAATCTGGCTCCAGGTGAGTGATTGCACCATTGTGGTTCTCTAGGTCATGAAGATCATTTTTGTATAGATATGTGTATTCTTGCCACCTCTTAATATCTTCTGCTTCTGTCATGTCCATACCATTTCTATTCTTTATTGTGCCCATATTTGCATGAAATGTTCCCTTGGTATCTCTAATTTTCTTCAAAAGATCTCTAATCTTTCCCATTCATTGTGATAAAAAGGACATCATTTTTGGGTGTTAGTTCTAGAAGGTCTTGTAGGCTTTCATAGAAACGTTGTGGTAAACATTTATATTCTATTATATCATATTATATTATATTTATAATGACTGAAGTATCAATTTTTGATTTAGCTATTTTTTCTCCACTGTAAAATATTTCATTCCTACTGCCTCTCCCTCCCTGGTTTGCCTTAAAGAATTTCACCCTTTCTTTGCATTAATATTTGTTTTCAAGGTTTACATGGAAAATTCAACTTTATTTTTGATGCTAATGCAATCTAGAAGCTAAGTCTGTAAAATTTTCTTCAATGTCTATTAGGATAACAAAGTCAAAATATATATCACATATGAACTGACTTCTTCATTCACATATTTTTTTTTCCATCAAAGTGTATCAGTTCAGTTCAGTTCAGTCGCTCAGTCGTGCCTGACTCTTTGCGACCCCATGAATCGCAGCTCGCCAGGCCTCTCTGTCCATCACCAACTCCCAGAGTTCACCCAGACTCACATCCATCGAGTCAGTGATGCCATCCAGCCATCCCATCCTCTGTCGTCCCCTTCTCCTCCTGCCCCCAATCCCTCCCGGCATCAGAGTCTTTTCCAATGAGTCAACTCTTCGCATGAGGTGGCCAAAGTACTGGAGTTTCAGCTTCAGTATCATTCCTTCCAAAGAAATCCCAGGGCTGATCTCCTTCAGAATGGACTGGTTGGATCTCCTTGCAGTCCAAGGGACTCTCAAGAGTCTTCTCCAACACCACAGTTCAAAAGCATCAATTCTTCGGCACTAAGCCTTCTTCACAGTCCAACTCTCACATCCATACATGACCACAGGAAAAACCATAGCCTTGACTAGACAAACCTTTGTTGGTAAAGTAATGTCTCTGCTTTTGAATATGCTATCTAGGTTGGTCATAACTTTCCTTCCAAGGAGTAAGCGTCTTTTAATTTCATGGCTGGAGTCACCATCTGCAGTGAATTTTGGAGCCCCCAAAAATAAAGTCTGACACTGTTTCCACTGTTTCCCCATCTATTTCCCATGAAGTGATGGGACTGAATGCCATGATCTTCATTTTCTGAATGTTGAGCTTTAAGCCAACTTTTTCACTCTCCTCTTTCACTTTCAGCAAGAGGCTTTTGAGTTCCTCTGCACTTTCTGCCATAAGGGTGCTGTCATCTACATATCTGAGGTTATTGATATTTCTCCCGGCAATCTTGATTCCTGCTTGTGTTTCTTCCAGTCCAGTGTTTCTCATGATGTACTCTGCATATAAGTTAAATAAGCAGGGTGACAATATACAGCCTTGACAAACTCCTTTTCCTATTTGGAACCAGTCTGTTGTTCCATGTCCAGTTCTAATTGTTGCTTCCTGACCTGCATACAGATTTCTCAAGAGGCAGGTCAGGTGGTCTGGTATTCCCATCTCTTTCAGAATTTTCCACAGTTTATTGTGATCCACACAGTCAAAGGCTTTGGCATAGTCAAGAAAGCAGAAATAGATGTTTTTCTGGAACTCTCTTGCTTTTTCCAAGATCCAGTGGATGTTGGCAATTGGATCTCTGGTTCCTCTGCCTTTTCTAAAACCAGCTTGAACATCAGGAAGTTCATGGTTCACATATTGCTGAAGCCTGGCTTGGAGAATTTTGAGCATTACTTTACTAGCATGCGAGATGAGTGCAATTGTGTGGTAGTTTGTGCATTCTTTGGCATTGCCTTTCTTTGAGATTGGAATGAAAACTGACCTTTTCCAGTCCTGTGGCCACTGCTGACTTTTCCAAATTTGCTGGCATACTGAGGATAGCACTTAAACAGCATCATCTTTCAGGATTTGAAATACCTTAACTGGAATTCCATCACCTCCACTAGCTTTGTTCGTAGTGATGCTTTCTAAGGCCCACTTGACCTCACATTCCAGGATGTCTGGCTCTAGGTCAGTGATCGCACCATCGTGATGATCTGGATCGTGAAGATCTTTTTTGTACAGTTCTTCTGTGTATTCTTGCCATCTCTTCTTAATATCTTCTGCTTCTGTTAGGTCCATACCATTTCTGTCCTTTATCAAGCCCATCTTCTCATGAAATGTTCCTTTGGTATCTCTGATTTTCTTGAAGAGATCTCTAGTCTTTCCCATTCTGTTGTTTTCCTCTATTTCAAAGTGTATAGAATTTGTAAAACAACACAATAAAACAAAAACTGTTCAACCTAGGTGATTGAATACATGGATATCAGTTTTTTCATGTTATAAATGAGGATTGTAGATGTAGAATCACTAAAATAATTTTCATATTCAATGAGTGAAAATAAATACATAAATAGCACTATTTCTAGGAATACATACCCTAACCAAATGTTTTGCTACGTCTTATTGAATTGAAATATATATTTCATCAGTAAAATTATATAATTTGGTAATTATAGATCAATCACAGTTGGCAGGTTATCTAAACAACTCTTTTCTTTCCATTTTTCTTGCTTATGAAATGAACTTCCCTTCACAATTTAGCTTCCCATTAAAGGTGGGAAACATTGGGCAGACAATATTTTTTTTTCATACATGAATCATATTCAACAAATATATGTTTTTAGGATCTGTAATATCCAGGTACTATACTAGCTGATGGAGGTTCAAAAAACATAATATAAACATAAATACAAAGAAATACAAAAAATATAAAAACAAAAGTAATTTATGAAATATAAATAATTGTATTTTCTATATTGTATTATAAGTCTTACCACATAGAAAATACAATTATTGAAATTTTCACAGAGTTATCTGGAAATGAAGAAAGTGGACCTTGATCCAGACAATGGGTACAGAGTAAGAAAGAAAATAAAAAGAAATAATACTTTTTATTACATAAAAGGAAATAGTACTTTTCATAGGCTTAATTATATGCTATTTGTTATTGATTGTTAAAATGAAAGGTTTGTTTTTAGGGATTACTATTACAGCAGAAAGTGAATAGGAACTAAAAAGCCTCTTGATGAAAGTGAAAGAGGAGAGTGAAAAAGTTGGCTTAAAGCTCAACATTCAGAAAACTAAGATCATGGCATCTGGTCCCATCACTTCATGGCAAATAGATAGCGAAACAATGGAAATAATAACAGATTTTATTTTCTTGGGCTCCAAAATCACTGCAGATGGTGATTGCAGCCATGAAATTAAAAGACAGTTATTCCTTGGAAGGAAAGTTATGACCAACCTAGATAGCATATTCAAAAGCAGAGACATTACTTTGCCAACAAAGGTCCGTCTAGTCAAGGCTATGGTTTTTCTAGTAGTCATGTATGGATGTGAGAGTTGAACTGTGAAGAAAGCTGAGTGCCGAAGAATTGATGCTTTTGAACTGTGGTGTTGGAGAAGACTCTTGAGAGTCCCTTGGACTGCAAGGAGATCCAACCAGTCCATTCTGAAGGAGATCAGCCCTGGGATTTCTTTGGAAGGAATGATGCTAAAGCTGAAACTCCAGCACTTTGGCCACCTCATGCGAAGAGTTGACTCATTGGAAAAGACTCTGATGCTGGGAGGGATTGGGGGCAGGAGGAGAAGGGGACGACAGAGGATGGGATGGCTGGATGGCATCACTGACTCGATGGATGTGAGTCTGAGTGAAACTCCGGGAGTTGGTGATGGACAGAGAGGCCTGGCGTGCTGCAGTTCATGGGGTCACAAAGAGTCGGACACGACTGAGTGACTGAACTGAACTCAACTGCACTGATTAAGGCTAAGAGCTTGAGCTAGAGTTTTAGTGCTTACCATAAAACTATAAACCAGGCATAAATGACCTTCTTACAATTTCTAATTTATAAGAAATTTGGGAGGCTGCACTGAGTTGTCAAATGAGACATAACATATTACTTTTTAAATAAAAATTTGTGGTATTTCATAATGCACATTTGCAATAATTAAAAATAATAAGATAGGAGATGTCAAAGAAATCTGACATTTATAAAATACACTGTTGGATAAGTTAAAAGACCTCCTAGAGAGTATATTATTTCCATCAATGATGAAGTAACTAGTAAAGGACTAGATTCTCCATGATAAACAACTTTAAATCTGGATGGAATATACTAAAATAATTATTTTCATACATTAAGCATTAGATAGTGAAGGGCAATTATTTAAATTAGAAAGGAAAGAAGAGATTTGCTACAGTTTTATCCAGACTTTCAACCATCACTTTCTGGACAGTGGCACAGTGAAAGGAAAACTAAATCATAGAAGTCTCACTGAGCTAAGAACACTAAGTTCAAGGCTACTGGCGTGACAGAAGTTTGCAGAGTAGGTAAAAAAGGACCTGTACAGAAAAAGAGAGTCCTAACAGCCTTCCCTGGTATTATTGGTAAATACTAAACTGCTGATGCTGTGGGAAAGAGTCCATAACATAAGGGAAAGAACAGTTAACAGTAGCTAAAGCTGGGGAAACATGCACACACACACACACATACTAATATGGACAGACACAGCTGAAAAATGTTCAGATTCCAGAAAGTGGGAGTGAAGAGTCCTCCCTGAGCAGCTGGACGCTGAATAGATTTCAGAAGTTGGGACTTTGGAGTAGTACTATTCTAACTCATAAATAAAAGCTTCTTTATTTTTACCCTACTTACAATTAAAACAGCCATCAAATGAAATCAAGCTAGTGTGCAAATAAATTAATTGACTGCCATGAAAAACCTCAAAATTCTCAAAAGGGAGACAATAAACTCAAACATACATTGGAATAACACTCATCATGTCCAAAATCCAATAAAATGCTACTAGATATGTAAAGAAGCAGAAAAAGGTGTCCCATTAAAAAAAAAAAAAAGTCTGTTAAAATAGACATAGAACTGTCAGAGATAAGGGAATTAGCAGGAAATAATTTTTAAAGATGTATTAAATGAACCCTAGGAGTTGTTGATGGGCAGGGAGGCCTGGTGTGTTGTGATTCATGGGGTCGCAAAAAATCAGACACGACTGAGTGACTGAATGGAACTGAAAATGTTTTTAATTATTTAAGAAAACAACATAAAGGTAATGAAAGAACCAGAGTAAAACTCAATAAACACTGTTAAAATAAACCAAATGCACATTTAAAACAGAAAAATTAGATACCCAAAGTGAAATTTCCAAAGATGCGTTCATCAATAAATTAGAACCTAGTAAGTAAAATATTTGAACATGAATAAAGAGAAAATCGGAATGTTTCAAACTGAAATATGGAGTTAAAAAAAAGAAAGGAACAGTTTCAGGGAACTCTGGGAAACATCAAGTATTCTCATATGCATGTGATCAGCATGCAATAAGTGAGATGGGCTCAATAAAGGACAGAAATGGTATGGACCTAACAGAAGCAGAAGATATTAAGAAGAGGTGGCAAGAAAACACAGAAGAACTGTACAAAAAAGATCTTCATGATCCAGATCATCACGATGGTGTGATCACTCACCTAGAGCCAGACATCCTGGACTGTGAAGTCAAATAGGCCTTAGGAAGCGTCACTACAAACAAAGCTAGTGGAGGTGATAGTATTCCAGCTGAGCTATTTCAAATCCTAAAAGATGATGCTGTGAAAGTGCTGCACTCAATATGCCAGCAAATTTGGAAAACTCAGCAGTGGCCACAGGACTGGTAAAGGTCAGTTTTCACTCCAATCCCAAAGAAGAAGTGAAGTAAAGTGAAGTGAAGTCACTCAGTCGTGTCAGACTCTTTGCAACCCCATGGACTGTAGCCTACCAGGCTTCTCAGACCATGGGATTTTCCAGGCAAGAGTACTGGAGTGGATTGCCATTTCCTTCTCCTGGGGATCTTCCCGACCCAGGGATCTAACCCAGGTCTCCCGCATTGTAGGCAGACGCTTTACCAAAGGCAATGCCAAAGAATGCTCAAACTACCGCACAATCGCACTCATCTCACATGCTAGTAAAGTAATGCTCAAATTCTCCAAGCCAGGCTTCAGCAATACGTGGACCGTGAGCTTCCAGATGTTTAAGCTGGACTTAGAAAAGGCAGAGGAACAAGAGATCAAATTGTGAACATCCGCTGGATCATCGAAAAAGCAAGAGAATTCCAGAAAAACATCTATTTCTGCTTTATTGACTATGCCAAAGCCTTTGACTGTGTGGATCACAAAAATAATTCTGAAAGAGAATGGGAATACCAGCCCACTTGACCTGCCTCTTGAGAAACCTGTATGCAGATCAGGAAGCAACAGTTAGAACTGGACATGGGACAACAGACTGGTTCCAAATAGAAAAAGAATACTGTATATTGTCAAGGCTGTATATTGTCACCCTGCTTGTTTAACTTATATGCAGAGTACATCCTGAGAAATGCTGGGCTAGATGATGCACAAGCTGGAATCAAGATTGCTGGGAGAAATATCAATAACCTCAGATATGCAGATGATACCACCCTTATGACAGAAAGTGAAGAAGAACTAAAGAGCCTCTTGATGAAAGTGAAAGTAGAGAGTGAAAAAGTTGGCTTAAAGCTCAACATTCAGAAAACGAAGATCATGGCATCCGGTCCCATCACTTCATGGCAAATAGATGGGGAAATAGTAGAAACTGTCAGACTTTATTTTTCTGGGCTCCAAAATCACTGCAGATGGTGACTGCAGCCATGAAATTAAAAGATGCTTACTCCTTGGAAGCAAAGTTATGAGCAACCTAGACAGAATATTAAAAAACAGAGACATTACTTTGTCAACAAAGGTCCGTCTAGTCAAGGCTATGATTTTTCCAGTAGTCATGTAAGGATGTGAGAGTTGGACTGTGAAGAAAGCTGAGTGCTGAAGAACTGATGCTTTTGAACTGTGGTGTTGGAGAAGACTCTTGAGAGTCCCTTGGACTGCAAGGAGATCCAACCAGTCCATCCTAAAGAGATCAGTCCTGGGTGTTCATTGGAAGGACTAATGTTGAAGCTGAAAGTCCAGTACTTTGGCCACCTCATGCAAATAGCTGACTCATTTGAAAAGATCTGATGCTGGGAAAGAGAGGGCAGGAGGAGAAGGGGACAACAAAGGATGAGATAGTTGTATGGCATCCTTGACTCAATGGACATGAGTTTGGGTAAATTCCGGGAGTTGGTGATGGACAGGGAGGCCTGGCATGCTGTGGTTCATGGGGTGGCAAAGAGTCGGATATGACTGTGACTGAAAGAGAAAGTCGCTTAGTTGTGTTCGCCTCTTTGCGACCCCATGGACTATACAGTCCATGGAATTCTCTAGGCCAGAATACTGGAGTGGGTAGCCTTTCCTTCTCCCTGGGATCTTCCCAACCCAGGGATAGAATGCAGGTCTCCTGCATTGCAGGCAGATTCTTTACTAGCTGAACCACAAGGGAATCCCCTATAATAATAAGAAGAGAAAATGTCAAGCAAAAAGAATGTAATCCCCAAATATTTCAAATTTAATGTAAATATAAATCAGCAGTTTTAAGAAGCTGAATCAACATTGAGCAGGTTATACATAACAAATGAGCATTAAGATATATTATAAAAAAATTCCAAAACCAAATCTTTAAGAGAACTAAAGGAAAAAAGAGACATATTTCATTTAAAGGAACTACATAAAGGTTAGATTTTTTTAGCCAGTTTTTTAAAATTAATTAATTTTTAATTGAGGGATAATTGCTTTACAGAATTTTGTTGTTTTCTATCAAATCTCAACATTTTTTAATAAAAAGTTTTTATTTAAGAACCTTTAACCTATAATTACATATCCAGCATAAAATATGCTAGGAAAATGCAGAGGAAATAAAGACATTTCTAAACAAAGTAAAGCTATGAGAACTTCATGCCAGCAAAGCTGCACTATGTCCAGTATTTATGATGATATTTACAGGCACAGATTGATTGTAAAGACACTTATGGACTCAAAGGAGAATGAAGAATGATATACGAAAAACACCCATCATGAAAAATGGAGTGCCTGTATTAATAATAAAGTCAATTTCAGAATGAGAAAGATTACCAGAAATAAAAAAAACATTTCACATTGATAAATGTTAATCATAAAAAGATAGTAATTCTGAAAGTATTAATGTATGCATATAGCTTCAAATATTGTCAAAATATGAAACTGAAGTGATAAGGAAGCAAACTGAGATTATAGTTGGAAATGTCAACAGTCCCACTCAGTCATTTATTAACTATATAGCAAATCAATAAGGGTATAAAAATCTTGAGAGATGTTATTGTATTAGTTGCTCAGTTATGTCCAACCCTTTGCGACCCCATGGACTATAGTCCACCAGGCTCCTCTGTCCATGGATACTATTAACCAAATAGAATTAACTGGCATTTATAGAAAACTATACCTAATCAGAATAGACTGTATTTTGTTTCAACCTCATATAGTTGAAACTAGAATAAGCTATGTTCCAGACCATAAAATAATTCTTAATAAATATGAAAGTTTTAAGAATGTGTTTTTGAAAAAAATGGTAGTATATTAGAAATCAATAACAAAAAACGTCTATAAAATACTCAACTATTTGGAAATTAAGCAGCATATTTTTAAATGGTCTATGAGTTGAAGAAATCATATAAGGGAAATTAGAATATATCAGTATTTTAAAATAAGTCATAACAAATCAAAATGTGAGGGATGTAGCTAAATTAGGGCTTAGTAACTAACTTTTAAATGTTTATAGAAGAGAAGAAATTTTAATGTCTACCCAGAGAAGCTAGAAAAAGAACAGCAAATTAAATTCAAAATAAGCAAAGGGGAAAAAATAGTAAATAGAATTAAATCAATTAAATTCAAAATAAGCAAAGGGGAAAAAATAGTAAATAGAATTAAATCAATTAAACACAAAATGGAGAAAATGGAAATAATGAGAACAAAACTTGATTCTTTAAAAATATTAATAAGATTGGTAAATCACTAACTAGAGTAATAAAAAAATGGAGAAAACACAACTCAATAATTTAGAAATTAAATTGATAAACCACTATAGATCCTTCAGAAGCATAATAAAATAATATTATGATAAAATTATTAATTTACTTAGATGTGAACAAATTCATTGAAAATAAATTACTAAAATATCTACATAGTAAATTTGCAAGATAATAATCTTATATATTAAAGTAATTGCTTTTTAATGACAAGCTTTCCATCTAAGAAAACTCCAGGCCACAAGCCTTATCAAAATTCTATTCTAAAATATTATAAGAAAAAATTTACAAAAACTCTTTCATAAAAGAGCAGTTAGTACTTTTCACCTTATTTTATAAGGCCAGTAATTTCAAAGACATTACCAAAAAAAGAAAGAAAGAAACTACACACTAATATCATTCGTTAACATTGGCCTCAGGTCAGCAAACATTTTCTTTCAGAGCTCACAGAGTAAATATTTTATACTTTGAGGGTCATATTGTTTCTGTAGAAACTGCTCAACTCTCCCATAGCCATATAAAAATGGTCATAGAGTATAGTTCAATGAATTGACAGCTAAGTTCCAATAAAATTTTAATTATCAGACTAACCACTGATTTAGGTGCTATAAATCCTCAACAAATATTAGCAAAACTCACTCAGCAAGCTCCACAAATGTTAATATATACTGACCAAATTTTATCACAGGAATGCCAAACTTTTTAAATTAAAAATCAAGCAATATAATTCATTGTATTCATTACAGGAGAAACAAAAACATATTATTATCAATATATCAATAAAGTTAGAAAGTATCAGACAAATCTAACAAATGCTTATAATAAAACTACCAGCATTTTAGCAATAGAATAAAAAAATTTCAGTTTGATGTAGCGCGTCTACAAAAAACAAAGCATTAAAACTATAGCTAGCATCACAATATATGTTAAAAATGGAAAACTTTCCCTTTAAGACTGAAAAAAAGGCATATATATATATTCATCTTTTGTATTCAAACTAGAGGTGCAATAAGTCAAGAGAAAGGAAAAAAAAAAAAAAACAAGGTCATACCAATTCAATAGGAAGAAATAATTGTCTGTATTAACAGAGGACATAATCTGGTTTGTAGAATATCCTAAGGAACAAAAACAAAAAACAATGCCGCAACAATAACCTACCAGTGCTAATAAAAGAATTTAGTAAAGTGATAAAATAATAGGTTAATGTGTATGCGTGTGTATGTATGTATAAATTGGAATTGCAATCACAATATCAGGTACAGCATTGTATTTTAATGTGATATAGTTAGGTATAAATTTAATAAAGCATGTTTAGGAAATATACAAAGAAAAAAACAAATTAGAAATCAACAGCCCAGAGATAGCTTGAAAATGCCCATACATTTATCACCTAAGCATCCTATTTGCACTTAAACAATAGAACAAAATAAAAATTTGAAAGTAAAAATAAACAGCTTTGAATTGAATGATATTAAAGTTACCTCATATTATAATTTGTAGCATGCACGTAAACAAAACCACATTCAAGGAAAACTAAACAAACAAACAAACAGGGATCCATACCAGGGTAATGGAATGGAGCACTCAATATTGTTTTGCTGCCAATTCATACAAATTAATATATAGATAGACACAATGGTAATAAAAATTTCAGCATATTGTTGGTAGAAATTGACCAACTGATTATAAAATATAACTCAAAGGACTTGGACAAAACAATGTCAATAAAAAAAAACAAAAACAATGCTGGAGGAGTTTCACCACCTGAAATCACAATTTGCACACATCATCTACATTTACCAAGGTGGTTGATGGTATTAACATAAAGATAGACAACTAGATTAATGGAACAGAATGGAGTCCAGAAGTCAGTTCACATTTACATGGTCAATTTATTTTTAAACATAGCACCAAAATGACTCAATAAAGACGTTGACATCGTTTTAAAATATATGATACTAGAATACTTTGTTCTCTTGTTGTACAAGAAAATGTTTTCTTGGCCTTAAGTTAGCCATTTTCTTTTAATAGAGAATCGAAGAAACACTATAGAGCAGGAGAAAAAAATCAAAAATTCGTTTGATAAGGAAACTGTATCCAGAATTACAATAATAATTACAACTATTACAATAATAACACAACCAAATTAAAAATTAGTCAAAAGATGCAAAAATAATTCACAAAATAAGATATACAAATGCCTAATAGGCACATGAATAAGTTGTTGCCATTATTAGTAATCAAAGAAATGCAAAATAAGACCTCAGTGAGATACTGCTACATACTTATTAGATTTCAAAATCAACACTCATTGTTGGCATGGATGTGGACATTAGTGATGAGAGGATAAAATGATTAATGTCATCTTGGAAATAAACTTCTCAGTTTCTCTTAAAGTTAAACATAAAGTTTGTTTTTTAACATGACCCTGCTGTTCCATACACTGTACTTAGGTATTTAATGAAGATAAGTGAAAATATATGTATACAAAAAAAAGTGCACAGGCATGTCCATAATGTAACAGGAATATTCAAGTTGCTCAAAACAGGAAATATCTAAATGTCCGCCAACTGGAGTCTGTCTAGGAAAAACGTATATGCGTGTAGTGGAGTAACTCTCAGCAAATTAACACAAAAAATGGAAAAAAGCTACTATAATGTGAAAAAATTGATGAACATCAGAAACATTATTCTATTCAGCTAATCAAAAGAAGCCAGATATTCCATGGTTAGATAAGAAATTCTGTTACAGTTTAATAAGAAACATATAAGAAAACACAACAGTGGTTGCTTCTTGACGGAGTGGGGAGAGATAATGGAATTTGGGAAGAAGCAGAAGGGCTCTTTCTCAAATGGTGAAAATATTTGTATTTTGATAGAAGTCTGAGTTATCAGGTGAAAGATATCTTCAAAAGGTGTTGAATTATACTGGAGAAGGCCATGGCACCCCACTCCAGTACTCTTGCCTGGAAAATCCCATGGGCGGAGGAGCCTGGTAGGCTGCAGTCCATGGGGTCGCTAAGAGTTGGATAGGACTGAACGACTTCACTTTCACTTATCACTTTCATGCATTGGAGAAGGAAATGGCAACCCACTCCAGTGTTCTTGCCTGAAGAATCCCAGGGACAGGGGAGCCTGGTGGGCTGTCGTCTATGGGGTCACACAGAGTTGGACACGACTAAAGTGACTTAGCAGCAGTTGAATTATACACTTAAATTTTATTAATTTCATTGGATGTAAAATATACCTCAATACAAAGATCCCCACACTCTGATATATATGTGCAATGCCCAGTGCAATTTAGAACATATCAGTGAAACATGTTGAAAAGCACAGACCAGATAATAGCAGTATGAAACATTTTAAGCATGGAATTTATATATTCACACTTTTCAATGATATATTTGTATTTTTGATAGATCGATAAGAAAACTGAATAGAGAATGAAATAGAAATTAGCAATGCTTGAGATAGGTTAACTTAAAATTGAGAAAATTGCCTTTCATTTAAAAAAAATTAAAAATGGTCTATTTCTCTGGTAAGAATTGCAAACATACAAATATCAGCTAGCCAGATGTCTAATTGAGTCAACCTCAGAAAACACATAATGAAAATTTAATAACTTGGTAATCAGTATATTCTTATGTAAAGTCAAATATCCATGACTTAAGATAATATTTAGCATTTTATGAAATAAAGACTTCGTATTTCTATATACTCAATCTCTCACCCTAAAGTCATATTTTCAAACATTTTGGATACATCAGCCATCTTTAATGTACAAGCTTACAATTTTCCTTTGGATTTTATTTTATAATTTTGACATCATGTGATAAAGAAATGAATCAAAGAAAAATAAATATTTTATATCATTTATATCATTATGCTATTAAATTATATTAGTTATGTACTTAATGTATGTAACAATGTTGGTATTGCTCTCCATACATAAAAGTGAATTTAAAGGTTTTCTCTCATACAAGTGGTGCTTGCTTCTTAATATACTTCATAAAATTATTGAAACAGTTGACTTGATTTTAAGTGAAGATTTTCAATGACATATTATTATAGTATTGATTTTGAGATTGTATCTATTTTAATTCACATATCATAACCTCAGCTTTGCTTTTGCTGACAGTTCTAATTAAAGATGTTCTTTACACCTCCCACTTTACCACACAACATGTACCTTCATGCATTATTTTGTTTCATTTTGTCCATGTTAATTATCCCTATCTGAAATAATTTTTGCTTACAAGTTACTTTCTATGTCCACTCACTATTATATACATTTTACAGTGGCATACATTTTACAATGGCAGAGATTTTTCTTGTTTATGTAATATCCTCAGTGTCTACAATATTGCCAAGTTCTTAAAATGTTCTTAAAGTATTTGAATGAGTAAATAAAATGATGAATGAATAAATGTTCTAAAAGTATCTAAAATAGTAGGCATGTATTGCATGTCTTTTATTACATTTCTTTTTACATCCATTTGTTAAATAAAAAAGAGAAAGAGTCATGTTTTCTGTTCTTTTTCTCCTTTTTTTTTTTTTTCCTGACTAATGTTGAGAAGTCGAGGGTGGAAAAGAATCAGAACTGTGGGATTGTAAAAATAATTGTTCAACATGGTTTGTTTAAATGATCATAACCAAACTCTAATTCATGTCACAATGGGAATAATTCTTGTTTTAAGAAATGGATTAGAAAAACCTCAAGCTTCAGTTCTTAAAATTTTGCATGTAAGTAGATAAGTAGGTTTAAGAAAAGGTCATTGAAATTACAACCATTTATTAAATAAAAAATGATCTGTAGCCAAAGCCCCAAAGTTTTTTATCTTGATGAGCAGAGTAGGAACAGCTAAATCTGGTTCAAATCAGCTTTAGGTAAATGATTATTAGATCCCATCAGCCAGTGATTTTGCTTTCTCTCATCCTCTGCTAAGAAAAAAACAAATTAACAAAACTTTCCAGTGCCACACTCTACTTCTCTCAATATGAGATACATTTTTATAAAAAATCATGTTAATTGAAAGTAATAGTCTTTGCTGCTCCTGCTGCTGCTGCTGAAGTCGCTTCAGTCGTGTCCTACCCTGTACTACCCCATAGACGGCAGCCCACCTGGCTCCACCATCCAAGGGATTTTCCAGGCAAGAACACTGGAGTGGGTTGCCATTTCCCTCTCCAATACATGAAAGTGAAAAGTGAAAGTGAAGTCACTCAGCAGTGCCAGACCCTTCGCAACCCCATGGACTGCAGCCCACCAGGCTCCTCCGTCCATGGGACTCTCCAGGCAAGAGTACTGGAGTGGGGTGCCATTGCCTTCTCCTTAAAGACTACAGATGAGCTTAATTACTCAAGAACCAGTTTGAATGTGTTCAATCAAATAGTCTGAACAATCTTAGTTCAATCAAGCAGCAAAAAATTTTCCCAAACCACAGATAGGTGCTGGATACTGTTTTAATTTTAGCTAATTAAAAATGTTTGATCTATAATGGTGGATCTCAGTGGGGGATCATTAAAAGAAAATAATCCATGCAAGTTTCAGGTTAACACCTAGTCTATAGAGTTTGCATCTGATTTAATCAAGTGCTTAACATTATTTGTTGACATATCTAATAAAGCTATTATTTAAAATTTAAATGTGATAGATATACAATTTTATGTTAGTTTCAGATATACTAAGATATGCAGCATTTTTTGACTTCCCAGGTGGTGCTAATGGTAAAGAACCCATCTGCCAGTGCAGGAAATGGAAAAGTCATGGGTTTGATCCTTGGGTCAGGAAGATCCCCTGGAAGAGGGCATGGCAACCCGCTCCAGTATTCTTCCCTGGAGAATCCCCATGGATGGAGGAGCCTGGTGGGCTACAGTCCATTGAGTCACAAAAAGCTGGATAACTGAAGCGACTTAGCATGCATTCATGCATACAGCACATTTTATGTGTCTCTTGGCCATCTGTATGTCATCTTTGAAAAATTTCTGTTTAGATCTTCTACCCAGTTTTTGAGCAGGTTGCATTTTTTTTTTTTTTTGATGTTGAGTTGTATGAGCTCTTTGTATATTAACCATATATATATATATATATATATATATATATATGTATATATCCTTTGTAAATGTTTTCTTCCATTCAGTAAGCTGCCTTTTTGTTTTGTTGATAGTTCCCTTTGCTCTGCAAAAGTTTTTCATTTGATGCAGTCCCATTTGTTTATTTTTGCTTTTGTTTCCTTTGCTTGAGAAGACAGATCCCAAAAATATTGCTAAGACCCATGTCAAAGATTGCACTGCCTTGGTTTTCTACTAGGGTTTTATGGTTTCAGAGCCTACATTTAAGATTCTAATCAACTATAAGTTTATTTTTATATATGCTGTAAAATAGTCTAGTTTGACCTACATTCCAGTCTTCCCAAAACCATTTATTGAAGAAGTATCTTTTCATTGTATGTTCTTTTTCTCCTTTGTTGTAGATTGTTGTAAGTCTTATCCAACTCTTTTGTGACTAATTGACCATATAAATGTCATACATTTGGGGGCTCTTTATTCTGTTTCATTGATGCATGTCTGTTTTTGTGCCAATACTATATTGTTTTGATTGCTGTAGCTTTGTAGTATAGCTTGAAATCAGGCAGTGGGACACCTTCAACTTTGTTCTTTTTCAAGATTGTTTTGGTTATTCTGTGTCTTTTGTACTTTCATATCTGCACAAATGGGTTCCTGGGAGAACCCATTTGTGCAGAACCCAGGTTTGATCCCTGGGTTGGGAAGATCCCCTGCAGAAGTGAATGGCAACCCACTCAGGTATTCTTGCCTGGAGAATTCCTGGCAGGCTACAGTCCATTGGGTAACAAAGAGTTGGACACAACTGAACAACTAACACACACATACAAATTTTATAATTATTTGTATGGATTAAAAATCCATTCATGAATACTGCAATAGCTTATCAAGTTAATTTACTTTATAAAATATTTACAAAAATGATCAGTATCCTTTAATAGATATAGTTTTACACATTAAGTAGTAGTTTAAATAGTTGATCTTTGTTAATATCCAAAATAATGAAAGCTGCTCAATGACTTCTCTGAATAATAATTTTTTGATTGTCAGCAGTGAATTTCTGCAAAATAAAATGCAACTTAAATATGTAATTTTCTAATGAAAGTGAAAGTGTTAGTTGCTCAGTTGTGTCCAACTCTGTGACCCCATGAACTATATCCTCTGCCCATGGGATTCTCCAGGCAAGAATACTGGAGTGGGTTGCCATTCCCTTCTCCAAGAGATCTTCCCAACCCAGGGATCAAACCTAGGCCTCCTACAATGGCAGGCAGATTCTTTACCATCTGAACCATCAGGGTCATATTTAGTATGTATCAGCTACATGCAAAATAGTTTATCTCAGTACCAGAGAGAAAATAGAAATCATTTAAGTCAAATATCAGTAAGCCAATTTGCCTTTTTCTAATTGAAACAAAATGATTTTCATATGTCTTCAACTTTGAGCCCATTTCCAATTTGGATACAACAGAAAAATAATTCTATTTCACATTTATCAATATATCTATTAATAGACACACAGTTACACACTCACATTATCTTAACTCTCACTATTTGAAATCTTGCAGAGCAAACTAAGAAAACTAAAAGACTTGAATATCTTAAAAAGTATATATCTATATATTCCACTTATGTTTCAGATCAGATCAGTCGCTCAGTCATGTCCGACTCTTTGCGAACCCATGAATCGCAGCACACCAGGCCTCCCTGTCCATCACCAACTCCCGGAGTTCACTGAGACTCACGTCCATCCAGTCAGTGATGTCATCCAGCCATCTCATCCTCTGTCGTCCCCTTCTCCTCCTGCCCCCAATCCCTCCCAGCATCAGAGTCTTTTCCAATGAGTCAACTCTTCGCATGAGGTGGCCAAAGTACTGGAGTTTCAGCTTTAGCATCATTCCTTCAAAAGAAATCCCAGGGCTGATCTCTTTCAGAATGGACTGGTTGGATCTCCTTGCAATCCAAGGGACTCTCAAGAGTCTTCTCCAACACCACAGTTCAAAAGCATCAATTCTTTGGCACTCAGCCTTCTTCACAGTCCAACTCTCACATCCATACATGACCACAGGAAAAACCATAGCCTTGACTAGACGAACATGTATTGTGTATTTATTATATGCAACAATTTCTTTTATCTTCTTACAAATACCAAGATATCTATTCTGTATAATATTCTTATGATAAAGTTATACTTATTATCCAGATTTTGCAAATAGGGAAAAGGAGAGCAACTGCCCAAGGTCACATATCTTGTAAATTAAAAGTGAACTTTTTAACTGAGAAAGCCAAGTTCTCAAACACATTCTTATACTGCCTCTCATATAAATTTTTTATTTCTTTTGTTCTCAAACTCATGCACAGTTTGTCTTAAAAGATGATTTTAAGGAATGTATTATTTGACAGAAAGTGATTCAAAGAATGTTTCTTCTGTTACTGATGTTTTGATAAGTGAGAATATATTTGAGATGGGCATTTTTAAAGCAATGTCTAACAAACCCAGTAAAGATTTTACTCATTCAAATGATTTGGCAATGAAAAATTTTATAAGTTTTGGGTAGATTTTCAACTGTGTGAAATGACATCATGAGAAAGACATTTAAAAAAACAATTATTGCCCACACAATAATTGATTCGAGAATAACTGTAGTTGCACATATAGTCTTGCAAGCCAATACAGCCATTATTTTTCTCCCTGAACTGCAAGATAACAGGGTCGCAACTGACCACCCACAAGTTTGATCAATCTAGCAAATACTTCCAGACTTTTCTGGGAGTTCATGACTTTTCATTAGCAAACCCCATTCTTAAATTCTCGTTTACCCAAATGGTTATTTTCACTTGATAGAATATTTAAAAATAGTTTACAGTATTCACAATAGTGCACTGAATTTTAAGTGGATTTTAGCCATATTATAAAACTAGAAATGTTTATTAAAACCATATTTTTGAATTAAGTTCCTTCAAGGATTCAGATTGTATACAGTGTTATTGTGTAGGAAAGTACCATAATTCTCAAGAAGCGGTGCATTTTTCATTTAGACATGAGTTTCTATGACAAATTTACATTTTCATTTGATCATCTAGTAAATAACAACATAAATTCTTCACAAATGCCAGAATTACAATTATATAATCCTCTGGGTACTCTTAATTTGGAGAAGCTTGTTTTGATCATTTGTAGGGATATATAATGCTTTGTGGTAATACTTTTTAAAATATTTCGTGTAGTCTTTCAATATTATAGACATTTTTGATGAATGTAATATATATATATATATATATATATACATAAATGTATTTAGTTGGTTCTGTCCCACATTTGCTTTTTATATTTCAGGCTAGAATATAAAAGCATCTATTGTTCTTTTTTTTGTTTTGTTTTGTTTTTTAATTTAATTTTAGTTTTAAACTTTACAATATTGTATTAGTTTTGCCAAATATCAAAATGAATCCACCACAGGTATACATGTGTTCCCCATCCAGAACCCTCCTCCCTCCCCATACCATCCCTCTGGGTCATCCCAGTGCACCAGCCCCAAGCATCCAGTATCGTGCATCAAACCTGGACTGGCAACTCATTTCATACATGATATTATACATGTTTCAATGCCATTCTCCTAAATCTTCCCACCCTCTCCCTCTCCAACAGAGTCCATAAGACTGTTCTATACATCAGTGTCTCTTTTGCTGTCTCGTACATAGGGTTATTGTTACCATCTTTCAAAATTCCATATATATGCGTTAGTATACTGTATTGGTGTTTTTCTTTCTGGCTTACTTCACTCTGTGTAATAGGCTCCAGTTTCATCCACCTCATTAGAACTGATTCAAATGTATTCTTTTTAATGGCTGAGTAATACTCCATTGTATATATGTACCACAGCTTTCTTATCCATTCATCTGCTGATGGACATATAAAAGCATCTATTGTTATAAAGATGAATTTGGATTTTGGAAATTCTAGAATTCAGCCGAATTCAATAATATATTTTTCTATTTCTAAATCTTCATCTACTTTGAAATATACTCTTAATTTTATAATTTAACATGAACTAGTGTGATCACAGTCCTCCTCTACCCTCTTTCTAAAGCACATCTTATAGTTGGATTAGCTAACACAGTAATCTTTTGGCTTCTTCCTTACTGTTTTTTCTCATCCCTTTGTTTTCTATAAAGCTGGATGTTGGCATCATTCAAGGCTCAATCATAGCCCTTAGCCATCTCATTCTCATGGATTGCTTTAATCGTCACCTAAATATATAGAATCTGTCTTTATATAGACCTTCCCATGTACCTCTTCACTGAATTCTAACTCATAATCTGTGCCCTATTCTGCAGTGTGGTCTTCTTCCATTGTTTACTATCTTATTAAATAGTATCACTGTTGTTTGCACTGCAGGAACAGAATATAAATATCATTCTTGACACCCTTCAAAGTATAGCCCATTAATCCAATCCACCAAACATTTTATTGTAGTTTCTGCTATGACACTTTGCCCTACTTCTACTGCATAATTCAAAATCCCAGTTACAGTTATGTCTCTCTTGCATTCCTTTACCTTCAGTTGCTCTATTTGTACACACACTCTGTTTCTGCCTTGCAAATACATTCTCTGAATTTCTGCTAGAAAAATATCATCAAAATGTAAATGTGAGTATCCTTCTTTGCCTAAACTGCTCCAATTCGTTTTTTCTGTCCTTTTGTTAAGGACAGACTTCTATAACATCTTCTAAGAGGTCTTCCTTGCTCTGTGCCCTACCTACCATTTTGGCTTCTCCCCTACTACAGTTCCTTTACTTCTTTTCTCTTCAAATAAAGCAAAGTTAGAAGAGTCATACTTTCTGATTTTAAAACTTACTGTGTTTGTCTTAATCAAAATAGTGTGATGCTAGTATAAGGATAGTTATATAGAGAGTCCAGAAATAAACTATTTTAGTTACATGATACATATTCTTCCCGAGTACACAAAGACCATAGAATAAGCCTTAAAAAATTTAAGATGATTGAAATTCAAGTACCATTTTTTAGCCACAGTGGTATAAAAATAGAAATCAGTAACAGAAGGAAAATTGAAAAATGTACAAATATGTAGAAATTAAGCAACACATTCCTCAAAAACTAATGTGTTGAAGAAGAAATCAAAAGAGAAATCAGAAAGTATCTTAAGACAAATGAAAATGAAAACACAGGTCACCAAAACTTTGGAAAAGAGATTCTAAGAAGAAAGTTTATAGCAATAAATATCTACATTAAGGGAAAAAAAAACTCAAGTAAACACTTTAATTTATACCTTAAGGAACTAGAAAAGACATACTAAGCATCAAAAAGAATAGTAAATCCTCAGAGTTATCATCATAAGGAAAAATTACATTTTTAAAATTCTGTATCTATGTGAGATGATAGATGTTCACTAAACTTACTGAGGTCATTATTTCGTGATATTTTTAAGCCATGTCATTACACTATGTACCTTAAACTTATCCAGTGCTGTGTATGTCAATTATGTATCAATAAAACTGGAAAACATAGAATAAATACTTAGGAATATATTTAACAAATGAACTGAAAGACCTATACACACAAAAATTTAAGACTGTTGAAAGAAATTAAAGAAGCTACAAATAAATAAAAATATGTTCTGTGTTCGTAAATTAGAACAAGTAATATTGCTAAAATATCCATTCTCTCCAGAGATCTACAGACTTTTCACAAATAGCAAAAGGTCCTAAAAGTTATATGAAACCACAAGACTACAAACACCCAACATAATCTTGAGTAAGAAAAAAAAAACTGGCGATATCACACTAACATATTTCAAAATATATTTTGAAAAATGTATTAATCAAAACAGTATGATGCTGGCATGCAAATAGACTCTCTCACCCGTGAAGCAGAATGGCGAGCCTAGAAATAAACACACATGTACATAGTCAAGTAATCTTTGACCAGGGTGCCAAGAATTCACAATAGAGAAAGAATAGTCTCTTCAATGAATAATGTTGGGAAAATCAGATAAACACATATAAAAATGAGTTAGATCCTCATATCATACAAATTCAACTCAAAATGGATTAAAGCCTAAACAGAAGACCTGAAGTTGTAAAATTCCTAGAGGAAAATATAGAGGATAAGCCCTTTGATGGTCTTCTAAATAATTTTTTGGATATGACACTAGAAACACAGGCAGCAAAAGTATCAATATACAAGTGGGACTATGTAAAACTAAAGAGCATCTGCACAGCTAAGGTAGCAACATGAAAAGGTGGACTACAGAGTGGGAGATATTATATGTACATATATTTTAAATATATAATTACATATTACTATATATAAAGTATCTATTTTGGATAATCCAAATATATGTATGTTTTGGTTTTCCTTTCTCTGTTGTGAATTCTTGGCACCATTGTCAAAGCTTACTTGAATATATATAACTCAGTTCTGGAGAAGACCATGGCAACCTACTCCAGTATTCTTGCCTGGAGAATCCCATGGAATGAGGAGTCTGGTGGACTATAGTTCATAGGGTTGCAAAGAGTTGGACACTACTGAAGCAACTGAGTGCACACCCATATAAATCAGTAGCTATTATACAAAATAATTAAAAATGGGCAAAGGAACTGAATAATTTCACCAAAGAAGACAAACAGATGCCCAACAGTTACATTAAAAGTTGTGCAACATCACTAATCATCAGGGAAATGCAAATCAATAACACAATGAGGTAGCACCTCACTCATGCTGAGGAGGTTGTGCTTAGTTACCCAGTTGTGCCTGACTCTGCAACCCCATGGACTGCAGCCCACCAGGCTCCTCTGTGCATGGGAATTCTCCAGGAAAGAATACTGGAGTGGGTCGTCATGCCCTCCTCTAAGGGATCATCCCAACCCAGGGATCGAACCCAGGTCTCCTGCATTACAGGCAGATTCTTTACCGACTGAGCCACCAGGGAAGCCCAAGAATACTGGAGTGGGTAGCCTGTCCCTTCTCCAGAGGATCTTCCCAACCCAGGAATTGAACTGGGGTCTCCTGCATTGCAGGTGGATTCATTACCAGCTGAGCTGCCATGTAAAATGCAAGATTGAAAGCGTTAGTTGCTCAGTCATGTATGGCTCTTTGCGACCCCCATGGACTGTGGCCCCACCAGGGTCCTCTGTCCGTAGAATTCTCCAGGCAAGAACACTCGAGTGGGTAACCATTCCTTCTCCAGGGATCTTTCCAGCCCAGGGATTGAACCTGGGTCTCCCACATTGCAGGCAAATTTTTTACCATCTGATCCACCAGGGAGGGCCAAAGAAGGATGGCTATTATCAAAAAGACAAGAGATGACAATCACTAGCAAGAATATTCTCTTTTGTACACTGCTGATGGGATGGTAAGTCTGTATGGCAATTATGGAAAATGGTATGGAGCTTCCTCAGAAATAGTACTACTACTATATGATGTAGCAACCCCATTTCTGAGTATATATCCAAGAGATACTTGCAGTCCCATATTCATTGAAACATTGTTCACAATAGTCAAGATATGGAAATAATCTTAGTGTCTGTTGAGGGATGAATGGGAAAATACATTATGAGATTACAGATATAGATATGGATATACACATATATTAGCATATATAAGTATAAATTATATGAAATATATGAAATATATGATGTTATATGTAGGTATATATATGTGAAAGTGAAGTGAAAGTCGTTCAGTCATGTCTGACTCTTTGCAACCCCATGGACTATACAGTCCATGGAATTCTCCAGGCCAGAATACTGGAGTGGGTAGCCTTTCCCTTCTCCAGGGGATCTCCCCAACCCAGGGATCTAACCCAGGTCTCCCACATTGCAGGCAGATTCTTTACCAGCTGAGCCACCAGAGAAGCCCACATGTATATGTATATATATACTGTTGATATTTGAACAACATGGCTTTGAATTGCATGGTAGACACAGAGAGACAAATACTGCATGATATGACTTATATGTGGAATCTTAAGTCGAACTCATAAAATCAGAGAGTAAAATGGTATTTACCAGGTGCTAGTGAATGTGGGAAATGGGAAGGTGTTTGTCAAAGAGTACAAGATTTCAGGTATAAAATGAATAAATTCTAGAGATCTAATGTATAGCAATTTTATTCATAATAGTAATAATGTATTGTATACTTAAAATTTGCTAAGAGAGTAAGCCTTAAGTGTCTTCACCTTTCTCTCTCACATACACAAATGGTAACTCGGTGAGATGATGGATATATTAGTTATCTTTATTGTGGTAACCATTACACACAGTATACTTATATCAAAACATTGGTACTGACGATCCTACATGCAGGGCAGCAAAGATGTAAAGAACAGACTTTTTGGACTCAGTGGGAGAAGGCGAGGTTGGGATGATTCGAGAGAATAACACTGAAACGTGTACATTACCGTATGTAAAATAGATGACCAGTGGAAGTTCCATGCATGAAGCGGGTCACCCAAAGCTGGTGCACTGGGAGAACCCAGAAGGGTAGGATGGCGATGGAGGTGGGAAGGGGGTTCAGGATTGGGGGGACACATGTATACTTGTGGCCAATTCACGTTCATGTATGGCAAAAAACATCACGATATTGTAAAGTAATTATCTTCCAATTAAAATAATTAAAAAACAGATTTTATACCTTAAATATATATAATTTTTTTTCCTGTTATACCTCAATAAAGCTGAGGGGAAATTAAGGAAAAAAACAAACAAAAAAATTTTGAAATGCATGCTTTTTAGAAGAAGTGTTAGAAATAATGGGGAGTTTTGGCTAATAGTAAATGATATTTGGTATGAAGTTCAAGAATCAGAATCCTACATACTTTAACTCACTGCTTCCTATGAGGTCCCTAAGGCAGCAACAGTAAACGGAAAACAAGAGTTGGATGACCAGATAACTCTTGTGAATGATGTGGCCTAAGCTGAAGGTCTTAGTAGGATTCTACTATCTAGTAAGCCTGAATCAAAATCTTACCATACTTCACCCTCAAACAGAGAGGTAAGGATGAGGCTGCAGCTGGATGTGAGTAGAGGCAAAGAGAGGACCATATGTCTGGCTTACCCTTATGAATTCAAGAACCACATTGGATGTTTTAGTACCTCTAGTGATCCCACTCACTGGTAAAGGTAGACTCCTTCCTCTTAGGGTAGAACAACAGGGAGGTTTAAAATGGGAATAGAGTCTTCTTCCTTTCTAAAATGAACATGTATCCTCATTTTACAGTGCCATGCTTGGGGACATCTGGGCCACATAAACATGCATATTATTTACTTGTATGTTTTATTTTCTTGTATTGCTTTGTTTTATTCATGTTCACACCCTTTAATTTAGAAACTGTAAAAAATGTGATTAGCAGATTGTGTTTTAAAAGAGTCCTGAATTCAAATCCTAATTCTTCCTATAGTTTCTGTGTGCCTGGCCGTGATCCAAACCTCTAAAAGCCACAGTTTCCTCATCAGTAAAACACTGCTAATTCACAGTATAATTCTAATGTCATGATGATTAGCTGTTATGGTATAAGGTGCTTAGAATGTTTGGTACAGGAGTACTCGTATGTTTACCAAATATTCAGAGAGAAATAAAATGAATTTCATTTACATCAAAAACTAACTTCCCACTGTTAAGACTGACATATAAATAGGTCTAATGCAAGGTGGAGGCTGCCAAATGCTGCAAAAGTTTTAAAACTATGGGCTGCTGCTGCTGCTGCTAAGTCGCCTCAGTCGTGTCCGACTCTACGCGACCCCATAGACATGAGCCCACTAGGCTACCCCGTCCCTGGGCTTCTCCAGGCAAGAACACTGGAGTGGATTGCCATTGCCTTCTCCAATGCATGAAATTGAAAAGTGAAAATGAAGTCACTCAGTCGTGTCCGACTCTTAGCGACCCCATGGACTGCAGCCCACCAGGCTCCTCCATCCATGGGATTTTCCAGGCAAGAGTACTGGAGTGGGGTTCCATTGCCTTCTCCGAAACTATGGGCAAAGGAGAGCAATTCTTAAAAGGGAGGAAGTGGAGAAGCTGCAAATAAATTATTTGGGTGAAGGGGAAGATGCATGGGGCAAAAGAGGGTGATAGGCTGGAAAATTAGTTTGCAAGAAAATCTAAAATTATACAAGGAATTTGTATGCTCTGGGTATGGTAAGTGGCAGTCTCAGGGAACAAGTTTCTTCGCTTTCATTTTAAAATCATAGCCAATCTAATGGATACCAATTTAATTCTTGTATTAAACTGTTAGGAAAATCTAAGACTATAGTTTCATCTACCTGTGTGTATATAATAGTACACACTACGCCTATAAACAGGGCTGTTCCAGGAACAGATAGCACCATGAGCCATAAAAAGGAAAATATAATAGAGAAAATAATTTATTGTGATGATTTTCTTTAACAGTAGGAAGATATGCATGATTGTATATTATTGTGATGTTTTTAAATAGAAGTTTCAGTCAAGATAGGTAAGCAGAGTTAAGAAGAGGATTAAGTTTTGTCACTGATAATCAATGTGATGTTATTTTCATGGTATCTCCATTATTATTGCCATATTCAGTGCTGACACACTCTAAAGGCCAGTGAGGGAAGAATGTATGAAGGTGGTGAAGTCTGATCCCAACTGATTTATATTCCAGCTCTAGAAGTCAGTTAGGTCCAACCAGATTGCAGATAAACATCTGAACTTGTGAACCTGGCTTAAATTAATCAAATATTCTAAATTGTAAATGTAAGACAGATGCTTACTTTATGACTAGGCCAGATACTTACTGAATTATATTCCCATACTTCCTAATGTATTTGATAACTGAACACTAATTTTTTTCTCAAATTCAAAGATATATAGCATGTCTAATGATTATGAATCAGTCTTAACAGAGCCAATGTAAATAATGTAGATTTTTTAGTGAAAAGTAATGCTTTTCATCTAATGATCCCTATATACTGAAATAAAAAAAGTTTTCCCCACTTACACTTTATGTTCAGCTAAGAAAAGTGGTAATGAAGAAAACAATAAACAGAACATTTAAATGTGTCCAGCTCATACTTGCTAATAGGCCAGATAGAAGCAGGTCAGCCATCTAAATGTTCCACAGTATTACCAGAATGTGTTTTTTTGACTGATTCATGCAGTCATTTTCAGAGTTTAGGTTGAAAAATCCTGTGGCATTTTTTTTATGGCACATGGCCATTTATGGTATCTACTCTTCATGCAGGCTCAAGAACAAGACATGTGTTAAACAACATCAGACTACCTCCTTTTCTGGCCCAATTCTCACTTAGTATAGGACACAGGTACTTCTGTGGGCATGTATTCTTTTGGGAACTGTGTAGGGATTAATCACAGGGGGAAAATGATGGAAATTATATCCAATGCTTTTTCTACTGTGTTTTTAGAGATTAAAAGTTACCATTATAGTCATTGTGGAAAATGCACATTCCTTTTGTTTTCCTAGCATAATGGATAGGGCAACACTTCTCATCACCTTTACACAGTTGTATATATTGGGGGTCTTGCTCACCTAATTTTTTGTGTATACAAATGAAGATGGTATTCATGCCACAAAATGGGATGTATTCTATATAGTGTATTATAAGTAGAGAGAAATTGTTTTAAAAACTAAGAAAAGCCATTTATAGAATTGCTAAAAACAAGTAGTCTAAATATTTCTGTTCATTTAATTTGCTAAGTGAGCTTTACTTAAGTAATCCCATATCTATTTTTTTTTAATTTCACGTTGCATTTCGTTTTCTAGTTGCATTAAATTTGTGAGTAAGCAATTGTGAAAATACTCCATGATTATTACAACTGATGGTCAGTAGTATGGAAGGAAAATCTCTAGACTGCACATTTGAGTGCCATTATTTCATGCATGCATTCTTTCAAAATCAAGTTTGTTTGTTGTACTTTGTACCATACGTGGTTGATTCAGAGGAAAAAAAAATTCTCATTGTCTTCAAGAAGCACACTGTCAGGCTAGAGATGGGCAATTGAATACATTAAACAGCTAAACAATTATTAATACCAAGCATGTTAAATATAAACTCTAACATGGAAGAGGGTTGGAGAAACCATTGAGAGGTTCGCACTCAACTGAGGTCTAAAAATGAGAAGCAGTTACCCTGTATAGATCTCTAAAGTTTAAATTGTGACACCACTTTATGGTCTCAAACCTGGCTGCTTAAAGCATCTCTTGAGGAGCTTCTAAAAACAAAACACAAAACAACAGCAATAAAAAAAAAAACAAAATCAAACATTGGTGATCCCCCACTCCTCCTGCACAAGATTCTGACTCTTCAGGGTAGGGTGGTCCCAGATAATGGAAATTCAAATTTCTCCAGATGAATATAATTTGTACTGAAGGTTTGAGAACCACTGTCTGTCAAATCAAAATAGAACAAAATAGCTTTTAATCTCATTTTTGTGCTTCTTTTAACTTATTTTAGAATTGGTAACATAAAATAATTAAAGTATTTTAGGACCCTGAAGCCTATCTATGTTGATTGTAAGAACTTAATTTGTCATCAAAATTACTTAGCTGTATTACTTTTTTCCGCAGTCTCTTGTCAGGCTGGATTTATGTAGAAACTTAGGACTAGATCTTATGTCAACCTCTAGGAAATAATGCTTGGATAGGAACCAATAAGATAATTCTGCTATTTGGGAATATAGTACTTGTATAGTTGGTTTTGTTCCTTCAATTGTAATGGTAATTTTTCATAAGTTTCTTAATTTTTTTTCCCAAGCTAACCCAAAAATAGAATTTTATTTTAAATGCTTCATGATTGAAACAATTTGCAGAAAACATGTGCCTTGTTAAGCCAACACCCAGGGAATGCTTCATGCAGACAGTTTCTACAACCATATAAATAGTGAGATGCTTAATACTAATAATATACTTATGTATTTCTATTTCTCTCAGCTTAGAAGTAAAACAGAAATGTAATCTAGCCCAAGTAGTTCTCCATCTTTCACAGTTTACTTCTTCCAAGTATTCTTTCAAATAATAAAGTTTCCAAATTATTACAAATAGAGTAGTATTTCATATACATCACTTTAGCAATTAATATGTGTTCAAAATTTTTTATTTGGAATTTAGAAATATTACCATTTGATTTCATTAAAAATGTCCATAAAGCTTCATTTATTCTATGATTTATAGTAAAGACAACTTGATATAACTTGAGTAAAGACAACTTGATTTAACTTGTAATATAGGAGCAAGAGGGGACTTTGATTTAAAATAAGTGATCTTTTCTGTACCATCAACTTTAAATCCTTCAGTGAAATAAGGTGGTGAAATAAGTATTTAAAATTAACGTACACACATCTATAATGACAGTTATATTTATGTAGTGAAGTGAAAGTCGCTCAGTCGTGTCGGATTCTCCAGGGCAGAATTCTGGATCCCTTCTCCAGGGGATTTTCCCAACCCAGGGACCGAACCCAGGTCTCCCGCATTGTGGACAGATTCTTTACCAGCTGAGCCACAAGGGGAGCCCAAGAATACTGGAGTAGGTAGACTATCCCATCTCCAGGGAATCTTCTTATCCCAGGAATTGAACTGGGGTCTCCTGCATTGCAGGTGGTTTCTTTACCAACTGAACTATCAGGGAAGCCCCTATACATATAAATATAAAAGTAAATTTACATATAGACTATATACATATATGTTATTGAAGAGTGAGTGAGTAAAAGTCGCTCAGTCGTGTCTGATTCTGTGACCCATGGACGCTGGAGAGTCCATGGAATTCTCCAAGCCAGAATACTGGACTGGGTAGCCTTTCCCTTCTCTAGGGGATCTTCCCAATCCAGGAACTGAACCCAGGTCTTCTGCATTGCAGGCAGATTCTTTACCAGCTGAGCCACAAAGGAAGCCCATTATTGAAAAGGGTTCGCAGTAATTCTGACTTTCTGAAGTTGCATGGCGTTGAGATGAATGAAGTCTTTGAGGAAGATAATTTTATCATAAAGACGTATACAGCTTTGCAATAGGAAAAAGGCTTAGTGATAAGCTTTATTCTAAGAGAGATTATTTCAGTAATCCTATTTTTAGTAGGGCTATTGATAACAGTGACAATGGCATTCTGAAACCTGAGACACTATAATGCAAAAGGAATGCACAAACCTCCTCACATCTATTGAATACTTCAATTCATTTTACTAAATTCTGAGTCTTTCAGATTTTGAAAAAAAATACACTATTCATGATTATTATTACTGATATATTTCTACTTTCTATACCCAAGTATTAAAATATTCCAATTCCTTTTTTCTCTGATTCATACTTTGCTTTTTATTTCATAAGATTCTTATTGTCTATCTCCACAATACTAGGTTCTGTGTAATTGTAACACACACACATGATATCTTGAACTCCAGCCCTTCTTCCTGTTGAAAAGATTTCATTATTGGATTGAGGAACAACTACCTTCCTCAAACATTTCAATCTCCTTGTAACCCCTTATATCAGAATTATCTCACATCTCTTATTGCACAACAATAGTCACATTACATGAATCTCAGATTATCTAACAAACACTTGTGCCTTTACTTTCTGGGCAGTGTGGTTAGACGTGAATGGAGTTTGGAATGAGACAGGTTTTAGGGAAATTTATCTGGATTTCTCCTGGCTTCAAAATGGTGAGTAGATGAAAGTGAGTTGCTCAGTCATGTCCATCTCTTTACAACCCTGCAGACTGTAGCTTGCCAGGCTCCTCTGTCCATGGAATTCTCCAGGCAAGAATACTGGACTGGGTAACCATTCCCTTCTCCAGGGGATCTTCCCAACCCAGGGATCAAACCCAGCTCCCCTGCATTGCAGACAGATTCTTTACCATTTGAGCCACTGGAAAGCATACATAATTCAAATTTTACCGGCTGGTTCCTTCATATTTAAATCCTGTAATCTCTAAGAATACCCTGGAGTATGTACTATGTGTTTTTAATACTTCCCTCCACTAGCCTGTCCCGACAGCCCAAGGTGTGTATTTACTGATGTCACACTTGTTTGCAAGATACAGAGGCCTCTGTTTCACCAGATCTCTCCTTGATCCCACACATTGCCAGGGCTGGTGACCCAAAGAGCAGATTCACTTCCTTTACTTTGCTCTTTGTTAGAAGAGTTTCAAAAAAGTCTTGTGATGATTTACCAAAAGTTATCTGTAATCCTGTTTACTCTTGCTCTCTGCATACTTATAAACAGTTGTCTCTTTTTGTGCTCAAAAATAGCACAGTTGCAGACTCACAGATACAGAGAACAAATGAGTGGTTACCAGTAGAAAGTGGTGGGGGAAGATAAAGGGGTAGAGAAGTGGGAAATCCGAATTATTGGGTAGAAGATATGCTACAAGGGTATATTGTACAACATGGGGAATATAGCTACTGTTTTGTAATAACTGTAAATGGAGTTAACCTTTCAAAATTTTATTTTAAAAAGTAGCATAGTTGGGATGAGAAATTATATGGTCACTTAGTTAATCAAGTCTTTCTGCCTCATAACCTCCCTCTTTCTTTCAAACTACAAACCCCTTCTGCCCACACCAAAAAAAAGAAAGAAACAAACAAAAAACACCTCTCTCGTAGTCCTGAAAAGGGAATTCAAATATTAAAGACCAAAGACAAAGAGGCTGGGAAAGAAGTTTCAGGTACAGCAACACTAGCCCACCTTTGGAAAAAAAACTATCCTTTCTTCCTGGGTTTTTCATATATTATTTCATTTAGATTTATTCCTTCTAAGATGGTTCTTCAAAGTCATATGGAAAGAGACTTCTGGAAAGTCTAGGTTCTCAGCAATTCTCTCGGTGTGGGTAAATTATATTTGAGCTGAAACACTGTCCCCTATTTCTAAACACCAAACAGTCACCCCTCTATAAATCCAAGTTTGTCATCTAAACTCTTACCAGCACTCCAGCCCATGCACTCTCATTCCCACACTGTGCTATTTTAACTATTTATTTCTTTTAACTTCCATATGGCACCTTTTCCTAAGCCAAATTAATCTGCTTAATACCCTACAATCTTTATTTTATTTTTCCAATTACAGTACCCCTTGCATAATACCATTCCCTTTAGGGTAAAAAATATTTCCCTCTAAATTGCATCAGCAGAGAAGGCAACGGCACCCCACTCCAGTACTCTTGCCTGGCAAATCCCATGGGCGGAGGAGCCTGGTAGGCTGCAGTCCATTGGGTCGCTAAGAGTCGGACACGACTGAGCGACTTCACTTTCAGTTTCCACTTTCATGCATTGGAGAAGGAAATGGCATCCCACTCCAGTGTTCTTGCCTGGAGAATCCCAGGGACAGGGGAGCCTGGTGGGCTGCCATCTATGGGGTTGCACAGAGTCGGACACGACTGAAGTGACTTAGCAGCAGCAGCAAATTGCATCAGTATATGTCTATCAATTCACCTGACATCTAAGGAGTGCCCAGAATGTCCCAAGTACAGGGCTGGATGGTATTTCTCAACTCCTTAACAGTTGTACCTCACATATTTTCAGAGCAGTGTAATCTAGTGCTTTTGTTACACTTGACAATGGCCCCAACTCCAGCTTCCTGACTTATGTATCAATTTCATATAAGTTGACATAAATATTGACTAGCAATTATTTCAATTTTCTCATCTTTTCTCATATCACTTTAAATTATGACAAATATAATATATACAAATAATTTATATTAAATCATACTGCCTAGTTGCTTCCAGATGGGACTAGTGGTAAAAATATGCTTACCTGTGCAAGGAGTTGCAGGAGACAAGGGTTTGATCCAGGGGTCAGGAAGAAATGCCCCCCTGGAGAAAGAAATGGCAACCCACTCCAGTCTTCTTGCCTGGAAAATCTCATGAACAGAGAAGCCTGAAGGGCTACAGTCCATGGGGTCGCAAAAGACTGTGACCAACTGAGCAACTGAGCACACACACACACACACACTGCATAGTACAGTGTTCCTCTGAAATCCTGTACACAGCTATTAAGGGCAATATTTCATATTGCATCTATTTCAGGTTAGTTTGATTATATTCTTTGCAGCCAAAGATGGAGAAGCTTTATACAGTCAGCAAAAAAAGACTGGAGCTGACTGTGGCTAAGATCATGAACTCCTTATTGACAAATTCAGACTTAAAGAAGGTAAGGAAAACCACTAGACCATTCAGGTATGACCTAAATCAAACCCCTTATGATTATACAGTGAAAGTAACAAATAGATTCAAGGTATTAGATTTGATGTTTTTCTGGAACTCTCTTGCCTTTTCCATGATCCAGCAGATGTTGGTAATTTGATCTGTGGTTCCTCTGCCTTTTCTAAAACCAGCTTGAACATCTGGAAGTTCCCAGTTCACGTATTGCTGAAGCCTGGCTTGGAGAATTTTGAGCATTACTTAACTAGCGTGTGAGATGAGTGCAATTGTGTGGTAGTTTGAGCATTCTTTGGCATTGCCTTTCTTTGGGATTGGAATGAAAACTGACCTTTTCCAGTCCTGTGGCCACTGCTGAGTTTTCCAAATTTGCTGGCATATTGAGTGCAGCACTTTCACAGCATCACATTTCAGGATTTGGAACAGCTCAACTGGAATTCCATCACCTCCACTAGCTTTGTTTGTAGTGATGCTTTCTAAGGCCCACTTGACTTCACATTGCAGGATGTCTGGCTCTAGGTCAGTGATCACACCATCGTGATTATCTGGGTCATGAAGATCTTTTTTGTATGCAGGTCAGGAAGCAACAGTTAGAACTGGACATGGAACAACAGACTGGTTCCAAATAGGAAAAGGAGTTCATCAAGGCTATATATTGTCACTCTGTTTATATAACTTATATGCAGAGTACATCATGAGAAACGCTGGACTGGAAGAAACACAAGCTGGAATCAAGATTGCCGGGAGAAATCTCAATAACCTCAGATATGCAGATGACACCACTCTTATGGCAGAAAGTGAAGAGGAACTAAAAAGCCTCTTGATGAAAGTGAAAGTGGAGAGTGAAAAACTTGGCTTCAAGCTCAACATTCAGAAAACAAAGATCATGGCATCCGGTCCCATCACTTCATGGGAAATAGATGGGGAAACAGTGTCAGACTTTATTTTTCTGAGCTCCAAAATCACTGCAGATGGTGACTGCAGCCATGAAATTAAAAGACGCTTACTCCTTGGAAGGAAAGTTATGACCAACCTAGATAGCATATTGAAAAGCAGAGACGTTACTTTGCCAACAAAGGTTCTTCTAGTCAAGGCTATGGTTTTTCCTGTGGTCATGTATGGATGTGAGAGTCGGACTGTGAAGAAGGCTGAGCACTGAAGAATTGATGCTTTTGAACTGTGGTGTTGGAGAAGACTCTTGAGAGTCCCTTGGACTGCAAGGAGATCCAACCAGTCCATTCTGAAGGAGATCAGCCCTGGGATTTCTTTGGAAGGAATGATACTGAAGCTGAAACTCCAGTACTTTGGCCACCTCATGCGAAGAGTTGACTCATTGGAAAAGACTCTGATGCTGGGAGGGATTGGGGGCAGGAGGAGAAGGGGATGACAGAGGATGAGATGGCTGGATGGCATCACTGACCTGATGGACATGAGTCTGCGTGAACTCCGGGAGTTGGTGATTGACAGGGAGGCCTGGCGTGCTGCAATTCATGGGGTTGCAAAGAGTCGGACACAACTGAGGGACTGATCTGATCTGATCTGATTAGATTTGATAGAGTGCCTGAAGAACTACGGATGGAGGTTCATGACATTGAACAGGACGTAGGGATCAAGACGATCTCCAAGAAAAAGAAATGCAAAAAGGCAAAATGGTTGTCTGATGAGGCCTTAAAAATAGCTGTGAAAAGAAGAGAAGCTAAAGGCAAAGGAGAAAAGGACAGATATACCTATTTGAATGCAGAGTTGTAAAGAATAGCAAGAAGAGATGTAAAAGCTTTTCCTCAGTGATCAGTACAAAGAAATAGAGGAAAATAATAGAATGGGACAGACTAGAGATCTCTTCAAGAAAATTAGAGATACCAAGGGAATATTTCATGCAAAGTTGGGCACAATAAAGGACAGAAATGGTATGGACTTAACAGAAGCAGAAGATATTAAGAAGAGGTGGAAGGAACACAGAAGAACTATATAAAAACAGATCTTGATCCAGATAACCACGATTGTGTGATCACTCACCTACAGCCAGACATCCTGGAATGTGAAGTCAAGTGGGCCTTAGGAAACATCACTACGAACAAAGCTAGTGGAGGTGATGGAATTCCAGTTGAGCTATTTCAAATCCTAAAATGTGATGCTGTGAAAGAGCTGCATTCAATATGCCAGCAAGTCTGGAAAGCTCAGCAGTGGCCACAGGACTGGAAAAGGTCAGTTTTCATTCCAATCCAAAAGAAAGTCATTGCCAAAGAATCTTCAAACTAGAGCAAAATTGCACTCATCACACACGCTAGCAAAATAACGCTCAAACTTTTCCAAGCCAGGCTTCAACCGTACGTGAACTGTGAACTTCCAGATGTTCAAGCTGGTTGTAGATAAGGTAGAGGAAACAGAGCTAAAAATGCCAGCATCTGCTACATCATCAAAAAAGCAAAAGAGTTCCAGAAAAACATCTACTTCCGCTTTATTGATTACGCCAAAGCCTTTGACTGTGTGGATCACAACAAACTGTGGAAAATTCATAAAGAGATGTGAATACCAGGCCACCTACCTGCCTCCTGAGAAATCTGTATGCAGATGAAGAACTGGACAGCTAGAACTGGACACGGAACAACAGACTTGTTCCAAATCGGTAAAGGAGTACGTCAAGACTGTGTATTTTCACCCTGTTTATTTAACTTATATGCAGAATACATCATGTGAAATGCCAAACTGGATGAAACACAAGCTGAAATCAAGATTGCCGGGAGAAATATCAATAACCTCAGATATGCAGACGACACCACCCTTATAGCAGAAAGTGTAGAAGAACTAAAGAGCCTCTTGATGAAGGTGAAAGATGAGAATGAATATGTTGGCTTAAAGCTCAACATTTAGAAAACTAAGATCATGGCATCTGGTCCCACCACTTCATGGCAAGTAGATGGGGAAACAGTGGAAACAGTGGCTGACTTTATTTTTCTGGGCTCCAAAATCACTGCAGATGGTGACTGAGGCCATGGAATTAAAAGATGCTTGCTCCTTGGAAGAAAAGCTATGACCAACCTAGACAGCATATTAAAAAGTAGGCATTACTTTGCCAACAAAGGTCCATCTAGTCAAAGCAATGGTTTTTCCAGTAGTCATGTATAGATGTTAGAGTTGGACTATAAAGAAAGCTGAGCACCAAAGAATTGATGCTTTTGAACTGTGGTGTTGGAGAAGACTCTTGAGAATCCCTTGGACTGCATGGAGATCCAACCAGTCCATCCTAAAGGAAATCGGTTCTGAACATTCATTGGAAGGACTGATGCTGAAGCTGAAACTCTAATACTTTGGCCACCTGATGCGAAGAACTGACTCATTCGAAAAGACCATGATGCTGGGAAATATTGAAGGTAGGAGAACAAGCGGATGACAGAGCATGAGATGGTTGCATGGCATCAGTGATGCGATGGTCATGAGTTTGAATAGGCTCCAGGTGCTGGTTATGGACAGCAAAACCTGGTGTGCTGCAGTCCATGGGTTCACAAAGATACAACTGAGTGACTGAACTGAACTGAATAGGTTAGTTAATAGACATATATGCCCCTTCCATCCACCATCAATCTAGTCAGTGTATTTTGCTAAAAGAGCACAAATTAATGATTGATGCAAGGCTGAGTTTCTTGTTTCTTCTTTCTAGTTTCTTGTAGTGCTAGAAAGTAAGAAAACAGTCAAAAAAACAAAATGCAACACACACACAATACATATGTGATGAGTGTATAAAAGAGTCAAATAAAATAGCTCCCAGTAGCATAAGCCAAAATAGTTTGACCAACAAAGTAGTATTAGACTAAATCCCAAGTCTTCCTGGTGGCTGAAGGGTAAAGAATCCATCTGCAATGCAGAAAACACAGATTTAATCCCTGGGTCTAAAAGATCCCCTCGAGAAGGAAATGGCAATCCATTCCAGTGTTCTTGTCTGGGGCATTCCATGGACAGAGGAGCCTGGTGGGCGAGAGTCCATGGGGTTATAAACAGTCGGACACGACTGAGCAACTAAGCAACAACATGAATCCAAATTGATGTGAATGAATGAATACATAAATAAATAAATATGAATAGATAAAATGTCTGAAGAAGAACAATTTCAAATAATTTGTGTAGTGTGAAAAGAAAATCAAATTGGAATTAGTGTTGCTAAGATGTTTCTCTAAAATGAAGCCAGGATGTCATTGAGGAAACATGACTTATGCATGTCTCATCCCGGATGGAATCTGACCTTTCAACCACTCATTGTCCTAAAAAAAAAAAAAAGACATTCAGAACATTTGCCAGAAAATCAAGATTTCTATCAGACCCTTACCCTAAACTAACTTATGAATCCTTAAGGAAAAAATGTCCTTACTTGCATCAGAGTTAATCACAATTCTCACCTAGCAACTTTATCAGTCTTGTAGCTTTTTGTCTTTATAAGCCCCTGACTCTTTCACTTCTCTGGAACACTCTAAGTTTTACCCTCTTTGCAGCCTTGATACTAATTATTATTTGACAATATATAGTACTCCCTTTGTGTTAAGGTTCTCCAGAGAAATAGCCCACTAAATTGTGTGTAAATGCATACAGATTGAGAGATTTGTTTTAAGGTATTGCCTTATGCAATCGTACAGGCTCAGTAATTCAGAAATCTGCAGGGTAGGCTAACAGGCTGGACACTAAGGGAGGAGTTACAGTTTCAGTCCAAAGACTGCTGACAGGATTCCTTTTATCTCAGCAGAAGGCAGTCTTTTCTATTAAGACCTTCAACTAATTGGATGAGACCCACTCACTTTATGGAAGGTAATCTCCTTTACTCAGTCCACCAGTTTAAATGCAAACCTCATCCAAAATCTCTCTTCACCAAAACATCCAGAACAAGGTTTGACCAAATACCTGGGTACCATGGCCCAGCATAGTTGACACGTTAAATGAACAATGATACCCCTCCAGAGATTGAGGATAACTCCCCTCCCCTTAAATGTGGGGTGTCTATGAATTCCTTCAGTGCGTACAGTTTAGAAAGAGGGGCAGAAGAATAACTTTGCAGTGGAAATGCCTGAATAGCTATGTGTTAGGTGATCAAGATCAACATCAGCAAAGATAAACCATACTTATGTGTGTACCCTCAATATGATGGGATTTTAGCAGTTACCTCTGTGATCTTCTCCAGTACTCAAAATGCCAGTCTAATTATGAGAGAAACAGCAGAAAGACTCCAATTGATGAGCAATAAACAAAATACTTAATCAGTACTCCTCAAAACTACCAAGGTCATCAGATCAGATCAGTCGCTCAGTCGTGTCCGACACTTTGCAACTCCATGAATCGCAGCACGCAGGCCTCCCTGTCCATCACCAACTCCCGGAGTTCACTCAGACTCAGGACCGTCAAGTCAGTGATCCCATCCAGCCATCTCATCCTCTGTCGTCCCCTTCTCCTCCTGCCCCCAATCCCTCCCAGCATCAGAGTCTTTTCCAATGAGTCAACTCTTCGCATGAGGTGGCCAAAGTACTGGAGTTTCAGCTTCAGTATCATTCCTTCCAAAGAAATCCCAGGGCTGATCTCCTTCAGAATGGACTGGTTGGATCTCCTTGCAGTCCAAGGGACTCTCAAGAGTCTTCTCCAACACCACAGTTCAAAAGCATCAATTCTTCAGTGCTCAGCCTTCTTCACAGTCCGACTCTCACATCCATACATGACCACAGGGAAAACCATAGCCTTGACTAGAAGAACCTTTGTTGGCAAAGTAACGTCTCTGCTTTCTAATATGCTATCTAGGTTAGTCATAACTTTCCTTCCAAGGAGTAAGCGTCTTTTAATTTCATGGCTGCAGTCACCATCTGCAGTGATTTTGGAGCTCAGAAAAATAAAGTCTGACACTGTTTCCACTGTTTCCCCATCTATTTCCCATGAAGTGATGGGACCGGATGCCATGATCTTTGTTTTCTGAATGTTGTGCTTGAAGCCAACTTTTTCACTCTCCACTTTCACTTTCATCAAGAGGCTTTTGAGTTCCTCTTCACTTTCTGCCATAAGGGTGGTGTCATCTGCATACCTGAGGTTATTGATATTTCTCCCGGCAGTCTTGATTCCAGCTTGTGTTTCTTCCAGTCCAGCATTTCTCATGATGTACTCTGCATAGAAGTTAAATAAGCAGGGTGACAATATACAGCCTTGATGAACTCCTTTTCCTATTTGGAACCAGTCTGTTGTTCCATGTCCAGTTCTAACTGTTGCTTCCTGACCTGCATACAAATTTCTCAAGAGGCAGATCAGGTGGTCTGGTATTCCCATCTCTTTCAGAATTTTCCCACAGTTTATTGTGATCCACACAGTCAAAGGCTTTGGTGTAGTCAATAAAGCAGAAATAGATGTTTTTCTGGAACTCTCTTGCCTTTTCCATGATCCAGCGGATGTTGGCAATTTGATCTCTGGTTCCTCTGCCTTTTCTAAAACCAGCTTGAACATCAGGAAGTTCATGGTTCAAATATTGCTGAAGCCTGGCTTGGAGAATTTTGAGCATTACTTTACTAATGTGTGAGATGAGTGCAATTGTGCAGTAGTTTGAGCATTCTTTGGCATTGCCTTTCTTTGGGATTGGAATGAAAACTGACCTTTTCCAGTCCTGTGGCCACTGCTGAGTTTTCCAAATTTGCTGGCATATTGAGTGCAGCACTTTCACAGCATCACATTTCAGGATTTGGAATAGCTCAACTGGACTTCTATCACCTCCACTAGCTTTGTTTGTAGTGATGCTTTCTAAGGCCCACTTGACTTCACATTGCAGGATGTCTGGCTCTAGGTCAGTGATCACACCATCATGATTATCTGGGTTGTGAAGCTCTTTTTTGTACAGTTCTTCTGTGTATTCTTGCCATCTCTTCTTAACAACTTCTTCTTCTGTTAGGTCCATACCATTTCTGTCCTTTATCAAGCCCATCTTTGCATGAAATGTTCCTTCGGTATCTCTGATTTTCTTGACAAGATCTCTAGTCTTTCCCATTCTGTTGTTTTCCTCTATTTCTTTGCATTGATTGCTGAAGGAGGCTTTCTTATCTCTTCTTGCTATTCTTTGGAACTCTGCATTCACATGCTTATATCTTTCCTTTTCTCCTTTGCTTTTCACTTCTCTTCTTTTCACAGCTATTTGTAAGGCCTCCCCAGACAGCCATTTTGCTTTTTTGCATTTCTTTTCCATGGGAATGGTCTTGATCCCTGTCTCCTGTACAATGTCACAAACCTCATTCCATAGTTCATCAGGCACTCTATCTATCAGATCTAGGCCCTTAAATCTATTTCTCACTTCCACTGTATAATCATAAGGGATTTGATTTAGATCATACCTGAATGGTCTTTACGGGAAAGATCTTAGAAACTATCACAGTCTACAGAAACCTACGGAGATGATGATTAAATGTATCATGGTGTTCTGTGGGGGATTCTGGTACAGAATAATGACCTTATGTAAAAACTAAGAAATCTGAATAAAGTATGAATTTTTTTAGTAATAACATTACAATATGGATTCATTAGTTGTGGCAAATGTACCAAAGTAATGTAAGACACTAATAGGGGAAACTAGGTATGGCTTTTAGAGGAACTCTCTAAAGGAATTCTCTGTACTATTTTCACAAAGTTTCTATAAATCTGAAACTCACCTAAAATAAAATGCTTTTTACAAAGAAAATTAAAGAAACACAGCATAAATGTATATGGATTTTTACATCAGACAGGTCTTTAAGCAAGAAGGCCTCAGTTCAGTCGCTTAGTCATGTCCGACTCTTTGCGACCCCATGGACTGCAGCACACCAGGCTTTGCTGTCCACCACCCACTCCTGGAGCTTGCTGGAACTCATGTCCATCGCGTCGGTGATGCCATCCAACCATCTCACCTTCTGTTGTCCCCTTCTCCTCCTGCCCCCAATCCCTCCCAGGATCAGGGTCTTTTCCAATGAGTCAATTCTACACATCAGGTGGCCAAAGTATTGCAGTTTCAGCCTCAGCATCAGTCCTTCCAATGAATATTCAGGACTGATTTCCTTTATAATGGACTGGTTTGGTCTCCTTGTCGTTCACGGGACTCTCAAGAGTCTTCTCCAACACCACGGTTCAAAAGCATCAATTCTGTGCTCAGCTTTCTTTATAGTCCAACTCTAACATCCATACATGACTACTGGAAAAACCATAGAGCTTTGACTAGACAGACCTTTGTTGGCAAAGTAATATTTCTGCTTTTTAATATGCTGTCTAGGTTGGTCATAGCTTTTCTTCAAAGGAACAAGTATCTTTTAATTTCATGGCTTCAGTCACCATCTGCAGTGGTTCTGGAACCTCCAAAAATAAAGTCTGTAACTGTTTCCATTGCTTCCCCAACTATTTGTCATGAAGTGATGGAATTGGATGCCATGACCTTATTTCTTTGAATGTTGAGTTATAAGCCAATAAGAAGCCCTAAACTCACACAATTTTATTATTCATACATATCACAAGATTGTAGAGAAAGTAAATTACAAAATGAATATGTAAATTTACTAACAAATTGTGTGGCCCAAATTATGAGCTCTATGATGTTAATTTCCTTACTCTGTTCATATCTCTTCAACAAAAGGTGTTAGGCTTATTATTATTAAGTTAAAATGCTAGCAAAACAATTGCTAAATTATTGTTACTGATTCATTGAGAAAATTAATTTTAAATTCAAAACTACAACTCTACCATGCATACTTTTTTTTTAATTTAATTTTATTTTAATTTTAAACTTTACACTATTGTATTGGTTTTGCCAAATATTGAAATGAATCCGCCTCGGGTATACATGTGTTCCCCATCCTGAACCCTCCTCCCTCCTCCCTCCCCATACCATCTCTCTGGGTCGTCCCAGTGCACCAGCCCCAAGCATGCATACTTATTAAAAAATCTCCATCACTCATGGGAGGGAAGCAATAAAATTGATGGAGAGAACAAACTTTCACTGCAGGTAATCAATAGTCTTGGAATATCTCAAAAGAAAAGACTAAAAGGAAAAGAAATCAAATAACCTACCACTGGCAGCATATGATGCTACATACTTAAACTGATGTATGTTGAATCTGGCAGTCTCTATGGCATTTAGCAGATAAATCTCTTTACCAGAACCCTCAGGTCAGCTAAAATGCACAGTAGACACATTTATGTCAGACTGCTTCAGTGGAGGAAACTCTGTTGGTGGTCACAGACACTGAAGATTCAGGTAAAGGAAATTCTGAATTAGGCAGTCTCCAATTTAATTATCCCCTGTACCTCCTCTCTCCCCAGCACCCCCAAAGACACACACACACATACACAATCACACTCTGTTTCTCTCTGAGAGTCCATGTCTAACATTTTGGATTTAAAATTGTTCAACTGTACCTATACACTCAGAAATTTTTAAAACAAACACTGATTAAGCATGTGTGTCTAAGCTAGAAGTGCTCTTATTTTCAGACAGATGGCTAGAATTCAAATAATTTGCTTTGGGGAAATCTAAACATACTTTATCTCCCTGCACCCTAGACAATGTGAAGCACTACGTTCAGCTGGGGTCAGTGCCTACGCTGCAAGCCATTAAATACCCCATGGTTCTTGTTAAAGGAAATTATTTTCAACTGTGTGCCATGTGGCTCGTCCCCATAGTCCATCAGACGGTTGAAATGATGTGTGAGTAGAGGAGCTTGTATATACCACCATACATACAAACATATAAAATCTTAAATGTGTGCAAGTAATTAAAAAAATCCTAAAAACCATTAAGAATTTAAAAAAGAAAAATATTAAGTGAAACATATGTGGATGTCTTTATATTTTAGTATCTTCATTCCTAATTTTCATCAGAAAAGTTTAATAGCAATGTATTTGAAAAATTTATTTTCAAAAACAAGTAAAATAATTTGCATATTACTAGCTTGACTTATTTCAAGGCAGACAGTTTTAAAGTTTACTAAATAAATTGCTCTTTTAAAAGAGCAATATTTAGCATTCTCAGTTTAGTACTTATATGCTACTTATACCTAAATGCATATCTAATCAAATAAATATCATTCACCATTGGCATATAAATGTGACACATATAAATATATCTTAATAAAACACTTTCTATTATGTGAGGCACATTTGCAACCACTGATTTGCTAATTTATTTCTTTCCACAATCCTATGAGCTAAATGAATATAGGCATTACTGTTTGTATTTTACAGATAGTAACAGCTTACATGTCTAGAGTTCTTAATGCAAACTAGTGCAGCCACTATGGAGAACAGTGTGGAGACTCCTTAAAAAACTGGAAATAGAACTGCCTTATGATCCAGCAATCCCACTGCTGGGCATACACACTGAGGAAACCAGAAGGGAAAGAGACACGTGTACCCCAGTGTTCATCGCAGCACTGTTTATAATAGCCAGGACATGGAAGCAACCTAGATGTCCATCAGCAGATGAATGGATAAGAAACCAGTGGTACATATACACAATGGAGTATTACTCAGCCATTAAAAAGAATACATTTGAATCAGTTCTAATGAGGTGGATGAAACTGGAGCCTATTATACAGAGTGAAGTAAGCCAGAAAGAAAAACACCAATACAGTATACTAACGCATATATATGGAATTTAGAAAGATGGTAACAATAACCCTGTGTACGAGACAGCAAAAGAGACACTGATGTATAGAACAGTCTTATGGACTCTGTGGGAGAGGGAGAGGGTGGGAAGATTTGGGAGAATGGTATTGAAACATGTAAAATATCATATATGAAACGAGTCACCAGTCCAGGTTCGATGCACGATACTGGATGCTTGGGGCTGGTGCACTGGGATGACCCAGAGGGATGGAATGGGGAGGGAGGGAGGAGGGAGGAGGGTTCAGGATGGGGAACGCATGTATACCTGTGGTGGATTCATTTTGATACTTGGCAAAACTAATACAATTATGTAAAGTTTAAAAATAAAATAAAATTTAAAAAAAATATTAAATATTTCACCCTTATACAATCCTATGATGTAGTGTGTTATTATTATTCTCATTTTAGAAGTGAGGAAACTGAGGAATAGAGAGTTTAAATATTTCAAGCAAGGTCATTCAGACAGTAACAAGACCCAAAATTCAGATACAGGTAGTGTGACTCCGAAGTCTGATTGAGCCTGATCAATTATGTTGTATTGTTTTTATAGGATAGATAAACAAACCAACCAACCAACAAAACAGACAAACATAAACCAATGGCTTTGAATAAATTGTTTAAATTCACAGAGTCAACTAAGTGATGTCTTTAAAATTTTGTGCACTAAAAGGTTAAGGATACATTTTGCCTTCATGCAAGTTTGGTTCAAATCAAGGCTCTACCATTTGACAGCTGTGTAAACTTGCAAAGTTGCTTAGTGTCTCTGAACCTTATTCCTTATCTTCAAAATAAGGTTGGTGGTATTTATTTTATAGATTCATTTCAATAATTAACTAAATAATTAAGTGTGTTTATGTTACCAAGCAGGGACTCACTGGCTGACACGCATTGAAGGCAATATTATAGCATGACCTTTTGATGAAAGAAAAGGCTTTATTGTGTGTAGACTGGCAGGGAAACAGGAGGCAAGGCTCTCAAATCTGTCTCCTGATCTGCAGTTCAGTCAAACTTTTATGAGCTAGGGATGAGAGCTGGTATGCAGAAGCATTAGTAAGGCAGGTTTTTATTGGAGGGCTTTGGAACATGGCCATTTATGCTAATATATGGTAAAGGGGGCACAGGAGCTTCCCAAACAATGGACCCTTCACTTCTGAAAGAATTTTCTCCTCTGCACATGCTTTAGCTGTATGACTTGCAGTTTTGTTCTGTTCTCTGTGAAAACCAACTTTGTATCTTGTTATCTACAGAATAGGACCAGGTTGAGCTGATCCTGCCTGCAGTTATATCAGCATATGTGAAGCACTTGGATCTTAATAATAAATTTTCAATAAATAGTAACTAAGTATACTCTTCAATATAGCCAAGTATACTCATCAATAAATAGTATACTCTTCAGTAAACAGTAGCTAAGCAGATTGGGGGAGATGGCGAAGGACTGGGAAGCCTGGCATGCTGCAGTCCATGAGGTGGCAAAAAATTAGACACGACTTAGTGACTAAACAAGAAAATACTCTTCTAAATTAAAAAAGCAGGCTTTTGCTTCAAATTTAAGAACTGAATTATTTCATGGCAAGTGTAGTTATTTTGCTAGATGTAATCATTGTTTTGGAGAAGGCGATGGCACCCCACTCCAGTACTCTTGCCTGGAAAATCCCATGGACGGAGGAACCTGGTAGGCTGCAGTCCATGGGGTTGCGAAGAGTCGGACACGACTGAGCGACTTCACTTTGACTTTTCACTTTCATGCATTGGAGAAGGAAATGGCAACCCACTCCAGTGTTCTTGCCTGGAGAATCCCAGGGACAGGGGATCCTGTTGGGCTGCGGTCTATGGGGTCGCATAGAGTCGGACATGACTGAAGCGACTTAGCAGCAGCAGCAGCAATCATTGTTTTGTCTTTTAAAGATGGGAATTCAATAGATAATTTTTTAAATTTAGAAACATTAAAATTAACAAAGACATTTCCACAAAATATTAAGGTTATGATTGCATTTATAATGCTTCAGAGCAATTAGCTCACATTCTACAATTTTTAATATGAATTGGAAATGGAACATTTAAAGATACACAGAAAATAGGGGTGCAGGGGTGCAATTAACTTGACCCTAATTCTCTGGCCTTACGTTGAGTTTACCTTCTCAATGTTTCCATCTTCATATTCTAACTTCTTGGAAAATGTGTGATGGGAAAAATTAATCAGAAGGTATTAAAATTATTTTGCATATATTTTAAACAGGAATATGTCTGTCCCTCCAAATTGCCTATGGAAAAATCTTATATGTGTGTTTTATTTTTTAAGTTTTAGTTAATCATGTTGCAACAAATTTTATTATTTTTGATTACTTCATTTAGTTATTCTCTTCAACAGTATCCTTTGCTAATGATTCCCTGTTCACATTTTCAAGCCCAACTTTATGTAGCCTGTTTAGTATTTATTGAATACTTATACATTTAGCTATAATGGAAATAGAGGTGTAAACTGTGGACTGTGTAACCAAGGACCTGTAACATACGTGGAATTTACGAACAATGAACATCAAACACTCATCAGAAAATCAAGGCAATATGTGGGTGCATACATTTCATAAAGAGTTCAGAGAAGAATAACAATAAGGTCAGTGATAACAAGGAACTTTAATTATTTACTCTATGCCACATACTTCTTATGTCATTTTCACCTAATACTCTCAACATCTTTAAGAATTAAGTATTATTACCAGCCTCATTTTATTATTAAAACAACTAAAACATCAAGAGGTTTAGTAGTTTGCCTTTAATTGTGCAAGTATTAAATGGTACATTTGGGACTGGAAGTCAGGCAGCTAGACTCTGGAGTCAACACACAGAACTCCGTTGCTAATGCTTTACCTGCCTTATGACCAGAGGAGAATAGTAAGAGGATAGAGTTTATGATGGAGGAAGGAAAGAAAGGAAAAAGTATGACAGAAGAGAGGACAAAGGAGGTAGAGTTTGGAAGCCATAGAAATATGAAATTCTTGAGATAGTCTAATGGGACATAAACCACCAAACCAGATAGAGGTACTTCTGTTTCATGAAACTTTTGGAGATTTTGTGGAAATAAATAATGTAATGAAATAAGCACTAATACAAGTCATCTTCAAGCTAATTAAAGATGTACCAAGAAGGAAAGCAATCAGACTTAGAAAAGACATGTGGAAGACCATTTCCGCAATATATGTGGTATGTAATTTAGATGTGAATTTTCATGATCACAGTAGAACAAAGAAAAGTTGGAAGGAAGCAAGAGCTCTTTGGAATAAAGTAATTTTCATATAAATGTCTGTTTATGCCATAGGCAACCACCTTCACCTCAATTAAATATATAATGATCTGTTCCCCATGCCTCATTAATTTTTCTCCTAACCATCATTTATTTCAGTCAGTGGAGTCATTCATGAAACTTCTCATTTGGCCCCATATGTAATCATGAAAACCCTGTCTTCCTAAAATAATGTTTCCATGTCCACAGCTTTTACTTACTGAGCCCTTCAAAAGATTGTAAGAGTAATTTCACTAATAATTAATAATTTCACTAATAATCTTGTGCTAGATTTTACTTTGCTGTATTTATACTCTGCTTTTGAACTATTCCTAGATGTTTCTGCATGAATATCAATTTTATGATTTCGCTATTCTGTTTAAATATTCCTAAGAGATAGCATTGCATCCATAGAATTAAATCAATTATATTCACCACGTATACCTAAAACTGCAGTATTGTTGAAGAGGTAATGATTTAGCATATCAAATGAACTGAATCAGAAGCCAAGTTCTTTTTTATTTTATTTTTTTGAGTTGTGCTAGAGCTAGTTAAAAGAGATAATAGCTATAAAATTTCCACTAAAGTCCAGATATTGAGTTTTTTACTATAAGAGATATACAAAAAGTAAGAAAATTTATCAAAACTTTAAAAATCTATAAGATATATACAGTTGACCCTTGAACAACACAGGTTTGGACTGCATGGGTCGACTTATACATGGGTCTTTTTTAGTAATTATACAAAATATAAATGTACAACATTGTTTGCAAGATTTGAAGTGAATAGCCTATCCTTACATAGGCATAATGTGAATCATATTTAATATAAAATCAATAGTGTTAGTTTTTTTTTTTTTGACTGTTTTATGACTCTGCTTTCAAATAACTACATCACTGTATAGAATACCTCTTCTTGTAATCAGAAAAAATGCCTATTAGCCTATCATCACATATATTTTTTAAATATAACAGTGTTTCCAAACCGTATTATGAATATGACTTAAATACCATATACTATAAAATTTTTATAATGATTCATTTATTAGTGTACAGGCTAGGCTACCATGAATCATTCATATTGCTGCTTCTTCATTATCAATAAATCACTATACCTGTTAATAAATATTAATGACTTTTTCACATTATCGTTTTATTTTTGGTGTCTAGTGTTAGTAGTAGAAGAAGGCAATGGCACCCCACTCCAGTACTCTTGCCTGGAAAATCCCATGGACGGAGGAGCCTGGTAGGCTGCAGTCCATGGGGTCACTAAGAGTCGGACACGACTGAGCGACTTCACTTTCACTTTTCAGTTTCATGCATTGGAGAAGGAAATGGCAACCCACTCCAGTGCTCTTGCCTGGAGAATCCCAGGGACGGGGGAGCCTGGTGGGCTGCCGTCTATGGGGTCGCACAGAGTCGGACACGACTGAAGTGACTTAGCAGCAGCAGCAGTGTTAGTAGTATGTATAGCACATATACATACTGTGATCATATATCACATGATCAGATGATGCATCTTATAAACAGAGGATGTAAACATGATATCAGTAAATAAATGTTTTCTCTTCTTTGTGATTTTTAAAATAATGTTCTTTTTCTATAGTTTATTATAAGATATAGTCTGTAACATATAGCATACAAAATGTGTGTTAATGGACTGTTTATGCTATCAGTAAGACTTCCTGTCAATAGTAGGTTATTAGTAATTAAGTTTTGGGGGAGTCAAAAGTCATGTGTGGATTTTTCAACTACACAGAGATCAATGTCCCTAACACCTGCATTGTTCAAGGGTTAATCTCCAAATGAGCATAATACATAGAAAATAAGGAGTCTAAAGTAGTAGTGATTCTTCAAGCCTAAAGAAGAAAAAACAAAACAAAACATAATCTGTTGAGGACATGGAAATTCTTCATGGAGAAAGAGTATTTGGTTAGACCTTAAATGATAGGTAAGATTTAGACAAGAATTCAAGACTAAGTTGAAGAAAACAGTACAGTGGAATTTTAGGGTGCACATTCAGGAGGTTTTGTCACCAGGTAGGAAATGTGAGGATGAGAGACACAAAAGATAATAACAGCTAGCAGTTATTAAATACATTCTATATCTATAACACCATGTAAAACACTCTGTGAAAAATCTCAACCCCTTGTTCAGCGTCCTAATAATGTAGTGACTATTATTATTAATTTGTAAGTAAGGAAATTGGATTAGACTAGCATAAAAAAGTACTAAATCACTGAAGCAGATTCTGCCACTGTCCCACCTGTATTGTCTTGGCCTGCTTGGAGATAGTTGACAGTCAATTCCCATAATCACAGAAATTGTCCTGCATCTCTACAGAAATGCAGGGTGCTCTTTAGGAAAAAATGTGTTTGACTCACTCTGGAACAATGCTCAGTCGACGAGGGAGGAGTGCTGGCACAATTCTGAAACATCTCCCAGAATATCTCCCAGAAAATCTCTAATGAAACTGAGCTCCAATTACCTTAAAGTATAACCCATCCATTTACATACTTTCTCCCATTTGCCTACTCCTACAGTTCTTCCTGTGTTTATCTTCCAAACGAGCTACCTTGGATTCTGACTTCAGATTCTTCTTTTGAAGTAAATCAACATAAGTCACTGGGTGTCTAAAATGTAGCTGCTGCTGCTGCTAAGTCGCTTCAGTCGTGTCCAACTCTGTGTGACCCCATAGACTGCAGCCCAGCAGGCTCCCCCGTCCCTGGGATTCTCCAGGCAAGAACACTGGAGTGGGTTGCCATTTCCTTCTCCAATGCAATGTAGCTAGAGGTCATATTCTCAGAATAAAATTCTGAAATTGGACTGCTTGTCAGTCAGTTGGCTGTGAGGATCATCATGTAGACAGTGAGTGGCATAGTGGTACTACTGTTATCTCGCAATATCACAGTACTATTTAGATTGTCACCTATGGTGGATTGGAATGATACACAAATAGAGATGCACATACACAAGCTCTTGAAAGCTATTGAGGGGATGTAATTATAGGGATTATGGGATTGGATGGTTTTTGTTAAGTGTTGTAAAAACTATTAAGAAAGAATGAAACACTCAGATCAGCTAACTTGAACTCAGATACTCTGTGAAAGCTAGAAAGTCTCCATGGAAACATTTTAAGAGACTGTCATCTTTTATATTCAAAAGGGCAGACTATGCAGAAACTCAGACTTATCCTAAGGGTGGAGGATTTTCAATGGGAAATTAATCATAGCCCCAGCAAGCTCTTAAGGTCAGTGACTCTGTAGGGACAGAGAGACCCTGAGAGTTGCAAGAATGTCATTTGAATGAATGTGCTTAAAAACTAGATTTCCCAGATTCCCTTAAAACTTAATATTGGAGTGGAGCTCCCCCTATTCTGGAGTTTATACAAAAGACTCAGCTGAAACAGGTTTACCACAAGATGACGTTTGTTGTCTTCAAGAACGGCCCCTTCACTACCCGCTTCCCGTTACTTCTAAAATAATAACTAGAGTCAGATCTCAGCATGAGCAGAGAAATAAAGTGCTATTCCTGTGTGGGGAATAAAAGATTTTTTTATTGAAAGGTTGCAGAACTCATCTAAGATATACTAAAAGTGTTGAATCAGGTCCGGGATACTGGCAACTCAGATAGGGGAATGTTTATTGACATGGTAGCATTCTCCCATGAATCAGAATTTAACATCCTGGCAAGGATGCCTGGATTTAGTCCTAATATACTCCAGGAGTGACATCTTGAACTTTGTAGATGATGTATTGTTAACAAGTTAGCAATGTTGCAATGCTTTGGCAAAATATTGAGGAAAAATGCAAATGTTCAGAAAGATGAGCATGCTAGAATGGACTAATTATGTTAGGCCAGATAACCAGCAGCTGTTTACATTTCCCAAGAGAACACAGAAGACTCTCCTTTCCCTAAAATGTAGAGAAAGGGAACACTGAGATCATCTAGAAACTGGTAGTGTCCATTCTAGGCCAAAATTAATGGGAGAAGAAAGACACTGTAATTGATCTGGGTTATCTAGTGTGAATAGGTATAATATAATTTTGAAAAATTAGAAGCCACATGGCAACATTTAACCATCAGAGGCAAGGTTTCTTAATTATCATGATGGAGAGTGAGGCCAGAATGGAGTTTAGGGAGCCTTGGTCTTCCAGGATCTCTGGTAATGGCTAACAGATCATGACGTTCATAAAGCTAGATGTACTAGCTGGTGATGTTATTGCTTAACGTACATAGCAAAACATGATTGCGATATCAAGAGCAGAAGAGGAACATCAGCCACAGTATTGAAAAATTACTCTCTCTCACACACTTTCCAGACTTGAACCAATTCTGAGATCTAGAGGCTGTTGATTGAAGGAGAGATCAGGAGCATTTGAGGATGACTCTGTAGTGCTGCAGTAGAAATATGAAAAATATATTTTCCAAATTCTTTCCCCAAAGGGCTTTTGACATTACCTGAGCAACTGGGTGCTGGGATAAAAGGCATATACACATTCTAAGGGGTCTTGGACGCATCATCTGAACTGACAGTAATGCCAGGGGAATCAAAGCACCATCCTGTCCTTCTTGTTAGAACAGGGTATGCAGTGGTCAGACAGGTGTAGCCTGAGCTGTGTCTGTATTGAAGTTCAATCAGTGAGTCTACCAGACCTATAATCCACACTGTGGTTAAATCCATTTCCTGAGGTTATTATTGAGATGGACATACATTGCTGTAGACAGAACTCTCAGATTATTTCCATGATATGTGAGTAAGAGCCATATGAGGGTAAAGGAAAATGATTGCAGTTTGAAACCTGGATAAGGACTCTCATCAGAACCCAAACATGGTGGTGCCCTAATTTCAGATTTCTAGCTTCCAGTAGGGTGGAAAATTTATTTCTGTTTTTTGTAAGCTACCAAATATAGGTACTTGGTTATAGCTGCTGCTGCTAAGTCACTTCAGTCGTGTCCAACTCTATGTGACCCCATAGACGGCAGCTCACCGGGCTCCTCCGTCCATGGGATTTTCCAGGCAAGAGTACTGGAGTGGGGTGCCATCGCCTTCTCCGACTTGGTTATAGCAGTAGCCCCAAATGATGAAGACATCAGCCTATTCATAAAAATCTGCAGATGGGAATCACATGTCTTATCTTTCAGTCCTCATTTAGGAGACAGTGTATCAGTTCTGCTCCACATCACTAGATCCTTGTTACAGAGTACAATACATAGACCTGCAGCACTGATATCATCTGGTAGTTTGTTAAAAATGCAGAGTCTCAGCTCCCTTCCCCACCCCACCCTTTGCCCACTGTCCTAGACCAACTGGCCCAGAACCCACATTTTATTAAGATCCCAGTTGATGTTTGTACAGTACTATTTGGGAAGCACTGACTTAATTTTTCAATTGAATATTGAGCAGTATGTCAATAATCAGCAGAAGCAGACACTTGCTCAGAATGGAGTCAGTGGATACACAGGAGAATGCTTTCATTAAGTGCATGAACCTGGGGGCATGCTGCAATAGGGCCTATGCTTACCAATTTGTGGTAGCGATTTTCTATTCAATTGCTGCTAAGAGATTTTTTTCCTTGTGGTAGTTAACTAAAAGGTGACCAATTCTAAGGTTTTTGTTGCTCAGTACTATAATAAGATGAAAAGGCTATCTCCTTAAAATTATGTTAATGGTTTTGACCTCCCTTGAATTTCATCAAGAATGTGTCATTTAGGCCAGTGTCCGTTTCAGAAGTCTTCACTGTGCCAATTACCCTAGACTGAGTCATGCACATGCCTCTTGCCAACATACTTTGTAAAGTTTCTGATTAATCTTATTTAATTAATGTATATGCTCAAGTACAATCTCTTTAGAGAGCTCTTCACTCCTGATTCTATATAAAATAGAATGTATCTTCTATTTTATTAGTTTTTAAACATCTTCCTTATAGCAGGTAATACTTCTGGACATTATATTATATATATTTAAAAAACATTTTGTCTCTGCAATTAGTTTTTAAGATACATGAGGACAAGAAATTGATGTGATTCACCACCATACCCTAGTACTTAAAGTAACGTGTGGCATATCATTGGCACCTAATACATGCATGCTAAGTTGCTTCAGTCATGTCCAGCTCTTTCAGACCCCAGACCATAACCTGCCAGGCTCCTCTGTCTATGGGATTTCCCAAGAAAGAATACTAAAGTGGATTGCCATTTCTTCTTCCAGAGGATCTTCCCGACCTAGGAATCAAAACACTGGTCTCTATGTCTCCTGCTCTGGCAAATAGGTTCTTTAGCACTAGAACTACCTAGGAGGCCCATGTATTGAACTAAGAATCAGTGCCATTCAATATTCTCCATAATTTAGATGTAAAGAACCAAAAGGTTAGCAGCCTCCCCATGCATGAATATTCTCCAGCCTGAATGCCAGTTTGCTGTCCTGTGCTATGCTTAGTCATTCACTCATGTCCCACTCTTTGCGACCCCATGAACTGTACCCTGCCAGGCTCCTCCGCCCATGGGGATTCTCCAGGCAAGAATACTGGAGTGGGTTGCCATGTCTTCCTCCAGGGGATCTTCTCAACCTAGGGATCTAACCTAGATCTCCCTCATTGCAGGCAGATTCTTTACTGTTTGAGCCACCAGGGAAACCCAAGAATACTGGAGTTGGGTAGCCTATCCCTCCTCAGGGGATCTTCCCGACCCAGGAATCAAACTGGACTCTCCTACATTGCAGGTGGATTGTTTACCAGCTGAGCACCAGGGAAGCCTGGATGCCAGTTTAGATCAAGATAATTCTTAATCCCAGAATTGTAAAGATTAATCTAAGCCTAAGGGGATCTTTTGAAGTAGTCTTAAGTAGGTGCAATTATTAGAACGATAAACCTGTGTTATGGTACCATTCTTATGGTTTCCTTCACTTGCTCTCACTGAATTTCTTTACTCATATCTCAATAGCCTTCATTATCCCATATGCTTAGAAGGATATGCCAGTAAGGAACTAAAAAATGGCAATGAAAATGTTTGACTATTAACTGTTAATTTACTACTATAAGTGAAAGAGAAAAAAGGCTGATGCATATCTATAAAATATTTATATCCCACCCAGACTCAAAAAAATAAAAAAAAGTTAGTAAAGACAGAGAGAAATGAGTTAGCAAGATCAAGAAGGCAAGAGAAATGCCAGAACAATAGGTAACATGTTAGTTGATGTGGATTGTTGTTCACTTGAACAGTAAGACGGAAGACAACTAGGCGCTGAATTAGATTCCATGTGACTCCAAGGCAGTGATATTATTTAAAGAATGATGCCATATGTTTCTTTCTGTCAGTTTTCCCAAAGCACAACTGCATATGCATGAATATGCTTTCTGTTACTTTAAAATTTTAAGTTCTGGAACTGTTTGTGCCTTCTTTTCTCGAGATTATCATCATTAAGCTGAGTTTGCAAATGGTCTATTATCTCTTTGTATGGATTCTTGTTTGTATGTTCTCAAAACTAATTTATCAGGACCTGCATAACTGTCTTCATATTTGTTCCAGATTGTGAAGTTAAAAGGTTCCCAGAGGATCAGATTAATCATAACCAACATCTGTTTACAAGCTACCTTCCTGTAAACTCAAATGCAGATGTATAAAACCAACTGATCAGAACTCAGCCTAACATATATTTGTTTATTTTGCCAAGAAAAGTGGTTTTGACATATTAAATGATATTATCAATGAATGGATTTAATTTTTAAATTCTTAAGACAGTGATTCTTAACAGTCATTTTTAGAGATCAGATTTACTCATTTTTTAAAAAACTTTAAAAAGCAAATTTATCAAAGTTCAAAAAGTTAACTCACGTCATTAAAATTGGTCATAAGTACTGTCAAACTAGAAGTCTGAATTTCACAATAAGGAGCTTATGATCTGAGCCACAGTCAGCTCCAGGTCTTATTTTTGCTGACTACATTAGAGTTTCTCCATCTTCGGCTGCAGAGAATATAATCACTGATTTCAGTATTGACCGTCTGGTGATGTCCAAGTATAGATTCATCTCATGTGTTGTTGGAAGATGGTGTTTCATATTGAGAGAGTTAAAGTTTAGGGCCAGTTAAGGAGGAGGTGGGAGAAGGCAATGGCACCCCACTCCAGTACTCTTGCCTGGAAAATCCCATGGATGGAGGAGCCTGGTAGGCTGCAGTCCATGGGGTCGCTAAGAGTCGGACACGACTGAGTGACTTCACTTTCACTTTTCACTTTAATGCATTGGAGAAGGAAATGGCAACCCACTCCAGTATTCTTGCCTGGAGAATCCCAGGGACGGGGGAGCCTGGTGGGCTGCCATCTGTGGGGTCGCACAGAGTCAGACATGACTGAAGCGACTTAGCAGCAGCAGCAGCAGCAAGGAGGAGGTGAATCTTCTCCCTCATTCTTTCCTTCACCTTGTGCAACAATGTATCTTGCCTGAGAACTGGCCTTTCTTTTGGTCCAGAACTAATGATCACACAGCATGTCTTACTCCTGGAAATGCATTTCTTAGTTTCTTTTTTAATGATTCTAATTGTAACAAATCTTGCCTGGAACCCTGTTTCTCAAGACTTGTAGCCCTGATTCCTCAGCAACAGTATGTCTCTCCTGAGAGGTTGCCTGGAACCTGTTCTCCTTGGCTAATCTTGTGCCACAGTTATCTCAGGATGTACGACTTGGGAAAGTGTCTGGTGGAAATTTTACAAACTTTGAAGTATTTTTTTAAGTGTATTCTCAGCAGCCAGTTGAGAAGTATATAAGGCCCTCCCTAAACTAGTGAGCGTGGGTACTCTCCTACCCTTTCTGATGTCTATGTCAGAAGCTTTTTCTGTCACTTTCACTCTAAATAAAAATCTGCACAAAGCTCTGAATGACTGAGACTGTCTTTGGTCTCAGAGTTAAATCTTCTCCTTTGGAGACCACGAATCTGGCGGCACCTTTCACCATACACATAATTTATCACCATGACTAGTGTGTTCTCCTGGCAAAACTCTGTTACCTTTGCCCTGCTTTATTTTGTACTCCAAGGCCAAACTTGCCTGTTACTCCATGTATCTCTTGACTTTCTATTTTTGCATTCCAATCCCCTATGATGAAAAGGACATCTTTTTTTCAGTGTTAGTTCTAGAAGGTCTTGTAGGTCTTCATAGAACCATTCAACTTCAGCTTCTTCAGCATTAGTGCTTGGGGCATAGACTTGGAATACTGTGATATTGAATGGTTTGCCTTGGAAACGAACGGAGATCACTCTTGTTTTTGAGATTGTACCCAAGTACTGCATTTTGGACTCTTTTCTTGACTATAAGGGCTATTCCATTTCTAAGGAATTTTTGCCCACAGCAGTAGATATAATGGTCTTCTGAATTAAATTTGCCCATTCCTGTCCAATTTAAAATTATTTCTATATGTTTAGAAACTGCATCCAGGCACTGAATTAAGTATATCCCATGGCATCATGACATTCAAGAAGTAAGATATGTGATAAGAAGCAATAGTCTGTGAATATCTAGGGGTACATAACCTGTTTACATGTCAAACATGTTCTAAACAATATGTGTGAACATTATTGAAAAATACACATTGCTGAAAAGAGGGCATACATTAAACTCATCATATCCGACTCTATGCGACCTGCTGGACTGTAGCCTGTCAGGCTACTTTGCCCATGGGATTTTTCCAGGCATGAATACTAGAGTGGGTTATCATTTCTTCCTCCAGGGGATCATCCCAACCTAGGGATTGAACTTGCAACTCTGAGTCTACTGCTTCTTTACCATTGTGCCACCTGGGAAGCCCCCAAAAGAGGACATGAGGAATCAAAAATTGGAATCATTCAGAATTCTGTATCCACAAAAAGTAACATAAGTCTGTATAATGAAGTGGCAAATTCACTGTTACACAGTGCCAAAGTATACTTACGATGATATCCAGGAAGCTTCAGTACTTACCTGCAGCTTTTACCATAAACTTTTCAAATATATTTATTTAATTATCTTCATTAAAAGTTCAAATAAAATCTACATTTGGGCAGGTTTATATCTTTTGTCCTCATAAATTATTTTATGATGCATGATTTGTTTGAAACTTGTGGTTAATATTCATTTCAAAAGTATGGTAGGATATTAATAAGTAGTCAAAATTTTATAGCTTTTAGTTGATCATCGAAAACCAAGAGAGTTCCAGAAAAACATCTACTTCTGCTTTATTGACTACTCCAAAGCCTTTGACTGTATGGATCACAACAAACTGTGGAAAATTCTTAAAGACATGGGAATACCATACCGCCAACCTGCCTCCTGAGAAATCTGTATGCAGATCAAAAAGCAACAGTAAGAACTGGAAATGGAACAAAAGTTATGTTCAGTTCAGTTGCTCAGTAGTGTCCAAATCCTTGCTACCCCATAGACTGCAGCATGCCAGGCTTCCCTGTCCATCACCAACTCCTGGAGCCTACTCAAACTCATGTCCATCGAGTCAGTGATGCCATCCAAACATTACATCCTCTGTTGTCCGCTTCTCCTCCAACCTTCAATCTCCCCAGAATCAGGGTCTTTTCCAATGAGTCAGCTCTTTGTATCAGGTAGACAAAGTATTGGAGTTTCAGCTTCAGCATCAGTCTTTCCAATGAATACCCAGGACTGATCTCTTTTAGGATGGACTGGTTGGATCTCCTTGCAGTCCAAGGGACTCTCAAGAGTCTTCACCAACACCACAGTTCAAAAGCATCAATTCTTTGGTGCTCAGCTTTCTTTATAGTCCAGCTCTCACATCCATATGTGACTACTGGAAAAACCATAGCTTTGACTAGATGGACCTTTGTTGGTAAAGTAATGTCTCAGGTTTTTAATATGCTGTCTAGGTTGGTCATAACTTTCCTTCCAAGAAGCAAGCATCTTTTAATTTTATTGCTGTAGTCACCATCTGTCATGATTTTGGAGCCCAAAATAATAAAGTCTCTCACTTTTTTCATTATTTCCTCATCTATTTGCCATGAAGTGATGAGACCAGATGACCTGATCTTTGTTTTCTGAATGTTGAGTTTTAAGCCAACTTTTTCACTCACCTCTTTTACTTTCATCAAGAGGCTCTTTAGTTCTTCTTTTTCTGCCATAAGGGTAGTGTCATCTGTGTATCTGAGGTTATTGATATTTCTCCCGGCAATCTTGATACCAGCTTGTGCTTCATTGACCCCAACATTTCGCATGATGTACTCTGCATATGTTAAATAAGCAAGGTGACAATATACAGCCTTGACTCCTTTGCCAATTTGGAACCAGTCTGTTATTCCATGTCCAGTTCTAGCTGTTGCTTCTTGATCTGCATACAGATTTCTCAGGAGGCAGGTAGGTGGTCTGGTGTTCACATCTCTTTAAGAATTTTCCAGTTTGTTGTGATCCACACAGTCAAAGGCTTTGATGTAGTCCATAAAGCAGAAGTAGATGTTTTTCTTGCTCTTTCTTTCTTTTTCGATAATCCAGTGGATGTTGGCAATTTGGTCTCTGGTTCTTCTGCCTTTTCTAAATATAGCTTAAACATGTGGAAGTTCACGATTTACATACTGCCTTGGAGAATTTTGAGCATTACTTTACTAGTGTGTGAGTTGAGTGCAATTGTGTGGTAGTTTGAGCATTCTTTGGCATTGGTTTTCTTTGGGATTGGAATGAAAACTGACCTTTTCCAGTCCTGTGCCACTGCTGAGTTTTCCATATTTGCTGACATATTGAGTGCACTACTTTCACAGCATCATCTTT